>NC_068916.1:31739558-32989558 GCF_023091745.1 Budorcas taxicolor | reverse complement strand
CTTTGTCGAAGATAAGGTGTCCATAGGTGTGTGGATTTATCTCTTGGCTTTCTATTTTGTTCCATTGATCTATATTTCTGTCTTTGTGCCAGTACCATACTGTCTTGATGACTGTGGCTTTGTAGTAGAGCCTGAAGTCAGGCAGGTTGATTCCTCCAGTTCCATTCTTCTTTCCCAAGATTGCTTTGGCTATTTGAGGTGTTTTGTGTTTCCATACAAATTGTGAAATTATTTGTTCCAGCTCTGTGAAAAATACCATTGGTAGCTTGATAGGGATTGCATACAAACTATAGATTGCTTTGGGTAGTATACTCCTTTTCACTATATTGATTCTGCCAATCCAAGAAGATGGTATATTTCTCCATCTATTTGTGTCCTCTTTGATTTCTTTCACCAGTGTTTTATAGTTTTCTATATATAGGTCTTTAGTTTCTTTAGGTAGATATATTCCTAAGTATTTTATTCTTTTCATTCACCACTACTATTCAACATAGTTCTGGAAGTTTTGGCCACAGCAATCAGAGAAGAAAAAGAAATAAAAGGAATCCAAATTGGAAAAGAAGTAGTAAAACTCTCACTGTTTGCAGATGACATGATCCTCTACATAGAAAACACTAAAGACTCCACCAGAAAATTACTAGAGCTAATCAATGAATATAGTAAAGTTGCAGGATATAAAATCAACACATTCCTATACACTAATAATGAGAAAATAGAAAAAGAAATTAAGGAAGAAATTTTCAAGTCCCCGAGACTCAATATCCACTCACTTCTCTGAGTTTTTTCACTATAGATTAGTTTTGAGTCTTCTAGAATTTTATATAAATTGAATCAAGAATGTACTCTTCTGTATTCAACATCTTTTCCTCAACGTGTCTTTGAGATTACTTATACAATCATGTTGTTTTATGTGTAAGTAATTTGTTCATTTTTGTTGCTGGATAGTATTCCATAATATAATCATACCACAGTCAATTTGTTCATGTATTTTTCTGTTGATGGCCATTGGGGTTGTTTTTATTAGGTTTTGGCTATGGACATTTCTATGCATATTTTGTACAAGTTTTTTTTTTTTTTTTTTTTTTTGTAAACATACACCTTCATTTCTTTTGGATAAATTGGATTGGAATTTCTGGGTCATAAAGTAGGTATCTGTTTAACTTTTAAAGAAATTGCAGTTTTTCAAAGATTTTTTAATTATTTTACTTTCACCAGAAATGTGTGAGAGTTTGTGTACTTCTCATTCTTGACAATTCTTGAGTTGTTGTTCTGTTAAAAATTTTAAAATAAAGTTAGCCTTAGTCCCTTGGACTGCAAGGACATCAAACCAGTCCATCCTAAAGGAGATCAGTCCTGGGTGTTCATTGGAAGGACTGATGTTGAAGCTGAGACTTCAGTACTTTGGTCACCTGATGCGAAGAGCTGACTCATTTGAAAAGACCCTGATGCTGGGAAAGATTGCAGGCAGGAGGAGAAGGGGATGCAGGCAGTCAGAGGATGAGATGGTTGGATGGCATCACTGACTCAATGGACATGAGTTTGGGTGAACTCTGGGAGTTGGTGATGGACAGGGAACCTGGTGAGCTGTGGTTCATGGGATCAAAGAATCAGACACAACTGACTGAACTGAATTACCATTTTAGTGGGTGTGTAGTATATTTAATTTAAATTTCTATGATTAAAAGCATTGAACATTTTTTCATAGGATTTTTTAGCATTCATATACCTTCCCTTGTAAAGTATCTATAGTAGTTTTCCTGCTTTTTATTGGATTATTTGGTTTAAACATCACATTGTAGAATTATTTTATGCATTTTGGATATTACAATTTTATCAGATATATGTTTGCCATGTTTTTTCCTCACCTGCAGTTGTTACTTCAATTGGTATAGTATCCTATGATTAACAGTTTTTTTAAAATTTTGATGGTTAGTTTATTCTCTTCCTTTTCAAATTACTCCTTTCCTGTGTCCTATTAAAGATATATTTACCTACTCTCTTGTCATAAATATATTTCCACATCATTTCATCTAGGGCATTATAATTTTAGCTTTTATGTTTAGAACTGTAGTACATCTGTTTTTTTTTTGATGTGAATAATTTTTAGTTTTTATTGAATTTGTTACAATATTGTTTCTGTTTTTCTTTTCTTTAATTGTTTATTTTTGGCTGTGCTGGGTCTTTGTTGCTTAGGCTTTTCTCCAGTTGTGGCAAGCTAGAGCTACTCACCGGTTACAGTGTGGGGGCTTCTCATTGCAGTGGCTTCTGTTGTCACAAACCACAGGCTCTAGAGTGCAGGCTGAGTAGTTTTGGCACACTGGTTTATTTGCTCTGTGGCATGTGTGATTTTCTGGAAATAGGGATTGAACCTGTGTCTCCTGCATTCACAGGAAGATTCTTTACCACTTAGCCACCAGGGTAGCCTTTGTTTCTATTTTGTGTATTTTGACTGTTAGGCCTCAAGTCATGTGGATCTTAGCTCCCTGACCAGACATCGAACCTCCCCACTGGCTGCATTTGAAGGCAAAGTCTTAATCACTAGACTGTCTGGAAAATGCCTGTAGTACACCTTAAATTTGTGTTTCTGAATTTGATGTGAGTTGAGTCAAGATCTTTGTCTACTCTCCCCAAATACTGATATCTAGTTGCTTCAGCATCATTTGATTTAAAGATTTTGCGTCCACACACTGCTAAATTATTTTATTCAATTGGAATTTTAAATATAGGTCAATTTCTGGTCACTTTTCTGTTCCATTGATCTATTTGCCTCTCTTTAAGCCAGTGCCTTTGTCTTGCTTATTATAGTGCTACACGAAACTTTAAATCCATGTCATTAGTCCTCTAACTTTGCCCTTTATTTTCTTTTCCAAAATTGTTTAGGTAATTGTAAGCCCTTCATGTTTTCATGTAAATTTTAGAATTAGCAGCGTGTTGTTCAGCCTCCATATGTTGGAATTTTTAATAGTTTTTCTCCTGTAATTGACATCTAATCTTACTGCATTGTGGTCAGAAAAGATGCTTGGAATGACTTCAATTTTTTTGAATTTACCAAGGCTAGATTTATGGCCCAGGATGTGATCTATCCTGGAGAAGGTTCTGTGTGTGCTTGAGAAAAAGGTGAAATGCATTGTTTTGGGGTGAAATGTCCTATAGATATCGATTAGGACTAACTGGTCTATTGTATCATTTAAAGTTTGTGTTTCCTTGTTAATTTTCTGTTTAGTTGATCTATCCATAGGTGTGAGTGGGGTATTAAAGTCTCCCACTATTATTGTGTTACTGTTAATTTCCCCTTTCATACTTGTAGCATTTGTCTTACATATTGTGGTGCTCCTATGTTGGATGTGTATATATTTATAATTGTTATATATTCTTCTTGGATTGATCCTTTGAGCATTATGTAGTGTCCTTATTTGTCTCTTTTCACAGCCTTTGTTTTAAAGTCTATTTTATATGATATGAGTATTGCTACTCCCGCTTTCTTTTGGTCTCTATTTGATGGAATATCTTTCTCCAGCCCTTCACTTTCAGTCCGTGTGTGTCCCTTGTTTCATGGTGAGTCTCTTGTAGACAACATATATAGGGGTCTTGTTTTTGTATCCATTCAGCCAGTCTTTTGGTTGGGGCATTCAACCCATTTGCATTTAAGATAAGTATTGATAAGTATGATCCCATTGCCATTTACTTTATTGTTTTGGGTTCGAGTTTATATACCCTGTCTGTGTTTCCTGTCTAGAGAAGATCCTTTAGCATTTGTTGGAGAGCTGGTTTGGTGGTGCTGAATTCTCTCAGCTTTTGCTTGTCTGTAAAGCTTCTGATTTCTCCTTCATATTTGAATGAGATCCTTGCTATCTGGGCTGTAAGTTATTTTCTTTCATCACTTGAAGTATGTCCTGCCATTTCCTCCTGGCCTGAAGAGTTTCTATTGAAAGATCAGCTGTTATCCTTATGGGAATCCCCTTGTGTGTTATTTGTTGTTTTCCCCTTGCTGCTTTTAATATTTGTTCTTTGTGTTTGATCTTTGTTAATTTGATTAATATGTGTCTTGGGGTGTTTCTCCTTTGGTTTATCCTGTTTGGGACTCTCTGGGTTTCTTGGACTTGGGTGATTATTTCCTTCCCCATTTTAGGGACGTTTTCAACTATTATCTCCTCAAGTATTTTCTCATGGTCTTTCTTTTTGTCTTCTTCTTCTGTGACTCCTATGATTCAAATGTTGGGGCATTTAACATTGTCCCAGAGGTCTCTGAGATTGTACTCATTTCTTTTAATTCATTTTTCTTTCTTCTTCTCTGACCCAATCAAAAAATGGGCCAAAGAACAAACAGACATTTCTCCAAAGAAGACATACAGATGGCTAACAAACACATGAAAAGATGCTCAACACCACTCATTATCAGAGAAATGCAAATTAAAACCACAATGAGGTACCATTTTATGCCAGTCAGAATGGCTGCTATCCAAAAGTCTACAAACAATAAATGCTGGAGAGGGTGTGGAGAAAAGGGAACCCTCTTACACTGTTGATAGGAATGCAAACTAGTACAGCCACTATGGAGAACAGTGTGGAGATTCGTTAAAAAAACTGGAAATAAAACTGCCATACAACCCACCAATCCCACTGCTGAGTGCACACACTGAGGAAACCAGAATTGAAAGAGACACGTGTACCCCAATGTTCATCACAGCACTGTTTATAATAGCCAGGACATGGAAACAACCTAGATGTCCATCAGCAGATGAATAGATAAGAAAGCTGTGGTACATACACACAATGGAGTATTACTCAGCCATTAAAAAAAATACATTTTAATCAGTTCTAATGAGGTGGATGAAACTGGAGCCGATTATACAGAGTGAAGTAATCCAGAAATAAAAACACCAATACAGTATACTAATGCGTATGTATGGAATTTAGAAAGATGGTAACGATAACCCTGTATGCGAGACAGCAAAAGAGACACAGATGTATAGAACAGTCTTTCAGACTCTGTGGGAGAGGGAGAGGTTGGGATGATTTGGGAGAATGGCATTGAAACATGTATATTATCATATGTGAAATGAATCACTAGTCCAGGTTCCATGCATGATACAGGATCCTCGGGGATGGTGCACTTGGATGACCAGAGGGATGAGATGGGGAGGAAGGTGGGAGGGTGGTTCAGGATAGGAACACACGTACACCTGTGGCAGATCCATGTCGATGTATGGTGAAACCAATACCATATTGTAAAGTAATTAGCCTCCAATTAAATAAATTATATGAAAAATAAATAAATTAAAAAATAAAAATTATTGGAGAAAAAAATAGATTTAGCTTGTCAAGTTTTACAAAACAGCTGGGATTATTGATTGGATTTGTATTGCATTTTGGCACAATTTGTGTTTTTAACTATCAGTTCAGTTCAGTTGCTCAGTCGTGTCCGACTCTTTGTGACCACATGAATTGCAGCACTCCAGGCCTCCCTGTCCATCATCAACTCCCGGAGTTTACTCAAACTCATGCCCATCCCAGTCGGTGATGCCATCCAGCCATCTCATCCTCTGTCATCCCCTTCTCCTCCTGCCCTCAATCCCTCCCAGCATCAGAGTCTGTACCAATGAATCAACTCTTCGCATCAGGTGGCCAAAGTACTGGAGTTTCAGCTTTAGAATCACTCCTTCCAAAGAACACCCAGGACTGAGCTTCTATAGAATGGACTGGTTGGATCTCCTTGCAGTCCAAGGGATTCTCAAGAGGCTTCTCCAACACCACAGTTCAGAAGCATCAATTCTTTGGCGCTCAGCTTTGTTTACAGTCCAACTCTCGCATCCATACATGACCACTGGAAAAACCATAGCCTTGACTAGACGGACATTTGTTGGCAAAGTAATGTCTCTGCTTTTTAATATGCAGTCTAGGTTGGTCAAAACTTTCCTTCCAAGGAGTAGGCGTCTTTTAATTTCATGGCTGCAGTCACCATCTGCAGTGATTTTGGAGCCCAAAAAAATAAAGTCTGACACTGTTTCCATCTATTTCCCATGAAGTTATGGGACCGGATGCCATGATCTTCATTTTCTGAATGTTGAGCTTTAAGCCAACTTTTTCACTCTCCTCTTTCACTTTCATCAAGAGGCTTTTTAGTTCCTCTTCACTTTCTGCCATAAGGGTGGTCTCATCTACATATCTGAGGTTATTGATGTTTCTCCCGGCAATCTTGATTCCAGCTTGTGTTTCTTCCAGCCCAGCGTTTCTCATGATGTACTCTGCATAAAAGTTAAAGAAGCAGGGTGACAATATACAGACTTGACGTACTCCTTTTCCTATTTGGAACCAGTCTGTTGTTCCATGTCCAGTTCCAACTGTTGCTTCCTGACCTGCACTAGGTCTCTCAAGAGGCAGGTCAGGTGGTCTGGTATTCCCATCTCTCTCAGAATTTTCCACAGTTTATTGTGATCCACACAGTCAGAGGCTTTGGCATAGTCAATAAAGCAGAAATAGATGTTTTT
This sequence comes from Budorcas taxicolor, assembly GCF_023091745.1. Classification (NCBI taxonomy): domain Eukaryota; kingdom Metazoa; phylum Chordata; class Mammalia; order Artiodactyla; family Bovidae; genus Budorcas; species Budorcas taxicolor. The sequence goes on along the minus strand of NC_068916.1, from coordinate 32,983,070 downwards.
CTGGAACTCTCTTGCTTTCTCGATGATCCAGTGGATGTTGGCAATTTGATCTCTGGTTCCTCTGCCTTTTCTAAAACCAGCGTGAACATCAGGAAGTTCATGGTTCACGTATTGCTGAAGCCTGGTTTGGAGAATTTTGAGCATTACTTTACTAGCATGTGAGATGAGTGCAGTTGTGTGGTAATTTGAGCATTCTTTGGCATTGCCTTTCTTTGGGATTGGAATAGTGAGCCCTCTAATACATAAAAAAGATACCTCTCTACTTTTTTTTTTTGTCTTAGCAGTATGTTCAGTGAAAAGTTTTTATATTTTTGAAAGTAAATTATCCAAGTGTATCATATGACAATGTTGTTAATACAACTCAAAAATTTTCCAGTTTTCTGCAATTACATAAATGATTTTTTTGTATAATGACTATACCTGGAAATTTTCTATCTTACTTATTAGTTGAGGTAATTGATTTGGAAATTAGAAGAATTATCTGCATAGAATTAAATGGCAGTTATGTCATTTTCAAATATGGAGACAGTTTTCTTTCTTCCTTTCTGATCTTTTATTTATTTTTAATCATCTCATTTCATTGCCTAGAACCCACAGTATATGTGACATGTATGCAGTGTTACTGATCTTTAGGAGGGAAAATTCAATACTTCACCATGATATATGGTCCTAGCTGCATTTTTAAATAAGTTTTTGCAGAATGAATGAATTATTTTTTAGTTCTCTTTTTCATCATGAATGTGAGTTGAGAGGGGTTTTTTGTGACTATTGAGATAAATGTAAATTTTCTCCATTCCATTAATATCTTGTATTATAGGATATTAAAATGTTAAACTAAATTTGAATTCTAGAAATAAACCCAGTTTGGTCATGACATACTTTTTTTTTAAATTTAGAACTCAATATGCATCTTAGATTTGTTTTTTGAATCTGCTTAATGTTTTATTGAAATGTATTTATCAAATTTTTGTATAGGGTTATGATGGCCACATAAATTGTGAAGTGTTTCTTTCTCTACAATCTTTAAACATGTTTTTTTGTATGAAGTTGCAGTATTTGTTTTTTGCAAGTTTGATAGAATTCACCAGTGGACTGCTATGGAGTTTGTGGAAAGATTTTTTAATTAATTCAAGTTCTGTAGTATTTACAATGATACTAAAAGCTTCTGTATCAATATGTCATTTTTGATAAGTAGGTTTTCTACATAATTTTTCCATTTTATCTATGTAATCTAGTTTACTGATATAAAGTTGATCCTAATAGTCTCTTAGTTTAAGTCCAAAGAATCTATAAAACTATTCTTCTTACATTCTGAATTTTGATAATTGTATCTTTCTTTCCTTTTCCCTGATTGGCTTATAAGGTTGATTGTATTTATTTCATTCTCATCAAATATTCTCCATACTATTTCTGATTATATTTTATAATACTATATTTAAATCTTCCAGTATTATATTTATTCTACAGTTATACCTAAGGCCAAGTCAAATATACTATATGTCATGACAAAAAAAAACACAAACTAATTATAATAATATGGTTCTTGTTCAAGATTTTAAAAATAATGATTGTTGAGTCATTTTTAGAATTTATAAGTTTAAACAGATGTCTTCCTTACGGTGTTAATATTTATTAACAAATGATAATATTTCTACATTTCTACATTAACAAATGATAATCATTTCTACAAATGATAATATTTCTACAATTTAATACAAAAACTTGAGCTCACATTACATATTCATCTGGATATATTTCTGCCTAAAATATAAATTATTTTTTTAAGTTGATGTAGTTTGTAATTAAACCTTATGTAGAAGGCAATTCATTAATAAGCTAGTTATCTTTTCCTATGGAGCATTTTTATTTTATTCATAGTTTTTGTGTTTTAAGATAGTAAAGGGGAGATTTCCATTCATATCTCAGCCTATACTGAGCCATGCATGCAGAGTCATTATTAAAACATAGTTTTTATTAAACCTTTTTTTCAACTCCTTGTTTCAGTATTAAAACATCTTTTGTTACTTGATATGAAATTCTAATGTAAAAAGAAATTTCATGGAAAAAAAAACTGTAACCTAGATGTTTAGAGATAGAGCAATATGGACATATTTTGCTTAGTATTTTTGAAAGGCAAATTGTTATACTTAATATTACATGTCTGAAAATTACTTTGAAGCTGCACAGGGAAAATGCCTAAAAGAAATTAATGATTAATTGTGGAGATTTATATGTGCTATTCCATTTAATCATAAGCTAAGAAAGAAATAAGAACAAGGAGGTTATAAGTCTGAAACGGAAGAAGACTCTATGGGCCTAAAGCCATTTTCTAGAAAATAAATCCTGCCACACATCACAGGGAATGAACACAGTAAATTTCAGGATTTAGAAAATGTTTCTTGTGGGAGAGAATCCCATTAAAGTAGATATGAATTACTGCAAAAGAAGGTCCATGGCAGTGTCAACTGCCTTTAACATGAAGAATACTTCCCTCCTCATTTCATTATGTTTATATCAAATTGTGATTTTTGTTTATGATCAATAAGCAATTTCTTCTAAGAACACTGAAAGGTTACATCCTGGTTTGCTCACAGTAATGATTTACTGGAATGTGAGTCATCCCTATTTAATTCACCATATTGAGTCATCAATTATCAGAGGCCCTGATGGGTTCGTTGTATTTATAAGTGTCCTTTGGCTAATGGAGGTTTGAGTTCCTATCATAATGTAAGCCAAACATTGATTTTAGTTTATAAGACCCAGTTTCCTCCATCAAATATACTCTTAGTAGGAACCAGTATTGCGTAGCTTCATTTGTTGTCAACTGAAGGAGAGACTCAATCCAGGAATGAACAGAGATGGGATGAATGGACAATTCTGAGTACAGCTGATTTTCATGATTAACAACAAGAAATTGACTAAGTCTGAAATTAATTCATTTAAAATTTTTCTTTTGCGTTTCTGAAAAAAGTAAATATAACACATTTAACATAGCATATTAATACATGTAATAATCCTTACCACTTTCTTATCCACTAACATTTTAGTTAGTACTCTTATCATTTACTGTCTAAGTTAGTATGCAACTCTTGTTTTCCTTTTACCAAACGTATTACCTTAAAAATCCTCCACAGAGCTTTACCTTTTTTCTTCTTTGTGGATAGTGTTGGTATTTGTTTCAGAAAATAACTGTGTTTATCATAGTCACATTTATTTCCTTGGGATCTATGTTTTCTAAGTATGTGGTTGTTTGTGACTAAATTCTGACTGAAGGCATTCAGGACTTTAAATATTTAGAATATTTAGAAATTTTAATAACTGATCAGTAACTACACCTAGTCCTCACAAAGACTGTTCTTCTAGCTCAGAATCTTAACCTCAAAATCTACATGCTTTTTTCTCAGAGAAGCCTGGTTCTTTCTTTTTAAAGTGCTGCTGCTGCTGCTGCTAAGTCGCCTCAGTCGTGTCAGACTTTGTGCGACCCCAGAGACGGCAGCCCACGAGGCTCCCCCGTCCCTGGGATTCTCCAGGCAAGAACACTGGAGTGGGTTGCCGTTTCCTTCTCCAGTGCATGAAACTGAAAAGTCAAAGTGAAGTCGCTCAGTCGTGTCTGACCTGTAGCGACCCCATGGACTGCAGCCTACTAGGCTCCTCCGTCCATGGGATTTTCCAGGCAAGAGTAAAGTGCTACTTCAATGTAAATCACTGATTTTTTCTTTAATTGGCAGTTAATACCCAAAGTAATCTGCCAAAAATTTATCTTCTGTGATGAATATATGAAGTGTTTGTATTTTTTTCTATAACAGTGTTTTATAGATCTGCAAATGCAACATTTTCATAGATGTGAAATTGAAAGGGAAGTCACTCAGTCATGTCCGACTCTTTGCGACCCCAACGACTGTAGCCTACCAGGCTCCTCTGTCCATGGGATTCTCCAGGCAATAGTCCTGGAGTGGACTGCTATTTCCTTCTCCAGGGGATCTTCCCAACCCAGGGATCGAACCCAGGTCTACTGCTTTGTAGACAGACCCTTTACCATCTGAGCCACCAGGGAAGTCAAAACTGAGTGTCTTCTTAAGGCAAGGCATTGTACTAGGTGTAAGATTTGTGGTCATCAATAGAACATACGTAGACTCTATCCTTGTAGAACTAGAGCAAAAAGTAGTAAAGAGCTAAATATGTATCCAATTCATTACATTTGTGAAACATGCTATAAAGTTCAATAGTGTTCTGTGAGTGTAAAATAGGGTTGCCACTTAACATGACTAATTCATCACTACCAGAATCTTGATACTGGCAAGCTACCAGCATATAAAAAACATAAGATTGGAAACCTAGCTTTGTCATTTTATATTAAGGGTGACATATGAATAAGACAGATTTATCAAAGTCAGAAAATAAGCCTTAAACATAACCTGATAACTGTCCCTTAACTAGTCACTAAAGATTAAAAGGAAATGAGATTGTTCCTGATTTTTAGAAATTCATGGTATAAAGAGAAGTTATAGATATACCAATGCCCTGGTGGCTCAGACTATAAAAAGTCTGCCAGGAATGCATGAGACTTGGGTTCAATCCCTGGGTCAGGAAGACCCTCTGGAGAAGAAAATGGCAACCCACTCCAATATTTTTGCCTGGAGAATTCCTTGGGCAGAGAAGCCTGGCGGGCTATAGTCCATGGGCTTGCAAAGAGTTAGACACGACTGAGTGATTGTCACTCGCTATACATATACACTGGGCTTCCCAGGTAGTTCAGTGGTAGAGAATATGCTTGCCAATGCAAGAGATGCAGGTTCAATCCCTGGGTCAAGAAGATCCCTTGGAGGAGAAAATGGCAACCCACTCCAGTATTCTTGCATGGGAAATCCCAGGGACAGAAGAGCCTGGTGAGCTACATTCCATAGGGTCACAAAGAGACACGACTGAAGTGACTGAGCATGCACATACTTCTATTTGAATATGTTTCAGTCATAAATACTATAGTATTCAGGTTGTTGAATCTATGGATGCAGAACAGTATATAAGAAGGAACCCACAGAGTGAGGGCCATTTATAAGTTAGACTCTGATTTTCAACTGTGTGGAGGGTTAACAACTCTCTCATTGTTCAAGGGTCAACTGTACATTGTGATTCAGCTTCTGCTTCTACCAGATCTTGCCTTTCTCGCATTCTTACAGGCGAATGTCCCAAGAACACTGTCTAGCAACTTTTCTATTAAAAATTCACATTTTCAAAAGGGAACCCTCTTACACTGTTGGTGGGAATGCAGACTAGTACAGTCACTATGGAAAACAGTGTGGAGATTCCTTAAAAAATTGCAAATAGAACTGCGTTATGACCCAGCAATCCCACTGCTGGGCATACACACCGAGGAAACCAGAATTGAAAGAGACACGTGTACCCCAATGTTCATTGCAGCACTATTTATAATAGCCAGGACATGGAAACAACCTAGATGTCCATCAACAGATGAATGGATAAGAAAGCTGTGGTACATATACACAATGGAATATTACTCAGCCATTAAAAGGAATACATTTGAATCAGTTCTAATGAGGTGGATGAAACTGGAGCCGATTATACAGAGTGAAGTAAGCCAGAAAGAAAAACACCAATACAGTATACTAACACATATATATGGAATTTAGAAAGATGGTAACGATAACCCTGTATGCAGGACAGCAAAAGAGACACAGATGTATAGAACAGTCTTTTGGACTCTGAGGGAGAGGGAGAGGGTGGGATGATTTGGGAGAATGGTATTGAAACATGTATGCTATCATGTAAGAAACGAATCACCAGTCTATGTTCGAAACAGGATACAGGATGCTTGGGGCTGGTGCACGGGGATGATCCAGAGAGATGATATGGGGTGGGAGGTGGGAGGGGGGTTCAGGATCGGGAACTCATGTACACCCGTGGCTGATTCATGTCAATGTATGGCAAAACCAATACAGTATTGTAAAGCAAAATAAAAGTAAAAAAAAAAAAAATCGGAAAATCCAATCATCAAAAAAAATTCACATTTTCAGGAAATGTGAGCTAAGATAGTAGTAGCACAAATCCCAGAACATCCATTTCTTTAAAATATGTATTGTTTAAATTTAAAAAAATTTATGGGGCTTATGACATAAGTACATGTAGATTATTTCACAATAAAAGTAAAAAGTAGATGTGGGAATAATAGTAATATTCCTTTTATACTGAAGAGATATAATATTACTTGAAGAAAGACTGTGATAAGATGCATATTGCAAATTCTGGAGCTTGTACTGTATAAACTTAAAAATTATAACTAAGCTAGTAAGATAAGACCATGGTAGAGAAAAATGAATAATGAAAATATTTAAATAGAATTCAGAGACAAATAACAGAAAATATGGCACACTCTTTTCCTTGGTGCTGCCTGTGGAGGTGGTAGCCATTTCTTTGGCATCATGGCCACCCTCAGACCTCTCATGAAGTCAAAGATTACCAAAAAGAGGAGCAAGAAGTCCATCCAGTACCAGTCAGATTATGTCAGAATTAAATGGAATTGACAGAAACCCAGTGGAATCGACAGTAAGGTGCACAGAAGATTCAGGGGCCAGATCTTGATGCCCAACATTGGTTATTGCAGAAACAAGAAGGCAAAGCACATGCTGCCCAGTGGCTTCTGGCAGTTCCTCATCCACAGCGTCAAGGAACTTGAAATGCTGCTGATGTGCAACACACATTGCTGCGATTGCTCACATCGTCTCCTCCAAGAAACTCGGAGCCATTGTGGAAAGAGCAACCTGGCTGGCCATCAGAGTCATCAATCCCAATGCCAGTCTGCACAGCAAAGAAAATGAATAGAGAGCTTGTGTGCACATTGTATTTGTGTTCAAACCATAAAACTAAAAAATATGTATATATGGGATAAATTGAAAACAAATAGCCAGATCATACTTAAAAACAGCCATGTAAATTATTAGATTAATTATAAATGTGCTAAACTTTTCAAATAAATCCAAAGAATATTATACTGCATTTTAAAACTAAATCCAATTGTATGTTGTTTACAGAAAATGAATTTTAAATGTGAAGTTACAGATTGTCTAAGAGAAGGATGGAAAAATATACAGAGAAGTCTTCAAAACTAGGAGTATTAATAAAGATGAGAAGGAGCATTTCATATAAAAAAATGTCAGCTCAACATGAAAATATAATAATTCTGAAATTCTAATAATAAAAGAGATTCATAAACTTATGAAGCAAAAATTGAAAAAGTCTATAAACAAAATTTGGCAAATCCACAATTATGGTTGAAATTTCTGCAGAAAATTACAAGGATATAAAAAACTTGAATAAATTATCAATCAATAGGTCATATTGAAATTTATAGAATAATTCACCCAACAATGGAACAAAGTGTTTTCAAAGAGCACATTAAACAAGTGGAGCATAAAATTGATTAATGCTTAACTGAAAAAATGATATTGAGCAGTTGTTTGGGACATCTTTCATCTGATTTCACATTAATGGAAGCATGTTATGGGAATGACTCCTTTATGGTTATCCAGACTTTGAAGTACACACATCATTTATTAAAGATTATAGGAGCAATTTCCGGAGAAGGCAATGGCACCCCACTCCAGTACTCTTGCCTGGAGAATCCCATGGACGGAGGAGCCTGGTAGGCTGCAGTCCATGGGGTTGCTACTAGTCGGACACGACTGTGCGACTTCACTTTCACTTTTCACTTTCATGCATTGGAGAAGGCAATGGCAACACACTCCAGTGTTCTTGCCTGAAAAATCCCAGGGACGGGGGAGCCTGGTGGGCTGCCGTCTATGGGGTCACACAGAGTCGGACACGACTGAAGCGACTTAGCAGCAGCAGCAGCAGCAGGAGCAATTTCATTTTGAAAGCAGGACTTTCTGTCTGCTTAATACTATGGTAGTATTGACTACATTGGAGAAGGAAATGGCAACCCACTCCAGTACTCTTGCCTATAAAATCCCATGGACAGAGGAGCCTGGTGCAGGCTACTGCCCATGGGGTCGCAAAGAGTTGGGCACGACTGAGCGACTTCACTTTCACTCACTTTCATTGACTATATTAGTTGGAAATGCCCTATGACTAACTTTCTATTCCTTAACTGGTAAGGCATATTTTCTCCAATATGGATACCTCAGATACTTTCTAATGTTATGTAAAAAATTTCAAGGAATGTTATGCAATTTTTAGCTTGTTACTGATATGTGATTATCCTAGAAAACAATCTCTTTCCCCTCAAATTCACTATTTATCTATTAATTATGTTTAATTACTCCTAGTACTTCCATATTGAAGAATGGGCTTAGAAGTATACAGCCTTTTGATTATGTGATTTTTAGAATGAATGGTTTGTTTGGTATATTCCCTAGCATCCCCTCCCTGGGCTCTTAAGTTGCATTTATTTTGGCCAGTTCATGTGATGATGTTTTTATTTTTATAGCCTATTTAGTAGTTTCATCCTTTAAGATAACAAAAATTTTGTTTGACGTTTTCTTAAAATAATTGTGGCATATCCAAACAATAAATTCAAACTACTAGGCACACAGCATTTACAAATATCAAAAAATGTGCTGAGCTACCTAGGGTACAAAAGAACACACTCTATATGAACCCATGTATATTCTATTACAGAATAGGTAAACCTAATCCATAGTAGTAGCATGTCAGTTATTGCCTAAGCCAGAGGCGAGAGTGGATAAAATGCAAACAAGGAAAACTGGCAAGGGATTATCATGGAAGTATTCTGTATCTTGATAGGATTGATGAACATATGAGTGTATACATTTGACAAACTCACCAAATTGTAAATTAAAATATGTGCTTTCCTATCGAATGGAGATCACATTTCAGTAAATTTAATGAGTAAAAACAAAACAAAAACAAAAAGCTATTGTGTTTAAAGAAGAATGGAGGCAGAGGGATTAGCTAGAGTGCTGTGAATAATCTGAACAATGATGGTTTACATAATAGAAATGGAAAACAAGACAGATTTAGGATATATTTTGAAGGCAAATTGTACATGATATCTTGATCATTTATATGTGTACATTCGACAGTGAGGATTCTGATGGATAATGAGAAATAACAAAAATCCCTGAAAATTTGGCTTAAATTGGATGGAGTTATTTCTTCAAAAAAGTTAATCTGAGGAAACAGCTAGTTTGGTAGTTGAGTTCTATGGAGAATCAAGAGTTCTATCTTGACTGTGTTAATCTTAAGATGCTTTTTAAAATGCCTGTGGACAAATATTCAGTGGATGTCGGATATATGATTCTGGAGTTGTAGGACATATTTGGATATTAAGGTACAGATGTGGAAGTCACAGTAAACAAGTTCCTAGAGAGCCTAGGACATTTAGTAGTTGAAGAGAAGAGGAAGCAGCAAAGAGATGAAACAGTGAACAGTTCAGATGCTCAGTTACAAGCACATAGGGTCCTAGACATTGAAAGATGAGAGAGTTTTAGTAAGAAAGGTGAGCAGCTATGTAGAAAGCAGTGGAAATATCTGGTTAAGTAATGAACGGTAACCACTGGATCTTTGTTTTTGTGACCCTGACAAGGTTTTTCCTCTTGGATAGAAGGGATGAAAACTTGATTGAATTGGATATGAAAGATCTTATGACATGACTCTTTATCAAAAAAATTTACAATGAATTGAGAAGGAATGGAACAGTAGTAGGAAGATAATTCAGGTCAAGGTCATGGGAGATTTTATTTGATTAGTTTTTAAAAACCCAATATCAGTGCTTAGTCGTATGCTGGTGGTAATATTCCACCAAGAAATGAGAAATGATTGATGCAGGAGAGGGAGCGTTTGAGGAAAGTCTTTCAGAAGCCATGGGATGTAAACCCCAAGTAGAGGAATTTAATATATAATATATACAGTATTTCATTTTGGGATACATAACATCATGCTAAAAGAATGTATTCATATTTTTGTGCTTAATTTAGAACCAAAAGAAAATCAGCAAAATAAGATTGGGCTCGAGTTAAGATTTGGTTAACATTCTCTGATTTATTTTCTGGTTTGGAACCATAATTTTCCCAGTTCTATATATTCTTCAGGAATATCTTGCCTTAAATACTATAAAGTAAAAAGAAAAAGAATGCGTTTTCTAAAGGTCATACTATTTGTGGTTGTATTTACTGAAGGAAAAAAACAATTTTATCCTGATGGAAAAACAGATGAGACTGAGGAAACAAAAGACAGAATATGAGAATTTGGTTTCAGGGTCTTCTGTTCAAAAGAACACAGTCCTTCAAAAATCTGCAGCCACAGAAACTGCCATTCCCAGTCCTGTGATCTACAGAGCATGACTATCAGATGTTACAGAATTGCACACTAGTCACTAGTGAAAGACTGAATTTCTGTAGTCAGTTCTTGACATTTGGAGCTAAGGACAACTCTTCACATGTTGTGGTGAATGGAGCCAGTGAAACATTTAAGGGCCAGAGCATGAAGTGACTTTAAAATCCCATGAAACAAAGGGTGACTTACATATGAGAAGTAAACATGAGGTTGTGAAAGCCTGAGCTCAAGTCTCAGGAAAAAAGAAAGTGAAAAAGCAAATTATTTTCTCAAATACTTGCATTTAAACTTTTAGTCCTTCCACTGGGGTGACTACCAAAATTGTGAAAGAATATCCTATTCTTTCTGGTAGGTTTGGGAAACTTGGGTCATTCCCTTGCTCCTTCTCCTACCCCCACCAAACAGTGTTAACACTAAAACAGGTGTTTCAGTTAGGATCCTTTAAGTGGAAATCACTGAAAAAACTAAAAGTGGCTTAAACAACGAGAATAATATGAATGTGCTATATTGCATAATTGGAAGTCCCAAGGTCAGCTCTATCTGAGCTGGTTACCTTCTTGGCTCCATGGTGCGAGGGTTCCTGGTCACTCTCTCTGGGAGTCTCTAGACTTTCCCTCTTTCAGCCCAGAAAGAATACAAATAGCTCCCAACATAGAGATATCACATGGCAGTGGCAAAGGTAGGAACAAGTGAATCCCTATTTTATTTCCCTTTTGTTAGTTATGAGAAAAACGATCCCAGAAGCCTCTCACTAGATTTTCCTCTTTGTCTTCTTTCTCTGAGACATGATAAGGGAAATGAAATTATCGTGACTGGCGTAGACTGATGAACATCTGTCCCTGGAGATAGGCAAGGCCCTTAAAGATTCACAAAAAATTAGCTCCTTCATAAGCTGGGTTTCTGCCCGCAAAGCAGATAGGATGACTGTGATGGCTAAGGGGGCAATGCATGCTAAATGCGTAGCAGAATGACTAGTGCACAAAGGCATTTAGTTAATATTAAATGTTCTTACTGTTTTATCAGCTGATCTTATGGGAAATACAGAAGGAGACCCCAGCCTCACAAACTACATTTTCTGACCTTCATCCAACCTGTCCTCAGTAGTATAGTTAGCCCTAGCTGGCTTTACTTTCTTTCTTTGGAAATCTTTTGTTACCCTGTTTGTCTCACTCCAACAGTTGTAGTTAATGAGTTGTCTGCCTCATTGATTTTCCAAAATTTTGCATATTGTAGCCAAACTGATCTTCCTAAAGGAAGATCTAATCATGTCACCATCGTCCTTAGCTTATCACAGTTCCTCATTGTATTACATCTGAAGGTTGAACTCTTTGGAATCATGTCCATGTAGTTGGTCTTCAGTGCAGGTGGAGGGTGGCTTCTCTGCCTTTTGGTTCTGCCATATGGAACATACAGTCTCCTTGGGGCAGGAGAAAAACAGAAGACTTGCAAGTAGGGTCTCCATTGTCCACAAATAGTCAGGTACCCACCCCATCTGTCAGGGTCTGAGAAGTGCCATCTTGCTTTCACCCTGAACAGGGGGAGGACATGCTTTTAGGGAACACTGTAATAGATGCAGAGATGTGCCTCCTAGGTCCCCCTTCAAGGAAATACTTGCTGCCCAACTGCAGAGAATTCATGTCTCAGCAAATGGGAGCTGGGAGCTGCCTTGTCTGTCGTCATGTCTTTCCTGGGACAGTCCACTTGTAACTTAGTGAGGCAAAGAGATAAAGACATGGCCATTTTGGCCCATGTATATAACTCTGAAAGGCACTGCTCACTCACAAATTCTCTGCTGGGGTGGCCAGGGCTTTCTTGTGCTTGCCTTGCAGTTTGACTTCTTTCTCTGCTTTATTATCCTATTTCACCATTTCTTTCATATGTTTTGATTCCTCAAGAACATCTTGTATCCCATACTCTGCTTGGTATTTGCTTCTGTAAATTACAATCTGCGACAACTAGTAATTCCTAGCAGAAAGTCCTTTAATGCTCAACTTTCTTTTCTACCTCAATAATCATTACCTAACTTGAATATTTTTTGCTCCAGATGTATAGAGTTCCTGAGTGTAAGTACCTAAGTGCTGCTAAGCATTGTTCTTTTTTTTTTTCTCTCTTTTTCACTCTCTCATTCTCTCTAAGGCTGCCAATGGGTAGATAAATACTTAGAAGAAAGTCATCTGCCCAAGCCCAGTAGGTACTAAACCAGGGAGTTCAGACTCAGATCCTCCTTTGCCCTTTACAACTTTATAGCCTGTTTCCTTTAAACAGTTCAAACCACCACTGACAGGACCATCCTTTCCACCTTCCCTTTGAGGATCTCACTGATCGTCACTCAGCTCAGCAACAGTAACTCCAGAAAACTTCCAAAATTATCCCCTCTGCTTGCATGGGCTGTATTCCTGTGTTACTCTGATAGCTAATAGCCCAACTGTTTATCCCCATCTTGGTACTTATCAATACTGTATTATAATCATCTTTGCCTGTCTAGTGTCTCTAATGGCTAACCAGTACCTGGTGTATCCTTCTTTACCTACTTCTCAAAGGGATTTCAAGTGATTTAGTGTTAGCCCATAGTAGGTACTGAAAAGCATTTATTGAACAAATTCAATAATGCTCTTTTTTTTTCATCTAGCTTTGTGCTCACTCTATTATCCTAGGTGATTCAGTTAAAAGAGGAAAGAATAGTACCATTTCTAGAATGTATGCAAAAATCATCTGCAAGTCTAAAGGAATTTAGTTCATTTATATTTCGTTTCTGGTTCTGATAGTTGGCCATACCTGTGGCTGACTACACGGTGTGACATAGCACCGATAGCTTGAGAAGGGCAGAGGTATCTAGTGGATGGAGAGCTCTTCCTAGACAGAACTATTTTCTGTTCTTTTTTTTTTTTTCTCAGAAATCCACGTTCAACATCTGTGGCATGCAAGGCTCCTTCAAGTTTTAGTATCTCAGTCAGTTTAGATAATCATTTTCAAGATGTATGTGTGTAAGAGGAATTGTGACATATGAGTATTCACATTCTGGTTCTCTTCCCTGCCCAAAATACTCTCCTCATTCATTTTATTAACATATTAAGCAGATGAAGGGAGAAATATTCTAAGTAAAATCTCACCCCAGGTAAGATGAAGGTGAGTGTGGAATGATGATGGGAGTATAGATGTTTATATTGATTTTTGATTATTATATATCTTTCTACATAAGATTTAATTTTTGGCTTGTGAAGTAAGTTGATTAAACATTTCTTGTGAGTTTAATAATCACCATTTGCAGGAGGGAGAATGGGGGTGATCTGCAAACTCCGTGGTGAGAAAAAGTGGTATCAGTGATGAAAATGCAACCTACAGTGGGATCACTTCATATTCCTTGACGGTGGTGTCATTGTGGAAGTTAATCTCAAAATATGAAGTGAGAGGAAAACATAAGGGTATAGCATCTAAGCACTGTAATTGGATAGCAAGATGAACTATTGCCTGTTTAAAAATGCATCAGGGTTAGGAGGATAGGAAGAAATAGAAATTAGTCAAAAAGAACCTGAACATTATCTGTTAGAAAGAATGGTGCTACTGCTGCTGCTAAATCGCTTCAGTCGTGTCCAACTCTGTGCGATCCCATAGACGACAGCCCACCAGGCTCCCCCATCCCTGGGATTCTCCAGGAAAGAACACTGGAGTGGGTTGCCATTTCCTTCTCCAATGCATAAAAGTGAAAAGTGAAAGTGAAGTTGCTCAGTCGTGTCCGACTCCTAGCGACCCCATGGACTGCAGCCCACCAGGCTCCTCCATCCATGGAATTTTCCAGGCAAGAGTACTGGAGTGGGATGCCATTGCCTTCTCTGATTAGAAAGAATAGTATGTACAAAATCAAAAGCTGTATGGGGCTTATATTCATTTGGAAGGCACTGATAATAAACACTGAGCCTGGTAGATATTCACTAACCTTTTATATCAGAGATCCCCGAGTCTCCATGATTCACTCTCTGAAGGATTAGTACCTGGTATAATTCAGGGCACCTCAAGGATTCTGAATTCATGCAGTCACTAATGTTCTTCCTGATTGATGAGTGTCATCCTGATTGTCACCTCTGATATGCATGAATGTTTAAACAGAGTTTCTCCCTGTAAGCAGCAAAAGCCTCAGACATTTTATTAAATTAAATTTTAATAGAATAAATCCATTTTAGTGTCCTTTCAGTGAATTCAGAGTTCCTGAAGTAGGAGGTGATTAAATTCATTAAATCTGCTTGCCAACTGCCTGCTGTTCCCAGGTCTCATTCCTTTAAGGCACAGGGCTGTGGCCTTATCTCCTCAGCAGCTCATCCAATAGATCCTGGATGTCTTCCTCTGTCTTATTTTGGAAAATTCTTTCTGTAAAGTGACTTTCGTCCATCATCTCCCCTTATCTGGCAGCAACACCTCTGTCAAGGGATTCTACTTTTCCTGATGTACATAGTGCCTACTGACAATACTAATTTTTCTTCTGAACAGATAAAGAGAGATAAAGAACGCAAAAAAAAGACATGAAAAATACTTTTTTTTTTTAACTGATTTTTAAACTGAAGAACAAATGACATTGTCCATGTTGTACAATCAGAATAGCTTCTGCTTTTAAAAATAAGTATCTCAAATTTGATAAATAGCTGATCGTGATAATTTCAGTTGTACTGAAGGTTTGGAAAAATATTCAACCCATAGAATTGTTATACAGGGTATTGGGAGGTACTACATTCTTTTATAATAAAAGTGTTCATAACATAAATGTTTCTCTCTGGTCAAGGAATACTTATTAATGGAGAAATAGTTAATGCTTGATAATTGCTATGTTGGAAAAAAAAAACTTGGATAGTTACAAGTCCATTAAGAATCTAAGTCTACAGTGCTACCCAGAGTGTACTTTAGAGTATTACTGTTTGGAGAATGAATGAAAATTACTCTAGTGGAAAAAACAACTGAACCACTCTAAAAAGAATCAGGTTGGAGATTATAAAATCCTCTATGGAACAAACAGTACTTTATTAAAAGCCAGAAAGAGTCTTTTATCAATGGGCACATACAAAAAACTGCCATTAATCTATGACAGTGATGCTAATGAGATCATCATTTTCCAGGTAGAAATTTCATTTATTTCACTGCATGAAAAGGGAGGATTTCTAGCATTTTTATTTCACTCTTTGTTGCAATATGCTTTGAATAAGATAATCTCCTTTATTTTTCATAGAAAAATAAAAAGCATGTACATTGCCTACGCAATTTAAAATATAAATTTCAATGATTTAATTTTAATTGCTGTGAAATATACAAATATAAAGACATGACATGAGAACCTATGTTGTCCTGCACAGTAGTTAATAACTGTGTCCTATAAATGAGTATGACCAGGAGAATTCCATGTTGTGGCAAGGTGGGCAAGGTGAAGCTTACAAAAAACGTTTGCTCAGTTGTAGTCCAGTAGAAGTCAGTTCTCAGGTGAATGTCAAAGTCAGGTCATATTTCACAGCAGTGACAGCCTTTTCACTCCATTTTTGGATACTCTTCACATTTCTAAAAGAATGCCCACTGGGTACCCCTTGCTGCCTTCTGAATTTTTTCTTTCCCATTTGTTCTTCCTTCCATCTGGCTTTCCTTCCAATTCTCTTTCCATTCTTCAAAGTAGTATCTACCACCTACTCTGAGTTCAGCCATATCCTGAACCAGAGGGATAAAAAGATAAATAAGTCAGCCAATTATTGTTTCCAAGGGGTCTTAATTTTTGCCTCTCTCCTCAGTTTAGAGTTACATTTGCTTCCCCATCTATCACAATAGAGCTTCAAACTATTGAAGTTTCTGTAACTTTCTTCTTCTAAATCAAAAAGTTACTCGTTTCTTTTTCCATTGGATCATATTAGAAATATCTCATATTTACGGGCAAAGGATATTAATGGAATAAGGTTGTCCCTCACAGACAGATTTTCATATTTTCATCATCCTGGGTTGCGTTTACCCTTAAAAAATGTATCAACCGGTAAGAATTGTGTGCTCTAGCTAAGAATCTTTTTTTTTTTTTTTTTTTTTTTTTTTTAGGATATAGGTTTTAAGAAAAGGATTTGTGAATGTGTCCAGAGTTGAGCTCATGGAGAGGGACAGTTTGAGAAACAGTTCCTTGGTTGGTTCCCCACTTGGCCATTTACTAATTATATGAAGCTGAGACCCTCAGTTTATTCATCTGAATTCGGTAATAGGGATTAAGGCAGACACAATGTGTAAGGTGTTATCAGTTAATAAGTCTGTGTTATAATTCTTAGGCTATTTATGCCTAAGCTTCTTCTCTTAATGTACTTGTCGAAAGTCTTATTAATGGAGAGTTGTATCCTTAGCATATATTGTTATTTCTAGATACTTGTTTTTTTGCCAGTGTGTATGGCTAAAAAGTAGTGAGAAGTGTTTTGAGTTGGCTGATTGTACCTCTGAAGATCTGATTGTGAGCATTTCTTCCCACATTCACATTGCAGTGTCATTAAAGCAATAGTTTGAAATAGGTCATAGTGGGAAATTTGATAGCATATAAATGAACAAACAGTACAAATAAAGACTTTGTTTTCTTCTGGAAAAAAAAATGACTTTTAACTAGCACACCAGTGCAAATAGTCAGGGCAGAGATTGAGAGAAAAACCCCTTTCTTCTTTTCCCAAACAACAGAATCAGTTCAGTTCAGTCGCTTAGTCGTGTCCAACTCTTTTCAATCCCACAGACTGCAGCATGCCAGGCTTCCCTGTCCATCAGCAACTCCCAGAGCTTGCTCACTCATGTCCATAGACTCGGTGATGCCATCCAACCATCTCATCCTCTGTTGTCCCCTTAACCTCCCTCCTTCAATCTTTCTCAGCATCAGGGTCTCTTCCAGTAATCAAGTGGCCAAAGTGTTAGAGTTTCAGCTTCAACATCAGTCCTTCCAATGAATATTCAGGATTGATTTACTTTAGGATGGACTGATTGGATCTCCTGCAGTCCAAGGGACTCTCAAGAGTCTTCAACACAGTTCAAAAGCATCAATTTTTTGGCACTCAGCTTTCTTTATAGTCCAACTCTCACATCCATACATGACTACTGGAAAAACCACAGCCTTGACTAGATGGACCTTTGTTGGCAAAGTAATGTCTCTGCTTTTTAATATGCTGTCTAGCTTGGTCATAACTTTTCTTCCAAGGAGCAAGCGTCTTTTAATTGCATGGATGCAATCACAATCTGCAGTGATTTTGGAGCTCAAAAAAATAAAGTCTATCACTGTTTCCACTTTCCCTATCTATTTGCCATGAAGTGATGGGACAGGATGCCTTGAGCTGTTTTTGGAATGTTGAGCTTTAAGCCAACTTTTTCACTCTCCACTTTCACTTTCATCAAGAGGCTCTTTAGTTCTTCACTTTCTGCCGTAAGGGTGGTGTCATCTGCGTATCTGAAGTTATTGATATTTCTCCTGGCAGTCTTGATTCCAGCTTGTGTTTCATCTAGCCCAGTGTTTCTCATGATGTACTCTGCATAGAAGTTAAATAAGCAGGGTGACAATATACAGCCTTGACGTACTCTTTTCCTGATTTGGAACCAGTCTGTTGTTCCATGTCCAGTTCTAACTGTTGCTTCCTGACCTGAATATAGGTTTCTCAGGAGGCATGTCAGGTGGTCTAGTATTCTCATCTCTTTCAGAATTTTCCAGTTTGTGGTGATCCACACAGTCAAAGTTTTTGGCACAGTCAATAAAGCAGAAATAGATATTTCTCTGGTACTCTCTTGGTTTTTCAGTGATCCAGTGGATGTTGGTAATTTGATCTCTGGTTCCTCTGCCTTTTCTAAAACCAGCTTGAACATCAGGAAGTTCACAGTTCATGCACTGTTGAAGCCTGGCTTGGAGAATTTTGAGCATTGCTTTACTAGCATGTAAGATGAGTGCAATTGTGCAGTAGTTTGAACATTCTTTGGCGTTGCCTTTCTTTGGGATTGGAATGAAAATTGACCTTTTCCAGTTCTGTGGCCACTGCTGAATTTTCCAAATTTGCTGGAATATTGAATGCAGCACTTTAACAGCATCATCTTTTAGGTCTTGAAATAACTCAACTGTAATTCCGTCACCTCCACTAGCTTTGTTCATAGTGATGCTTCCTAAGGCCCACTTGACTTCACATTCCAGTATGTCTGGCCCTAGGTGAGTGATCATATCATCATGGTTATCTGAGTCATGGAGATCTTTTTCGAGGTTAAGGAACATAAAACGTCAAGCATATGGTTTTATACAGTGCCAACAAATTGATACTTTTGAACTGTGGTGTTGGAGAAGACTCTTGAGAGTCCCTTGGACTGCAAGGAGATCCAGCCAGTCCATCCTAAAGAAAATCAGTCCTGAATATTCATTGGAAGGACTGATGTTGAAGCTGAAACTCTAGTACTTTGGCCACCTGATGCAAAGAACTGACTCATTTGAAAAGACCCTAATGCTGGGATAGATTGAAGAAGGGAGGAGAAGGGGACAACAGAGGATGAGATGGTTGGATGGCATCACCAACTCGATGGACATGAGTTTGAGTAAACTCCAGAAGTTGGGGATGGACACGGAGGCCTGGCATGCTGCAGTCCATGGGTTCTCAAAGACTCAGACACGACTGAGCGACTGTACTGAACTGAACCTCAAATAAAAGGAAAGTTGATTTGAGTGGAGATTAAACCTAGTAAACACTTTCCTGCCCATAAAATAATTCCATTTCAAATATTTTTATCAAATCATCCCATTATACACTTGAAATATCTTATGGTTTCATCTCTCGATTATTTCTCAGTAATGCTGAAAAATACATTTCTTCAGGAACACTTTCATATTTGTGAATATAAATTATTACTTAATCTGGGCCCAGTGACTGTTTTGTGTTGTTTGAAATAAAGCCAGAGGATTAGAAGGTACTTCCTAGAGTTTACAGAATCCAAATTGGTGGCCTCAGCCTGCAGCCCCTTGAAAACAGGGTATTGGTTCCTGGCCAGAGATTGAAGTCAGACCGCGGCAGTGAGAACAGTGAATACTAGGGACCAGGGATAAGAGTCTAGCCCTTCAGCTGTGTAGAAATTAATTTTCACATCAAGACAGAAAGTAGTAAAACCTTTATTAGGAGGAAAGTGTGTACATGTGGATAGACTTACAGGCAGACTCAGAGAGAGTTGCACACTTGTGGTTTGAATCACTTTTGTGGGATGTATCTCCTGGGTTTCTTCGGCTAGTCATTTTGCTTTACCTGGTTCTGAGTCCAGAACCAGATGGATTTTGTTTTTCTCAGGGTTCTCCCATTTGTGAATGTGCATCTCTTAGCCAAGATGAATTCTAGCTAAGAGGCCTATTTGACATCCCTACTATGGGCTAACGCTCACCCCTTTTTGACCTCCAAGGAGCCTTTCTGCATGTGTGTAGTTGGGAAGGTCTTCTTGACGTGGAGAATGATGAATATGTGGTCTTTCATCTGGGCAGGGCTCAGCTCTTCTCTTGTTCCTCCTAGTTTGGAGTATTTGTCCACAGGGGATGAACTCCAACTGCTCAGCCTGGGGCCCATCTGTGTCCTGCCTCAGATACTACTGCAAAGCCACAGGTGTCTTTCATAGTGTGTATTAATATTTTCAGTAAGAAAATGTATTTTTTGTATTTTGTCTGTTAATGACCTTTTAAGTTCAAATTTCCTTTGTGAACTGGTATACTGTCCTGTCCATATAGATTATTTATATACATGTATATATATAGTATATAAACACACACATATACTACTACTAACATACTTTTATATATATAATTATATATACTATTACATTTATATAAGTATATATGCATAATATATATTATTAAACTATTTAATTAGAACAAGCAAATTATCAAAGAGATTCTTTCCAAGTGTATGCTTCTTTCCGCAGTACACATTTTAAATATTTCAACAAGGAAAATAATATGAAATGTGTGCAGAGTTCTTGTCTACAACCCATTTTTGTTCAGAAATTATGACTTAAGGGCTTTTCTTCAAAAACAAGAACACATACACCTACAAAACTTTAGAGGAAGTTGAAGAGGTAGTCCTTACTCCTTGCCTCTTCGTTTCTTTGTGTCCTGAATTTGTAACTCTGGGTGATGAAAATAAACAGAATGAAACCTTGCCCAGAGGGAAGTTATCTCAGATGCTGGTAGGGTTCCGCTACCTTCCTCCAGCATCATCCTCCATTATCTTTGGAATATTGTAAATTTTAAGACATGCCAGTAGAATCTATGGGCTTCCCAGGTGGTGCTAGTGATAAAGAATCTGCCTGCCAATGCAGAAGACATAAGAGATTTGGGTTCAGTACCTGGGTCAGGAAGATCCCCTGGAGAAGGGAATGACAGCCCACTCCAGCATTCTTGCGTGGAGAATCCCATGGACAGAGGAGTCTGGTGAGCTACAGACCATAGGATTGCAAAGAATTGGACACAACTGAAGTGACTTAGCATGCACAGTAGAATCTGTATCAAATATATTTTACTTGGAAAGAGATTTTGAGGTGGAATAAAAGCAAATTATCTTAATCCTTTCATGATCTGATTGATTTACTTTAATCTTGATTAACTAAAATTTGTGAAGACCCTAAGAAATTATATGAGATTTCATCTCAGAGAACATGCTTCTCATATATATAACCATAATGCAATTATAGTACGGATTTGAGACCTGGACCATAAGGATGGCTGATCCCTGAAGAATTGATGCTTTTGAGCTGTGGTGTTGGAGAAGACTCTTGAGAGTCCCTTGGACTACAAGGAGATCCAATCAGTCCATCCTAAAGGAAATCAGTTCTGAATATTCATTGGAGGCACTGATGTTGTAGTTCCGATACTTTGGCCACCTGATGTGAAGAGTCAACTTATTGGAAAAGACCCTGATGCTGGGAAAATTTGAGGGCAAGAGGAAAAGGGGGTGACATAGGATGAGATGGTTAGATGGAATCACTGACTCAGTAGACATAAGTTTGAGCAAACTCTGGGAGATAGTGAGGGTCAGGGAAGCCTGGTGTGCTGAAGTCCATGTGGTTGCACCTTAGCAATTGAACAACCCCAACAATAATGCAGTTAAAAAGCCAGGAATGGAATTTTAACTCAATACTCTTGAAGCTGAGAAATTATTTGCTTTCACACAATTTTTAATTTTTTCATGGTATAAGTCTCACTCAGAGCAAGATTCTCTGTTGCTGATAAGCTTTCCTAGTAATTTAGGGCACTGGCCTCATGTTTTCCCAAATAATATTTGTTGGTGCAAATAAATGTGTTTTCTCTTATGGGTGTTTCCCCAGATTTGCACAGGCTTATATTGATGTGTTCAATTTTGAGAAGTGTTATAGGATACCTTAAAAAGGAGTCAGTCCTTATGCTGAGAAGTTGAACCTAAAGATGCATATTACTGAGTTTTAAAGGTATGTTGGGTGTAATTTGAATCAAAATACAGGTCGTGTGGCACATTTGAAAGGCAGCTTATGCCCTTGGTAGTGCCCCGAGAGAAGGGTAGTCATCTTCCAGAGCAGATGGAATGTTGTTGTCATTAGAGAGAAGAGTAACTATTAATGGCAGGTGGAATGGCGACATCTTGGATAGTAAAAACAAAGATGTTTCTAATAAAAATTTTCACATCAAAGCTCTAGGCAGACACTCTAATTTGAATAACTTTGTAGCATGTTTCTGGGTGACCAGTAGCAGAAAGTTATTTTTTATAATAGTTAACAGTTTTCCTGAGCTACAATCAGCAGGCTCCCTACTGATTAATAAAAACATGCCAAGTTCTTTGAGGTTAAGTTACTTGGGTAGGCTACTAAAGTTCCCGTAGCCAGAATTTGTTTATTTATTAAAAGTCCATAGTGCCTGGCTCTGTAAGGACACAGTAATCACCTGTTCTTTTTTTGTTTTGTTTTGTTTTTTTAACAAGT
Source organism: Budorcas taxicolor (assembly GCF_023091745.1). Classification (NCBI taxonomy): domain Eukaryota; kingdom Metazoa; phylum Chordata; class Mammalia; order Artiodactyla; family Bovidae; genus Budorcas; species Budorcas taxicolor. The sequence goes on along the minus strand of NC_068916.1, from coordinate 32,960,807 downwards.
GAGTGCACACCTATCTTATTAATAGGCAGGTATCTAAGATTAAATGAGATAAAGTGGCATCATGTAAACAGTTTTCATCGTGTACTTAGCATTCATTAAGCACTAATTTTGAGCTTCTTTCATATCAAACACCTTATTTAAAACAGACAATTTCTAGTTTTTATTTCAGATACATTTTACCTTCATTTTCAAACAGAACATTGAGATTCAGAAAAACAAATTGCCTATCCAATGTCCATGTGGCCAGCCCATATCTGAGCCTGGAGTAAATACTCAGATCTTCAAGGTTCTGTTTCAGGGCCTATTTTCCAGCCCTGACACTATTCTTCATCTGCTTCCACTTTTGGATTCCAGTTTTCTCCTCTATTAATGGAAGGAGTTGAAGTTGTTGGACATGGTATCAACTAATATAATGCCCAAATCAACCCCATTAGCTCAGTATTCCACAGCAATATGCACTTACCTAGTTCACAATCTATTCGTCACCTGAGGGTCTCCTGTTCTAGGCTTATATATCCATGGATGGCTCAGTTCCACGCATCCCCTAATCTTCTCCTTAGCTAGCCCCACCTGGTTCCTCTGCTCTGGCAGATGTGAAACAGAGTGGGTACAACAGCAGAAATATATTTTCTGTTAACATTCCATCAACCCAAGCAGATCATGTGCCAAGCCCAATAGCCAGGGCTGGTGATATATCTTCTGTGTCCTTCATGGGAGAAAGTATTGCCAAGTCATGTGAAGGATATGGATAAGGGAAGGGTAAAGAATTAAGGACATTAATGCCATGTACTTCAATGGCTAAGATTGCTTTTAGCTCTACCATGTGATTTTCTTCCAGTTTACATTTGATTGGTAGTCTCTGTTCTCATTTTCTTAATGTTTTTCCAGTTGCCTAGGAGAAACAATTTCATGGAAGGGCAGAAAACTCAGGTCAGTTTGCCATTCTGTGTTTTTATTTTTATTTTTTGGTAAATCTTGCTGTTCCCTGAATATATTTGTTCCAGAAGGCGCTACTAAAGGACAGTCTCATGGGAGGTTAGAGCACTACATTCTCTTCGCCATAAATATGGTTACAGGATTCGCACAAATGCAGGCCTTTTGTTTGAAGAGGAAAGAAGGAAATAATCCTTCTAGACGAAGAATATAGAGATTTTGATCTGACAAGAATATGAGGAAGTTATGGGGGTGGGGAAGGAGATGGAGGAGGGGGAAGGTGTAGGCTCATTTCTGTTGATCAGTTGTAGATTTTCACTCAGAATCATAGGAAACTACATATTCAGTACTAAAGTTCAACTTCCTCTTTTCATTCAGCATCTGTCATCAGTCTGCCTATATCCTGAAGCTGCATTTCTTCCCTATTACGAAGTATTCTATCATTTTTCATTTATTGTTTTATATTTTTTGAAAGGATAGAAATATGGTGTACTCTTAAAAAACTTTTCAGCAATGCAGAAATACATATGGGAGAGTATTATTCTTTGATTGATATTCTTAAAAATAGTCAGTTGGTCATATTTATTCTTCAGAAAATTTACTAACAATCAATGTAGGGAAACAGGTGAAAAATAGTACATATTGGAAAGGGATATTTAAGATTCTAATCTTGCGAGTGGGAAGAAGGGGGATCGCTAACTTCAGCCAATGCTGTTTTCATCCCAGCATTCAGGCATACCTGGAAAACTAGTGGTTTAGGGCAGGTTTTTTATCAATTTATGTGGGGGAATGAGGAGGCTTCTAATAAAGAATTAATTTTAAGGGAAGCTAACTGAAAAAGACAGGTCATTGATATGGAGAAAATATTAAATTAGAGTCAAGTAATAGCTTCCTGCCCAACATGACAAAATCATAATGTTGTGAAATTGTAGGGGGGAAAAATAAACAAGAGCTAAAAAGACTTAGAGTTTAAGGTGCCTGTGAATTTTTAAGAATTTGTGTGAGGAAATGCAGTTGCAAATGAAGTTGTTGGCTTTTGTGTAGAAATCACACCTGAACCTTGACATGTGTAGCCGCAGTGTGGCCATCTGCATCTCAGGAACTGGGATCATTGCCATCTGCACTCACAACACTTGAGGAGCATAGGAGTGATCCGTATCTACACAGAAAGCACTGTCATCAGTGTTTGAAACTATCAGAGCTAATTGTGACTTCAGAAAATCATTCCCTGCATCACTGGCTTTAGTGATCACCAACAGGTGAAACTTAGAGACAGATCAAATTAAAGATTTCTCAGTTGGTATATTGAAAGAAAGGCCCATTGAGGGAGCAAATAAAACTGTCTTCCCAGGCAGGGCTCCCAGATACTTGGAAATCTATGAGTAAGGGATAAAAAGAGACAATAAATTTCTTCATTACTTTCACCTAAATGAGAAAATGATTTGCTATTGTTATTTAGTCACTAAGTCGTGTCTGACTCTTTTGCAACCCCTTGGACTGTAGCCTGACAGGCTCCTCTGTCCATGGGATTTTCCATGTGGATTGGCATGTGGATTCTTTACTGCTGAACCACTAGGGTAAGCCAAGAAAATGATAGGTTGTATCTGAATGGACCTGAGTAGAAATTGGCTTTGCATTGGGTGGTTTTCCACTCATTTTCCCCTGTTCTTAGAGAGGTCAGTGGTGATGACAGAATATAACTCTTCTGTCCTCACAGAGCTTATTAGTAATAGCAGAACAAAATGTTTTAAAAAAAGACAGTTTTGACACACCCCCATGGAGAATGATAAACTTCAGTTTGGACACCAAAGTCAAACAGGGAATAGGTGATTAGAATGAAGGAATGACCAATAATAGGACTCTATTCCTATTCAACATGTGGACAGGCTGATAAATAGAAAATTATACTTGATGAAACCTTGGGGAAGAATTTTCAGAAAATGATTATATTTTATTCTGGATTGCCTGGGAAATAAGCCAGCTGGAACAAATCCATTCAACTCTTTCTAGTGGAAGTGCTGTATCCAAAAAGTTTCTATGGTAATGGTGACCTTCTCTTTTATGCAAAAAGATTGCAACTTTTTATAGAGCTCTGTGAGGTGCTGGGCAGCTATCATTTCCATAAAGGTCCTATAAAAACCAAGCACCAAAATCTTGGTGTCAACGGAGTTTGTGTATCCTTTAACTGATAAGAAAATTATTGGAGGAATGAGGTTTCTTCACTGAAACAGCAAATCTGCCAGGCCTCAGCATTGTTCTTTGGGAATGATTGGAAGATGGAGGGTAATTACCTTCTCTTATAAGCACATAGCTTTATACATTTCCCCTTTTCTCAGTTAGTTCAGTTCAGTTCAGTCGCTCAGTTGTGTCCGACTCTTTGTGAACCCATGCATCACAGCACGCAAGGGCTTCCTGTCCATCACCAACTCCTGGAGTTCACTCAAACTCACGTCCATCGAGTCGATGATGCCATCCAGCTATCTCATCATCTGTCGTCCCCTTTTCCTCCTGCCCCCAATCCCTCCCAGAATCAGGGTCTTTTCCAATGACTCAACTCTTGGCATAAGGTGGCCAAAATATTGGAATTTCAGCTTCAGCATCAGTCCTTCCAATGAACACCCAGGACTGATCTCCATTAGGATGGACTGGTTGGATTTCCTTGCAGTCCAAGGGACTCTCAAGAATCTTCTCCAACACCACAGTTAAAAAGCATCAATTCTTCGGTGCTCAGCTTTCTTCACAGTCCAACTCTCACATCCATACATGGCCACAGGAAAAACCATAGCCTTGACTAGACGGACCTTTGTTGGCAAAGTAATGTCTCTGCTTTTTAATATGCTGTCTAGGTTGGTCATAACTTTCCTTCCAAGGAGTAAGCGTCTTTTAATTTCAGGGCTGCAGTCACCATCTGCAGTGATTTTGGAGCCCCAAAAAATAAAGTCTGACACTGTTTCCTCTGTTTCTCCATCTATTTCTCATGAAGTGATGGGACCGGATGCCATTATCTTCTTTTTCTGAATGTTGAGCTTTAAGCCAACTTTTTCACTCTCCTCTTTCACTTTCATCAAGAGGCTTTTTAGTTCCTCTTCCCTTTCTGCCATAAGGGTGGTGTCATCTGCATGTCTGAGGTTATTGATATTTCTCAGTTAAGTCATTCCTTAATCCATACCACAGGACATTCAGAATTTATCCCAAGCTCTAGGGTAAGACAAATGGTCACCAAAAGCAGCCTTAGCTTGCACAACCCTGAGAAAAGACCCCTAGAAAGATAGTCATTAAATAGCCATTTCTCTGGTTTTCCATGTTGAGAGACATCTAACAGGGATTGAAACACTAGTGCTTGGATGCCAGTGTATCCATCACCATGGAATGAGTTGTATTGGTCTGTGCCAACAATAGGCATCCCATGCTCCTTTGGTAACAGTCATGGAACCCAATGGAAGCTAAAAAGATGTCTTTTTGGAATGCTTTTTAAAAAGGTTTATCTTATGAATAGAAGAAAGGATGGTATATCATTAAAAATCTGATGGTTGTGGGCTTCCCTGGTGGCTCAGCAGTAAAGAATCCGCCTGCCAATGCAGAAGACGTTAACTTTCATCCATGATCTGGGAAGATCCCACATGCTGTGGTGCGAGTAAGCCAGTATGCCACAGCTGTTGATTCTGTGCTCCAGAGCCCAGGAGCTGCAGTGCCACAACTACCTGAAGCCTGTGAGCCCTAGAGCCTGTGCTCAGCACCAGGAGAAGCCGCTGCGATGAGAAGCCTGCACACCACAACTAGAGAGTAGCCCGCACTCTCGGCAACTAGAGGAAAGCCCACCCAGCAATGAAGACCTAGCGCAACCAGAAATAAACAAATAAATGAAATTAAAAAATATGGTACCTTATAGTGGGGTATCTTATGACCACCTTTCCTTTAAGAGAAAGAGGTGAGACATTTTAAAGTAACTCAGGCTTTATAATCTGGGATTCCTTTTCTACCAAAAGAGTGACTCGACAATCCAAAGGAGAATGGGTATGAGTTAGCTGGGTCTGGTGCTTAGTGTATCACTAGAATAACATCAAGTTGGAGCCAGTGAAATGGTCTCTTTGGAAGCTAGAGGTCCTCTTACAAGCTTATTCAGATACTGGCAGAATTCAGTTCCTTGTGGTTGTAGGGCTGAGGTTTCTTCCTGGCTGACAGTTGGAGATTGCAAATGAATTCCAAGAGGTCACCTACTTATTATCCTTGCACAACATAACAATTTACTATTTTTAAAAAGCCAACAGAAGTACATCTCTATGACATCTATACCCTCTTTTAAGAACAACTGCTGACTTAGCATAATATTCCCTTTGATTAAGTCAAAATCAACTGATTGGGGAACTTCAGTCAGGTCGGTTCAGTTCAGTCGCTCAGTAGTGTCCGACTCTTTGTGATTCCATGAATCTCAGCACTCCAGGCCTTCCTGTCCATCACCATCTCCCAGAGTTCACTCAAACTCACGTCAGTTGAGTCGGTGATGCCACCCAGCCATCTCATCCTCTATCGTCCCCTTTTCCTCCTACCCCCAATCCCTCCCAGCATCAGAGTCTTTTCAAATGAGTCAACTCTTCACATCAGGTGGCCAAAGTACTGGAGTTTCAGCTTTAGCATCATTCCTTACTTAATACATCTATATAATATCATTTTAACATCTAATGGAACCTAATCATGGAAATGAATTATAGATCACTCACACATTAAACAATGAAACTATCATATAGGGCATGTACAAAAAGGACCAGAAATCTTGGGGAATATCTTAGAATTTTGTCTATCACAATGATGTGTTTACTATGTATCTGAAGAAACTGAGACTCAGAGAATTAAATAATTTGCTCAAGTTACATAATTAATAGATGCAGGACTATGATTAGAACTTTAGTCTCCTTGATTCCCAAGTCTATACTGTTTCTGTTTGTAGCTTTTGCTGAAGGAATTTATAAACTGAAATTCTATAAAGAAACGTTTTCTTTAATTGCCAATTCCATTAATTCAGAAATAAAACATGTCAATGTTCTTTTTATTTAACATACTGTCTTTTAAATATTTTATATAGATCCATTTTTAGTCTTTTAAAATTTCCTTTATGAATTATTTCAATGCAATTTTTAACAGAAATTAGCTTCTCAGTTGTGAATTCTAATGGCAAATGTACTTTCAGAAGCTGGTATCTCATATTTTAAAGTGTTGTATCATTGGTTAACCTTCAAGATAAGATATATTCTCAGTTTTTAAGAAAAGTTTCACATATTTGTCCAAATGAGAAGCAAGGTAGTTAGCAAACAGTGATTATCACACAGGCCTAGATTGAAATTATGGCTTTATCACGTCCTAATTTTGCTGTCTTGCCAAGTAAGTTACTTATCTGGCTTAATTTCTTCATCAACAAGTAAGAAATTATTAGGGTCAAAAATAAATAATGTTAGATACAAGTTAAAGTAGTAAGGACAGATTTTAATCAGCAATAGGGAAATAGGACATAAGAGTCTAGTGTGAATTGAAGTCAACTTTGATTTGTGCAGCGGTGACCCAGCATTTTAAATGGAGAAGGAGGCTGTAGGAGGGAGGTGGGCAGGGTTCAGTAGAGTCAGGGAAATGAAAAATTGTAAAACTCAGGGAACAAAAATTGGTCTACATGAAACCAATATGGTTTTGCAAACATAGCTTACAGAAGGTATGCATCTATCTTCCCATGGAGACTGGGAGACAGGGGCTCTAGCTTCAGATATTGACTGGAATAAACAGTACATTTTGTTGGTAGTTTTTTTTTTTTTTAAGTTTTTGCAGGCACACATTATTGGTGAAACTAGGTCATCCTAGGGATGTGTCCATGAGCTGATAGAAACTTTGTTGGTTGTCAAGTCTTTATATATCAATGTTTAGCCCTAGTTGACAAGGAGTCAGAGGAATTGAGCTAAAGTTTGTTCAAAGGGAGACTATTTGCATTAATCACAATGTGGTGGTTTAGTCACTAAGTCGTGTCTGACTCTTGCGACCCTACGGACTGTAGCCTGCCAGGCTCCTCTGTCCATGGGGATTCTCCAGGTAAGAACACTGGAGTGGGTTGCTATTTCCTTCTCCAGGGGATCTTCCCCATCCGGGAACTGAACTCAGGTCTCCTGAATTTTAGGCAAATTCTTTACTGACTGAGCTATGAGGGAAGCCCATTGAGCACAATAATGTAATTAAATGTCTGATACAAATGAGCTATCTGAAATATTAGCTATTTTAAATCACACTTATGATTTTTACTTTATTAGCAATTAAGTTTTGCTTTACAGTTTTAAGAGTTTTTTGCAATTATAAGCAATTAAATATTTCATTTAAAAGCAATTTAAAATTTTAATTTTATTAGCAAGACCCTGTAACAAAAGAGGACTTTACTACAGAGTGTGCTCAGTCATGTTCAACTTTTGCAACCCCATGGACTGTAGCCCTCCAGGCTCCTCTGTCAATGGAATTTTTCAGGCAAGAATACTGGAGCAGATTGCCATTTCTTACTCCAGGGAATCTTCCTTTTACCATAGTAAGTGTACATAAAATATAAAAACAAAACACACTGTCAGTCAACAAATATTTTTCTGCTTTAGAGTTGAAAAGAAAGAATAAAAATATTTTTTTATTGAATAATACTTCCCAAATATAGCTTTTTTACTCCATAATCCTTTATAATTGTGATGACTATACTAGTAATTCTTTCTATTATCATTTTATTAATGGTATTCATTTTGATTGATTTATATTTTTTTACACATAAAAATCTTCCAGTTACTCTGTTGCTTTTGAGAATGACTGTTCTTTTTGAAATAATTGGTACCTTAAATAGGCTAATCTTTACAGTATTAAAAACCCTGTATGTTTTAAGAAAAATGCAGTCATTTTCATACAGCCAAGGGGAAAAATATTCCTGAATTCTAGTCTCAGAAACAACATGTGATGATGAGCAGTGCTGGGTAAATCATTGTATTCCTCCTTGCTCTCTATCACAAAATAATAACTTCCCAAGAGGTTGGGACAAATATTTGTTTCCTGTTGTTCCTCGATCCAGATTAAATCCCTGAAAAATATAGAACTATCAAGCTAAAGTTGAAATTCAAGCATACAATTGTATAGTGTACTTGTCACATTGTTTTAATACTTACTTTGGTATCTTGAACTCAAGGAAAGCTCTACATGAATGATTTTGCACCCTTTTAGTAGAATCATATTGCGTAATAGAGCCATGCTATCACATAATAAATCATCCATTTATTTTTCTGGAGGGACTTGGGGTCATCTAGCGGAACTTCTCTTTTTGTAGGTAAGGAAACTGAAGGCAGCGAAGGTTAACCTCTCTGAACTCTGTTTTCTAGTTCCCAGTCCCTTGCTGTTTTGACTGGGATATCTATTCCTCACTCTTTTTTCTTTTCTTACCTGAATTTTGTTTGGTTTCTCCATCTTAACTTCTTTTTTTCCTTTGAGCTTTCTGAGGAAAGACATCAACAATGTTTGTTTACTACAGTAAACATTTTAGACTGCAACAATTTAAAATGCAGAAGAAATGCCTTGAGTTATAGAGCCAGGGTATTGATCCAGTTACACTCACTCAGTTCAGTTCAGTCGCTCAGTCGTGTCCAACTCTTTGTGACCCCATGAACTGCAGCAGGCCAGGCCTCCTTGTCCATCACCAACTCCCGGAGTTCACCCAAACTCATATCCATTGAGTCGGTGATGCCATCCAACCATCTCATCCTCTGTCGTCCCCTTCTCTTCCTGCCTTCAATCTTTCCCAGCATCAGGGTCTTTTCCAATGAGTCAGCTCTTCACATCACGTGGCCAACATTTTGGAGTTTCAGCTTCAACATCAGTCCTTCCAATGAACACCCAGGACTGATTTCCATTAGGATGGACTGGTTGGATCTCCTTGCAGTCCAAGGGACTCTCGAGAGTCTTCTCCAACACCACAGTTCAAAAGCATCAATTCTTCCGCACTCAGCTTTCTTTATAGTCCAGCTCTCACATCCATACATGACTACTGGACAAACCATAGCCTTGACTAGACGGACCTTTGTTGGCAAAGTCTTATTTCTGCTTTTCAATATGCTGTCTAGGTTGGTCATAACTTTCCTTCTAAGGAGTAAGCGTCTTTTTATTTCATGGCTGCAGTCACCATCTGCAGTGATTTTGGAGCCCCCCAAAATAGAGTCTGACACTGTTTCCACTGTTTCCCCATCTATTTTCCATGAAGTGATGGGACTGGATGCCATGATCTTCGTTTTCTGAATGTTGAGCTTTAAGCCAACTTTTTCACTCCCCTCTTTCACTTTCATCAAGAGGCTCTTTAGTTCTTCTTCACTTTCTGCCAGAAGGGTGGTGTCATCTGCATATCTGAGGTTATTGATATTTCTCCTGGCAATCTTGATTCCAGTCACACTGTAGAAGTATATTTTCTGTGGAACGTCTAACATAAGCACTAGAAAACAGTGCCTGCATTAAATGTGAGAAGTTAAGTCGCATTGATATTGAGTCCTTCACTGTTCTTCCTGTTTCTGAACTTTTTCCAGTTCTCTTCCACAGGACAAACAATTACCTTTCAAACATAAAATATTGAGGATATGCTATTTTAAAAATCTTAATGGACTAAAAGAAACCAAAAACAGACCTCATAAACTGATTAACTGAACAATATTCCCTTCAGGTTGGCTTGTCTATTTTAAGGCTTGCTTCTTCCACCCCACCCTAAAGCCACCAGTTTTCTTGCCATTCCCTGACAGCTCTTTACCTTAATCCAAAGGAGACCTTACATATTTTCACTTTGTTTGCTGAGATCTTATTTATTTTTTCATGCTTTAGCTTTCCTTTTTTTGACTTTCGATGGAGTTCTTTGATCTTCTTCCCTTCTCCAGTAATATTTAAAAATCTACATATTAATTATTTTCTGGTTATGATACCCTTAATTTTTTATTTTTTTTCAAAATTGCTAGTATGAAATTTGAATATATACAAAGTAATATCTACGACCTATGATTCAATATAAAGAATAACAATGCAAGCTCCTTTTTATTGACTATCTACCTTAAAGGAAAAAGGAACACAGGAAACTATCCAAATTCTTAATATCTTTGAGGGTCCATCCAGATCGCATCCTTCTCCACTCACAGTGATACAAATTCACTAAGTGTCTAACTAATACTTTAAAAAATATTTACCATATATGGTTATATCTCTAAACAGAATATTATTCAGTTTGTATGGTTTTGAAGTTCACAAAAATGGAATTGTATTGTATCGTCTAACTTGCTGTTTTTCTCTTGTCATTCTTTTCCTAAGATTCACCCACTTTTATGAGTGGGTATGATTTATTTATTTATGTTTTATTATTTCCATAGTATAAATATATTGTATCATATGACTACACCAAAAGTTATTTATCCAGTCTCCATGCTACAGATGATTTCATTCTATATCTATTTCTAATCTCCTCTGATCTGATTTTGAACCTGGTTGGTTTGGCTATTTGAAGCCTTTTTTATTTCCATACAAATTGTAAAATTTTTGTTCTATTTCTGTGAAAAATTTCCTTAGTAATTTGATAGGAATTGTATTGAATCTGTAGGTTGCATTGGTTGGTATAGTCATTTTCATGTTATTGAGTCTTCCAATCCAAGAATATGGTATATCTCTCCATCAGTTTGTGTCATTTATGATTTCTTTCATTAGTATCATGGTTTTCCGAGTGGGCTTCCCTGCTGGCTCAGTGGTAAAGAATCTGCCTGCCAGTGCAGGAGACACAGGAGATGTGGGTTTGGTCCCTGGGTCAGGAAGAACCACTGGCATAGGAAATGCAACCTGCTCTGGTGTTCTTGCCTGGGAAATTCCATGGACAGAGGAGCCTGGCAGGCTACAGGCCATGGGATTGCAAAGAGCAGTGCATGCCTGAGTGCACACACGCACACACATAACACACCGCAGCTGTGTTCTGAGTACAAGTCTTTTGCCTCAGTTTCCTAGGTATTTTATTATTTTTGATGTGGTGGTAAATGGGACTGTTTCCTTCATTTTTCGATCTGATCTTTCAGTGTATAGGAATCCAAGAGATTTCTGTGTATTTATTTTGTATCCTGCAAGTTTACCAAATTCATTGATGAGCTCTAGTAGTTTTCTGGTAATATATTTGACAGTTGCTATGAGAGTGAAACTTAAATTTTCTCACCATAACAATTGCAACCACAACATCTTACGAGCTGAAGGATGTGCTAACTAATCTTATTGTGGTAACATTCTGATATGTATATATATATATATATATATACACACACACACACACAAAGTAAATTCACACATGCTCATATATATGAAATAGTCTCATTGTACACCTTAAACTTACTAAGTATTTTAAGTCAATTATACCTCAATAAAACTGGAAAAAAAAATTGCAGAACATATGTATTCTAGATATTTGCTATTTGCTTGTCCTTCTGCCTTTCATCCTCTACAAACTCACATTTCAAATTTAGGACCAATTTAAGTTTTCCCCAGTGAGTTCACTCTAAAATCATCAGAGTGAAGTGTAGGTGTTACTCATTTCACAGAGGAAATTGGGGAAAAATATATGTATCAACTTAAAAATTGTATGAATCATTTTACTTTCTGTGTATCCCTTTTGCCTCTGCCATCCCCAGCCATTTCCTTATCTTAGCTCAATTTCTACACAGTGCCCAGACACATGGTCTGTCTCCAGTTTTTCCAAGAATGCCTTTCCAACCTTTTTTTTATTAGGCTACTCTGATCTAATTTCCATCTTTCAAATTACATAACCACACAAAGTTCCATTTCTCTTTCCCTTTTTGTTTATCTCTGGAAGTGCATTGGTTCAGGTCTCTCTGTGAAAATATTTTAATTGCATGAAGTTTAGTTAAAGAAGACTTATTTCTCTTCTAGGAAAATGCCAAATCTAAAAAAGAAAATCCTAAACACAGTAGTTTTAGTGTATTTTTCCTCTTGAAATGGAACCAGCTGAAGGGAAAAAAGTATCCTATATATTTGAAGAGAGCATGCATGATCTTATTGGCTATAATAGAGAAAATATCAGACATTATGAAATAAGAAAATTTTTATCTTCTTTCTAAATACTTTCTGAAAGAAATTCATTTCCAAGTAGCATACAGTCATAAAGAATAACTTCAAAGGTATATGCTTAAACATTAAGGCTAATTTGGTATTACCAAAAGACCAAAAGCAGAATGGCCACATATTCCCAATATATGTATAATAGTAGAGTAGAAAATTCACAGAAAACACACCTCTGACAGACTGACTCACACAGCATGCCCGTAAACATAGACACAGACCCAAACACACATACGTGCTCCACACCCCATGCAAATACTACCTACCATTCAACCATGCTACATTTTTTTCAGCTCACTGGGTTTTCTTTTTCTGTTATCACTAGTTATTTTTGAACAGTTTCTGTCATTCTTCCCAATATTTTCCTCTCATGGAAAGTCTCTCAGGGTTGACTGTGGCTTCACAGTCAGCATCCTGTCCTGGTCTCACTATATTCCTGGGTCTGGCAGGTTGCCTGTGGCAGGACAGTTAATCTAACCGAGACTTTCACTGTGTAGCTACATCCCTCATGCCAGACCCACAGCCTCTCTTCAGGCAGAATCTTGAGGGTGGCCAGAACTATCACTTCTATGTAATACTTGTCCACTTTATTTCTGTTACATCAAAAAATGAATTCAAATCAAGGTTTCTTTTTTTCTGTGTTTAAATATTTGTTCACTTATATCCAAGGATCCAAGTATATTCTTTTTTTTTTTTTAAGATGAAGTGCAATGCAATGCTATAACCAGCAACAATGGCACACATAAAACTAACCATCTGTTATTCCCTTAATTAAAATATACCAAGAATAAAGACACTACAAGCAATTTACAGAAATATAAGAATGAACTTAGGGAAGACAAAATGAGCTGTGTGCACATTTACATGAGCATTTGTTGTTTAGTCACTAAGTCATGTCCGATTCTTGTAACCCTAGAGACTACAGCCCACCAGGCTCCTCTGTCCACGGGATTTCCCAGGCAAGAATACTGGAGGGGGTAGCCATGCCCTCCTCCAGGGGATCTTCCAGACCCAGGGAATGAACCCAAGTCTCTAATGTCCCCTGCATTGACAGGCAGATTCTTTACCATCGAGCCACCAGTGAAGCCCTTATTTGAGCACAGCACTCATCTTTTTGCAGCCTTTACGAAACTGGTGGGGAAGAGAACAAACACCTTCAAGATATTAAAAATTAAATTGAATCATATTCTCCACAAGTATAGGATGTTTACACTGGACTTCACGTTGCTTTCCACTATTTCAATAAGAAGTATGTACCTCTATGTGGCTTTACTTATAGTTCTTTCCAATTGCTATATGGATGTAATTAGAAATTGGTCACTTTCATTTTATAGTTTCATATAAATGTATTGCTGGAAAGTCATTTCTTCCAAAGCAAGTATCCATTATTTATTAATATCTTCCAAACTATTTTTCACAAGGAGCGACTGTAGAGCTCTCTCTCTAAATACACAAACAGAAAGTTACTGTTTATGTGTGCCAGGCATACTGTATTTTCATGACCTTATGCTATTATGAAGGTACCACAGATAGATAGCAAAACAATCCAGCTTCCAGTCTGACCAAAACACTCGAAAGAAAAAAGCATTAGTTATGAAGTAGCCATTAAAAAAAATTCCATCCTTTTATGGCCCAAATCCTACAGTAATGTTTGTGTTCCACAAAGGAATCTGTGATTAGGCAAATTCTTGAACTAACATTTGAGATTCATTGTGTTATTTAATTCTGAGCCAAATTATTACTTTTCAAGTAAGTGATAATGAGAAGCAACCAAATATCCTTTTATTATATCTGTTAATAGCTGAATTATACAAATTGATTTAATTTTTCTCCTCAAGTTATGAGTTTAGTAAGTATTTCTAGGAGCAAAATTGTTGAATATCTAATATTGCTTGATCACTACTCCTTTTGAATTGTTCTCTGGTGGACATGGGTGCTGGTGTACTGAAATCCTTCCCATCAGCAATTTCCGATGTCTTACAAAACGTAAACCAATATGTGGGGCAGATACTATGTCTACATGTGGCTTAGAAAAGCATCACTATTCTGGCGAAAGGGTCTGTTCTGATTTTAAAGAAGTAGAAGGTTTATATGACTTTATTTTTATAGACATTTAATCATATGTCAAGAGGATCTATCACTCACTTTTTCACAGAGAGCATTATAAAGTTTTTTAGTGAGCTTTCAGCTTCCTAATAAGTTACCGGTACCATAATTACAGTAAAAGTACCACACAGTTATAACAACTGCATCTCTAAACACTATTTGTAGATGTAAAATTATTTTTACATAGCATTAGTATGTTCTTGCCTGGAGAATCCCAGGGACAGGGCAGCCTGCTGGGCTGCCATCTATGGGGTCACACAGAGTTGGACACGACTGAAGCGATTTAGCAGCAGCATCAGCATTAGTATCTCATTTTAGAAGTCTATACTGAATAGGCTCACTTGCCAATATAAGGTTTCATTTATATAAATTCTCTTTTGAAGAAATATATATTTAAATTAAAAATATTGCTTCTGCATTCATAGGTGAATGCCAATCAATGTGAACAAATTCTAAAAATAGTTAAATGAAAGTAAAGATCAAATACTGATTTCTGCTGTCTTTATTATTATATCTGTTACTGACTTTATATACTGAGTTGTGTTCTAGTAATGGTGGTGGGTCAAAATGATTCTTCAGTTCAGCTCAATTCACTCGTTCAGTTGTGTCTGACTCTTTGAGACCCCATTGACTGGCCCTGCAGTATGCCAGGCCTCCCTATCCATCACCAACTCCCAGAGTTTACTCAAAGTCATGTCCATTGAGTCAGTGATGCCATCCAACCATCTCATCATGTGTCATCCCCTTCTCCTCTCATGTTCAATCTTTCCCAGCATCAGGGTCTTTTCAGATGAGTCAGTTCTTCACATCAGGTGGCCAACGTATTGAAGTTTCAGCTTCAACATCTGTCCTTCCAATGAGTATTCAGGACTGATGTCCTTTAGGATGGACTGGTTGGATCTCCTTGCAGTCCAAGGGACTGTCAAGAGTCTTCTCCAACACCACAATTCAAAAACATCAATTCTTTGGTGCTCAGCTTTCTTTATAGTCCAGCTCTCACATCCATACATGACTACTGGAAAAACCATAGCTTTGACTAGATGGACCTTTGTTGGCAAAGTAATATCTCTATTTTTTTAATATGCTGTCTAGGTTGGTAATAAATTTTCTTTCAAGGAGCAAGAGTCTTTTAATTTCATGACTGCAGTCACCATCTGCAGTGATTTTTGAGCCCCCCCGAAAAAGTCTTTCATTGTTCCTGCTGTTTCCCCATCTATTTGCCATGAAGTGATGGAACCAGATGCCGTGATCTTAGTTTTCTGAATGTTGAGTTGTAAGCCAACTTTTTCACTCTCCTCTTTCACTTTCATCAAGAGGCTCTTTAGTTCAGTTTTAAATACATGTGTAAAACACAGGCATTTTTCCTTCCTCTGAGTAGCTTTTGATTGAAAAATGGCACGAGAAAAACGCACCTGCCCCCGTAATTTGTAAGTTCTGTTTTACAAGAATACAAACAAAGGCCCACTTTTCAAAATCTAAATACTTAAAAATTGCAGGTCTAGCTAGTAAACTGTTAGTTTTGTTTTTCTCAACAAAAATACCTTTATACTGACAAAATGAAAACTATGTGTAAAGCTCTAGATTTTACTTTTTTAAGTATATAAATTCATCTTTATTATAATTTGTGAATATATTAGAAACCAACATGAATCTCTTTACTAAGATGTGTAAATTATTATGGGCATCTGCTTTCCACTTTTACTTGAGAATGCTGAGAGAGGTCAATATCTTGGTGTCATTACATCAAGATTTTACCTCATGGGAAACCTGAAAGCGTCTCTTGATCCTTCCAGGTCACTATACTCTCTACAGAGTATAAACATGTTCTCACTCACATGTTTCCTGGATTTCCTTATAAATTTCAATAGGCATCTTGGCAACAGAACACTATTACTCTGCTGGTTTCTATGTTGGTTGACACTGTATTAAGTATTATATATACTTAATATAAGTATTAAGCTACTATCTGAGCACATGTTATACAATATATGCTTTTGTACACTCACATTACATATAACCCAGTGAGTGCTTCTGCTGAGATGCACAATGAAATGAAAACTCAGACACCAGAAAATCTCTGTCTTCCATCTCATGCTTAAGCTTAGGTAAAGAGACATAGGTTGTTCCAACTATTTAAATTGGTATGTTTAGCTAACTAGGATCTTTTGCAGCCAAAGATGGAGAAGCTCCATACAGTCAGCCAAAACAAGACCAGGAGTTGACTGTAGCTAGGATCTTGAACTTCTTATAGCCAATTACAGACTGAAATTGAAGAAAGTGGAGAAAACCACTAGACCATTCAGATATGACCTAAATCAAATCCCTTATGACTATACAGTGGAAGTGATATAGATTTAAGGGACTAGATCTGATAGACAGAGTGCCTGATTGAACTATGGATGGAGGTTTGTGACACTGTATAGGAGATAGGGATCAAGACCATCCCTCAGAAAAAGAAATGCCAAAAAAGCAAAATGGCTGTCTGAGGAGGCCTTACAAATAGCTGTGAAAAGAAGAGAAGCGAAAAGCCAAGGAGAAAAGGAAAGATATACCCATTTAAATGCAGAGTTCTAAAGAATAGCAAGGAGAGATAAGGAAGCCTTCCTCAGCGATCAATGCAAAGAAACAGAGGAAAACAATAGAATGGGAAAGACTAGAGATCTCTTCAAGAAAATGAGAGATACCAAGGGAACATTTCATGCAAAGATGGGCTCGATAAAGGACAGAAATGGTATGGACCTAACAGAAGCAGAAGATGTTAAGAAGAGGTGGCAAGAATACACAGAAGAACTGTACAAAAAAAATCTTCACAACTCAGATAATCACGATGGTGTGATCACTCACTTAAAGCCAGACATCCTGGAATGTGAAGTCAAGTGCGCCTTAGGAAGCATCAGTACGAACAAAGCTAGAGGAGATGATGGAATTCCAGTGGAGCTATTTCAAATCCTGAAAGATGATGCAGTGAAAGTGCTGTACTCAGTATGGCAGCAAATTTGGAAAATCCAGTAGTGGCCACAGGACTGGAAAAGGTCAGTTTTCATTTCAATCCCAAAGAAAGGCAATGCCAAAGGATGCTCAAACTACCGCACAATTGCACTCATCTCACATGCTAGTAAAGTAATGCTCAAAATTCTCCAAGCCAGACTTCAGCAATACGTGAACTGTGAACTTCCAGATGTTCAAGCTGGTTTTAGAAAAGGCAGAGGAACCAGAGATCAAATTGCCAACATCTGCTGGATCATGGAAAAAGCAAGAGGGTTCCAGAAAAACATCTATTTCTGCTTTATTGACTATGCCAAAGCCTCTGACTGTGTGGATCACAATAAACTGTGGAAAATTCTGAAAGAGATGGGAATACCAGACCACCTGACCTGCCTCTTGAGAAATCTGTATGCAGGTCAGGAAGCAACAGTTAGAACTGGACATGGAACAACAGACTGGTTCCAAATAGGAAAAGGAGTACGTCAAGGCTGAATATTGTCACCCTGCTTATTTAACTTCCATGCAGAGTACATCATGAGAAACGCTGGGCTGGAAGAAACACAAGCTGGAATCAAGATTGCCGGGAGAAATATCAATCACCTCAGATATGCAGATGACATCACCCTTATGGCAGAAAGTGAAGAGGAGCTAAAAAGCCTCTTGATGAAAGTGAAAGAGGAGAGTGAAAAAATTGGCTTAAAGCTGAACATTCAGAAAACGAAGATCATGGCATCTGGTCCCATCACTTCATGGGAAACAGATGAGGAAACAGTGGAAACAGTGTCAGACTTTATTTTTTTGGGCTCCAAAATCACTGCAGATTGTTACTGCAACCAAGAAATTAGAACACGCTTACTCCTTGGAAGAAAAGTTATGACCAATCTAGATAGTATATTCAAAAGCAGAGACATTACTTTGCCAACTAAGGTCCGCCTAGTCAAGGCTATGGTTTTTCCAGTGGTCGTGTATGGATGTGAGAGTTGGACTGTGAAGAAGGCTGAGTGCCAAAGAATTGATGCTTTTGAACTGTGGTTTTGGAGAAGACTCTTGAGAGTCCCTTGGACTGCAAGGAGGTCCAACCAGTCCATTCTGAATGAGATCAACCCTGGGATTTCTTTGGAAGGGATGATGCTAAAGCTGAAACTCCAGTACTTTGGCCATCTCATGCTAAGAGTTGACTCACTGGAAAAAACTCTGATGCTGGGAGGGATTGGGGGCAGGAGGAGAAGGGGATGACCAAGGAAGAGATGGCTGGATGTCATCACGGACTCGATGGATGTGGGTCTGAGTGAACTCCGGGAGTTGGTGATGGACAGGGAGGCCTGGCGTGCTGCGATTCATGGGGTTGCAAAGAGTCGGACACGACTGAGTGACTGAACTGAACTGAACTGAATGTATGGATGTGAGAGTTGGACTGTAAAGAAAGCTGAGCAGTGAGGAATTGATGCTTTGGAACTGTGATCTTAGAGAAGACTCTTGAGTGTCCTTTGGACAGCCAGAAGGCCCAACCTGTCCATCCTAAAGCACATCAGTCCTGAATATTCATCGAAAGGACTCATGCTGAAGCTGAAACTCCAGTACTTTGGCCACCTGATATGAAGTACTGAATCCTTGGAAAATACCCTGATTCTGGGAAAGATTGAGGGCAGGAGAAGAAGGGGACAACAGAGGATGAGATGGTTGGATGGCATCACCAACGTGATGGACATGAATTTGAGTAAACTCCTGGATTTGGTGATGGACAGGGAGGGCTGGTTTATTGCAGTCCATGGGGTCGCAAAGAGTCGTACACAGCTGAGTAACTGAACTGAACTGAAAATGTATTAGTTCTTTTATGTGCTAAATCACTTCAGCCGTGTACACCTCTTTGTGACCCTATGGACCATAGCCACCAGGCTTGTCTGTCCATTGGATTCTCCAGGCAGGAGTACTGGAGTGGGTTGCCATTTCCTCCTCCAGGGCATCTTCCTGAATCTCTTATGTCTCCTACACCAGCAGGCAGATTCTTTAACACTAGCCACCTAGGGAGTCCAGTTCTTTTGTTATAACTACTAAATGCCATGAAATTTGCTTTAATCTTAGTTATTTGTTGTTGTTTAGTTGCTAAGTTTTGTCCTAGTTTTTTTGTGACCCCATGGACTATAGCCACCAGGCTTCTCTGTCCATGGGATTTTTCCAGGCAAGAATATTGGAGTGGGTTGCCATTTCCTTCTCCAGGGTGTCTTCCTACCCAGAGATCAAACTGCTTCTCATGCTTTGGCAGGCAGATTCTTTATCAAGGAGCCACCAAGGAAGCCCAGTAATTTATTTACACATTAATTACCTAAGTGTATTTGATATTATCTTTTAGAATATATCCAGAGATCTTATGCATAACATTTTAAGAAACAGTTGCTGCCAAATTCAAGCAAGTGCAAGTTGTGACTCAGATTACTACCAGATGTGGGGTAGCAAAAATATATTTTATATGTGTGTATGTATCCATATCTGTGATTTTAAAATTAAAAACCATAATTTAACTTTGTCCAATCTCACCATGCAGTTTTCTCATAGTTATAATTTTCTGGAAGAGATTGAATCTTAATTGTAGAGTGCAAGTGTAATCCATGCTAAATATGTTCTTTCTAAATGTGTTTATGTACTAAGTGGAATTAGTGTTGTAATAGTAGAAGCTTCAATGAAAGCTCATGATTGAGTATTAATGCTGAGAGTGAAGATGCTAAGCTCTTCTGTATAGTGCTATCCAGAATAAGATATACAACAGACAGAATGAGCAGGGCAAAATAAAGTGCTCTAAAAGCAAATAAGTATTTATCAACAACTGCAAAGCTGAGTAATTTTAATTTAGGCTGCTAACAAGCAACAAGCATCCCAACTCTCTGACTATAAATGGAAATGAGGAATTATAATTGATCAAATCCTAAAATCAGAATAAGTAAAAATTATAAATCCTTGCAGTTCTGAAAACTCAATTATATGATAAATATCATCTAATCATATCAGTTCAGTCACTCAGTCATTTCTGACTCTTTGCAACCCCATGGACTGCATCACGCCAGGCCTCCTTGTCCATCACCAATTCCTGAACCTTTCTCACACACACTCATGTCCATTGAGTCAGTGATGCCATCCCACTGTCTCATCCTCCGTCATCCCCTTCCCCTTCTGTCTTCAATCTTTCCCAGCATCAGGGTCTTTTCCAATAAGTCAGTTCTTCACCTCAGGTGGCCAAAGTATTGGAGTTTCAGCTTCAGCATCAGTCCTTCCAATGAATATTCAGGACTGACTTCCTTTAGGATGGACTGGTTTGATCTCCTTGCAGTCCAAGGGGCTCTCAAGAGTCTTCTCCAACACTCAAGAGTCTTCTCTAACACCACTGCATTGTATATTATTTAATCTTATAATGTTATTTTTAAAGGAATCTGAGTCCCCTAGTCTTCTCACTTTTTTATACAGAGAAACTCTAAATCATAAAGATGAATTAATTGACTTGCCCAAAGTCACAGAGCCAGCAGTAACAGACCAGAGTTTAATATTCAGGTATCTTAATTCCTGTCATATGGTCTTTGAAATGTTCCATGGTGGTGCTAGTGGTAGAGAGTCCATCTGCCAGTGCAGGAGACATAAGAGACATGATTCAGTCCCTGAATTTGGAAGATCACCCGGAGGAGGGCATGATAACCCACTCCAGTATTCTCGCCTGGAGAGTACCATGGGCAGAGGAGTCTGGCAGGAACAGTCCGGGACGTTTCAAAGAGTCAAGCATGACTGAAGCAATTTAGCATAGTACAGTACAATACAAAGAGTGCTGTGAAAGGCTGACAAAAGATTGCTTTAGGACAATGCCTATATTTAAGGGCAGAGTTTGTCAACAGATAGACCTATATCTATCTCCTCAGGTTTTCCTTCTTAGCAACTCTACAACCGTGGAAGTTTTCTTGACTCTCTCAGTATCAATTTTGCTTCCTATAATATGAAGTTAAGTATAGATATTACCCCAAAGGGATTTTTTGAGGAATAGATGAAATTATTTATTCAAATGCTTAACATAGTTATTGGTATATGGTAAGGACAGCATAAATATTATTTATTATTGTTTATTATTTTGTCATCAGAACATTCTAAAATTTCAGTATGTGCCTTTAAAAATCATTTATCTCAATGAAAGAACTGAAATTAAGACATTAAACTTTTCTCTGCTTTCCTATCCACCTTAAGATTTCCTATTGATCTGTGTAATTTGAAATGTCCATGCATAGAGACATGAACATGCACAACTAGTCTTTTCAGTTAAGCACTTTTAGTTAGTCATTACTATTAAAAATCACCTTTGTGGTATTATTAACTATATTCATAATATTGAGCACAAATGAAGACTATATTATGCATGGTTAGTAAATTTGGTTGTGATCCCTGTCTTTCCCTTCAGCTGCTAAGCATTTTGTCTTAAATTTTCCACAGGTCTCTTTTTCTTCATTCTTGTTAGTAGTATTCTAGACCACACGCCTGAATCAACTCAACAAATGTTCCAGCTGGCTCATACATTTTTGGCTTCTTTCATCTCTTTTTAGTCTATTTAACACTTTGAAGCCAACCTTGTCCAAAGAAATGAGTGCAGAGTCAGTTCATAATGCTTATTCTGACATTCAAGGTTTGCCATACCTTGCACTCGAATGTTTCATTATACTTTATAACTTAGTTCTGAAGCATATAGCTTTCACTTCCAACAGGCTTTTGCATCACTATCTCCCAAATACTACGGATAGATTTTTACTTTTTGATCTTTGGGTATACTCTTTATCCTGCCTATAATTTACCTTAACAAAGATTTCCTTGTAATGTTCTATATTGACTATGAGATTAGAGTGCTTTAATGCCTTTATTATTTTATAACATCCACAAATTTTGTCAGCTCCTTAATTAATAACAGCCAGAAGACTAGCCCTCAAATAATGTTGTTCAATTGACTTATTGAAAATGAGATAGTAAGTTTAGATATGAAATGTAAAAGCTATTGCAGAGTACAGTGTAGGATGTGAGGGCATGTGCTTTTCTAAGTATAACAGAATCCCTTTTCTAAATGAATCCTCAAATTTTCATAAATACGCCTTTTCAGATTTCAGTCACTTCAGGAATCATTTGCTGAGAGTTTCAAATCAATTTCAGATAGATTTTACGTCTCAATCCAGCACATTTTCTCTTCCACAGACCCATAGTGCTTTTCTCACTCTATAAAAAGACACATTATGTGATTTAGGGGATTTGAAAGCTGATGTAGCTGTACTTTAACACTTAGCAAGGGTTATAAGTTGACCTTGAGCTTTGGAGAGGGTATTGTTATGAGATGGAGCATACACCTTTTCCCTTTTCCAATTGTAGAACAAGTGGCTTAATGTTTCCCTAGGATATTTTGGACTTAACATATGCTGTGAAAGATGGTGCAGTGGAAACGCAACCTGACTTCTTCCGTCCCATCTCAGGAGACCCTTCAGGCTGCTATTAAATAGTCATCCAGGTGTTAGTCTTGAACTCAAATGTGTACTGTCCATGAAGTCTGAGATGAAGTCTGGCTAAGCAGTTCATGAAGAATGTTATGGATTGTTTTCCTGACATGTGAACTCTTCACCATATGTTTTCTGTTTCATTTCTCCTCAAATGTTATTAGCAGGAAGACATAATAGATTTATTTCAAAAAATTCATTTAAAAAACAGAAAATAATTTTGAATTTTACAATTTTTTTATACCTCCAAAAGTGATTCTGTAACTCAATAACAACTAACATAAAATTTGCTAACCAGTTTGAATATAATTTCCTAAATGGACAGAATGTATCATCCTTGGAAGACATGCTTGATACAGCACCAGAAAAGAGCTGAACAGAAAACCTGGAAGCACATTTTCCTCTCATGTCCATTTCATATAAGTCCAGTTTAGTTCAGTCGCACAGTCATGTCCAGCACTTTGCAAACCCATGAACTGCAACACGGCAGGCATCCCATTCCATCACCAACTCCTGGAGGTTACTCAAACTCATGTCTATCGAGGCAGTGATCCCATCCAACCATCTCATCCTCTGTTGTCCCCTTCTCCTCCTGCATTCAATCTTTCCCAACATCAGGGTCTTTTCCAAAGAGTCAGGTCTTCACATCAGGTTTCCAAAGTATTGGAGTTTCTGCTTTAACATCAGTCCTTCCAGTGAATACTCAGGACTGATTTTCTTTAGGATTGATAGGTTTGATCTCCTTGAAGTTCAAGGGACTCCCAAGAGTCTTTTCCAACACCACAGTTCAAAACCATCAATTCTTCAGTGCTAGATTTCTTTATAGTCCAACTCTTACATCTGTACATGACTACTAGAAAAACCATAGCTTTCATTGGATGGACCTTTGTCGGCAAAGTAGTGTCTCTGCTTTTTTAATATGCTGTCTTGATTGGTCATAGTTTATCTTCCAAGGAGCAAGCATCTTTTAATTTCATGGCTGCAGTCACCATCTGCAGTGATTTTGGAGCCCTCCAAAATGAAGCTTGTCACTGTTTCCACTGTCTTGGCATCTATTTGCCATGAAGTGATGGAACCAGATGCCATGATCTTAGTTTTCTGAATGTTGAACATAAAGCCAAGTTTTTCACTCTCCTCTTTCACTTTCATCGAGAGGCTCCTTAGTTCTTCTTCACTTTCTGCCATAAGAGTAGTGTCATTTGCATATCTGAGTTTATTGCTGTTTCTCCCGGCAGTCTTAATTCCAGCTTGTGATTCATCCAGCCCAGTATTTTGCATGATATACTCTGCATATAAGTTAAATAAGCAGGGTGACAATATACAGCCTTGATGTGCTCCTCTCCCTATTTGGAATCAGTCTGTTGTTCCATGTCTGGTTCTAACTGTTGCTTCTTGACCTGCATACAAATTTCTCAGGAGGCAGGTAATGGTCTGGTATTCCCATGTCTTAAAGAATTTCCAACAGTTTGTTGTGATGTTCAGAAACAAAAGCTTTGGTGTAATCAATAAAGCAGAAGTAGGTGTTTTTCTGGAACTCTCTTGCTTTTTGATGATCCAACAGATGTTGGCAATTTGATCTCTGGTTCCTCTGCCTTTTCTAAATCCAGCTTGAACATCTAGAAGCTCACGGTTCACGTACTGTTGAAGCCTGGCTTGGAAAATTTTGAGCATTACTTTGCTACTGTGTTAGATGAGTGAAATTTTGTGGTAGTTTGAACATTCTTTGGCGTAACCCTTCTTTGGGATTGGAATGAAACTGACCTTTTCCAGTCCTGTGGCCACTGCTGACTTTTCTGGATTATTGAATATAGCATTTTCACAGCATATCTTTTAGGATTTGAAAAAGCTCAACTGGCTTCCATCACTTCTACTAGCTTTGTTTGTAGTGATGCTTCCTAAGGCCCACTTGACTTCGCATTCCAGTATGTCTGGCTCTAGGTTGGTGTTCATACCATCATGGTTATCTGGGTCATGAAGATCTTTTTTGTATAGTTGTTCTGTGTATTCTTGCCTCCTCTTTTAATATCTTCTGCTTCTGTTAGGTCCATACCATTTCTTTCCTTTATTGTGCCCATCTTTGCATGAAATGTTCCCTTGATATCTCTAATTTTATTGAAGAGATCTCTAGTCTTTCCCATTCTATTGTTTTCCTTTATTTAGTTGTATTGATCACTGAGGAAGGCTTTCTTATCTCTCCTTGCTATTCTTTGAAACTCTGCATTCAAATGGTATATCTTTCCTTTTCTCCTTTGCCTTTCGCTTCTACTCTATTCACAGCTAGAAGAGAAGGCCTTTGTAAGGTGTCCTCATACAACCATTTTGCTTTTTTGCATTTCTTTTTCTTGGGGATGGTCTTGATCCCTGCCTCCTGTACAATGTCACGAACCTCTGTCCATAATTCTTCAGGTACTCTGTCTATGAGATCTAATCCTTTGAATCTATTTGTCACTTCCACTGTATAGTCATAAGGGATTTGATTTAGGTCATACCTGAATGGTCTTGGAGAAGGAAATGTCAACCCACTCCAGTGTTCTTGCCTGGAGAATCCCAGGGAATGGGGAGCCTGGTAGGCTGCCATCTGTAGGGTCGCACAGAGTCGGACACGACTGAAGTGACTTAGCTTAGCTTAGCTTAGCTGAATGGTCTAGTGGTTTTCGCTACTTTCTTCAATTTAAAAAATATAATTTAAAATCTTCAATTGAATCAAAATTTTCAATTTTCAATTTTCAGTTTTTCAAAATTGAAAAATTTTCAATTCTTAATCTTTACTTTATTTCATATAACATTTAGTGTTATGCTATTTACACATTTGTTTTCTGTGAAGCCGCTGAAGTTTCCCACAGAAAAAGTAATGAATAGTTGCTAAAGAAATAGATTAAAAGAAAGATACATGACCATTTTTGTTAGAAAACATCAATATTGGAAATCTAGACCTCAGTAATTTTGTTTGTTTTGATAACATGTGAGACAATGCTATTTTAGGAATAAGGAAGTTACAAACTGGCTAAAAGTTTTAAGTTCATTTTGTTTAATTTCTAAAATTCCACAGATTGGAATTTGCTTTACATTTAGAGCCTCTCATGACCTATTTACATTGAAAGATGAATTCATATATTCAAGTATAACATTATTCAGAGAAGAATATAAGTCATTTATATTTTCATAAAGAGATCCCACATGGTCACCATCCAGATCAACAAAGACCATTACCAGCACACCAGAAACTTCCTGATATCTTTCCCATTAGTCCTGCTCCATCCTCTTCAAATTAACCATTATCCTGATTTTAAATGTCTTTGTTTTGACTTTTTTCTGAAGCAAGTGTGGTTGTACATTATGTACTCTTTTGTGTCTGGCTTGTTTAAGTTAGCATTTTGTTTATGAAATTTTGCTTTGTGATTCCTCTAGCAGTAGTTTGTTTATTTTACCTGCAGGAGAGTAATTAATTTAATAGATTTTTAAACACAGTTTATTCATTGTTGATGAATATTTGGATTGTTTGCAAATAATGCTATTATTATTGCATATAATAAAGCTTCCTTGTTTGTGTGTCTTTTGACAAAAGTGCATTTACATTTCTGTGGGATATGTGTGACTATGACTATGAGAATAATTACTAGTTCATAGAATATCCTTATGTTCAGCCTTAGCAGGGACTGACTGCCAAATAATTGGAAATCTTTGGCCTTGAGTGAGTAAAGTGCTCTTATATTTGGATTACATATACCATCTAAAATTTTCCCTTGAATTCCTTAATGCTCTGTTTTGTTTTGCTTTGCTTTTTTTTTTTTTCCTTACCTTTGGGTCAATACAGAGTTTAAGTTGATTTTAATTATTTCATTTTGTCCTTTATTAGCCTTTTTTTTTTTTGCTGTTTATTTATTTATTTATTTTTTCTTTCAAATCATGGCTTTATGTTTTGATTGTCAATTGTTTTTTTTTTTCTTTTTTTTGCTCTTTATTTTATTTTATTTATTTTTTACTTTACAATACTGTATTGGTTTTGCCATACATTGACATGAATCCGCCATAGGTGTACATGAGTTTCCAACCCTGAACCTCCCTCCCACCACCCTCCCCATATCATCTCTCTGAGTCATCCCAGTGCACCAGCCCTAAGCATCCTGTATCCTGTATTAAACCTAGACTGGCGATTCATTTCTTACATGATAGTATACATGTTTCAAAGCCATTCTCCCAAATCATCCCACCCTCTCCCTTTCCCACAGAGTCCAAAAGACTGTTCTATACATCTGTGTGTCTTTTGCTGTCTTGCATACAGGGTTATCATTACCATCTTTCTAAACTCCATATATATATGTTAGTATACTGTATTGGTGTTTTTCTTTCTGGCTCACTTCACTCTATATAATTGGCTCCAGTTTCATCCACCTCATTAGAATGGATTCAAATGTATTATTTTTAATGGCTGAGTAATACTCCATTGTGTATACCTACCACAGCTTTCTTATCCATTCATCTGTTGATGGACATCTAGGTTGCTTCCATGTCCTGGCCTTTTAATTTTGTAATATAAACTTATCTTTAATGATTACCCAGGAGATTACAGTTTGAAATCTTGGCTTAATAGAATCTAAGACAAATTTGTACTTTTACCACTTCCTATACAGAGTGACATTTTGTCTCTTTTTAGCCACTATTCTTTTGTATTATTCTTGACATGAATTATAATTCTACACTTTAAACTCCCAAACCAATATCATCATCATTACCTTCATCATTTTAGACAAGGGTGTGCTTTGTATACTGTTCATTACTTTCTGGACTTTTTTGTTTTGTTTTTAGCTGAAGTAGTTTCTTTCTGCTTAAAAATCTCTTTTAAGTATTTCTTTTAGTTTTAATCTATTAGTGGTAAGTCTAATTTTTTTTACCTGAAAATGTCTTTATTTCACCACTTAATATTGCTAAATATATATTTCTAAGCTGACAATTATTCTTTTTTCAACACGAAAAAATGTCTTTTATTTGCCTCTGGCTTCCATTGTTTCTGTTGCAAAACAGGAATCTTATTTGTCAGTCTTATTTATTGCACGTTTGACAGTAGGATTTAAGGTTTTTTCTGGTTGTTTTTAAGATTCTCTCTTGGTATTTGGATTTCAAAAGTTTTACTGTGTTGTGCCTAGGTGTTGCTTGCTTTATGTTTACCCTGCTTTGTTTCTACTGGAAGTAGCAAATAGATGCAAGAGATTCATTTGACAGAGTGCCTGAAGAACTATGGATGGAGGTTCATAACACTGTGCAGAAGGCAGTGACCAAAACCATTCCCAAGAAAAAAGAAATGCAAGAAGGCAAAGTGGTTGTCTGAGGAGGTCTTGCAAATAGCTGAGAAAAGAACAGAAGCAAAAAGCAAAGGAGAAACAAAGATATAACCAACTGAATGCAGAATTTCAAAGAATAATGAGAGAGAAGAAAGCCTTCTTATTTCTTGAGAGTTTTACATCTGTGACTTAAATATCTTATTACTTAAAACTTTTTTGTACCTATACCTCTATTTCTTTTTTCCTCACTTGCCCCCAACTTCTTTCTTACTGGGTCTTCAACTAGTCATTTTTATTAGCCCATATCAGCTACATCATATATTTTCCATCCTTCAGTACTCTCCATCCATCAGTCTGAATATTTATTATCTACCTGTCTACTCTGTCACCTCTCTTCTATTGTACTTAATCTCCTAACAAAGAGTTAGACATGACTAAACAACTAAATATAGCACAATCTTTGATTGCATATTAAACATTGCTTATGCAAGTTTGCACAGATTGTTAGAAACACCGGACAGTGTTATTCCTCACCAGAAAGGAATTCCAGTTGCTTTCTGACATGTAGGTAGCACGTGTTAGTGCTCAGTTCTGGCTGACTCTTTGTGACCCCATGGACTGTATGTAGCCCACCAGGCTCCTCTGTCCATGGGATTCTCCAGGCAGGAATACTGGAGTGGGTTGCCATTCCCTTCTCCAGGGGATTTTCCTGACCCTGGGATCTAACCTGGGTCTCCTGCATTGTAGGCAGATTCTTTACCACTGAGCCACGAGGAAAGCTTGACATGTAGTTAAAATAGGAGTGAAGTCGCTCAGTCGTGTCCAACTCTTTGCGACCCCATGGACACCAGGCTCCTCCGTCCATGGGATTTTCTAGGCAAGAGTACTGGAGTAGGTTGCCGTTTCCTTCTCCAGGGAAATTCCCGACCCAGGGATCGAACCCAGGTCTCCCACATTGTAGACAGACGCTTTCCATCTGAGCCAAATAGGAGTGAATTACTATAATTCAGTTTGAGATTGAACTTGTGCAATTTGGATCAAGACTTTTGTTGGGGTAGGCCCGTGTTCAGGTCTTTACTTATTCATAAGCTGTAGCACTTCCGGAGTCTTCTGTGGAAATTTAAGGTGTATGCCAAAGTCACTCTTTCTTGGCCAACTCTAATTTCTAATTTGTGTTAATCCTGCTCCATGAAACTTCCCAAAGTGCTCTTCTTAGCCAGCATTCTCCTTACCTTCTTAGCCTCTTGACCACAAAGCTGCTTATAAATGAGTGAATGCCTTAGCAACACAGTAGTTTCTGTTTGTTTATCTTAGTATACTTTCTGTTTTTCTGAAATAATGGCCTCAGAACTTCTGGTTGATTAGTAGCCCTGAGTTCTTAACTTTTGGTTCTCCAACTCCATGAGGCTGCTGAAAGCTGACCTCATATTATAATCCTTCTAGTTATTGCTTCCTTCTTGGTTTTTAAGCCTCTCTGCTGTTTGCAACTTAGGAATCAGCACCTGCCTATGGGAAAAGTATAGTTCACTTCTATGCCAAGCTCACTTCAGTGAGCTTTGTTCTTTTCAGAATTCTGAGCTGCTCAAATCGTAGTTTCTTTGGTTGCTGTTTTCTACTTGTTTTTGATAAGTATGTTTACTTCAGATTACTTCACCATTATCAGATGCAGTGAATTGCAATCAGTTTATACACTGAAATTTAAAATAAGTAAACATTATTTTAATGAGTATTAATCAACCCACTGAAGTGAAATTTAAGTGTTGGTCATTCAGTTATATCTGACTCTTTGTGACCCCATGGCTGTAGCCCACTGGGCTCTGTCCATGGGATTCTCCAGGCAAGAATACTGGAGTTGGTAGACATTCCCTTCTCCAGGGCATCTTCTCGACCCAGGGATTGAACCCAGGCCTCCTGCACTGCAGGCAGATTCTTTACCATCTGAGCTACCAGGGAATCAACCTACTAACATATCATATGGATACATGTTTACACCTAAAACTGTTCTGCTTTCAAGCAGGTTACTTCTAGACATCTAGAACAGAGTGACAAAATTTCTTCCCCCCAATGAATTGCACAAAAATTATTGTTTTGTTGTAAGATAATCCAGTTTCAATATGAGATGTTGACACTGTCTTCCAAAGAGACTGTACAATTTTACATTCCCACTAATAGTAATGAGAGGTTTGTTCCTCCACATTCTTGCCAGGATTTATGTTGTCAGTGTACTAAATCTTGTACATACATTTTAATTTTTAAATATTAGATATAACATCTTCCCCAGCTTTGAGATATAATCAACATACACTGTCTTATAAGTTCAAGGTATACAATGTGATGGTTTGATACATGCATATATTATGAAATAATTACCAAAATGAGGGTAATTAAACTTCCTCACCTGGCATAATTATCTTTTACTTGTGTTGAGGGAGAAAATTTAAGATCTACTTTCTTGGCAACTTTCAAATATATAATGGAATATTTTAAACTGTAATCACCATGCTGTATGTTAGATCCTCAGAACTTATTCATCTTATAATTGGAAATTTGTATGCTTTGATCAAAATCTCCACATTTCCCCTATCTTCCAGTCTCTGGTAACCATCAAACTACTCCTTGTTTCTATGGACTTGACAGTTTTGGATTCCACATATAAAATGATATTATACAGTACTTATTTTTGTCTGACTTCTTTCACCTAGAATAATGTCCTGAAGTTCCACTCATGTTGTTGCAAATGGCAGAATTCCCTTTTTTATACCTGAATAATAAATGGTGTATGTGTATTATTCTATCCATTTCTAACTTGATAGCCATGTTTTGACTATTTTGAATAATATTGCAACAAATATGGGGGTGTTTGGGGGTTTACTATCTCTTTGAGATAGTGATTTCATTTCCTTTGATCCAGAAATAGGATTGGTGGATCATATAGTAATTCTATTTTTAATTTGTTTGGAAACCTCTTTAATGTTTTCCATACTGGCTATACCAATTTACGTTCTCACCAATAGTACACAAGGACTCCCTTTTCTCCACATCCTTTCCAGCATTTTTTATCTCTTGTGTTTATTGATAATGGCTATTCTAAACCAGGAATGTATATTAAAAAAAAAAACAAAAACCTGTGATTAATGTGCTTTACAGTTTTGGAAGTTTCTATTGTTATATCCAGAAGTTCAGAGATTCTCTCCTTAGGCATGTCCATGCTGTTACTGAGCACCTCAAAAGTATCCTTCATGGCTCTATTATGTTTTTGATCTCCAACATTTCTGAATCTTAGAATTCCCATCTCTCTGGTTACATCATATATCTAGAACATTAACTAGTTTTCCCACTAAAATGCTGAGTGCATTGATAATACATTTTTAAAGTTTCTAGTTTGTTAATTCCAGCATCCCTGCCTTACTTGACTTTGATTCATATGCTTTTTCAGTCTCTTCAAACTGTGTTTTCACCTTTTAGCATGCCTTGCAAATTGTGTTGAATTTTTCTCAGATATTCATTGTGAGAACTTGGTTGAGTCCTGAGGGTCACACTCACAAAACTGTGGGTGTCTCCCCATGACTGGCCCTCCTGAAACTTTTAACTCTGTCCTTATCCATGCTGATCATCCAGCATATTCCTACCTGGTGCTGATTCCTGCAAAGGTTACTGCTCAGGGCTTTCCTTCAAGTAGGTTAGGATTCTTTGTATTTGTTGTTTGTCTCTCAAAATTGGGGGCTAGTGGTTTGTTCTGTGACCTCACATCTCTGACAAGTCTAAGAAGATTTATTGATATTTTAATCTTTCAGATTTTTACCTGTTATTGGCACTGATTGGTGACTTCTAGGCTCCTTATATCCTGGGCCAGA
Organism: Budorcas taxicolor; assembly: GCF_023091745.1. NCBI lineage: Eukaryota > Metazoa > Chordata > Mammalia > Artiodactyla > Bovidae > Budorcas > Budorcas taxicolor. The sequence goes on along the minus strand of NC_068916.1, from coordinate 32,929,016 downwards.
AACTGGAGGTGGTACAATTAATTTTAATAATTTATTTCATTGAGTCAAATATATTCAAGAAACTTTTCATTTCAGCCTTTGGCACTTGCCTAATTTTGAATGCTGAGTAATCGCATGTGACTAGTGACATGTATTGGGATGGGGTTCTTCGAATCTCTTTACTCTTGTTCAGCTCAAAAGTAGCGATCTTTCTGAGTGGGAGAAGATTTTTGAAAGATAATCTGAAACTGGAGCTCTCCTGAGGTACTTTAAGTATAATTTTCACTATGAGTACTTTGATCATATTTGATAAATTTAGATACAAATCCTGTGAAAGTGTGAAACATTTGTACTCCAGGGTGTTGAAGTGGGATACCCATTAATGTGTCATTTGTGATGCTTTTTGTAGAACTGATGAGACTTAAGAACCCAGGAATCGCAGAAGTGGAACTAGTAGAAATAATAGCATGAGCAGGTTTATCAGAGCAGAAGAAAATCGGGAATACATAGTGAAAACTAATGCTTCCATCTGTCTAGGTGCAGCCTACCTCTCTAACCCTGATATAGGTGATCCTCACATGTGGGAGTGTTTTGCTTCCAGAGCACATTTTCAGTTGGCCTGTTTCGTCAGGAGATCAAAACCCATTATTGTCAATTTGAGTGTATATAGCTCCCATTTCCCAAGAGTTCAAGAAGTAGATAACAGTTTTGCTTAGAATGGAAAAAGCACATCAGTGAATAAAAAGGAGAGATCATTTAACCTAAGGAAACTTGAATATTTTAGCCTACTAGCTTGGCTTTTGGAAATTTAAAAGTCTTCTTAATTATACAAAATTTCAAACCAAGGTTTGAATTCCAAGTTAAACCCTTTATTTGACAGCATGTTAATAAGTTTTATGTTGCTCTGTTTGGAATATAGATTGACTAGAAACAAAGTGGTAAAGATATTATTAATAGGCCTTTAACACTTTCAGTTTCCATAATATCTATTGCTATAATATGTTTCTTTCTTAAGTGTTTTCCTTTTGGTAGAGAATCAGGCTCTAATATACAGAGGCCACAGATGAAAAACATTCTTCAGCTGGAGTCTAGCAATTTAAAAACTGCCAACTGTGTAAATATTAGTTTCTCACATTACCAGTGTATATACTTTAAGGAGGTGAGGTTTGTACATGCAACAACAGCCACCATCCTTTGTGAAAATACGCTAAGGCTTCATCACCCAAGGCTAGTTGGCTGTGTATCATTACAGGTAATGCTTTGCATATTTCCATATTGTTAATTCCCATGTTTTGGAGAGCTTCTGTCATATGAGACAGAGGGGGAAACTTTGTATATACTATGTATTTTTAAAATGATAGAAAGTACTGAAGTAATATCTTTAATTTTATTTATAAAACAAATATTGACCCATCTTTGACTTCCTCTGAGTCCAGAGAGGTTTCTTGAATATATATTTTTTTCATTTTTTATTTAAATATAGTTCTTTATGTTGGAACCAAAGTCACTCATAGCACCAGACTTGAGGTGAAGAGAATAAGAAAGAGAATGGTGAGTAAAAGGTGATCATAATTTTTTTCAAGTTAATCCCAGAAATACTTGAAAACACCACTTTTATTTCACTCCCTGCCTAGGCATCAAACATAAAAGAGGGTTTTTTGCAGTCTAGCAAAGACAGACAAGAAAACACATACCTAAATTATAAAATTGTAAAAGTCGTGCTCTGGAAGCAGTGAGAATCAAGGTTTTGCTCCATGGAGATATTAAGGAAGACTTCTCAAAGAAGATGATACCTAATTTGAGACTTTGAGTTTCTGTAGCTTATGATAATGGTGGAAAGGGGTGGGAATTATTGAAACAGTCAATAAAAGTTTTCTTTGGGGAATCTTGCTGTCTCTTTTACCTAAATCATTCTGTAACTTGGACAGAATTGGGGAACAAGGCAGGTTCTGGTTTGGAGAAAGAGGGTAGAGAAGCAAAAGAAGGGTGAAAATCAAAGACTTGTTGCAGGGTTTATTAACGGAATGAATTAGGAGAACAAACAGAATGTATTTAATAGTATCTGGAGAGTCCCACAGGGCATTGCTCAGTGGAAACAGATCAGTGTTTCTGTCTATGGGTAGGGAGAAGCTACCTACCTAAAAGTGAGCAGAAAGGAGTCAGTTTGTAGACTACCTAGTTTTTTCAAGAAAATAGAAGTGATTTTGGATAATTTCAGTGCAGTGTACAGGCTGAGGAGTAGGATGTGAAGTTGAAAAGTTGGCAAAGCTAGAATCGTAAAGGACCATAGATGTCATGATGAATTACTTGCATCATATCTGGTGGTTAACGAGAAGTTTATGAACAGTTTTGCTTTCTGGAAAACCACACTAATCTTACTTTGGAAGGTGATTTGAAGGAGAGTAAGACTGAAAGAAGGTAGATAGTTTAGGGATTTACTTTGACAGCTCTAGTGAAAAAATGGTGAGACTGGAATTCTGGTAGGAAGGTTGCAAAGGAGGTGAATGGATTCAGGATATGTTGTGATGCTCTCGGGGGAGTTTGTAATTTCCTCGGTTCTGTCCCATTGCAACAAAAATTTGAAGCGATGGACAGACCAGCGTTACAGCCCTCAGAAGGACCAGCGTGAAAGACCTTGGATGGACCAATGTTATGACTCTGTGTTACAACTTAGTTTTATTTAAAAAGTAAAGGAAAAAACATCTTCGAGGTGTGAGGGCATGCCGACCCAAAAGACACGAAGAGAAGAGAGGCCCCCCAGATCAATTTTGGCTCCTTTTTTTACATGTTTTTTCTCTTCTCCATGAGCCTGCCCTATGTAAACTGGGCTAGCAAGGAGGCTGTTTGTTTTACCTGAGGTCCTACTCTGGTCCTTGAACGTCCCTTTGTTCTATTTTTGCGGGCTTTTCCTCTCTTTGTCTTTTGGCCACCACCATTCTGGACTCCTTTTTCCTATTCTACCTATCAATGCCAAAAAAGAAAAATTAGAGCTTAGAGACTAATAGGTTAGAAATTCATTGTCTGTGCTAAATGTACTCTTTGCTAAGGAAATGTCACTTTTTGTGGTACAATCAGTGTGCAAGATATCAATTGAAAATTTGGATTTCAAGTGGTGTGAACTTATTATTGTTATGCTCCGAGCCCGTATCTCTGAACCGACCGAGAGAGAGAGCAAGTCCACCACGGTACTGCAAGGGCAAGAAGGGAGTTTATCTCTAGCATGCTAGGGCTCCAGTCTCATCCCACACAAGGGAATCCGACAAGAGCCCCAAACAAAGGAGTATGGCGGCTTATATACAGGCAGTTCTTTGTCTCAGTTACAGGAGTAGCTGGCGTTACATGATTGGCCAGGCAGGATGAGCGCATATCCTGTCTCTTTCTGGTAAACATGACTCAGGTCCTAGAGACCGTCGTTTAGTCTCTAACAATTATATTTTAAAAGACCAAGATCACATCATAGAAATTCTGTAATAGATCTTCAGAATATATAACTTGTATTCCTTTTCTTCATCCGCTCATTAAATTTTAGTTTTTAGTGGATAGAGCTTGATGCTTGCCTTTATTTTGATAGACTCAGTTTTTAAAGGATACTGATATGTGGAAGGACTGTGTCATGGAAATCTGGTGGAGGAGTTGCTTTTGTGAGGCAGAGTGGTCAGCTTCATTGAAATAAGTAGAAACAACCTGCTTTCTTTCTATAATTAGCATTTCTTTTTCATGCAGTATCCATCTTTTCTCTTATGATTATGTAAAATGGACTGGGTGCCATCTTTTTCTTTTGAGCAACATGATGATAAATGAAATGTGACCTAGATGCTCTGTGTTCCAAAGGACTTTTGGGGAACCAGGTGTGATGCCTTGTGGGAGCCGAGGGTTTTTACTGTCCATTTCTCTTAGCATCTATAACTGTGTAGAATGCAGCTGCAGAGATAAAGAAGGATTGAAGGAACTGTGTATCATCCCACCAGTATAATCGCTGTAGAATAAAAAAGGAGCCAATTTGGCAGTCTCCTTTAAATACTATTTCTCAATTGGTGGCAATTTTTTAAAAGTTTATTGAGATCTGTAGTGTGGTGTGGTTTAAATGGAAGCGACTCAGTTTTCCAGATCAACAAACAGCTGGAACAAGTGACTTTAACTCTCTTTTTCCTTACTTGAACTGTGTTCTATCTGTACATAAGGCCTGTTTGGGCTATACCTGGGGTAAAAAGAGTAGTGCCAGCATAGCATTTCAAAGAACAGTTGGATACAAAACCAGACAGATATGGATTTAAATCTCAGTTTATTGTTTATCAACATATGATGCTGACGAATTTACCTTTTAGAGGTCATGGTATGAATCCCTCACTTTTTCAGTTGTTGCTGAGATATTTTTGAAGCCAATGTAGACATTGTATAATCTTAATATATACTTCAGTATCTGTGTTATATATAAAGCATATGCTTCTAAAATACAGGGACATTTTCTTATATGAGCACAGTACAACTATCACACCTATCAAAATTATCTTATATTTTCAATTGATATTTAAAAGGACTGTATATAATATTTTATTGTTATGTCCCTCAAATAGAACAATTTCTGCTGTCAATGTTTTTAATGCCATTGCTTCAGTAAAGAAAATGGTCCTTTGTATTTATTGCAATATAATTCGGCTACAGTCTTAACTACATTTAGGTTAGACATTTCTTTGTGGCAAAGTACTTAAGTGGTGGTATCTTTAACTCATATTGTGTGTAGTCATCCAGTGTGCGATATCTGCTTGTTATAACTTAGGCTGAGAATCATCATTGGGTTCAACTGGTGGTGTCTTGATCTCAACTAACATTTTATCTATTGGTATAATGTACTAGCATAATCTATCGATAAACATTGCCTGAATCAATTATCTCATTAGTGGTTAAAAATTATGATTTAAAAATTTTCATCATTGCACATGTATTGATTGGAATTTGTCTGTAAATAATCATTTTCATTTATAAACTAAGTTTATTTGGTCACTGAATAGTTTATGCAAGAAAGTTAGGATAAATGCTTAATTATTTTCTTTTACATGTCAATTTTAAGAATAAAGTGTTGGTGCTATTTACTCCTTATAAAATTAGTTGGAGTTTTGGATTTCAGTCTTTCCTTGTCTTTTTAGAAAAATCTCTGTGAACTGAAAAGCTTGTTTTAGTCCTACTGTGTTGGATCATTTGCATTAATTAACTAATGTTTTATCTGGCTTCTCAATGTGTTCCATCTTTGGCCCCTTCAGCTGGATTCTATACTGTTTGGACTATATGCAAATTCATTGGTGACTTCCCTTTTCAGTAATAATAACACATTCTTACCTTGTGTATTTCCTACCCCAAGTCTGTAATTAACCATTTATCCAATCAAATATATAGACATATATGTTACAGATTATCCCACTAAATAGCTGTTATTATAATTTATTAAACTATTCTCCTCTACAATTGGGTATGTATGCTCCCCCCCACCCCCGCCATGTCTTGTGCACTGTGTTGTCTGAAACACAAGTAAATACCTTGAATTTAATGTTACTTGTGATTATATTTCAGCTATTTTTCAGGGATAGAAATTTAGGAATCAAATAGCCATAATCACATAATAGGACCACATTTTTTAGAAACATTTTATGCAGTCAGTATTGCATTAAGCATGATGGAGAATAAAGTAAAGCAGGGCTCTTGCTCTTAAAAATCAAATATTGCAGTTTGAATGATAAAAATGCACCATATCTATTAAAGTTAAGCAGTAAGTATGTTAATAATGAAGGTTTGTTCTTTCCAAAATTTCTTAACTGCTTTGTAAAAAACAACGGGACCCTCCCAAATTGTCTAATACTGAAATAGAGGAATTTATGGTTGGCTGAGTATTAATTATATATATGAGTCCTGGCAATTAAGGGAATACAATAGAAAAAGCATTGTCAGAGAAAAATTGAATCACATGAGTTAAACAGGCAGGGAAGACTTTGTTCAAAACTGTTACAGTAGAGGAAAGAGTTTGAGCTTAACTCAATTGAAGACTGGAGATTTTTAAATTTTATTTTATTTTTAATTGGAGGACAATTTCTTTATAATATTGTGTTGGTTTCTTATACATCAACATGAATCAGCCATAGGTATACTTATAAAGGGCATAAGTGTACCGAGGGTTGGAGACTTTTTAAGAGCTGGAATGGGATGTGGAGAAAACAGGTCATTTCAGTTTGCTAATTGGCCTTGTCCTAAGGTAAGCTTATGGGCTTCCCTGGTGGCACAGATGGTATGGAGTCTGCTTGCAGTGTGGGAAACCCGGGTTTGATACCTGTGTTGAGAAGATACCATGGAGAAGGAAATGGCAATCCACTCCAGTATCCTTGCCTGGAAAATTCCATGGACTGAGGAGCCTGGCAGGCTATAGTCCATGGGGTTGCAAAGAGTTGGACATGACTTAACTTTCTTTCTTTTCTTAAGGTAAGCTGGTATCTTTGTGATAGCAGGAGTTTTACAATTTGGAGCAAGGTGTCCCTTGAAGTTAGGCACCTACCATCACCCAAAGACTGTTAGATCTTCCTGGATGATTATATTTTAAAGAGATCATTTCCAGGTACTTGCAAAAGACTTTTCCCAGTCTTGAAACTGCAAAGAGACTTTTGAAGGAGATTTATCCATTACAGATGTGGCAGAGCATTTCTGGAGTCAATGCTCTAAGAAAAGGGAGGACAGGGGACCCATGGTCAGGAAGAAATTTGTCAGGCTGAGGGGAGCATTAGGCTATCTTAGTATTTGAGAACATAGCATTTTTGAAATTATTTAATGATGAATTTGATGATTATAAAGTAAATCTAATTTCAATCATATATTCTGTAATAATCTTTGTTGATTTATTTCTTCATAATCCAGTATGTTTACTACTTTATGTAGAACACAAAAGATAGTGGGAACTAATTGCAAATTGAAAATTTTTAGAAAGTTAATGAAAGTGGCATTAAGTGTAAATTACAAACAAAGCTACTGATAAAATTCTAGCAGACATGGGGCAGTTTACAATTGAAAAAGAGAAAATCTACATGAGTATTTAACTGAGTTTCAACAGAGAATGATTTGAGTATCAGGTTAAGAAAGACTTACTGAAAATTTGATAAAGAGTCAATAATGAAAACAAAATGAGGATAGAGTAAGTCAAATGCAGAGAGATAAGTGTAGATTTATCTTATAAATGTTCTTTAGAAAAACACACTGGGAAACACTTGAAACATGATTATCTTTAATGTTTTAAAGTAATTATCACAACCTGAAATTTTATAAATTTAGTTTGATGTGTAAAGGTTATATTCTAATAAATCTTTTTGTTCAGTTTTCTGTTTTACGTGGATTAACTTTTGTCCATAACAATCATTCAGACAAGAAAGAACTCATTTTCTAAGATAGAAAATTTTAACAAATACTGACATTTTGATAATAGATAAATTATAATGAAACAGAAGGCTAGAATACTTTCTCTAGAAAATAAATGAAGCTATGCTTTTCATTGTATATCTGCACAAAGCAATACCATATATTGATATTGATATAAGTGCATTCATGGAAGAATGTGCACAAGTTCAGAATTGTGACTTGATGGGGAAGGGATTGAGTTGAAGGAATTAGGGCCTTTTGGTTTTAGAGAAAAGGGAATCCTGAAAAATATCTAACATCTTATTTCTTAAAAATAAATTACATATGTAAAAAAGTTAGCCTCTATTAAATCTGAGTGATAAATTGAATATTATTTGCTTTTATTTTTCATTTTCAAAAGAGGAAAAAATAAACTTGCATATTGCCTGTCTTTTTGCTCACTAGAACATGGGAAGGGATGATGATTTATTTGCTTTCGCCTTCTTCCCCTTGTTTCAACCAGAATATCACATGTAGGATGCTATAACTCCTCACTCTATTGAATTTTTAAGTCTTTAAGTTGTGGATTTAGGATTTGTAATAATATAAGCGATTTTGGCATTTAGGACGCTAAATTTTCTCTACTTGGTATGAACCTAGTTATTGGTAAATTGCCTTATGCTGATTAAATATAGACCAGTAAGAATGATTGTATTGTATAGGGCATTTAATTTTGTTTCTTTTAATCAAAAAAAAAAACATGTACTAGTCTCCCTTCCTTCTTTGCTTTCTTCCTTCTTTTATTTTGACTTCCAGTCATTCAGAGAAACCAAACAAAGTTGTCCAGGTACTAAGTAAATAGCAATAGCACTTTCACTCAAACAAGAGGAAGAACAGTTCTAATTTCTATTAATTATGAAACAATGTATCTTTAAATCAAAGAGTTTGAACTGACTCTCAGTCAGCGCTGCCTCTAGAGCACAGATTCTACCCTGGGGTGGAATGGAGTCCTCATCAAGACCTCAGAAGCCACATATAGTGTCTCAGGATTTTAGCGACAGCTTTTGCCATGATGAAACAGTCAAAGGTTTTTCACTTTTTTCTCGTATCCTATAAGGGATTAACATACATCTGGACTCAGCACAATCTTCTGTACTCACATCTGTCTGTCTGTCTAGTTAACTACATAATAAATAGCTCCTCACCGTGAAACATTGACAGATATTTATTCGAAGAAAATTTGATTTATTGCCATTGTCTTCAAGATATTCATTCTTTAGAAACTTGCTTATAAACTGTTTTGAACAGATGACTAGATAAACTGCAAATCCCATGTGCCCTAGATTTAATAAATGAAATTTCCTTACTCTTTGAATATAGGAATAAATACTTACTTATGTGGTTTTCACTTCTCAACTCACTAGATTGACAGCCTCTTAGAGTTTTGTGAAAGATGTGGATCTTCTGTCAAAAAGATTTGCACATATATAACATTTCATATGTGGCATTAGAGCATTTATGGAGTTTACAAAGTCTTAAAAGTTCCTGCTATGAAGAGCCTGTCTGGATAATCCATTGTGAATAGACTCGGAGTGTCCATTGACATAGTTAAATTGGGTGAGTCCATAATAACAACCCTAGTTTGATTCCTGGGTCTGGAAGATCCCCTGGAGATGGAATAGCCTACCCACTCCTGTATACTTGGGCTTCCCTTGTGGCTCAGCTGGTAAAGAATCTGCCCACAATGTGGGAAACCTGGGTTCGATCCCTGGGTTGGGAGGATCCCCTGGAAAAGTGAAGGGCTACCCATTCCAGTATTCTGGCCTGAAGAATTCCACGGACTGTATAGGCCATGGGATTGGAAAGAGCCGGACATGACTGAATGACTTTCACTTTCACTTTCATAATAACATAAGACTGCTGGGCTCAAGATGAGGGGTTTTTAATAAGTGGGATAGTTTTTTTAAATTATTTATTTTGGCTGTGCTGGATCCTCACTGCTGTGCAGCTTTTCTCTAGCTGTGGCACCTGGGGTCTACTCTTTGATTGTGGCGCAAGAGCGTCTCATTGTGGTGGCTTCTCTTGTTGGGGAGCATGGACTCTGGGGTGTGCAGTCTGCGCTGGTTGTGGCATGTGGGCTCAGTAGTTGTGACTCCCGAGCTCTATAGCACAGGCTCAGTATTTGTGGTGTAGGGGCTTTGTTGCTCCACAGCATGTGGGATGTTGCCAGATTAGGGATTAAACCTGTGTCTGCTACATTGGCAGGCAGATTCTCTACCACTGAACTACCAGGCAAGCCCTAAGTGGGGTAATTTTAAAACAAGTTTTAAAGTAAGTTATTTTAACCTGAATTCAAACTGGAATTTTTTTTTCAAGTAGTGTGAAAAACTGTCTTGTGTATACACATACAGCAGGCACTGAGGGCTATGTATATGTTCTCTCAGATTATCCTCTGATAGAATAGAGAGAGTGGGAAGGAGAAGACAAGTTGTTTGACATGGCATTGCTTTCACCAGGCTCAGCTCAGATGAGCCATTGTGGTAAACACATTGAATAAAAAAGTAGATATTAGTTTTTTATAAAAACTTTCAAGTATTTATTTCAATATTTCACAATAAAATGTTCCTATTCCCTCAAAATGCTTAACTTTTTGCTGAATTTCCCTTCTTATATATATTATAAATTAATATATGTATTTCATAATGAAAGCCAATAAAAGCAGGAATGAACATATGCGAATTATCTTTATAGGCAAGTTGTTAACCAAGATGCACTTTTACTATCTTAATAGCTAAGTACAGTCTCAATTGTTCTTGACACATAAAATGATTCCAGGTGCATCAGAAACTCCTTTTAGAGCTGTATAACTGGAAATACTCTAAACTTCCTGCTATGTAGAACATGATGCCTATTAAAGGATAAATAATAAATATGTGTAAATTTGAAGCTTATGGATACAATGCAAAAAACTAAATACTATTTTCAACATTATTTAGGAGATTGACAAGTAAGATTCTTTTCATGATATTTTATCATTGAAGTTGTTTAGAATTAATGGTGCATGGTGATAATTAAAAACAGACCAAATTGTATAGTTAGCTTATTTTTTTCTGCAGATTATACATCCTATGATTGTTTATTCTATCCACATAATCCTTACTGCGTCACCGTTTTGTGTACCAGGCATTGTATTACCTAACAAGGCTGTAAGGCAATATACATCGGTCTGGCTCTGTACCTAAAAGGAAGCTACTCTTCCATGTTGTGTCCCATCAGTTAAGTATGAAAAGTGGAAGTGTTAGTCCCTCAGTTGTGTCCAACTGTTTGCTACCCTGTGGACTGTAGCCTGCCAGGCTTCTCTAGTCCATGGGATTCTCCAGGCAAGAATACTGGAATGGGTTGCCATTCCCCTCTCCAGGGGATCTTCCTGACCCAGGGATCAAACGCAGGTCTCCTGCATTGCAGGCAGATTCTTTACCATCTGAACCATGAGAGAAGCCCTAATTAAAGATATGGGTCTCAGTTCTGCCATCTGTGAAGCAGAGAGTCAAATTACACAGTTCCTAAAATATTCAGTCTCTAAAGTTCAGCACTTAGCATTTAGTGGTAAAAATTATAAGAATTGTTGGAATGTGTGTGCATTTATGGAGTTCATAAGCAGAGCATGGATATGGGAAGCATAAGCCCTCTTAAATTCTAACTACTGTATGGCCTTACAGCATTAAAGAAGTCCCTGAATCTTTTATTTTACATCAACCTCATTTTTGTCTGTAAAATGAGAGCTGATCAGATGACTCTAACGTTTTTATTTTGTCTGAGTGCTGTTTATTCTGCATCTTTATGCAAATTCTTCAAAATATTAATCATACTGTTCATTGCATATAGGTATATTAATTTGTTAGTTGTTATAGAGATAAGAAAGAATGGGAATTTTGTGATAACAAGTGTAGATGCCAGACATCCTGGAATGTGAAGTCAAGTGGGCCTTAGGAAGCATCACTATGAATAAAGCTACTGGAGGTAAGGGAATTCTAGTTGAACTATTTCAAATCCTAATTGATGATGCTGTGAAAGTGCTGCATTCAATATGCCAGCAAATCTGGAAAACTCAGCAGTGGCCACAGGACTGGAAAAGGTCAGTTTTCATTCCAATCCCAAAGAAAAGAAATGCCAAAGAATGCTCAAACTACTGCACAATTGCACTCATCTCACATGCTAGTAAAGTAATGCTCAAAATTCTCCAAGCCAGGCTTCAACAGGGCATGAACCATAAATATCCAGATGGTCAAGCTGGATTTAGAAAAGGAAGAGGAATCAGATATTGAATTGGCAACATCTGTTGGATCATCAAAAAAGCAAGAGAGTTCCAGAAAAGCATCTACTTCTGCTTTATTGACTATTCTAAAGCCTTTGACTGTGTGGATCTCAACAAACTATGGAAAATTCTGAAAAAGATGGGAATACCAGACCACTTGACCTGCCTCCTGAGGAATCTGTATGCAGGTCAAGAATCAACAGTTAGAACTGGACATGGAACAACAGACTGGTTCCAAATCGGGAAAGGAGTATGTCAAGGCTGTATATTGTCACCATGTTTATTTAACTTATATGCAGAGTACATCATGAGAAACGCTGGGTTGGATGAAGCACAAGCTGGAATCAAGATTGCCGGGAGAAATATCAATCACCTCAGATATGCAGATGACACCACCCTTGTGACAGAAAGTGAAGAAAAACTATAGAACCTCTTGATGAAAGTGAAAGAGGAGAGTGAAAAAGTTGGCTTAAAACTCAACATTCAGAAAACTAAGATCATGGCATCTAGTCCCTTCACTTCATGGCAAATAGGTAAGGAAACAATGGAAACAGTGAGAGACTTTATTTTGGGGGGGCTCCAGAATCACTGCAGGTGGTTACTGCAGCGATGAAATTTAAAAAAAAAAAACAAAAAAACTCTTGCTCCTTGGAAGAAAAGCTATGACCAACTTAGACAACCTATTAAAAAGCAGAGGTCTGTCTAGTCAAAGCTATGGTTTATCCAGTAGTCATGTATGGATGTGAGAGTTGGACTATAAAGAAAGGTGACCACTGAGGAATCGATGCTTTTGAACTGTGGTGTTAGAGAAGACTCTTGAGGGTCCCTTGGACTGCAAGGAGATCCAACCAGTCCATCCTTAAAGGGAATCAGTCCTGAATATGCATTGGTAGGACTTATGCTGAAGCTGAAACTCCAATACTTTCGACACCTGATGCAAAGAACCAACTCATTGGAAAATACCCTGATGCTGGAAAAGATTGAAGGTGGGAGTAGAAGGGGACAACAGAGGATGAGATGGCTGGATGGCATCACCGACTTGATGGACATGGGTTTTGGTGAACTTCAGGAGTTGGTGCTGGACAAGGAGGCCTGGTGTGCTGCGGTTCATGGGGTCACAAGGAGTTGGACACAACTGAGCAACTGAACTGAATTGAAACTTGTTTTGGTCTGACTTCTATCAAAGGCTTCAGTCCAAACTTACAGACCATCTTCCTGAGTTGACAACCGCCAATCTTCAGAGAAGGCAATGGCAATCCATTCCAGTACTCTTACCTGGAAAATCCCATGGACGGAGGAGCCTGGTGGGCTATAGTCCATGGGGTCGCTACGAGTCAGACATGACTGAGCAACTTCACTTTCACGATTCACTTTCATGCCTTGGAGAAGGAAATGGCAACCCACTCCAGTGTTCTTGCCTGGAGAATCCCAGGGATGGGGGAACCTGGTGGGCTGCCATCTACGGGGTCGCACACAGTCAAACACGACTGAAGTGACTTCAGTTCAGTTCAGTTCAGTCGCTCAGTCATGTCCGACTCTTTGCGACCCCATGAATCACAGCACGCCAGGCTTCCCTGTCTGTCACCAACTCCCAGAGTTCACTCAGACTTGCATCCATCAAGTCAGTGATGCCATCCAGCCATCTCATCCTCGGTCGTCCCTTCTCCTCCTGCCCCCAATCCCTCCCAGCATCAGAGTCTTTTCCAATGAGTCAACTCTTCGCATGAGATGGCCAAAGTACTGGAGTTTCACCTTTAGCATCATTCCTTCCAAAGAAATCCCAGGGTTGATCTTCAGAATGGACTGGTTGGATCTCCTTGCAGTCCAAGGGACTCTCAAGAGGCTTCTCCAATACCACAGTTCAAAAGCATCAATTCTTCAGCGCTCAGCCTTCTTCACAGTCCAACTCTCACATCCATACATGACCACAGGAAAAACCATAGCCTTGACTAGACGGACCTTAATCGGCAAATTAATGTCTCTGCTTTTGAATATGCTGTCTAGGTTGGTCATAACTTTTCTTCCAGTAGTAGGCGTCCTTTACTTTCATGGCTGCAGTCACCATCTGCAGTGATTTTGGAGCCCCAAAAAATAAAGTCTGACATTGTTTCCACTGTTTTCCCATCTATTTCCCATGGAGTGATGGGATCGGATGCCATGATCTTCATTTTCTGAATGTTGAGCTTTAAGCCAACTTTTTCACTCTCCTCTTTCACTTTCATCAAGAGGCTTTTTAGTTCCTCTTCACTTTCTGCCATAAGGGTGATGTCATCTGCATATCTGAGGTGATTGATATTTCTCCCGGCAATCTTGATTCCAGCTTGTGTTTCTTCCAGTCCAGTGTTTCTCATGATTTACTCTGCATGGAAGTTAAATAAGCAGGGTGACAATATACAGCTTTGATGTACTCCTTTTCCTATTTGGAACCAGTCTGTTGTTCCATGTCCAGTTCTAACTGTTGCTTCCTGGCCTGCATACAGATTTCTCAAGAGGCAGGTCAGGTGTTCTGATATTCCCATCTCTTTCAGAATTTTCCACAGTTTATTGTGATCCACACAGTCAAAGGCTTTGGCATAGTCAATAAAGCAGAAATAGATGTTTTTCTGGAACTCTCTTGCTTTTTCCATGATCCAGCGGATGTTGGCAATTTGATCTCTGGTCCCTCTGTCTTTTCTGAAACCAGCTTGAACATCTGGAAGTTCACGGTCCACGTATTGCTGAAGCCTAGCTTGGAGAATTTTGAGTATTACTTCACTAGCATGTGAGATGAGTGCAATTGTGCGGTAGTCTGAGCATTCTTTGGCATTACCTTTCTTAGGGATTGGAATGAAAACTGACCTTTTCCAGTCCTGCGGCCACTGCTGAGTTTTCCAAATTTGCTGGCATACTGAGTGCAGCACTTTCACAGCATCATCTTTCAGGATTTGAAAAAGCTTAACTGGAATTCCATCACGTCCACTAGCTTTGTTTATAGTGATGCTTTCTAAGGCCCACTTGACTTCACATTCCAAGATGTCTGGTTCTAGATGAGTGATCACACCATTGTGATTATCCGGGTTATGAAGATCCTTTTTGTACAGTTCTTCTGTGTATTCTTGCCATTTCTTCTTAAAATCTTCTGCTTCTGTTAGGTCCATACCATTTCTGTCCTTTATCGAGCCCATCTTTGCATGAAATGTTCCCTTGATAGCTCTAATTTTCTTAAAGAGATCTCTAGTCTTTCCCATTCTGTTCTTTTCCTCTGTTTCTTTGCATTGATTGCTGAAGAAGGCTTTCTTATCTCTTCTTGCTATTCTTTGGAACTCTGCATTCAGATGCTTATATCTTTCCTTTTCTCCGCAAAATGGCTGTCTGGGGAAGCCTTACAAATAGCTGTGAAGTGACTTAGCAGCAGCAATCTTATCAGAGTTGCAGCTAGCCAGCCCCCATTCTGTGTCTCCTCCCCATATCCTATGCCCTGGTCTTATTTATTGACTGTCCTTGATCCTGGCTGTCTTTGATCTTGTTGTCTCAGTCAGTTCAGATTGTCATAACAAGATACCACAGAAAATTTATTTTCCCACTGATCAGGAAACTGAAGGTCTGAAGTCAAAGTGCCGGCAGGTTAGGTTTCTGTTGTGGCTTTTTTTCTGAATTTGCAAAGAAGCATTCTCTCTGTGTCGTCACACGGCCTTTTCTCTGTGCACGTGCCCTGGTGTCTTTTCATATACATATAAGGACTCCACTCCTGTTATATTTGTATTCCACCTTTATCACCTCATTTAACTTTAATTGACCTCTCAAAGGCCCTTATCTCCAACTGTGGTCACATTTGAGGTTATGACTGAACTTAAGAGTTTTGGAGGGAAGCACAGTTTAGTCCAAAGACTCTTTAAGCTGTCTGATGTCTCATGTAACTTTTTCAGTCTTTAACCTGTATTTTCAGTTTTACTTAGAATTGTGTTCTTTGCCTGGACAACTCCTGACTCCCCTGTGTCAAATGTGAGGAAGGTACTAGTCCTACGAGTGCTTACCTGCCAGTGTCTCTCTGATCTGCACTTGCCTGTTAATTGTCTTTATACTCCACTGGACTGTGAACTTTTAAAGAGCTAGGAGTGCATCCTCTTTACGTATAAAATTCTAGGACAGTGATTGCATGTAGGTGTATTAAGCGGTACATAAAAAGTTCTCTAACTAGTTAATGAACAAGTTTAATTTCCTATGACATTTTGTAGAAGAGTAGAAAATTGTGTGTGTTTATCCTTTGTTGTTGCTGTTCAGTCATTAAGTTGTGTTCCACTCGCTCTCACCCCATGGACTGTAGCATGCCAGTCCCCTCTGTCCTCCACTAAGTCTCCCAAAGTTTGCTCAAATTCACGTCATTGAGTTGGTGATACAATCTATCTCTTTCTCTGCTGCCGCCTTCCTCTTTGTGCCATCAGTCTTTCCTAGCATCTGTGTCTTTTCCAGTGAGTCGACTCTTCACATCAGGTGGCCAAACTATTGGAGCTTCAGCAATCAGTCCTTCTAATAAACTTTTAGGGTAGATTTTCTTTAGGATTGATTGATTTATATCCTTGCTGTCCAGGGGACTCTCAAGAGTCTTCCAGGGCCACAAGTTGAAATCATCAGTTCTTCACTGTTCAGCCTTCTTTATGGTCCTGCTCTCACATCTGTACATTACTACTGGAAAAACCCTAGCTTTGACTGTATGGACATTTGCTGGGAAAGTGATGCCTCTCATTTTTATATGCTGTCTAGGTCTGTCATTGCTTTTCTTACAGGGAAATTTCATAGCTGAAGCCATAGTCCACAGTGATTTTGGAGTTCAAGAAAAAAATCTGTCACTCTTATACTTTTTATCCATCTCTTTGCCATAAAGTGATAGGACAGGATGCCATAATCTTAAGTTTTTCAGTGTTGAGTTTCAAGACAGCTTTTTCACTCTCTTCTTTCACCCTCATCAAGAGGCTCTATAGCTCCTCTTCACTATCATTAGAGTAGTGTCATCTGCATATATGAAGTTGTTGATATTTCTCCAGTGGTCTTGACTCCAGCTTGTGATTCATTCAGCCCAGCATTTTGCATGATGTACTCTACATCATAGAGTACATCATTAGAAGTTAAATATGCAGGGTGACAATATACAGCCTTGTCCTACTTCTTTCTTAATTGTTAACTAGTCAGTTGTTCCATGTCCAGTTCTAAGTTTTGCTTCTTGGCCCACCTACAGGTTGCTCAGGAGACAGGTAAGGTAGTCTGATAGTGCCATCTTTTTGAAAATTTTCCACAGTTTGTTGTGATCCACACAGTCAAAAGCTTTAGCATAGTCAGTGAAACAGAAGTAGATGTTTTTCCTGAATTCCCTTGCTTTCTTTATGATCCAATTAATGTTGGCAATTTGATCTCTGATTCCTCTGCCTTTTCTAAATCCAACTTGTACATCTGGAAGTTCTTGGTTCATGTACTGCTGAAGCCTAGCTTGAAGGATTTTGAGCATAACCTTATTATCTTGTGAAATGAGTGTAACTGTGTAGTAGTTTGAACATTCTTTGGCATTGCCCTTCTTTGGGATGGGATGAAAACTGACTTTTTCCATCCCTGTGGCCACTGCTGCATTTTCTGAATTTGCTGACATATTGAGTGCAACACTTTAACAGCATCATATTTACTATTTTAAATAGCCCCACCAGAATTCTGTCACTTCCACTAGCTTTGTTCATAATAATTGTTCCTAAGGACCACTTGACTTCCCACTCCAGGATGTCTTGCTCCAGGTGTGTGATCACATTGTTATGGTTATCTGGGCCATTAAGACCTTTCTTGTACTGTTCTGTATATTCTTGCCACCTCTTAATCTCTTCTGCTTCTGTTCGGGCCTTACCATTTCTGTTTTTTTTTTTTTTTTTCATGCCTTAATCTCTCCAATTTTTGTGAAGAGATCTCTAGTATTTTCCATTCTATTGTTTTCCTCTATTGTTCATTTAAGAAGGCCTTATCTCTCCTTGCTGTTAAGAAGACCTTGTCTCTCCTTGCTATTCTCTGGAACTCTGCATTCAGTTGAGTATATCTTTTTCTTTCTCCCTTGCCTTTCATTTCTCTTCTTTCCCCTGCTATTTGGAAAGCCTCATCAGACAACCACTTTGTCTTCTTGCATTTCTTTTTCTTGGGGACGACTTTGGTCAGTGCCTCCTGTACAAGGTTATGAACCTCCATCCATAGTTCTTCATGCACTCTGTCTACCAGATCTAATCACCTGAATCTGTTTGTCACCTCTATTGTATAATCATAAGAGATTTGATTTAGAGCATACCTGAATGACCTAGTGATTTTTTCCTATTTTCTTCCTTTTAAGGCTGAATTTTGCAATATGGAGCTCATGGTCTGAGCCACAGTCATCTCCAGGTCTTGTTTTTTTTTTTCTAATTGTATAGAACTTTTCCATCTTCAGCTGTGAAGAATATAATCAGTCTGATTTTGGTATTGACCTTTGGTGATGTCCTTGTGTAGAGATGTATCTTAGGTTTTTGGAAAGGTTGTTTGCTATGACCAGTGTGTTCTTTTGACAAAACTCTATTAACCTTTGCTCTGCTTCCCATTCCTGTCTATTTTAGTTCACATATCCCTAAGATGTCGATGTGCAGTCTCACCATCTCCTGCTGAGCCACATTCAATTTACTTTGATTCATGGACCTAGTAATATTCCTTCCAGTTTCCTATGTAATATTGTCCTTTACAGCATCAGGCTTTACTTTTACCACCAGATACACTCACAATTGAGTGTCATTTCTGCTTTCACCCAGCCACTCCATTCTTTCTGGAGCTGTTAGTAATTTCTCTTCACTCTTCCCCAGTAGCATGTTGGACACCTTCTGACCTAGGGAGCTCATCTTCTGGTGTCATATCTTTTTCCTTTTCATATTGTTCTTGGGATTCTCCTGACAAGAATACTGGATTGGACCACATTTCCTCCTCTGTTGGACCACCACATTTTGTTAACACTCTTCACTATGACCTGTCTTGTCTTGGGTGGCCCTGCAGGGCATGGCTCAGAGCTTCCTTGAGTTAAGCAAGCCCCTTCACCATGACAAGGCTGTGATCCACGAAGGGGCTCTTTATCAAAGACATTAGCAATTAAATTTGTGCCTAATTAAGATTCTTCAACTTTGAATAACATTTATGAAGAGGTTAAAGTACAAGAAGTACTCCAAAACACTTATGGAATAGAAGTGAGAAGTCTCTAAAACGGCATTTTAGAAAAACGGCTACATCAAAGGGCACCGCAGTAAATGAATTACGTTGGGCTGAAGCAGAGATGAGGAAATAATGTGTCTCTAAGGTGGCTTGAGCACCGAATGTTCTTGGTAGCAGGTGTGTTCAGATTGTGAAGCCTGGCTGAACAGCAGCCACCATGGATGAGTGATGTGAGAGGAATAAAATATACAGGAGGCTTCTTTAGGAAGAAAGCAGATAAGGGTTGTTTCCACTGGTGGTTTATTTCTTCAAGCAATTTCTTGAAACTGCTGGAATGCTTTTCTAAATAATTTGCTTGCTTGGCCTTTTCTTTTTTGTTTTGGACCAAAACTTTTTCCTCCAGATTTTGTAAATCCAGTCTGCTGATCTAGTTCATAATATGCAGCTTAACACTGTAAAGAACTCAGTTCCTGAGGCTTCTAAAAAGAAGAAGGAACTGTGGGTAAAATTTTTTTTTCTTATAATGATTTCATGTCATAGTGATCTTTTTTTTTTTTTTTTTTCTCCTTAGTTTCCAGGAAAAAATACAGCTTGTTATTGGGAGCTGTATTTTCCATGTCTACCTTGTTCGTTTTCTTTAAACAACAAAAAAATTAATTTTTTTTTACTTTACAATATTTTATTGGTTTTGCCATACATCAACGTGAATCTGCCACAGGCATACACATGTTCCCCGTCCTGAACCCTCCTCCCTCCCCATACCATCCCTCTGGGTCATCCCAGTGCACCAGCCCTAGCATCCAGTATCCTGCATCGAACCTGGACTGGCGATTCGTTTCATATATGATATTATACATGTTTCAGTGCCATTCTCCTAAATCATCTCACCCTTTCCCTCTCGCACGGAGTCCAAAAGACTGTTCTATACAACTGTGTCTCTTTTGCTGTCTCGCATACAGGGTTATCGTTACCATCCTTCTGAATTCCATATATATGCATTAGTATACTGTATTGGTGTTTTTCTTTCTGGCTTGCTTCTCTGTATAATTGGCTCCAGTTTCATCTACCTCATTTGAACTGATTCAAATGTATTCTTTTTAATGGCTGAGTAATACTCCATTGTGTATATGTACCACAGATAAGGGTTTCTGTGGTACAGCTTTCTTATCCATTCATCTGCTGATGGACATCTAAGTTGCTTCCATGTTCTGGCTATTATAAATGCTGGTGTGGAGAAAAGGTAATCCTCTTACACTGAGGGTAGGAATGCAAACTAGTACAGCTACTATGGAGAATAGTGTGGAGATTCCTTAAAAAAACTGGAAATAGAACTGCCTTATGACCCAGCAATCCCACTGCTGGGCATACACACCAAGGAAACCAGAATTGAAAGAGATATGTGTACCCCAATGTTCATCACAGTGATCTTTTAAAAATTCTTAGTTTAGATAATGTTACTCATCTGTTTAACAGCCCAATGGCTGTCTCCTTTGATTCATATTAAAAGCAAGAGTCATAAGAATTCCTTTGCAAGGCCCACCATGAGCTGAGCTTTCTTACTTCTCTGACTCAAGTCCTATTGCTCTTTCCCTTCCTTTCTAGCACATCAACCTGCTTTGTTTCATTGTAAAACACTACTTTCAAACATACTATCTAAACCTGTTTAAGCCTTTTGTGTTGTCTAATCTTTCCCCTTAGAACACAGATTCTATCATGACAGAGTTTGTCTGTTTTGTTAAATCCCTAGTGCATAGAAGAGTGTTTGGCGTGTAATAGACACAACACAGAATATTACTGTTGAATTAAGAAATATGATGCAAAGTAACACTCGGAATTTGTTCTAGAAATAAGATGCTAAATTTAGCAGAGTATTGGCAGATAAGATTGTTTTTAGCATTGGACTTTTTACTTTTGTAAAATCATGTTGAAGAAGGTTGATTTTGTTTTGCTTTTCTTAGGCTACTTTTCATGTTAATAGGATAGTCCTTGAGGACGTAAGCAATCCATGATCATATGTCTTCACTGAATTTGCATTGGTAATAGTCTCTGTGTTTCCCACAGTAATACCTTCATGTTTTTAAGTCCTGAGGAGTGCAAATAGAAGAGGAAGAGGATAGCAGAAAATATAAGGTAAAGAGGAGGAAGATCAGACACATGTTCTCTGTTGCTCTGTTTTACTCATGCCGGCACTTTCTTACTGTCTTTGTAAGGGGTGTCTTCCTGTCTCCCTGCTGCAGAAGGTGGGCTGAACTCTACTCCCCTTAATAGAGACTTCAATATGTGAGATACAGGGGAAAGAAAGAGAGGAATGGTGGTTTATAGAGAATGCAGAATCGTTTTCCTTTCTGAATTACAATTTGTTATTTTGATCTAGGAAAATAAAACAGTGATTTCACTTAGAATGTTATTTTCAAGGCATGCTTTTCACAGCTTATGAAAATCTTTTTTCACATGTAACATACGTTTTTATAGAAGCTGGCTTGGAAAGCTCAGCAGGAAGGAAAGACTGGATGCTCTCTCTGTAGGCTTGCTTCTTGTTACTGTAACAAGATGATCCAGGACCAGACAACACAGCAAGGGGCAGGGCATGCTTGGGGGAAAGAACTGCTCAAAGAGAAAAAGTATAAACCATCAATTATGTATTAGAGCAGGGCGTTCAGTTAATGATCACAGCAGTTGCAGGTTTGTTTACACACAAAAGTTTAGTCTCCCCACACTGTGCTCAACCTTGAAAACAAGGCTCTTTAGTAAGAAAGAATCTCTTCTAATTACTTTTCAAATTATAAATTCCTTTGGGAACAGGGGTCATTCCACGTATCTGATAACACACTGCTCAAGAGGATTTATTGACCCTGACATTGGGAAACCTCTTGGAGGCCTTGTGCTACCTTGTTAAGAATGATACTACTCTCAAAGTCCTTTTCCCTGGCACTGGGACATCATCCAGACACAGATCTCAGATGATCCTTTCCTCATTGTGGAACTAAAGAGGGAATCAGATGTGACTGAAAGAAAACAGTTGAACCAGTTGGCAACCTCAGCAATCCATAGGCACATCGTAAAGATAGTATTTGGCAACATTATTGAGTTTACAGTGCTCTTCTCACATACTTCATTTTTGTCAGTCCTCTAAACAGCACTTTGTGTTAGATACAAGAAAATTATTAAGTAAAGAAATATTCATTGAAACCAGGTTCCTCTCAACCTCTGTAAAATTGTTCAGGTGGTCTTTATATATTGATCATTAAAATATTTTTATAAGTTTAATGTAGTTTAGCTTGTAATATATTTTCTTTGATGACAAATATAATTTATTATATTACTCTAGAAATGTACCTTTACACACTCAAATTTTTGTATTTTTGTATCCTTTATACTAACTAAGTTAGCTTGCTCTTTATCTCGCTCCTTTTAGCTTCAAGGTCACAAAACTCAAACTTTTCTTTTTTTGCCTTTCCTTGAATCTCTTCACCAACTCTATTTTATAAGCCTGCATGTTTATCTGAAAATGAGAGGCCAAACTATTTCCATTTTTTTCTAGTATCATTATTTACTCTTTATTTATCTTTTAAGATCTGTATATTAGCAAATAATAGGATATACGTAATTTTTTTAAAAATGAAAGTTTCAAACAGATAAGAAATTCTTCTCTACAATTCTACTTTTCAAAAAGCTTAGAAAAAAAAAAGATATTTAAAAACCAATTCCATATTTTGTCTAAAGTTTCAGGAAACCATATATATATGTAATAGTAGTCCATGAACTGTGGAGAAGGAAATGGCAACCCACTCTGGTATTCTTGCCTGGAGAATCCCAGGTACAGGGGAGCCTGGCTGCTGTCTGCGGGGTCACACGGAGTCAGACATGACTGCAGCGACTTAGCAGCAGCAGAACTGTGAACATTCAAATGGTTTTCTTAAGAAATTTGAATATAGATGTTATAGGGTGCATCCAAAAACTCCGCTGAATATTTTACACGATATGTATTATACTTGTAACTCGTTGCTTTTCTAAATAGAAAACTTACAAGTTCTGAATCCCCAGTAAATTTGAATGTTTACAGAGACCCAGGCTCTAAAATCATCCTGGAGTTAACGTATTCCCTACTCTTTTACTCACCATTTATGGTTTGTCCCTTCATATATCTAGATATTTTGCTTTATAGTATCAAATTTAAAATTTTGGAGAATACACATTGACTTAATAAAGAGGTAGATAGGCACTGATTTCCCTCATATCAAACTTTTACTATCCATATTCTAAAAAAAGATTGAGAGATTATTAAATTTAGTGCCTTTATCATTTAGAGCTGAGACACATAATATATTATGCTTTTTGTTCCCTATTATTTTATGGTTTACCTGTAGTAAATAATTACTTTTTATTATTTGCTATTTGTTAATGTAGCTTTCAACAATTCAATCACAATCTATCAAGGAATCAAAAATATCCTCTGTATATGGTCCAAACCATCAGGTCATCTATCAGTTTAGTTTTTCTAGGAGCCCTCCTTCATCCTTTGCTCTGGAATGGTTTCTTTTTAAACCTTCAAGCTACCAACTGTGGAACTTCCTCACATTAGCAACCTTGGAATTATCTAATTGCCTCTTAGACTTATTGGATTTCTTGTATTCTTGTTACAAGGAATTGTAATTGGTCGACTAGACCAGCATTGAGGTCCAGGCCAAGACCCTTTGTCTCAGCCAGGGAGCCTTTCTTTCTGATCAGATTTATGCAGCCAGTGATAAAAACTGAGACTGGAACAGCACAAACTTTAATTCAGTGGCCAAAGAATGGAGAAGTGGGAAGTAGATCAAATTCTCAACTCAATTCAGGCAGAGAAATTCAGTATATAGCACAGTCTGGTAAAAGGGAGTGGATGGGGTAGAGTAGGAGGAATATTCACGAGTTATCTGAGAACAAAGGCATGGTTGGAACTTGGAACTGATTGTTGTTGTTCAGTTGCTAAATCATGTCCAACTCTTTGCGACCCCATGAACTGCAGCACACCAGGCTTCCCTGTCCTTCTGTCTCCAAACTGTCTTCCAGAGTTTGCTCAAATTCATGTGCATTGAGTCAGTGATGCTGTCTAACCATCGCATCCTCTGCTGCCCTCTTTTCCTTTTGCCTTCAGTGTTTCCTAGCATCGGTCTTTTCCAGTGAGTCAGCTCTTCGCATCAAGTGGCCAAAGTATTGGAGATTCAGCTTCAGCATCAGTCTGTCCAGTGATTATTTGGGGTTGATTTCCTTTAGGATTGACTGGTGTGGTCTCCTGGAACTGATGCAGCTCTTCTTGTGAGTCCCTGTATGGACTTTTCCAGTTGTGGCAATTGTCAGCTCTTGTGATGCTGGTGGATGTGTCATCTGGCATGCCAATGTATTTCAGTGAACATCTAATGAAGTTCAAGGTCTGATTCTAATCAGTTCTTGTTTTCCTCTCTTTGCAGCTTTCTCCTGAATCTTAGATTAGAGTAACTGGTTTCCTTTCAAGAGAGGGGCAGGGCTATGACTCTCGTACCATTGTGACACCAAATGCTGTACTATAATACTATCCTGATAACTCCTCAAAGTTAACACCCCCCCCCCCCCACACCCATTAAAGGACATGGTGTCCAGCTGCCCTCACTTCAGATACCAGTTGTACTTTGGGGGTCCCCAGGTCACTTCTAACTTCGACTCTCTACAGATTCAGGGGTTCCCAGGATACCCTCAGATTAAATGATTTGCTAGGATCAATCAAAGAATTCAGTAAAGTCCTTTTTGTTAACAACTAAATTTTAATTATAGAGGATAAAATGAGCAAGACTTGGGTGAGCCCAAACCTAGAGCTTCCATGCCCTCTTCCCATGGGATTCCATGGGACTCATTGTTTATCACTGTTCAAGCACATCAAAGTGTTCACCAACTGGGAAGTTCCAGGGAGCCTTGGTGTACAGAGTATTTTTTTCTGGTTTCATTATGTAGACATAATTGATTGAATCACTGACCACATGATTAAATTCACTTTCCAGTACCCTTTCCCTTCTTGGAGTTTGGGCTGTCTCAAAGTTTCAACTCTGATTACATAGTTGGCCTTTTTATTGACCCGCCCCCAGGACTCATCTCATTAGCATAAACTGATGTATGATCTAAGGGTTCATGATTAACATAGGCATTCATAATACTTAAAACTTTCCAAGGATTTAATCTCCCTTTCAGGAACCAGAGAAAAATGTCAAATTCTTTATTGTACACCATCATATCTTTATTTTTCCTGTTTTTATATTATTTTGGTGGAATGCATCTTTTCATGGTTCGTGGTTCATAGGGGTTTTCTGAGATATTGTCCAAAACTGTATCTCTCTATCATGTTTTATGGATAATTTGGCTGAAAATAGACCTCAAGTTTGGAAATAATTTTCCATCAAGATTTTCAAAGCATTGATTCACTGTCTTCTAGCTCTCAGTATTACAGTTAGCTGAGTAGTCGGATGCCTTTCGCAAAAGTAATTATTAGTGTGATAGCTATTACCTCTCTGGAAATTTTTTATATCTTTAATTTCATCATTAGATTCTGAAATATTGTGAGTCAAAGTATTGTGAGTTGGTGTGGGTCTGTGTTGTTGTTGTTGGTTTTTTTTGGTTGCTGTTCATTTTCTTTTTCTTTTGATTTTTGTTTTTGCAAGTCATATCCTTGTTTCACTTATGCCACTTGTCCAAAGCTGCTCTCGTGTGGCTGCTCAGTGTTGTCTTTACTGGGGTATCTAGGCTGATAGGTCTGCCAGATATCCCAACAAAGGAAAAAGAAATATGTTAAATTAGGAAATGACTTGACTTCTGTTGGAGAGTGCTGCCTCTAGTCACTTCTCATTGAACAGATCAAATCACATCGTCAACATTTCTGTCCACAATATAGGGAGGGCCACAGTGGACAAGATACAATTTATCATGACAGGTCCTGACATACTCACACAAATTGTAATTTTTAAATTTTATTATGGGTCAGTCAGATATTTTATAAATGTTTCATTTTCCAGCCTGGGATATAAATCTGTCTAGGGATTTGCCTTGGGAATTGGAGGGTTACCCTGGTAGCTCCGCTGATAAAGAATCTGCGTGCAGTGATGGAGACCTGGATTTGATCCCTGGGTTGGGAAGATCCCCTGGAGAAGGGAATGGCAACCCACTCCAGTATTCCTTCCTGGAGAACCCTGCAGACAGAGGAGGCTGGCTGGCTACAATGTATGGGATCACAAAAAGTCAGACAGGACTGAGCAACTAAGCACACACATACATAGGGAATTGGAACATTTCCCACTTCATTATCTAGATTTATAATGAATCATCATATTTTAGTACAACTGCTTCACACTCAGTTGTGACCAGTATCTCCAAGTCCAGAAAATTCCTTAATCTAACTTTCACTGATTGAGTTTCTAAGTGTCTTCCATGATGGATGATAAGTAGTCCTGTGCTGGGTGGAGTTGGGGAAAAAAAATCTTATGATGCTTTTATGTATATAGGTTTTCAAGAAATTCTGCTTTGAGATAAAACTCACACCGTTTCTTCAGAGGTTCAGGAGTGTCCAACCCCGAATGATGCTGTGGCTATGAGTTTGCTTCTGATTGGCTTACTGATCTCCAAGCCATTATATATATATATATATATTTTTTTTTTTCTGTTATGATACACCAGTTATCTCTAGCTATTCTGCTTCTTATTTTCTCATACTTTAAGCTATCATTTCTTTTAAGAAACTACAAATTATATTTTAAACTTTTTATTATTTATTTACTTATTTTTGACCAGCTGGGTCTTTCTCTAGTTGCTGGGCGCAGGGGCTACTCTTTGTTGCAGTGCATGGACTTCTCATCATGGTGTCTTCTCTTGTTGTGGAGCACTGGCTCTAGGCACACGGGCTTTGTTGCCGCACGCAGGCTCAGTAGTTGAGGCTTAGTTGCTTCATATCATGTGGAATCTTTCCAGACCAGTAATTGAACCCATGTCCCCTGCACTTGCAGGCAGATTATTATACACCGTACCACCAGGCAAGTTCTGCTATTGTTTTTTTTTGATACCTTTAACTTGCTGTCATTCTGTCATCATTCTTCTTCCTTTTGTCCATAAGACTTGATGTCTTTTAAATAAATAGTTTATTTTTATTTATTTTTTATTTTTACTTTATTTTACTTTACAATACTGTATTGGTTTTGCCATACATTGACATGAATCCACCACGGGTGTATACAAGCTTCCAGTCCTGAATCCCCCTCCCACCTCCCACCCCATATCATCTCTCTGGATCATCCCCATGCATCAGCCCCAAACATCCTGTATCCTGTATCGAACATAGACTGTCACTTCGTTTCTTACATGATAGCATACATGTTTCAATGCCATTCTCCCAAATCATCCCACCCTCTCCCTCTCCCTCAGAGTCCAAAAGTCCGATCTATGCATCTGTGTCTCTTTTGCTGTCTCACATACAGGGTCATCATTACCATCTTTCTAAATTCCGTATATATGTGTCAGTATACTGTATTGGTGTTTTTCTTTCTGGCTTACTTCATTCTGTATAATAGGCTCCAGTTTCATCCACCTCATTAGAACAGATTCAAATGTATTCTTTTTAATGGCTGAGTAATACTCCATTGTGTATATGTACCACAGCTTTCTTATCCATTCATCTGCTGATGGACATCTAGGTTGTTTCCATGTCCTGGCTATTATAAACAGTGCTGCAATGAACATTGGGGTACATGTGTCTCTTTCAACTCTGGTTTCCTCGGTGTGTATGCCCAGCAGTGGGATTGCTGGGTCATAAGGCAGCTCTATTTGCAATTTTTTAAGGAATCTCCACACTGTTCTCCATAGTGGCTGTACTAGTTTGCATTCCCACCAACAGTGTAAGAGGGCTCCGGTTTCTCCACACCCTCTCCAGCATTTATTGCTTGTAGACTTTTGGATCGCAGCCATTCTGACTGGTGTGAAATGGTACCTCATTGTGGTCTTGATTTGCATTTCTCTGATAATGAGTGATGTTGAGCATCCTTTCATGTGTTTGTTAGCCATCCGTATGTCTTCTTTGGAGAAATGTCTGTTTAGTTGTTAGGCCCATTTTTTGATTGGGTCGTTTATTTTTCTTGAATTGAGTTGCATAAGTTGCTTGTATATTTTTTGAGATTAGTTGTTTGTCAGTTGCTTCATTTGCTATTATTTTCTCCCATTCAGAAGGCTGTCTTTTCACCTTGCTTATAGTTTCCTTTGTTGTGCAGAAGGTTTTAATTTTAATTAGATCCCATTTGTTTATTTTTGCTTTTATTTTCAGTATTCTGGGAGGTGGATCATAGAGGATCCTGTTATAAACAGAAGTTTGATCCATCACATTTAATTGAAAGCTTTGTGCTAATAGCTATGTATTATCATTACAATGTTTTTGTATCATGTGACATCACATTTGTATCTAAATCTATTTGTTTTTTTTTCCCTTGCTTTGTATTCTGTGTATCTCTGCTAAGTATTCAGAAGACATTCATTTATTAGATTACCCAGTATATTATGTTCTTTATCCTTCTCTTGGAACCCAGACTTATATCTTTGTTCAAATCTCTAGAATACCCATACTTGTCATAGATTTATACAGTAATGAGTTGTTGAAAAGAAAGATTGTAGTTTTGCTTTTATGTACCTCTCATTCTTTACCATAGGATTATTTTGTTCTTAGATGCCTTCAGCATAATACTTTATGTTAAAATTGCTCCCTTGACTAATAGAAAGAATAAAATTGTCTTATAAAATCTTTCATTTCCTTGCTAGGTACCATATATAATTTTATGTCATGTTCTAAGGGCAGTAAATTGCAGTGTTTGGAATTAACATTGTTCATAAAAGCAGAACTGTTTGGTTAAAGGATTTTATGAGACAAGGTACTTAATACTCACATGGTACTTAGAAGGTCTGGTTTCTTTACTGCTCTCATATTGAGTAACTGATCCCATAGTAATTGAAGAAACTTTGCTGTGAACTATCGAACAGTGAATAACCAATGGCTATGGTATACCATGGAGAAGGCAATGGCACCCCACTCCAGTACTCTTGCATTGAAATCCCATGGATGGAGAAGCCTGGTAGGATGTAGTCCATGGGGTCGCTAAGAGTCAGACACAACTGAGCAACTTCACTTTCACTTTTCACTTTCATGCATTGGAGAAGGACATGGCAACCCACTCCAGTGTTCTTGCCTGGAGAATCCCAGGGATGGGGGAGCCTGGTGGGCTGCCATCTATGGGGTCGCACAGAGTCAGACACGACTGAAGTGACTTAGCAACAGCAGCAGCAGCATGGTATACCATCACCTTGGTACATGATGATGCTATCATAGCCTTTATTATATAGTCACAGAATAAGCTTTTTCTCTTGTTTGAAAATGCAGTGCTACTTCAAGCATGTTTAGATCCCAACCACTGCTCCTTGACTCTTATCTGAGTTTTAGATGGCATACATAAATGAATATTTTTTTCTCTCTTTATTTTTTATTTTTTTTTACTTTACAATACTGTATTGGTTTTGCCATACATTGACATGAATCCGCCACGGGTGTACATGAGTTCCCAATCCTGAACCCCCCTCCCAACACCCTCCCCATATCATCTCTCTGGGTCATCCCAGTGCACCAGCCCCATGCATCCTGCACCCTGCATCGAACCTGGACTGGTGATTCGTTTCTTACATGATAGTGTACATGTTTCAATGCCATTCACCCAAATCATCCCACCCTCTCCCTCTCCCACAGAGTCCAAAAGACTGTTCTATACATCTGTGTCTCTTTTGCTGTCTCGCATACATGATTATTGTTACCATCATTCTAAGTTCCATATATATGCGTTAGTATACCGTATTGGTGTTTTTCTTTCTGGCTTACTTCACTCTGTATAATAGGCTCCAGTTTCATCCACCTCATTAGAACAGATTCAAATGTATTCTTTTTAATGGCTGAGTAATACTCCATTCTGTATATGTACCACAGCTTTCTTATCCATTCATCTGCTGATGGGCATCTAGGTTGCTTCCATGTCCTGGCTACTATAAACAGTGCTGCAATGAACATTGGGGTACACGTGTCTCTTTCAATTCTGTTTTCCTCGGTGTGTATGCCCAGCAGTGGGATTGCTGGGTCATAAGGCAGTTCTATTTGCAGTTTTTTAAGGAATCTCCACACTGTTCTCCATAGTGGCTGTACTAGTTTGCATTCCCACCAACAGTGTAAGAGGGCTCCGGTTTCTCCACACCCTCTCCAGCATTTATTGCTTGTAGACTTTTGGATCGCAGCCATTCTGACTGGTGTGAAATGGTACCTCATTGTGGTCTTGATTTGCATTTCTCTGATAATGAGTGATGTTGAGCATCCTTTCATGTGTTTGTTAGCCATCCGTATGTCTTCTTTGGAGAAATGTCTGTTTAGTTGTTAGGCCCATTTTTTGATTGGGTCGTTTATTTTTCTTGAATTGAGTTGCATAAGTTGCTTGTATATTTTTTGAGATTAGTTGTTTGTCAGTTGCTTCATTTGCTATTATTTTCTCCCATTCAGAAGGCTGTCTTTTCACCTTGCTTATAGTTTCCTTTGTTGTGCAGAAGGTTTTAATTTTAATTAGATCCCATTTGTTTATTTTTGCTTTTATTTTCAGTATTCTGAGAGGTGGATCATAGGTGAATATTTTCAGGGAAATTCCTCCTGGATGTTCTAGAATTCATGATAAATGGGTGGAACAGCAATAAATTCACACTTTTCTTCCTTTCTTGAAGGAGCACACTAAAGCAGTATACATTATAGGGATCCATACTCTGGGCTGGTTTCCTCTATAACATATATGTATCTATACACACACACACACATGTATACATGTTTGTGTATCACATACATGTATACATATATACACATACATATAATATATGTATTTATATTATATACATATTTATGTTTATATATAATATATGCATACACACATATATCTATACATTTATATATATAAACGTTCACTATAGATGAAATTTTATATTATATACATATTTATACATATTTATATACATGTTTATATTACATACATATTTATACATTTATATATAATATATGCATATATATACACACATATATCTATATATTTATATATATATAAATGTTCACTACAGATGAAATTTTCCCTGTTTTGAAACAAATATTCTGTAGATCATCTTATAATTGGTTTGAATATTCCAGTTAACTTACTGTCATTCTGTGGGTTATATACTGAGTTGATCTTTTATGAATAAATATGAAATATATTAACTTTTTATTTCTAAGCATGACATAAAAACTATGTCCCTTCACTTTCCTTAGGGGCTTCCCAGGTGATGCTATTAGTGAAGAACCCACCTGCCAATGCAGGAGACGTGAGAGATGCGAGTTCAATCCTTTGGTTGGGACAGTTCCCCTGTAGGAGGGTATGGCAACCCATTCCAGTATTCCTGTCTGGATAAACCCATGGACAGAGGAGCCTGGTGGGCTACAGTCCATTGGATTGCAAAGAGTCAAACATGACTGAAGCGACTTAGCATGCACTTCACGTCCCTTAACAGAAGAATTTTCATTTCTTCTTTAATTAATAAAACTCTAAATCATTATGAGAATTTAGTCTCAATTTGAATTTAGATTTATCTTCTTCTTTTCCTGATCATAGGCTTGCGTTGTATTTCTGCTTAAAGTTGAGTGGGAAAGCATGGACACCTATGATGAATGTACCTCTCATGTTTCAGCTATTACCAGATTTGGAGTCACACAGACCTGAGAAAATATTGTTCTTATTATAAACAAGTTTGTATTGATCATGCCTGCGTATGTGTGCTCAGTCATGTCTGACTCTTTGCGACCCCATGGACTGTAGCCTGCCAGGCTCCTCTGTCCATGGAATCTTCCAGGCAAGAATACTGGAGCAGGTTGCCATTTCCTACTCCAGGGAAGCTTCTCAATCCAGGGATTGGACCCAAGTATCCTGTATCTCCTGCATTGGCAGTCAGATTCTTTACCATTAGTGCCATTGATCATGGAGAAGTATCAATTTGTCAGAGTTTGTCTTCTGCTGATGGGTTCTACCTCCATCAGTGTGATTGATTTTGTGTAGGAAGTTTGTGAGTTTCTTTGGGAATAGTGTTCCATTTCATCCAATTCCCTTTCATTACTGAGGAACATTTCAGAGGGTATTGGTTTGTTCTCCTTCAATCTCACTGGTGGTATATGTTCAAGTCTTTCTTGGGTAAATTGTTTAAACAGTAGACTTGATGGTTCTGGGGTTTTCTAGTGCTTACTGCCTCTTCTGAAGTTTGTGCCCATTTTACAAAAGTGCCAAGTTCATTTTCTGCAGGTTTTGAGGGAAGGCTTCCAATAAATAAGATTGAGATGGGGAGAAGGATTGTATTTTTTCACAAGAATGTTACAATTGTTTCCTTTATTCATTTTTTAATCTAAACATTTCCGAGAAGTTTCAAGTCCTAGAAATTTATAGATTAGAAATGTATACTGAGCTCACTGTTTACCAGCTGAGCTACCAGGAAGCCCTCAATATTTACATACTACCTCAAATAGCAAGTGTTATATGTCAAGAACTATCTCCCTATGGTCAAACTCCCTCTAATTGTATTAATATCACAGGGTGGAATTCAGGATTCTACAGCACATGAGTTATCCAGCCAGGGATGAAGTGATCATCTTGCTTTCTTCTTAGCACCTCAGATGTTTATGAGAGCTTAAGCTTGACCTTGGTAGCTCATCTGGTAAAGAATCTGCCTGCAGTGCAGGAGACCCCAGCTTAATTCCTGAGTCAGGAAGATCTGCTGGAGAAGGGATAGGCTACCCACTCCAGTATTCTTGGGCTTCCTTGGTAGCTCAAACAGGAAGCAGGAGTGCAGGAGACCTGGGTTTGATCCCTGGGTTCGGAAGATCCCCTGGAGAAGGGAAAGGCTACCCACTCTAGTATTATGGCCTGGAGAATTCCATGGACTGTGTAATCCATGGGGTCACAATGAGTTGGACATGACTGAGCAACTTTCACTTTCAAGCTGGACATTCCTACCACGAAACTTGACTTGAAGAGATGGGAAATGCTTCCTTACTATATCCAGAGGGACGCTTTTTCTCACCACTGACATTTAGTTCGCATAAAGTGGAAAGCGTTTATATTTATGTTCTGTATCTCCTCCTCCTTTATTCCATGTTCCGCTTCAGTTTGTCAGGAAGTAGAGTGTAAAGTGGCAGTGGGGAGTCATGAGGGAGGAAGATGTGGATAACTTTAGTAGAGCAGCTTTTATTGACCTGTGTTAGACCCTTAGGGATTGTGTGTAATTGATTGCGTTTTTGTAGTCTTTAAATCTGAAATATTTAATCAACACTTTTGATTTTAATCTTTCATCCCTAGTGAAAGCATTCTAAATTTTAATTATTACAGTTAAATAACTGCAGTGTTCTTGTACATTGTGTCTAAATCGGAGGTCAGTAAACGGTGGCTTGCAGACTAAATCTACTTGACAACTTTTTATTGGAACATGGCCACACTCATTTGTTAATTGTACATGGTTGTTTGAGGTACAGCAACAAACTTGAGTAGTTGTGATAGTGATTGTATGGCTTGCAAAGTCTAATATGTCTATTTTTCTGAACCTCTATGAACAAAGTTTGCTGATCCCTGGTCTAAATAATTTCTGTGTGTATATTCTTGAATTTGTCACTATTATTACCACTTTTATAATTCAATACAGCATAAAATTAGAGTATTGTGTATACCTAGAAGAGACACATATGTGTCTCAGATTAGAGATCTGTGTTGGTAATTTTGCAGAGATCACAATACAGAAAGAAGTAGGCTATCAGCATAAAATCAGTGATTGGGACCTGTCTACATAAAGGTAATATTGATGTGAGATGATAATAAATTAGAAATATCTCTCCTTCAATATTATCTTTATGCAACCATTTCAGATGATGATGACTGAGCATTCAATTTTATTCCCAGATTTTGACACCTATACCTATGTGGCAACTTAATAGATACTTAGAAAATCTAAAAGTTATGTGAAAACCCATTAGAAGCATACATATTACCCATAAGGAGCTCTACAATCTTCTCAAATTTCACACCCAATAGCGATATAGTAGGTCCATGTTTGTTTAAAAAGCACAAAAATTGTCTTCAAAAAGATTACTCTACCAATGATAACCAGTTGTTATGCTGATAATTCACCACTTCCAAATAAGAAACCTATATTCAAAAATAAAATTCTCTCTCTTCCACCAAAAGACCAAATTCAATAGTTTAATAAGATTATCCAGGTCTCCCCTTCTTTTAGCAGATTTATTCTTTTTTTAATTTTTCGAGTGTTTATTTATTTTTTTGATATAAACTTATTTATTTTAATTCGAGGCTAATTACTTTATAATATCGTATTGGTTTTGCCATACATTGACATGAATCCTTCCCTGGTGGCTCAGAGGGTAAAGCATCTGCCTGCAATGCAGGAGACCTGGGTTCGATCCCTGGGTCATCAAGATCCCCTGGAGAAGGAAATACCAATCCACTCCAGTACTCTTGCCTGGAAAATTCCATTTACAGAGAAGCCTGGTTTACTACAGTCCATGGGATAACAAAGAGTAGGACACAATTGAGCAAATGCTTGCTTCCTTGACATGAATCTGCCATGGGTGTACATGTGTTCCCAATCCTGAACCCTCTTCCCACCTCCCTCCCCATACCATCCCTCTGGGTCATCCCAGTGCACCACCAGGCCCGAGCATCCTGTATCATGCATCGAACCTGGACTGGCGATTCATTTCACATGTGATAATATACATGTTTCAATGCCTTTCTCCAAAATCATCTCACCCTATCCCTCTCCCTCAGAGTCCAAAAGACTGTTCTATACATCTGTGTCTCTTTTGCTGTCTTGCATACAGGGTTATCATTACCATCTTTCTAAATTCCATATATATGCGTTAGTATACTGTACTGATGTTTTTATTTCTGGCTTACCTCACTTTGTATAATAGGCTCCAGTTTCATCCACCTCATTAGAACAGATTCAAATGTATTCTTTTTAATGGCTGAGTAATACTCCATTGTGTATATGTACCACAGCTTTCTTATCCATTCGTCTGCTGATGGACATCTAGGTTGCTGCCATGTCCTGGCTATTATAAACAGTGCTGTGATGAATATTGGGGTACACGTGTCTCTTTCAATTCTGGTTTCCTCGGTGTGTATGCCCAGCAGTGGGATTGCTGGGTCATAAGGCAGTTCTATTTGCAGTTTTTTAAGGAATCTCCACACTGTTCTCCATAGTGGCTGTACTAGTTTGCATTCCCACCAACAGTGTAAGAGGGTTCCCTTTTCTCCACACCCTCTCCAGCATTTATTGCTTGTAGACTTTTGGATCACAGCCATTCTGACTGGTGTGAAATGGTACCTCATTGTGGTTTTGATTTGCATTTCTCTGATAATGGGTGATATTGAGCATCTTTTCATGTGTTTGTTATCCATCTGTATGTCTTCTTTGGAGAAATGTCTATTTAGTTCTTTGGCCCATTTTTTGATTGGGTCGTTTATTTTTTTTTGAATTGAGCTGCAGGAGTTGCTTGTATATTTTTGAGATTAGTTGTTTGTCAGTTGCTTCATTTGCTATTATTTTCTCCATTCTGAAGGCTGTCTTTCACCTTGCTTATAGTTTCCTTTGTTGTGCAGAAGGTTTTAATTTTAATTAGATCCCATTTGTTTATTTTTGCTTTTATTTTCAACATTCTGGGAGGTGGGTCATAGAGGATCCTGCTGTGATTTATGTCGGAGAGTGTTTTCTTCTGCTATAATTTTAAGACTCAATGGCTGATCTCTGCTACTGATGATCAGAACCCAAACATCAATTATTCTCTATTCTCAGTACATAATGCGAAGAAGTGATCTCATGGTCTGTTTATGGCTTATAAATATCTAGCTCTAATTCTGGTTTCTTGCTGCTGCCGAGTCACTTCAGTCATGTCCGACTTTGTGCGACCCCATAGACGGCAGCCCACCAGGCTCCACCGTCCCTGGGCTAGCCACTGAAAAAAACTGCTCTAGTGACCATTGTTAGAATAATGCAGACAATCTTCTGTATGAATGAAGCTGTTATGTGTCAAGTGGTACACCTAGGAGCCAGCTGCTAAGGACCTACCAACCAGGCCTATCCTATTCCAAAGTGTGAGTTCATTCAAGCTTCAGTTTTTTTTCCTTTTCTACTGTGCATGTTTCCATGGGAACCATCTTGCTCTGAGGCTTTTGCCTGAAATACAACATGTTATGCCTGACACAGTACTCAGTATTTTATAAGATGGATCTAAAAATGAGATCTATACTGTATAGTATAGTGAAAGAGAATAACTGAAATCACATAGACATGTGTGAGTCCTGCCTGTATGACTGTTGGAAAATTAAATTTCTGTGAGCCTTGCTTTCTTTACCTATAAAATAAAAATGGAAAACTCAAGTTATTTTTGGAGTTAAAATGGTTAAGTCAAAGGCCATTATGTACATAAAGCATTTATCGCAACGTATAATCCATAGTGCACACTCAATATAAGATTAGCTCCCTTTAGTCTCACGGAAAAGCAATCTATATTCAGTAAGAACAATCTCAATGTGTAGGCAGTTTGTGCTTTCAGAGTTCGAATAACAAACAAGGGTTTGCAGAACTTTTGAAGATGAGAAATTCTTCTAAGACTTCAAAAGTAAAAATAACATCTAACATATATTGAACTTTAGGTAAAAGCTTCTCTCTTGAATTTAATTATATTATAAGGGGCAATTCTGAAGTAGCAAATGACACCCCTCTCCAGTATTCTTGCTTGGAAAATTCTGTGGACAGAGGAGCCTAGTGGGCTACAGTCCATGGAGCTGCAACGAGTTGGACACAGCTGAGCGACTGCACATAAGGAGCAAAGCCTCAGGTTAATGAATACTGCTATAGCTGGCAGGGATAGTGTAGTTCTCTATAATGCTACCTGGAAAGAATTAGAATTTTTCCTGGTTCTTTTATTTAACAGAATCTACTGTAGTTCAAGTCACAAAGGATTTGATGAAAGGATATTGCATAAGTTACAACATTTCAGGAGTTAAAGAACCAGGCTTAGAGGCTGATGGTATTGGTTTAACAATGAAGAGCCTTTGTTGTTGTTGTTTTTCAGTAGCTAAGTCATGTCCAACTCTTTGAAACCCCATGGACTGTAGCATGCCAGATTCCTCTGTCTTGCACTGTATCCTAGAGTTTGCTCAAACTCATATCCACTGAGTCAGTGATGCTATCTAACCATCTAACCCTCTGCCACCCCCTTCTTTTACCTTCAGTCTTTCCCAGAATCAGAGTCGCCCAGTGAGTTCGCTCTTCACATGAGGTGGCCAAATTAATGGAGCCACCTCCTTACTGATGGAAGCCATCAGTCCTTCAAGTGAATATTCAAGGTTTATTTCCTTTAGGATTGACTGGTTTGATCTCCTTGCAGTCCAAGGGATTCTCAAGAGTCTTCCCCAGCACCACAACTCAAAAGCAAGCATCAGTTCTTCAGCACTCAGCCTTCTTTTTGCCCAGTTCTCATATCTATACATGACTATTGAAGAAACCATAGCTTTGACTATAGGGACCTTTGTCAGCCTATTACCCCTGAAGAAGAGCCTGCTAGCCCCCAAACTTAGAATTTAGAAAATTTTCTAAACCCAAAATGGATCTGAATACCCTGGATGACTAAATATGGCAAATATCCAAGAGAGGAATAGTCTGTGCTTGGAAAGCATATGAAGTTAGTCTGGTTTTAAATAAATTGTATTATATATACTGAGCCTGTAGACTTTGAAAATTCTTGGGTGCTTAAGACCAGACATCAGCTCAGTGACGACAATCACAATAAATTGTATTTTTTTTTTTTCATAAATCTGCTTTAGAACATGCTGGCATTTTGGAGAGAGCAGTAAGTCTTGTCTTCATATTCTACTCTGATTCCCAGAGTTTCAAACACATCAACAAAGAAGAAGAGGGGCATGAAAGGGAGGGAAAGAAGTATAACATTATCTGCTTTACACATATGAAGCCAACTGGAGAATGCAGTTTTAGACAGCACTGACAGCTGGCTTCCTAATGCTTTACTTCTCTCCTAAACCTATTCCAACCATTGTATGACTAGATAATTTCAGGTCTAATTTTCTGGAACAGGCTGTTTGCACCAACAAGACTGAGGAGAGTGAAGAAACAGAGGGGCTCTTAGTTGTATTTAAGGTATACTCAGTTTCTTCCTCCAAATTTAACAGTTGGGATTAGAGGCTAGGGATAGGGCAGAGGAGGACAGTAGTACTGCTCTAGAACAATCTCATGAAAGCATGATTCCAAGGTAACGGTGATCACCCTCTAATGTAACGCTAATTTTATTTGGTGGTAATTGCTGAGAGATGGGAGAAGGCAATGGCACCCCACTCCAGTACTCTTGCCTGGCAAATCCCACGGATGGAAGAGCCTGGTAGGCTGTAGTCCATGGGCTTGCTAAGAGTCGGACACAACTGAGTGACTTCCCTTTCACTTTTCATTTTCATGCATTGGAGAAGGAAATGGCAACCCACTCCAGTGTTCTTGCCTGGAGAATCCAGGGACGGGGGATCCTGGTGGGCTGCCGTCTATGAGGTCTCACAGAGTTGGACACGACTGAAGCGACTTAGCAGCAGCAGTAGCAGCTGAGAGATTAATTTGAACTATATTTTATAAACACTTGAATGTCAAAGAAGGGATTCCCTGGTGACTTAGATGGTAAAGAAATCTGCTTGCAATGCAGGAGACCCAGGATTTATCCCTGGGTGGGGACGATCTCCTGGAGAAGGGAAAGGCTACCCACTCCAGTATTCTTGCTTGGAGAATTCCATGGATTGCCTGATGGGCTACAGTCCATGGGGTCGCAAAGAGTTGGACACAACTGAGTGACTAATATTATGACTACTGAATGTCAAAGAAACTATCTGAACATCATGGCTACTATAGGTTTTCCTTTAATGCCATGTGCACTCAGCCAGGTAGTAATGATATTGATAAATATATGTTGTCCAGAAAGAATGGTCTCAGATTATTAATCTTCAGTGCTTCTGGAAATAAAAAGTTGAGTAAATTTAGCTTCCAAAAGGAATAAATTGAGAAGAGAAGGTCACCAAATTTCAGGCCACTTTTGCCAGTAAACTCACTGGAGAGAGAAGTCATGAGTTAAACTTCAGTCCTGACTCTGCTCAGCACTTTGTGAGATCTGTTAAAGTTCCTGATAGTTGGCACACGTATACAGATTTTTAAACTTGTAATAAGTATGTGTAACTTTTACATCTGTAAAAGGTAATAATTTTGAGAACATTCTGCTTATAAGAATTCCCCCTACAGTGCATACTATTTGAGAGTGAGTTCTTGGTAAGCTCATTTGAGATAGAGTTTGAGTCGTTGTGAGCCTGAGTGTCAGATAATACTGGGGTTTATGGAGAAGAGCATGAATCTGTGTGCTAGGTGATAAGAATTTCTGTTTTGAATCCTGAGTGGGAGAAGGGTGTAGGAAAGAGAGATGAGAGAGGAGTCTGTGTATTTAGAGGGCAGGTGGCTGTAACCACCTTCTCCATACTTTATCTTTGGTAGTAAAATTTACTAAAATGTATCCTTTTTGTAAGCCTTGCAGACCTCTATATTTGAGATGAATGTAAAAGCATAAAGTGAAAGAGAAACATATGTGAAACTATAGAAATTGGATGCAGGGGTAATTCTCAGGGCTTAGCAGAAATTTGATGAGGCTTAAGTGTTTCTGCACAGAGTTTCACAATAAGTTTACCTTGCTTTTGAAGTCTGGAAATGCCCCAGTGAACATTAGGTTGTATGTGTGTATAGGCGTACCTATTGTGGTAGAGTTTTCTCTTACCCTCTGATATTGTGTACAAGAAACAAGATGGGTTTGCCTTTTGTAGAATTACTGAACTGGAGCCAGAAACTTAACACAGTCCCTGGCCATGGTCCTTGTCTCTGCATCTCTGTAAGACAGACATAGATAATGACTCAGCAGGCATTTATAGCCATTCATCTGCCATTACTAGAATTTGTACCGTCTTCTAATATCACTTGCTGCCACACAGATATCAGTGATGGGCTTGTTGCATGGGGAAATTGCTCTGTGGGCCTGCAGGGCAAGGGGAATGAAATGGATTTGATATCAGAGAGTGTGCCAAGTTGGAGTTTTGTTTGTTTGGTCTGTTTTCTGATTAAAGAATAAGATTTTTGTGCCTATATTATTTAAAAGATACATGTTTCCAATATGCAAGCTTGCATGGATGGTGTGGATATTGCTACACATGTAGAGGTGAACACATATGAGCAATGACTGCCTTTGTTCCTCAGTTCTGTACTCAATCGTGTTCAATCTAATCCTATTTAACCCACTATTTAACACACTGCCTGTGTTTTCAATTTTCTAATGTTTTTTTTTTTTAATTCAGATTTCTTTTTTATATCATTGCCTAGTGAGCCTATAGAATTTCCATGTTTATTGAATTAACAACAATTCTGATTTTAAACTTATCATATAATTTATAAGTACCATAAAAGCAAAGTTAAAGAGTACTTTTCAAATTATTAACTAGAGCTTCTTTTCTTCAGTTAGCTTTCGCCTTCCCTTCTCCCCTTCCTCCCTTCCTCCCTGTCCTTCTTAATTTATTCTTACATCAAAACACTTAGGAAAGAGACTTTTCATGCTACTTGGCATGCAGTGTTGGATTGACACAAAATAATTATTTGTTGAAGTGAGTGACAGGGTAAAATTCATTTTAAAACAATTTTCCTGCTGGTATATTTTTCAAAATTTTTCTTCATGGATTTTCTTAACCTCCACTTTCACTTGTGACAGAATTCATACATACAAACACTTTAATGGAATATAGTTTTATCATATACATTAAAGTAATGGGAATCTATATTTCCATACTTTTCCCACAAAAAGAACAGTGATTATGCTTTAAGTAGTACTGATTATTCTCTCCTTAGTCCAGGAAGGAGGGATGGGAGTTGAGACTCTGCTATCTCCTAGCCAGTCTCTTATGAAAATTTTTTCTCTAAAGCCACCAAGATAAGTGTTATTCTCCTGTTTAAAGATAGATTAGCCAGCTTTATATAGTCCTCAATCAAAGAAATAATGATATTATTCCTAATTTAAGAAACTGTATTGTATTATAAAGAATGAAGGAGGGAAGGTCTATATTTTATGCTGTGGCACACACCTTTTTAAGTGCTTTTGAGTCCTTGCTATGGAACCTAATTCATCATAAAGTGAGAATTTATGTTCTCTGTATATATCTCCTGCATGTAGATGTACATTACATGTGTAAAAAATGAGTATAAATTTGTGATAGTGTAGATCTGTTGGCGTGCATGCTCAGTCACTTCAGTTGTGTCCAACTCTCTGCGACCCCGTGGACCATGGCCTGCCAGGCTCCTCTGTCCGTGGGATTCTCCAGGCAAGAGTAGTGGAGTGGGTCACCATTTCCTTTTCCAGTGATAAAGTATAAAGTGAGTGAAGTGAATGAAGTCGCTCAGTCATGTCTGACTCTGCGACCCCATGGACTGTAGCCTACCAGCCTCCTCTGTCCATGGGATTTTCCAGGCAAGAGTACTGGAGTGGGTTGCCATTTCCTTCTCCAGATATGTTAGAAATGTATGCATATTAATATTATACACATATGATCAATAATTTCATTGCACAAATGGCATAGGAAGAAAATTTCAACAATTCTTCAAGCACATTTAGAAAAACTGAAAATTTGAATGAGCAAGATTTACTTTCAGCTTCTTCCCTGGCCTCACCCTCCATCAGGTATGTGTTGCTAGGGCAATCTCATGATGTATGGGGGCCACTTTTTATACAACCCAAGGACTCTAAAGACTTTCTTGACTTTTGGAGATTTAGGGAGACACAATTTCCCACCCTTTGCAAATTTACTGACTTCCTATAACTTCTGTCCCCGAAACAGTTTGGTTCCATTCTTTATCTCTTTTCAGCTTTCCCAGGAACTCACACAACAATAGCACTGTGATCTCTCCTGCCACTTTACTGAATGTCAGTGGCTAACAAGGGAGGGATCTGTTCACAGCCCCACACTGCTCTTCACCCTCATCCCCAGGCCCTCCATCTGTTCCTGCTGTCTTTGAGCTCTAGCTCAGACATGTTGCTGCATATTCTCCTGGGAAATGTAGTCATTCTTATGTTCTTAATGTTTTCAGTGGCAAGCAATCCCTTTTATTGCCTGAAAAAAATTGATATCATAATAATTTCTTGCTCAGAGGAGAAACAAAAAGTCATTAAGGACATTTGTCTGTTGTAACTGAGTCTCCTTTGGTTCACAGTATGACCTTGACACTTTCCTAATTTTCTGGATAGTTTGTTGGGAATCTTCTCATCTCTGTAGGTGTCTTTGCCTGGTTCATGCTGGCAGTGTTTTCAGGATTATTGGGGTTTAGCAGCTAGCTGCAGATATGAGGCGGAAGTATCAGGTCTATGTTGGGTCTCTGATCACAATCTTTTAATAGACTTAATTTTAGAAAAGTTTTAAGATCACAGTAAAAGTGAGTAGAAGGTACAGAGCTTTCCCATATCCCTCTCCCCCTACCACCATGCATAGCCTCCTCCATTATCAATGTCCCCTACGAGAGTGGTACATTAGGGAATTCTATGAACCCACTCTGACAAAGTAACACCCAAAGGCCATCATTTACATTAGCATTCACTCTGGGTGTTGCACATCTACACATTTGGAAAAATGAATAGCATATATCTGATATCAGATCATGC
Organism: Budorcas taxicolor; assembly: GCF_023091745.1. Taxonomy (NCBI): domain Eukaryota; kingdom Metazoa; phylum Chordata; class Mammalia; order Artiodactyla; family Bovidae; genus Budorcas; species Budorcas taxicolor. Next base: position 32,886,312 of record NC_068916.1, on the reverse strand, counting down.
AGAGTCGTTTCACTGCTCTATATATCCTCTTTGCCCCATTCATTCATTCTTCCCTCCCCACCAACCCTTTGCAACCACTGGTCATTTTTACTGTCTCCATATCCAGTACTTTGGCCATCTGATGCGAAGAGCTGACTCATTTGAAAAGAACTTGATGCTGGGAAAGATTGAGGGCAGGAGGAGAAGGGGATGACAGAGGAGGAGATGGTTGGATGGCATCACCAACTCAATGGACGTGAGTCTGAGAAATCTCTGGGAGTTGGTGATGGACAGGGATGCCTGGCGTGCTGCAGTCCATAGGATTGCAGAGTCGGACACAACCGAGCAACTGAACTGAACTGATTGTTACATTTTTCACAATGTCATCAAGTTGGTCTCATAAGTATGTAGAATTTTCAGAGTGTACACTTTCACATAATAATTAACATTTTAGTTTCTCTATGTTTTTTTTTTTTAATCCTGATCATATTTCTTCATTAGGAGTTACCGTGAAACAGTTAATACTGAGTAAAGAATATTAATGATACCATAGTTTTAAGGTGTTTTTGTATAACACCACAACTTATTTGAAAAGACCCTGATTCTGGAAAAGACTGAAGGCAGGAGGAGAAGGGAATGACAGAGGATGAGCTGGTTGGATGGCATCACCAATTCAATGGACATGAGTTTGAGTAAACTTTGAGATCTGGTCATGGACAGGGAGGCCTGGCATGCTGCAGTCATGGGGTCACAAAGAGCTGGACATGACTGAACAACTGAACTGAACAATTATTAATTACCCATTTAATCAAGATAAATGATTTGTCTTTAAATGTCTTTAATTGAGCCAAGTGTTAGCTGTTGAGGCTTTGACTTAAACTCAGGTTCTCCTATATTTTATGTGGCATTAGTCAGATAAATTCTCTGAGCATTATTTCCATGTACAGATTAGAATAATAACTCATAATGTGCACAGATATTATAATTAATAAATGAAAAATATACATAAATGTCCAAACATCCCATACTGTTATACAGACTGTAATTGCTGCATGAATAGGTAAAATAAACATAAATTAATTAATTAACTGAGTAAACATATAAACTGTTATTAAATCAAAATAGGCTGTTCCACTTTTTAATTAAAAAATTTAATAGTATATTTACAGTGTTGGGATCATGACCACAACACTGAATTTGGTACCATTTTTAAAAGGAATGCTTGAGATATGCTCAAATTTACAGAAAAGTTGTGAGTACTGTACAAGAACATTTCCTTCCTGAACCATTTGAAAGTAACTGATTTTCTGATGCTCTACCATCTCAGAGTACTCATTGGGAAAATTTATATTGATTCAGCACTGCCATCCAACCCATAAATCCTATTCAAATTTCATCAGTGATTTCAATAAAGTCACTTTCATGACAAAAGATCCAGTTTAGAATCACATATTGCATTTAGTTGTAAAGTTTCTTTACTGTCCTTCAGTCTAGAATAGTTTCTTACCATTTATCTGGCTTTAGTGACTTTGACCCTTTTGAAGATTACAGACCAGTTTATTCTTTCCAGAATGTCCTTCAATTTTTGTTCTTGTCATATTTCCTTAGAACTGGATTCAGGTTATGTACCTTTGGGAAGAATATCACAAGGAGTACTGCTCTGCTATTATTATTTCAGTCTAACAAATGACATATAATTTTGATTGGCTTTTTAAAATAATACTACTTGATTATTGATTAAGGAAATATTTGCCTGGTTTCTCTATTGAAAAGGATCTCTTTCCTCCTTCAAAAATGATATGAATTTTGTGGCGAAGTACTTCAAAACTATTTAAATATCTTTTCACACTTTCAGTTCAGTTCATTTCAGTCGCTCAGTCATGTAAAACTCTTTTCGACCCCATGAATCACAGCACACCAGGCCTCCCTGTCCATCATCAACTCCTGGAGTTTACTCAAACTAATGTCCATTGAGTTGGTGATGCCATCCAGTCATCTCATCCTCTGTTGTCCCCTTCTCCTCTTGCCCCCAATCCTTCCCAGCATCACGGTCTTTTCCAATGAGTCAGCTCTTCGCATGAGGTGGCCAAAGTATTGGAGTTTCAGCTTTAGCATCAGTCCTTCTAATGAACACCAGGACTGATCTCTTTTAGGATGGACTGGTTGGATCTCCTTGCAGTCTAATGGACTCTCAAGAGTCTTCTCCAACACTACAGTTCAAAAGCATCAATTCTTTGGTGCTCAGCTTTCTTCATAGTCCAACTTTAACATCTATGCATGGCTACTGGAAAAACCATAGCCTTGATTAGATGGACCTTGTTGGCAAAGTAATGTCTCTCCTTTTGAATATGCTATCTAGGTTGTTCATAACTTTCCTTCCAAGGAGTAAGCATCTTTTAATTTCATGGCTGCAGTCACCATCTGTGGTGATTTTGGAGCCCCCCCAAAAAATAAAGACTGACACTGTTTCCACTGTTTCCCCATCTATTTCCCATCAAGTGATGGGACCAGATGCCATGATCTTCATTTTCTGAATGTTCAGCTTTAAGCCAACTTTTTCACTCTTCACTTTCACTTTCATCAAGAGGCTTTTTAGTTCCTCTTCACTTCCTGCCGTAAAGGTGGTGTCATCTGCATATCTGACATTATTGATATTTCTCCCAGAAATCTTGATTCCAGATTGTGCTTGTTCCAGCCCAGTGTTTCTCTTGATGTAGTCTGCATATAAGTTAAATAAGCAGGGTGACAATATACAGCCTTGGTGTACTCCTTTTCCTATTTGGAACCAGTCTCTTGTTCCATGTCCAGTTCTAAATGTTGTTCCTGACCTGCATATAGGTTTCTCAAGAGGCAGGTCAGGTGGTCTGGTATTCCCAGCTCTTTCAGAATTTTCCACAGTTTATTGTGATTCACACAGTCAAAGGCTTTGGCATAGTCAATAAAGCAGAAATAGATGTTTTTCTGGAACTCTCTTGCTTTTTTGATGATCCAGCGGATGTTGGCAATTTGATCTCTGGTTCCTCTGCCTTTTCTAAAATCAGCTTGAACATCTGGAAGTTCACGGTTCACATATTGCTGAAGCCTGGCTTGGAGAATTTTGAGCATCACTTTACTAGCATGTGAGATGAGTGCAGTTGTGCGGTAGTTTGAGCATTCTTTGGCATTGCCTTTCTTTGGGATTGGAATGAAAACTGACCTTTTCCAGTCCTGTGGCCACTACTGGGTTTTCCAAATTTGCTGACATATTGATTGCAGAACTTTCACAGCATCATCTTTCAGGATTTGAGATAGCTCAACTGGAGTGCCATCACCTCCATTAGCTTTGTTCGTAGTGATGCTTTCTAAGGCCCACTTGACTTCACATTCCAGGATGTCTGGCTTTAGGTGAGTGATCACACCTTCATCATGATTATCTGGGTTGTGACGCTCTTTTTTGTACAGTTCTTCTGTGTATTCTTGTCACCTCTTTTTAATATCTTCTGCTTCTATTAGGTCCATACCACTTCTGTCCTTTATTGAGCCCATCTTTGCATGAGATGTTCCCTTGGTATCTCTCATTTTCTTGAAGAGATCTCTAGTCTTTCCCATTCTGTTCTTTTCCTCTATTTCTTTGCATTGATCACTGAGGAAGGCTTTATCTCTCCTTGCTATTCTTTGGGACTTTGCATTCAGATGCTTATATGTTTCCTTTTCTCTTTTGCTTTTCACTTCTCTTCTTTTCACAGCTATTTGTAAGACCTCCCCAGACAGCCATTTTGCTTTTTTGCATTTGTTTTCCATGGGGATGGTCTTGATCCCTGTTTCCTGTACAATGTCATGAACCTCCATCCATAGTTCATCTGGCACTCTGTCTATCATATCTAGTCCCTTAAATCTATTTCTCACTTCCACTGTGTAATCATAAGGGATTTGATTTAGGTCATACCCGAATGGTCTAATGGTTTTTCCTTCTTTCTTCAATTTAAGTCTGAATTTGGCAATAAGGAGTATATGATCTGAGCCACAGTCAGCTCCTGGTCTTGTTTTTGTTGACTGTATAGAGCTTCTCCATCTTTGGCTGCAAAGAATATAATGAATCTGATTTCGGTGTTGACCATCTGGTGATGTCCATGTGTAGAATCTTCTCTTGTGTTGTTGGAAGAGGGTGTTTGCTATGACCAGTGTGTTCTGTTGGCAGAACTCTAGTAGTGTTTGCCCGGCTTCGTTCCGTGTTCCAAGGCCAAATTTGCCTGTTACTCCAGGTGTTTCTTGACTTCCTACTTTTGCATTCCAGTCCCCCATAATGAAAAGAACATGTTTTTGGGGGGTTAGTTCTAAAAGGTCTTGTAGGTCTTCATAGAACCGTTCAAGTTCATCTTCTTCAGCATTACTGTTTGGGGCATAGACTTGGATTACTGTGATATTGAATGGTTTGCCTTGGAAACAAACAGAGATCATTCTGTCGATTTCGAGATTGCATCCAAGTGTTGCATATCAGACTCTTTTGTTGACCATGACGGCTACTCCATTTCTTCTAAGAGATTTCACACTTTAAGTTTATATATTTTTGTTTATATTTCTATAGATATGACATCTTATTAAGTGATTTATAATCCTGTGCTTAATTTCTTAAATGATAGTCATGAACTCGCTTCTGTGTTCTTTTGGCATGACTGTCTTTCTCTAAGCACTTGTTTGCTTTCTGGCACAGCAGTGGATTCCAAGTCTATTTCACACTTTCTCTGGTGTAGCAGTGGTATTAGCTGTATATCCAAGGATCCCTAATTCCTTTTAGAGGAGAATATATTCAAAATTCACAAAAATCTAGCCTATCAATATGCTAGATATGGTCTCTGCCTTCAGGGTATTCCTACTTTCAGGTTCTTAGACAGAGCTCTGTGTAGGTGTATGTGTGTAGGTGTGTGTGTAGGTGTGTGTAGGTGTGGATATGGGTACATGCATTTTGTGAGCACTTCCTTTCTTGAGCTACAGTTTGCTTGGGGCAGGTTATATGTCCTTTTAGATGTATTCTATGTCTCTCTTTAAAGATTGTATGGCATGATTTCATGCTGACATTTCTAATTTTAATTCAATAACTTAAGTTTCGTTTCTGTTTTTTTCTCTTTCCATTTCTTCTCTGAGAATGAGAATCCTGGCCCCTAGTTCCTTAATATATTTAGTCAATCAGTTCCTGTGTATATAACCAGTCTCCCATCTTCACGGCCACTTCTCCTCCGAACCAGACTTGAACCAGGCTTTGGCTAGTTTCACCTGGCTATGGCTCTCACAGCATTGGGCTTCTACTGCCTTATGAAAATACTTTCCCTCCTCTTCTCAGGCTCTGAAATCTCATACCAGATTGCCTGCTCATATGAATGCCTTGCTTGTTCCTTATGGGCTCTGAATTCTCTATCTGGCTGCCCCCAAACATAGAATCCTTCCGTACCCTTCTCAGATCCCCCTAGCTGGTCTGGAATGTGTGCCATCCTTATTCTGCTTGGGCTCTGATTCCACACAGAGGGTTGTTCCCTTTGCAGATACCTCTGTGGCTTTACCTTCTGCAGTTGGACTTCAGTACTGTGTACAAGGCTGCTCTCAAGTACAGACTCTGTCTTCATCTTGCTTAAGATCCGACTTCCTGCCTGGAATGCCCCAGTGCATAGATTCTCTCTTCTAGCTCTGACTTGCCATGTCACACTGCCCAGCTCCTCCCTAACTCTTAGGTAGATGTCTTTGTCATCCTCCTCAAAATTCCAACATCTTGTACTGGGCCCCCATGGCACCCCCAGCCCTAGTTGTAGATATACTGTGCTCTGCTTCACTTGGCAGTTGGACAAGTGATTAATTCAAGAAAGGAAAGAAAGTGGAAGAGGAAGAAGAGGAAGAGTCCTTGCACGCTTTTAAAACATCTCTTTCCTTTACTAGGTTAATATATAGCAGAAAATATACATGGAAAATAACAAACAATTTCACAGAAATGTAAGCTCAAAAATATCAAAAATATGTATCTCTATATTTTCAGGATCTGGCATATGGCCTGTTATGTGGCAAATACTTACATCTGATGAGTGAAAACTTTAAGAAGGGGATGAGTTTACGATTTGTTTTAAACTCCACTTCTAAATTTTGTATGAGTTTAAAGAACTTTCCCCCTCTTCTTTATTCTTCTAGAAATATATGCATATCCAACTCTTTGCGACCCCATGGACTGTGTAGCCTTCCAGGCTCCTTGGTCCATAGGGATTCTCCAGGCAAGAATACTGGAGGGGGTTGCCATGCCTTTCTCCAAGGGATCTTCCCAACCCAGGGATTGAACCCAGGACTCCCACACTGCAGGAGGATTCTTTACCATCTGAGCCACCGGGGAAGCCATATGCTAATTAAATTGTGTAATTTAAATGCTAAAGCACTTTGAATCGATTTCTTCTAGTTTTTGCCTCAGCAGTCTCTCTGTTGGATCATTGCTACAGTTTTACAGGTGGACTGTGGTATCAATCTTCCCTTTGCTCCAGGTCTGCGTGTCCATTCACTCCCTTTCATCCCTCTGCCACTACCCTACTCTAAGGCACTGTTGTCTCTCATCTGAGGAATAACTTCCGCAAGGCAAATGGGTCATATTGAGTCTCTGCTGACCCTTTTGCTTTCACTATTTCCTCTTCCAGTCTTGTCTACAGGTAGCAGTGTGGGACTTATTACCTCATCAGTCTTATTTCATACCTCGTGTTCATGGACATCCACCTCAGACAACTGACCTCGGAATAATTCCTTTAACACATTAAACTACTTCCATTTGATGCCTTTTCACGGGCTGTCCTCTTGGGATTTGGGTTATGTCCTCAAAGTTTGCCTTTTCTTCCAACTTTATCTCCTTGTTTGCATATTGGAGGTTACTCTGTCTGTGTGAAGTTGTCATGTTTATTTCCTTCACTTTTAATAGTCTGCAATTATTTTGGTTTTTATATCTTTGTTACCACCTCTCAGTCTTATAGGCAAAAGACTCCATCATGGTAAGACCCATGCTGGTCTTATTTTCCGTTCTCTTCTAAGTAGACAGGTTAAATGTTCAGTAAACACCTGCTGAATATATGAATAATAACACTGTCACATTTACCCAAATCAAATGAGGTTGGGTAAGACAGTTTTAAAACTACTTGTGCACTATAGGAATAAATGTTTAGCACGTTTTTGTCAGCCTTTCCAAATATACCCTTAATGCAAAATTTAAAACATTATGTCATTTCAAAAAAAAAAAAAAAAAAAAAAAGAGTCACTGTACCTCATTTATTTTGACATTTATTTGGGAAATTATGGATTTTAATTTATGAAACAACTATGCTAATCAAATGTTTCCATTTACCTTCCAATATGTCTGCATATACAAAATGCTCAACTGTTTTAGCTTAGTTCAGGGTTTCTCAAGTTTTCCATTAACTTACATATACATAGAAGCCAAACCTAGCACTCAAGTAAGCCTGTAAAATGTCAATGTGTCAGTTCTCACTGTCTGCCAACTGAGTAGGTGCAAAAGATTTTGAATAATTAGCTCATATATGCTTGGGAGAAATGTAAAAAGGAAGCATGCAGAGTTTATATTACCATGCCCAATTATTGTCTGTCTGCCTTTGGAGTGCTTATGGTCCATAGCAATTGATGAGGTCCCAAAGAACATAAATAAAAAATTTATTATAAAGCAGGTATTTGCAAACTATGCCCTGCGGCTCATTTCTATTCAGCTCTCAAGGTAAGAATTGTTTTCACATTTCTAAAGCCCTGTTTTAAAAAATATGAGACAGGATGTATATGATCTTCAAGTTTCAAACTATTTACTCTATGTACTTTACAGAAAAAAGAAAGCTAACTTATGTTCTATAGCATAACTGAGGCAAAATAAGGGGAAAATGGAACAGATGAATCTAATTGTAGATAAGAAAACAAATTTGGGAATGGACTGTTCACAGGTGAATGCTTAATTTTTCGATTCCTTTAGATTGTGAATTTATGGTTATTTTTTCCAAGTTTCCCCTTTGGTTATGATAGTTAGAGGCAACAGTGTCTCAGAAGTTGTTTGTGATGCTTCAGAGATTTAGCTTGAAAATTAAAAATGTGTTCCAATTTCTCAGGATAGAAACTTAGGAATATCACTTAGTATATAGGTAATATAGATATCATTATGTTAGGCATAATTTTTTCTAGTATAACACTTATTACCATGTAATAAACTTATAACTCTATTAAACTATAAAATTTAGTAAGGTGTATGTTACATGAAATAAATGAAACATTTTAAGGTGTATAGTTTGCTAGCTTGATACATAAATGTATACACAATGAAACCATCACCATAGTCAAGACAATAAACATATTCTTTCCCTCCAACCATGATAAGTGAAAAATGACTACTCTAAACCCTAGAAAAACCTAAAAATATTAAAAGAAAAAGCTTGGCTAATAAGTCAAAAGCAAATGTTAAACAAAATGCTAAATAACACTCAGGTAATTAAAAAACAGCAGAAAAGAGGGGAAAAGGAACAAAGAGCAAATATAAAATACAGAAAATCAGTAGCAAGATGGTAGATTTAAATCAGCCATATTAAGTGATCCTGTAAATGATACAAACTCTCTAATTAAAAGGCAGCAAAGCATGAACTGATAAATGTCTAGACCAACAGAAATTTGTTTAAATATAAAAACACAGATGAGTTAAAAGGATGAAAGAAAAACCATGTAAACATTTATCTTAAGAAAGCTGGAGCTGCTATATAAATATAAGACAAATTAGATTTCATGGCAAGGGATATTCCTAGAGATAGAGATACTTAATAATGATAAAGGGTGATTTTATCATTACATAAAAATCCTAGATAAATAGATACTTAATAATAGTTTTTTTTTGAAAATACATGAAGAAGGAAAAGGAGAACTAGAATACTGAACAATCATTGCAGCCTCGGCATTCCTGTCTTAGAAATTGATAGAAATAATGCAAAAATTAAGGGTAAAAGAATATTTGAACAGCATTGTCAGTTAACAGGGCTTCCCTGGTGGCTCAGAGGTTAAATCGTCTGCCTGCAATGTGGGAGACCTGGGTTTGATCCCTGGGTTGGGAAGATCCCCTGGAGAGATTTGATTGACAAATGCTTAGCATTCCATTGAAGAGCAGCAGGAGATATATTATTTTCAAGCACACACTGGAACATTAAGCAGGATAGACCATATTCTGGAAAACAAAATAAGACCTGATATAGTTAAATGAAATAAATAATTTTATTTCTGTATGGTGGTAATGAACAATCTAGAAATGAAATTAAAACAATTCTATTTATAATAGGGTACACTGAAAACTAGACATTTCTTGATTACATAGATTTATATCTTTGACCAAATCCATTTAATTTATATAAACAAAATACAATAAATTAGTATATTTAAAACTGATGCATCTTACTTCTGTAAGTTATATTGCAATGAAGTCTGTTTAAAGTAACACAGGGACACTTTGTAACAACTTACTGCTTTTTATAAATATTATATGAATTTTCATCACTAACCCTCTGACATAAGACATTCTAAGATTTTTGAAAGTTTAATTCTCTGGGGATGGGGGGTAATAGATGAAGCTGAATTCTTAAAGCCATGTGAATTTATAATGATTATACTATTAAAATATATATTTTAAAATGTATAATATCATGCTTGTTTAGCAGAGAGAATGCAGTATGAAATCACAGTGACAGACTGATGCAGCTTCCAGTGGGAATGGTGTGTGGGGGATTAGCCTGTGCAGCATGGTCAAGAGCTGGATTACTCTATATACTGTAAACCCAGGTGCTTTGTCCTTCTAACTGTACTTGGCAAAACCTATGTCAGGACTTGTCTGGTCTTAGTTGATGATTTTCTGTTTCCTTTCTACTCTATACTGCTCCATACCTACTTCTCTCTTCAAGGTGCAGGCTAAGATTTACTTGTAAGCTCTAGACCTTCACAAGTGAGCTGAGCCAGGTATCATTAAGCACCATTTTCATGCTTATATCTGTCGTTCATACCTCTTTTCATTCAATATCTTTGAAACTTTCTGAGAATACTGTTGTTTCAAGAACTCTGGTTTATAATAAGGATTTAGAAAAAAAAATTGATGCATGTAAATAGATCATAATTTTGTAGGAAGGCCAAAAGAGACTAATAACTTTCATGTAATCTGCTCTCATAAACTTTAGAAGTTCTCCTGATGTCAAACTCTTGCTCACATTATTTTGGTGTCTTGTTATTCTCTTGAGAATGTTTCTGAACAAGTCTTTGGCCTGGATTCTATTTCTTTCTGACTCTTGGTCTTTCTCTGACTTTTATTCCAGATTGATTTCTCCATCTGATTATTGTTATATTCTGATATTAAGCACTTCCTTGGGAGCCCTGCATGAATTTGGCTAACTGTCCCTGGGTGTATTTTGATCAACCTCAGATTTAACTCATTTCTCCTAGTTTTGGTTTAAAATGGATTATAATTGACTATTCCCTGTGGAGTTAAAACTGAAGGCAGTTGTCACTTTCTTATTTTTTTCAAAACATTCTTTTTAGGCTTGTCAGTACATGGAATATTATAATAATCTATGAAGAAGACTGATTTTAATTCTAGGGGTTTCTCTCTCAGGAAACTTTTTATACACTCTGTATTTCATGAAAATGTAATACTTTCTTTCCTAAAAACTGCTCAGCCTGACTGCTGAACACAGTTTAAAAGCCATCTGGAGGGTTTTGGACTGAGAGTGGGTGATTGGTTGTTAAGACTTTATTGATTTTACAACTAAAAGAATGATTGGATCTTTTTTTTCCCTACTCCTAAGGAATCCTATATTTTGTTTTTCTGGACACAAATTATACCAGAGAAAAGCAATAAAATGAGAGTGTCTAACGCAGTTACTACCAGGATCTTTAAGAAGTCTTTGGAGAATTATGCTCCACGGAGGCATCAGAATACAGTGTTTAGACTGGCTGTCTAGACAGTAGGAAATGAAAATCTGGCAGTCCCAGCAATGTAATAGACTGTTTATGTATATGGAGTTATGGTGTAGTCATGTGCTGCTTAATGTCCACATAGAACGCTAAAATAAAGTTAGCTTGTACCACTTTTGCCATACTTACTCACACTCCTGAAGTCAGGACCCATAGTTTCTGACCTTACCTAATGCTCAGAATATTGTTGTGTGCCCATACTTCCATATACCATTGAGTAACTTTGTTCAGAAAAGTCTGACTCTCATAAGGTTAAGTAATCAAATATGCTTAAACATTTTACAGCCATGGAAATCATTTTTTTTCTCTCTTCTTTACACAAATGGAACTGAGATTAATGACCTGAATATATGTGGTGTATTTTAGAATGAGGTATAGCAAATAATGACTTTGTATAGAAGACAGTGAGTGCCTCAGCTATGCAATGTTGTAGAGCTATGTGAATATCCAAGAGAAGTTCTTACTGGATGCCAAGAGAGTTCTTGTAAAACCACATTTGTATCTTTTACTTTTCTTCTGAATTTCTGTTTCTCTGGAAGGGTTACTTTTGTTTTTTAAATCCAGAGGGATTTGACCTATGTCTATTCTGAGCAGTAAATATTGAAAAATAAATTTCTATCAGTAAATAGTCATCCTGTTGGCTGATAGTTTCTGAAGCTATAAATATTTTTAATAGCGTGACAGCTACATTTTTTAAATAATAAAATTTTAACTTTATTTGCCAATCAAAGTATTGGATTTTCTTTAATTTTGTTATTAAGCCAAATAATCTATGAGTCACTTGCTCCTGGAGTGTGTTTTATAAATCACTTTGTAAAATATTTAAGATTATGAAATTAATCATTCAGAAACAGTTTTCAGGTTATTGACCACAACAAATAAAACAGAAATTTTAAATAAGTAGAACTTTTCAGAACATGAAATCATTTGAACCATCTCACTAAATGAATTTTTTGTCCATTTGATATTTTAGCTATAGGAATCACAGATTGCTGATTAAATCTTTGGATTGCCATATAGTTAACTGGGTTTTCTTTAGATAACTTAAAAATAGAAATCATATAGGCAGGAGTCTTCCATTTAACTTAAAATGATTATAGTAGACTGTAGTTAATGGAAAGATCCAGCCCAGAATACTAGAGTGGGTTGCTGTTTCCTTCTTCAGGGAATGTTCCCAACCCAGGGATTGAACTCAGGTCTCCCATAACGATGGCAGATTCTTTACCAGTTGAGCTATGAGGGAAGACCAAGAATACTGGAGTGGGTAGACTACCCCTTCTCCAGGGGCTCTCCCCAATCCAGGAATTGGTATCTCTCATTTTCTTGAAAAGATCTCTAGTCTTTCCCATTCTGTTGTTTTCCTCTATTTCTTTGCATTGATTGCTGAGGAAGGCTTTCTTATCTCTCCTTGCTATTCTTTGGAACTCTGCATTCAGATGCTTATATCTTTCCTTTTCTCCTTTGCTTTTCACTTCTCTTCTTTTCATAGCTATTTGTAAGGCCTCCTCAGACAGCCATTTCGCTTTTTTGCATTTGTTTTCCGTGGGGATGGTCTTGATCCCTGTTTCCTGTACAATGTCAGGAACCTTCGTCCATAGTTCATCAGGCACTCTGTCTATCATATCTAGTCCCTTAAATCTATTTCTCATTTCCACTGTGTAATCATAAGGGATTTGATTTAGGTCATACCTGAATGGTCTAATGGTTTTTCCTACTTTCTCAATTTAAGTCTGAATTTGGCAGTAGGGAGTTCATGATCTGAGCCACAGTCAGCTCCCAGTCTTGTTTTTGCTGATTGTATAGAGCTTCTCCATCTTTGGCTGCAAAGAATATAATGAATCTGATTTTGGTGTTGACCATCTGGTGATGTCCATGTGTAGAGTCTTCTCTTATGTTGTTGGAGAGGGTGTTTGCTATGACCAGTGTGTTCTCTTGGCAAAACTCTATTAGCTTTTGCCCTGCTTTATTCTGTATTCCAAGGCCAAATTTGCCTTTTACTCCAGGTGTTTCTTGACTTCCTACTTCTGCATTCCATTCCCCTATAATGAAAAGGACATCATTTTTGGGTGTTTGTTAGTTCTAAAAGGTCTTGTACGTCTTCGTTCAACTTCAGCTTCTTCCGTGTTAATGGCTCAGGCATAGACTTGGATTACTGTGATATTGAATGGTTTGCCTTGGAAACGAACAGAGATTGTTCTGTCATTTTTGCGATTCTATCCAAGTACTGCATTTTGGACTCTATTGTTGACCATGATGGCTATTCCATTTCTTCTAAGGGATTCCTGCCTACAGTAGTAGATATAATGGCCATCTGAGTTAAATTCACCCGTTCCAGTCCATTTTAGTTTGCTAATTCCTAGAATGTCGACATTTACTCTCGCCATCTCTTGTTTGACCACTTCCAATTTGCCTTGATTCATGGACTTGACATTCCAGGTTCCTATGCAATATTGTTCTTTATAGCATTGGACCTTGCTTCTATCACCAGTCACATCCACAACTGGGTATTGTTTTTGCTTTGGCTCCATCCCTTCATTCTTTCTGGAGTTATTTCTCCACTGATCTCCAGTAGCATATTAGGCACCTACCAACCTGGGGAGTACCTCTTTCAGTATCCTATCATTTTGCCTTTCATACTGTTCATGGAGTTCTCAATGCACGAATACTGAAGTGGTTTGCCATTCCCTTCTCCAGTGGATCACATTCTGTCAGACCTCTCCACCATGACCCGACCATCTTAGGTGAAGAGATACCCCATGTCCAAGGTAAGAGAAACCCAAATAAAATGGTAGATGTTGTGAGAGGGCTTCAGAAGGCAGACACACTGAAATCATAATCACAGAAAACTATTCAATCTAATCACACGGACCACAGCCTTGTCTAACTCAATGAACTACAGTCCATGGAGTCTCAAAGAGAGTCAGACACAACTCAGTGACTTTCACTTTCACCCACTCTTCACTATTAAATAAAAATGCTGTGATAATTCTTGTAGGTTTAAAGCTTATTTTGGGTGACCATACATTCTTGGAAAAGTTTATAAAATTATATATGTGTATGTGTATGTAAAAATATATGTACATATATATATTTGCAGATGAAAATAAAATGTTGTGATTCTCATTTTTTTTCTTTTTTTGATGTATTTTGACTCTCATTCATTTGAGAAATTGGGCACACTCCAATTGATAACAGTGTCACCCTCCTGCCAGTGACTCTTGGAGGGCTGTAAAAGAAAAATGCCTGGAATTGTCCATCAGAATCTGTGGTATGTGATTGAAAAATCTCCTGAAATAATTAAGATTTGCTTTCTTGTGTCTCTAATTGTACTACATTCATTTCAATATTTAATAGCTCGCCATCCATCAACAAAGGGGTTGTCTTTGAACAGGTGCTGTTACTATTTATGTATATCTTTTAAGCACCATGGGTGATTTAGTAAGCACTAATTTAAAGATATTTAAAACCAAATAGAACACTTTCTAATACCATACACAAAAATAAACTTAACATGGATTAAAATGTAAGACCTGAAACTGTAAAACTTCTAGAGGAAAACATTCAGAATGCTCTCTGACGTAAATCACAGCAAGATCCTCCATGACCCACCTTCCATAGTAATGGAAATGAAATAAAAATAAGCAAATGGGACATAATTAAACTTAAAAACTTTGCATAATGAAGGAAGCTATAAGCAAGGTGAAAAGACAGCCTTCGGAATGGGAGAAAATAATAGCAAATGAAGCAACTGACAAAGAATTAATCTCAAAAATATACAGGCAGTTCATGCATCTCAATACCAGAAAAACAAATGACCCAATCAAAAAATGGGCCAAAGAACTAAACAGACATTTCTCCAAAGAAGACATACAGATGGCTATCAAGTGCATGAAAAGATGCCCTACATAATTCATTATCAGAGAAATGCAAATCAAAACCACAATGAGGTACCATCTCAAGCTGGTCAGAATGGCTGCCATCAAAAAGTCTACAAACAATAAATGCTGGAGAGGGTGTGGAGGAAAGGGAACCCTCTAATGCTGTTGGTGGGAATGCAAACTAGTACAGCCACTATGGAGAACAGTGTGAAGATTCCTTAAAAAATTAGAAATAGAACTGCTATACGACCCAGCAATCCCACTGCTGGGCATACACACCAAGGGAACCAGAATTGAAAGAGACACTTGTACCCCAGTATTCATCACAGCACTATTTATCATAGCTAGGACATGGAAGCAGGCAAATGGATAAGAAAGCTGTGGTACATATATACAGTGGAATATTGCTCAGCTATTCAAAGGAGTGCATTTGAATCAGTTCTAGTGAGGTGGATGAAACTGGAGCCGATTATACAGAGTGAAGTAAGTCAGAAGCAAAAAATCAATATAGTATATTAATGTATATATATGGAATTTAGAAAGATGGTAATGGCAACTCTATATGTGAGACAACAAAAGAGGCAGCTATATAAAGAACAGACTTTTGAGCTCTGTGGGAGAAGGCAAGAGTGGGATGATTTGAGAGAACAGCATTGAAACATGTACATTACCATATGTGAAATAGATGACCAGGCTAAGTTTGATGCATGAAACAGGGCACTCAAAGCTGATGCACTGGGACAACCCAGAGGGATGGGATGCGGAGGGAGGTGGGAAGGCGTTCGGGATGGGGGACACATGTACACCTGTGGTTGATTCATGTCAGTGTATGGCACATACTGCCACAATATTGCACAGTATTTAGCCTCCAATTAAAATAAATTAAGAGAATAGTTCATCTTCTAAAAGAAGCTTATATAAAAATTAAAGTGAGAAGGACATCCTACACTAAAAGTAGGTCTCCTAGATTCTGTTACTTGTCCAGAAATATCAAGTGCCAGATAGGTCAGGCACAGATAAGATGAAACTGTATGTGTATAAAGTTAGCCTTTAGGAAACTCAAATTATGGTTATACACACACATAAGAAACTAGACTGCTTATAATGTGATCAGTTCTACTGGTTTTATTTGTGAGGTATTAGGTTCTGCTAGTGGTAAAGAACCTGACTGCCAGTGCAAGAGATGCAGGAGACATCAGTTGATCCATGAGTAGGGAGGAACCTCTGCAGGAGGAAATGGCAACCCACTCCAGTATTTTTGTCTGGCGAATCCCATGGACAGAAGAGCCTGGTGGGCTACAGTCCACAGGGTCACAGAGTCAGAGGACTGAAGCAACGTAGCACACATAGTAGCATACATAGATTATAGTTTTTTTCTCCAGTGTTCTATAGGTTGTTGGTGGCAGAGTGGTAGATGAGGCACAAAATGCTTTGCAGAAGACTTGTTAGCGATTTTATGATTTGAATCTTATGAGCTATATGTATACATTTAGTTCAGTTCACTTCAGTCGCTCACGTCTGACTCTTTGAGACCCCATGAATTGCAGCACACCATGCTACCCTTTTTACCACCAACTCACAGGGCTTGCTCAAACTCATGTCCATCGAGTTGGTGATGCCATCCTGCATCTCATCCTCTGTCATCCCCTTCTCCTCCCACCTTCAATCTTTCCCAGCATCAGGGTCTTTTCCAATGAGTCAGTTCTTCACATCAGGTGGAGTTTCAGCTTCAGCATGAGTCCTTCCAGTGAATATTCAGGATTGATTTCCTTTAGGTTTGATGAGTTTCATCTCCTCACTGTGCAAGGGACTCTCAAGAATCTTTGCCAACACCACAATTCAAATATATAGTCCAGCTCTGACATCCATATTTGACTACCAGAAAAACCATAGCTTTGACTAGATGGACCTTGGTTGGGAAAGTAATGTCTCTGCTTTATAATATGCTGTCTAGGTTGGTCATAACTCTTCTTCCAAGGAGCAAGTGTCTTTTAATTTCTGGCTGCTGTCACCATCTGCAGTGATTTTGGAGCCCCCGAATGAAGTCAGTCACTGTTTCCATTGTTTCCCCATCTATTTGCCATGAAGTGATGGGACTGGATGCCATGATCTTAGTTTTCTGAATGTTGAGCTTTAAGTCAACATTTTCACTCTCCTCTTTCACGTTCATCAAGAAGCTCTTTAGTTCTTCTTCATTTTTTTCCATAAGGGTGGTGTCATCTGCATATCTGAGGTTATTGATATTTTTCCTGGCAATCTTGATTCCAGCTTCATCCAGTCCAGTGTTTCTCATGTACTCTGCATAGAAGTTAAATAAGCAGGGTGACAATATATAGCCTTGCCATACTCCTTTTCCTATTTGGAACCAGTCTGTTGTTCCATGTCCAGTTCTAACTGTTGCTTCTTGACCTGCATACAGATTTCTCAGGAGACAATGGTGATTTGGTATTCCCATCTCTTTAAGAATTTTCCACAGTTAGTGGAAATGCTCAAACTACTGCACAATTGCACTCATCTCACATGCTAGGAAAGTAATGCTCAAAATTCTCCAACCCAGGCTTCAACAGTGTGTGAACCATGAACTTCCAGATGTTCAAGCTGAATTTGGAAAAGGCAGAGGAACCAGAGATCAAATTGCCAACATTCCTTGGCTCATGGAGGCCATGCTCAGTAAATCTTTAATCCAGTTTTCTGTGATGGGTAGGGCTGTGTTCCTTCCCTGTAGTTTGGCCTGAGGCCAAGCTATGGTAGGGGTAACACTGTTAATCTCCTTCTGAAAGGACTTATTCCAGGACTGTTGTAGTCAGTGCCCCTGACCCCATGGCAGGTCACTGTTCGCCCACGCCTCCATTGAAGACTCCTGGACACTCACAGGCAAGTCTGGCTCAGTCTCTTGTGGGGTCACTGCTCCTTTCTTCTGGGTTCCTGGTGCACATAAGGTTTTGTGCGTACTCTCCAAGAATCTGTCTCCCCAGTCTTGTGTAAGTTCTGTCATTAAATCCCACTGGCCTTCAAAGTCAAATTCCCTGGGATTCTCAGTCCGTTTGCCAGATCCCCAGGTTGGGAACTCTCTTGTGGGCCCTGGAACTTTCACATCAGTGGAAGAACTTCTTTGGTATAATTGTTTTCCAGTTTGTGGGGTGTCTGCTTGGTGGCTTTATGTTGGGGTTCAATTGCCATGCCTCCCAGGTCTGCGTCAGTCATAGCACCTGTCCCCACAGCAGGCCACTGCTGACCCGTACCTTCACAGGAGATACTCAAACACTCAAAGGCAGGTCTGGCTCAGCCTCTTGGTCCCTGGGTCCTGGTGCACACAAGGTTTCGGTTGAACCCTTGGAGCATCTTTGGTGGTTATGGGATTTGATTCTAAATGCTATTTCACCCCTCCAACTGTCTTGTTGGGGCTTCTCCTTTGCCCTTGGATGTGGGTATATTTTTTTGGTGGGCTCCATCATTCTCCTGTCGATGGTTGTTCAGCAGTTAGTTGTAATTTTGGAGTTCTCATAGGAGAAGATGAGTGCACATCCTTCTTCTCCGTCATCTTGTGGATCCTGTGTATATGAATGAATTCATGCTTAACAAGAATCAGTAATGACTTGTATAAATTAATCATATGAACTAAAGTAATTTGCATGCTTACCCAAAACAATCGAGCTAAGTGTATCCTATATATTCATATACACATAGATACACATATTCATACATATTGGATATACTTAGTTAGCTTGATTTTGGGGGGTAAGCACATTGATTACTTTAGTTCATATGATTAATTTATACAAGCCGTTGCTGATTCTTGCTAAACATTATGAATTCATTCATTAAAAGTATATATGGACTATATTGGAGATTGAGGACTAAACCAGAGACTGTGCAAAATTATAAAAGAAAGGAAGACTTAGGATGAAAGATGATGAATAAGAATGTGTACAGGTTGATGTATGGTCCTGTAGAACATCCTGCATACATGAGTCTGATCATGACAGAATGTGCATGTTAGAGCTTTGATTGATTAGTACATGGGTGGTAGAGTGAAAACCCGGAGCCTGGATAAAACCACAGAGTAAAGAGCACAGACCAAGGCCTTAATTCTGGGGTCCCAGTGTGAACACAGCAAATACAGAGGATACTAGCATCATAAATTCACAAAGGTAAAAAACATCTGGGACCCTCAGGCCTTAGAGAATTTTGATAGTGGACCAATTACAAAAATAAAGTTCTGCCCCCACCAGTTTATTGCATTAGATAATATGGAGCTCCATGATGACCTAAGTCAGATGAGTGAGTAGAGATAGGGGAGGATATCAGATTGTAAGGGGTTTTTAATTGAATGCTGAGAGACTGAAGGAAACAGAGATGGGGAGTATGGATGATTGTTTCAAGAAATACGGGAAAAACAGGAGGGTAAGAAAATGAGACCCAGGTAGTGAAGCAGAGCCAGGAATCCCAGGGTTGGAATCCCAGAGCACCTTGTATATGCTGGAAAAATAACCAATAGAAAGAGAGGGAGATGGAAGCAGCAGCAAGAAGGGTTGCTGTTCTTTATCAGACTTGTTACATGCTGAATGGCATAACCTGGTGGGTTTATTTCCTAAGTTTAATGGCTTGCAAAGGGTACATAACCTTTTCCGAATCTCTCCTCAATGACCTATTTGTTAATTTTGTGAAGGGTTGATGTGTTGGGACCAGTCCTGTCTTTCCCAGAGTGGGATGTCTGGGTGAACGCTGAGAGGAAGAGGCAGACCACCACCCTGTGGCCTCTCCTGCTTGGGGAAGCAGTTGCTCCCCTGGTTTGTTCAATTGGAAGTGCACACGAGGGCCACAGCCCAGTGGGGAGGGTGACCAGCTAGGTGACTGGAGACACGTACCACCTCTTCCTCAGCCTCCCTTAAAAGAACTCACACTACTGACCCAGAAAGATGTTGAAAGTGTGTTTTGTTGTTATTTTTAAGTGAACAATCATATCAGCATCTCAGAGCTAAACAAGAGAGTACAGTTACCAGTTGTGGCCTAACTAATTCCTTCTGTGTGCTTCAAAAAGAGTTCAGGAGTGGTGGAAGGAGCACTCAGAGTTTAGGCTCTTAGAGGCTGTGAAACATGCGTGCTTTCACAGCCCTACAGTTTCACTTTGGTCTTCTGTGGCCTATTTTCCTTGGTTCCCCCTTACCTATTTCTCATCCTCATCTTTGGTATGAAAAATCTCCTTCCTCAGAAAACTTGAAGTATGCCTAATTATTGAAGGAATCTGAGAACAGTTTCCATCCCTTGCTTCTGCAGACTCAGATTCCCGTAAGCACAGACTTTGCTGAGTCTGCAGAAGTTGCCTTTGTGAAAATTACAGAAAGGAACTTCCCATCACAAAGAAAAAAGTTTGCATGTTACCATGAAATCTGAACAACTACACACTACAGCTCACTTATGAGGTGGAAGAATCATGAGCTCAGGGGGTTACTTGGTATAATTTAGTGAATATGTGAAAGGTCTCATATATGAAAACCCTTTTCTTATCTTTTTAAAAAACCATTGGACCATAGTTGACTAATAGTGTTGTGTTAGTTTCACATGTACAGTGTAGTCATTCAGTTAAGCATATTGATATATTCATTCTTTTTCAGATTCTTTTCCTATGTAGGGTATGACAGAATATTGAGTAGAGGTCCCTGTTCTCTACAGAAGGACTTGGTTGATTATTTGTTTTATATATTGTAATGTGTAGATGTTAAGCCCAAGCTCCTGATTTATCTTCCTCCAACCCAATCAAGTGAGCAGATGATATTTCTTTGAACATTTCTTTAAAGAAAACCTTTTAAGAATCCACCATCAGAGCATATGCATTGGACGTTTAAGGATCAGGAAAAGCTTCTAAAATGTAATTCCTCTCCTTAGCTGGCTGTGCATGTACCCTGCCATACCCATAATATGGTGATGGACATTTCAAGTTTGGGAGAAAAAAGCCACCTCAGTGTTCACAAACACCTTGGGGGCTTGGGTGGGACAGGACTCGCTCCCACACTCAAGTGTGGTAGTGAACATGTGTGCACATTCTCTCCTGGAGTGTGTCCATGGCTGTGTGCAGGCTCTGTGTTAGTCTGCTCTTTCTACCAGTGTGATTGCAGTCAGTCTCCTTTCAAGATAATCTCATCTTTATAATTCCTACAGTTTTGTAGTTTTTACTACCACGCAATTTAGTATTTAGAAAATGAAAAGGCTTTCTATTTTTTGGCTTTTAGTCTACTGATTGAAGGAAAAATAAACCCTCAGTATTTTACTCAGAATCATTTTGATTTGTTCTTGAGACTAAGATTGCTTTTATTATAAAGTAGCACAAAATATGCATTGAATGGCTCTGTTTAAGCCAGAGAAGTGTTGGTCTGACCAGTTTCAAGCAGATCTTTGTCATATGCAGTTTTAAAAAACAAAACAAAAAAGTGACCAACTTCACAGGCAGAGGCTTAATGCCAAGCTTCACTGTGTGTGATCTCTAGACCCAAGCTTGGTGTTCTGTGTCATAATGATCCTTGTAGCTATTTCTCCCAGGGGCATAAAGCACAGAAATTTTTAATAATCTGGAAATATAGTTAATGAAGCTTTAATTAAGTGGAACAAAATAGTGCATGCATTGCATTCATTGATACTAATGTTAATTTAAAATCAGACTGGCTAGGAACTGTTCTGTCCTGTTCTGCCACTATGATGAGGTGAGACAGAACTACTCTCATCACTGAGGAGTTATTTAAGGGGTATGGCCATGGATAGAAATGTTCTGTAGAGGGTAGAAATGTTCTTCTAAGATGTAAAATAACAGGCTTTTAGGGGCTCTTCCACATTCCTGAAATTGGCTGCCAGAATCCATATCTGAAAATAAGTTTTATTCCACGCTGATGGGGTTATAACAGTTGGAAACTGGGTTTAAAGCTTCTGTGTAAGTTCTTACAAGCAGAAGGGCGGTCTGCTCAGCTAGAACCAAGGAGAAGAAGAGAGATGTCACAGGAAGTGACTGTAGTGTAGACTTTATTGCTATCCCAGTGTTTGAGTCTTGGATATGAGGGGTTTCCCAGGGAAGCAGAAATCATAAAATATACCTTTATACCTTGGATGAATCACGCTGCAAGTATCCAACCTGAGGAAGCAACTCACTGGACAAATGAGTCCATTAGTGACAGCTGTATGTGAACAGCTATGAATGGAAGAGTTTGAACTAGAACCAGATAACCTACAACAAGAAATTTTGTGGATTCCAGATCCCAAAGTGCATTGCAGAGAAGCCAACCATGTCTTGTTCAAAAGAGTCAACACAGGTTGCACAGAAGCAGTAGCCTTCCAAAAGCACTGGTCTGCAACTCAATTAAGAGGCTTCCACTTTTTAATATTTTTTGCTACTTTATTTTTTTAAATTGAAGGATAATTGCTTTACAGAATTTTATGGTTTTGTGTCATACATCAATAAGAATCAGCCATAGGTTCACCCATGTCTCCTTCCTCCTGAACCTCCCTCCCATCTCCCTCCCCATCCCACCCTTCTACATTGTCACAGAACCTTGTTTGAATTCCCTCAGTCATACAGCAAATTCCCATTGACTATATATTTTACAGTCCATGCAATTCTGTAGGCCAGAATACTAGAGTGGATAGCCTTTCCCTTCTCCAGGCAATCTTCCCAGTCCAGGAATTGAACCCAGGACTCCTGCATTGCAGGCAGATTTTTTACCAGCTGAGCCACAAGGGAAGCCCAGACATGTGGTATTGTAAATTTCCATGTTACTCTATCCATACATCTTATCCTCTCCCTCCTCCCTTCCCCCCATATCCATAGGTCTGTTTTCTATGTGTTTCTCCATTGATGCCCTGAAAATTAATTCACCAGTACCATCTAGATTCCATATATGTGTGTCAGTATACACTATTTATGTTTCTCTTTCTGACTTACTTCACTCTGTATAATAGGTCCTAGACTCGTCCCTCTCATTAGAACTGACTCAAATGTGTTCTGTTTTATGGCTGAGTAGAAAGGTCCGTCTAGTCAAGGCTATGGTTTTTCCTGTGGTCATGTATGGATGTAAGAGTTGGACTGTGAAGAAAGCTGAGCACTGAAGAATTGATGCTTTTGAACTGTGGTGTTGGAGAAGACTCTTGAGAGTCCCTTGGACTGCAAGGAGATCCAACCAGTCCATTCTGAAGGAGATCAGCCCTGGGATTTCTTTGGAAGGAATGATGCTAAAGCTGAAGCTCCAGTACTTTGGCCACCTCATGCGAAGAGCTGACTCATTGGAAAAGACTCTGATGCTGGGAGGGATTGGGGGCAGGAGGAGAAGGGGACGACCGAGGATGAGATGGCTGGATGGCATCACTGACTCGATGGACGTGAGTCTGAATGAACTCCAGGAGTTGGTGATGGACAGGAGGCCTGGCGTGCTGCGATTCATGGGGTCGCAAAGAGTTGGACGCGACTGAACTGAACTGAACTGAGGAGAAGGAAATGGCAACCCACTCCAGTGTTCTTGCCTGGAGAATCCCAGGGACAGGGGAGCCTGGTGGGCTCCTGTCTATGGGGTCACACAGAGTCGGACACGACTGACGTGACTTAGCAACTTAGCAGCAGTAATCCATTGTGTATATGTACCACAGCTTCTCTATCCACTCATCTGTCGATGGACATCTAGGTTGCTTCCATGCTCTAGTTATTGCAGATAGTGCTGCAGTGAACACTGGAGTACATGGGTCTTTTTCAATTTTGATTTCCATTTCCTCAGGGTATATGCCTAGGAGGGGGATTATGGTCATATGGTGGTTTTATTCCTAGCTTTTTAAGGAATCTCCATACCGTCTTCCATAGTGGCCGTATCAATTTACATTCCCACCAGCAACGCAAAAGTGTTCCCTTTTCTCCACACCCTCTCCAGTATTTATTGTTTGTAGACTTTTTGATGATGGCCATTCTGCCTGGTGTGAGGTGGTATCTCATTGTAGTTTTTTGATTTGCATTTCTCTAATAATGAGTGATGTTGAGCATCTTTTCATGTGTTTATTAGCCATCTGTATGTCTTTGGAGAGATGTTTGTTTAGGTCTTTTTCCTACTTTGGAAATTAATTTTCTGTCAGTTGTTTCATTTGCTATTATTTTCTTCCATTATGAGGGTTGGCTTTTCATCTTGTTTGTAGTTTCCTTTACTGTGCCAAAGCTTTTAAGTATAATTAGGTCCCATTTTTTTTTTTTTTTTAGTTTCCATTACTCTAGGAGGTGGGTCATAGAAGATTTTGCTTTGGTTTATGTCATTGAGTGTTCTGCCTATGTTTTCCTTTAAGAGTTTTATAGTTTCTTTTGTTACATTTAGGTCTTTAATCCATGTTTATCTTTGTGTGTGGTGTTAGAATGTGTTCTAATTTGAGACTTTCACTCTTTATAATCCTTCCTGTTTTCAACTTAGTAGTAGAGGAAGCATTTGTAAAAGGGAACATAAGTGTTGAGCTTTTCCTTGGACAAGAGATTAGAAGTTTTAAACAGATTACACCTTTTTTTTTTTTTTTTTTCAATTCACATAACTAGAAAGAGTTGGGCTCAATTAGGATTCCATAGAAAGATGGGGAGTTTATTTCAGTAGAATACAAAAGCAAGATTGAAAGAGGAGAATGGAATCTTTATCCACTTTGTTAATGCAAAAGGTTGAGACTCTAGTAATACTAACCAGTCCAGCAGTGTTTTAAAGACAGCAGGTTTGGAAACTTTTGATGACAATGTTCATTCAGAGGGTCAATTTAATGACAGTAAAATCACAATGCCAAACTCTGGAACATGACTCATTACATTAATAGAGAAACTTCTAGAAGATTTTCTTCCCTTCCTACTTTTGTACACATGAAATGCCTACACATACATATGACTTGACTAAAGTTGGGATCCTAATACCTGAGTTCTTTAAGTTGAAATATAATTGACATGTAGTATTATATTAGTTTCCGGTGTAATAGTAATATGAAATGCTTGGTAAATCCATCAGCTGCATTTAAAGTCCCTTTATGTCCTATACGACCTAATCTCAGTCATTTTCTTCAGATCATAAACCTTTGAGGAAGCTACATATTTTCTTTGCTTCAAAGCTTTTAAGGCCCAGATACATCTGCAGCTTCACACACAACAAATGACTTAGATCATCATTTGAAGTATGTTTGTGAACCTGGTAAGACTTGAGGCCTGCATGCTGAAACATGATATAATCTAAAACAGCTGAACTGAGCTCTGAAATAGTTATCATGTACTTGCCCTTTCTGAATGTACAAATTGAACTACCTATGTAATATGAAATGATCACCATGATAAGTCTAGTTACTGTCTGTCACCATACAATGTTATTAAAATTTTGACTATATTCCCAATGATGTACATTACATCCCCATGGCTTATTTTTATAACTAGAAAGTTGTATCTCTTTATTCCCCTCATCTATTTTGCCTGCACACATGCCCATTTCCTTTGCATCTGGCAATCACCCCTTGTCTATATCTGTGAGTCTGGTTTTGTTTAGTTTGTTTTGTTTTTAGATTCAACATGTAAGTGAGATCATGTGGGATTTCTCTTTGTCTTCCTCTGTCTTATTTTAGGTGAATACCCTCCAGATACATCCACATTATTTCAAATGGCAAAATTTCATTATTTATGGCTAATATTTCATTGTGTATTGTGTGTGTGTGTACACACATATATACATATATATGTGAAGAGTGACAGTGTTAGTAGCTCAGTCATTTCTGACTCTGTGACCCCATGGACTGTAACCTGCCAGGCTCCTCTGTCCATGGAAATTCTCCAGGCAAGAATACTGGAGTGGGTAGCCATTCTCTCTTCTGAGGGATCTTCCAAACCAAGGATCGAACCTGGTCTCCTGCACTGGAGGCAGATTCTTGACCATCATCTGAACCACCAGCAAAGCCCACGTATATATGTATGTACTCATGTTTGCTGTTCTCCAGTCACTCAGTCATGTCTGACTCTTTGTGACCCCATGGACTGCAGCGTGCCAGGCTTCCCTGTTCCTCACCATCTCCCAGAGCTTGCTCAAACTCTTGTCTATCAAGTTGGTGATGCCATCCAACCATCTCATCCTGTTATCCCCTTCTCCTCCTGCTTTCTATGTTTCCCAGTATCAAGGTCTGTTTCAGTGATCCAGCTCTTCCCATCAGGTGGCCAAAGTATTGGAGCTTCAGTTTCAGCATCAGTCCTTCCAGTGAATATTCAGGGTTGATTTCCTTTAGGATGGACTGGTTTGATCTTGCAGTCCAAGAGACTCTTAAGAGTCTTACCCAGCACCACAGTTTAAAAGCATTAATTCTTTGACGTTTGGCCTTCTTTATGGTCCAACTCTCAAAGCTATGACAAACCTAGACAGTGTATTAAAAAGCAGAGACATTGCTTTAACAACAAAGGTTTACATAGTCAAAACTATTCTTTTTCCAGTAGTCATGTACCTATACAAGTATATATATTTTCTACATCTTTACCCATTCATCTATCAATGGATGCTTGTTTCCATATCTTGGCTGTTGTAAATAATGCAGCAGTGAAGACAGAGTTGGGTATATCTTTTTGAATTATGGTTTTGTTTTCTCCAAGTAAATACCCAGAAGTATTATAGAATTGTAGATTGAGTGGTATTTCTATTTTTGATTTTCTAAGGAGCCTTTATAATGACATCTGTAGTGGCTGTGCCAATTTATATGCCCACCAACAGTGCACAAAGATTTCATTTTCTCCACACTCTCCCCAACACTTATTTGCTGTCCTTCTGATAACAGCCATTCTGATAGGTGTGAGCTAATGTCTTATTGTGGTTTTGAATTGCATTTCCCTGATGATTAGTCATTTTAAATAGCTTTTCATGTACCTGTTGATCTGTATGTTTTCTTTAGAAAAAGTCTATTCAGGTTCTCAGTCCATTTTTAATTGTATTGCTTATTTTTGATATTAAGTTGTTTAAGTTCTTCATATGTTTCAGATATTAATCCCATATCAGATATAAAATTTGCAAATATTTTCCCCCATTCAGTAGGTTTTCTTTTCATTCTTTTGGTGGTTTCTTCTGCAGAAGGTTGATCTGGTCCCATTTGTTTATGTTCCTTTCTTTCTTTCTTTCCTTCTAATTTTTGGCTTTTGCCAAAGATACAGGTCTAAAAACTTTCACTAAGACTGATCTCAAAGAGCTTCCTGCCTTGTTCTCTTATAGGAATGTTATGATTGCAGATCTTACATTTAAGGTTTTAATCTGTTTTGAATTTATTTCTTTTTGGATGTTAGGTAGAGCTCCAGATTTCTTCTTTTGCATGTATCTGTTCAATTTTCCCAAAACCATTTATGAAGAAATTGTCTTTTCTATCATGTTTATTCTTGCCTGTTTTGTTATAAAAATTAATCAACTGTATATGCATGGGTTTATTTCTGGGTTCATTTAGTTCCATTGATCTATGTGTCTGTTTTTCTGCCAGTACCATGTTGTTTTAATTACTATAGTTTTGTAGGATAGGGGAAATCAAAATGTATGATACCTCCAACTTTTTTCTTCTTTTTCAAGATTTCTTTGGCTATTTGAGGTCTTTTGTAGTTTTCATTTAAAAAATGAGAATTCTTTGATCTATCTAGTTCAGAGGAAAATGCCATTGGTATTTTAAGAGAGGTTGCATTGAATCTTTAGATTGATTTGTGTAGTATGAATATTTCAACAGTATTAATTTTTTTAATCAATGAGCATGGTATGTCTGTTTGTGCTATCATCAATTTCTTTCATCAGTGTATCACAGTTTTCAGAGTGCATCTCTTTCACTTCCTCAGATAAATTTATTCCTAGGTATCTATTTTTACTGATGCAGTTTCTAACAATATTGTTTTCTTAATTTATCTGATAGCTCATTATTAGTGTAAAATAACCCCACAATTTTACTATTAACATATATCAGTCTGTTTTCTACAAGTCTACGAATTCATTTATTAGTTCTAACAGTGTTTTGGTGAAGTCTTTAGGGATTTTTATGTTATAAGGTCATTTCATATGCAAACAGTGACAGTTTTGTCTTTCATTCCAATTTTGATGCCTTACCCACCATTTTTATAGCCTAATTTTTCTCGCTAAGACTTCCAATATTATGTTGAGTAAGAGTGAGGAGAACAAAAGCTTTTTTCACCATTGAGTATGATGTTAGCCATTTATGGCCTTTATTATGTTGAGGTATGTTCCTCAACATACCTCTCATATATGGCCTTTATTAAGTTGAGGTGTGTGCCTTTCATACCTACCTTGTTGATAGATCGTATTGTAAATGAAAGTTGGATTTTACCCAGTGCTTTTTCTGAATGTATTGAGATGATTGTATTATGTTTAGCTTTTACTTTGTTAGTCTGATATGTCACATTGACTTCTGGATTGTGAACTATCCTCACATCATAGGAATGCTGCTGCTAAGTCACTTCAGTCATGTCCAACTCTGTGCGACCCCATAGACGGCAGCCCACCAGGCTCCCCCGTCCCTGGGATTCTCCAGGCAAGAACACTGGAGTGGGTTGCCATTTCCTTCTCCAAAGCAGGAAAGTGAAAAGTGAAAGTGAAGTCGCCCAGTCGTGTCCGACCCTCAGCGACTCCATGGACTCCAGCCTTCCAGGCTCCTCCGTCCATGGGATTTTCCAGGCAAGAGTACTGGAATGGAGTGCCATTGCCTTCTCTGCATCATAGGAGTAATTCTTACTTAATCAAGATATACGATTCTTTCAATGCATCATTGTGCTCAGTTTGCTAATATTTTGTTGAGAATTTTCTCATCTATGTTCATCAGGAATATCAGCTTGAAATTTTCTTTTCTCTTGGTATTTTTGACTATTTGGATATCAGGATAATGCTGACCTCATAGGTGAGTTTGGAAATGTCCTCTCCTCTTCTATTTTATGAAAGAGTTTGAGAAAGAATGGTATTCTTATTTAAATGTTTGGTAGATATCACCAGTTTGGTCATTTGTTGGGAAGTTTTTGATTATTTATTCAATTGTCTTAGTAGTAATCAGCCTGTTGAGATTTTCTGTTTCTTCATGAATCAGTCTGAGTAGGTTATCAGTTTCTAGGAATTTATCCATTTCTTCTAGGCTGTTCAGTCTTTTGCTACATAATTGTTCATGTGCTTAGTCACTCAGCCGTGATCGACTCTACGACCCTCATGGACTGTAGCCCACCAGCCTCCTCTGTCCATGAGGATTCTCCAGGCAACAATACTGGAGTGGATTGTCATGCCCTCCTCCAAGGGATCTTCCTGATCCAGGGAAGAACTGGGGTCTCCTGCATTGCAGGCAGATTCTTTACCAGCTGAGCTACAAGGGAAGCCCATACAATTATTCATAGTTGTCTCTTATTATCCTTTCTATTTCTGTGGCATCAGTTGTAACTTATCTTTCATTCTCATATATTTTATCTGGGTCCTTCCTTTTATATTAATTGGTTTATTTTAATTGGAGGCTAATTACTGCACAATATTGTGGTGGGTTTTGCCGTACATTGACATGAGTCAATCACGGGTGTGCATGTATCCCCCCATCCTGGACCCTCTCCCACCTCAATCCCCATCCCACCCCTCTGGGTTGTCCCAGTGCACTGGCGTTGAGTGCCCTGTTTCATGCATCAAACTTGAACTGGTCATCTATTTCACACATGGTAATGTACATGTTTCAATGCTATTCTATTCTCTCAAATCATCCAACCCTCGCCTTCTCCCACAAAGCCCAAAAGTCAGTTCTTTATATCTGTGTCTCTTTTGCTGTCTTGCATATAGAGTTGCTGTTACCATCTTTCTAAATTCCATATATATGCATTAATATACTATATTGATGTTTTTCTTTCTGGCTTACTTCACTCTGTATAATAGGCTCCCATTTCATTCCCCTCATTAGAACTGACTCAAATGCATTCTTGTTAATAGCTGAGTAATATTCCATTGTGTATATGTACTACAACTTTCTTATCCATTCATCTGCTGATGGGCATCTAAGTTGCTTCCATGTACTAGCTATGGTAAACACTGCTTTAATGAACACTGGGGTAGTGTCTCTTTCAGTTCTGGTTTCCTTGGTGTGTATGCCCAGCAGTGGGATGGCTGGGTCATAAGGCAGTTCTATTTGCAGTTTTTTAAGGAATCTCCACACTGTTCTCCATAGTGGCTGTACTAGGTTGCATTCCCACTAGCAGTGTTAGAGGGTTCCCTTTTCTCCATACCCTCTCCAGCATTTATTGTTTGTAGACTTTTTAATAGTAGCCATTCTGACTCGCCTGTGTGTGGGTTTCCTACCATGTGGAAACTTCTCCTCCATAACTCCCTCCCCAGGATGGGTTTCCATCCCTAACTCTTTTGTCTCTCTTTTTGTCTTATATTTTGTCCCACCTCCTTTCAAAGAGAATGGGCTGCCTTACTGGATGCCTCCACCAGTGTTCAGAAGCTTTGTAGAAGTTGCTCAGCATTCAAATGATCTTTTGATGAATTTGTGGGGGAGAAAGCAGTCTTCCTAACCTATTCCTCCACTATCTTGAGACCACCCCTCCTTTCTTCTTTTCTTGATGAATCTAGCTAAAGATTTATCTCTAAGTTTCATTGATTTTTTTGATCTCTATTTCACTTATTTCTGCTCTGATCTTTATTTTTCCTTCCTTCTGCTAATTTTGAGTTTTGTACTTTTTTTTTTTAGTTTAGTGAGATGTAAATTTGAAGTGTATATCTGAGATTTTTCTTGCTTTTTGAGGTAGGCCTGTGAACTTCCATCTTTGAATTGCTTTTCCCGTGTTTAATATATTTTAGAATGTTGTGTCTCCATTTTTCATTATGTTAAGGTGTATTTCTTTGATTTCCTCTTTGATTTCTTCATTGACCCATTGATTCTTTAGTAGCATGTTGTTTAGTCTCCATGTGTTTGCTTTTTTTCCCCAATTTTCTTTTTGTAATTTCTGGTTTCATACTGTTATAATTGGAACTGGTTTCAGTCTCATTAAATTTATTGAGATGTGTTTTGTACCCATCTATACTACTTGATTTATTCTTGACATGCCTCTGTGGTTGAGAGTGTGCCAAAACCTATCAGTGTTCCAAGGAGGGAATCTCATTTAGCACATAATTTCAGGCTAATTGAAAACTAGATCTTTAGATGGCAGCTTTTAATGTATTTTAAATATATGGTGTCCTATGGGGCTACAATATTAATCCCTTCTGTCTTCCAGACCAGGAGATCTAGGGGTGTCCTGGGTGACATTTGCCAAAACTCAGGTTTTTGATGAATGTACAGTCTTCTTTTGAGGGGAGTTTTGTCAAGCTGTAGTAGGTTAAGGGGATGCTCACAGAGGATGTCTCCTCAGAACTGCCTCTTTAACCTCTAGATGTGTGCAAAGTCTGAAGTCTGACCCTCCTGATGAAACTCCAGGCCAAATAAATAAGCCTTTATCACTGGAAGATTGGGGTTGTGTTTCAGTCTGCTCTCTGTGCAGTGTGCTGGGAGTAGTGGCCCATGAATAATTCTTTCTGATTGTTAAAGTCCCACAGAGCTCAGAAACACCAGCGCTCTTGAGCACCAGTGCCGAGTGATCAATTGATACCCTTTTGTGGACTGAGCATGCCTGCTGGCTTTAGCTAGGCAGCCTGGGCCTTATGGGAAGGGCTTGCCTTCTTGTTTCAGAAAGACAAAAGGAATATGATTTGTCCCTGTGGGCTCCAGACGTGCAAGAGGAGAGTGCCTTGTCCTTGTATGTGAATCAGCTTAAGGGTAGGAGTGGGAGAATGCTGAGACTGCCTGCAGCCACCAATCTTTGGCAGGGGGCAGGGGAATGTCAACTCTGCTTGAGGCTGGGAGAAGAATAGTGCTGTGACTTCTAATGATTCCCAGCCCCAGCCAGGCAGCAGGGGAGTGCTGCAACTACCAGAGCTTTCTGGCATCAGCAGGGTGGCTGCAGAGTACTGCAATCACTTGTCCCTGAGTTTGAGCTCACCCTCCTTTGCTAGCAGGTTAGAGGGGAATGGTGATGGTGGTGTCTGACAATCCCTCAGTCTATGAGGAGCATGGATGAGCATTTTCATTAGTGCTTTCCTCTCTAGCCAATGCTTTTAGCTTTGCAAATGGCCTCCTTTCCTACATAGTCTTGGCACTTTTCATATTGCTGTGATTTTCTTGGTCTTGGCATGAGTGAGACCACATACACCCCTTGAAGGAGTCTCAGTTTCCTACAGCACCTTGGAACTATAGGACATCAGTCCTATTGGTTTTCTAAATTTGATATTTTGAGAGTTTGTCTCTTCAATGTAGATCCTAGGGCCCAGGGTTCATGATGTGGGTCCCAACCCCTCTTTCTTCTGGGAAAAGCACTCATTTGATGAGATCCCTTCCTACTGTGAGACAGTTTCTGTTACTCCTAGCCCTCTTGATATGTTTTTTAATTCTTTGTTGTATTCACCTAGTTCTCAGGTTTCTTTCAGAGGGAACTGATCCATATGTAGTTGTATGTTTGATGTGTCCATGGCAGGAGGTAAATTCAGGCTCTTCCTATGCCACCATGTTAAACTACCCCAGTCTGTGAATTCTTTAGTTTGGTAGGCTCAGGGAAGTAAAGGTACATTGTGAGATACTATTGAGTCATTTGTACCCTACAGTTCTATGTCTGTGAACTTGGGTATATCTCCCCAAAATTATTTATAGCTGGGACAGAAGCATATATCTTAAGGAACTCAAGTGGACCAATTTGATTTAAACATCACTAAGAGTGTGTGGAAGACCCAAAAGGCTTAAGGTAGCTCTGTCTCTGAAGAGGGGTATATTGGGAGGGAAGAGCCTATGAGGGTTAACTATCCCAGGCAAACCCTGTGGAAGCCCAGTTCTCTCGACTATCCAGAGTTACAGTTTAAATATAGGTTGGGCAGAGATCTGTGGCAGACTAGATTTGATTTTGTGTCTCCACAGTTGCTCACAGGGGGCTAGAATGTCTTAGGGATTCCAGCACACAGTTTCATGACTATGAGAGAGTTTAGTGAGAATGGGTACCCACTGCTGAGAATTATATAGTTAATAAGTACATGATGCTCATCATATGACTGATGCACAAATGTAGTGCAGGCTCCTCACATGACTCAGAATAGGTAAGATCACATAGTGTGGTAGATAGACTCTCTATTTAAAATGGATCAGCTTATCGTTTTTACTTTGGCAGATGATAACTTTTCTGAAAATATTGAGTAGCCCAGGTAGTTTGATTTGCACATTTAGAAAAGATAGGTACACAATATCCATTCCAGAGTTCAGTTCACCTGCTTTAGATTAGATTGTATTTCAGCATGCAGGTCTCATGTCTTACTAGCTTTAAAAATATACTTCAAATGTTGATCTAAGTCATTTGTTGTGTGTGAAGCTGCAGATGTATCTGGGCCTTAACAGCTTTGAAGCAAAGAAATTATGTACCTTCCCCAAAAGGCTTATGATCTGAAGAAAATGATTTAGATTAGTTCACACAGGAAATAAAAGAGGAAGGAGTGTAAACATCTGTGGCTAATGGATTTACTGAGCAGTGGATTTATAAGAAAAATTGATCATTGAATGTCAGTCAGGAAAGAAGTATGCGCACTTGGAAATCTGAATGCACAGTTGTAATATGGAGTTCAGTGGAAATGAAAAATAAGGGCTTCTATTCTTATTTTATCTTAGGTCATAAAATAGGACAAAGCACCGTATATAAGGAAAATCGGATAGCTGAGACTGGTAGGATTATAGAGGTCTACATCTGCGTAGTGTAGCCAACACTCCTAAAATAATAACAGAAAGGGCAACCTGTGTAATATGTTGAAAGAGTTCTAATTAAAACCGCAGTTACATCATTTGAAAGCACAGGATAATGCACTAACTTGTTCAGTCACTAAGTTGTGTCCAACTCTTGTCAAGCCCACAGAAGCACACCAGGTTCCTCTGTCTTCTTCTATCTCCCGGAGTTTGCTCAGATTCAAGTCCATTGAGCTGGTGGTACTAGCTAACCATTTCATCTTCTGCCACCTCCTTCTCCTTTTGCCTTCTGTCTTTCCCAGTGTCAGGGCCCTTTCCAATGAGTAGGCTCTTTGCATTTGGTAGCCAAAGTATTGGAATTTCAGGTTCAGCAGTAGTTCTTCCAATGAATATTCAGGGTTGATAAGATTCTTTAGCACTGACTGGTTTGATTTCCTTCCAGTCCAAGGGACTCTCAAGAATCTTCTCCAGAACCACAGTTTGAAAGGGCTCAGCCTTCTTTATGGTCCAACTCTCACATCCATACATGTCTACTGGAGAAACCATAGCTTAGACCATACAGACCTTTGTTGACAAAATGATGTCTATGCTTTTTAATGCACTATCTAGGTCTGTCATAACTATTCTTCCAAGGAGCAAGTGTCTTTTAATTTCATGGATGCAGTCACTGTGTTAATTTGAGAGCCCAAGAATATTAAATCTGCGACTACTTGTACTTTTTCCCTTCCTATTTGCCATGAAGTGATGGGACCAGATGCCATGATCTTAGTTTTGATCACCAGATGCCATGATCAGTTTTGAATGTTGAATTTCAAGCCAGCTTTTTCATTTTACTCTTCACCTTCATCAAGAGGTTCTTTAGTTCCTCTTCACTTTCTGCCATTAGAGTGGTATCATCTGTATATCTGAAGTTGTTGATATTTCTTCTGGCAATCTTGATTCAGCTTATGACTCATCTGGCCTAGCATTGCACATGGTATACTCTGTGTATAAAAGTTAAATAAGCAGGATGAAAATATACTGCCTTCTTATACTCCTTTCCCAATTTTGAACCAGCCTGTTGTTTCATGCCTAGTTCAAAGAGTTGCTTCTTGACCTGCACACAGGTTTTTCAGGAGGCAGCTAAGGTGGTCTGGTACTCCCTTCTCTTTAAGAATTTTCCACAGTTTGTTTTGATTCACACAGTCAAAGGCTATAGTGTAGTCAGTGAAGCAGAAGCAGATGATTTTCTGGAACTCCTTTGGTTTTTCATGGTACAACGAATGTTGGCAATTTGATCTCTGGTTCTCCTGCCTCTTTGAAATGCAGCTTGTACATCTGGAATTTCTCAGTTCATGTAGTGCTGAAGCCAAGCATAAAGGATTTTGAGCATAACTTTGCTAGCATGTGAAATGAGCACAATTGTATAGTAGTTTGAACATTTTGGGGCTTCCGTGGTGGCTCAGAAAAGCCATGGCGGTAAAGAATTTGCTGGCAGTGCAGGAGCCACAGAAGACGTGGATTCAGTCCCTATTTCAGGAGTTTCCTGTGGAGAAGGGCATGGGGGCCCACTCCAGAGTTATTGCCTGGAGAATTCCTTGACAGATGAGTCTGGCAGGCTACAGTCCTTGGGGTCACAAAGAGTCAGACATGACTGAAGTGACTTAGCATGTAAAAACTGAACATTTTTTTGGCATTGCCCTTCTTTGGGATTGGAATGAAAGCACCTTTTCCAGTCCTGTGGTCACTGTTGGATTTTTCAAATTTGCTGACATATTCAGTGCAGCACCTTAACAGCATTATCTTTTAGGATTTGAAATAGCTCAGCTGGAATTTTGCCACCTCCACTAGCTTTGTTCATAGTAATGCTTCCTAAGGCTCGTTACTTCACACTCCAGGCTGTCCGGCTATAGGTAAGTGATCACACATTGTAATTATCTGGTTCATTAAGACCTTTCTTGTATAGTTGTTTTGTGTAGTCTAATACACAGAATTTACTTTTGCACTAATATTTTTTATCATGGAACCAGTACAGTTATTACTTTTAAAATTAGAAAGGATTAAAAAAGAAAATCTATTATTTCTGTATTTATTTAATTCATGTATGTTTTTTTCTATGTGACTATGGAAAACAAGTTTAGAATATTTAATACTTTTATACTTCTCTTCTTAATTACTAACACTTAAAATATATTGCACTCAGCCTATTTCCTTAAAGTGCTGTGCAGAGTCCAATTATAGTCCATTTTACAAATTGTCCAAATTTGTAGCAGTTAACACCATCTAAAAGATCTGAAAGACTCTGTTTGTATATTTTGTTAAATAGGTAATGCTCCATGTACTTGTAATCTGCTTACTTTGCTTTGAACTGAAGTTTTCTTTACATGTGGATAATTCTTTATCATGCATTGATCTGAGGAGGCCCAATCAGTTTCTCTGTCAGAATCCTTTATATCATCTTTAATAAGGACACCTTTAACTAAATGTTCAAAGTGCCTTTTTTAAAATCATGTACTTTCTTTGCATTGATGACCTCATATATAATTCAAGAAATGAATTTATTTCACTGCCAACTGAAGCATTTTTTAAAAAATTCTTTTCAAAACTCAAATTTTGAGGAAACTTGCTAAGCACATGGCAGTAAAACTTCAAGGGATAATGATGTGTATCACATCAGTTGATAGGTTCTACATCTGGTATTCTTATTTTTCCTCTTTATTTCTTCTGGACTGGAACTCAGTACAGACCATAATTCC
This sequence comes from Budorcas taxicolor, assembly GCF_023091745.1. Lineage (NCBI taxonomy): Eukaryota > Metazoa > Chordata > Mammalia > Artiodactyla > Bovidae > Budorcas > Budorcas taxicolor. The sequence goes on along the minus strand of NC_068916.1, from coordinate 32,849,969 downwards.
CAGTCTTAAATCTTTCATTCTTATTTCCTCTTACAGTGGACCTGTTAATCAAAATATAAGCATATGGATGTGAGTCAATGAGTTAACAAAAGAGAGTAACTATTTTTAGAAAGTGGTAAACATAAGTATTAAAAATAAACCAATTTAAAGCTTCATAGTTATGATCGTTTTCTTCACTTTTAACATTTGTACTTTCTTCCTTTTTGCATAATGCTAAAATTTTCATGAGGATTTTTGGAAAAACTTCATCAATGTCTAGATAACAATTTATTCATACCATATCTTCTGATATGATGCTCTCTCATTTCATGGTACTGATTTCATTTTATTAGTTTATAAAGATTCTTGATATTTTACCCATAAGTTTTGACCAAACTGATCTTTTTCATTAAATATTTAAAACTTTTTATTCTAAAGTGATGAAATTTGAACTTTTTTTAAAAGTCATTCACTCAATCACATTGATATATCTATCAGGCATGAGTATGAGCCAGAATCTGCTAAGATATCAGATGAATATAGAAATAACTAAATTGGTGTCTCAAAGAGTACTCAGTCTGATAAGTGGCAATAGCACTTGCAGTTACTTTGTAGCAGTCTCAAAGTTGTAGCAGAATTAACCAGTATGTTTTGTAGAATAGGGAAAAGAAAATACTACTTTTTCACGGGGCAGCTGGGGAATGATCTAAGACACAACAGAAGAATTTTATGGGCAAAGAAGGAGTTTGATATATTCTAGAGGAAAAGGGCAACATAAACAATGCAAAGAAACAATTATTTTGTAGATAGTAACTAGATTGACTTAGGCAGCTTCATCTCCCAAATGAAATACTTAGAGTGATTCTCATATTAAGTTGAATAGAAATGACAGAAAATATAACTAGAGAGATGAATACGTGTATATTTAAAGCTAATCTAATGTCTGTCATTCCTGGGTTCTTCCCATATTTTAACCCTCTTATTCTTCACTCTGATGCCTCTGTGTTATGTGCTATAGTATACAATTTGTACAGATAAGGGAATGAATTTAAGACATTAAATTTAGCCAGAGTTTACTGATGAGTGGGCATGCCCCAGGCATTTGCCACCTCTTAGCCCACACAGTTTCTTCTGTACCAATAAAGGGCATTGATTTCCAGATGAAGTATTTTGGCTTTGTATTAAAGTAAGTGGAAAGCAAGTACTAGCGTGATTAGATCTGAGACTGAGAAAGCTTATCCCAGCAGACAGCCCCGTAGACATTGGCAGAGGAGCAGGGATTAATAGATAAAAAGTCATTCTAACAGACAAGGCAGAAGATAATAATTGTTCCAAACAGGGCAGAGCATGTGGTTCTCTTTACAGAGAGTGAGATGGAAAGAGATTATGAGACAGTGAAGAAGGATGTGAAAGAAGGTGAAGTGAAGAAGGATAACCTTCGATGTAGTGAGCTGATCTATGTGCCAGATTTTGTTTTCGCTTTCATGTATTGTGTCAGTTGACTTCTCATGGTAATCCTATTTCTTCTTCTGCTCTATCAACAAATGATTGTGTAATTTTATAAGTAGGAGATATAGTTAATGGAAACATAGATCTGCTGTCAAGGAGTTTATAGTTTACTTCTGTAGATTTCATTTACAAATGTGGGAGGATCAAATCAGAGGCTTTATCTCCTCCAAATTCACACAGTGATCAGCCTTATATTGCTACCTCCCATTCTTCTGACCTTGTTTATCACATCTGTACCAAGGAAGTCCAGTATCTCCACTTATTTCTTGAAGGTCTTTGTTTTGTATTGCTCCAAGGAGTCAAACCAGCAAATGATTAGAACTTGCTCTAGATGTTGTCAGAACACTGCACAGCAATTTATGAGTAGGTTGGGTACCCAGGTGGCACCAGTGATAAAGACCACGCCTGTCAGTGCAGAATATACAAGAGACATGGGTTAAATCCCTGGGTTGGAAAGATCCCCTGGAGAAGGGCATGACAACCCACTCCAGTATTCTTGCCTGGAGAATCCCATGGGCAGGGGAGCCTGGCGGGCCATAGTCCCATAGAGTTGCAAAGAGTCAGACATGACTGAAGCAACTTAGCATGGACACATGCACGAACTCATGATAAAAAATTCTTCTTCATTGAATCTCATATTTTACTCCATCTTCCAGTCTGCCTCTCTACATCCTCTTATGTATGTGTATACTTGCTTCCTGATACTACAACTTAGCCAAATACGGACACTTTTTGGCATGTCAGCTGTTTCTTACTGGAAGAGAGACTTACATTACCACTTCAGCAGTGCTAATGCATGACAATATTGCCTGACTGTAATGTGGGCAACTGGGGAAGATCTAGAAGAGACCATGTATTTTGGTAAGAGGCATCTGCCTCCTCTGAAGTCACTGTACAGTTTCCAGTCAAGAAGTTGTTGATCACTGGATGAAGTGAAGCCATTCCTACAAATGAAAAAGATTCAGATAACAATCTGGAGGGCCAAGATTCTCAGGTTCATCTAACAGACATCCCTAACTTAGACTTCTTAGTTCTCCTCTTTCTCTGTTTAGAGTCTGAATTTGACAAATGACTGTGCATTCAGGGCACTGTGCATTCCGTCTCCTTTGCAATTCTGTCCTGATCATGATGGTATCTTGGGCTGATTTTCAGCACAGTCTGCCCTTCAAGAGATGAGAATCTCCTCAGAAGATGGAGGAGAGGCCCTCTGGCTATCAGAATGTAGCTTCAATTGGCAAATGGCTGCCCTGATCCTTTTTTGTCCTCAAGACTTCTAATTCTATTAATAGAAATCAGTCTACTTCACAATATTTGAAATTGGTGAAAATCTTAGTGATTATGGAGCCAGTACTTGTAAGTGGTTAGTGATAGTCATTCAGTCACGTCTGACTCTTTGTGACCCTGTGGACTGTAGCCTGCCATGCTTCTCCAACCATGGAATTCTCCTGACAGGAATACTGGAGTGGGTTGCCATTTCCTTCTCCAATAAGGGGTTATTATGACCACAAATAGCACCAGCAGTGGGGTCTGTTGTCAACTTGTGAGTAAATGGGTCCAAGGCTTGTCTTAGGTTGGTCCATTAGTTACTAAATCCTCATCTCCAAATCTGGAGAAGGAAATGGCAACCCACTCCAGTACTCTTGCCTGGAAAATCCTATGGAGAAAGGAGGCTGGTAGGCTATAGTCCATGGGGTCGCAAAGAGTCAGACATGATTGAGGGACTTCACTTCATCTCCAAATCAAATGTGTGTAAAAGGGGAGACAGAGTGGATGTGTAATTTCAACATCCTGTGTGGTTGATATTTGATCCTAAACTTTTACACTGTGGTGGACTTGAAAGCCTCACGATGCTTTGGAGAAAGATTAACCTCCAAATTCACAAGGTCCGGACTGTGTACATTCTGTATGTCCATGAAGGATATCATCTGATACATCAGGAGAAACAGTGAATTCTTCATAGAGACCAAACCAAATCACGAGTGCACTCAATTAGGCCTGTATCATCTTTCCTGTGCCATAGAATCTCTGTTGGAATGCTAGTGGTTTTGTGTTTCCACACTAGTGACTTCATCTCCAATAACATCACCGACTCAATGGACATTAGTTTGGGTAAACTCCAGGAGTTGGTGATGGACAGGGAGGCCTGGAGTGCCGCAGTCCATGGGGTTGCAAAGAGTCAGACACGACTGAGCAACTGAACTGAACTGAACCCGTGATGGGAATCAGAATACACAGTGGAGATAGTATATTTGGGCCCCATCAGCACCAAAACCAGCCTCAAGCTCTGAAAAGAGGAATGTCTGGAAGATAATCATAACTTTAAAGAGCTTTTATTTTATTTTTTAAATATAAATTTATTTATTTTAATTGGAGGTTAATTACTTTACAATATTGTATTGGTTTTGTCATACATCAACATGAATCTGCCACAGAATACATGTGTTCCCCATTTAAAAACTTGACACATATCTCGCTTTACCTCCAAGGAAAGGCTTGAAAGCTCTGAAACATATGCCAAGAGTTAGGGTGTTTTTTTCAGCTGAAATCACCTAGGAATTCCAAAAGGAGGGTTGCTGAGCTCAGTCAGTTTGGGGAGAAATTATACAGCACTAGTATTAGCTATTTCTGACCCTATTTTGCTTTCATTTGTTTTCTCTATTACTAAATTATTGACTTTGTGATCTTTCACTTTCTTTCTCTGGTCCTTCGAAGTTAGACCTTGCCCAGGAGTTGAAGCTGGATTCTTACATCTCCACTCTTTGCTTATCACATTGTTCCTGGCATTCCAGCTCTTATCAGCAGATAACTGCTTCCTTAATTCAGACCTTGATTGCAAAGCCCAAGGTCAGTCATTCACTGACAGCATCTGGCTCAGTCACCCAGCTTCAGGAGCACAGAAGGGAATTGGGCAAATAACAGCAAATACTTAGAAGAAGTACAGTTAGAGACTGAAATGCATTGTCCTAGTATTTCAATTTGCAAAAGGTGATTTGCTTTGAGAAGGCCAAAATAAAAACAGTTTGGATGTGCAGCAGATAGATGCAAGTGACAACTAGACTATTGGTTCACTTGGAGTCAAAGCTTTCTTTAGGAAAGACATGCTCCAGCTATGCCAGTCATAGAGCAGTTAGAGTATGCTGCCTGCCTTCCTAATGTACAGCTTATTATTAGCACCCCCTGGCAACAACATTACTCTCCAAAATATTCCAGAAGTAGTTCAGGGTGTAACATTCTATAAGGCCTTTGACTGGACTCATGAGTTTTTATGCTCAGAGAGAATGAATCCAAAGAAAGTTCTGGTTCAAGGCCTTTGCTTAAGATGCTGATAATCTTTGTAGTTACTAGAGATCCATGATTTAAAGAAAAACTTGAAAAGAAAAACAGGACAGTGATGAATCTTTTCTGTAGGACTTTGCCGATTTGCTCTGGCTAGGGGGCACTGAATATTTGGTTGACCACCTACTGCAAAACCCTGGATTTCCCACAGATACCATGATTTTCTGAAACACACAGACAGTGAGTGTTAATGAGTGTTTCAACATATAAACAGGTGATTTTATACTGACAAGTCACGAGTGCTAGCAATTTCAATAACCTACCAGGATGAGTAAGAGAGGAAGGATCCTTTGGATCCTAAAGAGGTAAGTTCAGTGATTAAATACATAATTTAACAGGAAGTTTTTTTCTACAGGTGAGGATATTTCTGTGTTTACTCTCTTGGGACTCAGTTTTAGCCAGGTGAAGCCCTCAGATATTAGAAAAATCCACATGTATTTCTTCTAAAAGTAATTGTTCTTTTCTTCCCATTCCACTGGATTGTGAAAAGTACTTTCTGTCCAGACATATTTCTAGAAATTCTGCTGTAAAAGGTAAAGAAAAAGCATGTCCTACTGATGCTGAAAACTTGATCTCTGTGCTTTGGTTCCAAATCAAATCTCAGAGACAGAGGTTTTGGCGAAGTAGAAAATAATACTTTTATTGCTTTGTCAGGCAAAGGGTGACACAGCAGGTGCCTACCCTGAAAAACTATGTCCCAGCCTGGGAGGATTTGATGAGGAGTTTTACAGCAAGTGGCTCAGATGGTAAAAGCATCTGGCTACAATGCAGAAGACCTGGGTTCAATCCCTGGGTCGGGAAGATACCCTGGAGAAGGAAATGGCAACCCACTCCAGTACTCTTGCCTGGAAAATCGCATGGACAGAGGAGCTTGGTGGGCTGCAGTCCATGGGGTCACAAAGTGCCGGACTCAACTGAGCTGCTAAACACTTTATTGCGTAAAGAGTTCAAAGGATACTGTTATGTGTGTCCCTTGAGGCAGAAGCAGGATTCTGTGCCAAGGCTGCACTATTGTTTCTTGACTTCTCCCTTGTCTCTGAATCCCCCTCCTTCCCCAATAAGCATCTGTTTGAACATGAGCTTTGGAACTCTGGAAGGTCATGGAGGCTGACAGAAAGGCTCGCATACTCAGGAGCCTGAGTGTCTTCTTCGTTTCCCTATCTCTGCTGTTTAATAATTCCTAGCCACTTCATGAGAAGAGTTGACTCATTGGAAAAGACTGATGCTGGGAGGGATTGGGGGCAGGAGGAGAAGGGGACGACAGAGAATGAGATGGCTGGATGGCATCAATGACTCGATGGACATGAGTCTGGGTGAACTCCAGGAGTTGGTGATGGACAGGGAGGCCTGGCGTGCTGCAATTCATGGGGTCGTAAAGAGTCGGACACAACTGAGCGACTGAACTGAAGTGAAATGAGCACAGTTATTTAGAGTTCCATGGCTTTAGTTTCTTGACTTGTAAAATGGAGACTAGGAGTTCCCTTAATATAGTGTTATTAGGAGAATCACATAACTAGTACATGAAAAACACCTGATATACAGAACACAGTTTAGCCTAAACATATTTCACTTCCTACATTCTAAGTATAAAAATCACAATTGTATTACTTTTGGTAAGATTTCTTTTTCTTTCTGAAGATTTTATTTACCCCTAATTTCAATATTTATTTCAAAGTAGGTTGATCTTTGGTCTTTCTTTAAATATGCCACCATTGGTCATTTAAACCTGTATTGAAAATAAATATATTTCTCTTTGCCAGGCAGAGTTCTATTTAGATATTTTTAGTTGAGCCCACTTTAAGATATTTTAAATCATAATCTGTTTCCATTTTAGTTTCTCAATTGAGTGCCTACTTTTGTTAACAATTTTCTAAATTAGGGATACAGATCAAGAAAATTGTCTACCTTCTTAGTACTTTAAAGTGCTATTTTAAACCTGCCAATCCTATTTGTTTGGCCCACACATGCACTCTCCCGGGTTTATCTATATGGCATAGCTTGGTACTTAAACAGAAGAGCTGGAATGAGAAGTATGCATCAAGTAGGAAAAGCCAGGACCAAACTGCCTTGGAGCAATACTGAATTCATCCATCAAGTGTATGTTCACAGGGTCTGGTTATTTGCATTTGATGTCACTTATGATTGGGTTGCCATTGCCTTCTCCAGGAGTGCTTCCTGACACAGGGATTAAACCCAGGTCTCCTGCACTGTAGGCAGACGCTTTACCCTCTGAGCCACCAGGGAAGACAAGATGATCATGATCATGTGATCACTCACTTAGAGCCAGACATTCTGGAATATGAAGTCAAGTGGGCCTTAAAAAGCATCACTATGAACAAAGCTAGTGGAGGTGATGGAATTCCAGTTGAGCTATTTCAAATCCTGAAAGATGATACTGTCAAAGTGCTGCACTCAATATGCCAGCAAATTTGGAAGACTCAGCAGTGGCCACAGGACTGGAAAAGGTCAGCTGTCATTCCATCCCAAAGAAAGGCAGTGCAAAATAATGCTCAAACTACCACACAATTGCACTCATCTCACACGCTAGTAAAGTAATGCTCAAAATTCTCCAAGCCAGACTTCAGCAATACGTGAAGCATGAACTTCTGATGTTCAAGCTGGTTTTAGAAAGATACGGGGAGAGAGGAGGGAGGAGGGATTCAGGATGAGGAACACATGTACCTGTGGCGGATTCATGTAGATGTATGGCAAAACCAATACAATATTGTAAAGTAGTTAACCTCCAATTAAAATAAATAAATTTGGTCTTTTGATGAGAAAGAAAAAGAAAAGGCAGAGAAATCAGAGATCAACTTGCCAACATCCGCTGGATCATTGAAAAAGCAAGAGAGTTCTATTTCTGCTTTTATTGACTATGCCAAAGCCTTTGACTGTGTGGATCACAATAAACTGGAAAATTCTGAAAGACATGGGAATACCAGACCACCTGACCTGCCTCTTGAGGAATCTGTATGCAGGTCAGGAAGCAACAGTTAGAACTGGACATGCTAAAACAGACTGGTTCCAAATAGGAAAAGGAGTATGTCAAGGCTGTATATTGTCACCCTGCTTATTTAACTTCTATGCAGAGTACATCATGAGAAACGCTGGGCTGGAAGAAGCACAAGCTAGAAATATCAATAACCTTAGATATGCAGATGACACCACCTTTATGGCAGAAAGTGAAGAGGAGCTAAAAAGCCTCTTGATGAAAGTGAAAGTGGAGAGTGAGAAAGTTGGCTTAAAGCTCAACATTCAGAAAACGAAGATCATGGCATCTGGGCCCATCACTTCATGGGAAATAGATCGGGCAACAGTGGAAACAGTGTCAGACTTTATATTTTGGGGCTCCAAAATCACTGCAGATGGTGATTGCAGCCATGAAATTAAAAGATGTTTACTCCTTGTAAGGAAAGTTATGACCAACCTAGATAGCATATTGAAAAGCAGAGACATTACTTTGCTAACAAAGGTCCATCTAGTCAAGGCTGTGGTTTTTCCAGTAGTGGATGTGAGAGTTGGACTGTGAATCAAGCTGAGCGCTGAAGAATTGATGCTTTTGAACTGTGGTGTTGGAAAAGACTCTTGAGAGTCCCTTGGACTGCAAGGAGATCCAACCAGTCCGTTCTAAAGGAGATCAGCCCTGGGTGTTCTTTGGAAGGAATGATGCTAAAGCTGAAACTCCAGTACTTTGGTCACCTCATGTGAAGAGTTGACTTATTGGAAAAACTCTGCTGCTGGGAAGGATTGGGGACAGGAGGAGAAGGGGACCACAGAGGATGAGATGGTTGGATGGCATCATTGACTCGGTGGACATGAGTTGAGTGAACTCCGGGAGTTGGTGATGGACAGGGAGGCCTGGCATGCTGCAATTCATGTGGTTACAAAGAGTCAGACACGACTGAGTGACTGAACTGATCATTGGGTAGTGATAAGTCATGCAAGTTGTTAAATATTTTAACTATCATCTTCTCAAAAGAGAACTTGAAGCTTCACACAATCTGTGTGGGTTAGAGATAGACACAAGAAAGTCTGGAAACAGAATTGGGGCTGTGGTTTGGGGTAGTAGGACAATAGTCCACTATGTAGAATTAAATGAAATGTTGGTATAACTTTCATATCTTATATTCTTGATTTTAAAGCCAACATATAAAACATACATTGATTATAATACCATCTATAATAATTTCAGAGATGTGTTGAATGCTGTCTCTTCTACTCATTGCTATACTAGCTTGAGTAACTTCTAAGATTATTTTTTAATGTGCATTTTGCAATTTTTGTGATATTTATTGAGATTAAACATGAGAAATATTTGTGAGTTTCTAAAACACAATGGGTGCATGGTACTTTTAAAATTCCTTTTCATTTTCCTGGATACCCAACATTGCTCTGAAATGAATTAAGTGTGGTCTACATTGTATGGATACTTATAGGAATATGACCTGCTTCCTCAAATTTGTCACCAGTCCTCTCAAAAGGCCTGGTTTAATTTTATCTGGTGCCAAAAATAAAAACTATTTTGAGCTCTAATTTTAGAGTGTATTTATTTTGTTTCTATAAGTAAGCAATACACTAATTATATTTCAACTTTGTTTTAGTTTCTAGAAAGGAGCATTTTAAATGAACTTTATAATTAGTCTATTAAAATTTTCTTATTTACTTTTCTCTTTCTATAACTTTAGGCTCATTATTATTTTATATTTCCCTAGAGTTATTAATTCAGAGAAGGCAATGGTAACTCATTCCAGTACTCTTGCCTGGAAAATCCCATGGGCAGAGGAGCCTGGTAGGCTTCAGTCCATGGGGTCGCTAGAAGTCGGACATGACTGAGCAACTTCACTTTCACTTTTCACTTTCATGCATTGGAGAAGGAAATGGCAACCCACCCCTGTATTCTTGCCTGGAGAATCCCAGGGTCGGGGGAGCCTGGTGGGCTGCTGTCTATGGGGTCGCACAGAGTCGGACATGACTGAAGTGACTTAGCAGCAGCTGTAGCAGAGTTATTAATTATGTTAGTAATATTAAAGTAGCCATTGAGGAATATAAAAAGCTTAGTCACATGCAATAATGGAAATCAGTTTTGAGCAAGAGTTCCAGTCATTACTAGTTAAATGATACTAAGTTTTTGAGTTTTGATGTATTTTTAAATTTTTTCATCAGTATTTTCTAGTTTTCTGTGTGCAAGTTTTTCACATCCTTGGTTAGGTTTATTCTTTTTAATGTTATTGTAAATAGTATTATTTTCTTATATAGAAATACAACTAATATTTGCATGTTGCTTTTTGGTCCTACAACTTTTAAGAACTTGTTTATTCTATAAGTTTTTTTGTGATGTGCTTAGGGTTTTATTTATAGAAGATCATGTCATGTCTTCTGCAACTAGAGATAATTCTACTTCTTCCTCTGTGATTTGGATGTCTTTTATTTCTTTTTCCTGAATAACTGCTCTAAGATTTCTAGTATTGCATTGTATAGAAGTAACAAGAGTAGGTATCCTTACTTATTTCTGATCTTAGAGAAAAAGCTTGAAGTTTGTCATATATAGCCTTTGTTATGCTATGTTGAAGTAAATTTCTTCTATAAGTAGTGTGTTGAGAGTGTTTACCAAGAAACTGTTTTGAATTTTGTAATATACTTTTTCCTGAATCTATTGAGAAGGTCATGTGATTTATATTGTATTTTGCAATTTAGATAACAAAGTTTTGCAGAGGTTAAGTAAGGAGCCCACACTGATATTTCTCCTTGGAGGTAGAGCCGGAACTCATATGCAAGTTTTAGACTATTCAGAGAAAAATAAACAGAAAATACGTAGTGGCTGATTTCACTTCAGAAATATTATCTATAACTTTGGATTGTGCTGTGTGCTTAGTCACTCAGTTGTGTCTGACTCTTTGCGACCTCATGGACTGTAGCCGACCCGGCTCCTTGAAGATTCTCCAGGCAAGAGTGCTGGAGTGGGTCGCTACATCCTTCTCCAGAGGATCTTCCCAACCCAGGTCTCCTGCTTCACAGGCATATTCTTTACCGTCTGAGCCACCAGGGAAGCCCCATAACTTTGGGTTAGAATTAAAAATTGTGTAGAGGTTATATTTTCTTCAAATCACGTGAACTGCACCCAGTCAATCAGAGAAACTTTTCAATACCACTTTTCGCAATGCAATTCATGGGGTCAGTTATGATGTTTTACCCTATTCATTTATTAAAGATACAATCCCACAAGTGAAATTTCTTTCCAGGACTGGAAAAAAAATGAATTCTGCCTGTACCTTTGATAATTTGTGTTTCTTCCCTTGAAATTGGCCTTCAGTAATAAATTATAAATTGACAACAAACATCTGAAAGAATGTTCAACCTTACCAAGAATAAAATAAATGCAATAAGACTTTGAAGAATTAGGTACTGCTTTCACTTTTCAGTTTGGTAAATTAAAAAGACCAATGATGCATGTTGTAAGAAAGCAGGCAAGCAGTCTTTGATTATGGGTATGTAAAATCATGACATTGTACAGGAAACAGGGATGAAGACCATCCCCATGGAAAAGAAATGCAAAAAAGCAAAATGGCTGTCTGAGGAGGCCTTACAAATAGCTGTGGAAAGAAGAGAGGCAAAAAGCAAAAGAGAAAAGGAAAGATATAAGCATCTGAATGCAGAATTCCAAAGAATAGCAAGAAGAGATAAGAAAGCCTTCCTCAGCGATCAATGCAAAGAAATAGAGAAAAACAACAGAATGGAAAAGAATAGAGATCTCTTGAAGAAAATCAGACATACCAAGGGAACATTTCATGCAAAGATGGGCTCGATAAAGGACAGAAATGGTCTGGACCTAACAGAAGCAGAAGATATTAAGAAGAGAAGGCAAGAATACACAGAAGAACTGTACAAAAAAGATCTTCATGACCCAGATAATCATGATGATGTGATCACTCATCTAGAGCCAGACATCTTGGAATGTGAAGTCAAGTGGGCCTTAGAAAGCATCACTACGAACAAAGCTAGTGGAGGTGATGGAATTCCAGTGGAGCTATTTCAAATCCTGAAAGATGATGCTGTGAAAGTGCTGCACTCAATATGCCAGCAAGTTTGGAAAACTCAGCAGTGGCCACAGGACTGGAAAAGGTCAGTTTTCATTCCAATCCCAAAGAAAGGCAATGCAAAAGAATGCTCAAACTACCGCACAATTGCACTCATCTCACATGCTAGTAAAGTAATGCTCAAAATTCTCCAAGCCAGGCTTCAGCAATATGTGAACCGTGAACTCCCTGATGTTCAAGCTGGTTTTAGAAAAGGCAGAGGAACCAGAAATCAAATTGCCAACATCCACTGGATCATGCAAAAAGCATGATAGTTCCAGAAAAACATCTATTTCTGCTTTATTGACTATGCCAAAGCCTTTGACTGTGTGGATCACAATAAACTGTGGAAAATTCTTCAAGAAAAGGGAATACCAGACCACCTAACCTGCCTCTTGAGAAACCTATATGCAGCTCAAGAAGCAACAGTTAGAACTGGACATCGAACAACAGACTGGTTCCAAATAGGAAAAGGAGTGCATCAAGGCTGTATATTGTCACCCTGCTTATTTAACTTCTATGCAGAGTACATCATGAGAAACGCTGGGCTGAAAGAAACACAAGCTGGAATTTCTGGGAGAACTATCAATCACCTCAGATATGCAGATGACACCACCCTTATGGCAGAAAGTGAAGAGGAGCTAAAAAGCCTCTTGATGAAAGTGAAAGAGGAGAGTGAAAAAGTTGGCTTAAAGCTCAACATTCAGAAAACGAAGATCATGGCATCTGGGCCCATCACTTCATGGGAAATAGATGGGGAATCAGTAGAAACAGTGTCAGACTTTATTTTTTTTGGGCTCCAAAATCACTGCAGATGGTGACTGCAGCCATGAAATTAAAAGATGCTTACTCCTTGGAAGAAAAGTTTATGATCAACCTAGATAGTATATTCAAGAGCAGAGACATTACTTTGCTGACTAAGGTCCGCCTAGTCAAGACTATGGTTTTTCCAGTGGTCATGTATGGATGTGAGAGTTGGACTGTGAAGAAGGCTGAGTGCCAAAGAATTGATGCGTTTGAACTGTGGTGTTGGAGAAGACTGTTGAGGGTCCCTTGGACTGCAAGGAGATCCAACCAGTCCATTCTGAAGGAGATCAACCCTGGGATTTCTTTGCAAGGAATGATGCTAAAGCTGAAACTCCAGTACTTTGGCCACCTCATGCGAAGAGTTGACTCATTGGAAAAGACTTTGATGCTGGGAGAGATTGGGGGCAGGAGGAGAAGGGGACGACCCAGGATGAGATGGCTGGATGGCATCACGGACTCGATAGACATGAGTCTGAGTGAACTCTGGGAGATGGTAATGGACAGGGATGCCTGGCGTGCTGCAATTCATGGGGTTGCAAAGAGTCGGACACGACTGAGCGACTGAACTGAACTGAACTGACTGAAATGGAATTAAAGTTTTTGGAGGGCCAAAATTGCTGATAACTTAGACAACTAAAATTTATACACTTTGGACTCAGCCACTCTACTCCAGGAAAATTTCCTACTTCTCAGTTATGCAAATAGATATCAGAAAGTTTATCTATATACCAACTTTGTGATTTGCTTAATTCCCCTATAAATTGGAACTTTTAAGAGGATCTACCTTATTGAGCATTGTATGAGGTAATCAACTGAGCAATTTGCATATATCAGTCATAATTTAGTTACAGTCTTAAAACATTTTTTTTGTATTTAATCAGCTTCAGTTTTAAATTGCAAAAATAATATATACTTGTTACAAAGTAGTATGAGATAGAAAAATTCCCCTTTCTGATCCCTGTAAGAAATACTCTGATTTTGATAATTGACCACATGGGAGTTCTTTGATTGGAGCTCTTGAGTGAATCAGATTTATTTCCTGGGCTTTTTAGTTTATTCTCAAGAGCATTAGCTTTTGAGAAATATGTCGAGAAAACTGTTCATTTTATTAGAATATAGCGTTGAATCATAGTCTGCTAATTGACATAGCCTTAAACCATGGAGATAATAACCAGTAGCTGGATCAACCTCTCTAAATTGCCAACATTGAAATATAGCACTAATGTCATTTACCCATACACAAACTCTGTTAAGTAGTAACATCCTTTGGACTTTCTGCTAAGTGCACATCTTTCTTAAAAGTATTTTAACATGGAAACTTGAAACTATTATTAGATACTCCCTTTAATTCATTGTAATTAAGGAGCATCACAATCATTGAGGGTAATAATTTGATGAAATATTGTAAAAGTGTGTGTGCTAAGTCGCTTCAGTTTTGTCTGACTTTGTGCCACCCTATGGACTGTAGCCCACCAGGCTCCTCTGTCCATGGGGATTCTCCAGGTAAGAATACTGGAGTGGGTTGCCGTGCCCCACTCCATGCCCTGCCTGACCCAGGGATTGAACCCACATCTCCTAAGTCTCCTGCATTTACAGGCAGATTCTTTACCACTATTGCCCCACGGGAAGCCCTAATTAAGTAAGGAGCATCACAACATTGGAGATAATAATTTGATGAAATATTTTAGAAGTAGATTGAAGAAATAATTGAAAAAAGACAAAATAGTTTGAGAAGCTTTAAGACCTTAACCATCCCTGCTTTGACAGGGTCATTAATACATTGAAACAGTATAACACTAGTCTAGGAATGAAAACATGGACTTAAATTGTAAAATTTTATGGGACACTGCATATTTTTAAGATCAGACCACTAGTGGGATGCAATCTAAGAACGGACTGCATATCTCAAGGCAGGGTTTTTTCTAGGGACCGCCCATGGTATTTCACTCTGCTTGTTTGTTGTTCAGTTGCTAAGTCATGTCCAACTCTGTGACTCCATGGACTGTATCCTTCCAGGCACCTCTGTCCATGGGATTTCCCAGCAAGAGTGCTGGAGTGGGTTGCCATTCCCTTCTCCTTTATCTTCCCAACCCAAGGATAAAACCCAGGTCTCTTATACCTCCTGCACTGGCAGGCAGGTTCTTTACCACTAGTGCCACCTGGAAAGCCTCTAGAGGTTAGAGCAGTGGTGGGGGATAAAAAAAACAACCCTGAAAGTCCCTGCTCTCATGAAGCTTTCCTGCTCTTAGAAGAATATAATGAGAATATACACCCCACACTTTAGGTCATCACAGAGCACCAGGCTGGGCTCCTTGTGTTATTAATACATAGCAACTTTACCCTAGCTGTCTGTTTTACACATGATAGTATATACATTTTAGTGCTACTTCTGCAATTTTGTTCTACCCTCTCCTTCCCTCACTGTGTGTACAAGTCTGTTTTCTACATATGCATCATCATTCTTTCTCTGCAAATAGGTTCACCAGTAATATTTTTCTAGATTCTATATATATGTGTTAATATATGAGATTTGTCTTTCTCTTTCTGACTTCACTCTATATAACAGGTTCGTCTATCTCATTAGAGGAACTAGAGGCCCTAGGTTCATTTGCCTCACTAGAACTGACTCAAATGTGTCCCTTTTATGGCTGAGTAATATTCATTGATTATTTATACCACAGCTTCCTTATCCATTCATTTGTCAGTGGACATCTAGGTTATGTCCATGTCCTGGCTGTTGTAAATAGCGCTGCAGTGAACACTGGGGTACAGGTGTCTTTTTGAATTGTGATTTTCTCAGGGTTTATGCCCAATAGTGGGATTGCTGGGTCATATGGTAGTTTTATTTCTAGCTTTTTAAGGAATCTTCATACTGTTCTTAATAGTGACTGTATCAATTTACATCCCCAACAATAGTAAAGGAAGGTTCCCTTTTCCCTGCATCCTCTCTAACACTTACTGTTTGTAGGGGCTTCTCTGGTGGCTCAGAGGTTAAAGAGTCTGCCTGGAATGCAGGAGACCCGGGTTTGATCCCTGAGTTGGGAAGATCCCCTGGAGAAGGAAATGGCAACCCACTCCAGTACTCTTGCCTGGAGGCTACAGTCCATGGGGTTCCAAAGAGTCGGACACAACTGAGTGGCTTTACTAATGCTGTTTGTAGATTTTTTGCTGATGGTCATTCTGACCTGTGTGAGGTGATATCTCACTGGAGTTTTGATTTGCATTTCTCTAATAATGAATAATGTTGAGCATCTTTTCATGTCAAGCATGTCCTTCTAATTACTGTGGTTATGTGAACCAAGTAATTCTTTTAAGCAAAATGGGTTAAAAGATTTAGATGATTTTAAGGCTTCTGTGTAGACTCTTTCTAGTCTTATCCACACTTCAGTATTTCCTTTCCTCTTTTTTTTTTTTTCCTAATCACAGAATTTTGTTAGTTTTAAAGTGAGTTGAAATATAAATTATATGTTGTCATGTAGTGTTCAAACTAGATTTTAAATTGTATTATGGGCATTGATACCCAAGAGTTCCAAGTATCTCAAGCACTACTTAAAGGAATTGTAACATACTGGTCATATATAGGACATCTGGAGCCAGACTGTCTGGAGTCTAGATCTCAGGCCTACTGATTGTTATGCAACCTCAGGAAGTTTTTTAGTATCTCAGCTTTCTTATTGATAAAATGGGAACAGTAATGTTAATCCATCATATGAAGTTGTTTTGAAGACTGCTAATGTAGATCATATAGAAAAATACTGGTATGTTTTTATTATGACTTATTTTGTCAAGAAACCAATGAAGCATGGGAAAAAAGAAAGTGCTAAACCAGTAAAACATACCCTCATGAAAGTCAGAAAATCCTCCACACCTGTAGCGTTAGCTCTTCCACTGAAAACTGGGCATGGCATGCATTCCTACAAAGTTCCAGCATGGCCTTTCCGTCGGTCCAGTGCTCCAAGCATTACATCAGTAAGTACACTTGAAATGAAACCAGTTTGCCATCCTGAATCTTTTCTGTAGAGAATGTCCCAAAGCTTCATATACAGACACTTGTTTTTTCCTCCTGGAAAAAAAAGAGGTAAATAGGAAGAAATCAAAGTTCACTGTAGTTAAGTTAATTTTGTATGCCAGTTTGTTGGGACAGGTTCAATTTTTACCCCAGTGTAATTATTATCAATAATACTGATAATATTCACTCTCTCTAAGTTGTCCCACTGTGTATCACAAATTATATGGCCATTTTAACAGAGTTTTGCCAAGAGAACACACTGGTCACAGCAGGCACCCTCTTCCAATGACACAAGAGATGACTAGACACATGGACATCACCAGATGATCAATACTGAAATAAAATTGATTATATTCTTTGTAACCAAAGATGGAGAAGCTCAATACAGGCAGCAAAAACAAGACTGGGAGCTGACTGTGGTTCAGATAATCAGCTCCTTATTGCAAAATTCAGGCTTAAATGGAAGAAAGTTGGGAAAACCACTAGGCCATTCACATATGACCTAAACCAAGTCCCTTATGATTATACAGTGGAGGTGGCAAATAGATTTAAGGGATTAAATATGGTAGACAGCATGCCTGAGAACTATGGACAGAGATTTGTAATATTATACAGGAGGTGGTGACCAAAACCATGCCCAAGAGGAAAGAAACACAAAAAGGCAAAGTGACTGTGTGCGGAGGCCTTCCAAATAGCTGAGAAAGAAGGGAAGCAAAAGGCAAAGGGGAAAAGGAAAGATATACCCAACTAAATGTAGGGTTCCAGAGAATAGCAAGGAGAGAGAAAACAGCCTTCTTAAGTGAACAATGCCAAAAAAAAACAACCCAAAAAACAAAAAACAAAACAAAACAAAGCAGAAAAACAGGAAAGCAACAGATTGGGAAAGACTAAGATCTCTTCAAGAAAACTAGAGCTATCAAGTGAACATTTCATGCAAAGATGGACACAAAAAAGGACAGAAACAGCAAGGACATAACAGAAGCAGAAGAAATTAAGAAGATGTGGCAAGAATACATGGAAGAACTGTACAAAAAACTCTTAATGACCTGAATAATCACAATGATGTGATCACTCACCTGGAGACAGACTTCCTGGGGTGTGAAGTCAAGTGGGCCATAGGAAGCATTACTAAGAACAACAGAAATCAGATTGATTATATTCTTTGCAGCCAAAGATGCAGAAGCCCTATAAAGTCAGGGAAAACAAGACTTGGAGCTACTGTGGCTCAGATCATGAACTCCTTATTCAGACTTAAATTGAAGAAAGTAGGGAAAACCACTAGACCATTCAGGTATGACCAAAAGCAAATCCCTTACAGTGAAAATGTATATAATACACTTGAAATACAGTGGAAGTGAGAAATAGATTCAAGGAATTAGACCTGATAGACAGAATGCCTGAAGATCTATGGACGGAGGTTCCTGACATTGTACAAAAGGCAGGGATCAAGACCATCACCAAGAAAAATAAATACAAAAAGCAAAATAGTTGTCTGAGGAGGCCTTATAAATAGCTGTGAAAGGAAGAGAAGTGAAAGGCAAAGGAGATAAGGAAAGATATACCCATCTGAATGTAAATTCCAAAGAACAGCAAGAAGAGATAAGAAAACCTTCCTCAGTAATCAGTGCAAAGAAATAGAGGAAAACAATAGAATGGGAAAGACTAGAGATTGCTTCAAGAAAATTATAGATACCAAGGGAACTTTTCATGTAAAGATGGGCACCATGAATGACATTAAAGGCTCTTTATGGACCTAACAGAAGCAGAAGATATTAACAAGAAGTGACAAGAATACACAGAAGAACTATACCAAGGGAACATTTCATGCAAAGATGGGCACAATAATGGACATTACAGAATGCTCTGTATGGAACTTACAGAAGCAGAACATATTAAGAAGAGATGACAAGAATACACAGAAGAGAATTGTACAAAAAAGATCTTCACGACCCAGATAATCACGATGGTGTGATCGCTCACCTAGAGCCAGACATCCTGGAGTGCAAAGTTTAGTGGGCCTTAGGAAGCATCACTACAAACTAAGCTAGTGGAGGTGGTGGAATTCCAGTTAAGCTATTTCAAATCCTGAAAGATGATACTTTGAAAGTGCTGCACTCAATATACCAGCAAATTTGGAAAACTCAGCAGTGGCCACAGGACTGGAAAAAGTCAGTTTTCATTCCAATCCCAAAGAAAGGCAATGCAAAAGAATGCTCAAACTGCCACACAATTGCAGTCATCTCACAAGTCAGCCAAGTAATGCTCAAAATTCCCCAAGCCAGGCTTCAACAGTACATGAACCATGAACTTCCAGATGTTCAAGCTGGTTTTAGAAAAGGCAGAGGAATCAGAGATCAAATTGCCAACATCTGTTGGATCATCAAAAAAGCAAGAGAATTCCAGAAAAATATTTACTTCTGCTTTATTGACTATGCCAAAGCCTTTGACTGTGTGGATCACAATAAACTGGTCATTTTGAAAAGAAATGGTAAAACCAGACCATCTGACCTGCCTCTTGAGAAATCTGTATGCAGGTCAGGAAGCAACAGTTAGAACTGGACATGGAAAAAGACTGGTTCCAAATTGGAAAAGGAGTATTTCAAGGCTGTATATTGTCACCCTGCTTATTTGATTTATATGCAGAGTACATCATGAGAAACACTGGGCTGGATGAAGCACACGCTGGAATCAAGATTGCCGGGAGAAATACCAATAACCTCAGATATGCAGATGACACCTCCCTTATGGCAGAAAGCTAAAAAGAACTAAAAGAGCCTCTTGATGAAAGTGAAAGAGAAGAGTGAAAAAGTTGGCTTAAAGCTCAACATTCAGAAAACTAAGATCATGGCATCTGGTCCTATCACTTCATGGGAAATAGATGGGGAAACAGTGGAAACGGTAGCAGACTTTGTTTTTTAGCTCCAAAATCACTGCAGCCATGAAATTAAAAGACAGTTACTCCCTGAAAGAAAAGTTATGACCCACCTAGACAGCATATTAAAAAGCAGAGACATTGCTTTGCCAACAAGGATCCATTTAGTCAAGGCTGTCTATGGTTTTTTCAGTAGTCATGTATGGATATGAGAGTTGGACTATAAAGAAAGCTGAGGGCCAAAGAATTGATGCTTTTGAACTGTGGTGTTGGAGAAGAGTCTTGAAACTCCCTTGGACTGCAAGGAGATCTAGCCAGTCCATCCTAAAGGAAATCAGCCTTGAATATTCTCTGGAAGGACTGATGAGCTGAAACTCCCATACTTTGGCCACCTAATGTGAAGAACTGACTCATTTGAAAAGACCCTGATTCTGGGAAAGATTGAAGGCAGAAGCAGAACGGAACTACAGAGGATTAGATGGTTGGATGGCATGACTGACTCAATGGACATGAATTTGAGTAAACTCCAGGAGTTGGTGATGGACAGGGAGGCCTGGTATGCTGCAATCTGTGGGGTCATTAAAAAGAGTCAGACACGACTGAGAAACTGAACTGACTGAACTGATGGCTTTTCCAGTAATCATGTACGGATATGAGATTTGACTGCTGAATGTTGAGCACCGAAGAATTGATGCATTCGATGTGTGGTCAAGAGAAGACACTTGACAGTTCCTTGGACAGAAAGAATATCAAACTAACCAATCCTAAATGAAATAAAACCTGAATATTCATTGGAAGAACCTATGCTGAAGCTGAAGCTCTGGTTCTTTGGCCACTTGATGCAAAGAGCCAACTTATTGGAAAAGACCTTGATGCTAGGAAAGATTGAGGGCAGGAAGAGAAGTGGGTGACAGAGGATGAGATGGTTAGATGGAAACACCAACTCAATGGACATTTCTGTGAGATAGTGAAGGACGAGTCCAGGCAATAGAGAAGAACAAGGAAGCCTGGTGTGCTGAAGTTCACAGGGTCGCAAAGAGTCAGACACGACTTAGCAACTGGACAACAGCAACAATAATGGGCACTTTCATTATAATTTATTGTATAGAGCTATAACATAGATTATTTTAACTATTTTGAACTTGGTGTTTCTACAAGTATCCTTCAGAAGTGGAAACAGACAACACAACTTACTTTTTGCGATTCACTTATTGATTGTTAAGTCCAGCTGTAAAGACAGATTTATATGTATGAGGAAATATCTTTATAACTTTTCAAAGGATGAGTCACATCTTGTGCTGCACAACTTCTCAGGTGGCACAGTGGTAAAAAATCCGCCTGCCAATGGGAGAGACACAGGAGGAGCAGGTTCAATTCCTGGGTCTGAAAGATCCCCTGGAAGAAGAAATGACAACCCACTCCAGTATTCTTGCCTGAAAAATTCCATTGATAGGGCAACCTGCCAGGCTACTCCATGGAGTCATAAGAATTCAGACAGAACTGAGTGCCTAAGCACGCATGCACATCCTGTGTGCTTTTATTTTTCCATAATGTTAAAAATGTTATTGATTCCTGAAATACCTGATTTTTCTGCATGTAACAGTTAGTCACAATTTCAAGAAATAAAACCTTGAAACTTGTAATGAATGTTGTTTGTGGGCCAGCTTCTTTTCAAGTGACTATAACAACTTACCATTCTAAAGAGGTTTAATTTCTTATCTCCAGATGACAATCTTAAAAATCATGCCACATTCATAAATTCATGATTTTGTTTATCTTTTAGTGTGAATTTATTTTTAAACAAAATAAAAAAAAATGTCATATTTGCATATCTCAAGTCAAACTCATGTATAAAGTATTTATTTGTATAATTGGAATAGAATGCCTATTTTGATAATAAGTTGTAGTAATAAACATTTTTATTCAACCGTGAATATTGATTGCTAAGGAAATAACTATACTGAACTTTGTCTCTTTGCAAAACACTCATGAATTAATTTACAATAAATAATGTGTTGAAAAGTGTTAATGGTTAAATGATTTTTAATTATTTTAGTTTAGCTTCTTTGAAGCTTTATGTGTATATATATATATCATATTAACAAAATCAACAGTCTAATATGTCACTAATCAAAGCAGATCTTACTCAAATAAACTCTCACCATTACACATATACACACACATAGCATTTGCAAATAATTTTTTAAAAAATCCCTAAAACTCGTACAGTATAACCCATTTGCTATTTATGACTTTCCCAGTTGAAGTAACATAAAACCAAGATGATTTTAATGAGAAGTTCAGTTGAAAACCAATGTCATTGGAAAACTCTAAATTTTCATGGACTTCTGATTAAGAACCTGAAAACCAAAGAATAAAAATTATAAATCACTGCAGATGGTGATTGCAGCCATGAAATTAAAAGACGCTTACTCCTTGGGAGAAAAGTTGTGACCAACCTAGATAGCATATTCAAAAGCAGAGACCTTGCTTTGCCGACTAAGGTTCATCTAGTCAAGGCTATGGTTTTTCCTGTGGTCACGTATGGATGTGAGAGTTGGACTGTGAAGAAAGCTGAGCACCGAAGAATTGATGCTTTTGAACTGTGGTGTTGGAGAAGACTCTTGAGAGTCCCTTGGACTGCAAGGAGATCCAACCAGTCCATCTTGAAGGAGATCAGCCCTGGGATTTCTTTGGAAGGAATGATGCTAAAGCTGAAACTCCAGTCCTTTGGCCACCTCATGAGAAGAGTTGACTCTTTGGAAAAGACTCTGATGCTGGGAGAGATTGGGGGCAGGAGGAGAAGGGGACAACCCAGGATGAGATGGCTGGTTGGCATCACAGACTCAATGGATGTGAGTCTGAGTGAACTCCGGGAGTTGGTGATGAACAGGGAGGCCTGGTGTGCTGAGATTCATGGGGTCGCAAAGAGTCGGACACGACTGAGCGACTGAACTGAACTGAAACAATATAAATATACTAAACTTTTTTCATTGTTTATATTTTAGGCAGCCATGATAGTATAATTTTTGTGATTACATAATGTCAGAAAATGTTTTTGTTACCAATGGGTAAGAATTTTTTCTTATGTACATTTCTTCCACATGCAGCTATTAGTTATGCATTTAAGGATGGTTTTATAATAAGGAGAAGGAAATGGCAACCCACTCCAGTGTTCTTGCCTGGAGAATCCTAGGGACGGGGGACAGAGTCGGACACGACTGAAGCGACTTAGCAGCAGTAGCATAATAAGGTTTGGAGACTACTAGAGTAGAAATATCACTAAAATGTACTAACCAGTGACATAATTTTTGGGTACATTATTTCTGCTAGAAATGCAGTAAAACTTTTGTAAAAACCTGCTAAAATTAGACCTGCTTATGCTTTATGAAAACTCATGTCCTCATTCTGAATCAAATTGACTGTGAAGAGTTAAGCCATAAATCTCAGAGCTATGTTGGAAAGAGCCTGATCTACATTGTCTGTCAGAAGTTGTTGTTCTTGTTTGTTAGATATGGTTTTATTAAGTATGTTTGTGTACGTTAACAAAATAATATATGTGAAAAATATATAACACTGCCTGACACATAACAATTGGTCAAAGATAGGGGATATTCACTCTCCTTCTCTTTTTATCTCTTTCAATCTCTCTTCCTGATCCTTTCATCTCCGATTTTCTCAGTCTTTGGTCAATCTTAGTCCTGTGTATGACTCCTAGTTTCTCTCTTGCTTGCTTCCCTTTTTGTTTTTCTTTCTTTTTCAAACTGAACTAGAATATCTGGGTTCTAACCCTAGTTTCGTGGACTCAGTAACATCTTAGATTAAACCTCAAAATAAATAAGCTTTTGGAACCCTTAGGTACATTCAATTTCAGAGAAATTTCAAGAGCAGAATGACATCCTATTGGTAATTCTAATTCATTTATAGGCCTCCAATTTCATTTTATCCACTCTTAAAAACCAGCTGCATTATCTCATTCAGTGCTAACCCAATTCAATTAAAAATTTTATTGGTTTATTGTGTGCAAAGCAATTATTTCATTTCTGTGAGGGATGATGTTAATAATTCATTACCTATTAAAAAGGAATAATATAGAATGATAATATATCAGTCATAAATATGTATACATGTTAGTACAGAGTCTCAAAAGCTATAAAACAACAGATTAACTGCAGAAGACAGTTGATAAAAAATAAGTCATTTTATCACACATCTCTCAGACTGATAAATTAAGAAGAAAATTATAATTAGAGGTATCTGAGATATGAACAAGACATAATGAATAAATATTGAGCTGCTAATGATAAAGCTGTCAATACTCAATAAATTAGAACATTGACAAAACAAACTTAAGGATTGTTGTTGATGTTTAGTCACTCAGTTGTGTACAACTCTTTGTGACCTCATGGATTGTAACCCCCAGGCTCTTCTCTATATGAGATTTCTCAGGCAAGAATACTGGAGTGGGTTGCCATTTCCTTCTCCACAGGATCTTCCTGACCCAGGGATCGAACATATGTCTCCTGCATTGGCAGGCAGATTCCTTACCATGGAGCCACCAGGGAGGCCCTTTCATATACCCTAGAAACTGGCAATCTCAGTTCTGGGCATATAGGCCTAAGAAATTCTTGCGTAAATGCTCACGGGAACATACACACGTTGTTTAGTTCAGTGTTGCTTATGGTGTCAGCAGGTTGGAGAGTCTGTGGACATTCGTAACTTCAGGATGAGTAAGTATACTTGTGAGTGCATTCTGTGGAGTACTACAGAGATACACTCGACAATAGACTAGATGATCACACATGTTGAAAACAGCATGCTTAGTAGGAAACTAACCACAACTGGCTCTATAGAAAAAAAAAAACTATAGATTTTGTTTTGTTCTTTAAAGTTAAAAAGATAAGAACAAAAACAGTTCAGTTTGTTAGAATACAGAGCAGACCAATATATGCACCAAATGCATTAGACTGGCTTACTATTTTAGGGTGGTAAGGAATTGGAGTGGGGAAAGGGTAAAATATACTAAAAAACTGACTAGAGAAACAGATCAATGCCATGAATCAAGGTGTATAATTAACTTTTTTTGAAGAGTGAGGGAGAAAGGAGTCAGAATGTATCATGTAAAACATACAAGTCGCTAGTCCCTGTATGCAAGAGTTTTGCAGTCTAACATCAGTATAATATAATTTGGGGAGTAATCCTCTCCCTAACTGTTTTAATATATTTTTCAATGTATCACAAAACTTTTAAGAACCATTGCTATGTTAAAAATATCCTCATAAAATTTTAAATTTTGTTGAGATATATTTAAACCACAATTTAAAAACTGGAGGCTGGAGGGACAAATTGGAGCTGTGACTGTGTTTTGTCTGGCCTTTATGGTATTACCAAATAATTGTGAAGACTTAATATGTGTTAAATTTCACAAGTTATGATTTTTGGTTTATCTAAAATCACAATTTTGGTGATATCAGCTCTGTACTTTTCTATGACAGTGTTTTGGTAGTTCCTGAGGAGCAGTTGTTTAAATTTGGATTATTTACTCTCCAGGTGGGCACACTGTTGCTTGATGCACTGTATCTATTTATATCACTACCCAAGTCCTAGTCACACTTAATTGGTGAGGCCTTAAAGAACACGTGTACAGACCCCCAGGCCGAGCAAAGAAGGTTCATGTCCATGACCATCTCACACTTACCTGCCGCATCACTAACTTTAGACCTTCTACAGACCTTTGGGTTGTAGCAGAAGACACTGGGCAGTGAGTAGAGGGCAAATTGGAACACACAGGACAATTAGGAAAGGGTCAGAGTCAGGACACTAAAACTTAACTGTTACCATTTAAGACCAAGTTAAATGTATACTGATGCTGTCTTCTATAAATTTATAAAAAAAAGTTTCTATTTTTTTCCTCCTCTTAAATTTGTATTCATTCAGTTTTTATCATGAAGTCTTTGACTTTAGGAATATTCTCCATTTTATTAAGTATTATTATTAATAAGATGTGTTAAAATAATTTATCTTTGTATCCATTCATATATATATATATATATATATATTTATATTTATTTATCCCTCTCTGGCCATTTATTCAACAATATTAAACAAGTACCAAGTACTTGACATGATTCCAGGGTACAGGAGTGTATGAAACTAAGGGCTCTTCTGTGCTCCCAGAAGCTTATGGACTGTAGGAGAAAAAGGTAAGAAATAAAGTATAGGAAGTATGAGATGGTTGTGTCTACCTGTAGAGACTAACTAGTGGAAAGTTTTTATGGTTTCATGGAGGAAGTGACCAAAACAAGATCTTTTTTCTGTCCCTCATTAACCCTGAGCCTGGCTCCCTTACTTGCTTTATTACTTAATTTCACTCTTTGTTTTTTTACTTGATTAAAATGACTTCTGAGTGCACTAAGCATTGCTATAATCTAATGAACAGTATTATACTTGTCTAAACAGAGGCACTTGTAGAGAAAAAAGAAAACTAATGTAGGCATAGCTGTTTTCACTACTTCACTGCAATAAAAAGGATAATTACTTTGGCCTTGGAAAATAACAAGATTTCCATGTAGTTTTCATCACTGAAATTTCTTACTCCTGTATCAATAACTTCCCAAATAAAATTATTCCTCTGCAGTCACTATAACTTACTTCATTTCATCATCTAATATGATGGCACACAGGGCATCAGACAATTTTAGCTGGACCCAGAAGGACTCCTTTTTTTTTTTTTTTTTAACTTTTTTGAGCTATAAATGTATAAATTTTAATGCCCATTGTGGGACGGGGGAAATTATATAAACTGCAATTCAAACCTGTGACTTTCTGAAAAGAATTGTATTAGCGCAGGCTAACATGAGTGATTGAGTAATAAAAAACTGGAAAAAAAATGGGAAGTGAGTAATGTAAAAATGGTATATGGATATTGAAACATTGTGAGGGTGAATCTTACATGAATGAAGTTTTTAAAAATGCTTGACTAAGTGCTTTGCAATGGTCAATTTTTATATCAAAAGCTTGGCCTCTGTGCACTGGTGCTGAAGAGTATCTCAGAGACAGAGTTTCGGGTGAAGTAGAAAAGAATACCTTTGCACTCCTTTAATCTGGCCTCATGTGTTCTCCTGGTGAATTTTGAGGTTATCCAACTGTGACTTTCTCTCTAGAACATCTTCCATTTGGTGGGGAGTTCAGCTCTGTAAGAGCTAAAAGATGCTGCTATGTGTATCCCTGGGGGCAGAAGTAGGACCCTTCCCCACACTACAGTACTGTTTCCTTGCTGCTCTTCCCTTGTCTCTGCACGCCATCCCTTCCATGATTAGCAAGTGTTTGGAAAGGTTTGCTTCCTCAGTAGCCCCACAGAGTCCTGCTTGGTTTCACTTTGAGCTTTATTCAGCATTTTCTTGAAATCTTTCCTTCTGTGAGACCCTGAAATCTCTGAGAGACTGAAGTGTATGGGGAGGATGTAGCAAAGAAACGCACATAAGGTTCCTCTGAGAAAGCTCAGAAATTAATGTGAAATACAAATTAAGTGTGGCTCAGTTGGTAAAGAATCCGTCTGCAATGCAGGAGACCTGGGTTTGATCCCTGGATTGGGAAGATCCCCTGGAGAAGGGAAAGGCTACCCACTCCAGTACTCTGGCCTGGAGAATTCGATGGAGTGTATAGCCCTCACAAAGAGTTGAACATGACTGAGCAACTTTCATTTATAAGCTTCCCTGGTGGCTCAGATGGTAAAAGCATTTGCTTGCAATGCGGGAGACCTGGTTTTGATCCCTTGGTCGGGAAGATCCTCTGAAGAAGGAAATGGCAACCCACTCCAGTACTCCTGCCTGGAAAATTCCGTGGATAGAGGAACCTCATAGGCTACAATCCATGGGGTCACTAAGAGTCAGACGCGACTGAGTGACTTCACTTTCACTTTTCACAAATTAAGTCCCTTGGATTAATGAGCTTGGCCCTTAGGACATGCATTTACCTGCAAGACAGGAGGGTTCTGTTCGTGGTGACCAAATGTAAACTACAATTGCTGGGAAAAAAAAAAAAAAATTATCTGAAGTGATATTGAAGCTCCTGGGAAATGAAAACTCTTATCACACAGCTGAACTTTCCAGTACAGAAATGAAACAGAAAACACCAAATCATCTTGCTATTCCTCCATAGAAAATAACTTACAAATCATTATTTACTATGGAATTTTCCAGGCAGAGATACTGGAGTGGATTGCCATTTCCTATTCCAGGGGATTTTCTCCACCTGGAGATTGAATCTGCATTTCTTGTATCTCCTGCACTGGTAGGCGGGCCCTTACCACCAGGCCACCTAAGGCTTCTCCTTCTAAGAGACTTTCAAAGAATAGAGAAAAAGGAAAAAAGTAGAGGTGTATGTATCAAGTGGTCAATTAATGTAAGCCTTATGTGTGTAGATTTTTGTGACATTTGTTAGTTTTTTACAAGGTGTAATTTGTTGTGATGCATTTCCTAATCTAAATAAACACTCTTGTGATCAGCTTTTGAGTGTTTTCCTAAGTGTAACATATTTTTCATACTGTAAACCTCTGTGAGATAATATTTAAAAATTTCCCCAGAAAGAACAAGGACTGGATCTTTCTCCCTCTTTGTTGTTTTTTTTCCCCTCCATTTTTAAATATATAAATTTATTTATTTTAATTGGAGGCTAATTACTTTACAGTATTGTAGTGGTTTTGCCATACATTGAAATGAATCCGCCATAGGTGTACATCTGTTCCCCATGCTGAACCCCCTCCCACCTCCCTCCTCATTCCATCCCTCTGGGTTATCCCAGTGCACCAGCCCAGAACACCCTACCTCATGCATCGAACCTGGACTGGCGATTCATTTCACATGTGATAATATACATGTTTCAATGCCATTCTCCCAAATCATACCACCCTTGCCCTCTCCCACAGAGTCCAAAAGACTGTTCTATACATCTGTGTCTCTTTTGCTGTCTCACATATAGGGTTAATGTTACCATCTTTCTAAATTCCATATATATGCATTAATATACTGTATTGGTGTTTTTCTTTTTGGTTTACTTCACTCTATATAATAGGCTCCAGTTTCATCCATGTCATTAGAACTGACTCAAATGTGTTCTTATTATGGCTGAGTAATATTCCATTGTGTATATGTACAACAGCTTTCTTATCCATTTGTCTGCTGATGGACATCTAGGTTGCTTCCATGTCCTGGCTATTATAAACAGTGCTGCGATGAACATTGGGGTGCACGTGTCTCTTTCAATTCTGGTTTCCTTGGTGTGTATGCCTAGCAGTGGGATTGCTGGGTTATATGGCAGTTCTATTTGCAATTTTTAAAGGAATCTCCACACTGTTCTCCATAGTGGCTGTACTAGTTTGCATTCCCACCAACAGTGTAAGAGTGTTCCCTTTTCTCCACAGCCTCTCCAGCATTTATTGCTTGTAGACTTTTGGATCACAGCCATTCTGACTGGCGTGAGATGGTCACCTCACTGTGGTTTTGATTTGCATTTCTCTGATAATGAGTGATGTTGAGCATCTTTTCATGTGTTTGTTAGCTATCTGTGTGTCTTCTTTGGAGAAATGTCTACTTAGTTCTTTGGCCCATTTTTTGGTTGGGTCGTTTATTTTTCTGGAATTGAGCTGCAGGAGTTGCTTGTAAATTTTTGAGATTAATTCTTTGTCAGTTGCTTTCTTTGCTATTATTTTCTCCCATTCTGAAGGCTGTTTTTTCACCTTGCTTATAGTTTCCTTTGTTATGCAAAAGCTTTTAAGTTTAATTAAGTCCCATTTGTTTATTTTTGCTTTTATTTCCAATACACTGGGAGGTGGGTCATAGAGGATCCTGCTGTGATTTATGTCGGAGAGTGTTTTGCCTATGTTTTCCTCTAGGAGTTTTATAGTTTCTGGTCTTACATTTAGATCTTTAATTCATTTTGAGTTTATTTTTGTGTGTGGTGTTAGAAAGTGATCTAGTTTCATTCTTTTACAAGTGGTTGACCAGTTTTCCCAGCACCACTTGTTAAAGAGATTGTCTTTTCTCCATTGTTTATTCTTGCCTCCTTTATCAAAGATAAGGTGTCCATATGTGTGTGGATTTATCTCTGGGCTTTCTATTTTGTTCCATTGATCTATATTTCTGTCTTTGTGCCAGTACCATACTGTCTTGATGACTGTGGCTTTGTAGTAGAGCCTGAAGTCAGGCAAGTTGATTCCCCCAGTTCCATTCTTGTTTCTCAAGATTGCTTTGGCTACTCGAGGTTTTTTGTATTTCCATACAAATTGTGAAATTATTTGTTCTAGCTCTGAAAATACCGTTGGTAGCTTGATAGGGATTGCATTGAATCTTCTTTGGGTAGTATACTCATTTTCAATATATTGATTCTTCTGATCCATGAACATGGTATATTTCTCCATTTATTTGTGTCCTCTTTGATGTCTTTCAACAGTGTTTTATAGTTTTCTATATATAGGTCTTTTGTTTCTTTACATAGATATATTCCTAAGTATTTTATTCTTTTCGTTGCAATGATGAATGGAATTGTCTCCTTAATTTCTCTTTCTGTTTTCTCATTGTTAGTGTCTAGGAATACAAGGGATTTCTGTGTGTTAATTTTCTATCCTGCAACTTTACTATATTCATTGATTAGCTCTAGTAATTTTCTGATAGAGTCTTTAGGGTTTTCTATGTAGAGGATCATGTCATCTGCAAACAGTGAGAGTTTTACTTCCTCTTATCTGTTCTGGGTTCCTTTTATTTCTTTTTCTGCTCTGACTGCTGTGGCCAAAACTTCCAAAACTATGATGAATAGTAAAGGCAAAAGTGGGCACCCTTGTCTTGTTCCTGACTTTAGGGGAAATGCTTTCAATTTTTCACCATTGAGGATAATGTTTGCTGTGGGTTTGTCATATATAGCTTTTATTATGTTGAGGTATGTTCCTTCTATTCCTGCTTTCTGGAGGGATTTTATCATAAATGGATGTTGAATTTTGTCAAAGGCTTTCTCTGCATCTATTAAAATAATCATATGTTTTTTTCTTTCAATTTGTTAATGTGATGTATTACATTGATTTGTGGATATTGAAGAATGCTTGCATTCTTGGGTTAAAGCCCACTTGATCATGATGTATGATCTTTTTAATATGTTGTTGGATTCTGTTTGCTAGAATTTTGTTAAGGATTTTTGTGTTTATGTTCATCAGTGTTATCAGCCTGTAGTTTTCCTTTTTTATGGCATCTTTGTCTGGTTTTGGTATTAGGGTCATGATGGCCTCATAGAATGAGTTTGCAAGTTTACCTTCCTCTGCAATTTTCTGGAAGAGTTTCAGTAGGATACGTGTTAGCTCTTCCTAAATTTTTGGTAGAATTCAACTGTGAAGCCGTGTGGACCTGGGCTTTTGTTTGCTGGAAGTTTTCTGATTACAGTTTCAATTTCTGTCCTTGTGATGGGTCTGTTATGATTTTCTATTTCTTCCTGGTTCAGTTTTGGAAAGTTGTACTTTTCTAAGAATTTGTCCATTTCTTATAAGTTGTCCATTTTATTGGCATGTAGTTGCTGATAGTAGTCTCTTATGATCCTTTGTATTTCTGTGTTGTCTGTTGTGATCTCTCCATTTTCATTTCTAATTTTGTTGATTTTATTCTTCTCCCTTTGTTTCTTGATGAGTCTGGCTAATGGTTTGTCAATTTTATTCATCTTCTCAAAGAACCAGCTGTTGGCTTTGTTGATTTCTGCTATGGTCTCTTTTGTTTCCATTGCATTTATTTCTGCCTTAATTTTTAAGATTCCTTTCCTTCTACTAACCCTGGGGTTCTTTATTTCTTCCTTTACTAGTTGCTTTAGGTGTAGAGTTAGGTTATTTATTTGACTTTTTTCTTGTTTCTTGAGGCTACCCTATATTGCTATGAACCTTCCCCTTAGCACTGCTTTTACAGTGTCCCAGAGATTTTGGGTTGATGTTTTTGCATTTTCATTTGTTTCTATGCATATTTTGATTTCTTTTTTGATTTGTTGGTTATTCAGCAATGTGTTGTTCAGCCTCCATATGTTGGAATTTTTAATAGTTTTTCTCCTGTAATTGACATCTAATCTTACTGCACTGTGGTCAGAAAAGATGCTTGGAATGATTTCAGTTTTTTTGAATTTACTAAGGCTAGATTTATGGCCCAGGGTGTGATCTGTCCTGGAGAAGGTTCCATGTGCACTTGAGAAAACGGTGAAATTCATTGTTTTGGGGTGAAATGTCCTATAGATATCAATTAGGTCTAACTGGTCTATTGTATCATTTAAAGTTTGTGTTTCCTTGTTAATTTTCTGTTTAGTTGAT
The DNA here is from genome assembly GCF_023091745.1 of Budorcas taxicolor. Classification (NCBI taxonomy): domain Eukaryota; kingdom Metazoa; phylum Chordata; class Mammalia; order Artiodactyla; family Bovidae; genus Budorcas; species Budorcas taxicolor. The sequence continues at coordinate 32,818,056 of NC_068916.1, read as the reverse complement.
CTATCCATAGGTGTGAGTTGGGTATTAAAAAGTCTCCCACTATTATTGTGTTATTGTTAATTTCCCCTTTCATACTTGTTAGCACTTGTCTTACATATTCAGTGTTCCTGTGTTGGGTGCATATATATTTATAATTGTATTTTCTTCTTGGATTGATTCTTTGATCATTATGTAGTGTCCTTGTTTGTCTCTTTTCACAGCCTTTATTTTAAAGTCTATTTTATATGATATGAGTATTGCTACTCCTGCTTTCTTGTGGTCTCTGTTTGCATGGAATACCTTTTTCCAGTCCTTCACTTTCAGTCTGTATGTGTCCCTTGTTTCGAGGTGAGTCTCTTGTAGACAACTTATATAGGGGTCTTGTTTTTGTATCCATTCAGCCAGTATTTGTCTTTTGGTTGGGGCATTCAACCCATTTATGTTTAAAGTCATTATTGATAAGTATGATCCTGTTGCCATTTACTTTGTTGTTTTGGATTTGAATTTATACACCCTTCTGTGTTTCCTGTCTAGACAAGATCCTTTAGCATTTGTTGGAGAGTTGGTTTGGTGGTGCTGAATTCTCTCAGGTTTGCTTGTCTGTAAAGCTTTTGATTTCTCCTTCATATCTGAATGAGATCCTTGCTGGGTACAGTAATCTGGGCTGTAGGTTTTTCATTTTCATCATGTTAAGTATGTCCTGCCATTCCCTTCTGTCCTGAAGAGTTTCTGTTGAGCTCAGCTGTTATTCTTATGGGAATCCCCTTGTGTGTTATTTGTTGTCTTTCCCTTGCTGCTTTTAATATTTTTTGTGTTTGATCTTTGTTAATATGATTAATATGTGTCTTGGGGGTGTTTCTCCTTGGGTTTATCCTGTTTGGGACTCTTTGGGTTTCTTGGACTTGGGTGACTATTTCCTTTGCCATTTTAGGGAAGTTTTCAATGATTATCTCCTCCAGTATTTTCTCATGGTCTTTCTTTTTGTCTTCTTCTTCTGGACTCCTATGATTTGAATGTTGGGGTGTTTAACATTGTCCCAGAGGTCTCTGAAGTTGTCCTCATTTCTTTTAATTCTTTTTTCTTCTCTGCTGCATTTATTTCTACCATTCTATCTTCTACCTCACTTATCCTATCTTCTGCCTCCGTTATTCTACTGTTGGTTCCTTCCAGAGTGTTTTTGATCTCATTTATTGCGTTATTCATTATATACTGACTCTTTTTTTATTTCTTCTAGATCCTTGTTAAACATTTATTGCATCTTCTCAATCCTTGTCTCCAGGCTATTTATCTGTAACTCCATTTTGTTTTCAAGATTTTGGATCATTTTCACTATCATTATTTGAAATTCTTTATCAGGTAGATTCCCTATCTCTTCTTCTTTTGTTTGGTTTGGTGGGCATTTATCCTGTTCCCTTACCTGCTGGGTATTTCTCTGCCTTTTCATCTTGTTTATATTGCTGTGTTTGGGGTGGCCTTTCTGTATTCTAGCAGTTTGTGGTTCTTCTTTTCTGTGGAGCTTCCTCACTGTGGGTGGGGTTGGACAGGTGGCTTGTCAAAGTTTCCTGGTTAGGGAAGCTTGTGTTTGTGTTCTGGTGATTAGAGCTGGATTTCTTCTCTCTTGAGTACAATGAAGTGTCCAGTAGTGAGTTTTGAGATGTCAGTGGGTTTGGTGTGACTTTGGGCAGCCTGTATATTGAAGCTCAGGGCTATGTTCCTGTGTTGCTGGAGAATTTGCATGGTATGTCTTGCTCTGGAACTTGTTGGCCCTTGGGTGGTGCTTGGTTTCAGTGTAGGTATGGAGGCTTTTGATGAGCTCCTATTGATTAACGTTCCCTGGAGTCAGGAGTTCTCTGGTGTTATCAGGATTTGGACTTAAGCCCCCCCTCTGGTTTTCAGTCTTATTCTTACAGTAGCCTCAAGACTTCTCCATCTATACAGCACCAATGATAAAACATCTAAGTTAATGATGGAAAGTTTCTCCACAGTGAGGGACACCCAGAGAGGTACACAGAGTTACATGGAAAAGAGAAGAGGGAGGAGTGAGATAGAGGTGACCAGGAGAAGAGGGGGAATCAAAAGTGGAGAGAGCAAGCTAGCCAGTAATCACCTCCTTATGTGCTCTCCACAGTCTGGACTGCTCAGAGATGTTCATGGAGTTATATAGAGAAGAGAAGAGGGAGGAAGGAGACAGAGGTGGCCAGGAGGATAAAAGGGGGAATCAAAAGAAGAGAGACAGATCCAGCCAGTAATCAGTTCCCTAAGTGTTCTCCACAGCCCAGAACACACAAAGAGATTCACAGAGTTGGGTAGAGAAGAGAAGGGGAAAGGAAGTGATAGAGGCGACCTGGTAGAGAAAAAGGAGAGTCAAAAGAGGGAGAGAGCAGTCAAGCCAGTAATCTCACTCCCAGGTAAAAATGGGTACTGAATATTGGGTTGTTAAAGGTACAAAATTGATAACAAATACTGAAAAGCAAAGATTAAAAATCTTGAGTAGAGGTTAGATCATCAAAAATACAATATTAAAAAAACAAAACAAAGTTACAAAATTATAAAATATATATATATGAAGTTTGCTTTAAAACTATGGGGTTTTTTTGCAAGGTAATAGTAGGTTATAAAAATGAAAATTAAAGGAGTAATAGAGGACTCCTATTAAAAATTAAAAAAGTTAATACATGAAAAAATGATAATAGTAAAAATACATCTAGGAATTTCTCTGGAGCTGCTGCAGAAAGTGTGGGGTCAGTTCAGTTTCAGATAGTTCCGTGATCTGGCTTATACTTTTCACGATCTATAGGCCCCTTCCAATGTGGTCGGTGCTAACTACAGGGTTTTAATCTATTGCACCTGTCACCTCCAAAGTGGTTCCCTCTGTTTATTTTAGCTTATTCTGTTTCCTGGCCTCTTCAGTGTCTAATTTCTGCCCTGACACAAGGGGATGGTGATGGTCACTTTTTTTAGGCTTACTTGTTCAGTCGTGCTGTGGGGAGGGAGGAACACTGCAAACAAATATCACTGGCATGTGTGGGGATTGCTCGCAGTGTTTCAGCCACACTGGGTTTACCCCCGCTCACAGTATGTGTGCTTTCCCAGTCTACACTGCTCAGGCTCTAGGTTGCTCTGCCAGAAACTGTCTGAGGCGGGCCCTGGATTGCATGCACTTCCCAGTTCTAAGCCACTTGGGTTCAGGTTCTCAGGTACTCCACAGAGGCGCAGACTCAGTTGGGCCTGCATTTTGTGCCCTTCCCAGTTCCAAGCAGCTCAGGTGACCAGGTGCTTGGCGAGTGCGGTTGCCCCCAGTTGGATGCTGAGTCTTAATGCCTCCCCAGTCCCAGCCGCTCAGTTTTCTGGGTGTACAGCAGGTATTCCTTCTCAGGTGTGCTCTGTGTCTTTTCTGGGGAGCTGATCTCTGGCTGCGACCCTCCCAGCGGATGTCAACCATCCAGAATCCCAAGAACTTTTGGTTAGCAATGAAGCCTGCTTGCAGTTTGGTAGAGGATGCCTCTCTGGGGCTGTGATTGCCCTCTTCCAGCTCTGGCTGCCCTCGCCTGCCTGTCTCCGGTAGGGGATGGGCCAGCCCAGCCAGCTAGCCCTGCTCAGTCCTTTGTCCTGTGAGTGGGCCTGGTAGTGTCTTAGGTTAGGGCTTTTTGCAGGATAGCTATCCCACAGTCTGGGTTGCTTTCTCAAGTTAGTTTCCTCAGGTTGCCCTCAGGGCATTCAGGCCCAGTCCTTACCCTAAGCAATGCAGCCCATGCTTCCCTGTCCAGCCCATGCCTTGATAGTGGCAAATGCAAGCATCTGGGCTGCTATGCCACTGGGAGTTTCCGGTAGGCATTAATTTGTGGGTTTTAATTATTGCCCTCTGAGGTTCCAAGGCTCACCACAGACCCACCAGTGAGAGTGTTTCCTGGTGTTTGGAAACTTCTCTCTTTTTTAAGACTCCCTTCCTGGGATGGATCTCCATCCCTACCTCTTTTGTCTTTCTTTTTATCTTTTATATTTTGTCCTATCTCCTTTCAAAGACAATGGGCTGCCTTTCTTGGTGCCTGATGTCCTCTGTCAGCATTCAGAAGTTGTTTTGTGGAATTTGCTCAGCGTTCAAATGTTCTTTCAATGAATTTGTGGGGGAGAAAGTGGCTCCCCATCCTATTCCTCCACCATCTTAGGACCACCCCCCTCCCTCTTTGTTTTTCAGTAGAATTTTTAAGATTTATGCATGATCTTAGTAAAAAAAAATTAATCTGGATTAATTATATTGTTTATTATTTTATTACTTATTATATTATTTAATATATTTTAATTATATTATTGGGAAGCCCAAGAATACTGGAGTGGGTAGCTTATCCCTTCTCCAGTGGATCTTCCTGACCCGGGAATCGAATTGGGGTCTCCTGCATTGCAAGCAGATTCTTTACTGACTGAGCTATCAGGGAAGCCCTTTTAATTATATTAGTTTAAATAAACTATAGTAAAACATGTATAACTTAAAATTTTCCTTTTCAATTATTTTTTAGTCAAAAATAATCAATGACATTAATTATATTCACAGTGTAACTATAATCATTATCTATTCCCAAAACTTTTTCATTACTCCAAAGAGCAATTCTGTAACCATTCAGATTTTTTTTTGGAGGGGGGTGATGAAAAATCATTTAATAACTCCCTAGTGTCTTTTCAACTCAGTCCTTGGTAAACTCTAATCTACATTTTGTCTGTCTGAATTTTTCTGTTCTTTATATTTCATATCAGTGAAATCAGAATATTTGTCGTTCTGTCTCCAGCTACTTTCACCCGTGTTTTCAAGGTTTATCCATTTTATAGCATCATAGATGTCATTTCTTTTTAAGGCTGAATAAAACTCTCCTGTGTGGATATATGCATTTTGTTTACCCATTTATCTGTTGATAGATACTTTAGTTCATTTCAGTCACTCAGTCGTGTCTGACTCTTTGCGACCCCATGAATCACAGCACGCCAGCCCTCCCTGTCCATCACCAATTCCTTGGTACTTCGGTTGTTTATAATTTTTAATTGTTGTGAATGATGCTGAAATAAACACTGATATAGAAATATCTCCTTCAGTCCCTCTTTTCAATTCTTTTGGGTATATGTCTAGGAATAGAGTTATAGGATTGTGTACTAATTATATGTTTAACTTTTCAAAGAACCAACTAAACTGTTTTCCACAGTGACTGTATCATTTTATACTTCTAGCAGCAATGTATTAATAGAAGGGCTCTAGATTCGCCACTTCACAGCCAACAGCTGTTCTTTTACATTTTTTGTTTACACCTATACTTGTGGGACTTCCCTGATGGCTCAGCAGGTAATGAATCTGCCTGCAATGCAGGAGATACAGGAGACATGGGTTCGATCCCTGGGTCAGCAAGTTCCACTGGAGAAGGGAGGTGACAACCAACTCTGGTATTCTTGCTTAAAAAATCCAATGGATGGAAGAATCTGGCAGGCTACAGTCCAAAGGGTCACAAAGAGTTGGACACACCTGAATGACTAAGCCAAATAGCAGCCATACTTGTCGTTATGAAATAGTATCTCCTTGTGATTTTGACTTGCATTTTCCTCATGGCTAATGATGTTGAACGTCTTTTCTTGAGCTTTCAGTCATTTGTATATCTTCATTGCTCTAGACAAGTCATTTACCCAGGTTTTTATTGAGTTGTTTTTTGTTGTTGAATTTTATAATTCTTTACAATCCTTGATATTAAGCACTTATCAGTTACATGATCTGCAAATGTTTCCTATTATCACTGTCTCCTAAGTTTTCTTTCAACTTCCTTGATAATGTCTTTTGATGCCCCAAATTTTTCTACACTTTTGGAGTCCAGTTTATCTATTATTTTTCCTGTTGCTCATGCTGTTAGTATCACAGCTAAGACTCTATTGCCAAATCAAAATAATGAAAATTAACCCTTATATCTTATTCTAATAGTTTTATGAATTTAGCTTTTCCATGTAGGTTATTGATTCATTGTGAATTAATTTTTTATATGGTGTTAAGAATTCAATTTAATTCTTTTGCGTTTGGAAATCCAGTTGTACCAACACCATTAGCTGAAGAGCCGTTCTTTTCCTATTAAATGGACTTGGTACTCTTCTCAAAATCCAACTGGCCATAAGTGTATGATTTTATTTATGAACTATCAATTATATTCTACTCATCTATGTGTATTTTATGCCAGTTTTGTACTTTATTTTGTATTTTTTGCTAAAGTCACCTCTTTGCTAATTGTATTAGTGCATTATTAGGGTTTCTCTGGTGGCTCAGTGGTAAAGAATCCACCTGCAATTCAGGAGACCCAGGTTTGATCCCTTGATTGGGAAGATCCCCTGGAGAAGGGAATGGCAACCCACTCCAGTCTTCTTGCCTGGAGGATTCCATTTACAAAGGAGCCTGGTGGGCTATAGTCCACGGGGTCACAAAGAGTTGGACGCAACTGAGCAGTTAACACTTCATACCCCTCATGCCCTGAATCTTTTGGTCATTTTATCTGAGGAGCTTTGAGAATTATTATTTTCTTATTTCTTTTTAAAAATTATTTTAAATCTTATTGAAATATAGTTGATCTATAATGCTGTGTTATTTTCAGGAGTATAGAATAGTGATTCAGTTATACATATACATATGTCCATTCTTTTCCAGATTCTTTTCCCATATAGATTATTATAGAATATTGAAATATTGAGTAGAGTTCCCTGTGTAGATCCTTGTTGGTTATCTATTTTATATGTAGCAGTGTGTGTGTGTTAATCCCAAGCTCCTAATTTATCCCTACCCTGCCATGTTTTTCCTTTGGTAACTGTATGTATGTTTTCAAAAATCTGTGAATCTGTTTCTGTTTCTTAAGTAAATTCATTTATATCTTGTTTAAATTACACTCCACATAAGAGTAATATCATTATATTTGTCTTTCTCTGTCTGACTTCACTTAGTATGATAATTTCTAGGTCCATCAATTTTTACTGTAAATAACATTATTTCATTCTTTTTTTGTGACTAATATTGCATTGTATATATGTACTGCATCTTCTTTATGCATTCCTCTGCCAATGGACGTTTAGGTTGCTTCCATGATTTGGCTGTTGCAAATAGTGTAGCAATAAACAGTGGGGTGAACATATATTTTCAAATTACAGTTTTCTCTGGCAAAAAGAAATTTGTGTGTGTGTGTGGGATTTTGAGTGGGATTACTGGATCAAATGGTAGTTCTGTTTTTAGTTCTAAGGAAATTTTAGTTCTAAGGAACCTCCATACTGTTTTCCATAGTGGTTGTACCAGTTTATATTCCCACCAACAATGCAGGAGAATTCCCTTTCCTGTGTGCCCTTTTCAGCTTTGTTTGTAGATTTTTTGATGATGGCCATTCTGACCAGTGAAAGACAATACCTCTTTGTAGTTTTGATTGACAGCTTTCTGATCATTAGTGATGTTGAGCATCTTTTCATGTCCTTTTTGGCCATGTATATGTCTTCTGCCCATTTTTTGATTGAGTTGTTTTTTTATTTCTTTCTTGTGTTTCAGTTTGTCTCCTTTAAACACATCAGCAGTGCCATCTATCTTATCATTTTTTTGCATAAACATTAATATATTTATACAAACCACTGACAACCAGCTTTGTAGGATGCTTATCCTTAAGTTTGAAGTCTTCCCCAATCTCAGATTTTCTGCATTGGACTCAGCAGTTCTCAGCAATTATAAGAAGTATAATTTTTAGAAAGTAACTGGAAAAACAATTCAGAAATGCTGCTGCTGCTAAGTCACTTCAGTCGTGTCCAACTCTGACCCCATAGACAGCAGCCCACCAGGCTCCCACCCCTGGGATTCTCCAGGCAAGAACACTAGAGTGGGTTGCCATTTCCTTCTCCAGTGCATGAAAGTGAAAGTGAAGTTGCTCAGTCATGTCTGACTCTTCGCGACCCCATGGACTGTAGCCTACCAGGCTCCTCCATCCATGGGATTTTCCAGGCAAGAGTACTGGAGTGGGTTGCCATTGCCTTCCTCATCAGAACTGCTAGGAGATGTCTATTCTCACGGATAGGAGAGAGAAACTCCTGTTTGAGTTAACCGGAAAATTGTGCAAAGCAGAGAAGAATAATACTATTGTACTGGCCCTTTCTGACAAAGGACATGGGGATCATAATTTCATTTGACTAGTAGTACAAGAAGGTGGAACTATCCTGACTATCTAAGTTATCTTAGCTACCAAGAACTGTCTGAGGAAAGAACAGGAGGGTTACCAAACACTCTGATAAAATTGAAATAGCAGAGGATGATAGTGTAAATGTTACAACAAAATACCTTCATAAATATGTTCATGTAGACTAAAACTAACAGGTACCATAATTACTCCCTTCTGTTATGTATTAAAAAAAACAATTCTTGGTGACATATTATGTGCTTGGTATCCTAAGAGCTGGGGATCATAATTATGAACTTAATGTAAATACTTTAGATAATGAGATAACCACAAAATGTATAATTATAGGAATAATTAGTTAATTATTGTTGCAACAAGTATTACAAAAGCAAAAAATAGAGTATGCAATAAAGGAGTAAAAATAGGTGCCAAGATTAACTTTAGAATTTGGAGAAAACTGTTCTGAAAAAGAAAATTTATGCTAAAACTTGAAAAAAAAAGAGTAGGGGAAGCCCAGTAAAAATGGGAGAAGGGTCTTGAAGATCCTGAAATGGGAAGGAGCTTACCATGTTAAAGAAGGAAAAAATGCTCTACGTAGTCTTTATTTTTATATAAAGAGAACTCATAGCTAGACTCCACTATAGTGCAAAATAGGAACAGACTATCCTTAACATAAAAAGGAAATATTTTTGAGCATACAAAAAACAAAGTACTAATCTGAAATACACAATAGGTGTGTGTGTATGTGTGTTCTGTCTATGTTCTATATATTATGTCTATAGTCAAATAGGATTCTAGCATGAAAGACTCTTGGCTTAAATATACTATATCCTTTTTAAGAATCTCTAGCTCTCTGAGACTTATTTGTGAAGAAGAGCTACCATTCAAGATCAATCTTTTAACTATCCATATGTTTATAAGGGGCAGTTTTCAGGAAGTTGTTTATCTGCAGCTGGATTCCACTACCTTAAGTGTTTTTTATTTTAAAAATATTATTTGGTATTACATAGCTTATTTGCTCAAACTGTGCCATTTAACTTGATAAGGTCCAGTTCTGTTGGTTATTAAGTTTTCATTATAGTCCATTTTTATATGGTCTCTTCTATTTTGTATAGGAAAAAATCTCCAGGTGAGTGACAAAGAAAGAGTTGGCTATTTTAATGCCTATAAAATAAGGAAAGCTTTCAAAGGTCTTTATTTAACTTTATGTATTGGTGGAAAATCTCTGAGTCACTGTAGCCTATGCTTATTGGATACGAAGGAATTAAAACCACAGTTTTCTCTAAGTCTGTAATTCAGAATACTGGCTCTGCTCTGAATACTATCTTCTTGTTAATAGTATACCTTTTGAATAGTTTGCATGTAATAGGCCAATAATCAAGAGTTGCAGCTGTTCAAGAGATTAGAATCTGAGAGAGTATTTACTGTCACTATCTTTCCCTAAGATTTTCATGTGTGTCATGGAAAATAATTATAATCAAATAAATTTGATAAGTATGTGTTTATATAGCAATTTTACTTCTTCTTAATTTTAATTTTCTGAGAAAAATAAATCTTTAATGGAGAATGTATATGGTGACTCTCTAAGAGAGCAGAATCTAGAATTTAGCCTTTCCTAACCCAGATCTAAAAGAGGAGAATCTAGAATTCAGTCTTTCCTAACTCAGATCTCAGAACTAATCTGCATAGGACAGCTTTATCACATCATTTTGGATAATGCTGATGTAGAAGGATATATCTAGAGGATGGAAGAACAGTTGTAATATTGAGAAGAAGAGGTGAACAGCATTGTGGAAACCCAGAAAGAATGAATTCTGGTTTTTTTTTTTTTTAATAAAACAAGCAGAGCACTCAAAAGTTATGAAATATGGATGGAATATGGTCTAAAAGCCAAGGAAAAAATGAAAAAAATATGTGGGGTTGGACCTAAAGTGACTCATGATCTTCATAAAGTTTGAGCTGTCACACACCTCTGTAGAAATAGAGGAAAACATGGTTCTCAGCCATGAAAGTATCCCCTATCCTACCCCTCCAGCTTACAGTGATTCGAAACGAAGGAAACGCAACACAGTTTTAATGGTTGTCACAGTACATAAGTTTGGTTTGTCCTCAGGCATATATTTTTAATGTTCATATGTTTAGTTGCTGTATCTGTATGCAACTCCAGTATTAAAGTGTATTATGCATGGAAGGTTCTGATGAAAGAAAAAGTCACAGTGGGGTCTAATTCAATGTATTCCCTAAGGCTCTTTTGATAGTAAACTCAAAATACCACATAGGGCAAAACATAAGTTGTGTGACTTTATTGTAAAACTAGGAATGCCTTCAAAAAGAGCAAATGACTGTGTTCCTGCAACCTGCTTTTGTACAGCAAAAATATAGCACATAATTTCATCTCAGGCTTACAAGCAGTATTTGTTTGAAAATTTACTGCTTTTCCCTTTAAACTTTCAAAATAGTGAATTTCTTAGAATTTCAAGCAAGCCTCATGCATCTCTGGCTGATTAGTATCTAAAAAAAATTTTCAGTGTTGTATTCTCTGTGAATGTCATTCAAAATTACAGGTTTCAGGTAGCTGTAAGATTAGCTTATAGTCTTTTTAGGATGCAAAATAATAATAGTTATAAGCTCTTTACCAGCTATGCTTATATGATACATATACATTATAATACAATATTTTTTTGTGACATGAACAACTCAATTTGTGTACTTGTGAAAATTCATTGACAGTGTCTATTGTCTTTTCTTTCCTTGCTTGATGATTCAGTATAAAAATACGATCTACATCTGTACTGTTTTATAGACCATGTTAGTTTTGGAATTTTCCACTACGAATACAGGGGAAAGGAAAAATAAGTCATTGTAGTATAGCACTTTTCCTCTTACCATTCCAAACAAAATATCAGGAATTACATTTTTTAATCAGGTCTTTTTAAAATTTAACCATTCAATTGTAGCATAATAAAAAATATTAGTGATTTTCCTTTAAGTCTTCCTCTTAATCAACTTAGGAAGTAGTCAAACCACCCACCTGTAAGATACATCGCCATTTTTCACATCAGTGGGGTCCCTTTCTCCCCATTGCTCAGACCTTCCCTGTCACCAGTTTCTTTTCTCCACTGGCCCTACTGTTAGGAATCAATCTGTAACTTGGAATTCAGCTAAAACCTAAACAAATTTTAACAGCACAAAATATTACAGAGCATCAAGACAACAGAGTTGATTTATTTTGGAGAAATTTGAGGCATCAGCCAGACCAGTTTAGGCATATATTTGGTAACCTATTTCTGAAATATTATTTATAAATACTTCATTCATTTGTAGAATTCCAGCGATCTGTAAAGCCCGGACACCTGATTTGAAATTTGAGAAAATCTTAGGTCTTTCTGATAGCCATCTCTATAGCTCTAAAGACTTAATGGCCACATTGTAATGACCATGATCATTTCTGAACCTCAAACATAATTTCTAATCTTCTAGAAATATCTTGTTTTCTCTTTAGCCTCCATAGGCTCTGGTCCCTATTGCCCTTTCACCATGGCAGGCTGAATTCTGTATTGTGATATTGTTAATTTATCAATATAATATTTTTTAAGCTGTGAAAACCTGTTGTATTTGGTTTGCAGTTATTTAACACATATGTATTATACTTAGTGATTCTGGAAAAAAATTTTTTTTTTACCGTGCTGGGTCTTTGTTGCAGCATGTGGACTCTCTGTTGCAGTGTGCAGTCTTCTCTAGTTGTGATGTGGAGGCTTAGTTCCCCAACCAGGGGATCCCCTATAGTATGTGGGATCTTCGTTCCCCAACCAGGGATGAAACCCATATTCCCTACATTGGAAGACAGATTCTTTACCACTGGACCACCCAGGATGTCTCTGGGAAACATTTTTTAAATATAAAGAAAAAAATTTTTTTTTCTGTAGATATGCAGAAAGCAAATTAGCCTTGTGGCCAATATAATTAGAGTCTTGCTTTCTCAGAATTCAGGATTCTCTGGAAGGAGAACAGTGGAGACAGCCTGTTAGTGGTAAAGAATTGACCTGGAATACAAGAAGCCTGGAAAGAAAGTCAGTTCTTTGTATAATTTCTCATCCTAACACTCATTACTTGCATCGGATCATGTTAGCAACATTTTCTTTTCCCTCCTGACAGCTCAGCCTGTTTTTCTTCCTTGAGACACATCACATTTGAATTTTAAGCATGAAACATAGAAACTGAGAATAAGAGGAAGGAGAATAATGGTTTAATTTGAAGAGTAGGTGATGGCAAAGGAAAGAAACAGCTAAATACTACTTTTCCTTAATTACTTGTATTCTTTCTTATCTCTTTCCTGAGGTTCTGTTTACAAAAATCCTTTCTGTCCTTGGTCAATAGCAGCTTGATGCTGATGCTGTTAATCATCAGGAATAATTTGAGTCTTCCTGCCTTCTGTTGGTCGGTGTTTATTTTTACCTGAGTGCTAGATTTATTCTCAGTTATTTCCTCTCTGGGATTACTGCTTAGAAAGCAAGAGTAAGTACCATCTTGATTCAAGTGGAATTTAATCATCTGAGTTCTTCCAGGCAATACCTGGCTCATTGCAACCTGTTTTACCCAAACTCTAGGATGGCAAGTTGAACAAATTGGAAGAGATTGTTAAGTTTCTAAAACCTAAATGATCCAAGTGTAATTGATTTGTCCCAGATAGCTCAAAGCCTTGTGAACAAAGGCATATACTATTCTAGTGGTACTTGCCTGATTTTAGGAGATCAACCACCAGAAAGAAAATCATTAAGAAAAAAGCAAAAGTTTTAGAAACAACAGTTTAAGTCAATCATGGAAAAGTAGCAAATGAACAAATGATACCATAATGATTTAATCAGCAGTGGCTCCTGAACTCAGGACACTAAATAAAACATATATATCTTAGGAAAATCAAGCAGCCATAAATAGTAAAATTATTTTTGTCGCATTCACTTTTTCTTTTTTTTTCATGAGTGTATGTATTAAAAGTTCAAACTCTGGTTATATCTGTCAGCTGAATGAATATACCTGTGTTTTTGCTAGGGTAATAGTGATGGAAAACTCAATAGATTTGAGAAGAGAAATAGTATAAAGGTCAAGAGAAGATTTTGTTGAATGGGCCTATACAAATTCTGTCTTTAACCAAAGTTTTCAATGTCAAAGTCTAAGTCAGCTGAAAGTGTAAGTGAAAGTCTTTCAGTCATGTCCAACTCTTTGGGGCCCCATGGGCTATACAGTCCACGGAATTCTCCAGGCTAGAATACTGGAGTGGGTAGCCTTTCCTTTCTTCAGGGGATCTTCCCAACCCAGGGATTGAACCCAGGTCTTCTGCATTGCGAGCAGATTCTTTACCAGCTGAGCCACTAGGAAAGCTCAGGAATACTGGAGTGGGTAGCTTATCCTTCTCCAGGGGATCTTCCCGACCCAGGAATTGAACTAGGATCTCTTGCATTGCAGGTAGGTTCTTTACCTACCGAGCTATCAGTTAAGCCCTTTAAGTCAGTTAAACACCTGAAAAATGCTACTTTCTACTGACTTTCAGTTCAGTTCAGTTCAGTTCAGTTGCTCAGTCATGTCTGACTCTTTGCAACCCCTTGAATTGCAGCATGCCAGGCCTCCCAGTCCATCACCATCTCCCGGAGTTCACTCAGACTCATGTCCATCGAGTCGGTTATGCCACCCAGCCATCTCATCCTCTGTCATCCCCTTCTCCTCCTGCCCTCAATCCCTACCAGCATCAGAGTCTTTTCCAATGAGTCAGCTCTTTGCATGAGGTGGCCAAGGTATTGGAGTTTCAGCTTTAGCATCAGTCCTTCCAAAGAACACCCAGGACTGATCTCCTTCAGAATGGACTGGTTGGATGTCCTTGCAGTCCAAGGGACTCTCAAGAGTCTTCTCCAACACCACAGTTCAAAAGCATCAATTCTTCGGCACTCAGCTTTCTTCACAGTCCAATTCTCACATCCATACATGACCACTGGGAAAACCACAGCCTTGACTAGACGGACCTTTGTTGGCAAAGTAATGTCTCTGCTTTTGAATATGCTATCTAGGTTGGTCATAACTTTCTTTCCAAGGAGTAAATGTCTTTTAATTTCATGGCTGCAATCACTATCTGCAGTGATTTGGAGCCCCCCCAAAATAAAGTCTGACACTGTTCCAACTGTTTCCCCATCTATTTCCCATGAAGTGATGGGCCCAGATGCCATGATCTTCGTTTTCTGAATGTTGAGCTTTAAGCCAACTTTTTCACACTCTTCTTTCACTCTCATCAAGAGATGTTTTAGTTCCTCTTCACTTTCTGCCATAAGGGTGGTGTTATCTGCATATCTGAGGTTATTGATATTTCTCCTGGCAATCTTGATTCCAGCCTGTGTTTCTTCCAGCCCAGCGTTTCTCATGATGTACTCTGCATAGAAGTTAAATAAGCAGGGTGAGAATATACAGCCTTGACATACTCCTTTTCCTATTTGGAACCAGTCTGTTGTTCCATGTCCAGTTCTATCTGTTGCTTCCTGGCCTGCATATAGGTTTCTCAAGAGGCAGGTCAGGTGGTCTGATATTCCCATCTCTTTGAGAATTTTCCACAGTTTATTGTGACCCACACAGTCAAAGGCTTTGGCATAGTCAATAAAGCAGAAATAGATGTTTTTCTGGAACAGAAAATGGCAATCTAGGACTTGACGAAGTTAAGTGTGTATTCTGAAATGGAAACTAGTTTAACTGAAAGCAACACTAACCTACTAGTCAAAGGAGATAAATAGAATATCTCCAGAGACTCTTTCATTTTAGGCAAAAGTCAGAATAATCATAAATGTATGTCAGACAAAACCTGAAGAATAGGAAACCATAAGTTACCATGAAACAAAGGGAGAGGGAAATCAAAATGTAGTTTAGATTTTAAGGTAAACAAAAGTGAAAGAGAAAAGTAGGACAGAGATCTACCCCCATCCCTTTCTAGAATCAATTTCTCTTGATACCATAGACTTAAAGAGTTTGAGAAACTACGTGTTGCTTCTTTGCAGGAATGAAAACTAAACTCAAGATTGTATTTCCAAGATAATCTCTATATGTTTGTTACTTGGTATAAAATAAAATATTCCAAACTTTATTATCTTAATTTATTTGTACAATGAGTACAATCAAGTTATGCCTGTGTTCAATGATAAATGAGTTTTATTGGTTGTAGAACTTCAAGTGATGGTACATCACTCTCTGAGCCCTTTTCCTTACCTACAAAATGAGAATTATAATACCTTCCTCTTATGTTTATATAAAAGGTTATAAGGGTAAATTAAAATAGCATATGAAAAGAATTTGGACAGAAACTCCAAGTAAATGCCATTCTTGAGAAACTTTATTTAATTTAGCAGTTGTAAACTTTAAAATATAAAGAAAATACAAAGAAAAATAATTCTCAGAAAAAAATCAATTAGCACCATGGTCCAATAAAATCTAATAAAAAATAGCTGCTATTAATAATAAATTTTAGAAACAGGCATTTGAAAGTCTCAATGCATAGCTAAATTAGTATTTTATATTTTCCAGTGAGTTCATGATCATTTGCAATAATTTCAAATATTACATATGCTTTCAAAGGAGATGATGAGGAGAAATGCATTCATCTTATTAGATGAAGATCTTTCTACATAGGGTTTGATAATTTCCATCAAGTCTTAGATGAAATCACTGGAAATGCCATAAGTAGGTAAATACTTGAACTTTTTGGATCATAAGCTATCAGTTGATGAAATGTTGGAGCTATAAAAATATTTTCAAGTGAATGAAAATACTCTGCATGGCATTTTAACGAAGAGTGTATTTCATTATACATTTGTCTAAACCCATACAATGTACATCACTGCAAGTGAATGCTAAGGTACACTGTGAACCTTGGGTGATTATGCTCTGTCAATGCAGGTTAATTATGGTAGGAAAAAAAAGTATAATTCTTATGAATGAAGTGAATAATGGGGGAGGCTATGCATAAATGGGGAAGGGGGTATTTGGGAAAACTGTATTTCTTTCAATATTGTTGTAAAACTAGTATAAAAATGATATTAACAAATCACCTTAACAACAAAAAAGTATTTTTAATATAATTCCTATGACTCTGATGATGTGATAGCCTCATCCATGCCATTAGATCACTAACAATAACAAAAATGAAAAAAACAATAGCAGTAATGTGATACCAGTCCATTTACAGATATACATTTTAGAAATATAAATTAAAAAACATGGCACATCTTTGTTAAGCTGCCTTTTAAAATGTGTACTAATCATTTAAGGAGTATAGTCCATCATATCCCTCCTTGCTTAAAAAATATGCAAACTGGATATAAATATGTAAACTATATTTGATAACTTCAAAATAAAGCTGTAAATAATCATTTTAATGTTCTACCCAAAGCTGTATATAACATGGACTCCTGTTAAATATAATCATTAAATGTCTTCCTATTCTACAGAATTTGCCATCCCAAAGTATGCCTTTTTGGCATAAGGGATATTTTATTTTGAGTTAAGCTGCATCTGTTCAAAGCTTTCTTATATACCACTCAGAAAGCAATGTCCATGGGGACATTTTGAAATTACTATTTAGCAGATGTTTCTCATTGTTCATGGAAACTTATGGGTTCTCATTGTTCAGGTGAAGCAGGACAATATACAAGATGAATCCTGTTTTGTCTCAGAAGCTCTCTGATTCATACTTTACTCAACATATATTGATTTACAAAATGTATTGTTCTAGAGATAAATAGAGGCTTCCCTGGTGGCTCAGATGAGATAAATAGATGTCTTATCCAGTGATGGTTAATTTGATTTAGAATTCTTGAGAAATGAATTACCTTTGTAAACATAGCAGTTCTTACTTTGCAAATCTACTCTCATTTTAAATGTTGATTCATTTTAAAGAAAGTATTTGGAAGTACCATTTTGTAGTTCCTTCTTGCCACATTGGATGTCAAGAGAAAGAAAAACAAGCTTGAAATACCTGCTTTTAATACTGAAAACAAAAACACCCAACAGAAACAATAAAAATGTATGGTTAGCGTGCCTCTAGCATCTTTATCAGCTAAGGACTACTTAGAACTGAACATTCTCACAGTCTATCCTGACCTATTGATTCAGGAATTCTGAAAATGGATCATGACACAATGTGTTTTAACACAAGCTCCAGGTGCATGCTAAACGCATCCTAAAGTTTATGAATGATTGTACTAAAGCACAGACATTCTATAATAATCAAAATTGGGAAAATATGATTACCTGATAAATACTTGAAGTATGTAAAAGAGATGGAGGGTATTGACTGAACTGTAGAAAATTAATAATTAATATGAAATTTATTCTTATGTGCCTTAGGCTGAGAGCCAATCAAAATCCCAATGTAGTTTATTATCTATATCCATTAACTGGCTGCTCATGAAATAAACATAAGTATTATGTAATCCTATCATGGACACATATGCACATACACATATATGCATACACACATGCATGATTCAAATAAGAGATATAAAACAAATACAAATAGAGGTTACTTTTGGACTCTGTTGTTCTGGATTAGCTGTGTAATTCTTGTCTTGATTATTAAAAACATAATTCAATATCAAGCCTTGTTTCATAAATTTTGTTTCATCAGCAGCTGTTTCTCAAAGTGAAATATTGTGTTCATAAATAGGATAAAGAAAATATTGCTAAAGACATGATCATTGTCATTTAATTCTACAGGTTTTCTGTTTATTTTATGCAAGCAGATATTTTGATTAACTCCAGAAATATGTGTCAGTTATTTAGAAAAAAATATTGTAATTTCATTTTAAAAAATCCCTAAAAACAAAGCATTCAATTAATTTTATAGCCCTGTTAAAGAATTCTCATTTGATGGGAAGTTAGGTTGTATAAGGAGGTCATATTTCACATACTGTAATTTTACTAAATAAACATGTTTGCTGGCACTGTTTCTACACAAATGACTTAGGTAAAAATAAGATTCACATTTTATATAATTCATCGCTAGCTTTTCTTACAAATAAAGTAAAAGAAGAGAGTAAAAATGCTGCCTTAAAACTCTGCATTCAAAAAACTAAGATTATGGCATCTGGTCCCATCACTTCATGGCAAATAGATGGGGAAACAATGGAAACAGTGACAAACTTTATTTTCTTGGGCTCCAAGGTCACTGCCAATGATGACTGCAACCAATGAAATTAAAAAAGACACTTGCTCCTTGGAAGAAAAGCTATTACCAACCTAGACAGCATATTAAAAAGCAGAGACATTGCTTTCATGACAAAGGTCTGTCTAGTCAAAGCTATGGTTTTTCTAATAGTTATGTATGGATATGAGAGTTGGACCATAAAGAAAGCTGGGAACTGAAGAACTGATGCTTTTGAACTATGGTGTTGGAGAAGACTCTTGAGACTCCTTTGGACACCAAGGAGGTCCAATCAGTCCATCCTAAAGGAAATCAGTCCTGAATATTCATTGGAAGGACTGATGCTGAAGCTTCAATACTTCTACCACCTGATGCGAAGAACTGACTCTTTAGAAAAGACCCCGATGCTGGGAAAGGTTGAAGGCAGGAGGAGAAGGGGCTGACAGAGTATGAGATGGTTGGATGGCATCAGTGACTTGATGGGCATGAGTTTGAGCAAGGTCTGAGAGTTGGTGATGGCCAGGGTAGCCTGGCTTCCTGCAGTCCATGGGGTTGCAGAATCAGACACTACTGTGAAACTTGATTGATTGACTGTCTTACATTTAGAGGAAATGAGGAACACAGAGTTTCATAAAATTTAAACCAAGTTGTTTCAACTTAGTTTAATCTGAAATAATTTTAAATTTAGGGACAAATTGCAAAGATAGCACAAAAGTTTCCAGTACACTGTTTATACAGCATCGCTTAGTGTTAATACTTTATGTAATTATGCAATTATGCCATCTTTATCAAAACTAAGAAATTAACATTGGCACAAGTCTGCTCACTTAAACCACAGACTTTATTTGGATTTCATCAGTTTTATGCTAACATCCTTTTGCTATTCCAAGATTCATTTCTTGATAATGCAGTGCATTTAGATGGTGTGTGTGTTTAGTCTCTTAAGATCTGTGGAGGCTTCTCAATGTTTCCTTGTTTTTCATAGCATCGATGCTTTTTAGAATTGATTTTTTTGAATCGCTCAATGTAGATTTTTGTGATACTTCCTCATGCATATAATCATAAGCTTTAGTGAATACTGTTCTCTGACTCTTTTAAAGTCACTTCAGTCATGTCTGACTCTGTGTGGATGGCAGCCCACCAGGCTCCCTCATCCCTGGGATTCTCCAGGCAAGAACACTGGAGTGGGTTGCCATTTCCTTCTCCAGTGCATGAAAGTGAAAAGTGAAAGTGAAGTCTCTCAGTCGTGTCCGACTCTTAGCGGCCCCATGGACTGCAGCCTACCAGGCTCCTCCATCCATGGGATTTTCCAGGCAAGAGTACTGGAGTGGGGTGCCATCGCCTTCTCCAGTCTCTGACTCTAATTCACCCCCAAAAGTCATCTTATCCTCCTTCCCCTCCCCTTTACTTATGTGTAGCTTCTTTATCTGTTAATGATAAACTGATTCCACACACCTAAAAATGTTTTTTTCCAACCTTAGTATAGACATACAGTAGTTCTGGAAACGTTAGCTCTTGCCCCTGTGAAAAGTAAATTCATCCTGTAGAGTCCAATGGTTATGTACTGTTCTTTTTGTCTTTAGTCTTATGGCATAATGTGAAAATACTGTTTGCCAAAGTTATTAAATCAGCTCTTTTTTGCCTAACCTTTCTTGTGTTACATGATTGTTACATGGTTGATTGTTTTTGTAAAGTAAAACAGTAATCCAACTTTACTCTTTCCACTTTTCTAGCATTACTTATTTGTAACACCAGCTTCCATCTACAAAGCTTCTAAGAATGAATGAACATTTATTTTATCCATTGGTATATGTATTTATATTTATGTCAGTAGCATATAGTTTAAAACAACAAAAATTTTGATATAAAATGTACTTTTCTTTCTTCTCTGTATTTTATGTTTATGAATTTGGAGAACATTTTAAATTTTACGAAAACCTCAATTCAGATGTTGATAGGATTAATTTTATAAACATTGCTATCTTTATTATATTGTTTTTCCGTCCATTAAAGATAGCTTGGTAGTGGTGTTAGTCACGCAGTCATGTCTGACTCTTTGTGGCTCAATGGACTACAGTCTGCCAGGCTCCTCTGTCTATAGAATTCTCCAGGCAAGAACACTGGAGTGGATTGCCATTCCCTTCTCCAGGGATCTTCCTGACCCAGGAATCAAATTCAGATCTCCTACATTGCAGGCAGGTTCTTTACCATTTGAGTCACCAGGGAAATCCCTAAAGATAGTATATTCCTTAAAAATATTCCTATTCTTGGTGTCTTTTCATAACATTTAAAAAGTTTTTCATTATTCTGTCATGACTTCTGTTCATTTTATTCCCAGGTGATTTACAGTTTTTATTTCTATTTTAATAACCTTAAAATATCTATTTCCTGAAGGTTTTTTTTTTATAGAGAAATGATTGGTTTTTGTGTAATAAACTTACATATGCATAAAGTTGAAGTCACTTGCTATTTGTAATAATTTGTGGGTTCTCATGGTTTGATGTATGAATGTATAATATATTTAAGTGAGCAAAACCTTTATTTTGATTTATTCTAATTCTTAATCTCTCTCTCATTCTCTCTATCTTATTGTATTACCTAAGTGTCAGGAAATGTTTAACAGGAGAATTCCTGCCTGCTGTTTCTCATAAATCCTCTGTTCCTTATCAGTTTCTGTTGCCAGAAACCAGTGGGACTGGCACACCACTCCCAGGACTGAGGTCATAGGATGAGACAGGCTTGAATCTCCTTCAGTAAACATTCTCCTTATGACAAAACTGCTTAGTCTCGATCCTCTTTCTTGCGATACAGATTGTCTCCTGACCTTGTGACTATTACTAATCCCTTGTTCCTTTGGTAACAGTTGCTGTACATTTGGTTTTCTGATCTTTATCATTGTCGAAAGAAATTTCTTGTACAACAGCCTATATATACTCACAGAAAGATTATTAAAGTACCTTTGCTCCATCAGAGCTTTGGGCCTCATGTCTTTCTTTTCTTTCTGTCTTTCTGTCTTTCTGTCTCTCTCTCTCTCTCTCTCTCTCTCTCTCTCTCTCTCTCTCTCTCTCTCTCTCTCTCTTTGTGGCTATTTGCTGAATTACATAAAGCACTTTCCTAGGGAGGGATTGGAGGCAGGAGGAAAAGGGGACGACAGAAGAAGAGATTACTGGATGGCATCACTGACTCGATGAACGTGGGTTTGGGTGAACTCTGGGAGTTGGTGATGGACAGGGAGGCCTGGTGTGCTGCAATTCGTGGGGTCGCAGAGAGTCGGACACGACTGAGCCACTGAACTGACCTGAACTGAATTGAAGGTTAAAACATCTGTTATTTTTCTGGGATTAAATTATACTTGGTAATGATTTTCCCTAATTATTTCTATAGTCTCTTGAATTCAATTTGATAATAATTTATTTGACTTTTGCATTAAAATTCAAGAGTAAAATTATCCAACAATTTTTTCTGTGGAAATGTATACCTGATTTAGCATCAAGATAATATAGATTTCACAAAATTGCTTACATCACTATTAATTTCAAAGAGCAAAATCAGTTATTTTTCTTTTAGGGACTCAAAAATAGGGAAGATGGGGGCAGAGCTAGAGTAAGAAAAATACCACATTAGGATGGTGTGTTCCTGGACCCAGTTCTTGGTATTATCAAAATTTATATCCTACTTTTTGAAAGAGAGAGGATAGTTATAAATAAAGCAAGTGAATGTGGATTTTTTTATATGCCTGTGTTTGTAAACTTACAGGTCTGTAACTGATACACACATAACTGGAGGAGTGAGTATATGTATATGTGTATAAGAGACAGAGGGAGAGTGAAGAGCTGATTTAGGAAGGCATGAAATGATGCAAGACATATTGGAAACATTGTAGAAATAAAGGAAAGAATGATTCAGAGAAAAAGAAAGCAATGTTTATTCAATACAATCATGCAGGAATCATTTTTAAGTGAATTCTGGGTTCATTACCTACTGAAGGAACATTGGTGTGTCTGTGTGTATGAATTCAGTGGTGTGTGACTCTGTGCAACAACATAAACAATAGCCCACCATGTTCCTCTGTCCATGGAATTTTCCAGGAAACAGTACTGGAATGGGTTGCCATTTCTTCCTCAAGCGGATCTTCTAGACCTGGAGACTGAACTTGCATCTTCTGAATTACAGGTGGATTCTTTACCATTGTACCATCTGGGAAGCCCACTGAAGGAACACCATGATTTGCCATTGTTCAGTCACTAAATCATGTCCAATTCTTTGCAACCCCATGGATTACAGCATGCCAGGCTTCCCTGTTCTTCACTAACTCCTGGAGTTTGCTCAAATATGTGTCCATTGGAGTTCACTCAAATATGTGTCCATTGGGTCAGTGATGCTATCTAACCATTTCATCCTCTGCAGCCCTCTTCTCCTTTAGACTTCAATTTTTCCCAGCATTAGATGGCCAAAGTATTGGATCTTCAGCATCAGTCTTTCCCATGAATATTCAAAATTGATCTCCTTTAAGATTGACTGGTTTGATCTCCTTGCAGTCCAAGGGACAAGAGTCATCTCAAGTACCACAATTTGAAAGCATCAATTGTTCGGCACACAACCGTCTTTATGGCCCAACTCTCAAATCTGTCCTGGAAAAAACATAGGTTTGACCATACAGACCCTTGTTGGCAAAGTGATATCTTTGCTTTTTAATAGGCTAAGTTTGTCATAGCTTTCCTTCCAAAGAGCAAGTTTTTTTTTTTTTTTTTAAATTTCATGGCCGTAGTCACCATATGTAGTGATTCGGGGACCCAAGACACTAAAGTCTCACTGTTTCAAAATTTTCCCTTCTATTTGCATGAAATGATGGGACCAGATGCTAAGATCTTAGTTTATTGAATGTTGAGTTTTAAGTCAGCTTTTTCACTCTCCTCTTTCATGCTCATCAAGAGGTGCCTTAGTTCCTCTTCACTCTCCGATTAGATTGGTGTCATCTACATATCTGAGATTGTTGATATTTCTCCCAGCATTCTTCATTCCAGCCTGTGAGTCATCCAGCCCAGCATTTTGCATGATATGCTCTGTATATCAGTTAAACAAGCAAGATGGCAACACACAGCCTTGTTGTATTCCTTTTCCAGTTCATTGCTTCATGTTGGGTTCTAATTGCTGCTTCTTGACCCACATACAGGTTTTTCAGGAGACAGATAAGGTGGTCTGCTATCCCCATCTCTTTAAGAATATTCCAAAGTTTGTTGTGATCCACACAGTCAAAGGCTTTAGCATAGTCATTGAAGCAGAAGTAGATATTTTTCTGGGATCCTTGCTTTCTCTATGATCCAGCGAATGTTGGCAATTTGATCTAATCCCTCTGCCTTCCCCACGTGCAGCTTGGACATCTTGAAGTTCTTGATCCATGTACTGCTGAAGCCTAGCTTGGAGGATTTTGAGCATAACCTTCAGTTTAGTTCAGTTCAGTCGCTCAGTCATGTCCAAATCTTTGCGACCCATGAATTGCAGCATGCCAGGCCTCCCTGTCCATCACCAACTCTGAGTTCACTCAGACTCATGTCCATCGAGTTGGTGATGCCATCCAGCTATCTCATCCTCTATCGTCCCCTTCTCCTCCTGCCCCCAACCCCTCCCAAAATCAGAGTCTTTTCCAATGAGTTAGCTCTTCATATGAAGTGGCCAAAGTACTAGAGTTTCAGCTTTAGCATCAGTCCTTCCAAAGAACACCCAGGACTGATCTCCTTTAGAATGGACTGGTTGGATCTCCTTGCAAGTCCAAGGGACTCTCAAGAGTCTTCTCCAACACCACAGTTCAAACGCATCAGTTCTCCGGCGCTCAGCTTTCTTAGTCCAACTCTCACATCCGTACATGACTACTGGAAAAAGCATAGCCTTGACTAGACGGACCTTTGTTGGCAAAGTAATGTCTCTGCTTTTGAATATACTATCTAGGTTGGTTTTCTTCCAAGGAGTAAGCGTCTTCTAATTTCATGGCTGCATTCACCATCTGCAGTGATTTTGGAGCCCCCCAAAATAAAGTCTGACACTGTTCCCACTGTTTCTCCATCTATTTCCCATGAAGTGATGGGACCAGATGCCATGATCTTCGTTTTCTGAATGTTGAGCTTTAAGCCAACATTTTCGCTCTCCTCTTTCACTTTCATCAAGAGGCTTTTTAGTTCCTCTTCACTTTCTGCCATAAGGGTGGTGTCATCTGCATATTTGAGGTCATTGATATTTCTCTCAGCAATCTTGATTCCAGCTAGTGTTTCTCCCAGCCCAGCGTTTCTCATGATGTACTCTGCATAGAAGTTAAATAAGCAGGGTGAGAATATACAGCCTTGACATACTCCTTTTCCTATTTGGAACCAGTCTGTTGTTCCATGTCCAGTTCTAACTGTTGCCTCCTGACCTGCATATAGGTTTCTCAAGAGGCAGGTCAGATGGTCTGGTATTCCCATCTCTTTGAGAATTTTCCACAGTTTATTGTGATCCACACAGTGAAAGGCTTTGTCATAGTCAATAAAGCAGAAATAGATGTTTTTCTGGAACCCTCTTGCTTTTTCCATGATCCAGCAGATGTTGGCAATTTGATCTCTTGTTCCTCTGCCTTTTCTAAAACCAACTTGAACATCTGGAAGTTCACGGTTCACATACTGCTGAAACCTGGCTTGGAGAATTTTGAGCATTATGTTATTAGTGTGTGAGATGAGTGCAGTTGTGGGGTAGTTTGAGCATTCTTTGGCATTGCCTTTCTTTGGGACTGGAATGAAAACTGACCTTTTCCAGTCCTGTGGCCACTGCTGAATTTTCCAAATTTGCTGGCATACCTCAGTAGCATGAAAAATGAGTGCACTTGTCTGGCAGTTTGAACATCCTATGGCATTTCCCTTCTTTCGGATGGGAATGAAAACTGACAATTTCCAGTCCTGTGACCATTGCTAAGTTTTCCAAATTTGCTGACATATTGAGTGCAACAATCTTAACAGCATCATCTTTAAGATTTGAAATAGCTCAGGTGGAATTCCATCACCTCCACTAGCTTTGTTTGTAGTGATGCTTCTTAAGAAACACTTGCTTTCACACTCCAGGATGTCTGGCTCTAGATGAGTGACAACCATTATAGAAGAGAAAATCTTACCAAGCAATCACACTGGGGGATACGTTGCCTGAGAACATTTTATTTATTTATTTATATAAATTTATTTATTTTAATTGGAGGCTAATTACTTTACAATATTGTATTGGTTTTGCCATACATCAACATGAATCCTCCACAGGTATACACGTGTTCCCCGTCCTGAACACCCCTCCTTCCTCCCTCCCTGTACCATCCCTCTGGGTCATCCCAGTGCACCAGCCCCAAGCATCCAGTGTCATGCATCGAACCTGGAATGGTGATTCATTTCACATATGATATTATACATGTTTCAATGCCATTCTCCCAAATCATCCCACTCTCTCCCTCTCCCACAGAGTCCAAAAGACTGTTCTATACATCTGTGTCTCTTTTGCTGTCTCACATACAGGGTTATCATTACCATCTTTCTAAATTCCATATATATGCATTAGTATACTGTATTGGTGTTTTCCTTTCTGGCTTACTTCACTCTATATAATAGGCTCCAGTTTCATCCACCTCATTAGAAATGATTCAAATGTATTCTTTTTAATGGCTGAGTAATACTCCATTGTGTATGTGTACCACAGCTTTCTTATCCATTCGTCTGCTGATGGACATCTAGGTTGCTTCCATGTCCTGGCTATTATAAACAGTGCTGAGATGAACATCAAAGTACACATGTCTCTTTCAATTCTGGTTTCCTTGGTGTGTATGCCCAGCAGTGGGATTGCTGGGTCATAAGGCAGTTCTATTTCCAGTTTTCTAAGGAATCTCCACACTGTTCTCCATAGTGGCTGTACTAGTTTGCATTCCCACCAAAAGTGTAAGAGGGTTCCCCTTTCTCCACACTCTCTCCAGCATTTATTGCTTGTAGACTTTTGGATCACAGCCATTCTGACTGGCGTGAAATGGTACCTCACTGTGGTTTTGGTTTGCATTTCTCTGATAATGAGTGATGTTGAGCATCTTTTCATGTGTTTGTTAGCCATCTGTATGTCTTCTTTGGAGAAATGTCTGTTTAGTTCTTTGGCCCATTTTTAGAATGGGTCGTTTATTTTTTTTGAATTGAGCTGCAGGTGTTGCTTGTATATTTTTGAGATTAATTCTTTGTCAGTTGCTTCATTTGCTGTTATTTTCTCCCATTCTGAAGGCTGTCTTTTCACCTTGCTTATAGCTTCCTTTGTTGTGCAGAAGCTTTTAATTTTAATTAAATCCCACTTTTTATTTTTGCTTTTATTTCCAGTATTCTGGGAGGTGGGTCATAGAGGATCCTGTTGTGATTTATGTCGGAGAGTGTTTTGCCTATATTCTCCTCTAGAAGTTTTATAGTTTCTGGTCTTATGTTTAGATCTTTAATCCATTTTGAGTTTATTTTTGTGTATGGTGTTAGAAAGTGTTCTAGTTTCATTCTTTTACAAGTGGTTGACCAGTTTTCCCAGCACCACTATTAAAGAGATTGTCTTTTCTCCATTGTATATTCTTGCCTCCTTTGTCAAAGATAAGGTGTCCATAGGTGTGTGGATTTATCTCTGGGCTCTCTGTTTTGTTCCATTGATATATATTTCTGACTTTGTGTCAGTACCATACTATCTTGATGACTGTGGGTTTGTAGTAGAGCCTGAAGTCAGGCAAGTTGATTCCTCCAGTTCCATTCTTCTTTCTCAAGATTGCTTCTTCCACCAAGAGTAGAACTATCTCATAAATGACATATTAGTTTTGCTTTAGTTACTATTTTAAATCTGTAGTTGTTGGTTTTTAGAGCTTTTTGGTGAAAATCCATTATTACCTCTTTTAATTTGTACCTGGTCAACTCCCAGTGACTTTGTAACTATCTGTTTCTGGTGATTTGCTAAAAATATAGTGACCTAAGATCAGTCTTGGGTGTTCATTGGAAGGACTGATGATAAAGCTGAAACGCCAATACTTTGGCCACCTCATGTGAAGAGTTGATTCATTGGAAAAGACCCTGATGCTAGCAGGGATTGGGGGCAGGAGGAGTAGGGGACGACAGAGGATGAGATGGCTGGATGGCATCACTGACTCGATGGACATGAGTTTGAGTAAACTCTGGGAGTTGGTAATGGACAGGGAGGCCTGGCATTCCTCGGTTCATGGGCTTGCAAAGAGTTGGACATGACTGAGTGACTGAACAGAACTGAAGGATCATTTATCTCCTAATTACCACAGCATAAATTGAGGTCGAAAGACATTGCCTTGAATTCCATTATTTTGGAAAAGAAGGAAAGAAAGATGAGGCAGAACTGATGAAACATAGAAACAAAATGTGTACCTTTGACTTGAAACTGATATGTCTTTCTTTACAAATTTTATTTCTGTATGTTGGCGGTGCTGGGTCTTCATTGCTGCACAAGCTTTTCTCTGTTTGTGGAAGAGTGGGGGCTACTTCTAGTCGTGGTGCACAGGCTTCTCTTCCCAGTGACTTCTCTTGATGCAGAACACAGGCTCTAGTTGCTCATGAGCTTCAGTAGTTACAGCGCATCACCTCAGTAATTAACGCTTCCAGGCTTAGAGCACAAACTAACTAGTTGTGGCGCATGGCCTTAGCTGCTCTGGGGCATGTGGGATCTTCCCAGACCAAGGACTGAAGCCATGTCTCCTGTGCCGATAGGTGGATTCTTTTCCATTGAGCCACCAGGGAAGCCAGAAACTAATATACCTTATATCTAAAAATATAGAAAGAGAATAATAGCAAATAACAAAGTTGTTTAACCTTAAAAAAACATTCCCTAAAATTACTAAAGTCTTGGTTTAATCAAATGGATTCTTGTCTATCATTATCATATACTATTCTTGAAGAAGAATGTATAGGAAATATTTTTTTGATTTTCTACCAGTAATTAACACACCTGGGCATAGTATCTATATTTGGCCACTTGAAAGAAATATGTATTGATATCAATCTGGTATGCATTGAATGCCCAAAAACCAACAGAAAATTCAAACACTGTCCCATAATTCACAGTTGGTTTAGACGTTCACAATTAGAAAATAAGAAGTACAACAGACACAAGAAATGTTTGGAGGTCACAGAATAGGCTTTTTTCCCCTTGCAGGTCTTTTATTTCAATCCTATGATCATATTTCTGAAGTCTTTAATATGCAATAGAGATTTATCACAACGAAGTAATGCTAATAGCTGATGTTCACTTTTCTCTGAAAATTTAACTGCTGAATGCTATCACTTGTATGTATAAATGGGGCATACTATAATAAAAGCTATTTTAAAATCTTAATGGAAAACAATCGTCTGCCCTTTGGAGGTCCCTTTGCATACATAAGCCGTTATATGATTACTATGTATGTAAGAACAGTATATGCAACAATGACATTATATGTAGCCACGAAATTAAAAGATGCTTGCTCCTTGAAAGAATAGCTATGTCAAACTTAGACAGTGTTTTAAAAAGCATAGACTTTACTTTCCTGACAAAGGTCCATATAGTCAAAGCTATGGTTTTTCTGGTAGCCATATACAGATATGAGAGTTGGACCATAAAGAAGGTTGAGTGCCAAAGAATTGATGCTTTCGAACTGTGGTGTTGGAGAAGACTCTTGAGAGTCCCTTGGACTTCAAGGAGATCCAACCAGTCCATTCTGAAGGAAATCAGTCCTGAATATTCATTGAAGGACTGATGCTGAAGCCAAAACTCCAATACTCTGGCCTCCGGATGTGAAGAACTGACTCATTGGAAAAGACTCTGACACTGGTAAAGATTGAGGGCAAGAGGAGAATGGGGTTATAGAGGATGAGATAGTTTGATGGCATCACCGACTTGATGGACATGAGTTTGAGGAAACTCAGGGAGATAGTGTCTGGCATGCTGCACTTCATGGGGTCTAAAAGAGTTGGACATGACTTAGTGACTGAACAATATACAACAAAGATACCACGAGAGAGCAAAGAGGAGCAATTCTTGTTATATCAGCAACTGAAGTTTTATTAGTAAAAATAAGAAATGTACGATGTTAGGTATTATGTAGAAGAATGTATAATATTTCCTGCTATACTATGCTGCTGCCGGTGCTAAGTCACTTCAGTCGTGTTTAACTCCATGTGACCCCATAGATGACAGCCCACCAGGCTCCTGCGTCCGTGGGGTTCTCCAGGCAAGAATGCTGGAGTGGGTTGCCATTTCCTTCTGCAATGCATACATGCATGCTAAGTCACTTCAGTCATATCTGACTCTTTGTGACCCTATGGAGAGCAGCCCACTAGGCTCCTCTGCCCTCAGGATTCTCTAGGCAAGAGAATACTGGAGTGGGTTGCCATTACCTTCTCTGCTGCTATACTACAGAGAGAAAAAAAAGTGAGAAAAAAGTTAAAAATAGGTAAGCAAAGATTTATAACATCCTATATTGGATTTGAATAGTTAACATTAAAATAAATACCACAAATACATCTATGATTTCTAATATGCTTCACCTATTATTAAAACACAAGTTTATTATCAGACTCCTAAGCTGGTTTGTTTGGCCATTTTTATATAATAAAAATGTAATTTTTGAACTATAATTTGGTTATATTTAAGACATGGAAACAAAGTAGATGTACATTTAATATTTTAAATAATTGTTCAGTATTCCATTGCATATTTTCACATGAAGTAATGAAGAAAATAAAAATGGAGCCAACTGTGTTATCTCATGGAAATAACCTTTTTTAGTGCAGGGGGTGCCTACATTGCTTTTCATTCTTAAATGTTCTTTAGTAAAGGATGTCATTCAAAAGACCCAAGTCAAAGGGAAAAATAGGAGCACCACAGTCCTTTAGTTAGTTCCACAGGACAGGTTCTGTAGCACGTCAGTATGCATGAGCATTCTCAGTTGCTTAGTCATGTCTGACCCTGCGACCACAAGGACGGTAGCTTCCTCTGTCCGTGGGATTTTCCAGACTTGAATACTGTCCTCCAAGGGATCTTCCCAACCCAGGGATTGAACTCCCATCTTCTTCACTGGCAGGCAGGTTCTTTATCACTGCGTCACCTGGGAAGCCCTTGGTGGAGGTTTGTTTATATGGTACACTCATAAGATTTGGTTTCTTTTACGTTTCTGCGCATGTTTGGGTCTTTTATATTTCAGGATTGCAAGTTATGACTAGGATTCATTTCTTAAAAATGTGATAATGACATAGCTTTGGTAAGTATGTAATAATGTGACTAGCAGCTGTAAGGTGACATTAAAGTGAAATGATGCATTTTAAAACCTTATATTATATGAATTACCTTCCTCACATAGTGATCATATAAACTTTCATGTATAAAAAGCTGTTTACCTCTTAAAGAATATAGCCTGCTATAAAATAGTATTTGAATTTAAATATCAAGTCTGCAAATCTCTGTGAACAGAAAGATCCGAGACACAGTCCTGTTTCTTTCATAATTTCTCATCTTGAAATAATGCCATTTGCAGAAGCATGGATGCACCTAGGGATTGTCATCCTAAATGAAGTGCTGCTGCTGCTGCTAAGTCGCTTCAGTCGTGTCCGACTCTGTGCAACCCCATAGACCATAGCCCACCAGGCTCCTCTGTCCCTGGGATTCTCCAAGCAAGAATACTCAAGTGGGTTGCCATTTCCTTCTCCTAAATGAAGTGAGTCAAAGACAAATATTGTATCACTTATACGTTGACTCTAAAAAGTAAGAAATGAGCTTATTTACAAAACAGGAGCAGACTCACAGGCATAGAAAACAAACTTATGGCTACCAAAGGGGAAAGGGGAAGGAGGGATAAATTAGGAGTTTGAGATTAACAGATACACCTTACTATATATAAAATACATACACAGTAACACTGTGAGCTAGGTGTGCTACTGTAATCAAAGTGATAGTAATTGGTAGTTTCTGTTTACTTTTCTATCTTGAATTTAACCCAGCTACCCTCTCATCACATTTGGCAGAATACGCAATATTAGTAATTTCTCAGAGTCACCTTTCCAACACAAAGATTGGGATTAGGTAATGCAGGAAATGTGGGAGAACTTCAGTTGTTCAGTCCATTATGGTCACTGATGAGGGGCTCAAGCCAAGTGAATCTGTTCCAAAGCAGGAGCCCCAGCAATGTTAATTTGTCAATGTCATTGCTATGCCAGGTTGCTGACCCTTGGTCACGGCTCTTAAGAATAAGGAGCATAGTATTCAGGTTGCAGGTATCTATCTTTTTCCTCACAGGTACTCTGCGTTCTTTGGGCACAGTGAGGGAATTTTTTTTAAGATATTTGCTTTTCTAGAAATCTTCTTAGGAGAAGGCAATGGCATCTCACTCCAGTACTCTTGCCTGGAAACTCCATGGATGGAGGAGCCTGGTGGGCTGCAGTCCATGGGGTCGCTAAGAGTCGGACATGACTGAGCAACTTCACTTTCACTTTTCACTTTCACGCACTGGAGAAGGAAATGGCAACCCACTCCAGTGTTCTTGCCTGGAGAATCCCAGGGACGGTGGAGCCTGGTGAGCTGCCGTCTACGGGGTCGCACAGAGTCGGACACGACTGAAGCGACTTAGCAGCAGCAGGAATCTTATTACTTCCTCTTTAATCTTGACATTTAGTTCTCTTTCTTTCTGTAGTTAAATTATTCCCTCCTCTGGAGTACTAAAGCCATTCTAGGATATCCCAGAACTCCAAATACTCCCTTCAGGTTCTAGGGAAGTCCAGATATCCAAGACCAAAAATGTGGCTGCTCTGAGGAGACGTAAGATGTGAAAGAAAAAAAAAATGTTATGCACAATAAAAAGAACCAAATACAGCGTTTTCAGAATATTTTCTACAAAGTTTAGTCAGCAAATATTGCTTACCTATTTTTGTCAGTAAGCAGTCAAAGTGAACAGTCTCAGGCCCTAACAAGGGAATAAATGTCCTTTATAGAAAGAATGGTAACATCAAGAAGGTTCATCAAAAATATGGAAAAGAGATGCAGAGGTATTCAGATTGTCATTGAAAGAAAATGCACACTATTACCATCAGTTGGGTGATCTAAACAGCAGGCATTTATTTCTCATACTCCTGCAAGTGGGAAGTCCAGGTCAACCTGAAGGCGTACAGTTTCTTACAGACAGCTACTTCTCTCTCTGTGCTCACTTGGCTTTTACTCAGTGTGTGCTTCTAGAGACAGTGCTCCTGTCCCTTTCTATTCTTTTTTGTCCCTTTTTTAAAGTTGCAGTTCATATACAATATGTCAGGTGTACAGCAGGGATTCAGTATTTTTATAGATTATACTCCATTTAAAGTTATTATAAAATGTTAACTATAGTCCTTATACTATGCAATGTCTTTATAGCTTATTTATTTTATAATTAATATTTTGTACCTCCTTATCTTTTATCCAATTTTGCCCCTCCCTCATAACTCTTCCCACTGCTATTCCACTGATATTTTGTTATTTATATCAGTGTGTCTATCTCTATTTTATCATATATGTGGTAATATAAAATATTTCCTTCTCTGCCTGACTTATTTCGCTAAGCACAGTTCCCTCCAAGTCCATCCATGTTGTTTTAAGTAGAAAAATTTCATTATTTGACATCATGGACTATAGCCTACCAAGCTCCTCTGTCTGTGGAATTTTCCAGGCAAGAATATTGGAGTGGAGCTCTTCTTCAGGGGATCTTCCAGACCCAGGGATCAAACCTGCATCTCTTATGTCTACCTGTATTGGCAATCAGATTCTTTACCACTAGTGCTCCCTGGGAAGCCCCCCACCACCACCACCATTAATTGACATCTGAGTAATGTTCCATCTGGATATATATATGTGTGTGTACACACACACACACACACACATCTTCTTTATCCATCCATCTGTTGATGGGCACTGAGGTTGCTTTCATATTCAGCTATGGGAAATAATTCTGCTATAAATATTGAGGTGCATATGTCCTTTTGAATGAGTGTTTTTATTTTCTTCGGAAATATACTAAGGAGTGGATACACCTAGGAGTGAATATACCGAGGAGAGGAGTTGCTGGATCTTATAGTAGTTCTATTTAGTTTTTTGAGAACCCACCATATTATTTTTCATGGGGGCTGCACCAGTTTACATTGGTAGCAGCAGTGCACAAGGGTTGCCTTTTGTCCATGTCGTCACCAATATTTTTTTTATTTGTGGTCTTTTTGAAGATAGCCTTTCTGATAGGTGTGAGACGATATCTCACTGTGGTTCTTGATTTGCATTTCTCTAATGATTAATGATCTTGAGCATCTTTTCATGTGCCCATTGTTCATCTGTGGGTCTTTGGGAATGCCTATTCTGGTCTTCTGCCCATTTTTAAATTGTGTGTGTGTGTATATATATATACACACACATGTATATATGGATGAAAGTAAAAGTGGAGAGTGAAAATGTTGACTTAAAGCTCAACATTCAGAAAACGAAGATCATGGCATCTGGGCCCATCACTTCATGGGAAATAGATGGGGAAACAGTGGAAACAGTGTCAGACTTTACTTTTTGGGGCTCCAATATCACTGCAGATGGTGACTGCAGCCATGAAACTAAAAGATGCTTACTCCTTGGAAGAAAAGTTATGACCAACCTAGATAGCATATTCAAAAGCAGAGACATCACTTTGCCAACAAGGTCCATCTAGTCAAGGCTATGGTTTTTCCTGTGGTCATGTATGGATGTGAGAGGTGGACTGTGAAGAAAGCTGAGTGCCGAAGAATTGATGCTTTTGAACTGTGGTGTTGAGAAGACTCTTGAGAGTCCCGGGCTGCAAGGAGATCTAACCAGTCCATTCTGAAGGAGATCAGCCCTGGGATTTCTTTGGAAGGACTGATGCTAAAGCTGAAACTCCAGTACTTTGGCCACCTCATGCAAAGAGCTGACTCATTGGAAAAGACTCTGATGCTGGGAGGGATTAGGGGCAGGAGGAGAAGGGGCGACAGGGGATGAGATGGCTGGATGACATCACTGACTCGATGGATGTGAGTCTGAGTGAACTCCGGGAGTTGGTGATGAACAGGGAGGCCTGGTGTGCTGCAATTCATGGGGTCGCAAAGAGTCAGACACGACTGAGCGACTGAACTGAACAGAACTCAATTGATGTATATATATGTTTGCTTTTGGGTGTTTGTTGTTGTTATTTGGCAGCAAGCAGTTTGCAGGATCTCGTTGGCCCAACCAGGGCTTGCACCTGGGCTGTGATGGTGAAAGCCCGGAACCTAACCACTAAGCCACCAAGAAACTGCCAGTTTTTTATATTGAGTTCTTTGTATATTTTATGTATTAGCTCCTTATCAGATAAATCATTCATAGACACTTTCCTACTCAATAGCTTGTCTTTACATTTTGTCAGTAGTTTCCTTTGCTGTGCAAAACTTAATTAGAGTCTGCTTGTTTATTTTTGTTTTTGTTTGTTTTGCCTAAGATAGAGTAAAAAATGTATCGCTATATCTTATGTCAAAGTGTGTTCTGCCTGTGTTTTCTTCTATGAGTTTTAAGGTTTCCAATCTTATATTTAGGTCATCAGTCTATTTTGAGTTTATTCTTGTATGAGAAAATGTTCTAACCTCATTCTTTTACATGAAGCTGTTGACTTTTCCAAGCACCACAAGAAACTATTTTTCCAACTGTGTAGTTTGCATCCTTTGTCATAAATTAATTGACCATATGTGTGTGAGTTTTTCTAGCTTCTCTCTTCTGTTGCACTGATCTGTGTGCCTGTTTTTTTCCAATATTATACTCTTTGGATTACTGTAACTTTGTAGTATGGTCTGAAAATAGGGAGTTTGACGCCTTTAGCTTTGTTGTTTTTCTCACGGTTGCTTTGTCAGTTTGGGGTCTTTTGTGGTCCCATATAAATATTAGGATTATTCATTGTAATGCTATGAAAAATATTGTGGATATTTTGATAAGGATTACATTAAATCTTAAGGTCGCTTTGTGTGGTATGGACATTTTAACATTATCCTTCCAATTTAAGAAAATGGGGTATCTTCCCATTTCTTTTCGTTATCTTCAGTTTCTTTCATCAGTGTAT
This sequence comes from Budorcas taxicolor, assembly GCF_023091745.1. Taxonomy (NCBI): domain Eukaryota; kingdom Metazoa; phylum Chordata; class Mammalia; order Artiodactyla; family Bovidae; genus Budorcas; species Budorcas taxicolor. The sequence goes on along the minus strand of NC_068916.1, from coordinate 32,782,640 downwards.
TATAGTTCTCAGAGTATGGGTTCTTAATCTCTCCAAGGCCCTCCATGCAGTCCCATAGCTCTGAATCTTGCAAGTACATGAATTTCTCTTCAAACTATTATTTCTGACAAGAGTTTTTAAAATATGTCTTATATATTAAGTCCAAGTAATTATTATTTTTTTCTTCTAAGCATCACATTCTCTCTTCCTGATCAATAGATACTTCTGGCAACCCACCAGGCTTCCCCGTCCCTGGGATTCTCAAGGCAAGAACACTGGAGTGGGTTGCCATTTCCTTCTCCAATGCATGAAAGTGAAGTCGCTCAGTCGTGTCCGACTCTTAGCGACCCCATGGACTGCAGCCTACCAGGCTCCTCTGCTCATGGGATTTTCCAGGCAAGAGTACTGAAGTATCAATAAATACTTCTATGTGTTCAGAGATCACATTGCAGTGAAAAATTCTTTTAGAATTACAAACCTTATTCAGTGGAAATCATCTGGTCATCTAATAGAGGAATGAAAAATAAATTATGATACGTATTCAGCAGTTAAAATGAGTGAAATCTATCTTTATCTCAACATAGACATGTAAATGTCTAATGTTTAGTGAAATTATACTTCTGAGGAGACAAATACAGTTTTAGCTGTATGATGAATTTATGGACATTTTTCTTTTTTTATATTATTGTCAGTGTTCTCAATGTTTGAAATCTTTCACAATATTTTTTAAAGGAAAAATTAACCTCAATTTAATGTTCAGAATATTACCCCTCTACACAGGGTAGATATTTGACTTGGGAACTAAAATGTAGTCTCTTGAGCAAGGTCTGTCCATATGATTGGCCTTCTTCATATTACTAAATAGGTATCATGCATATCATAGTTTCCTGCTTCATTCATTCAATAAACATTCATCAAATTGTTGGTATAAAGATGCCACATTGATAGTGCATGATCAGCATAGTTGTACTTATTTGTATAAATAAGCATTCACTAATTTAATAACAAGGCAATGGCACCCCACTCCAGTACTCTTGCCTGGAAAATCCCATGGGCGGAGGAGCCTGGTAGGCTGCAGTCCATGGGGTCGCTAAAAGTTGGACACGACTGAGCGACTTCACTTTCATGCATTGGAGAAGGAAATGGCAACCCACTCCAGTGTTCTTGCCTTGAGAATCCCAGGGACGGGGAAGCCTGGTGGGTTGCCGTCTATGGGGTCTCACAGAGTTGGACACGACTGAAGTGACTTAGCAGCAATTTAATAATGTTTTATCTTGAAAAATAACTTCAGTGAATCTTATTTTGTGTTAATTTTTCTGCTCAGTTTTAAAGATCTTAAATCACTAGTGTTTTGTTTAAAAATCTATGGCTGTTAGATAGTTTGCGTAGTGTTTTTTTTTTTTTTTTTTTAGAGGAATGAGAAAGAAGTTTATTTACAGAGATCAAAACAAAAGAGAGGGAGTTGGTTCTCACAAATAAATTATCAAGTGTCTGCTGCTGTTCCAAAACCCTGCCTCCTTCTCACTTATAATCAAATCATACGTATGTCTCATTACATATCAGTCACACAGGGTAATAATTGCTAAAATGAAGCTGTAATCAGAATTCCTGAGTACTTCAGTAAAGAGAATTTAATTTTTCTTCTGTAGGTGAAGGAATACTTTTCAAATAGGACATTATCGGCCCTCAAAATTGGGGATGGTTTTAACAGGAAAGATAAAAGCTTTTCTTTTTCCTCTGTTGTCATCGATGACGACATGAGCACTAAAGCAGAGAACGGATGACCCATTTCCTTCATGGTTTTCATCAGGCCCTATCGTTTCTTCCCACCTGCACCCCCAAGATTCTGCTATGAGTTAAAACTGACTTTTCTTAAAGCCCAGTCAAGAGTAACAGTGTAAAGATGGATGTCTGCTCCACTGGGATCATGCTTTGGGATGTGTAAGTCAGAAAGAAGGAAAATTAGTCAGTATTTAACTGTGTTGAGTTCAGAGTGACTTGTGAGTGACTACTTTTAGCTAACTTTTAGTTTTCTTGAAGCCATGAATGACTCAGTATGTGTCCATATGTGTGTGTGTGTGTGGTGATTAGAGGTGGCTGTGAGTGGTAGAGCCCTGAATGGTGATGACAACTTATGCAGACTTCTTCAGGCCTGGCCCTACACCCCAACCAATGTGCTTCCCTCCCGCCCCCACTTATCCCCACACTTGTGCACTGAGGCAGAAAAAGAGATCTGCCTGTTAGGTAGATTGTCATTCTATCCTAGGCTTTTTTTCTTCTCATATCTCTGTGAAGGGTGGAATCATACCACTTTCCAGGGCCTGGCTCAATAATTCTGTCATTTCCACTGGAAAACCTTCAAAGGACAACTACTCAACAAGAGAGAGTTTTGACTTTCTTTTAAAAAAATTACTCATGATATGCAATTTTGGGACAGCTTCCCCATTCATACACCTAATATTATCAGTGCAGCAGGCAAGAATGTGGTTTCTTATTTAAATACACTTAACAAAAACTATTGAGTAATAATCCAGATAGTCTAAGTTAATTTATACCCTATCAATTAAAGCATATTTCCCCAAATTAATAATCATGATTTGGTTTTATTTTATGAAAACATAAGAAAAAAAAAAGTAAAAACTAAGAAGGAAGTGGTTCTAATTCTAACAACTCTCCAATGAAGCACAATGGAAGAATGACAGTATAATTAACACATTTTTTTCACTGACAAATTATTATACTACATTTTGTTGTAGAAATCTCAGCCTATGATAAAAATTTCTTAGCATATACTCATGATTACTCCTCTCCACAAGATGAATTTTTTTCATGAAAGAGCAAATTTAATTTTGGCTCAGGGCGATAGGACTTGTTAATCATTCACTGTCAGCAAATTCAGATACAATTTTTGGAAAATGATGATGGTGTTCCCAAAGCTGCCTGGCAAACAGAAACCATCCCAGCATTTTCAGAATAAACATATCAATATCTGACAATGCAGGCTCTTAAGACTCTCTCTGGCTTTGGTTTTAGAAAATTCTGTTAAAGCGAGCAATAGCCTTAGTCTTGTTCTCCCGTGCGTTCTTGGTAAATGCATTCACAGCAATTAGCCTATGTGCCTTTATTTGGGGAAGGAACAAGAGCATGTCCTCTTTCTGATTTGAAAAGCAAGGAGCTAGAGACCAGCATTTCCCTTTCCCAGATCATCTACCCCAACCAGGCAAAACTATTAAAGTATTTCTTCATTGAGAATTGGCAAATATTTTCTCTTTATAAAGGGCCTGGCAGTGAATATATAGACTTTAATAGGCCATTTTGTCTGGGTCACAACTACCCAAAGATGTGTGCTGTTGTAGTGCAAAAACAGCTATTGACAATATGTAAATGAATTGGCAGGGCTATGTTCCAATAAAACTATTTACAACATCAGAATGTTGGCTGGCCAAGGTTTACTGACCTCTACTCTAGACAAATGGCTTGTCTTTTAGGTCCTCTCTCAAGTTAGCTCTGTAAATGATTTCCTAAAAAATAAAGAGAGGGAAAAAAAAGTGAAGAATTCTTTACTACCCACATTTTGCACTCTTTTTCCTAGATTAGATTTCCAGCTAACATGATAACATCAAGGTGGGAAGTATTGCTCACTCTGGCAAGCAGTAGTCCCATGTTCTTTCTAGATGTGAATATGAGTTAAATTTGAAAAATAACAGTGAGATAAAGCTAGCTCTCAGCAGGGGCTGCCCGGGAAAGTAAATGTTTGGTTCAAGAAGGAACTGGGAATAATCCTGAGAATAACTTATTTTGATAGGTACTACTTAATGAACAACTCTATTAGGCATTGTATGAACATCACCTTATTTAATTTCAGAATTGCTCTTTCAGGTTAATATTTGGAGACCTCATTTATATGAAGAGAAGAGGACTTAAGATACCGAAGACTTGATTTTAATAAACCAGAGGGAGGTGATGAACTTAGGCTGTGTGTATCTGAATTACAACAAATACGAAGTGAAGAGTAGAAAACTGTGCTATTCAAAATCTGACGGTGTCTGGGACCATGACAATAATTTATCTTACAGAGTCTATCATCCTAGCAAACAGCTGGGGCAGAGGACAGGAGTACTGAGGGGAAAGGAATTTGTAAGCACTCTAAATTCAGAGGAAGAATCCAGTTCTATTAGTGACGAGACAGTTACATAACAATTTTGGATAGTCCATGGGTTAGGATAACCAACTGTCCCAGTTTGCGTATGACTAAAGAGTTTCTTGGAATCTGGGACTTTCAGTGGTAAAATCTGGGAAGTTCCTAGCAAACCAGGAAGGGTGTTATGGGTGTAAAGGTGTTTGGGACTTACTAGAAGCTCATGAGCAGTGCTGTGCTAAAGCTGGTTCACAAGCGCTCTTGAGAACTGATTGTTAAATTTTCAGGAATTTTGCAAGGCATTTTTAAAACAACTATCATTAAAAATTAAATTATGGAAGTTATAATTAACTCAAAATTACTGCTTTCTGATTTTAGGGTGGTTTTCTTTCATCTATGATTGTGAAGTTATTTATATTCATTGCATCAGTCCATTTGGTAGTTCTTGTTCTCACTAACTCATGTCCGACTCTTTGTGACCCCATGGACTGCAGCACGCCAGGCTTCCCTGTCCTTCACCATCTCCTGGAGCTTGCTCAAACTCATGTCCATTGAGTCAGTGATACCGTTCAACCTGCTCAAACTCATGCATATTGAGTTGATGATACCATACAACCATCTTGTCCTCTACCTCTTCTCCTGCCTTCAATCTTTTCAGGTCTTCTCCAGCGGATCATCTCTTTACGTCAGATGGCCAAAGTACTGGAGCTTCAGCTTCAGCACCAGTCCTTCCAATTAATATTCGGGGTTGATTCCCTTCAGGATTGACTGGTTTGATCTCTTTGCAGTCCAAAAGACTCTCAAGAGTCTTCTCAACATCACAGTTCAAAAACATCAATTTTTTGATGCTCAGCTTTCTTTGTATTCCAATTGTCACATTTGTACATGAAAACTGGAAAAACCATAGCTTTGACTCGATGGACATTTATTGGCAATGTCTCTGCTTTTTAATATGCTGTCTAGGTTTGTCATAGTTTTTCTTCTAAGAAGCAAGGGTCTTTTAATTTCATGGCTGTAGTCACTATCTATATGATTTTGGAGTCTAAGAAAATAAAGTCTGTCACTGTTTCCACGGTTTTCCCATCTATTTGCCATGAAGTGATGGGACCGGATGCCATGATCTTAGGGTTTTGAATGTTGAGTTTGAGGCCAGCTACTCCTCTTTTACCTACATCAAGAGACTCTTTGGTTCCTCTTTGCTTTCTGCCACTAGGGTGGTATCATCTGCACATCTGAGGTTATTGATATTTCTCCCAACAATCTTGATTCCAGCTTGTGCTTCATACAGCCTGGCATTTGGCATGATGTACTCTGCATATAGGTTAAATAGATAGGTTAAAAATATATTACATAAGCAGGGTAAGAATATACAGCCTTGACATACTCCTTTCCCAATTTGGAACCAATGTCTTGTTAACATGTCCGATTCTAACTGTTGCTTCCTGACCTGTATATAGGTTTTGCAGGAGGCAGGTCAGGTGGTCTGGTATTCCCATCTCTTTCAGAATTGTCCACGGTTTGTTGTGATCCACACAGTCAAAGGGTTTAGTGTAGTCAATGAAGCAGAAGTAGATATTTTTCTGGAATTCTCTTGCTTTTTCAATGATCCAATTTGATCTCTGGTTCTTCTGTCTTTTCTAAATTCAGCTTGTACATTTGCATGTTCTCAGTTCATGTACTGTTTAGGCCTAGCTTGGAGGATTTGAACATTACTTTGCTAGCATGTGAAATGAGTTCTATTGTGTAGCAGTTTGCATATTCTTTGGCATTGCCCTTCTTTGGGATTAGATGAAAACTGACCTTTTCCAGTCCTGTGGCTACTGCTGAGTTTTCAAAATTTGCTGGCATATTGAGTGCAGCACTTTCACAGCATCATCTTTTAGGATTTGAAATAGCTCAGCTGGAATTCCATCACCTCCATTAGCTTTGTTCTTGGTGATGCTTCCTAGGGCCCACTTGACTTCGCACTTCAGGATGTCTGGCTGTATTGAGTGATTACACCATCATGGTTCTCTGGGTCATGAAGATCTTTTTTGTATAGTTCTTCTGTGTATTCTTGTCACCTCTTCTTAGTATCTTCTGCTTCTGTTAAGCCCATACCGTTTCTGTCCTTTATTGTGCCCATCTTTGTATGAAATGTTCCCTTGGTATCTCTAATTCTCTTGAAGAGATCTCTAGTCTTCCTTATTTTATTCTTTTCCTCTATTCCTTTGCATTTTCACTTAGGAAGAAATACTGCAAAATTGTGAGTAACTGTATCTTTTCCCAACCAACTGTGATTCAGTGACATCATGCTATATGCTTGAAATAGGAAGAAAGGTGCTTTGTTTTTTTTCTCTAGAAAATGACAGGAACAATGTTAATAATGCAGATTAAACTCTCTAGTGCATGGTGTTTATAAGTGTTACATTATGTATTGTTGCTGTTCAGTCTGTAGGTCATATTCAACTCTTTGAGACCCCATGGACTGCAGCACACCAGTCTCTGCTGTTCTTCACTATCTCCCAGTTTGGCTTAGATTCATGTCCATTGAGTCGATGATGCTATCTTAACTATTTCATTCTCTGCCACCCCCTTCTCCTTTCGCCTTCAATCTTTCCCAGCATCAAGGTCTTTTTTCAATGAGTCAGCTATTTGCATCAGGTGGCTAAAGTATTGAACTTCAGCTTCAGCATCAGTCCCCTTCCAGTGATTATTCAGGGTTGATATCTTTTGGAATTGGCTGGTTTGACCTCCTTGCAGTCCAAAGGACTCTTAAGAGTCTTCTCCACCCCACAATTTGAAAATGTCAATTCTTCAGCACTCAACCTTCTTAATGGTGCAGCTCTCACATCTGTACATGACTCTAGGAAAAACCATAGCTTGACTGTATGGACCTTTGTCAGCAAGTTATGTCTCTTCTTTTTAATACACTGTCTATATTTGTCATAGTTTCTCTTATAGCACACACAAAAAAGAGGAAATGTTATTCAATTTTTGAGAACTCTTCAGCAAACAGTAGCTTACATCATTGACAAATGAGTGAAGTTCCAACATGTATATTATGTCACTTTCATTTTACTCATTAAAGAAAAATATCAACCAACATTCATGTTGCAACTACACTGGTTCATCAGTTCTAGCTATAAATTGGCAACAATTCTAATGGGTTGGGAAAAATCAACTAAAACATTCTGAGAATTAATTGTCTATTTGGACATTACAATAATGAATATATTTTATTATTGTAGATTGTGTGTTTCATATCCTTTACATTAGCACACTTTTATAATATATCTCTATAAATCTATATCTGTAGGTCTATAGCTATGTACCTTTTCCCCCAGAGAGCTAGTTGTTAACTATTGACTAGTATACTACTGCTCAGAAATGTATAGTAGCAGCAAGAAAAACCCAGACTCTAATAGCTGGTGAGTTTGAGCTTGTACTATCTGCTTTATTCAAAATGTGTGTAGCTGTGTCTGCCATTACACATGTCTGAGAAGAAAGGGTCTTGCATAGAAATTCCTGATAGTAAATAACATAAGAAACAGCATTCTTTGTGAAACTCATGATCCTCTTTCTCCCCAGATACATAATTATATTCTGAAGTGGCACTTAACTGACTGAAAGTCTTCTGTGATTATATCCCTTTATGCCACAGTATAGGAAACTTAGAATGTAAGTTCTATGAAAAGAGAGATCAAGATTATTTTTTTCCTTGCAAAATTCACAAGATATATAGATTCTCAGCACCTATGCATTGGGTGCAGGAATACATAATTGAATGAGTAAATTAAATTTCATTATCCCTTCTTAATGCTACAGCCAATGATGTCTCATTTCCTAAGACTTATTTAAGAGGATGGGGCATCAATAATATTGCCATTATTATTTTCCTCTCAAATTAAAGCTAGGCTCCCTTCCTACCTGTAAGGACAGAGCCAGGAGCTTGGTCTGGGATTGGAAGTGTCCTGCTTTAAAAATAACATTTATTTGCACTTTTGTATTTACCCTTAAAATCTTTGCATTTTTCTCCAGAGAGCAACACATTTTATTACCCTAATATATCCATCAAGAGGTTTTTATAAAGTACATCAACTTTTTCTCTGTAAATCTTTGAATAAGACTCATGTTCTAATTAAATATGCTTTGCTTGTCATATAAGAACTTATGCACATATACTTGACACATACTCCAAAGTTTCATGTAACTCAATTTGAGAAGTTTTGCACAACTAATACTAAAATCCTCTCTGAATAATTTATGCAAATAATAGAATATTATTCTGAAAAGTCTTATATTTTAGTTAAAAACATAAGCCAATAGATAGTCCTTTTTCTATTACTGTTAAAGATCAAAACAGTAATAAAAATACAAAATATTTTAATGAAATGTCTATATCTTAGGGTATTTGAGGACCCAACTGTGAATTATATTATGTTTTAATTTATTCAAAGAAGTTAATTATAATATCCTGAGGGGGTCAATTAATTATCTATTAAAATAACATTTTACATTCCTTGAATGCTTTATATTATTTTATTATTTACTCAAATTGCTTAAAAATTTAAACAACTAAAGAAAGAGTATGATATAGAGTTACTATGACAATATATTCCAGAGCCAGTTACTGACATTTTTGATGATGCAATTAAGCAATATGGCTGTAATACTCTTAGGCTCTTGTCAGTTTAGTAACCGTGATTTTCTAAATGATTTTTGGAAGCAAGTTGTGCCAAGAATAGTAGACATCCTCACAAACACAAGTGGCCTATATTATTTCTTGGCAGTTATTTTCTTTTTCTCCTTTAATTTGCTGGTGTGAGGTTGTAGGCAACGATATCATTTAGGGCATCTCCATGCTATCCAGCAGAATTTCCCTTTAAACATGTTTTAGAGGACTCTTAATTTTTTTGTGTGTTTTTAAGGCAGAAGAATTAATAATGTCTCAGAATCACAGGACCTACTGAAGTGCAAAGACATAAAACTGTCCTCAGCTCACTGATGAGTCCATATGTATAATTTTTAAATATCATTAAAACTGGGTAAGCATGTTTTAAAGTGTTAGTTGCTCAGTCATGTCCAACTCTTTGTGACCTCATGGACTGTAGCTGCCAGGCTCCTCTGTCCATGGGGATTCTCCAGGCCAGAATACTGGAATAAGTTGCCATGCCCTCCTCCAGGGGGTCTTCCCAACCCAGGGATCAAACCCAGGTCTCCCTCATTGCAGGCAGATTCTTTAACCTCTGAGCCAACAGAGAAGCTCTTTTCATAATTCACCTGACATGTTTTTGACTGAAAGTTACCTGGAATAGTTTGCCCCATAGGATGAGTGAGAAATACCATCCACTCTCAAATAAATTACCCAGAAAATACTGAAAACACTGTGAACAAATAATCTGGTAATTTAGAGCAATTTCAACAAAGGACATATATTTTCAACTAGAAACAAATTGGTTATGAAAGTTAAATTTTAAGTTGAAAGCTCTTTTGAAAAATATTACAAAACAACAGTCCTCTCCATTTCTTTCTAAATACCCAGTCCTGGGGCTTCCTGGGTGGCTCAGTCAGTGAAGAATCCATCTGCAGTGCGGTAGACCCAGGTTCGATCCCTGGGTCAGGAAGAACTCCTGGAGAAGGAAATGGCAGCCCGCTCCAGTATTCTTGCCTGGAGAATCCCAAGGACAAACGAGCCTGGCAGGTTACAGTCCATGGGATCAGAAAGAGTCAGACACGATGTAGTGACTGAACCACCACCACCACCCATTCCTGATGAAAACCTCAGAGGCAGGGTATTTATATAATGACTTCTGTAAGTTATAACTAAATCTCTGTTTCCAGAACTATTTGTAGAACCACTGAAAGAGATATATAGAATCTGGAGAGGCCACTTCCTTTTATTTATTTTTAAAATTAATAGACTTTACTTTTTGGAATAGTTTAAGAATTTAGAGTTATATATTAACACACTGGTTATACTTTATTTCTGTGGCTCAGAGGTTAAAGCGTTTGCCTGGAATGTGGGAGACCCAGGTTCGATCCCTGGGTCAGGAAGATCCCATGGAGAAGGAAAATGGCAACCCACTCCAGTACTCTTGCCTGGAGAATCCCATGGAGGTAGGAGCCTGGTAGGCTACAGTCCGTGGGGTCACAAAGAGTTGGACACGACTGAGCGACTTTACTATACTTTATAGAAAACCAAGTTTTTTGTTGTTTTTTTGTTATTTTTCCCCTTTGAAACTGTAACACTGAGAACTACTAAAAATGATTTCTGAAGATTTTTTTATTTGTAGCATCTGCTGTTATTTCCCCTAAAATTAGTTGGTATTTCCAGGACCCTTTTTTTCTGTTTACCATCATCACCATCCAACCACCACTGGAAACTCAGAAAAAGCTGATAATTTGCCAGAAATGTCACAAAAGAAAACCAATACAGTATTGTAAAATAAAATAAAGTAAAAAAATAAATAAAATAAAATAAAATAAAAAGAAAATCACAGCACCTTTGGAGCTGCCCTGATCCACTTAAATAAAATTCACACTTTCTGATTCTAAAATGTTTTGCCCGGAGCCTTGCCAAAGCCAGAACACAGTGAAACCAGTATAAATTTAATGTGATGTTTATAAATGTAATGTGATGTTTCTTAGCAGTTGATAAGCAGAGAAATATTTGCAATCAACTTTTAAAAATGCATATATTTCTATACTTACAAGATTCCTCTGAGGAACATATAAATGAAATATTTAATTATTTAATTATGTATCTGGGTTTATGTGGGAGAGAAAAAGAGGGAAATAGTATTTGTATTATCTATAAATAATCATAATGATTGTCTTTTCATATAATATTTTCAATAACAGAATCAAACCAAGTTTTTACAATAAAATTCTCTTTTGGAAGGTATGTTACTGTTTTTTCTAACTAGTAAAAAATATTGCAAAATTTAAGTAATGATTGATTTCCAAAATTTTAAACACAATTCAAAGCAAATGCTGTCAAATTTTATTAATATATTATAAAATTAATATACCTCAAGGAAGAAATGATTAATGTTCCTTAGCTCCAAACTTCTTATGCAACCCTCTTCTTCACTGTGACTCTTTCATCTCTAGATTCAACTCTATCTAGGCCGTCCCCATTTTTGTCCATTCTTACACTCCCCTGCTTCTACTCCTTTGAGACTCCCTCAACTTTGTCATAAGAAACACTTTCGTCAACATAAAGAAAAATATACAAAATAAAAGTTGTGAGTCAAGTTTTACTCAGTAATTTTATGAGGCCCAGGAAACAACTTCTCAGTAATATTGAGAAAACTGCTTCAAAGAACTAGGGGAGTGATGTGTGTGTGTGTGTGTGTGTATTTTATTTTTTTTGAACATACATGTTATCAAACATACATTTTATTTAAAAATTATTACTAAGCGTAAAGAATAGATATCTCAAGTTAATGATTATGATGCTTTTCTATGTATTGGAAGATACAAGAATTTGGAATCAAATTCTTCCTTAGATATGCATTTCAACTACCTTGGGGTCTGTGTATACAAAGCACAGAAAGTTTAATCCCGTTGTTCATCTTGAATTTACCTCGGATTGCACCAGTGGTGGAGATGGGAGACTGCAGTGGGTTGTGACTTAACTGTTATTATAATGGAATGACGAGTGACACTCTTTGTTATTTTGTTTACAGTTGCCCCTCTTTTGGTCTTAAATTTGACTAAGGTTTAGGAGACATTTCATCACCAATTTTCCTATGGTATTAGGAAGGTTTATTCCTAAATCAGGGGAGAATTTAGTTGATAGGCCATCCATCTGCTGTATTTGGATTAAGCCCTGTTAATAACCTAAAAATTCTCTAAATCCTATCTTGCTAGTCTTTTATGATCCAGAAAATGTTGTCTCTTCATGCCTCTTCCCATGTATAGAGTTGTCCTACTGCAATTTTATATAGAGCTATTTGTTGTTGTTCAGTCACTAAGTTGTGTCTGACTCTTTGCCACCCCATGGCCTGCATCTTGCCGGGCTTCACTGTGCTTGAGTATCTTCCGAAGTTTGCTCAAACTCATGTCCTTTGAGTTGGTGATGCTATCTAACCATCTCATCCTCTACCACTCCTTTCTCTTTTTACCTTGATTCTTTCCCAGCTTTGGGGTCTTTTCCAATGAGTCAGCAGTCCACAACAGCAGATAAAGAATCTGACAGCAATGCGGGATACACAGAGGGAGGAAATGACAGTCCTCTCCAGTATTGCCTGAAAAATACCATGGACAGAGGAGCCTGGTTGACTACAGTCCAGAAGCTCTCAAAAAGTGGAACTATATATAATATGCCTGTAGTATATGTAGTCTGTATATGACTATGCAATCCATATAGAGCTATATGTGTGATCGATGACTTCAAGATGTTTAGCATCATTGATTTTGTCCAAGACCTAGTTACACAATAGATAATGCAAGAAACACCAGTTCTGTCTTATAAAATTGACAGGACATAAGGAACATAGCTAGTAGCGTTAAGGAGATCATAACTAGAGATTTAAACCATGAGATTCCAGAACCAAACCAGCTCCTTTAAAGATCAAAAAATCACCAAGACTAGAAAGTGAATCACTGCAGGCAGAAATGTTTCCATGTGGGTCATTAAATAGGTCATATCAGAATATTCATCTGGTGTAGAGCACAGCAATTAATTTGAATTGTGGTGCTGATGTCTCCTTGAGTGTTGAGGCCCTTTAATGGACCAGAACCTGGTGGTCCAGAGTCGACAATAAGAAAGTAAATGAGAGAAAGCAGCTGATATTCCTTGGTTTACACAGAAAGCCAATAAAGCCCCTGCACAGGGCTTGCTCTGTTCTCGAAGGCCTCAGGTGTCCTCTCTATGGGGTGAACGCACAGAGCACCTTCTCGAGGGGGTCTCAGAAGCCTGGGCAGGAAAGTGAACTCAGAGAGCCTCTGCACTCCAGGGGATCAGCCTGAAAGAGAGAGAGAGAGAGAGAGAGACACACACACAGACAGATAGACAGACAGACAGACAGACGGGGACCAGAGCTCTGATGGAGCAAAGGTGGTTTATTCAACATTGTGTAGGTATTTATACTGTCTTACAAGATAGCTATTTTCAGCAGAGATAAAATAAAAACTTACAAGTTGTCAAGAAAACATGAGGTCATCCATATGAAAGAGAGAGTTGTAAATAACCACTTTTACCATATGTTTCATAAAAAGAAAGAGGGTACTTATCACTGGATAGAAACACTAATGAAGGAAATGCCTGGACTCCTCAGTCCCAGGAGAGGCTTGCCTCTCCTCTCAATTCCTGAATATTCAGGAATTAATAAGGAACAGAGAATTCCCGACAGATCCAAAACAACACACAGGAAGCCTCCTGTTAAATGCTTCCTGACACTTGAGATGCTGTTAAGGATATTAAGGGCCATGGAATTTTGTAATAATGCTTTCCTTATCATAAAGAAGTCAGAATTCAGTAGGTTAATAGCCTGATTACTATCATTTAAGGCCTGTTGGCTGAATTTTATTAAGACTTTGACGTGGGTAATTACATCTTCCAGTTCTACAGAAGGCAAAATTTAAAAATAGCTAGCTGCTAAATGGTCATACAAATGGAATACAGAATTTTTGATCCATCAGGCTTGTACTAAAGGTAAATTTGTTGGAGTCATATCTGAAGTGGCACACTTGTTGTTTCAAACTCAAGGGAATCCTAAGGTGTATCTTCCTATCCATAGTGGTGGAAGAGAAGGGTGACAAAGCCACTGAGTTCCTTTAGGTGTGACCTGGTATATCCCTGGTGATCTAACCCAGTCTGTTCCATACTGACTGCTTTCTTTAAGGGAAATGACATGTTGGTGTTTTCATAAAGCATCAGACTAATCAGAGAATGAGATTGTTGGATGGCATCACTGACTCAGTGGACATGATTTTGAGCAAACTCCGGGAGATGGTGAAAGACAGGGAAACCTGAAGTGCTGCACTCCAGTTCAGTTTAGTTCAGTTCAGTCCCCCAGTCTTGTCTGACTCTTTGCAACCCTATGGACTGCAGCATACCAGGTTTCCCAGTCCATCTTAGAGCTTGCTCAAATTCATGTCCATCAAGTCGGTGATGTCATCTAACTGTCTCATCCTCTGTCATCCCCTTCTCCTCCTGCCTTCAATCTTTCCCACATCTGGGTCTTTTCTAAGGAGTCAGTTCTTCACATCAGGTGGCCAAAATATTGGAGTTTCAGCTTCAACATCAGTTCTTCCAATGAATATTCAGGACTGATTTCCTTTACGATTGACTTGTTTTATCTCCTTGCAGTCCAGGGGACTCTCAGGAGTCTTCACCAACACCACAGTTCAAAAGCGTTAATTCCTTGCCATTCAACTTTATTTATAGTACAACTCTCACATCCATACATGACTACTGGAAAAAAACATAGCTTTGACTAGATGGACCTTTGTTGGTAAAATAGTCTCTGCTTTTTAATATGCTGTCGAGGTTGGTCATAGCTTTTCTTCCAAGGAGTATGCGTCTTTTAATTTTATGGCTGCACTCACCATCTGCAGTTATTTTTGAGCCCCCCAAAATAAAGTCTCTCACTGTTTCCACTGTTTCCCCATCTATTTGCCCTGAAGTGATGGGCCTGGATGCCATAATTTTAGTTTTTTGAATGTTGAGTTTTAAGCCAGCTTTTTCATTCTCTTCTTTCACTTTCAAGAGGCTCTTTATTCTTTGCTTTCTGCTGTAAGTGAAGGGAAGTGAAAGTTGATTTGAAAAAAAAACTACAGCTTCTTTCTTCCAGTGTAAACTTTCTAAGGGTCATCCAAACAGCCTGAGAGAGGTACCATCTACAAAGATAAGCCAGAAAGTAAAGGATTAGATCTGGTAGGTGAGGTGAAGTCGCTCAGTCGTGTCCAACTCTTTGTGTCCCCATGGACTGTAGCCTACCAGGCTCTTCCATCCATGGGATTTTCCAGGCAAGGGTACTGGAGTGCGTTGCCATTTCCTTCTCCAGAGGATCTTCCCGACCTAGGGATCGAACCTAGGTCTCCCACATTGTAGACAGGCGCTTTACCGTCTGAGCCACCAGGAAAGTCTAGATTGAGTAGACAGAACTACAATTACTCTTAATCCTGGTAATTCTATTTCCCATACAGTATAAGCCTAAATAAGGAGTCTTCCAGTACCACCTTAAGTGAGAAGCAAGGAGGCTTATCTAGTCTTTACTATTAATTTTTAGATATTACATCATTAACATTTTCACAGAATTAAATTTCCTCTTGAAACAAGTCATCACACTCTTTTTAGATCTTTTCCGAAGGGTTTCTGTATTTGTCTCATATTTTCATTTCTTCTACACCATGAGCTGTAGCCCACCCAGGATCCTCTTTCTATGGGATTTCCCAGGCATGAATACTGGAGTGGTTTACCATTTCCTTCTCCAGGGGATCTTCTCACCCAGCTCAGGGATTGAACCTGTGTCTGCTGCATTGGCAGGTGGGTTCTTTAACACTGAGCCACAAGGAAGACCATTCAGTTGTCTAATTTTCTCTAAATTGATGCTTTGTACCTAAGATTATTTTGATTTATCCTATTATTTCCTTGGCTAATTCTTCAAACTTTGCTCTTGCTTGCCTGTTATTATGCACTTTTAGAAAATCTGTTCCATCACTTTGTCTTATCTCTTCATTAATTCATCCTTCTATGATATAGTGATTCTCAGAACTTTGCTATCCTAAAAATTTAATCACAGGTATAAGTGATAGAAAGACCAGAATCAGAGAAGAAAATATTTCATTAAGTTGATGTTTGTATTGTATGGCTGGATATATATTCTGTGTGTCACCAATTAACCTTATGACCTAAAATCTTATATATCTACATATGAATATATTTTGTAGATTTGGGTAACATTTTCATTAATCAAAGTTATCTGTTTGGCTTCATTATTTTTCAATAAAAGCATGTAGATGTAAAATTTGAAGGAACAAAATATTTCAGCTTTACAAGCTCCATTGAGTTGTTCTCTGCCATACCATAAGGACAGATGCCACCAAAATCTTTCCTTTACAAACTGTATCAGAAGAAAGGATTTATTGAGAAAAAGATAAATCTGTTTCTGAATATGACTCTGTCAATTAACCCTAATATATTTGTCCTTTTATATCCACTAATTCCTATATAATATGGAAATATATAGATCTGAGGCAGCGGCCTTCATCAGAGCTGTTTTTCATTTGACAACCTGCTTTCAGTTTACTTATTTGGGATATCTGCTTTGAGTTTTGCTATGTTTGGTCCATAAATATTTTTAGATTTCATAATGATACAGGCAAATAAAAATGGCAATTATTTTTTATTATAGAGCCTTCAAATAAAAATTTGAAAACAATTTCGATGTTGCTTGTAGGTATAAAGTTAAATTTGGAAAACTAATTATCCAAGGACACTAATTATATCTTTATCTTTCACAAATTTTCTTTAGCTTTTAATCTTTCAAGTCAAATATTGGGCCAATTTTTAAAAAGGATTCCATTTTTTTAATAGTTGAATTTTGATAGGCCTTTGGTTAGTAGCAAGCTTATAAGGCTTTGTGTGTATGGTGGGTATGGGTGTGTGTGTGTGTGTATGTGGTGGGGAAGCTATTTAACAAGCTCTGGGGCCAGCACTATGCTTGTAATTTTGAATTCACAGATTATGTCACAGATATTGTCTTCAATAGAAAAGATGCTCTGGATAGAGTTCAATAATACACCAAATACTTCAGAAAAAAAGATATAATCCTCTGTCTTTGCTGTAAATTTAACAATTTATCAAAGTATTACAGTTACTTCAAAAGGTGAATTGATTTTATCTTTAAAATGGCATAAGGGAAATGATTGATGCTAGTATATATAGAGCTGAGTTCCATGTACTCTCTCCCTTAGGGCAAAGGGAAATCTGTACTATAAAATCCTTATAATGGAGACATCACCTGTAAAGGTAATTGAGTGTGTGGAGTGAATTCAAAGGAAGAAAGGAAAAGACAAATAAGTTTATGGGCACATGAGGTAAAGAGTTGAGATATATTTGTGAGAAGCAGGAGGTTCTATTATTAATCTCAAATATTATGAGATTGAAGGTTTTAATATATAAAGACAGAGTTAGAAACCCCCGTTTTAGGAAAAGTTATTAAACACATGTTTCTGAGTGTCTTTTTTTTTAATCTGTAAAATATAAGTAATAGGTTTGCTATGGTGATTTATAAAAATAAGGATTTTGTATCATCTTCTTTGTGGGTTTATGGAAAGTACAATTGAGAAGAGTGGCCCAAAATCATTTTGGGCACAGTAGGGGGGGGGTTGAAATTTTGGAGCCACTTCCTGTGTTGTAAATATTTACATTTCACGTTTTTACATGCTTCACAGTTCTTCATCAACTGTCATTAAATTTATGTGTGTTTTCCAAAGATAGCATGAGTCATCTCTAATTCATTGTTTCTTCTTACTTGAATCTAATTATCCTTTCCTCATTTCCTTTGATTGAAGGCTCACTACATCATAAGCAGGTGAGGGTATTAAGAGAATTTCATAAAAATCTTCCTTTAATCTTTTCTCTAAACTTTTACAAAAAAACTGTTTTGGGCCAGATGGAAAATCAATGAGAAAGTCAACAAGTGAGTGAAGCAAATGTGAGGCAGCAGTTATCTTGGTCTGAGATAACTTGTACTGTTTCTAGGGAAATAAGAAAATAATATGCAAAAAAAAAAAAAAAAAGCAGAAAGTGAAGGAATACATCTGTGTAGATTATGTTAATGAAAATCATATTTTTAGGAAGCAAGACTTTTATTAAGGTCTTGTGAATTTCCTTTTTGGTTTAAATTTTTACTATATGTTGTTCCATTTAACATATAGCCTATTTCACTTATATTCTTAAGCTATGTGTTAAACAAAATATTATAAAAGTTATAAATTCTAATTTTTTCAATGTTATTAATTTATGAAACACAGATTATGTAAGCATACTAATTTTTCTTTACTGATAACAAAATACTTTCCTTTTAAATGAAATATCAATTGAGAAAGGTGATATTTACCATTTGTCATCACAGAAGGATATAGTGTATGGCTAAGAAGGCAGCAGTAGAGAATACTGATAACTCATTTTCATAATTATTGCAAAAAAGATTATCTAACTCCATAGTATTGATGTACACTTTTAAACTCTGCTCTCTGATCCAATCATTATGAAAATGATCTTTATATGTTATTGTTATAAATTGCATATATCTTTGACTGTCTACCAGTAAAAAGATATTTATACTATAATTATAGGTTTATTCTCCCTCTAAATTTACTTACTAATCTTAGAATAGTTTCAATCACTTTTCTATTAATCTTGAAAATAGAACTGAATTTTAATTAATTTTTTTAATTGAAGGAGAATTGCTTTACAATATTGATTTCATTTCTGCCATACATCAACATGAATTAGTACCGCCCTCCCACCTCCCACTCTTTCCCGCCCCTTTAGATTGTTACAGAACCCCAGTTTGATTTCCCTGACTCATACAGCAAATGTCTATTTGCTGTCTATTTTACACATGGTAGTATATATGCTTCTCTGGTACTCTCTCCATTCATCTCACTCGATCCTTCCCCTAATCTCACCCTTGTCCACAGTCTGTTCTCTATGTCTGTGTCTCCAATGATGCCCTGCAGATAGGTTCATCAGTACCATCTTTCTAAATTCCATATATATGCATTAATATACAATATTTGTTTTTTCTCTGTCTGACTTACTTCACTCTGTATAATAGGCTCTAGGTTAATTCACCTCATTAGAACTGACTCAAATGCATTTCAAAAAAGGAGCTGAATTTTCTGGGAAAAAAATGGCTCAAACCATAGCTAAGAATGATGAAGCAAACTCAATTTTCCTCTTCCTCAACTCTCCACTGATGTTTCACTATCTCTCACTCCAGATATCATCATTTAGATTTTACCTCTTTATTCAGTTTTACTATTTTTCCATTAGAACTTTCAAATTTTAGTGAGGGTATTACTCATCATTGTGTAATATCATTAATACTACTCTTTGAAGTAAGTTGATTGGATTGACTTTTAATATTAAAAAAGAGTTCTTTCAAAACTCATTTTAGGATAAAGTATAACTAAAATCTACCCTAGGTTAAATCATTTAAGATGCTGCAACAAATATGGTTTTATAGGACATTTGTTTCTTGGTATAGACTGGCTCAAATGTCATAGATTTATCTCTATGATTGAACCAATCATGAAAATGAGTATAAACAATGGGTTAAATAAATATCAAATTAATATTTTATCTTTAGATGTAATGCTCAAAATCCTTCAAGCTACGCTTCAGCAGTAAGTGAACCAAGAAATTCCAGATGTACAAGCTGGATTTAGAAAAGGAAGAGGAACCAGAAATCAAATTGCTAACATCCAGTGGATCATAGAAAAAGCAAGGGAATTCCAGGAAAACATCTACTTTTGCTTCATAGACTACAATAGAGCTTTTGACTGTATGTATCACAAGAAACTGGAAAATTCTTAAGGAGATGGGAATAGCAGACCACCTTACCCGCCTCCTGTGAAACCTGTATGCAGGTCAAGAAGCAACAGTTAGAACTGGGCATGGAACAATGAACTGGTTTAAAATTGGGAAAGGAGTACATCAAGGCTGTATACTGTCACCCTGCTTATTTGACTATTCAGAGTACATGATGTGAAATGCTGGGCTGGATGAAGCTCAAGTTGGAATCAAGATCGCCGAGAAAAATATCAATAACCTCAATATGTAGATGACACCATGCTAATGGCAGAAAATGAAGAGGAAATTAAGAGCCTCTTGATGAGGGTGATAGAGAAGAATGATAAAGCTAGCTTAAAACTCAGCATTCAGAAAACTAAGATCATGGCATCTGGTCCCATCTTTGTGGCAAACAAATGGGGATAAAATGGAAACTGTGAGAGACTTTATTTTCTTGGGCTCCAAAATCACTGTGGATGGTGACTGCTGTCATGAAATTCAAAAATTCTTACTCCTTGGAAGAAATGCTTTGACAAACTTAGCATATTAAAAAGAGACATCAGTTTGCCAACAAAGGTCCATATAGTCAAAGCTATGGTTTTTCCAGTAATCATGTACAGGTGTGAGAGTTAGGTCATAAAGAAGGCTGAGTATGAAAGAACTGATTCTTTCAAACTTTGGTGCTGGAGAAGACTCTTGAGAGTCCCTTGGACAGCAAAAAGATCAAACTGCTGCTTCTAAGTCGCTTCAGTCATGTCCGACTCTGTGCGACCCCAGAGTCGGCAGCCCACCAGGCTCCCCCGTCCTTGGGATTCTCCAGGCAAGAATAATGGACTGGGTTGCCATTTCCTTCTGCAATGCATGAAAGTGAAAAGTGAAAGTGAAGTTGCTCAGTCGTGTCCGACTCTTAGCGACCCCATGGACTGCAGCCTACCAGGCTCCTCCGTCCATGGGATTTTCCAGGCAATAGTTACTGGAGTGGGGTGCCATTGCCATCAAATTAGTTAATCCTAAAGGAAATCAACCCTGTATTCATTGGAAGGGCTAATGGTGAAGAAAAATTCTAACACTTTGGCCCACTTGATGCAAAGAGCTGACTCACTGGAAAAGACCCTGATGCTGGGAAAGATTAAAGGCAGCAGGAGAAGAGGACTGCAGAGAATGAAATGGCATCATTAACACAATGAACATGAGTCTGAGGAAACTCCAGGAGATAGTGAGGGACAGGGAATCTCACATGCTGCAGTCTTTGGGGCTGCAAACAGTTGGCCACAACTGAGTGACTGAAAAACAAGATGTATTCTTTGGGAAATTATGGAGTAGGCAGAGGGTAAACATGTTCAAGCAGTTCATTAGAATTACCTTTTAAAGAAGACTGATTAAATGATTTTAGGATGCACTTTTGATTTTGGGGCTCCTTCGATTGCTCAGTTGGTAAGGAATCTGTCTGCAGTGCAGGAGAACCCTATTCAATTCCTGGGTTAAGATCTGCTGGAAAAGGGACACCCACTCTGGTATTCTTGGGCTTCCCCTTGTGGCTCAGCTGGTAAAGCATCTGCCTGCAATGCAGGAGACCTGGGTTTGATCACTGACTGGGTTGGAAAGATCCCCTGGAGAAGGAAAGGCTACACACTCCAGTATTCTGGGCTGGAAAATTGCATGAACAATATAGCCCATGATGATTTCCCTGGTGGCTCAGATGGTAAAGCGTCTGTTTACAGTGCAGGAGACCTGGGTTTGATCCCTGAGTTGGGAAGATTCCCTGGAGAAGGAAATGGCAACCTACTCCAGTACTCTTGCCTAGAAAATCCCATGGATGGAGGAGCCTAGTGCAGGCTACTGTCCATGGGGTCACACAGAGTCGGACACAACTGAGCAACTTCTCTTTCTTTCTCTCTCTCGTTCGTTCTTCCGTCCTTCTGTCTTTCCTTCCGTCCTTCCGTCCTTCCGTCTTTCCTTCCGTCCTTCCGTCCTTCCTTCCGTCCTTCCGTCCTTCCTTCCTTCCTTTTGGACAGGACTGAGTGACTTTCACTTTTCACTTTTGATTTTTGATGTCCACCCCCCACCCCCACACTTAACTTCAGTTCAACTCTCAGTAGCTCCTGTGGACAGTAAACATATGGGACAATACATTTCTATATCAACCCTCTGAATCTTTCTGTTCTTTTTCCTGAGGGCTTTCCCCACCACACCAAGGTGGTTGTAAAGGAAGTGACCCAACAAAACAGAATTGTGAAATATTATTCTGGAGTTGACTTGTTCATTAGTTGGATGGTAACAAGGAACCTTTTTCAGTAGTATGGCGAAAGAGAGGCAATAATCATTGACTGTTTCTGGACCATCTTTACCATCTTTCTTGCCATGAACTCCATTAGTAGTAAATTGGGATGATGTTTAAACAGAAGATTAATTAGCAGTTTATGCAATAGCTCTGGTAATTGAAAGATGTAAGGGCAGTGGTGATTTTAAAGCCTTGGCTGGCTTTTGTTCACTGCCATCACAGTTTTGAAGACAAATAATACAAAATTGGTGCAGTCAAGCCTTTACTCATAGCAAGCTCTAAAAGCCAGAAGGTATCTATGGAAACATTTAAGGATAGTCTCATTTCCTAAAGCAAGAGAGAAGATCATGCTAAAAAATTAGGTCCAGAATTTGATTGAAAGAATGGTGCAACTATAATGTAGATGGAATGCCATAACCTTGAATGCTTCCTATATTAAAGCAGATGCCCTGATAGGGAAATAAATAAAACCCTATAACACTGGCCCAAAGAGAAGATACTTAGTATAAATGAATATTCTGAGGTGGCAGGAGGAGACTGTAGTAAACACACACATCCACTTTCATCATTGCTTTGGAAGATTATTATTTTTCCTGGAAAAACTTGAGAGTGATTACTTGTCAGTTACAAGCTGAATGTAAAAGCTGGAAGTCTTCCTTGGTAGCACATACAGAGGCTAATGTCTCCTATAGTAGGAGAGAAGAGCAAGCTGAGAATAGGTCCCAGGTCCTAATTATCAGAAAAGCCAGTTTCCGAAAGAGATTAAATTCTCAACAAAGCAAGTCTCAGGATTTGCTTTCTAAGATCAGAACCCTGGTTGGGGAAAAAAATGGGACTCAGATATAAAGAATGGGAATGGATTGATATCCACCTAAATAACAAGTTATCAGATTCCTCTGAGTTCTCTGAGCCTGAAGAAGTGGAATAAACTTTCCTATTAAGAGGTAGAATTCTCTCATTGCCTTAAAATGGTGTAAATACTTCTTTGCTACAAGTCGTGTATGGCACTTAAGATTAAACTCCACCTTTCTTTCTGACCTTTAGGCCTTAAACTAGGATTAAATTATAACCTAAAATATCTTATACGTTATAAGAATTGTAAACTAACCAGCAAGGGCCAGTAGAGTATAAGTGGGATTGTATCCTGTGTTTATTTATTTGGGACCAATATCCAAGGATATAATTCTAAATACCCTGGTAAGTTCAGTTCAGTTCAATCACTCAGTCGTGTCCGACTCTTTGCGACCCCATGAACTGCAGCACGCCAGGCCTCCCTGTCCATCTCTAACTCCCAGAGTTTACTCAAACTCATGTCCATTGAGTCGGTTATGCCATCCAACCGTCTCATCCTCCATTGTCACCTTCTCTTCCCACCTTCAATCTTTCCCAGTATCAGGTTCTTTTCCAATGAGTCAGTTCTTTGCATCATGTGGCCAAAGTACTGGAGTTTCAGCTTAAACATCAGTCCTCCCAATGAACGCCCAGGACTGATCTCCTTTAGGATGGACTGGTTGGATCTCCTTTCAGTCCAAGGGACTCTCAAGAGCCTTCTCCAACACCACAGTTCAAAAGCATTAATTCTTCAGCGCTCAGCTTTCTTTATAGTCCAATTCTCACATCCATATGTGACTACTGGAAAAACCATGGCTTTGACTAGATGGATCTTTGTTGGCAAAATAATGTCTCTGCTTTTTAATATGCTGTCTAAGTTGGTCATAACTTTCCTTCAGAGAAGCAAGCAATTTTAATTTCATGGCTGCAGTCACCGTCTATAGTGATTTTGGAGCCAAAAAATTAAAAAAAAATTAAGTCAGCCACTTTTTCCACTGTTTCCCCATCTATTTGCCCTGAAGTGATGGGACCAGATGCCATGATCTTAGTTTTCTGACTGTTGAGTTTTAAGCCAACTTTTTCACTCTTCTCTTTCACTTTCATCAAGAGGCTTTTTATTTCTTGTTTACTTTCTGCCACAAGGATTGTATCATCTGCATATCTGAGATTTTTATATTCCTTCTGGCAATCTTGATTTCAGCTTGTGCTTCCTCCAGCCCAGTGTTTCTCATGATATACTCTGCATATAAGTCAAATAAGCAGGGTGACAATATACAGCTTTGACATACTCCTTTTCCTATTTAGAACCAGGCTATTGTTCCATGTCGAGTTCCAACTGTTGCTTCCTGACCTGCATACAGATTTCTCAAGTAGCAAGTAAGGTAGTCTGGTATTCCCATCTCTTTCAGAAATTTCCAGTTTATTGTGATCCACACAGTCAAAGGCTTTGGCATAGTCAATAAAGCAGAAATAGATGTTTTTCTGGAACTCTCTTGCCTTTTCAATGATCCAGCAGATGTTGTCAATTTGATCTCTGGTTTCTCTGCATTTTCTAAAGCCAGATGTTTTGAACATCTGGAAGTTCATGGTTCACATATTGTTGAAGCCTGGCTTAGACAATTTTGAGCATTTCTTTACTGTCATGTGAGATGAGTGCAGTTGTGCAGTAGTCTGAGCATTCTTTGGCATTTCCTTTCTTTGGGATTGGAATGAAAACTGACCTTTTCCAGTCCTGTGGCCACTGCTGAGTTTTCCAAATTTGCTGGCATATGGAGTTCAGCACTTTCACAGCATCATCTTTTAGGGCCCTGGTAAGGACATATGGAAAAACTGATGGTTCATGATAAGTGAAATAGAAATGGCAGAATTGCAGTGACACTTGGTGGAAGAAAGTATTAAAAGTTTCAGAGAAGTGGGCAAACTGGAGTAAATACTAAATTTGGAAAACCTATCAGATTATGATATTCATGGGGAGGTCAAGGGAGTATACACAGGCTGATAAATAACATTGGGTGTGATGGAATCATGAAAGAAACAGGCCAGATAGGAGCACTTAACCTCTAAGAACTGGGTGGATACTGTTATAATAGAGTGGTAGGGTAGGAATGAAAACTAGACGAATTTGACCAGAGTGCTATGGAGATGGTTAACAGAATATGCCATCACTAGGGAAAAAGAAATGAGCAGTCAACAAGGATGCCATTCAGTTTGCACCAGCAGAAGCAGGTAAGGATAGATATCTTAAAAGTCGAGTGCTGGCTTTCCAATGAAAAGTTAGTTTTTCCCTTGTCCAATTTCAGAATTGAGCAAGTGTTTCAACCCAAAAGTAAAGTGGCCATGGTGGCAGAGAGGAGGCTATGTGTAGGCCCCAAAGCAGGGGCTCCCTTTCAGAAAGTAGTTGCTGCTGAAACTATATTAATTGCTCAGTTGTGTTTGACTCTTTGTGATACCCCATTTGCAGCCTACTAGGCTCCTAAGTCCACAGAATTCTTCAGGCAAGAATACTGGAGTGGATAGCCACTTTATTCCTCTGGAATTCCTATTGTCCACTTAGTGGCAAGTTTATTATTTGAATCCTTTCGTTCTGGAAAGGTCATATATTTATTCTAACAGGAAAGACATATTCTGACTGTGAGTTTGCTTTCCATCTTTACAGGGCTTCAGTTAGCACCATTATCCAAACAGGATGTTTAGTGCATCACCATGGGATATCATATCAGGCCTGATCAGCAAACCAGCTTTCCCTCTAAGGAAGTGTACCTAGGATCATGGAATCTACTTTTCTGGCACATACTCCACTATTCAAAAGTTCCTAATGTATTGGAATTAACAACAGAAGACCGAGTTAAAACACCAATTTACAGGCAGTACTCTGCAAGTTTAGGAAGTCCTTCTCAGTTATGCAGTATATAAATTGCAGCAAGTACTTTAATACTACACTTTGTCTCTAAATAGGAATAATACAAGGTGCAGAGCAGAAGCTGTCCCACTTAGCATCATTCCTCTTGACTTACCACAGGATGTTTTATTTCTTGTCTCTGAAACTCTATACTTTGCATGATTAGTGGTCCTGGCCCCAAACCAATCATTTTCCAGGGAATGCTTAAACAGTTCCACTGAACTCTCACCTATGGCTGCCGCCTGGCTCTTTTGGTGTGTGTGCTGTGTGCTCAGTTGTGTTCGACTCTTTGTGACCCTGTGGACTGTAGCCCGCCAGGCTCCTCTGTCCATGGAATCTCGCAGGCCAGAATACTGGAGTGGCTTGCCATTTCCTTCTCCAGGGGATCTTCCCAACTCAGGGACTGAAGCCTTCAGCTCCTGCATTGGCAGGCAAATTCTTTATCACTTGATCCACTTGAAAAGGGCTTTATTAACTAAATATGCATAAAAATCTGATATAAATGTTTTAGAAATTTAACTCTTCAAAACATATTAATAAATGTCAAATATGATTTTAGAGATTCCCATAAATATAGTCTATAATATCTAGTCCTCTCATTTGTAGCTCTTAGACTTTGACAAAATATTCCTTTGACTTTGGAATATGTTCTTCTCTGCCACAGTCTGAGGCTATTAAGCTTGCGCCTGTTGGTTTTAAAGGATGACTCTGGCTTAGAGCACAGATGGTTGTGGTAATGATATCCTTGGAGCAATTTGGAACAATAAGGTCTATAAAGTTAAACCATCCTGAAATTAAAATATTTTAGGTAGAATGTTAAATCCACTACCCTTAAAAAAGAAATATCCTGAATTTTATTAGTTTTATTCATGAGTATTTACCGTCACTCCTTTTTTTTTCCCTCTCAACAATCAAATTGTGTAATGGCTTTCACAAGGGAAAATATAAAGGTGACATTTTAAGTATAAATTTTTACCCAAATGAATGAATCTCAGAAGCAGAGAGATTATTTGCCTACCCTGTGTTTTGAATTTTACTATCGCAGACACCGTTTCTCTCCATCACTCCATAAAATACTGTAGTAATTTACTTGCAAGCTTCAGTTCAGTTCACTTCAGTTGCTCAGTCGTGTCTGACTCTTTGCGACCGCATGAATCACAGCATGCCAGGCCTCTCTGTCCATCACCAACTCCCAGAGTTTACTCAAACTCATGTCCATCGAGTCAGTGATGCCATCCAGCCATCTCATCCTCTGTCCTCCCCTTCTCCTCCTGCCCCCAATCCCTCCCATCATCAGGGTCTTTTCCAATGAGTCAGCTCTTCACATCAGGTGGTCAAAGTATTGGAGTT
Source organism: Budorcas taxicolor (assembly GCF_023091745.1). Classification (NCBI taxonomy): domain Eukaryota; kingdom Metazoa; phylum Chordata; class Mammalia; order Artiodactyla; family Bovidae; genus Budorcas; species Budorcas taxicolor. The sequence continues at coordinate 32,755,645 of NC_068916.1, read as the reverse complement.
TCAGCTTCAGCATCAGTCTTTCCAATTAAAACCCAGGACTGATCTCCTTTAGGATGGACTGGTTGGATCTTACTTACCTGCAACCTAGTAAGTCAGAAAAAATTTCCTTTATGTCTAATTAAAATCAGTTCTACCACAATTACCAATTTTTGCTTACTTTCAAAGTTTTGATTTACCTGATGATTTTCATTGTAATACTCTTTACTACTTTTCCAGAGTTTTCTTAAAATGAATTTCCAGATAACAATTACATGTGGGTGAATAATCAAACTCTATTAGATTTTGCCCTGCTTCATTCCATATTCCAAGGCCAAATTTGCCTGTTACCCTAGCTCTTTCTTGACTTTGTACTTTTGCATTCCAGTCCCCTATAATGAAAAGGACATCTTTTTGGGGGTGTTGGTTCTAAAAGGTCTTGTAGGTCTTCATAGAATCATTCAACTTCAGCTTCTTCAGCATTACTAGTTGGGGCATAGACTTAGATTACTGTGATATTGAATGGTTTGCCTTGGAAATGAACAGAGATCATTCTGTTGTTTTTGAGATTGTATCCAAATACTGCATTTAGGACTCTTTTGTTGACCATGATGGCTACTCCATATCTTCTAAGGGATTCTTGACCACAGTAGTAGATATAATGGTCATCTGAGTTAAATTCACCCATTCCAGTCCATTTTAGTTCTCTGATTCCTAGAATGTCGACGTTCACTCTTGCCATCTCCTGTTTGACCACTTCCAATTTGCCTTGATTCATGGACCTAACATTCCAGGTTCCTATGCAATATTGCTCTTTACAGCATCGGACCTTGCTTCTATCACCAGTCACATCAACAGCTGGGTATTGTTTTTGCTTTGGCTCGATCCCTTCATTCTTTCTGGAGTTATTTCTCCACTGACCTCCAGTAGCATATTGGGCACCTACTGACCTGGGGAGTTCCTCTTTCAGTATCCTATCTTTTTGCCTTTTCATACTGTTCATGGAGTTCTCAAGGCAAGAATACTGGAGTGATTTGCCATTCCCTTCTCCAGTGGACCACATTCTGTCAGACCTCTCCACCACAACCCATCCGTCTTGCGTGGGCCCACACGTCATGGCTTAGTTTCATTGAGTTAGACAAGGCTGTGGTAGGTGTGATCAGATTGACTAGTTTTCTGTGATTATGGTTTCAGTATGTCTGTCCTCTGACGCCCTCTCCCAACACCTACCATCTTACTTGGGTTTCTCTTACCTTGGATTGGGGCTGCTTCACGGCTGCTCCAGAAAAGTGCAGCCACTGCTTCTTACCTTGGACGAGGGGTGTCTCCTCAGGGCTGCCCCTCCTCACCTTGAATGTGGAATAGCTCTACACATGGACATCACCAGATGGTCAACATTGAAATCAGATTGATTATATTCTTTGCATCCAAAGATGGAGAAGCTCTATACAGTCAGTAAAAACAAGACTGGGAGCTGACTGTGGCTCAGATCATGAACTCCTTATTGACCAATTCAGGCCATTCAGATATGACCTAAATCAAATCCCTTATGATTATACAGTGGAAGTGAGAAATAGATTTAAGGGACTAGATCCGATAGATAGAATGTCTGATGAACTATGGACTGAGGTTCTTGACATTGTACAGGAGACAGGGATCAAGACCATCCCCATGGAAAAGAAATGCAGAAAAGCAAAATGGCTGTCTGGGGAGGCCTTACAAATAGCTGTGAAAAGGAGGGAAGTGAAAAGCAAGGGAGAAAAGGAACAATATAATCATCTGAATGCAGAGTTCCAAAGAATAGCAAGGAGAGACAAGAAAGCCTTCCTCAGCGATCAATGCTAAGAAATAGAGGAAAACAAGAGAATGGGAAAGACTAGAGATCTCTTCAAGAAAATTAGAGATACCAAGGGAACATTTCATGCAAAGATGGGCTCAATAGAGGACAGAAATGGTCTGGACCTAACAGAAGCAGAAGATATTAAGAAGAGGTGGCAAGAACACACAGAAGAACTGTACAAAAACGAGCTTCATGACCCAGATAAGCACGATAATCACAATGGTGTGATCACTCACCTAGAGCCAGACATCCTGGAATGTGAAGTCAAATGGGCCTTAGAAAGCATCACTATGAACAACGCTAGTGGAGGTGATGGAATTCCAGTGGAGCTGTTTCAAATCCTCAAAGATGATGCTGTGAAAGTGCTACATTCAATATGCCAGCAAATTTGGAAAACTCAGCAGTGGCCACAGGACTGGAAAATGTCAGTTTTCATTCCAATCCCAAAGAAAGGCAATGCCAAAGAATGTTCAAACTACCGCACAATTGCACTCATCTCACATGCTAGTAAAATAATGCTCAAAATTCTCCAAGCCAGGCTTTAGCAATACATGAACTGTGAACTTCCTGATGTTCAAGCTGGTTTTAGAAAAGGCAGAGGAACCAGAGATCAAATTGCCAACATCTGCTGGATCATGGAAAAAGCAAGAGAGTTCCAGAAAAACATCTATTTCTGCTCTATTGACTGTTTCAAAGCCTTTGACTGTGTTCAGTTCAGTTCAGTTCAGTCGCTCAGTCATGTCCGACTCTTTGCTACCCCATGAATTGCAGCACGCCAGGCCTCCCTGATCATCACCATCTCCCGGAGTTCACTCATATTCACGTCCATTGAGTCCGTGATGCCATCCAGCCATCTCATTCTCGGTCGTCCCCTTCTCCTCCTGCCCCCAATCCCTCCCAGCATCAGAGTCTTTTCTAATGAGTCAACTCTTCTCATGAGGTGGCCAAAGTACTGGAGTTTCAGCTTTAGCATCAGTCCTTCCAAAGAAATCCCAGGGCTGATCTCCTTCAGAATGGACTGGTTGGATCTCCTTGCAGTCCAAGGGACTCTCAAGAGTCTTCTCCAACACCACAGGTCAAAAGCATCAATTCTGCGGGGCTCAGCCTTCTTCACAGTCCAACTCTCACATCCATACATGACCACAGGAAAAACCATAGCCTTGACTAGACAGACCTTAGTAGGCAAAGTAATGTCTCTGCTTTTGAATATGCTATCTAGGTTGGTCATAACTTTTCTTCCAAGGAGTAAGTGTCTTTCAATTTCATGACTGCAGTCACTATCTGCAGTGATTCTGGAGCCCCTAAAAATAAAGTCTGACAGTTTCCACTGTTTCCCCATCTATTTCAAGAGATGGGAATACTAGACCACCTGACCTTCCTCTTGAGAAACCTATATGCAGGTCAAGAAGCAACAGTTAAAACTGGATATGGAACAACAGACTGGTTCCAAGTAGAAAAAGGAGTACGTCAAGGCTGTATATTGTCACCCTGCTTATTTAACTTATATGCAGAGTACATCATGAGAAACACTGGGCTGGAAGAAGCACAAGGTGGAATCAAGATTGCTAGGAGATATATTAATAACCTCACATATGCAGATGACACCACCCTTATGGCAGAAAGTGAAGAGAAACTAAAAAGCTTCTTGATGAAAGTGAAACAGGAGAGTGTAAAAATTGGCTTAAAGCTCAACATTCAGAAAATGAAGATCATGGCATCTGGTCCCATCACTTCATGGGAAATAGATGGGGAATAGTGGAACCAGTGTCAGACTTTATTTTGGGGGGCTCCAAAATCACTGCAGATGGTGACTGCAGCCATGAAATTAAAAAAGACACTTACTCCTTGGAAGGACAGTTATGATCAACCTTGATAGCATATTCAAAAGCAGAGACATTACTTTGCCAACAAAGGTCCATCTAGTCAAGGCTGTGATTTTTCCAGTGTCATGTATGGATGTGATAATTGGACTGTGAAGAGAGCTGAGTGCCAAAGAATTGATGCTTTTGAACTGTGGTGTTGAAGAAGTCTTGAACTGCAAGGCGATCCAACCAGTCTACTCTAAAGGAGAGCAGTCCTGGCTGTTCTTTAGAAGGACTGATGCTAAAGCTGAAACTCCAGTACTTTGGCCACCTCATGAGAAGAGTTGACTCATTGGAAAAGATTCTGATGATGGGAGGGATTGGGGGCAGAAGGAGAAGGGGACGATAGAGGATGAGATGGCTGGATGGCATCATCGACTTGATATATGTGAATTTGTGTGAACTCCAAGAGTTGGTGATAGACAGGGATGCCTGGCATGCTGCAGTTCATGGGATTGCAAAGAGTTGGACTCGACTGAGTGAACTGAACTGAGTAACCAAGGAACATTTTAAGAATTCTTGTATGTGTCGTGCAATGGCCTGTTGCAAAGTGTTTTTCTTTCCCATTTTCATTGAAGCATATTGAAAATGGTTATATTCTACAACCTACTAGGATAAAGAGAATTGGAGAAGGAAATGGCAACCCACTCCAGTGTTCATGCCTGGAGAATCCTAGGGACGGGTAAGCCTGTGGGCTGCCTTCTTGGGGTCGCACAGAGTCGAACACGACTGAAGCAACTTAGCAGCAGCAGCAGGATAAAGAGAAAAGAGTGATCACTGTTGGATGGAGAAAACCCCTTGGAGAGTCTGGCTAGTTCAGCCCCTTGCTGAACACATAAAACCTGATGGGATTAATATCTCAGTCTGCCTGGAGAATCCCAGGGATGGAGGAGCCTGGTGGGCTGCCGTCTATGTGGTCGCACAGAGTTGGACATGACTTAAGCAACGTAGCAGCAGCAGCAGCAGCTGCTGCCTGTAAATCATTAGCATTATAAGAGTGTACTCTGACACATTTGTTGGGAAGTTCTTGCTATATATTGTATAAGACTTGCTAACTAATCCACGTTTCATATTTTGACTCACATTCAGTTTAAGATGCAGGATAATCTAACTCTGGAGGGTATTTTTAATTTTTTCACTTTTAATGAAAAAGGCCTACTTCTCTTATGTTATCTATTATTTCTGTTCAGTGAAAAACATTAAAGAAATTTTTTCCTCCCCTTGTCTCTTCTTGTCTCCACCACCTAATATTAGATAATAATGCTATATTTCTAGAATGATTTTCTTAAAATTGTTAACTGTTAGTATATCTTTAATTTTTTAAATTATAAATGGTATACTTTGACTTCTCACTGTTACATTTGCTTATAAGAAATTAGCAACAGTTAATCAACACTTATGTTATCTAAAAATAACTTTTCATTCTTTTCTTTCCAAGTTCTTAATATTGTCATATAAATTGTTGTACCATATTTGTATTCTTTGTTTTAATTCTAATACTTACATTTGTTTTATACATAGTCCTATACTTAAATGCAATGATCCTTGTCAGTCCTTTTGCAGTGGTTTTCAAATCAATTTTTGATTGTCTGAAATTTATTCTCTAGTAGTCTTTTTGAGAAAAACTTATGAAAATGAATTCTTGCATACTCAAAACTCTCTGAAGCTCCTAAATTTGAAGGGCAGACATGTGAAAATAAGCTACTTGACTTATATTTTATTTCCTTGAGTATCTTGTTGGATTATTATTATTACTAGTTTGGATATCACTGAGTGGAAATCTGAGGCCATCTTACCATTTGCACTTTTCTAGGTCAAACAGGTTTTGCCAAGTTATTCCCCAAATCCTTTATTTTTAGATTCCACTGACTTTTTTTTTAAAAGAATATGTTTCCACATTAACCATTCTGAATCCATTTTATTTAGAACATAGTGTACCTTTTAATATGTATATTTTAATCTTCTTTTCTTCCTTTTTCATTTCTAGAAAGTTATTTTCTAAAAGATATATATCCCGTATTCTGTTTTGTTTTGTTTTTTACAGATGAGGTGGGGAAGAGCTCTGAATTTGCAATTATTGAATTTCCTTTGCCGCTTTTCTGTATCTAAATTTTTTCTCTAATCCTTGTAATATTTTTAAAATTATTCGTTTATTTATTTTTGCCTGTGCTGAGTCTTCATTGCTGCATAGACTTTTCTCTAGTTGCAGAGTAAGGGGCTTCTCTTTGTTGAAGTTAATGGAGTTTTCACTGTTGTCATTTCTCTTGTTGCGGAGTACGGGCTTTAAGGCACTCAGGCTCAGTAGTTGTAGCTCCTGGACTCCGGAGCACAGGCTTAATAGCTGTGCTGCACGGATTTAGTTGCTCCTTGGTGTGTGGAGTCTTCCCAGACCAAGGATTGAACCTGTGTCTTCTGCATTGGCAGGAAGTTTCTTAACCACTGAGCCACCAGGGAAGCCCCCTTATACTATTTAGATCTATTACTTTTTTGGGGTGCTCAGTCGCTCAGTCATGTTCGATTCTTTATGACCCCTTGGCTTGCAGCCCACCAGGCTCCTCTTTCCCTGGGGATTCTCCAAGCAAGAATACTGGGATGGATTGCCATGCCCTCTTCCAGGAGATCATCCCAACTCAGGGATCAAATGTTCCCACATTACAGGTGGATTCTTTACTGTCTGAGCCACCAGGGAAGCCCCGTTACTTTTTAGTTGCTTTTTAGATCATATTTGCACCATGTCTGTTTCCTTTATGTGCTGGCCATTATTTTTTTCAATTTTGTGAGATATTTGCTTTCCATTTCTAACTTCTGGCTGTCTCTGATTATCTGTCTGTTCAAAACCCACTCATCTTGACTTCTCAGATCTTAACATAGCCATGCTGTTCTTTACCTCCTTGACTTAATTTCCTACTGCTCTTCTTTGATTTTCTCAGCTCCACTACACTTGAGTGACTTGGCTGTTCTCTCTTGCCATAGTATGTTTTCCCCTATTTGTCAACATCACTAGCTGCCTCTCTTTGTTCAGATCTTTTACTCACAAGAAGCTTTCCCTGGCTAATCCACCTATAACTTCAGTCCTATTCCAGAAATATCATATTGTTGTTCTGCTTTTTTCCATTTAACTGCTATCATGGCTGGTGCACTGTTTTATTTATTTACCTTGATTATGACTTTCCTAATAGAGTAAAACAACAACAACAACAAGAACAACAACTCCTTACAAGATTTTTGTCTCTTTACTATCACATCTTCAGCACCTGGCAGAGATGTCATTTCTTACAAAAACAACAAAATGTTATCATCAGAAGAAAATGCTTACGGAAACATCAAAGACTATTTTGTTTAGATTTGTTCAGTTATTAGAATTATAGTAAAGAAATAATGCCACTTTAGCATGTTTACTCTCAGAATTTTATCACTTGCCAATTGAATATAATATAAAGTGATTTTGCAAAAAGCAAATCTTCATGAGTAGATATTTTCAATGGTAAGATAAAAGCTACTAGCCCAGGGTAAGGAGGGAGGAATTTAGTTTCTTAAGGAGAATGTGCTTTATGACATGATTTATCAGAGTATAGCTGTTCTTTGTAGGCAGTGATACTCATTTGGGAAATGTCTTTCATGTATCTTATTAAGTAAATAATAAATTCCCTGTGTAATATCAAGAATGGCAATACAAATGGTAGATTAGGAACTAAGATGCATCAATAAACCTACTCATTTTCATTAAATGTCTATTAAGCTCTGTGACACAGGGAGCTCAACCTGGTGCCCTATGACAACCCAGAGGACTGGGATGGGTTGGAAGATGGGAGGAAGGTTCAAGAGAGAGGGGACATATGTATACCTATGGCTGATTTATGTTGATATATGGCAAAAACCAGCACAATATGGTAAAACAATTATATTTTAATAAAAACAATGTAAATGTCTATTAGGTACCTAGTTAGATTTTGCAGTTTCAATAAAAAGAGCTTTCCCATTTATGAAGTTTTTGCAATAAATTTCTTAAATGCCTAAATTCATTTGGTCTTGACAGTATTTCTCCTGATGATAGATTCTACTCCTCGAAGTTAGGGGAAAAGTACTTCTATAACAGAGATGAAAATGTGATCCTGCCAACCCTGTTTTTTCTTTAAAGATTTTAGAGATAGGTGTTCATCTAAACCATAAATAAAACTTTTCAGTAAAATACAAAAATAAAGATTAATAATTATAAAGTTATTTTACATTTTGAAATTTTAAATCAATCCCACTGGATCATAGGACTCACAGCTTAATATTGACACAAAAGTTGTAGAATGTTCTTGAGTGTTTCCTTCTGTGATGTGGCTCTAAAGATATAATTTAAGTAAGTCTTCTCTATTTCATTTTTATTTACTTTTGTTTCTGTAATTTTGCTACTTTCAGCTTTGTAACAGTACATTTTTCTCTTAGCCTTCACTATTGTGAAACAGGAAGGCTCTCTCTCTTTCTTCTTAAAAATAAGTGATTTCTCACTAACATTACAAATCTGACCAAAGGGTCTAACAGAACTTTGAAGTTAAAAGGGTCATAGGGAAGCAGACGAAAGACATGATAGCTGCTACAACTTATCCTTGCTCAGCATATTTCATGGATGTTATTCAGTGGCTTTTCTTTTTCTAACCTTATGTTTTACTGTTGTTCAGTCACTAAGTCATGTACAACTCCTTGCAACCCTGTGAACAGCATCACACTAGGCTCCCTGTCCTTCACTGTCTCCTGGAGTTTGCTCAGATTCATGTCCGTTGAGTTGATGATCCTCTCAAACCATCTCATCTGCTGCTATCCCCTTCTTCTCCTGCCCCCAGTCTTTCCCAACATCAGGGTCTTTTCCAATGAGATGGCTCTTCACATCAGGTGACCAAAGTATTGGTGCCTCAGCATCAGTCCTTCCAATGAATATTTAGGGTTGATTTCTTTTAGAATTGACTGGTTTGATCTTCTTATAGTCCAAGGGACTCTAGAGATTTGAAAGCATTAATTTTTTGATGCTCAACCTTGATTGTCCAACTCTCACATCTGTGCAGGACATCTTTTAGGATTTGTTAAATTTCTTTGTTCAGATACAAATATGGTCCAAATACTAAAATAAAGATACTTTCAGAGTGGGGAATGGGGAGGATTATTACTAAAGAAAAGAGAAATCCAGATTGATTTTTCTGAGGTCCTAGGAGACTTTTATGTGTATAAGCAATCTTTGGCAGTGAAGGTAGCATCTTCACTAGGTTAATGCAGTTTTGTGGCTATACTGATGAAGGAGGCCAAATTGTGGAAAATTCTTCACTCCTGTGTACCAGCTTCTCATTTCTTCCTCCAAAAAAAAATTGATTTTAAAAAGAAAATGTCCATGCAAAAAGAATCAAAGGTATGATCTGAGTGGTATGTGAAAATGCAGATTTCTTAATACTGGATTTTTTTTTTTTTGATATCCTGTTCCATTTAGATTACATCCACATTTTTTTTTTAACCTTTCATGCCAGCAGCGTCCACAACTATTTGATCCCCAGGAGCTAATGTTTCTTTGGTATAATTTCTGTATATTATTTAGTACCATCTAGTGGAGAAGGAAATGGCAACCCACTCCAGTGTTTTTGCCTGGAGAATCCCACGGACGAGGGAGCCTGGTGGGCTGCTGTCTATGGGGTCACACAGAGTCAGACACGACTGAAGTGACTTAGCAGCAGCAGCAAAACTGAATGGTTTTATGAGATCTACAAGAGCTTCTAGAATTAACACCAAAAAAGAGATGTCCTTTTCAACATAAGGAATTGAATGCGAAAGTAGGAAGTCAAGAGATACCTGGAGTAACAGGCAAGTTTATCCTTGGAGTACAAAATGAAGCAGGTCAAAAGCTAACAGAGTTTCACCAAGAGAATGCACTGGTCATAGCAAACACCCACTCCAGCAACACAAGAGACAACTCTACACATGGACATCAACAGATGGTCAATACTGAAATCAGATTGATTATATTCTTTGCAGCCACAGATGGAGAAGCTCTATACAGTCAGCAAAAACAAGGCCTACGAGATGACTGTGGCTCAGATCATGAATTCCTTGTTACCAAATTCATACTTAAATTGAAGAAAGTAGGGAAAACCACTAGACCATTCAGGTATGACCTAAGTCAAATTCCTTATGATTATACAATGGAAGTGACAAATAGATTCAAGGGATTAGATCTGATAGACAGAGTGCCTGAAGAACTATGGATGGAGATTCATGATGTTGTGCAGGAGGCAGGGATCACGACCATCCTCAAGAAAAAGAAATGCAGAAAAGCAAAATGGTTGCCTGAGGAAGCCTTACAAAGAGCTGAGAAAAGAAGAGAGGCGAAAGGCAAAGGAGAAAAGGAAAAGTACATCCATCTGAATGCAGAGTTCCAAAGAATAGCAAGGAGAGATGAGACAGCCTTCCTCAGTGATCAATGCAAAGAAATAGAGGAAAACAATAGAATGGGAAAGATTAGAAATCTCTTCAAGAAAATTAGAGATACCAAGGGAACATTTCAGGCAAAGATGGGTAGAATAAAGGACAGAAATGGTATGGACTTGACAAAAGCAGAAGATACTAAGAAGAGGTGACAAGAATACACAGAAAAACTATACAGAAAAGATCTTATTACTCAAGACAATCATGATTGGTGTGATCACTCACCTAGAGCCAGACATCCTGGATTGTGAAGTCAAGTGGGCCTTAGGAAGCATCTCTACAAACAAAGCTAGTGTGGGTGTTAGAATTCCAGTTGAGCTATTTCAAATCCTAAAAGATGGTACTGTTAAAGTGCCACGTTCAGTATGCCAGTGAATTTGAGAAACTTAGCAGCGGCCACAGGACTGGAAAATGTCGGTTTTCATTCCAGCCCCAATGAAGGGCAATACGAAAGAATGTTAAATTACCATACAATTGCGCTCATTCCACATGCCAGCAACATTATGCTCATGTGTTTTACTTTTTTTTTTTTTTTTTTTTAGGGGAAATGTGTTTTATTATTTGGAAATTTACCAAGACCTGTCAAAGACTGTTTAATTAAGATAGCTCTGCTGAAAGTCAGCAAGAATCGCTGGGCTGTTATCAAATAAAGTCTTCAGGGATTGGGCAAATACATCTGCATGCTTGGCAGTTTCTCGGTATTTCTGATATACATGGAGTAGGAAGACTATGAACCAGATAAAAAAAAGCAAGCTAAATAGGGACCTGGATGTTGGAGCATGATGAGATGTGAAAAAGAGAAAACATTTCTGTATATTTGACTCTACAATATTGTCCATTGCTTTTATAAATTTCTCAAATTAAGAGGAACATATGAAAGTGAGACTGTGGTGCTTATTGCTGATTTTTAGAAAATGTAAGATTAGAAAATTGTGTATATTCTAAAGTTAAGTGCTATATAAAATAATACCTATATGAATAAGACATATGATCTTTTTCTGAAACAGTAATACACACCTAAATATATTAACTACTTTTAAACTCATACATCTGAAAAGATTTACCTCAGTGAATAAAATGAATTTAATAGAATTATAAAGGTGAGATATTTCTTTCATTGCTTTTATATTTCTTTCCTTTTTCTATATAGAAGGAAATAGCTTATAGAAATTGAAAACATGCTTTACTATAAAACCAAGCAAGATATTGCAAGTTTACTGTGTGCATATATGTATACTTGGTTCTATCTACTTGAATGTGTAGGAAGGTTGAGCTAGCTAAATGGTGCCATGGGCAGGGGATTTTTATTATCACGCTGGCTGGAGAGAGAGATGGGCTCAGGGAATAACTTCTCTTTTAAAATTTGTCTCTAAGTGTCGTAATTTTCCTGAAATGTCATTATTATACATTTGGAAGTTAGTAAAACGTTAGGGGTACTCACAGAAGCAATAACTCAGTTTTCACTGTTTCAGGATTGTTCATTGATTGGTTCCACTGTTAGACTTGTCTTTTATTTTTCTTTTGAACAAAGTGCATTTGCTGAGTCACTTTTGCTCTGAAGCATTTATCTTTGTTTGAAGATACATTGATATCCCTCATATAATGCTGGTATATCTTTACATTTTCTGGGATATAAGTAAATTTGAAATTATATTTAATTGTAGCAATTTTTATACAATAGCTACGTATGTTTATTTTGTAATTATAAATATATATGTATGCTTGTGTGTGTATATGTGTGTGTGTGTGTGTGTGTGTGTTAAGAATTATAGTTTCCCTCATGTGGTAGTAAACATAGAAAAGTGTACTCTCCTTCTTCTTCTTTCTTCCTCTTTTTCCTTCATTTTTTTCCTCTATCTATCTATTACTATTGTTATTGCAGCTCATCAGGCAATAGAAAACAAATTGATCATTTGCAGTGTCTATGTTTCTTATGACCTAGTGGGATAGCTAATCTTAAAGAAAACTTTAAGGGGATGACAAATATATTAAACAAGCTTATCTAAGACTGAAGCTTCCTGGGAAACTAGACTTTGAATTCTAAAACAGAGATAGTTCAGGGAAAACAGTCTTTCTGGCAATATACTGCAAGCTTTTATGGAAAAAAACAGTTTTTTTTTTTTAAAAAAAAAACATATTTTTCTAGAAAATAGAAAACTTTGTTTTATGAAAACTTAAGTGATTGTTTCCCTACAATCATTGTGCAGTGCAAAACCACCAGCATATTAAAAAAAAAGAGAGATTTGTGTACATGAGATTAATTGAACAAGCTCATCAGAAATCAGTGTTTTTAGGCGGATAATTCTCTTCATGGAAATACCACAAAAAATTATAGACAAATTTAGTAACAAAATTTCATATATATTTAGAATAATCATACTGTTGGTTTAAGGAAAAAAAAAATGGCAAAAAGATTGCAGAGAATAAACAGATTCAGTTCAGTTCAGTCACTCAGTCTTGTCCAGCTCTTTGTGACCCCATGGACTTCAGCATGCCAGGCCTCCCTGTCCATAACCAACTCCTAGAGCTTACTCAAACTCATGTCCATTGAGTCAGTGCTGCCATCCAACCATCTCATCCTCTGTCATCCCCTTCTCCTCCTGCCTTCAATCTTCCCCAGCATCAGAGTCTTTTCCAATGAGTCAGTTCTTCACCTCACAGATTACCAGTGTAATTTATTACCAGTGTAAAAATTACCATTAACTTTGTTAAAGAAAAAAATTCACTGGACTGAGTTAAACAGGTGAAGAAAACATTATTCAATACTATTGTAATAAGGGAAAGAGTGACTTCAAATTGCCTCAGACAAAAAGCAGAAGAATTTTTAAGCACTAGCATGAGTTAGTGGAAAGAGTGGGAGGAGTTAGGAAGGATACTGGCCAATAGAATTTGGACATCTGTGTTTGAACCTTCTATGATAGGCTCCAACCCTCCCATAGGGAGGGCCCTGTCTCAGTCTGCTCAGACTGCCATAAAAAAATACCAGAGGCTGGGCTGCTTAAACAACAGAAATTTATTTTCTCACAGTTCTGGATGCTAGGAAATCTAAGATCAAGGTGTCAGCAGAGGTGGATTCTAGAGAGGACTCTCATTTTTGCTTGCACACGATGCATGAATGCTGTATCCTCATAAAGTGGGGGGAGAGAGAGATCTCCGGTGTATTTTTTTTTTCATAAGGACACCAGTTATATTGTATCAAAGCTTCATGATTATGATTCTGCTTAACCCTAATAACCTCCTTAAAGGGCTTATGTTTAATACAGGCCCATGGAGGGAAGATTAGGGTTTCAACATACAAATTTTGGAAGGACACAATCAGTCCATAGCAGGTACTTTCTTACTTCATGACTACATTTCAAAGAGAGTTTCCAAGTCCTTGAGAAAAATACTTCTGAGTTGTAATATGGCAAGAGGCCGAGCAAAGATTTATATCTCAGAGGGTTAGGAAAAAAATTATAATTACAAGTTTTCTAAAGCAAATGTTCTGAGAAAAGAGACGTTAGGAACTTTAGTTAGGAAAAAAAAGACTGTCTAAAGCTGAGCAAATTAAAAGGAATGTTAAGGCTGTTAGGGCCAACCTGTGGGTCATTATTTCCTAGTACTGTCTAAAATAGAAATTGCCATAAGTCCTTGTCTTTTCATTCGTTCATGGTAAAGCTGGCCATGTAATATCCTGTACATTAGCTGCTGCTGCTGCTGCTGTCGCTTCAGTCGTGTCCGACTCTGTGCGACCCCACAGGTGGCAGCCCACCAGGCTCCCCCCGTCCCTGGGATTCTCCAGGCAAGAACACTGGAGTGGGTTGCCATTTCCTTCTCCAAGTACATTAGCTAAGCCATTTGAAATGCTGCATAGCACAGTAAATGGTAACATTTTAACTAATATACATAGATTCCTTTGCTACTTGTTAGCTAAAGGGGAAAAAAGTTAGGTCCACGATAAATGAACTTTTTATGTCACTTGGGATTTCACTGTCCTTGGACCAATTATCCCATTAAAAAATAACCTAATAACAAAAGACTAAGAGCCTAGGTCTAAGAGCAGAGGTCATGCCTTGATTTATCTCTGAATATAAAGGGCAAGATCAGATTTGTTTATTTGTGTCTTGAGGGAGAAAATGTCAAGGGAATATAAAGAGAAGGAAGGGAGGTGGGAAATGGAGGAAAAACAGAAAGAAGGAATGTCCTCTCTTAGACTGATAGTATCAATATCAACTACTTTTGCTATTGTTGGCAAACTGTCCAAGGTTCTCTTACCCTGTTGAAAGTCAACTGCTCACAAAGGGGCTTTTCAACTTATTTACCTTCTGATGAATTTTGAGCTAACTAGCAAAAACAGTGGTGGGATGAGGATGAGGTAAGGGATGCACCTGCCTCTGGATGCAAAATTTAAATGGACAAAAAGTCAAAATTAATTCAAGAAAGATTGATGTTATTAATTTTTCCTTTGGTTCAGGGTCTAATATGGCTCTATGAGGCACTGTTACTGATCTTTATTGGAAATCTTGATATTTTGTTTCCCATGGATTTTTGCATCAGTTTTAGTTTTTTAAACTATCACTTTAAGCATTATTTATCTTGATTGCCAAGCTTTTTGGCATACCCTTAAATTTTACAGCCAAGGCAGATGCCTCACTGTATCATCCCAGTCCCTACTCTGCTAGGAAAAAAAAAAAAAAAAAAAGCAAACAAAACAGTATTATCCTCTAGATTTTTGAATTTGTTTTCATTCTTTCTAGATGGGTCAAGTCTGTCTAGAAAGCCTTATAGAAGAATTGAGTTCCTGCTGGTCTAGTTAAGAACAGTATTGTTCTGTCCTTGTATATGTCACTCAAAGACACTCAGAAAGATGCGAGTTTGGCTAAGAGGGAATTTGATGAAAAGAAACACCAGTGAGAGTGTGCAAATAGTTCAAAGCACACAATTTCAACATATTAATAAGCTATTGATTAAAAGGAACATAACAATAAATGCAACAATTTCATCATATCATATGTGTGAATCTCTGAAATCTAAGTGTCTTTAGTCTTCTAAAGAGGGGATTTAATCTTTGTCTCTTAGCCTCATAAGGAGAAAAATGAATATACTTTAACAGTCTGTAAAAACTTATTTGTAATTTCCTGTAGGTTTAACTGAATATACTTTTCATTGTTTGATTAGCTGAGTAGTTGTTGTTCAGTCACTCAGTCGTGTCCAGTTCTTTGCAATACAATGGACTATTCAAAAAACTAAGATCATGGTGGCTTCTGGTCCCATCACCTTATGGCAAATAGATGGGGAAACAATGGAAACAGTGAGACTGAATTTTTTCAGCTCCAAAATCACTGCAGATGGTGATCACAGCCATGAAATTAAAAGATGCTTGCTCCTTGGAATAAAAGCTATGACCAACATAGACAGAATATTAAAAAGCAGAGATATTACTTTGCCAACAAAGGTCTGTCTAGTCAAAGCTATGGTTTTTCCAGTAGTCATGTGTGGATGAGAGAGTTGGATTATAAAGAAAGCTGAGTGCTGAAGAATTGATGCTTTTGAACTGTGGTGTTGGAGAAGATTCTTGAAAGTCCCCTGGACTGCATGGAGATCAAACCAGCCAATCCTAAAGGAAATCAGTCCTGAATACTCATTGGAAGGACTGATGCTGAAGCTGAAACTAATAATTGGGGCAACTGATGCGAAGAACTGACTCATTGGAAAAGACCCTGATGCTGGGAAAGATTGAAGGTTGGAGGAGAAGGGGGTGACAGAGGATGAGATGGTTGGATGGCATCACCGACTCGATGGACATGAGTTTAAGCAAGCTTCGGGAGTTGGTGATGGACAGACTGCAGCGTGGCACTGCAGTCCATGGGGTCACAGAGTTGGACATGACTGAGTGAATGAACTGAACTGGATTGCAATAATCCAGGCTTTCCTATCCTTCACCATCTTCCAGAGCTTGCTCAGAATCATTTCCATTGAGTTGGTGATGCCATCCAACCATCTCATCTTCTGTTTTCCCCTTCTCCTCCAGCCGACAATCTTTCCTATCATTAGAGTCTTTTCTAATGAGTCAGCTCTTTGCATCAGGTGACCAAAGTATTCAGTTTCAGCTTCAGCATCATTTAACTGGGTACCTGACAGCAGTTAATATTATCTGCTACTTATTTAAATGATCTTTTTTCTTTTTATTAAATCATAATTATTCTATGTGTAATTAAAATATACAGAATCTTTATTATAAAAACAAAATAATCTATCAGCTAGAGAAGAGAAATATAGTATTTTTGTTGACTTGGGAGAGCTCTTTTACCAACAAAACAAACCAAAATATGGTGGTTCACCTAACTCTTCTGTATTTTGCATGGATCACAATTAAATTAGCATAAATTAATGCACCATGTCAGAATTGGTAAATTTTTGTAAAGGGCCAGTTTTGCAGATTTTCAGCTTTGCTTGGTATTGTTCATCTGATAATCTAATATGCCTACTCATATTTCTAAGATGCCATGATTTATATGTTTTCCAATGTAAAGCATTCATGACTCATGATAATAATGGGTTTATTTTTCCCTGTTATAAAAATTTTAAATTATAAAAGTTTTAATTTTTTAAATTTTTATTGTATTTTTTTCCAGGTTTATCTAGCTACAATTGATATAAGGTACTGTAAAAACTTAAGGTGTACAGTATAATTTTATGATTTATATACACCATGAAATTTTTACCACAAGAAATTTGTTAAATAACCAACAACTCATATAGATACAAAACTGAAGAAATACAAAAAGTTATTTATTTTGTAATGAAAAATTTTAGGATTCACTCAATAATTTTCATATATAATATGATGCAATATTGATTGTATTTATCATATTATATGTATACATCCCTAGTACTTATTTTTCTTATAACTGGAAGTTTGTACCTTTCCATTGCTTTCATCCAATTTTCCTTCCCTCTGGTGACCACAAATATCATCTATATTTCTTTGCATTTGTTTCTTTTTGAAATAAAATTGACCCATATAGCCCATTACTTCTTGTTACACATCATAGTGATACAATATTTCCATCCATTTCAAAATGATCACCAGGATAATCTAGTTCCCCTCTGTCAGCATACAAAGATGTTACAATTATTGACTATGTTTTCCCCTTGATATTTCATACCTGTGACTCATTTATTTTGAAACTGGAAGTTTGTACCTCTTCACCTGTCTCACCTATTTCTTTCCTTCCCTCTCTGCCAGCCAACTGTCTTCTGTGTCTTTAACTCTGTTTCTGTTCATTTATTTTTTTATATTTCGTGTATAAGTGAAATCATACATATTTGTCTGTTTTTTTGTCAGACATATTTCATTTAGCACAATACCCTATAGTTCATTCATGTCACAAATGGCAAGACTGAGTCCTTCTTTTGGCTGAGTAATATTCCATTGTATGTGTATGTCACGTCTTTCTCTATTCATCTCTTGATGAGCACTTACGTTGCTTCCATGTCTTGGCTATTGTAGATGATGTTGCAGTGAACATAGAGATGTGTATATCTTTTCTAATGAGTACTCTTGTTTTCTTTGGATAAATGCTAAGGAGTGGAAGTGCTGGATATAATACTAGTCATTTTTATAATTTTTTGAAGCATCTCCATACTATTTTCCACAGAGGCTGCATCTGTTTACATTACTACCAATAGTGCATGAAAGTTCACTTTTCTCCACATCCTCCAACACTTGTTGTTTGTAGAATTTTTGTAATAACCATTCTCACTGGTGTGAGGTGATACCTCATTGTAATTTTGATCTGCACTTCCCTGATAACTCAGCTAGTAAAGAGTCCACCTGCAATGCAGGAGACCCCAGTTCAATTCCTAGGTCGGGAAGATCCTCTGAAGAAAGGGACAGGGAACCCACTTCAGTATTAGGCTTTCCTGGTGGTTCAGGTGGTAAAGAATCCACCTGCAATGCAAGAGACCTGGGTTCAATCACTGGTTTTGAAAGATCCCCTGGAGAAGGGAAAGGCTACTCACTCCAGTATTCTTGCCTGGAGAATCCCATGGACAGAGGAGCCTGGCAGGCTACAGTCCATGGGGTCGCAAAGAGTTGGACATGACTGAGTGACTTTAATCAGGCTTCCCTGGTAAGCTAGTAAAACTCTGCCTGCAATGCAGGAACCCCAGTTTGATTTCTCGGTCAGGAAGATCCCCTAGAGAAGGGATAGGCTACCACACCTGTATTATTGGGCTTCCTCGTGGCACAGATGGTAAAGAATCTGCCTGCAATGACGCTGAACATCTTTTCATGTTTTTGTTAGCTGTCTCTATGTCTTCCTTGAAAGAATTTCTATTCAGATCCTTTTCCCATTT
This sequence comes from Budorcas taxicolor, assembly GCF_023091745.1. Lineage (NCBI taxonomy): Eukaryota > Metazoa > Chordata > Mammalia > Artiodactyla > Bovidae > Budorcas > Budorcas taxicolor. The sequence goes on along the minus strand of NC_068916.1, from coordinate 32,737,174 downwards.
TTATCTTTTTTTTTTTTTTTTGGATGTTGAGTTGTATTTGTCCTTTGTGTAGCTTGTGTACAAACCCCTTATTTGATATATTTTTTGCAAATAACTTTTTAGTAACAAAGTGTGTGTGTGTGTGTGTGTGTGTGTGTGTGTGTGTGTGTGTGTGTAAGCGTAAAATCCAAGTTTCCTTGAGCAAATCTGGCATTGGTTTTGTCTAGTTTTAGTTCAAGAATTTTGTGGCTTCCTTTTTTTTGCCATCAGTTCTTTAGCACAGATTTCTTACTTAATTCCTATGTTTATTGTCCATTGTGGGGCATACAAAGTACACACTTCTTAAATACAGCATCTGTGCTCCAGCTATAGTTGTTCATTTTGGCTGGAAGTATATGATCCAGTTTGAATCAATGAAAGAGTAGTCTGCATAAAGCAAATATAGTCTCTTCATCACCTAATAGTTCATATTGCAATTTGCCTTGTAAAAGATTACCCTGTGAGAGAAATGGCTGGATGTTTTCTCATTTATGTATCAGGGGAGCACAATAACAAATATATATGTATTCCCTTGCTATCGAAGACCATCAAGGCCAAGAACATACAGGCATTCTGCGGTAAAAAGTTCAAACACAACCCTGACTCCAAAGATCAATCTTAAATTCAACTATACAACTCATGAGGTCAGCATACTCATTTATTTTCAGAGAACTTAACTTTTTTTTTTTAATGGTTGTAAAATACACATCACATAAAACTTTCTACCTTAGGCATCGGTGAGTGTGCATTCCAGTGGCATTGCTACATTAACACTGTTACGCTGCTGTCACCACCTTCCATCCATAGGACGTTTTCATCTTTTAAAAGTGAAACTACACACTGAACAGTAACTCCTTATCCCTCTCCCTCCAGCCCCTGGCAACTACCATTCTATTTTTTGTTTCTGAATTTGACTACTGTATGTCCTTCATAGAAATTTTTATTATAATTGATTTATTTTAGATAAATAAATATCTACAAGGTTCATCTATGGTATAGCATATGTCCTGATTGCCTTCTTCTTTATGACTTAATATTCCATTATATATATATGTGTGTGTGTGTGTGTGTATACACACACACACACACACACACCCCACATCTGTTTGTTTATTCATCCATCCATGGACACATGGGTTGCTTCCAGTTTTTACCATGTTTATTTATATGCCCACCATGGTGATGAAAGCAACTTTGCTGTACATATTTTTAAAGTAACATTCTAAATTAAATAATCAACACTAATCTTAGCAAACAGAGAATGAAATAATAAGTTAACCTTAGCACAATCATAGCATTACTTCAGGTGTTCATGATAAGTGGTAGAAAACTTTTTGGAAATCAGTAGAAGTATATTAAAGAAAGAAAAAAGGACCATGGATATTTTGCTCTGTGTGAAGGAAAACAGCACATGCTTCCATTTTACCACAAAAAGAAAAACGGTTATGCCTCCCTGCAGCAGTATTTGCAAGAGTCTTGGCGGTTTTGGTTGTAAAATATACTGTATATTTATGCTCATTTTTTTCCTCCTTCTGGTAAACCAGTATAAGTGAACACATTATTGTTTAAGTATCCTTAGGGAAAACAGTAAGAAAGAATAAGCAAACACCAGAAGGACATTTTAATTCAGAACAAATGTAGCACATATTTTCTAAAATTCACTATTATTAGAATGAATCAATCTCTCTGGAATGAGTTATTGATGTCATTTTTTAAAAAGTAAAACTACTTGTTGATTCCAAAAATGGTGTGTATAACATGCATTTTGAGTGTCTGTAAAGACTTTTTAGCTTAGGATTTATACTATGAACTCAACATAAAAGGTCAGAAATACACCATAACAGTTTAGTACCCAAAGTGTGTAAAATGCTAATAAAAGAGTAATTTTTTGTAAATGACTTTAAAGCTGCATAATAATATTTTACTTGACATTTTTAAAAGAGTTATATATTTAAGAAGATAATTCTAGACTGTAAATGTTTAATTTTAGCATGTCCTGCTGTATTAATTTATAATATCCTAGAAAATATTTAAAATAGATTTAATACTGTTTTCATGAGTTTTTCTAATGTCCAGAGTTAATCACTATTAAGTTGTTTCACTTATAAGCATTTCATATTTTGGTGTAAGGAAATGATTATGAAAATTCAATCTAAATTATTATAACTTTCCTTTTTCATTGGAAATATGCAACGTGAATTTCTTTCCTCTTTCTCCTGGTGTTATGAGTATGTAAAATACTTTGATATCCACAACTTGCATTTGTGAATTATATGAACACGAATTACTTCACATTGTATTTTTCTTCCTTTCTTTGCTTTTTTCCTTTTCAGATAATTTGTTAATTTTTCCATGAAAAGACGGTTTTCCTGAAGGAGTTTAATTTTATTGTTCTTAAGTTTCATACAATTTTAATGGTTATTTTCAATTTATAGTTATTACACATGATTAGTTGTATCCCCCATGTTGTAAAGTACATACTTGAGCCTATCTTATACCCAGGAGTTTGAATCTCCCACTTCCCCACTCCTATAGTGCCCCTCCCCCTCCCCACTGGCAACCACTAGTTTGTCTTTGTATCTGTAAGTCTGCTTCTTTTTTTGTTATATTCATTAGTTGTTGTATTTTTTAGCTTCCACATATGAATGATAACATACAGTATTTGTCCTTTTCCATTTGACCTATTTCACTTAGGAGAATGCTCTCCTAGTCCATCCATGTTGCTGCAGATGGCAGGAATTCCTCCTTTTTATGGCTGAGCAGTATTCCATTATATGTATCACATCCTCCTTACCCATTCACTTGTTGATGGATGCTCAGGTTGTTTCCATGTCCTAGCAGTTGTAAATAATGCTGCATGAACATTGGGATGTATGTATCTTTTCCAGTTAGTGCTTTTGTTCTTTTGGATATATATCCCAAAGTGGAGTTGTTGGCTCGTATGGTACTTCTATTTGTCATTTTTTTGAGAAAACTTCGTACTGTTTTCTACAGTGGCTGCAACAATTTACATCCCCACCAACAAGGTATTTTTCTCCACCAAATACTAGCAATAGTAGCAAACTGAATCCAGCAATACATTAAAAGGATCATAAAATATGATCAAGTGTAATTTATTCCAACACTGTAAGGATTTTTCAATATTCTCAAATCAATCAATGTGACATATCATGCTAACTAATTTAAAAATAAAACTGTATGATCATCTCCATAGATGCAACAAAAGCTTTTGATAAAAATTCAATATTTATTTCTAATAAAAATTCTCCAGAAAGTAGGCATAATGGGACTAAACCTCAACATATTAAAGCCCAAATGTGACAAATTCACAGCTAATATCATACTCAATGGTGAAATGCTGAAAGCATTTCCTCTAAGTTCAGGAATAAGACAGGAGTTTTATTCAACATAATTTTAGAAGCCCTAGTCATAATCATCAGAGAAGAAAAAAGAATAAAAGATGTACAAATTGAAAAGGAAGAAGTGAAATGGTTACTGTTTGCAAATAACATGATAATACATATAGAAAACCTTAAAGATACTATCAGAAAACTACTAGAGTGCATCAGTGAATTCAGTGAAGTTGCAGGACTCAAAATTAATATACAGAAATCTCTTAAAAGACATATTTTTAAAGATACCGTTCATGTATTTGTTAAAACTATCCAATGATCCCATTTCCTAATAAGTTCCTGGTAACAGAATATGTTATTTCTTCTTTATTAAACATGATATTTTTAAAGAATTCAAATTTAGAAAATAATTGGTATATTTTCTCTTATAAAAACTAGAATTCAAGTGACTAAATTTGCCACTGTGCTAAAGTTAGGAAAAAAAATTCATTATCTCTTTAGGTTTACCCTGGGAAACACACTTTTACCACAAGGTGGATCTATGGCATTTGGTACAGGTATTTTTATTGTCTGGTTTGTTACTTTATATTAAATTTCTACCCGAAGATATGCCTTGTTTCTTATAAGAAAAAATTTTCCTATGGAACTGTGTTTGGATAGACATTTAAATATATGTCTACCATATAAGAAGAAAAAAAAATTAACCTCTGAGATTTGGTTCAAATTATTGGTATGGGAAATGAAAGAGACGTTTCCATTTCTTTCTCACAATGTCATGCCTTACTGTGTTTCTAAGTATTCTTTATTCCTTTCCTTCTACTTTTTGTGAAAGAGAAAGTGAATGTTATTCGCACAGTTCTGTTTGACTCTTTCCAATCCCTTGGACTGTAGCCTGCCAGGCTCCTCTGTCCATGGAATTCTCCAGGCAAGAGTACTGAAGTGGGTTTCCATTTCCTTCTCCAGGGGATTTTCCTACACCAGGAATCGCACCCCGTTCTGCATTGCAGGCAGATTCTTTACCAACTGAGCTCCTAGGGAAGCCCTACTTTTTTCCTTTTTGTATAGTTAAACAGGTAAAAAGTAGAAGTTAAATCTGGTTAAGAAAAGTTAGCTTCACTAAGTTCAGTTCAGTCGCTCAGTCATGTCCGACTCTTTGCGACCCCATGAATCGCAGCACGCCAGGCCTCCCTGTCCATCACCATCTCCCAGAGTTCACTCAGATTCACGTCCATCGAGTCCGTGATGCCATCCAGCCATCTCATCCTCGGCCGTCCCTTTCTCCTCCTGACCGCAATCCCTCCCAGCATCAGAGTCTTTTCCAATGAGTCAACTCTTCGCATGAGGTGGCCAAAGGTACTGGAGCTTCAGCTTTAGCATCATTCCTTCCAAAGAAATCCCAGGGTTGATCTCCTCCAGAATGGACTTGTTGGATGTCCTTGCAGTCCAAGGGACTCTCAAGAGTCTTCTCCAACACCACAGTTCAAAAACATCAATTCTTTGGCGCTCAGCTTTCTTCACAGTCCAAATCTCACATCCATACATGACCACTGACGGACCTTAGTCGGCAAAGTAATATCTCTGCTTTTGAATATGCTGTCTAGGTTGGTCATAACTTTTCTTCCAAGGAGTAAGCGTCTTTTAATTTCATGGCTGCAGTCACCATCTGCAGTGATTTTGGAGCCCAAAAAGATTAAGTCTGACACTGTTTCCACTGTTTCTCCATCTATTTCCCATGAAGTGATGGGACTGGATGCCATGATCTTCGTTTTCTGAATGTTGAGCTTTAAGCCAACATTTTCGCTCTCCTCTTTCACTTTCATCCAGAGGCTTTTTAGCTCCTCTTTACTCTCTGGCATAAGGGAGGTGTTATCTGCATATCTGAGGTTATTGATGTTTCTCCTGGCAATCTTGATTTCAGCTTGTGTTTCTTCCAGTCCAGCGTTTCTCATGATGTACTCTGCATAGAAGTTAAATAAGCAGGGTGACAATATACAGCCTTGACATACTCCTTTCCCTATTTGGAACCAGTCTGTTGTTCCATGTCCAGTTCTAACTGTTGCTTCCTGACCTGCATACAGATTCCTCAAGAGGCAGGTCAGGTGGTCTGGTATTCCCATCTCTTTCAGAATTTTCCACAGTTTATTGTGATCCACACAGTCAAAGGCTTTGGCATAGTCAATAAAGCAAAAATAGATGTTTTTCTGGAACTCTCTTGCTTCTTCCATGATCCAGTGGATGTTGGCAATTTGATCTCTGGTTCCTCTGCCTTTTCTAAAACCAGCTTGAACATCAGGAAGTTCACAGTTCACGTATTGCTGAAGCCTGGCTTGGAGATTTTTGAGTATTACTTTACTAGCATGTGAGATGAGTGCAATCGTGTGGTAGTTTGAGCATTCTTTGGCATTGCCTTTCTTTGGAATTGGAATGAAAACTGACCTTTTCCAGTCCTGTGGCCACTGCTGAGTTTTCCAAACTTGCTGGCATATTGAGTGCAGCACTTTCACAGCATCATCTTTCAGGATTTGAAACAGCTCCACTGGAATTCCATCACCTCCACTAGCTTTGTTCATAGTGATGCTTTCTAAGGCCCACTTGACTTCACATTCCAAAGTCTCTGGCTCTAGATTAGTGATCACATCATCATGATTATCTGGGTCGTGAAGATCTTTTTTGTACAGTTCTTCTGTGTATTCTCGCCACTCTTCTTAATATCTTCTGCTTCTGTTAGGTCCAGACCATTTCTGTCGTTTATCGAGCTCATCTTTGCATGAAATGTTCCCCTGGCATCTCTAATTTTCTTGAAGAGATCTCTAGTCTTTCCCATTCTGTTCTTTTCCTCTATTTCTTTGCAATGATCGCTGAGGAAGGCTTTCTTATCTCTCCTTGCTATTCTTTGGAACTCTGCATTCAGATGCTTATATCTTTCCTTTTCTCCTTTGCTTTTCACCTCTCTTCTTTTCACGGCTATTTGTAAGGCCTCCCCAGACAGTCATTTTGCTTTTTTGCATTTCTTTTCCATGGGGATGATCTTGATCCCTCTCTCCTGTACAATGTCACGAACCTCATTCCGTAGTTCATCAGGCACTCTATCTATCATATCTAGGCCCTTAAATCTATTTCTCAATTCCACTGTATAATCATAAGGGATTTGATTTAGGTCATACCTGAATGGTCTAGCGGTTTTCCCTACTTTCTTCAATTTGAGTCTGAATTTGGTAATAAGGAATTCATGATCTGAGCCACAGTCAGCTCCTGGTCTTGTTTTTGTTGACTGTATAGAGCTTCTCCATCTTTGGCTGCAAAGAATATAATCAATCTGATTTCAGTGTTGACCATCTGGTCATGTCCATGTGTAGAGTCTTATCTGGTGTTGTTGGAAGAGGGTGTTTGCTATGACCAGTGCATTTTCTTGGGAAAACTCTATTAGTCTTTGCCCTGCTTCATTCCGCATTCCAAGGCCAAATTTGCATGTTACTCCAGGTGTTTCTTGACCCTACTTTTGCATTCCAGTCCCCTAGAATGAAAAGGACATCTTCTTTGGGTGTTAGTTCTAGAAGGTCTTGTAGGTCTTTATAAAACCATTCAACTTCATAAAACCTTGAGAACCCCATGAACAGTATGAAAAGGCAAAATGATAGGATACCAAAAGAGGAACTCCCCAGGTCATTAGGTGCCCAATATGCTACTGGAGATCAGTGGAGAGATAACTCCAGAAAGAATGAAGGGATGGAGCCAAAGCAAAAACAATACCCAGTTGTGGATGTGACTGGTGATAGAAGAAAGATCCGATGCTGTAAAGAGCAATATTGCATAGGAACCTGGAATGTCAGGTCCATGAATCAAGGCAAATTGGAAGTGGTCAAACAAGAGATGGCAGGGTGAACGTCAACATTCTAGGAATCAGCGAACTAAAATGGACTGGAATGGGTGAATTTAACTCAGATGACCCTTATATCTACTCTTGCAGGCAGGAATCCCTCAGAAGAAATGGAGTAGCCATCATGGTCAACAAAAGAGTCCAAAATGCAGTACTTGGATGCAATCTCAAAAATGACAGAATAATCTCTGTTCGTCTTCAAGGCAAACCATTCAATATCACAGTTATCCAATCTATGCCCCAACCAGTAACGCTGAAGAAACTGAAGCTTCACTAAGTTTATTCCAAATTCATGAGTATATTTACTTAAAATAATTCTTCAGAATTGACAAACTGTTCTACTTTTCATATATCCAACAACACCCACTTTTACTGAATGTTGAATGATAGGGTCACAGCATTGCATTCAGCATAATTAGGAACAAAATGACTATACATGGCTTGTGCAATGATTTTGCCTGTGGGATCAAGCATTCTAGTGGGTGTGACAAGAGTGCATATATTTGCTGTTGTTCAGTCTCTTTACCATTTCCTGGAGCTTGCTCAAACTCATGTCGATTTCGTGATGCCATCCAACCATCTCATCCTCTGTCGTCCTCTTCTCCTCCTGACTTCAGTCTTTCCCAGCATCACGGTCTTTTCCAGTGAGTCAGCTCTTTGCATCATATAAACTTCGCATGTATTAAACCATTCATATACCTTTTATATTTATTTTTAACATATACAAATGAGTGATTTAACAGGATAGAATACACGTATGTGTATGTATGTGTGTATATATATATATATATGTATATATACACACTCACCAGCAGAATCAACAATAGGGAGAAAAGTTCAGAAGAAAAAATAGGTTAGATTCCATTAGGAAAAACTTTACTTATGCATTGCACTTGAGCTTGACCTTGAAGAATTGAAAGAACATGCTTAAAAAGAGAGAAAAGAACTATTTCAGCAATCGTATCAGCAAGGGGATTGCCCTACATCTACCAGAATCACATTAACCTGTTAGGCTCACTATTATACATTTCACATTAGCAGGCCTTTATTTTCCTTTTCAGTGTGTTCTTGCTGAGCCTCTGGCAGCTGAATTCCCAGAGATTTTATATCTGCATGTCATATAAACTTCAGCTCCAATCCAGAAGATTAAAGTCTTCCTGAGATCCAGAATGAGCAGGCTTCTCCCACTTTAATTGGCATAGCACTATTTCACAGTGATGTTGGCTCCTTCCCCACTCACTGAGTATTGTAAATCCTCCGCATGCTGCAAGGTCAGCTGAGTATTAAGATGCAGGGACCTGTCAGAGGTGCTGACAGCTCCATCTTTCTGAGGGAAAGGAAATGCTAGGTCCTGAAATTCAGTTCCAAGCCTGACCCCAGAGTCAAAACTGCTTTCATCTTGAAGGATGTGATGATTATTATGGACTATGTTTCTATGATTCTTGTATCTCTTTCCAGACATGAGTCCTATGTTGTCCCTTACTGAAGTTATTGGAAGGTACAGGGAAGGGGAGGGAGTATAATTGAAATGGGCAAGTGTGGAAAGAGGAAAATTAGTCCCGAAAGTCATACAGAATTTTGTATACATGTTAAGTAACTAGTAGTTACCTTATACTTCATATTTCTTTAGCACACAATGGGAGACTTGTTTTAAGAATAACCGTGGCGTATACAAGAACAGCTTTAGGATCATTTTCTCATTCTCTTTGTCCTGGTTAATTTTCATGTCAAAAAGTATGCTTTCATTGCTTAAATGTAAGAGGTTACATTAAAATAAAATCAAAATTGCAAAAATATCTTCTGGGTAAAAATGTGGAAAAGCTATACTATTAAGTGAAGTGAAGTGGAGTGAGCTTGCTCAGTCGTGTCCGACTCTTTGCGACCCATGGACTGTAGCCCACCTTTCATCCATGGGATTTTCCAGGCAAGAATACTGGAGTGGGTTGCCATTTCCTTCTCCAGGGGAACTTCCCGACCCAGGGATCGAACCTGGGTCTCCTGCATTGCGGGCAGGCGCTTTACCCTCTGAGCCACCGGGGAAGCCCAAAAATATCCCTAAAATTTCCTAGTAATGACCGAATAAGAAAAAGAGGACAATAACACTTAAGAAAGTGGCTATCCAAGGAAAGAGATAGAAGACACTACCACAATTCAAGTTGCTCTTAATACCACCTTTACCAACCAAATCAGGTAGGGTGGGGGGGTGCAGAATAATGCAATCATAGTAATAGATGAGTAGACAAAGAGCCTGAGTAGGGAAGCAGAGAAGTATGGAAGAAAAAATACAAACCAAAGGAGGGAAACCTCTTAAGTATTACCACTAGATTTCAGGCAGGACTAGCTCAATTAATGCCCTGTGACCAAGGCCCCATGCCCAGAAGGAAACCATGCTTGACTCCATACTCTGTTTCCGCAGTCTTGAAATTCTTAACAGTTTTCAAAAAGGGGTTCCATATTTTAATTTTTCACAGTATGCCACTATTTATGTAGTTGGTTCTGACCTCTGCGAACGAACCTACATCTGGCCTCACAACTGGGTTTAGATGCAGATTGGAAGAAAAACTTAGTGAAGCACTAGATACCCTGAACATTAGAATTATCTGGTGGGTGGGTTTTTTTAAACTGCAATGCTCAGGTCATGTTGCAGACCAATTAAATAAGAGTCTTGGTGGGGTTAAAGGCAGGAATAGTGGGGGAAGGTGGGAGAAGACCACCAGTATCATCTAAATATCCCCAGATATTACAGCAAACAAGAATGATGACCACTGAAGGGGAGAAGAATGAGGGCACAAACCTGGAACTAGCAAAGGCAGGTACATCATGACTTGCAAGTGAAGTCCTCAAACTCACCTGTGAATTCATATTAACATGCTGTTATTTTTTGTGTTTTTTTTTTGACCTGGAAATTGTTGCTGGTGGAAGAGGAAAAGAGGCCAACTTGAATGATAGAGCGTTATCTTAAGAGATCTGCTCTGAATTAAAGGAAGGGAACACCATCCCATATCTTATCCCCAGTATGTGGGGAGAACCCCAGGAGAGGATATTTCAATTTTAGGTGAGAGAACAGAACTCAAGTCATCCAGAATGGGCCCAGCTGATATTTGTTAGTAAACACCCCACTATCAATTATACCTCATAAGAAAACACAGATTCCAATAAGCTGTGTATTAGACTAATTATAAATGAACTGTAGCAGTAGAAATAGAAATTAAATGAGGGGACATATAGACTGATATTTATAAATTATATATACATAATATATATATATATATATATATTTATAAATTATAAATGATTTATAACTGATTTTTAAACTATAGATTAAGTTTTAATGCTCCCTCACTGATAGTGTGGGGAAGGAAGAAGGCACTCCCTAGTCAAATAGGGTCTAGAAAGCAACATATGTGCAACGTTCCAGGGAGGGCAGAACAACTATGAAAACAGATAAAGTGTGTCAGGAATGATATTCTAACAGCCCGTGAGTCACCAAGAAACCTGGATCCTTTTTTTTTGTCTACCACATGACATGTAGGATCTTGGTTCCTGATTAGGGATTGGACCTATATTTCCTACAGTGGAAGCTCAGAGTCTTAACCACTGGTCTGGCAGGGAAGTCCTGCAAACTGGATACTTGTATTTGGGGAGAAAAAGTACTTCCATCAGAGAATGTTAGTAAATGCGATAGAAGCAATATGAACTTAGTACTTTTTCCTTAGATATTTAGGAAAGATAGCCATTAGGGGCTATCTGAAGGCTATCTGGAAACCAAATGAGCTTATTTATGGCTCTTACGGAGTGTGGCTAGATATTCTGAAATTGTATAGTTTTGATCTTATCTTTTTAGACCTCGTAAAATACTAAACTAAGTCACTCTTTACTTTAAACATAGAACTCGTGCTTAAATTCAAGTGCTAGGAGTTTCATTACACTGCCTAAATCAGTTTTCGTAATTCAATTGCTTTGGATCAGTATAATGATTAAAAAATTACTAGTATAAAAAGTGCATCGAGATTTCTGATTCCTCAAAATATGGTAAGCTAGCTTGAATATAATTTTTTTTTCTCACACTGTCTCCATTATTGACGTGATGCAGAAGGCCTAAGGAGGCTGATGGTTTGTTAAACTCATAAAAATGAGAAACACCAAGGGTGACAAATACAAGGTGTTAGGTAACAGTGTGCTTGCTAAAACAGCATCCAGGAGTGGAACAGGGCAAAGGATATGTGTATGTGTGGTTGGAAAAAGGTTTTTAAGTATGTCCTTGTCTTCCTATCCAGAGATCAAATTGCCAACATCAGTGGGATCATTGGAAAAGCAAGAGAGTTCCAGAAAAATATCTACTTCTGCTTTATTGACTACACCAAACCTTTTGATTGTGAGGATCACAACAAATTGTGGAAAATTCTTAAAGAGATGGAAATACCAGACCATCTGATGTGCCTCCTGAGAAATCTGTATGCAGGTCAAGAAGCAACAGTTAGAGCTTGTCATGGAACAAAAGACTGATTCCAAATTGGAAAAGGAATACATCAAGGCTGTATATTGTCACCCTGCTTATTTAACTTCTATGCAGAGTACATCATAAGAAAAGCTGGGCTGGATGAAGCACAAGCTGGAATCAAGACTGCCAGGAGAAATATCAATAATATCAGATATGCTGAAGACAACACCCTTATGGCAGAAAGTGAAGAAAAACTAAAGAGCCTCTTGATAAAAGTGAAAGAGGAGAGTGAAAAAGTTGGCTTAAAGCTCAACATTCAGACAACGAAGATCATGGCATCTGGCCCCATCACTTCATGGAAAATAGATGGGGAAACAGTGTAAACAGTGACAGTGACATTTTTGGGGCTCCAAAATCATTGCAGATGGTGACTGCAGCCATGAAATTAAAAGATGCTTGCTCCTTGGAAAAAAAGCTATGACCAACCTAGACAACATATTAAAAAGCAGAGACATTACTTTGCCAGCAAAGGTCCATCTAGTCAAGGTTATAGTTTTTCCAGTAGTCATGTATGGATGTGAGAGTTGGACTATAAAGAAAGCTGAGTGCCAAAGAACGGATGCTTTTGAACTGTGGTGTTGGAGAAGACTCTTGAGAGTCCCTTGCACTGCAAGGAGATCCACCAGTCCATCCTAAAGAAACCAGTCCTGAATATTCATTGGAAGGACTGATGCTGAAGCTGAAATTCCAATACTTTGGCCACCTGATGCAAAAACTGACTCATCGGAAAAGACCCTGAAGCTGGGAAAGGTTGAAGGTGGGAGAAGAAGGGAACAACAGAGGATAACATGGTTGTATGGCATCACCAACTCAGTGGACATGTTTTTGAGTAGACTCCGGGAGTTGGTGATGGACATGGAGGCCTGGGCCATGGCAGTCCATGGGGTCACAAAGAGTCAGACGTGACTGAGTGACTGAAATGAACTGAACTGAACTGTCTTATCATTGAGTTTTGTGGATTGATGCCACAGTGCTTTCTGTCTAATGAAGAAAATAACATCATCCAGCCTAGTGTTGACTAGGAATAGTGGGGAAACATCAGGATTATTCTGGGACCCCCAACTATGGTGTGCACAGCAGAACGAGGGATAGTGACCACCTCATGGACAACCCTCTTTTTCTGGAGGTCTCTCTTCCTTTGGAAACAACCTCATCTTCAACTTACTAGGCCAACCAGCCGGTGTCCCCAGGAAAAAATACATTAAGATATAAATAAATAAATAAGGTGTTGTAGCATAGCAACTACTATAACTGAAAGGTAATAAAATGAGCAATCTTAAAGTAAATTTATAGGACCAGAAGAAATATAGGGAATAATATGAAAAATGTTAATGAAGAAAAATAAGACAATAATAGTATTGACTGAAAATGTCAAGTAAAAAAAAACATAGATGATGAAAGGAGAAGAACCAATGAGCTAAATTATATAATGGATACAGGTGAACAAAAATGCAGGCACTAAGAGGAAAGGTCAGGCACTCTATCATTTCAAAGATCAATACATTATGACCAGGTGGGATTATTCCAAGAAAACAAGTGTTATTCAGTCTTAAAAGTGTGGCAGGAAAATCCACCCTATTGTATCCAAAGATAAGCCCCATATGATCACCATGACTACATAAAATTAAAAGTTGCAAAAAGCTGGACACAACTAAGAGACTGAGCACATATACACAGTCAGTATATTGAAAAGCACACCCTGTTTAACACAGCGATGTAAAAGAAAATACCTTTGAATCAACAAAGATGCAAAATCGATATGAAAAAAATTAAAATGCTCTGACAGAACCAAAGGAGACTTAAAAAAAGGAAAATTCTTTTGATATTTTTGGCTATGTAGATTTAATATAAAAAGGTATTAATTATCCATAGGTTAATTTATAAATGTAATATTAACCTGATAAATAATGCTGACAGAAAGCTTTTATTTTTCCCCTGGAACTATTCAAGCTATAGGAACTTCAGTTATGAAAGAAAAAGCAACTACTTAAGAGAACACAGGGGAAGCAGTGTCATCAGGGTGATGAACACAGGACAGATTAAACAGAATCTGAGGTGGCATAAGGAGTTGCGGGTAACACAGCATTCTAGAAGGCACAATGAAAGGGGTTTTAGGAATGTAAAGAGGTTGGGACAGAAAAAAAGCGATTACAAAGCGGGATATGGATGTTGGCTAGTACATTGTAGAGTGAGATATCTGACTGTACAAAAGTATTTTGGACTTAATGTTCCCCTGGAGATGTTTTAGCAGTCTTCCAAAATCGAAAGTTATTGTATAAGTAACAGTGATTGATAGAAAGAGGGTAGAGAGTGAGAAAGTGCCAATAATTTTTCTCAAGCATACATTGCATGCTTCTGTTTGGAGTGCTTTTTGATCAAGGGCAATCACTTCAAAGATCCTCTGAGTGGCTGCTGGTCAGAATTTCTGATCATTTAGTAATATTACTGTTGAGAATGGAGAAGCTAGGAAAATGAAATATTTTAATGAAGTAAAATAGTAGTCCATGAGGTAAAACAGAAGTTGATATTTGTTTTGGCAGTGTTGGACTTTACCTGATCCCCGTGCACCTGGAAAGCAGTGATGATTAAGAATTCCCTACCTCTTTTTGTTCCAGGAAAACACCTTATTTCATATGACTTAGCTACACCCCTGGCGATGACCCCTTTGATTACCATGACAATGCCAGGGACGGATGCTCTAAATCAGGGATCCACAATCCTCGGACCATGGACGCTACCTATCCATGGCCTGTTAGGAACCAGATGCACAGCAGGAGATGAGCGGCGGGCAAGTGAGTGAAGTTTTATCTGTATTTATAGCCTCTCCACTGGTTCTGAGTTGTACAATTATTTTATTATATATCATAAGTTAATAATAATAGAAATAAAGTGCACAATAAACGTAATGCACTTGAATCATACTGAAACCATCCCCTCCTGCAGCAAAATGAAACCAGTCCCCGATGCCAAAAATTTGGGGACTGATGTGCTAAAATTTTCCTCTAAAGAATCTGAATATTATTTGCTTAATAAGAAATTAATATCACTGTTCCTTCTCACCAGTTTAAGCAAAATGCCTACTAATATGACTTATTCAACATTTAATTAGGCTTTTCTTTTTTCCTTTGAACTTTGACTTGCTCTTCAGCTTATGCAAGCACTGTAACAAGAAATGTCTCTTCCTTTATTCTCTGTCCCAAGAGTAGGAATTACAAAGAAAAACATTTGCTGCTCAACTCTCTGATTTTGCCACTGCCTCATCCCACTCCCTCACACCTAGCTCCTTCTAGTTTTGTTGATTCTTACTGAAAAAAAAAAAAGACCTCCCTTTCTATCTGACTTTTAAGATACTTATAAATTTGATGGTAAGATCATTTCTCTGTTGTAATAGTTCCCCTTAATGAAATCTTTTATTATTTGTTCTCATACTTGCATGTTTTATCTGACAGTATATATATTTTGCTTTGTTTTGCCCATTAACATCTCTTGTGATACTTACTAACTTAAATTAGAATTTCAAAGAGAAACTAGAGCTCTGAGTGCTGGAGATATAAACTTGTGACTCCTTTGCATGAATGTGGGAGGTGACAGGAGAAAGCTGAAGTAAAGAAATAAATGAAAAATTTCAGAAGAGCTTGTGTATATGTGTGTGTGTGTGTGTGTGTGTGTGTGTATATATATATATATATATATATATATATATATATAGAGAGAGAGAGAGAGAGAGAGAGAGAGAGAGAGTTATGGCTAGAAAGTGTTAATCACTCAGTCATGTCCAGCTCCTTGTGAGCTCATGCACTGTAGCTCTCCAGGCTCTTTTGTCAATCAGATTCTCCAGGCAAGAGTAATGGAGTGGGTAGCCTTCCCTTCTCCAGGGGATCTTCCTAACCCAGGGATTGAACCCATGTCTCCTGCATTGCAGGCGGATACTTTACCATCTGAGCCAACAGGGAAGCCCCTAGAAATTTTAGGCATATGTAAAAATTTTAAAAATTAAGAAACTGTAGTACAGGAAAAGCAAAAGGCAAGAAAACTTTGCCTCTTTTTCAGAGAAATTAAAGTGGAATCTCCTCCAAGTTTGTCAACAATCATCTCTTCAACTCTAAAAGTAATTTACTTTGTACTTGTATTATATACAAAGTTTAAAAATATTATCTTCAAGTTATTATCAG
Organism: Budorcas taxicolor; assembly: GCF_023091745.1. Lineage (NCBI taxonomy): Eukaryota > Metazoa > Chordata > Mammalia > Artiodactyla > Bovidae > Budorcas > Budorcas taxicolor. Next base: position 32,721,253 of record NC_068916.1, on the reverse strand, counting down.
ACTAAAAATCTATGAATTAAAAAAAAAGGTTTGTCTTCTTTTCAACAAAATTTGATGGATTTTGTCAAAAAAAAAAAAAAAAGAAAAAGATAAAAGCTATAGTCAAAGGTCCAAAAGTTACAAAATGTAATTGAAGTAAATTCATCAGAGAATGTTTTATTAGAAAATCATTCCAAAGACACTTTATTTTTAAATGATAATGTCAGTAAGATAGAGAGCATGAAGGAACTATTATTAATGAGCAAAAAGAGAAAGAAGCTAAAATATTAACAAAGAAACCAGTGAATAATCTGAAAGAAAGCATCAAGATAGAGCATGGTCCCAAGTTCAGTTCAATTGCTCAGTCCTGTCTGACCCTTTGCAACCCCATGGACTACAGCACGCCAGGCTTCCCTGTTCATCACCAGCTCTCGGAGCTTGCTCAAACTCATGTCCACCTAGTCGGTGATACCATCCAATCATCTCATCCTCTGTCATTCCCTTCTCTCCCTGCCTTTAACCTTTCCCAGCAACAGGGTCTTTTCCAATTAATCAGTTCTTCACATCAGGTGGCCAAAGTATTGGAGTTTCAGCTTCAACATTAGTCCTCCCAATGAATATCCAGAACTGATTTCCCCTAGGATGGACTGGTTGGATCTCCTTGCAGTCCAAGGGACTCTCAAGAGTCTTCTCCAACACCGCAGTTCAAAAGCATCAATTCTTTGGCACTCAGCTTTCTTTATAGTCCAGCTCTCACATCCATAATTACTGGAAAACCATAGCTTTGGCTGGATGGACATTTGTGGGAAGGTAATGTCTCTGCTTTTTAATATGCTATCTAGGTTGGTCATAGCTTTTCTTCCAAGGAGCAAGTGTCTTTTAATTTCATGGCTGCAGTTATCATCTGCAGTGATTTTGGAGCCCAAGAAAGTAAAGTCAGTCACTGTTTCCCCATCTATTTGCCATGAAGTGATGGGAGCAGATGCCATGATCTTAGTTTTCTGAATGTTGAGTTGTAAGCCCACTTTTCACTCTCCTCTTTCACTTTCATCAAGAGGCTCTTCAGTTCCTTTCTGCTTTCTACCATAAGAGTGGTGTCATTGGCATATCTGAGTTTATTGATATTTCTCCCAGCAGTCTTGATTGCAGCTTGTGCTTCATCCAGCCCAGCATTTCTCATGATGTACTCTGCATATAAGTTACATAAGCAAGGTGACAATATATAGTCTTGACGTACTTCTTTCCCAATTTGGAACCAGTCTGATTCTAATCGTTGCTTCTTGACCTGCATACAGATTTCTCAGGAGGCAGGTCAGGTGGTCTGGTATTCCCATCTCTGTAAGAATTTTCCACAGTTTGCTGTGATCCACACAGTAAAATACTGGCATAGTCAATAAAACAGAAGTAGATGTTTTTACTGGAACTCTCTTGCTTTTTCTATGATCCAATGAATGTTGGCAATTTGATCTCTGGTTCTTCTGCCTTTTCTAAATCCAGCTTGAATATCTGGAATTTCATGGTTCATGTACTGTTGAAGCCTTGCTTGGAGAATTTTGAGCATTACTTTCCTAGTGAGATGAGTGCAATTGTGTGGTAGTTTTGAGTATTTTTTGGCATTTCCTTTCTTTGGGATTGGAATGAAAACTAACCTTTTCCAGTCCTATGGCCACTGCTGAGTTTTTCAAATTTGCTGGCATATTGAGTATAGCACTTTCACAGCATCATCTTTTAAGATTTGAAATAGCTCAACTGGAATTCCACCACCTCCACTAGCTTTGTTCATAGTGATGTTTCCTAAGGCCCACTCGACTTTGCACTCTAGGATGTCTGGCTCTAGGTGAGGGATCACATCATCATGGTTGTCTGGGTCATAAAGATCTTTTTTGTATAGTTCTTCTGTGTATTCTTGCCACCTTTTCTTAATATCTTCTGTTTCTGTCAGGTCCATATCATTTCTGTCCTCCTTTGAGCCCATCTTTGCATGAAATGTTCCCTTGGTATTTCTAATTTTCTTGAAGAGATGTCTAGTCTTTCCCATTCTATTGTATTTCTATATTTTGTTGCTTGATCACTGAGAAATACCAATTGTAAGTACCTCTTCAAACTTCATGAGAAGCAAACAAGTGGTAAATACACTAGCAATTTAAAATTTTTTGTTTTGGGGAAATTATATCTCATGATTTATTAGTATATTCTTTTTCTGAACATTTTCATCTAAAGAGTGTTTTCTATATTTCCTCATAACCTATTATTTAAACATATATATTGACTAAATCTCTTTGGAAAGTGTATAGAGATGTTTGGTTCTTGTCTTTTTTTTTTAAAGTGTGTTCAATTTATGTGTACATAAGCCTTTCAAAAATTGAGCACATACTTAAGGTTTTTACTAATATGCTCCAGAATGTTTCCTCTATGAACCAAGCTTTGCATTATAACCATCTCATGGTTCTCATTTGTACTTATCATGAAGTGTATTTCACTGGTGCAGCTCCATGCTTTTTGTTTGAAAAATAACTGTCAATATATATTTAAAATAATAATAGAATTCTTAGGAAAATGTAGCCATTTAATTATATTGTCATTCATGGTAATGACAAACTAAAATTCTGTAAAAGATACATACAGTAAGAGCAGGAAGGAATCTAAATATACCATTAAAATAATCATCAAATCACAAGCAAAGAAAAAGGAAAGAGAAGAATGTAACAAGAGTAAGTAATGAAAAGAACCCTGAAACAATTAACAAAATGGCAGTGAGTACATATCTATAAATAATTACTTTAAATATAAGTGGACTACATGCTCCGATAAAAAGACATAAGGACTCAGTGGACACAACAGCAAAAACCATATATATGCTAGTTACAAGAGACTAACTTCAGATCTAAAAACCCACAGTGAAAGTGAGGGAATGAAAAAAGGTATTCTATGCAAATAGAAATGGAAACAAAGAGAAAGTCAAAATAGCAATACTTATATGAGCCGAAATAGACTTTAAAACAAAGACTGTAAAAACCAATGAAGAATGTAACATAATTATCAAGGGATAATTACAAGAAGCTATAATAAATGTGTGTATATGTGTCTGTCTGTATGTATGTGTATATGTATATATAAATATAAATATAAATATAAATATATATATATAAAATACCACCAACATATGAGCACCTAAATAAATAAAACAATTGTTGTTTTGCCTAGTGGTAAAAAATCTGCCTGCCAATATAGGAGATGCAAGTTCAGTGCTAAAATTGGGAATATCTTCTCAAGTATGAAATGACACCCTATTCCAGAATTCTTGCCTGGAACAGAATTCTTCCATGGACAGAGGAGCCTGGTGGACTACAGTCCATGGGGCCACAAAGAGTCGGACATGACTGAGCAACTGAGCACTGCAGCAAACATAAAGCAAAAACAGGCAGTATCCCGTAATAGTGAGGGATTTAATACCACATGTATGTCTATGGACAGATTATCCAGACAGAAAGCCAACACAGAAACACTGGTGTAAGTGATATATTAGGTCCAATAGATTTGAAAAGAACATTCCATCCAAAAGCAACAGAATTCATATGAATTGCACCTGAAACATTCTCCAGGCAAGATTACATGAGACACTATAAAATAATTCTTGGTCAGTTTGAGAAGATTGAAATAATAACAAGCATCTTTTCAGACTACAATGCTATGACACCAGAAACCAAAAAGAAGAAAAAAAACTTCAAAAGACACAAGTATATGTCGAGGTAAACAGTATTCTACTAAACAATGAATGGGTCCATGAAAAAATCAAAAAGGAAATAAAAATACTTGAAGATAAATGAAAATGAAAACACAGTGGCCTGAAATCTTTGGGAAGCAGCAAAAGTTCTAACATGAGAATTTATAGAGACACGAGCCTACATCAGAAAACAAGAAAAATCTCAAACAAACAAACAAACAAACAAACAAACTAATAACCTTAAAGGAACTAGAAAAAGAAAGCAAAAAAACAACAAAAAAACCAACAAAAGTTAGTAGGAGGAAATGAATCATATAATTCAGAGCAAAAGTAAATGAAGACTAAGAATACAATAGAAAAGATCAATGAAGCTAAAAGCTGTTTTTTTGAAAAAATAAACAATATTGTTAAACTTTTAGACAGACTGATCAAGAAAAATGAGTGAGATGTACAAATCAAAAAAATAAGAATTGAAAAAAAGAGAGGTTACAACTAACACTACAGAAGTACCAAAGAATAATAAGGAATTGCTAAGAACAATTATATGCCAATAAAATGATCAACAGAGAAGAAATGGACACATTCTGAGAACTGTACAATATCACAAGACTGAATCAGGAATATGAACAGAACAATTACCAGCAATCACACTGAAATTTAGTGATAAAAAAAATTCCCAACTATCAAAAACTCCAAGACCAGGTAACTTCACAAGTGAATTCTACCAAACATTTATCAAAGAGTTAATGCCAATACTTCTCTAACTATTCCAAAAACTGTATAGGAACAAATGCTTCATAACTCATTCTACAGGGTCAGCATTTCTCTGATACCAAACCAAAGATATAAAAACTAAAGGAAGTTGCAGGCCAGTATCACTGAGAAACATAAATGTAAAAATCTTCAAGAAAATATTAGCAAGCCAAATTCAAATATACTTTAAAAGGATCATACACCTTGATCAAATGGATTCATACCAGAAATGCAAGGATAGTTTCATAAGCAAAAATCAGTCAATGTAATACAAGACATGAACAAGTTGAAGAATAAAACAAATACAATCATCTCAATAAATATGAAATGTTTTTGACAAAATTTAATATCCATTTGTGATTAAAAAAAATAAAGTCAGTACAAATAGAATATGCCTCAAGATTATATAGAACATTGCAATAAGCCCAGAGCTATCACCATACTCAAAATTGAAAAGCCGAAAGCATTTCCTATAAAACCAGGATCTAGACATCGATGCCTATCTTGCCACTTTTCTTCAACAGAGTATTGGAAGTCCTAGCCACAGCAGAAGTAGATGTTTTTCTGGAACTCTCTTGGCTTTTTGATGAAGAAGTTGGCATAAAACTCAACATTTAGAAAATGAAGATCATGGCATCTGGTCCCATCACTTCATAGCAAATAGATGGGGAAACATGGAAACAGTTATTTTCTTGGGCTCTAAAATCACTTCAGCTGGTTACTGTAGCCATGAAATTAAAAGACACTTGCTCCTTGGAAGAAAACCTATGATCAACATAGACAGCATATTAAAAAGCAGAGACATTCCTTTGCCAATAAAGGTCCCTCTAATCAAAGCTATGGTTTTTCCAGCAGTCGTGTATGGATGTGAGAATTGGACTATAAAGAAAGCACTCATGAGTGCCGAAGAATTTATGCTTTCGAACAGTGGTGTTGGCAAAGACTCTTCAGAGTCCCTCGCACTGCAAGGAGATCCAACCAGTCCATCCTGGGGGAAATCAGTCCTGAATATTCATCGGAAGGACTGATGCTAAAGCTAGAACTCCAGTACCTCGGCCACCTGATGTGAGGAACTGACTCATTGGAAAAGACTCTCTTGCTGGGAAAGACTGAAGGCAGGAGGAGAAGGGGACGACAGAGGATGAGATAGTTGGATGGCATCTCCGACTCGATGGACATGAGTTTGAGCAAGCTCCGAGAGTTGGTGATTGCCAGGGAAGCCTGGCGTGCTGCAGTCCATGGGGTTGCAAAAAGCCAGACATGACTGAGTGGCTGAACTGCACTGAATTGAGTCACAGTGGTCAGACAAGAAAAAGAAATAACCCAAATTGGAAAGGAGAAATATAAATGTCACTGTTTGCAGGTGATATGATACTATAAAAAAATCCTCTTAAACCCTACAAATATATAAAAACTCATCAATGACTTCAGTAAAATTACAGGATGCAAAATTAATATATAGGAATCTGTCATGTATTTACTGAATATATATCAAAGAAAAATAGCAGAACAAGAAATTTTTAAAATATCATATATAATTACATCAAAAGAATTAAAATACCTTGGAATAAGTTTGATAAAAGTGATAAAAAAATCCATACTTGGAAAATTAAAAGACACTGATGAAAGTACTTGAAGATAACACATACATATGAAACAATATACTGTGCTCATGGATTAAAATAACTAATATTGTTAAAATGAGAATACTATCCAAAGCAATCTAGAGATTCAATGCAGCCGTAATCAAAATAACAATGATATTTTCCAGAGAACTAAAACAAATAATTTTAAAACTTAAGTGGAAACAAAAAATATCCCACAGACCAAAAAATTCTTGAGAAAGAACATCGCTGGAAGAATCAGATTCCCTGACTTCAGACTGTACTACAAAGCTATAGTAATAAAAAACCGTGTGGTACTGGTACAAAATCAGACATTTAATCAACGGAACAGAATGGAGAGTCCAGAAATAAATCTATGTACTTATGGTCAATTAATCTACAATAAAATAGGCAAGAATCCACAATGAGTAAAAGACATTTTTTTTTAAACTGTGCTCAGAAAACTGGAAAACTACATGTAAAAGAATGACATTAGAACATTTTCTCATACTATATACAAAAATAAACTGACAATGAGTTAAAGTTCTAAATATAAGACCAGACGCCATAAAACTCCCAGCAGAGAACATAGGCAGAAAACTCTTGAACATAAATCATAGCCTTTTTGTTTGGATCTATCTCCTATGGCATAAGAAACAAAAGCAAAAATAAACAAATGTGACCTAATTTAACTTAAAAGCTTTTGCATAGCAAAATAAACCATCAACAAAATGAAAAGGCAATCTACTGAATGAAAATTAATTGTAAATGACATGACCAATAAGGAGTTAATCTATCATATTTAAGCAGCTCATACAAGTCAAACATGCAAACACATGACCCAAGTAAAAAATGATAGAACAAATGAATAGACATTTTCCCAAAGAAGACATACAGATAACCAACAGGCACATGGAAAGATGCATGATATCAGTAATCATCAAATCAAAATCAGCAAATCAAAATCAAAATGAATTATCTTCTCCCCCTTCTCAGAATGACTATCATCAAAAACCAAAAATAACAAATGTTGAGGAGGATATGACAAAAAAGGAACACTTGTATGCTATTGATGGTAATGTAAATTGGTGCAATCACTATAGCAAACCTTATAGTTTCCTCAAAAAAACTGAAAAGATAAACTACCATGTGATTCACCAATTCCACTTCTGTATATGTATCTGAATTTAAAAAATTACCTAATTCAAAACATGCATACACCAATGTTCATAGCACCATTATTTATAATAGTCAAAATATGGAAGCACCCTAAGTGCAGATGAATGTATAAAGAAGATATATATATATATATACACACACACACACACACACACATATACAGTAGCATAGTACTCAGCCATACAGAAGAATGAAATCTTGCCATTTGCAACAGTATGGATGGACTGACAGTATTATGCTAAGTGAAATGTCAGACAAAGCCAAATAGTGCATGATTTTACTTGTATGTAACATCTAAAACCCAAAATAAATGAGCAAACATAACTAAACAGAAACAGATACAGAGAACAAATAGGTAATTGCCAGAGAGCAGGGGTGGTGGGGAGAGAAATAGGCAGATTAAGAAGTATGAAATTTCAATTAATAGTCATAGGTATGAAATGTACAATATGGGGAATATAGTAAACATAGTTTCTTTGTATGTTGAGAAACTATAACTAGACTTATCATGGTGATCAATTTGTATAGCTAGAATTATCAGATTAATACATGGTAACTAGGAGATAACTTAGTGTTGTAGGTCAATTATACTTCAGAAGAAAGAAAGAAAAAAAATTCAGAGGTGGCGACGGCTATGGCTGGAAGAGCCGGGCTGGGGCCCATGGCGGAGGTGGAGGCTTGTATTGGGAGGGTGGCGGGGAGTGAAGGGCGAGAAAATGGTGACGTCTGGAGCGAATGGGCCGGTTTGGCCACAGCCTCAGCTTCCAATCCACTTAAGTTTAGTAAGAAGATCGCACTGCAGAAGTAGTGTCAGGCCGAGGAGACGGTGGCCTTCAAGGAGGTGATGATGAACATCAGCTCCACCCAGTTGCAGGTCCAAAAACTGCAGCTGGCATACACAAGGAGCTCCCACTATGGTGGCTCTCTGCCCAATGTGAACCAGATTGGCTGTGGCCTGGCTGAGTTCCAGGGTCCCTTCCACTCCCCTCTGGATTCATCTCAGAGCACTCGGCACCACGGGCTGGGAGAACAGGTGCAGGGAGATCCCCGAAGAATGGTATCCCCACTTCACCACTACCCTCACCACATTGACAGCTCTCCCTATTGTCCTATTTATCTCCTTCTCCAGAGTCCAGTGAGTGGAGGACAATGCTCTGGGGCAATTTCCCTGCAGAGAAGGGGCAGTTGTTTCGACTACCATCTGCATTTAAGAGAACAAGCTCTGACTCTGTCCTTCACACAAGCATGATGTACCCCAGCCCTCTGGACACTTATCCAGACCCTGCACCCACCAGGGTCCTGCCGATCAGCCGTGAAGGTTTTCTGGATGGCGAGATGGGCTCCAAAGTCCCTTCTATTGAGGAGAACTTGCTAAACGGTAAGCACTTGCTGAACGGTAAGCACTTGCTGAAACCATGGGATGCTAAGAAGCTGTCCTCATCCTCCTCCCGACTTCAGTCCTGTGAAGTCTCTGGAGTTAACATCTCCCTGTCTCCTGACCAGCCTGCTACTGTGCCTGTCCTCCTACCTGCCATGAACACAGGCGGCTCCCTACCTGACTTCATCACCCTGCACTTTCCCCCACCACTGCCCACCTCATGGACCCAGAGGAGACAGCCTGTCTCAGCCTGAGTGGGGGCAACAGTCCCTCCAGTTTGGCCCACACCATGACCCATCTGGGCATCAGTGGGGGTCTGGGCTATGGTATACCAGGACATCATTCGCCTCTCAGCCACCCATCCTTGCTGTTCTCCCTAAGCAATCCCAACCTCCAGGCTTCCCTGAGCAGTCCTCAGCCCCAGCTCTAGGGCTCCCACAGTCACCCCTCATGACTGCTTGCCGCCTCCTTGGCCCACCAGGCACTGCCCACCACCTCCCTGGGTCACCCCTCGCTCAGTGCCCCAGCCCTCTCTTCCTCCTCTTCCTCCTCTTCTGCTTCATCTCTGGTTCTGCCGTCCCCGCCAACCCCCCACCTCTACCTCTGCCTTACTCAGCTTCTGCCCCAGGGCCTTCCCCCACAACCGCGATGTGCCCCTCAGTCCCCATAGTTTGCTGGCCTAGCCAATGCCAGAAGGTCCCAACAGCAACTGCCCAAACAGTTTTTGCCAACAATGTCACCCACTTTGTCTTCCATCACTCAGGGCATCCCCCTGGATACCAGTAAGCTGCCCACCAACCAGTGGCTGCCTCCATATCCACTACAGCCCCCAAGGTTTCATTCTGCCCATTCAGCGACCCACCCCAAAGCCTCTGCAGCAGCCAGGGCTGCCCTCTCACACCTGCTCAGTGCAGCTCTCAGGGTGTCAGCCCCTGGGCAGGCAGCTACAGTAATGACACTGGACCCGGCCAGCCCCAGTGAGCATGGACAACAGTCTTACCACCGATCAATGAGTGACTTCAGCCTCGGGAACCTGGGGCAGTTCAGCATGGAGAACCCATTGACCAGCTGGTGCTGAATCTCCCTGGCTTTTCCAAAGGGCCTGGATTCTTAGGGGATGAGAGGACAGTGAGTGGGGCCCAGGACCCTCATGCCCTCAACCACCAGAATGTAACCCACTGTTCTCACTATGGCTCAGGGCCTAACATCATCCTCACAGGGGACACCTCCCCAGGCTTCTACAAGGAGATTGCAGCAGCCCTGGCCTGAGTGCTGGGCTTCAAGGTGTCAGCAGCTGGGCTGGGGCTAGGGCTGGGACTGGGGCTGGAGGAGGAGCTGCACAGGGAGCCACTGGGCCTGGAGGGGCTCAGCATGCTGAGCAACCCCTGCACCTTGCTGCCTGACCTGGCTGTGGAGGACTTGTTCCGCAGTGGCCAGCTGCAGTGAGGCCAGCTCAGCGCCATCCCTCTTCTCGGCCCTGTTCCTCATCATTGTCCCTTTGCTCCATTCCCCCTAGCCAGTAGAGATGTCACTCTCTGTCCCCAGATCCTCTTTCTGACATGAATGAAGGGTCCCAAGAATAAGAAAAGGCAAGGATTTTTTTTCCCAGGTGGCCCCTGAATTCTGCCCAAGGCGGGGGGCTGGGGGAGCTCAAGGGAGGGCCTAAAGCACTTGTAACTTTGAACCATCTGTCTGGAAGTCACAGCCTGTTGGAAAGTGGCGGGTAGAGGGGAGCCTTGGAAGTAGGGCTTGTCCGGATGCCTAGGGGTGGACAGAGTGCCAGCCCCTCCTCATGACTCTTCCCCTTACAATGGAAAAGAGAGCCAGGGTAGATATTATTTTTTATTAAATGTATGTTAATAGAAAATCCTATTAAAAAAAAAAAAGTCATGGAAAAAGAGATTAATTTTTAGGTTACCAGAAATGAAGATTAAGGAAAGGGGGAATTAGGTTAAGATAGTCAAAATATACGAACTTCCATTTATAAGGTAATACCAGGGTTGTAATGCAAAGAGTCGGACACAACTGAGCGACTGAACTGAATGTACAACATGATAAATATAATTAACACTGCTTTAAGTTATTTATGAAAATTGTTAAAAGAGTAAATCCTAAGAGTTCTCATCACAAGAAAAAAACTTTTTTCTATTTTTTTTTTACAATTTTGTGTCTATATGTGATAATGGATATTCACCAAACTTATTGTGCTAATCATTTCATGATATATGTAAGTCAAGTCATTATGCTGTATACATTAAATTTATCCAGTTCTCTTTGTCAATTGCATCTTGATAGAATTGGAAGAATAAAATAGTATCACCTTTGTTAGAAGTTATTCTTAGCAAAACTAAGGTAGTAACTCATTATGGGTATACAGATAAAAATTATACAAATAAAATTGTTTTCATTACAGTTTAAAAATAAAGTAAAATAAAAATAAAATAGATTCCTAAGAAATCTTTGGTCTTAACACCAGGCCTTTAGTAATGATTTCTCTTTTAAAAAATGTATATTTGGAAATCATCTGTTAGTTAGTAACTACTCCTGTGGTGATTTAGATTATTAAAAACTTGTTCAGCATTACTTTTTCCTGTTTTGCAAACTCTCATAAAGAGACTTAACTACAGGTGATTTGAGACAATTAAATGCTAAATATCTTTTTATCTCCATAGAAAGAAAAGTTTTTAGCACCAAAGATAGTAAAACACAGCCATTGCCAGATAACAGATAAAACATTTTGCATCTGATTTCTCAGAGCACCTATTTTAAAGTGCATTTAAATGAAAACAGAAACATACTCATCAAAGTAGCACAATGCCAATTTTCAAGAGAATTTTAGAAATGCAGTTCTTTCATAAGATTGTAAAAGGCAAATGAGAATTGTCATTTTGGATTAATATAGGAGAACAAAGAAAGTAAATTGAGTAAAATGACTTCCATCTTTAAAATTAAGCAGGATGTGAAAATATTTAAACAGAGTAAGTGCTGAAAGTAAATCAGCTATTTTTAATGTCCTCTGTTTTGTCAGTCAGTCATGTCCAATTCTTTATTACCCCATGGACTGCAGCCTGCCAAGCTTCTCTGTCCTTCACCATCTCCCAGAGCTTGCTGAAATTCATGTCCATTATTCGGTGATGCCATCCAACCATCTCATCCTCTGTCATCCCCTTTTCCTCCTGCCTTCAATCTTTCCCAGCATCAGGGCCTTTTTCAAAGAATCGGCTTTTCACATCAGGTGACCAAAGTATTGGAGCTTCAGCATCAGTCCTTCCAATGAGTATTCAGGACTAATTCCCTTTAGGATGGACTGGTTGGATCTCCTTGCTGTCCAAGGGACTCTGGAGAGTCTTCTCCAACACCACAGTTCAAAAATATCAATTCTTTGAGGCTCAGCCTTCTTGACGGTCCAACTCTCATTTCTGTGCATGACTACTGGAAGAACCATAGCTTTGACTAGATGAACCTTTGTTGGCAAAGTAATGCCTCTGCTTTTTAATAGGCTCTCTATGTTTATCATAGCTTTTCTTCCAAGTATCAAGTGTCCTCTGTTAGGATTTACCAGATTTTTTGTGTTAAACCAGACATTTTGATTTAATTTAGATTTATCATTTCTTATACTATTTTATGTGTAAATAATGCTCAAAATTCTCCAAGCCAGACTTCAGCAATACGTGAACCGTGAACTTCCAGATGTTCAAGCTGGTTTTAGAAAAGGCAGAAGAACCAGAGATCAAATTGCCAACATCCGCTGGATCATGGAAAAAGCAAGGGAGTTCCAGAAAAATATCTATTTCTGCTTTATTGACTATGCCAAAGCCTTTGACTGTACAGATCACAATAAACTGTGGAAAATTCTGAAAGAGTTGGGAATGCCAGACCACCTGACTTGCCTCTTGAGAAGCCTATATGCAGGTCAGGAAGCAACAGTTAGAACTGGACATGGAACAACAGACTGGTTCCAAATAGAAAAAGGAGTACGTCAAGGCTGTATATTGTCACCCTGCTTATTTAACTTTTACGCAGAATACATAATGAAAAACGTTGGGCTGGAAGAAGCACAAGCTGGAATCAAGACTGCTAGGAGAAATATCAGTAATCTCAGATATGCAGATGACACCACCCTTATGGCAGAAACTGAAGAGGAACTAAAAAACCTCTTAATGAAAGTGAAAGAGGAGAGTGAAAAAGTTGGCTTAAAGCTCAACATTCAGAACCATCACTTCATGGGAAATAGATGGGGAAACAGTGGAAACAGTGTCAGACTTTATTTTTGAGGGCTCCAGAATCACTGCAGATGGTGATTGTAGCCATGAAATTAAAAGACACTTACTCCTTGGAAGGAAAGTTATGACCAAACTAGATAGCATATTGAAAAGCAAAGATATTACTTTGCCAACAGAGGTCCATGTAGTCAAGGCTATGGTTTTTCCAGTAGTCATGTATGGATGTGAGAGTTGGACTGTGAAGAAAGCTGAGCACCAAAGAATTGATGCTTTTGAACTGTGTTGTTGGAGAAAACTCTTGAGAGTCCCTTGGACTGCAAGGAGATCCAACCAGTCCATCCTAAAGGAGATCAGTCCTGGGTGTTCTTTGAAAGGACTGATGCTAAAGCTGAAACTCCAGTACTTTGGCCACCTCATGCAAAGAGTTGACTCATTGGAAAAGACTCTGATGCTGGGAGGCATTGGGGGCAGGAGGAGAAGGGGACAACAGAGGATGAGATGGCTTGATGGCGTCAGTGACTCAATGGATGTGAGTTTGAGTGAACTCCAGGATTTGGTGATGGACAGGGAGGCCTGGCATGCTGCAATTCATGGGGTCGCGGAGTTGGACACGACTGAGTGACTGAACTGAACTGAACTGATACCATCTTATGTGAAAATGCTCAACACAGAGTCACCTTTTCAACATAATTATCAAGTGCTAACACTCATCCAGGATGTATATTCAGATTTTTATCACATAATCTTCAACTCTATAGATTGTCATCATTCTATGATGAAAAAGTTGGAGCATAGGAAATTCAGCATTCTTGCCCAGTCTCCAATAGGTACTAAATGACATATTTGGAGTTTCAACTAAGAGCTTTCTCCAAAGCTCATGCTCTTTACTCTGTTTTCTATTCATAAAACTGATGCAGGTCATGTCATTGCAGGAACTAACCTCGCTTGTCTGTTTCCTTTCAAGCTACCCATTCAGTATAGAAATGTGGCAGAATCATAAACAGAAGATTGAAAGAAGGGTTGTGGATATTAGCCCTATCTATGTTCCTTGCTAGGAGAAGGCAATGGCAACCCACCCCAGTACTCTTGCCTGGAAAATCCCATGGACGGAGGAACCTGGTAGGCTGCAGTCCACGGGGTCGCACAGAGTCGGACACAAATGAAGTGACTTAGCAGCATGTTCCTTGCTGACACAGTCGTCTGTCTCTGTCCTACCTTACACCAGTTGTCCTAGGAAAAAATCATGTAGAACAATTGAGTCTTCAGTGAAGAAACTCATAGCTTTCTTGGCACTTTCTGTTTTTCTTGTACTCAGCCTCACACCTCTCTGCAGACAGCTTTGCTTCAGCAGAGAGACTTGATAAAGATTGGATGTTACAGTAGAGTGTGAAGTTTGTTATTTAAGCTTCCTCTTGAGAGCTGGCATCAAGCAGGTGCTATTCTAGTCAGTGTTGTTGACCTCTACAAAATCTGCTGTTTGGGAGTGATAAAAAGTTAAGGATTATTAAAAATCTCAGAGCTGATTTATTGAGTCAAAATTTCCACTGCTATATTAACCTAATAAGGAATGGCTCTAAGTAACACTGTATTATTAAGGTCAGCATCCAAAACAGAATACAGTTTCTCCTAGGTCAAGGGAAGACAGATTTCATTTCACTTTATGTTAACTAAGTATAGAAATTCCATAGTTACAAGTCATACAGCCAAGAAGATTGCTTAACTGTCTGAGGCTTTCTTAATGTTTCCTCTTTATAAATCATAACCAGTAGCACTCATTTCGGAGAAGGCGATGGCACCCCACTCCAGTACTCTTGCCTGGAAAATCCCATGAACAGAGGAGCCTGTTGGGCTGCAGTCCATGGGGTCGCTAAGAGTCAGACATGACTGAGTGACTTCACTTTCACTTTTCACTTTCATGCATTGGAGAAGGACATGGCAATCCACTCCAGTGTTCTTGCCTGGAGAATCCCAGGGATGGCAGAGCCTGGTCGGCTGCCATCTCTGAGGTCGCACAGAGTCGGACACGACTGAAGAGGCTTAGCAGCAGCAGCAGCACTCTTTTATGAGAAGAAATGATGTGTCTAAATGAATTTCAAAGATGTTGTTAGAAGGATATTATGAGATACATTGTTTCTTCACTTAATGTAAGTTAACTAATTAAAGCCAAAGAAAAGCTAACCACATTTTTGACCATGAATTCATTCATCTTTACTCATTTATGGGTTAATACATATATTTGTGTAATATATTCCTATTGTTACAATAAAATGTCTATTGCTGCTAATACTAGAAATATAGCAATTAACAAGGTAGATCATAAATATAGCCTTTACAGGGGTTACATTTTGGTTTACATATTAAAGAGAACTTCTTTTCCCATTAAAAATTTAATAGGAGGCAATTTATCATTGACTTAGATCAATTCAATATGTAATTGTAGCTGTCCATATAGAAGAATTTATGCCATGGCCTGAGTTGCCTTTAAATGTTACAGGGCATATGTGAAAAATAAATAAATACCTTGACCTACCTGTGAGAATGTCTTCAGGATAGAGTACCTCATTAGACAGTCATAAGTTATATAATTATATTCATATGCATTTCACTGTAATTGGATGGTGTACCAAATTAAATAGATCAGTAATGTTGTTGAATATATTTCAGTACTTTCAGAACAGGAAAGTACAGAAAGACATTCTGGTTGTGTTTTTGGCTGATTAGTGTTATACATAATTATAATCTAATTAGTTATCACATAAATTCCACCTGGTATTTTACAACAGGATAATCATATGAAAGTGTTTATCAAGACTTACATTTCTTTAAAAACCAGAAACTTTCAAAGATGTAACAATTTATTATTAAACATAAACATTTTAAAAAGAAAAGATACTCAGAGAAAGAAATGCCAAACTATTATCCAAAGTTTTCAAGTTATTTTCCCTAGATTTACATTATTTAAAGAAAGTTACTCAGTTGTGTCCAGCTCTTTGTGACACCATGGACTATGACCTGCCACGCTCCTCTGTCCTGGAATTTTCCAGGCAAGAATATTGGATTAGATTGCCATTCCCTTCTCTAGGGGATCTTCCTGACCCAGGGATCGAACCCAGGTCGCCTGCATTGCAGGCAAATTCTTTACTGTCTGAGCCACCAGGGAAGCCCTCTTTAACATTTAGCATAATTTTAGTGTTTTTATATAAGTAATACAAAATAAAACTGAAATTATATATATATGTGTGTGTGTGTGTGTGTTTACTTGAGGATTCTGAGCACTCACTACCATGCTAAACTGGGTGTACAGTGATGTATACATTGAATTTCCTGACCTAGAAAACATCCAACTTGAACCATCAACCATTCAATGTACTAAATGACTAAATGCAGTAACAGTCAAGCCCAGATGTTGTATTAATTTTCAAAACAGGAAGAACAAGTTGACCAAAGCAGAGAGATGAGTAATCATACAGATGTAATATCAAAATTTAGGTAGTGCTGGGGCAGGTGGTAAGACAGAACAAGTGACAAAGGCTAGAGCAGTTGAACTTGACCAGTGCTTGAAAGCTCTCAAATCCAAACTGATTCATAGAGAATCAGTTCACTTCAGTTCAGTTCAGTCACTCAGTCGTGTCTGACTCTTCGCGACCCCGTGAATCACAGCACGCCAGGCCTCCCTGGCCATCACCAACTCCTGGAATTCACTCAAACTCATGTCCATCGAGTCTGTGATGCCATCCAGCCATCTCATCCTCTGTCGTCCCCTTCTCCTCCTGCCCCCAATGCCTCCCAGCATCAGGGACTTTTCCAGTGAGTCAACTCTTTGCAGGAGGTGGTCAAAGACTGGAGTTTCAGCTTTAGCATCATTCCCTCCAAAGAAATCCCAGGGTTGATCTCCTTCAGAATGGACTGGTTGGATCTCCTTGCAGTCCAAGGGACTCTCAAGAGTCTTGCTCCAATACCACACTTCAAAAGCATCAGTTCTTCGGTGCTCAGCTTTCTTCACAGCACAACTCTCACCTCCATACATGACCACTGGAAAAACCATAGCCTTGACTATATGGACCTTTGTTGGCAAAGTAATATCTCTGCTTTTGAATATGCTATCTAGGTTGATCATAACTTTCCTTCCAAGGAGTAAGCATCTTTTAATTTCATGGCTGCAGTCACCATCTGCAGTGATTTTGGACCCCAAAAAATAAAGTCGGACACTGTTTCCACTGTTTCCCCAACTATTTCCCATGAAGTGATGGGACCAGATGCCATGATCTTCATTTTCTGAATGTTGAGCTTTAAGCCAACTTTTTCACTCTCCTCTTTTACTTTCGTCAAGACGCTTTTTAGTTCCTATTCACTTTCTGCCATAAGGGTGGTGTCATCTGCATATCTGAGATTACTGATATTTCTCCTGGCAATCTTGATTACAGCTTGTGTTTCTTCCAGACCAGCGTTTCTCATGATGCACTCTGTGTAAAAGTTAAATAAGCAGGGTGACAATATACAGCCTTGACACACTCCTTTTCCTATTTGGAAGCACTCTGTTGTTCCATGTCCAGTTCTAACTGTTGCTTCCTGACCTGCATATAGGTTTCTCAAGAGGCAGGTCAGGTAGTCTGATATTTCCATCTCTTTCAGAATTTTCCACAGTTTATTGTGATCCACACAGTCAAAGGCTTTGGCATAGTCAATAAAGCAGAAATAGATATTTTCTGGAACTCTCTTGCTTTTTTGATGATCCAGCGCATGTTGGCAATTTGATCTCTGGTTCCTCTGCCTTCTCTAAAACGAGCTTGAACATCTGGAAGTTCAGAGTTCATGTAACTGAAGCCTGGTTTGGAGAATTTTGAACATTACCTACTAGCATGTGAGATGAGTGCAATTGTGCAGTAGTTTGAGCATTCTTTGGAATTGCCTTTCTTTGAAAACTGACCTTTTCCAGTCCTGTGGCCACTGCTGAGTTTTCCAAATTTGCTGGCATATTGAGTGCAGCACTTTCACAGCATCATCTTCCAGGATTTGAAATAGCTCCACTGGAATTCCATCACTTCCACTAGCTTTGTTTGTAGTGATACTTTCTAAGGCCCACTTGACTTCACAATTCAGGATGTCTGGCTCTAGTTGAGTAATGACACCATCGTGATTATCTGGGTCATGAAGCTCTTTTTTGTACAGTTCTTTTGTGTATTCTTGCCACCCTCTTTTTAATATGTTCTGCTTCTGTTAGGTCCGTACCATTTCTGTCCTCCTTCGAGCCCATCTTTGCATGAAATGTTCCCTTGATATCTCTAATTTTCTTGAAGAGATCTCTAGTCTTTCCCATTCTGTTGTTTTCCTCTATTTCTTTGCATTGATTGCTAAGGAAGGCTTTCTTATCTCTTCTTGCTAGTCTTTGGAACTCTACATTCAGATCCTTATATCTTTCCTTTTCTCCTTTGCTTTTTGCTTCTCTTCTTTTCACGGCTATTTGTAAGGCCTTCCCAGACAGCTATTTTGGGTTTTTGCATTTCTTTTCCATAGGGATGGTCTTGATCCCTGTCTCCTGTACAATGTCAAGAACCTCCATCCATAGTTCATCAGGCACTCTGTCTATCTGACCTAGTCCCTTAAATCTATTTCTCACTTCCACTGTATAATTGTAAGGGGTTTGATTTAGGTCATACCTGAATGGTCAATTGTTTTCCCTACTTTCTTCAATTTAAGTCTGAATTTGGTAATAAGGAGTTCATGATCTGAGCCACAATCAGCTCTCAGTCTTGTTTTTGCTGACTGTATATAGCTTCTCCATTTTGGCTGCAAAGAATATAATCAGTCTGATTTTGGTGTTGACCATCTGGTGATGTCCATGTTTAGAGTCTTCTCTTGTGTTGTTGGAAGAGGGTATTTGCTATGACCAGTGCGTTCTCTTGGCTAAACTCTATTAGCCTTGCCGTGCTTCATTCTGTACTTGAAGGCCAAATTTGCCTGTTCTTACAAGTGTTTCCTGACTTCCTACTTTTGCATTCCTTTGACCTGTAATGAAAAGGAAATCTTTTTTGGGTGTTAGTTCTAAAAGGTCTTGTAAGGCTTCATAGAACCATTCAACTTCAGCTTCTTCAGCATTGCTGGTTGGGGCATAGACTTGGATTACTGTGATATTGAATGATTTGCTTTGGAAACGAACAGAGATCATTCTGTCATTTTTGATATTGCATACAAGTATTGCATTTTGGACTCTTTCGTTGACCATGATGGCTGCTCCATTTCTTCTGAGGGATTCCTGCCCACAGTAGTAGACAAAATGGTCATCTGTGTTAAATTCACCCATTCCAGTCCATTTTAGTTCACTGTTTCCTATAATGTCATTGTTCACTCTTGCCCTCTTCTGTTTGACCACTTCCAATTTGCCTTGATTCATGGACCTGACATTCCAGGTTCCTATGCAATATTGCTCTTTACAGCATCGGACCTTGCTTCTATCACCAGTTACATCCACAACTGGGTATTGTTTTTGCTTTGGCTCCATCTTTTCATTCTTTCTGGAGTTATTTCTCCACTGATCTCCGTAGCCTATTGGGCCCCTACCGACCTGGGGAGTTCCTCTTTCAGTATCCTATCATTTTACCTTTTCATACTGTTCATGGGGTTCTCAAGGCAAGAATACTGAAGTGGTTTACCATTCCCTTCTCCCGTGGACCACATTCTGTCTGACCTCTCCACCATGACCCTCCCGTCTTGGGTGGCCCCACAGGGCATGGCTTAGTTTCATTGAGTTAGACAAGGCTGTGGTTCATGTGATCAGATCATTGGCTAGTTTTCTGTGAGTATGGTTTCAGTGTGTCTGCCCTCTGATGCCCTCTTGCAACACTTACCGTCCTACTTGGGTTTCTCTTACCTTGGACTTGAGGTATCTCTTCATAGCCGCTCCAGCAAAGCGCAGCTGCTGCTCCTTACCTTGGATGAAGGGTATCTCCTCACAGCCACCCCTGCTAACCTTGAGCGTGGAGTAGCTCCTCTCGGCCCTCTTGCGCCTGTGTAGCCACCGCTCCTTGGGCATGGGGTTGCTCCTGTAGGCTGCTGCCCCTAACCTCGGGCCTGTGGTAGCTCCTCTCGGCTGCCGCCCTGACCTCAGGCATGAGGTAGCTCCTCCCAGCTGCTGACTCTGACCTCGGGTGTGGTGTAGCCCCTCTTGTCTGCCCCCCCTGGCCTTGGATGTGGAGTAGCTCCTCTAGGCTGCTCCTGTGCCATCACAGCCTGGCACTCTCAGTCGCCGCCCCTGATCTTGGGCGAGGGGTAGCTCCTCTCAGCCACGCTTCTGCAGCGGTCCATTGCAGCTGGACTATTCATAGACAATAGTATAATATAATTGGAAATATAATTGGTCAGTCCCCATTCCACTCTCACCTCTACCACTGGATATTTGCTACCAATATTCTACTGTTCTTTGGCACGATTATACAGAGTGAAATAAGCCAGAAAGAAAAGCACCAATACAGTATACTAACACATATATATGGAATTTAGAAAGATGGCAATGACGACCCTGTATGCAAGACAGCAAAAAAGACACAGATGTGTATAACGGACTTTTGGACTCAGAGGGAGAGGGAGAGGGTGGGATGATTTGGGAGAATGGCATTCTAACATGTATACTATCATGTAAGAATTGAATCGCCAGTCTATGTCTGACGCAGGATACAGCATGCTTGGGGCTGGTGCATGGGGATGACCCAGAGAGATGTTATGGGGAGGGAGGTGGGAGGGGGGTTCATGTTTGGGAACGCATGTAAGAATTAAAGATTTTAAAATTAAAAAAAAAAAATCCTTAAAAAAAAAAAAGTATTGCATTTTTAAAATATATTCATAGTATTTTCATTCATTTTTTAAATTGTGTTACAGAGTTGAGACTTTTTTTCAAGAATCTCTCATATAACACATATTCTCTGAAAAATTTTTGACACATTTGACAGTGTCTGCCTACACAACTTGACTGCAAATAATAAAGCAATGTGACACCTTCTTTGTTTCAGTATCTGTGGATACTTCTCCACTATCATCAAGTATAGATGTTGCTTTGTGGAAGGGTAAAGCCAGCTTTGCCCTGGTCCTGATGGTGCTAGAGAAGATTTGAAAGTCCCTTGGACTGCAAGGATATCAAACCAGTCAGTCCTAAAGAAATCAACCCTGAATTTTCATTGGAAGGACTGATGCTAACACTGAAGCTCCAGTACTCTTTGACCACCTGATGCAAAAAGCCAAGTCATTGAAAAAGACCCTCATGCTGGGAAAGATTAAAGGTAAAAGGAGAAGGGGATGGCAGAGGATGAGATGGTTAGAGAGAGACAGCATCACCAACTCGATGTACATGAATTTGAGCAAATTCTGGGAGGCAGTGGAGGACAGAGGAACCTGGAGCGCTACTGTCCACAGGGTTGCAAAGAGTCAGTTATGACTTAGTGACTGAACAACAACAAAGCCAGTTGTAAAATATTTACCACTTGAAAATGACTTGTTTCTTCTCTTAAAATACTTGAATTTTGCTTTATTCTTTACAATTTAAAAAAATGTAGTGAGGTTATACATTTCTGGAAGTTGTACTATATTATGTTTTTTCCTGAAAACATATGAATACCCTGTTCATTTGTAATTTCAGTTTTTCCTTTATCCTAGGGATATTTTACTGTATCCTATCTTGAAGAATTCTGGTTCATTTGTTCATTTCATTATTGTGTTCCATCAGTTGGTCTTTTTTAAAAATTATTGTCTTCTAATTATATGCTTATCTCTTGCTTTAGACTTAAATCACTATGCCAGCTTTTCAATTTGAAACTTTATTCTGGCTTTTCTGGTTATGATTTATTTATCCTGTTTTGACATTTTAGAGACGTTTTATTTCTTCTGCTCTTAATTCTCCATTTTTATTTCTTTTCATTGACTCATCAGCTTGTCTTAAGAGTTCTTAATTTACTGTATGTAGTTGCTTAAATTCTATAGCATGAAAGATTCTCATGTAGTTGTTCTTCTGTTCCTTGGACTATGTTAAATTTCAAACAAAGTTTCTTTATTGATTCTGCTTTGTTTTACTCAATATATCTACATTTTCCTCTATTGTTTTTGTTCAATTTGAGACTTATATTTGTACCTTAGTATATTTTGCTATAGGTGAATTTACTCTAGCAGTCTGTTTCTCCCTTGGTTTCTTGGTAGCTAAAGAACTCCCTCTTCCTCATCTGCTTTGGGAAAAAAAGTCAACCTCCTAATCTCTGGAACCTCTGAATATGTTATCTTAAGTATCAAAATGTGGAAAGAGCTTTTGCAGATGGGATTAAGTTAAGGATTTTAAAATGAGAAGATTATCATGAATTACATTTGGGGGTTGATATAATAACAAGGATCCTTCCTTATGAGAGGGGAGTGGGAGAGTAATAGAGTGGAGATGTTAACAGTGGATGCAGAATGTAGAGTTATATGTTTTGAACTTGAAGGAAGGAGACAATAGCGAAGGAATGCAGGTGACCTCTAAAGCCTGGAAAGTGGCAAAGGAACAGATTCTCCCCTAAAGCCTCCAGATAAAATGAATCCTGCTAACATCCTGATTTTAAGCTATTAAACTCATTTTGGACTACTGACCTCCAATACTTTAAGATAATTTGTATTTTAAGCCACTGATTGTGATAGTTTGCTACAACAGCAATAAGAAACTAATACAGTAAGGAATCTTTAGAACAATCTTGCTCTTAAATCTAGACCTGATCTGACCTATTTCACTTGGGGAACAGATTATTTTTTCTATTTTTCCTTTTTTAAAAATGACTGACTCTTGAGTTAATTCTCCTTAGTCACTAGCCTGTTTAAGATTACTTGTAATTATTTTGCTGAATTATACTTTCTTTTTATCTGTGATCAATAGTTCCTTCTTGATGTCCCACTCTACCGGCATATATCTTAATGGGCTTGATTTCTATTCTTGAAATTCTGAAGATAGAAATAAGAAAGTATATACCTACCATGTTTTTCTTGTCCATTCTTAAGTTGGAGACTAAACTAAAATTTAAACTCCCTACTAGTTGAATGCTGTGATTATTATCCTTGTAAAGATTCCTATATGGAATGAGATTGCAGTATCATGGGTTATAGCTTATTTGATTTTATAAGATGTTGACTGTTTATTCTCCAACACAAGTACACAGGTCAGTACCTTATTTTAGGTCATAAAGTTTGCTTTTTCACCAAGTACTTAGCAATTATTTGTATAGTTTGATTTTTTTTATCAATTTGATGTATGTAAAATAGTATCTAACCTTTGTTTTTCCTTTTCCTGATAGTTAACAAAACTAGGAATTTCTTGGTAAATGTGCCTACTATTCCGTGGTAATAAGAAGGCTGAGCCCATGGTAAGTGAGAGAACTCTCAGGGGTATGGTTTACTGGGGGCAAAGAACACAGAAGGGAGGTTTGATTCTGGGCTGATTCTGCTGTAACTGCTGAACTTGGAAGTAAACATTTATTGTCTCTAGGAGAAGAGGCATGTTCAGAGGTGAGCAGGAGGTAGAATGGAGCTCATTGTAGAGTTCAAATGCTGTACAGAGCCCAGTCATTTCCAGAAGACATAGACTGAGGCCTGCAACAAGAAGCCTAGAACATGAGACCTTCAGGCTTCACAAGGACATGATTCATGGGGAGGGCCAGTGGGGTGAGAAGACAGGGGCTTCCTCTTTCTCCATACCTCTGGGAAAGTGAAAAAAGAAAAGAGTGTCATGAGACAGTAGCTTTTAAAAATTCACGAGAGTATTCTCAATAGCGCAGTAAATGTATTAATATTAGAATTGTGTGAAATTATGAGATATTCTCACATCTACACCTACATTGCAACATACACCACACATATAACTTATATTTGTACATAAGTTCAGTAGTACACTAATACAATATGTATTAGTAGACATATCTGTGAGACAGGCATGGTTCTAAGCCTAGTACTCTCAGATACTGCGTTATCCTCAGCTCTGGAAAAATTCAGTAATGTGGTTATCACCCTGGACACATAAAGTATTTTCTTCATTTAATCCATGTCATCTCTCCTCTAGCTTTGATATCAGGTGCAAGAAATAAAAATTCAAGTTAATGGTAGAGTTTTTGTTGGATAAAAGGAATCACCCTAGTCAATGGGCTGCCTCAGTCTTGCCATCTTGTGAATACTAGCTGAGCCCTGGAGTGTAAGGATGCAACCCATAGGTCATAGAATCCTGCTGAGATCCTAGTGACTTATGACTTACATCATAATGCCTCTGAAGTACTGGTCAGGACAGTGATTTGATGAGGAGACAGACTTTCAAATGAGTTGTTCTTGAATGTACTAATTTGATTCTTTGTCATTATCAGCTGACTCTCTGGCTACAGAATTTCAGGAAGAAAGTTACCTGATTTGAATCACTCTCCAAAGAGTTGAACCATGAAACAGAAACAAAAAAGACGTGGAAAGAACATACTTCTCTAGGCTTGCAAAGATGTCAAGAGGTATGTGTTAAGCCTATTTACTGAGCATAGGGAACTGCCTTCTGAAGAAAGAAGGGAAACATTTCCTATTTGTGGTGAGGGAGGAAGGGAAAGAAGGAGAGGAAGATGCATATAAGCTGGTCTTTCTGGGATTCCAGGTGGTCTGAGACTTAAGAGAAATGTTAGATGATCAGGTCTTTGTCTCTGCTGCTTTAGACTTGAGCTACCTATACCATTTCACTCTTGAGTTACTATCACATATGTAGTGATTGATTACTATATTTTTTTTTCAAAAATGTTTTCCCCTTTATTTGACTTCTACCTAAGAGTGAGGGTTAAATAAGTGATGTTCTTATACATTTTCCAATAGTACTTTCTCTTGTTAATAAAGAAAAAAGTGTGACTATAAAGTAGAGGGGAAAATTAGGGGAAACTATTTAAACATTAAATCTGGTTGTGCAGGAATGAGAGAATAAAGTCATATAGAATTTACTCAGGAATAAAGACACATTGTTTTCTCAGATTATGAAAATGTAATATGGGGGCATTCCTCTGTGAAATGTAAGGAAATAAAACAGAATCCACACAACACATGTAAAACACCATTAAACCAAATGGTTGCCTTGAAGAGCAAGTTGGACTCTTTCTTTAAAAAAAAAGGAGGGGAAGAGAAATTGAAATAGTTCTGGTTACTATGGAGGTTCACAGTAGACAGGTAACTACTATGAGAAGTAATCATTGCTCAATGAGAGGAGAAAGACAAATTGGAGCCTACCCTAAAGCTTTGAGTGATAGCTCATACCCATGAAAGGAATTTAATATTTCCAAGGGCATGTTACATCATGAGGAAGGTGTGAAAGCAATAACAGTTTAAAACAGACAAATAAATGGACATTTCTCCAAAGAAGACATACAAATGATCAATAAACACATGAAAAAATGTTCAACATCATTCATTATTAGAGAAATGCAAGTCAAAACTACAATGAGATATCACCTCACACAGGTCAGAATGGCCAACATCAAGAAAATCTAGTAACAATAAATGCTGGAGAGGGTGTGGAGAAAAGGAAACTCTCTTGTACAGTTGGTGGGAGTGTAAATTGATACAGCCACTCTGGGGAACTTAAAACACTAAGAATAAAGCTACCATATGACCCAGCAATCTTACTACTGGGCATATACCCTGAGGATATCACAATTCAGAAAGACACATGTACCTCCAGTGTTTATTGCATCACTATTTACAATAGCTCGGACATGGAAGCAACCTAGATGTCCATTGACAGATGAATGGTTAAAGAAGTTGTGGTATATGTATATTTATATGTGTGCATTTAACATTACTTAGCCATAAAAAGGAATGAATGTGAGTTGGTTCTAGTGAGGTATATGAACCTAGAGCCTGTTATACAGAGTGAAGTAAGTCAAAGAGAAAAACAAATATCGTATATTAATGTATATATATGGTATCTAGAAAACTGTGCTGATGAACCTGTTTGCAGGGCAGCAGTAGAGATGTCAACAGAGGACATACTTGTGGGCACAGAGAAGGGGAAGGCAGAGGGTGGGACGAATTGAGAGAGCAGCATTGAAACATATATATTACCATATGTAAAATAGATACTAGTGAGAAGATGCTGTATAACACAGGGAGCTCAAACCTGTGCTCTGTGACAACATAGAGGGCTAGAATGTGGTGGAGAGTGGGAAGGAGGTTCAGGGGAGAGGGGGACATATGTATACTTATATCTGATTTCCACTGTCGTACAGCAGAACCCAACACAATATTGTAAAGCAATCATTCTCCAAATACAAATGAATAAAACAGGCAAAACATAGTGGTATCCTCAAGATCTAGTCTTGAGATGAGGTCATATAGTTCAGGACCACATCACATCCATCACATCTAGGGCTTGCACGTTCATCCATATACAGACCCATCTGCGCTAGCTATCCTCCTCATTCATTTCCTTACAATATTCCACGTGCACCCAAAGTCTCTGTGCTCTATTTTTGTCCTGGTAGGTACAAAGAGAGAGAATTTCTCTGACTTCTAAAACTCTAGACTAATTATCTTTGTTTATTTAAATCATTTAAATAAAAGTGTACAATTTATACTTTGCACCTGGTTTCACTCATTTCTATATTTGTGAACTTCATGTTGCCTGGGATTTTAGTTTCTTCATTCTTAATGTATATCTTCCATTGGAGCATTTGGGTTCTTTTCATTATGGGGCTACTATAAACAGTGATATTATATTATATATATTTTGCCCTTATGACATATTTCTGGTTGGTAAATATTTGAGAGTTAAACTGCTAAGCAATATTGCATAGGAACCTGGAATGTTAGGTCCATGAATCAAGGTAAACTGGAAGTGGTCAAACAGGAGATAGAAAGAGTGAAAGTCGACATTTTAGGAATCAGTGAGCTAAAAGGGACTAGAATGGATGAATTTAACTCAGATGACCATTATATCTACTACTGTGGGCAAGAATCCCTTAGAAGAAACAGAGTAGCCATCCTGGTCAACAAGAGTCTGCAGTACTTGGATGCAATCTCAAAAATGACAGAATGATCTCTGTTCATTTTGAAGGCAAACTATTCAATATCAGAATACTCCAAGTCTATGCCCTGACCAGTAATGCTGAAGAAGCAAAGTTGAATGGTTCTATGAGGCCCTACAAGACCTTTTAGAACTAACACCCAAAAAAGATTTCCTTTTCATTATAGGGGACTGGAATGCAAAAGTAGGAAGTCAAGAAACACCTGGAGTAACAGACAATTTGGCTGTGGAGTAGAGAATGAAGCAGGGTGAAGGCTAAGAGAGTTTTGCCAAGAGAACGCACTGGTCATAGCAAACACCCTCTTCCAACAACACAAGAGAAGACTCTACACATGGACATCACCAGATGGTAAACACTGAAATCAGATTGATTATATTCTTTGCAGCCACAGATGGAAAAGCTCTATACAGACAGCAAAAACAAGTCCAAGAGCTGACTGTGGCTCAGATCATGAACTCCTTATTGCCAAATTCAGACTTAAATTGAAGAAAGTAGGGAAAAACCCTAGACCATTAAGGTAAATGGTCTAAATCAAACCCCTTACGATTATACAGTGGAAGTGAGAAATAGATTTGAAGGAGTAAATCTGATAGAGTGCCTGATGAACTATGGATGGAGTTCATGACATTGTACAGAAAACAGGGATCAAAACCATCCCCATGGAAAAGAAATGCAAAAGAGCAAAATGGCTGTCTGCAGAGGCCTTACAAATAGCTGTGAAAGGAAGAGAAGCAAAAAGCAAAGGAGAAAAGGAAAGATATACCCATTTGAATGCAGAGTTCCAAAGAATAGCAAGGAGAGATAAGAAAGCCTTCCTCAGTGATCAGTGCAAAGAAATAGAGGAAAACAATAGAATGGGAAAGACTAGAGATCTCTTCAAGAAAATTAGAGATACCAAGGGAACATTTCATGCAAAGATGGGCACAATAAAGGACAGAAATGGTATTGACCTAACAGAAGGAGAAGATATTAAGAGGTGGCAATAATACACAGAACTGTACAAAAAAGATCTTCACGACCCAGATAATCATGATGGTGTGATTACTCACCTAGAGCCAGACATCCAGGAATGTGAAGTCAATGGGCCTTAGGAAGCATCACTATGAACAAAGTGAGTGAAGGTGATGGTATTCCAGTTGAGCTATTTCAAATCCTAAAAGATGATGCTGTGAAAGTGCTACACTCAATATGCCAGCAAATTCAGTGGTGGCCACAGGACTGGAAAAGGTCAGTTTTCATTCTAGTCCCAGAAGAAAGGTAATGCTATGAATGCTCAAACTACCACACAATTGCACTCATCGCACATGCTAGTAAAGTAATGCTCAAAATTCTCCAAGCCAGGCTTCAGCAGTACATGAACCGTGAACTTCCAGCTTTCTAAAGCTGGCTTTAGAAAAGGCAGAAGAACCAGAGATCAAATTGCCAACATCCGCTGGATCATGGAAAAACCAAGAGAGTTCCAGAAAAACATATATTTCTGCTTTATTGACTATGTCAAAGCCTTTGACTGTGTGGATCACAATAAACTGTGGAAAATTCTGAAAGTGATGGAATACCAGACCACCTGACCTGCCTCTTAAGAAATCTGTATGCAGGTCAGGAAGCAACTGGACATGGAACAACAGACTGGTTCCAAATAGGAAAAGGAGTACATCAAGGCTATATACGGTCACTCTGCTTATTTAACTTACATGCAGAGTAAGATGAGAAATGAGCTAGATGAAGCACAGCTGGAATGAGGATGATCAGGAGAAATATCAATGACCTCAGATATGCAGATAACACCACCCTTATGGCAGAAAGTGAAGAACTAAAGAGCCTTTTGATGAAAGTGAAAGAAGAAAGTAAAAATGTTGCTTAAAACTCAACATTCAGAAAACGAAGATCATGGCATCCAGTCCCATCACTTCATGGCAAATACATGGGGAAACAATGGAAACAGTGACAGACTTTCTTTTTGGGGGCTCTAAAATCACTGCAGATGGTGATTGCAGCCATGAAATTGAAAGGTGCTTGCTCCTTGGAAGGAAAGTTATGAACAACCTAGGTAGCATATTCAAAAGCAGAGACATGACTTTACCAAAAAGTTATGTCTAGTCAAAGCTATGGTTTTCCCAGTAGTCATGTATGGATGTGAGAGTTGGACTATAAAGAAAGCTGAGCACTGAAGAATTGATGCTTTTGAACTGTGGTGTTGGAGAAGACTCTTGAGAGCCCCTTGGACTGCAAGGCGATCCAACCTGTCCATCCTAAAGTAAATCAGTCCTGAATATTCATTGGAAGGACTGATGTTGAAGCTGAAACTTCGATACTTTTGCCACCACTTTCGAAGAACTGACTCGTTTGAAAAGACCCTAATGCTGGGAAAGATTGAAGGCAGGAGAAGGGGACGGCAAAGGATGAGATGATTACATTGCATCACTGACTCAGTGAACATGAATTTGAATAAACTCTGGGAGTTGGTGATGGATAGGGAGGCCTGGTGTGCTGCAGTCCATGGGGTCACAGAGTCGGACACAACTTAGCTACTGAACTGAAATGAAGCCACCTGGCTTCTCAGGCCATACTAGTGGTAAAGAATCTGCCTGATAGTGCAGGAGATTAAGAGATACAGGTTCCACCCCTGAATCAGGAAGATCCCCTAGAGGAGCTCATGGCAACCCACTCAGTATTCTTGCCTGGAGAATCCCATGGACACAGGAGCCTGGGGGCTACACTCCATAGGGTCACAAAGAGTCTGACATGCCTAAGGTGACTTAGCATACACACACGTTAACCAATGGCACTGAGGTTGGTTGATGTTGAAACAGTGACAAACTTGCCTACTGTTTCATTTGAGGTTGTACATCTCTATGAGATAGAATCCATAGGTAAATATAGAGGGAGATAAATGATACCAAAAATCTTAACCAAGGTAAACGAATATGTGGTGCCTTGCTGTCAGGAGCCAGATGGAAGCACAGGTTACTGAAATATGGCAATTATCCATCCATGTTAAAAATTCAGTACAGATAAGTATCTCCATGGAGCTGGTGGGGAAAATAGATTAGGGAGAAGAATGTATAAGAACAGAATGGAACTAATATTCTTATGACTTTTATTCCATGTTCTAGAAATCTCAAAATTACACGAATATGATCTTCCATCAGTGTACTCTTTGGAGTCCAATGCCATGAACCCTGAAGGAAGAGACATGTCCTCTGAATCAGAATACTTCTCCTGTGACTCCTCTTTTTATACTCCCTTCTTTGCTGGTAAGGATGAAGGAAGAATGTTAGCATCTAGGCAGATCAGAGCAATGGGTGTTTGAGTAGCTCAACATTTCTACATAGCCCCTGTGGGAAAGATGTACTTGAGATCCAGTCATAGTCTTTTCTTTCTTATTTGGGAGTCTAGGTCTCTCTGTTCCATCATAGGAACTCATCAAAAATACTTCTCACATTTTTGGGAGTTAGGTGAGGAACCCTGTGCATATGTTTAGGGGAAAAGTCATTTATCAAGGCACAGTGTCCACAATTATTATATAATTAGTTAAACCTCAGAGTGAAGAATTAATATAATACTAAATTGTTGCTAATAATATACCAGTAACATCCGACAGTTGAAAATGTAAGAGTTCTGGATTGTCAGTCCACCACATTGAAGAGTCCTATAGATAATGACTTGCTGAAAATGAGCTCACACTCTAAAACTATAAAATATAACTCTAAGGTAGATTCTAATATGAACAGCAAGTTTTAACCATAAAGATAATTTAATTGAACAATGTTATAAGAATAGTCTAACTAACAATGTTCAAAATTATTGACTGTAAGAATATAAAACCTAATCAAGAAAAAAAATACAAAATAGCCAAATAGTTGTAGAAATTAAAAAATGTTGTTCTAAAACATATAAAGTATGAATATGAGTTAAACAGCAAATTAGACATAGATGAAAACTGATGAACAGGATGATAGAGCTGAAGGATTACCTACAATATAAATCAGAGAAATAGATGGAATTATAAAGGAAGGATTCAGACAAAAGAGGGTAAAATGTGAAAATATGATGCATTGAGGTTTCTCAATAAAATTTTATAAGTAAAACAAAGAAAATAAGACAGATAATCAAAGGGATGATGGCTAAGCACTTTTCAGAACTGATGAAAGACCTAAATCCTTGGGAATCAAACATTATTAGAAAGCTCATTACAAAATAGGAAAAAGAAAAATCCACACCTTGGTATACTGTACCACAAATTCAGAATCCCAATAGCACAGACCTTAACAAAACTAGAGAGGAACACAGAATAATTACACAAGAATGATGATATTATCAGACTTTAAGCTTCTCAGAGTAGTTCAGATGATAGAAATAAAAACCTAATGTCAACAATGTAAAATAGTGTGTTTAAGAAACAGTCACTCTTTAACAAAAAAGGGTGAAATTGAGACTTTTTAAAGTAAAAAAACTATGAAAAATAAAGTATTAAATATTCAAAGCATCATATGATACCTTCTAAAATTCCTGTCTGTTCCCAAGTCCTTATCCCTTCACATAATTCCACAACCTAGGGGCTCACATGATCTCCCTCACATGTATCCTTCATATGGTCAGTGTGTAACACTTTCATGGTCTCAGCAGGATTTACAAAATTACTCACACCTCACACTCTCTCATATAAATCAGATAGATAACTGCTTGATCTTTAATAGTACATGACACATAGATCACTCATGATACAGGAGAGATGTACTGCCTTTGTTGTTCAATCACTCAGTTGTGTCTGACTCTCTCTGACCCCGTGAACTGCAGCATGCCAGGCTTCCCCGTCCTTTACAATCTCCCGGAGTTTGCTCAAGCTCATGTCCATTAAGTCAGTAATGCCATCCAACCATCTCATCCTCTGTTGTCCCCTTCTCCTCCTGCCTTCAGTCTTCCCCAGAATCAGGGTCTTGTCCAATGAGTCGGGTCTTCATGTCAGGTGGGCACAGTATTAGAGCTTCAGCCTCAGCATCAGTCCCTCCAATGAATATTCACGGTTGATTTCCTTTAGGATTGATTGGTTTGATTTCCTTGCAGTCCAGGTGACTCTCAGGAGTCCTCTCCAACACTGCCATTCAAAAGCATTAATTCTTCAGTGCTCAGCTTTCTTTATGGTTCAACTTTCACATCCATACATGACTACTAGAAAAACTATAGTTTTTACTAGATGGACCTTTGTCAGCAAAGTAATGTCTCTGCTTTTTAATAGGCTGTCTAGGTTTGTCATAGCTTTTCTTTCAAGGATCAAGTGTCTTTTAATTTCATGGCTGCAGTCACTGTCTGTTGCAGTGTGACCCAAAGCATCATGCTCATGCTACTTTCATATACAGTGACCATCTTATCCCAACATTCACTATGTAAAATTGTTGAAAAAGATAAACTGTGCTCAGTAAATATGACATACAAGGCAATTCTAAAAATTACCACATACACACCACATTTTCCCATTCCCAACCTAACATGACCCACCAGACACCTCAGTGAGCTAAGAGACAAAGTAGATATATTTGAGAAATAAAATTCTGCTGTAATCTTAATTAAAACTTTTAAACAGAGGGAGTGATTGAATGTGTTTGTTATTTTATCTGGAACAAGAATTTACCTATTTGCTGAAGCTTGTGTATTTAAAGATATAGTCCTTTCCATTGGAAACTTAGATTAAGAGGAAGTAAGAAAAGTGACTGGGTATATTTTTGATATGTTTAGATCATTGATAGAGGTGATTCAAGAAATACAAAGTTTATTTGAGGAGATTCTAAGAACCTAGAATTCATCTGTAAATTGATGAGATTTCAAGATAGGCTATGATTATGGTGAGTATAAATGAAAAGCTGAGTTAGAGCCCTGTCGGCAGAGGTCACTGAGAAAGGTGACATCACTGACTAGGCTAAGGGATGACCTGTTAGTTGGTGACCAAGTTAGTTCCTGAGAAGGGAGCTGTAGCTAATGTTGGGAGTTAAAAGTCTGGAGTCAACCCTGGATATCCTAATGCAGTCTCCTACTCAACCATAGGACCCAGCAGTTCCCTCAAAGTTCTGGCAACTCAGGTCTCTAAGTAAGGTTCCAAGAACAAATAAGTGAAAGGTGGAGCTGGGGACTAGAGATAGATGTCAGCGGATTCTTTTCTGTGAATTCTAACTCTTTCAGGAAGCAATAAGATTTTTATATGATAATCCATAGCTGACAATCTGATGTGCTTTACCTATGTACATACACTGAATTTATTCTTCTGGTAAATAGAGTAGGAATAACAACATGTACCTGACAGTGTGCAAGAAATGGAGCCTCTCATAAAGTGAATAGTATAGGCCACTTATAGGTAATCAGCCACATGATTCCAGCAAATATATTTGTATACCTGGGTTTTGGAACTTTGGACAAAAACCAGACCATAAATTGCATGACGATAAGTGCCATGTGTGTTATTGTACATGGTATTTCTTCAGTTTTTGTTGAAGGGAAATGATATCATGGGCTCAGAAGAAGAAACTCTGCTGTCTGGAGTTTGACCCATGCCCACAGCCAGACAGCAGAGGATTCAGATTGAGACGACATCTCCTGTGCCTTTTCTGTAGACAGACTTATTCACAGTGGTGTAGGTGTGGGAAAGAGGAGGTGCTGAGAAGGAATCAGGGCAGTGGGTCAGCATGATGGTCTAGAATGGGGACTGAGCCCCATTGCCCAACCGTGGCCATGAAAAGTGAAAGTGAGGGTCACTCAGTCATGTCTGACTCTGCGACCCTATGGACTGTATAGTTGATGGAATTCCCAGGCCAGAATACTGGAGTAGGTAGCCTTTCCTTCTCCAGGGGAATCTTCCCAACCCAGGGATCCAACCCAGGTCTCCCACATTGCAGGCAGATTCTTTACCAGCTGAGCCAGCAGGGAAGCCAGTCATGGCCTTTGTTAACCCATTTTCTCTATGGGTGCTTAAGGCCTTTATTTCTGATCAGTGGGAAGAAATGTAACACATAGGTGTCTCCTGTCTTCTTTGAAAGAGACTCTTAAAGGATATGAATGGAAAGGTTAAAAACTGAAGAGAAATGTAGAAATATATTTTCAGGAGTCTAGGGCAAGTCTATGAAGTCTTCATTTGAACATCTCCAACACCATGGCCAGTTCCTAGGGAACTCTGGAAAAAAAAAAAAAAATGACATTGTTGACAGAAAGAAAGAAAGCACAACAACTGACATGTGAGTTGTTTTACTGGGGCCTTCCTGAGAGCTATAGATCAGGAGACAGATAACTCTGAGGGACTGCTCCAAAGAGGTGGAGGATGGTCATTATATATGTGCTTTTGATGAAGAGGATACAAACATGTCAAACAAACATCTTGGTAAAAAGTTTCTTCCTGTCACAAGAAGGTTGCTACTAGTTGTGAGGAGCACATATCTCTATGAAAGATTTTAGTGCTTTTCTAGGTATGAGAAGATGCAAGACACTGTATTTGTAAAATTTTGTCATTAAAATAACTGTGTGAGGACCTGCAGCACAGAGTGTCTCTTTTCTGATCTCCACTGTGAACCCCTTTCAGGATATGTTAAAGGTCAGCAACTTCAGTGGCTAATGTCCTAATCCTTGTAGGGTTAGATGGTGAGAGACATTCTTTAGTTTACAATATCTCTATGTATCTGTCTCTCTTTCCATATATATGTGTATGTGTGTGTGTATCTCTCTGTATATGTATATCAATATAGATTTCAATGTAAATATAGAGTTAGACATATATGCAGAATAATTAAAAATGTGTATCCTGTATCCCCTAATGGAACAAGTTCTGGTGAGGAAAATTGAGTTAATAATATCCAAGTTTTCATGACTATATACTGTATTTCAGGCATGGGCCTAAGTTTTTGATGTTCTGTATACATCTCTAGAAATATTGTATACAAGATATGCAACATCCCTGACATGCACCACACACACCATTTTGATAATTGTTTATTTACATTTTGGAGTAAGTGGAGTTTCACACAGGATAGTCACCCCAGTATCTATGAAAGCAAGACTCATGTGTGGTAGAAATGTTTGACATATAATATCCAGTCAATGTGTCCTTTTTGGAATGGACACAGATCCCAGAAAATGTCACTTCTCTTTTTTTTTTTTAAATTCAATCCCATAGAATCCTGGAAGACTCAGGAGGATGCTCCTCAGCTGGAGTCATTTGTGATGGTCCCAGCCTGTAGTCAGATAATAGGAGAAACATCCTCTGCCTCCGCAGGATATTTCTCTTGTGTCTCCTCTGAATGTGAGCTTGTCTTTTCTGATGAGGATGGTAAGGAAGATGCAAAGGTGGACTCTGAGCTTGGAAAGGGGGTGCATTGAATTGCTTAGCCTAATCCCTATTTACTTTACTTTCTCTTTGAAAACAAGAAAAGTCAGGGCAGAGGGACCAGAACTGAAATCTCTGCCCAGGGAAAAATAGGGGGTGTGCCTTCAAGAATAAGACCAAGTTTCTCAGCACTGATTTTCATCATATGAACCCTGGGATCGCTGTGAGTGAGGTAGGGGGCCGTGCTGATATGCACATGGGAACTTAATCAGAACCTTCCCCCTTAGATCAGCACAAACTCATATCCTCATACCCACTCACACAGTGTGTACAGAGTCCTTCATACCAAGTGTGGCCCTGCTTCTCCTTCCTTTCTCTTTTGCTCTCAGATACACACAACTTCATTCCTCCATCTGTCTTTCCCGTTCTCTAATAGCGTTACACAGCTATACATTTATACCTCATTCTTTCACCCAGTCATTTTCAGATTCATCTTTACACACTGATCCCATAAATAATTCACATCCCTTTACACATATGACCTCTTTTAACTCACTATATGCTAGGTCAAATTCAAGAAAATTCATATGCCCTGAAGGGAATACACTTTTCTATACAGTCTTTCTAATCTAATCAACTTCACCCACAAAACCTTCAGTCCTTCCTAGAAAGACATTCTGAGAAGTCACATACACTTCCTCAAAGTCTTATTATCTCATGATAAGAACGTGTACCACTCTTGAACTTGTTTATGTATACTGAAACACCTCATACTACAACATAGACACCCATTCACCATCCCCTTTCACCATTAGACATGCCATGTATGCCCCAGAACATACATACATCATACCCTCATTCCCAGATGTTTATAGCATACATGAAGTCCAAATATAACATGCCACGAACAGAATTCTGAAATATCCCATGTATATGTACTTTCACTCCACATGCCCCGATAGAAGTATTTTCACGGCCATCTCAACGTCTATAGACTTCACATACTTGATCCTAGTTTTCTTATGTTTGAAATTTTCTCTTCTGGGAGTCCAACAATCATGTCAATATGTTTCTTGTCTTGAATCCACTGAGATGCCTCCAGTCCTGGATTTGGAGCAAGGAGAGACTTCTTCCCCTTTCCCACAAGTCTCGTCTCCACTTAATTTGGTTAATAGTAATAAGTCATTGTCATCAGTACATACGAGAAAGAAAAGAGTCATGAAAATTTACTACACGCATGTTCAAACAAAAAAGGGTGTGGCTTCCTTGCAGGATACAGAGGAAGAACTGGAGTCTCCCACAGAGAAGATACAGATGGAAGAAATGACCTCTCCTGAAAAAATACGTACAATCACCCCTGCTCAAGTGACTACAACGGAGCTCCTGACTGACAGTGAATCCAATTTGGATATAAGCCAAAGATGAAAGGGAGAGGGCTGAAAGTCCACCAAAACCTCGAGCTTTGGAGGAATGTTCCAGGGCCAAGACACCTGAATGGCTGGCAGTCCTGGACAGTGGCTTCCAGTGCATGAGCTGGTACCGGATCTTCCCAAGCTTAGAGGACCTTCGGAAGCACATGGAACATGGGATCAATGAGGGCTTTAGCTGCGATGCTTTCCATCTTGCTTTGGCTTGGCTAAAGCGAAAGCGGAACAGAAAAGGGAAAAACAGGAGGAGGAAGAAGATTATCAAGACAGCCACATCTGGTTGCCACCAAGAAAAACATTTTGGCATGAAGATATACTCATGCAAAGACACTGACTCTCACCCCTAAAAAGAGAGGAAATGAAAGAGGCCAGCCTCTATTGAGGAGGCTTCATCTCTAAGGAGCCATCGTACCTACCCTTGTTTATGCATCTTTGTCAGCACACCACCCAAAGAGCAGAGAACCCATTCTAATATTATCCACTGCTCTCCTGAGGAGAGCGGAGAGGAAGGCAGATCTCACCATACAGAAGAGCAAGATGTCCTTAAGCAAACTAAAGAAAAATGAACAACAGTATATCATCTCCACCAGTACAAGTGAAGAAAGGACGAAAGTGAAACTGCTTATGGACTAGATCACAGAAGGGGTGAGAACTGGAAGGGTAAGAGATCATGTCAAGAATATTTAGGATGCAGGATTCTGAGAAAAGGCATCCATCACCAATGCCTCCCAAGGTCCCATAATCACTGTAATTAATAATTTCCTTCAGAATAATGTATTCTTGGAAGTGGAATATTTTTTTGTTGTTTAGTTACTCGGTCATATGTGACTCTTTACAATCCCATGGACCTGCAGCATGCCAGGCTTCCCTGTCCTTCAGTATCTCCTGAATAGTCTGGGACACTAAATTCATGTCCATTGAGTCAATGATGCCATCCAACCATCTCACACTCTGTCAACCCCATCTCCTTCTGCTCTCAATCTTTCCCAGCATCAATTTCTTTTCCAGTGGGTTGGCTGTTCACATCAGGTGGCCAAGTACTGGGGAGCTTTAGCTTCAGCATCAATCCTTCCAATGAATATTCAGGGTTGATTTCCTTTTGGATTGACTGGTTTGATTTCCTTGCTGTCTTTGCTGTGGAATATTGTGGAATATTTGGTTGATGACAAATTAATGAGAATGTCTCCTGTCCACCCCCTTGGAAGGGATAGGAAAAAATACCCGACTAGGAATTCTGCTACTCACTGGAAAAGACCCTGATGCTGGGGAAGATTGCAGGCAAGAGGAGAAGGGGGCCACAGAGGATGAGATGGTTGGATGGCATCACCAACTCAATGTACATAAATTTGAGCAAACTCCAGGAGACAGTGAAGGACAGCAAAGCCTGTCATGATGCAGTCCATGGGATCACAGAGTCAGACATGACTGAGTGACTGAATGAAAAGCAGTTCAGCAGGGCAGAGAAGGCCTGGCCAACAATTCCTAGATAAACCAGAGGTCACCAGTGTCCCATCCCCTCTAGGTTTATTCCCTAGCATGCCTCCCTCCCAGAAGGCACAGGGTAGGACAGAGACAGGCCCTCTATCTTGAGGAAGTGTTGTTGTGCAGGCCCATCATGGTTCTACCTTTTCTCTGGGTGTGAGTGAGATCTCAGTATCTGTCTAGTGATTTCATACCTGGGAGGGGACTACTGAGGAGGTGTAACTACTTGAAATAAACAACAAATCAAATCCTTAAAAAAAATTTTTTTTTTCTGGAAAGAGTTTCCCTTCTTGCATACTACGAGCCAGTATTTCTGGCTGTCTCTTCAAAAGTGTCAGATATCACTGACACTTATGCCATGAACCATTTTTGAAAACTTTTAATTTAATGCATTGCTTCTTGGAAGACCTCCATATCTTTTTATGAAGGGTCACCATTCTTGCATCTTATTCTTTGTTACAGCATCAGTCATGTTATTCTAATTGAACAGCAGAGGAATTGAATACAGACAAAGCTGCAAAGCCAGGTTCATACTACAGTAAATGAGAGTGTGTCTTTTTAGTTAATGGAATAAATGAAGGACTCTTCTCTCATGCTCCAAAAGTCACAATTAGAATGGAACCTATCAATTTTCCTGAATTTTCTATATCATGCAGGAAATATTGAGACAATATTTTAATTTAATATTGAGACAACAATATCATCACCATAGTGACAATAAACACTTGTCACTAAAGTATGAAAAGCTGCTTTCTTCACTGAGTGGATTCCCTTCTCTGATTCATTTTTCATACAGTGACACAGTCCGAGTGGCCTGAAGATTTCAAACAATGATGTCCAGCACATTCCTGTGATCTCATGAGAGCCCCGCAGTCCCTGTGAACACCACAGCATCAAGGTAGGGTTGGCCGGAAGGCATATGTACCTGATTCTCTGTGGCTCCTTTCAGTTGTCCTGGTAAATGTGACACCAAACTCTGGAGAAAATGTTCACATAGAACGGGGCTTGAACACCTGGCTGATAGCCAGATAATTGTCCTTAACTCCAATTTTATTACCTCCCCCCACGTATAAATGCATGAACACAGGCGTGATGCAAACAAGTATGGACACTGCTGGATTTAGTATAGACTGCAGTACCCCTTTTCCCATGTACTCATGTCCATGCATTTATCTCAAGGTTATTTTTCCATATCTTTTTCTTTAAATAAACTTTCCTCATATCTCCCTTTTACATACTCACTTGCACAGTTACTTGGCTGAAAGACAGACATTCTTACTATTGAGAGAGGAAAAGATACTGGATAAAGCCCAAGGCAATTAAAACACACCCCTTGGCTTCTCTGGACTTGTGTAGGTGTAGGTGCACAAACACTTCTTATATTAGAAATGATAAAATGTGTAAAAATCATCTGAGACAATCAATATGTGTATATACAGGTCATAATTCAGTTTTAAGCTTAATAACTTCAGAGCTGTAAAAGCTACCAATTTTTGGAAAATGTAAATTGCATGTTTAATTATTTGTATGTGATTTACATGGATAATTTTTGCACTTTCAAAAATTAATTTTAATCTTTCTTTGTCACTCCAGCATCTTCAGTCATAAGGGCAGAAACAAAAAATAAAAATTTAAAAAGTATTATGGAAAATTCACAAAACTATATAGGAAAAGGGAAATTAAAATATTAGTTCGATTTTCAAATGATGTTCTTCCTTATTTCTAGCTTTTACCCTCCTGAAATTATTAAAGCTTGAGATTGCATAAATAAATAATATGTGTAACAACTGTATGTATACCTGTGTGTGTATAAGTTCATAGAAGACAAGAGATGGGTTAAGTTGCTTTTGCTTTGATCTGCCAAAGACTTTCTTTCTTCCCTTGATAAGAGGCTCTGCCTTCAGAACAAATATGAGGGCAAGTCAGGCTAGCCAAATGAAGTCAGTACTTCACTGACTGGCTCCCTCATTGACCTACTGGTAAACATTTGCCTATGTTGGATCAATCTGCACTAATAACTTGGAGAAATCAAAATAGAAGAGTTTGTGGTGGTTAGTGGGGGGTTTTCCTTTGCAACTCACATTAAGGCCCAAGAGCCTCTACTACTGGACTTGCTTCAGTTCCTCTTTTTTTGAAGGGCCTGGCTGTTTTACCAGTTTTTTTTTTTTTTTTTTAAGCATCCCCACTAACCATTCAATAAATTCTTGGTTTGCCTCAGGTAGCCTGAGACATTTACTGCTGTTTGTAACCTAATGTACCTTTATTGATACAAATTAGCTTCAACATGATAATTTCTTCCATTTTAATAATTGAAATGATACAGTCCAGAAAGGAGAAACATATTACATTCCTCTGATTTTATATGGAAACAATAAGGGATAAAATTATACTCAGTATGTATATGATGTCCTTGATTAATTAAGAAAGTGCATTGAAAATGTATGGGTATATAAACAAAATTACTTATTTGGACAAAATGGACTTCAGTACATTAGGCCTGGTAAATCCCTTATTGCTAGTTAGCAACTTTGAGTATTTTCTGAGTCTGCTCTCCCATCTTGAAAACAGAGATCATAATACCTAAAATGATGGAGATTGTGAGAGTAAGAAGACATGGGTAAATGAACCCAACATAGCCTCTGACATAAATAGCAGAATAATTTATCACTCACTTTTGAAATTTACTTTCTTTACCAATGAGCATCTTCAGTTTGATTATGATGTGTATAGTAGGATTCTTTTTTTTTTTTTAATTTATGTTGTTTGATACTACCTGAGCTAAGCTTTTTAAAAAAAATCTTTTGGATTTTGAAAAAATTATAAACTCACAAGAAGTTTCAAAAACAGTCCGCAGTCCAGAGGGGTCCAATGTACACATCATGCATCTTCCCCAACATAATTCTAGTACATTATCGAACAAGCGGACTGATGAGAACAATAGGATAAATCAGACTACAGAACAGACCTTACTCGGATTTCGCTGTTTTCTTAAGTGCTCACATTTTGCATGTTTTTGTGTATAATGCTATATTTTACACGTGTTGATTTTTGTATGTCCATCACTGAAGTCGTGGTACATAAATGTTCTGTCCCACAGAGCAGTTCTTTCTTTCTGCCCTTGACAGGCACATATATCCTGTTTCCCTAACTTCTGGAAATAGCTGTGCACTCTTTTCTTCATTCCAAGAATTTCATACAAAATGAATCATATAGTATGTAAACTTTTGAGATTGGCATTTTCAGCTAAGCCTGATTCTCATAAAATTGAGCCAAATTGTTGCATATATCGCAATTTATTACTTTTATTGCTGAGGAGTATTCCATTGTATGATGTGGAACAATTAAATGTGTTATGTGTTTAAGGGCATTTGGATTATTTCAAGTTATTGGGACTGAAAATAAAGCTTCCAGGACATTAGTGTGCAGATTTTATGTGAACATGTTTTCATCTTTCTAGTATAAATGCCTGAGAGTATTATTGTTTGGTTAGATGGTAAATGCGTTATCTTCTTAAAACAACTGCAGGCTAATTTCCATAGTGGTTGACCCATTTTTATATCCCCACTAATGTATGAGAAGTGTAGTTTCCCTGCATCCTCACCAGTATTTGATAGTATAAGTATTTTTAACAGCCTTTAGTAGGTATGTGGTAGACTCCTGTGGCTGTTTAAATATTCATTACCCTAGGGATTTGTGATGCTGAACATCTTTTCATGTAGATGTCATTTGCATGTCTTTTTTGGATTACCTATGTAATTCATGGGGTCGCAAAGAGTTGGACATGACTGAGCAACTCAACTGAACTGAACTGATGTAAGTCTTTTGCCCATATAAAAATTAGATTATTTTCTTTTTATCCAGAGTGTTATTTGTATGTTTGAGATGTGAGTTAGTTGTTGGATATATAATTTGCAAATATTTTCTCCCAGTTTGTGGCTTGTTGTTTCATTCTCTTAACAGGGTCTTGGGTAGATTAAAAGGTTTTAAATATTAATGAAACCAAATATATCAGCTATTTTCTTTTATGGATGGTGCCTTTTGTGTCACATCTAGGAATGTGGCACTTAACTCTGGGTCTCAAAGATTTTCTCCTATGTTTTCTTCTAAAGGTTTTAGAGCTTTACATTTAGATTTACCTGTGATTCTGTTTAATTTTTGCACAAGGTGTAAGGTTCAAATGGATTTTTGGTCACTGCTGTCCAGTTGTTCCAGCACAATTTTATAAAAATGTTATTCTTCCTCTATTGAGTTGCTTTTGAATTATTTCAAAAGAAGCTTATCCCACTTGTTTGGGTCTATGTGTGGTCTCCTCATTCTGTTCCATTGATTTACTCTTTATCCCTCTGATATCATATGCTGTATTGATTGTTGTAGATATTGACTATGTCTTAAAAATAGGTGGTGCAATTTCTCTGGCTTGATGCTTCTTTTTCAATATTGTTTAAGCCATTCTAATTCATTTGTGTCTCCACATAAATTTGAAGATAAGCTTATCCATATTTAGTTTAAAAATCTTTCTGGGATTTTAACAGGGTTTACACAGAATGTACAGATCATTTTGTTAAGAATTAGCATCTTCAATTGGAGAAATAACTCCAGAAAGAATGAAGAGATGGAGCCA
Organism: Budorcas taxicolor; assembly: GCF_023091745.1. Lineage (NCBI taxonomy): Eukaryota > Metazoa > Chordata > Mammalia > Artiodactyla > Bovidae > Budorcas > Budorcas taxicolor. The sequence goes on along the minus strand of NC_068916.1, from coordinate 32,678,542 downwards.
AAGCAAAAATAGCACCCAGTTGTGGATGTGACTGGTAATAGAAACAAGGTCTGATTATTGCAAAGAGCAATATTGGATAGGAACCTGGAATGTTAGGTGCATTAATCAAGGCAAACTGGAAGTGGTCAAACAGGAGATGGAAGGAGTGAATGTTGATATTTTAGGAATCAGCAAACTAAAATGGACTAGAATGGGTGAATTTAACTCAGATGACCATTATATCTACTACTGTAGCTATAACATCTACTACTGTGGGCAAGAATCCCTTAGAAGAAATGGAGTAGCCATCATAGTCAACAAAAGAGTCCAAAATGCAGTACTTCGATGCAATCTCAAAAATGATAGAATGATCTCTGTTTGTTTCCAAGCCAAACCATTTAATATCACGATAATCCAAGTCTATGCCCCAACCAGTAACACTGAAGAAGTTGATTGAACGGTCTATGAAGACCTAAAAGACCATATAGACCCAAAAAAGATGTCCTTTTCATTATAGGAGACTGGAATGCAAAAGTAGGAAGTCAAGAAACACCTGGAGTAACAGGCAAATTTGGCCTTGGAGTACAGAATCAAGCAGGGCAAAGGCTAATAGAGTTTTGTCAAGAGAACACACTGGTCATAGGAAACACCCTCTTGCAACAACATAAGAGAAGACTCTACATGTGGACATCATGAGACGGCCAACACCAAAATCAGACTGATTATATTCTTTGCCTGCAAAGGTGGAGAAGCTCTATACAGTCAGCAAAAGCAAGACTGGGAGCTGACTGTGGCTCAGATCATGAACTCATTATTTCCAAATTCAGACTTAAGTTGAAGAAAGTAGGAAAAACCACCCGACAATTCAGATATGACCTAAATCAAGTCCCTTATGATTATACAGTGGAAATGAGAAATAGATTTAAAAAATTTTATATTTTGGCCACATCATGGGGCCTGTGGGATCCTAGTTTCCCAACCATGGATCGAACCCTCATCCTTGGCAGTGGAAGCACAGAGTCTCAACCATTGGACCACTTTGGTATTCCCTTTTCGTTATTTAAAAATAAAAAAGTTTATTTATTTACATTTTTGGCTGTGCTGGGTCTTTGTGGCTGTACCAGCTTTTCTCTGGTTGCAGTGAGCCAGGGCTATTTTTAGTTGCAGTGCACTGGCTTCTCACTGCGATGTCTCTTCTTGTTGCAGAGTGCAGGCTCTAGGGCACACAGGCTTCAGTAGCTGCTGCGTGTGGGCTCAGCAGTTGTGGTTTCCGAGCTCTAGAGCACAGGCTCAATAGTTGTGGTGTAGGAGCATGTGGAATCTTCCCAGACCAGCGATCGAACCTATGTCTCCTGCATTGGCAGGCAGACTCTTTACCACTGAGCCACCAGGGAAGCCTCTTTTTTTTGTTGTTGTTATTTTTAAATGAACTTTTAATCCATTTAATGGTTTCCTAAAATTTCACCAAATGGGCATATATTAATGTAGTTAATCATTGCCCTGTTGTTCAACATTGGGTTGTTTTCAATCTTTTGTTGTTATAGATCACATTGTGATCAGCATCATCTTCTGTTTCCTTATAATGTCTTTTTAAAATGGAATCCTGAGTCCCAAGGGTATGCACAGGTTTAAGGTTCTGCTTTGACTTGCTTCTCTTTCTACTGTTCATGTGTACTGATCTAACCTGTCCCTGAAGCTTCAATTACTCTCAATGTACTGAAGACCCACAAGCCTGTTTGTTCAGACTAGACCCTTTTCAGTGCTCCAAGCCTATATCCAGCTACCTGCTGTACATCTTTCCCTAGATTCCCACAAGCATTTGAGATCCGTTGCCCCAAACTGGACTCTGATTTTCCACCAAATCCTCACCTCTTGGTAGATGCCAAATCTTGGCAGGTGATACCCCATCCACCAGCCAGACACTGTAACCAGAAATGGAATCATCCCAGGCTGCTCTCTTTTCCCTCTGACTTCATCATCTACATCTCACTGGGGTCCAGTGAGTGCCTGTTTCCTCATTTCTCATGTGTGCGTTTCCTCTCCATTCTTGCCACTCCCCCCAGAGCGATGGTCCTGCTGTAGTTTCATGACTGGTCCTCTGTCTGACACTCCTGCTCAACTGACACTCAGAGATCAGTCATTTCCTTCCCACCCTTAAAAGCGCCCAGTGATCTTTCCCTTAAAAGGCCCCCAATTATCCAATGTTGGCCTAATTTTCCATCCAAATGCTCCGAGGAGGCAAAATCAACATAGCCTCTAAGTCCATGACTTCTTTGAAATCTTTGTTTTATGTTCAAAATTCGTGTGACTTGTCTGGTTGACTCAAATATGTATTTGTGTTTGTTCTAACATAAAATAATAATTCCCCTTCTGAAATCTTCAAATAAATTGATATGGCCTGAAGGGGTCCTATGGCTTTTTTTTTTTCTTTTTCTTTTCTTTTTTTTTTAAAATTTTATTTTTACTTTATTTTACTTTATAATACTGTATTGGTTTTGCCATACATTGACATGAATCTGCCACAGGTGTATACGAGCTCCCAATCCTGGATCCCCCTCCCACCTCCCACCCCATATCATCTCTCTGGATCATCCCCATGCACCAGCCCCAAGCATCCTGTATCCTGTATCAAACATACACTGGCGCTTCGTTTCTCACATGATAGTATACATGTTTCAATGCCATTCTCCCAAATCATCCCACCCTCTCCCTCTCCCTCAGAGTCCGAAAGTCTGTTCTATACATCTGTGTCTCTTTTGCTGTCTCACATACAGGATCATCATTACCATCTTTCTAAATTCCATATATATGTGTCAGTATACTGTATTGGTGTTTTTCTTTCTGGCTTACTTCACTCTGTATAATAGGCTCCAGTTTCATCCACCTCATTAGAACTGATTCAAATTTATTCTTTTTAATGGCTGAGTAATACTCCATTGTGTTTATGTACCACAGCTTTCTTATCCATTCATCTGCTGATGGACATCTAGGTTGTTTCCATGTCCTGGCTATCATAAACAGTGCTGCGATGAACACTGGGGTACACGTGTCTCTTTCAATTCTGGTTTCTCGGTGTATATGCCCAGCAGTGGGATTGCTGGGTCATAAGGCAGTTCTATTTGCAATTTTTTAAGGAATCTCCACACTGTTCTCCATAGTGGCTGTACTAGTTTGCTTTCCCACCAACAGTGTAAGAGGGTTCCCTTTTCTCCACACCCTCTCCAGCATTTATTGCTTGTAGACTTTTGGATTGCAGCTATTCTGACTGGTGTGAAATGGTACCTCATTGTGGTCTTGATTTGCATTTTGCTGATGATGAGTGATGTTGAGCATCTTTTCATGTGTTTGTTAGCCATCTGTATGTCTTCTTTGGAGAAATGTCTGTTTAGTTCTTTGGCCCATTTTTTGATTGGGTCGTTTATATTTAAGGGACTAGATCTGATAGACAGAGTGCCTGATGAACTATGGACGGAGGTTCATGACATTGTACAGGAGACAGGGATTGAGACCATCCCCAAGAAAAGAAAATGCAAAAAAAAAAGCAAAATGGCCATCTGAGGAGGCCATTAGCTGTGAAAAGAAGAGAAGCAAAAAGCAAAGGAGAAAAGGAAAGATATACCCATTGAATGCAGAATTCCAAAGAATAGCTAGGAGAGATAAGAAAGCCTTCCTCAGCGATCAGTGCAAAGTAATAGAGGAAAACAATAGAATGGGAAAGACTAGAGATCTATTCAAGAAAATTAGAGATAACATTAAAATTAAAGGGAACATTAAAGGGAACATTTCATGCAAAGCTGGGCTCAAAAAGGACAGAAATTTTATAGACCTAACAGAAGCAGGAGATATTAAGAAGAGGTGGCAAGAATACACAGAAGAACTCTACAAAGAAGATCTTCATGACCCAGATAATCACCATGGTTTGATCACTCACCCAGAACGAGACACCTTGGAATGTGAAGTCAAGTAGGCCTTAGAAAGCATCACTATGAACAAAGCTAGTTGTCTTGATGGAATTCCAGTTGAGCTATTTCAAATCTGAAAAGATGATGTTGTGAAAGTGCTGCATTCACTATGCCAACAGATTTGGAAAACTCAGCAGTGGCCACAGGACTGGAAATGATCAGTTTCATTCTAGTCCCAAAGAAAGGCAATGCCAAAGAATTCTCAAAGTACTACACAAATTGCACTCATCTCCCACACTAATAAAGTAATGCTCAAACTTCTCCAAGCCAGGCTTCAGCAATATGTGAACCGTGCAATTCCAGATGTTCAAGCTGGTTTTAGAAAAGGCAGAGGAACCAGAGATCAAATTGCCAACATCTGCTGCATCATCAAAAAGGCAAGAGAGTTCCAGTAAAAAAAGACATCTATTTCTGCTTTATTGACTTTGCCAAAGTTTTGACTGTGTGGATCACAACAAACTTGGGAAATTCTGAAAGAACTGGGAATACCAGACCACCTGCCCTACCTCTTGAGAAATCTGTATGCAGGTCAGGAAGCAACAGTTAGAACTGGATATGGAACAACAGACTTATTCCAAATTAAAAGTGGAGTACGTCAAGGCTGTATATTGTCACCCTGCTTATTTAACTTATATCCAGAGTACATCATGAGAAATGCTGGGCTGGATGAAGCACAAACTGGAATCAAGATTTCTGGGAGAAATATCAATTACTTCAGATACGCAGATGACACCACTCTTATGGTGGAAAATGAAGAAGAACTAAGAGCTTCTTGATGAAAGTGGAAGAGGAGAGTGAAAAGGTTGGCTTAAAGCTCAGGGTTCTGAAAACGAAGATCATGGCATCCAGTCCAATCACTTCATGGGAAATAGATGGGGAAACAGTGGAAACAGTGTCTGACTTTATTTTTTTGGGCTCCAAAATCACTGCAGATGGTGACTTCAGCCATGAAATTAAGGCACTTACTCCTTGGTAGGAAAGTTATGACCAACCTAGACAGCATATAAAAGCAAAGACATTACTTTACCAGCAAAGGTCCATCTATGGGTTTTCCAGGAGTCATGTATGGATGTAAGAATTGGAGTATAAATAAAGCTGAGCACCCGATTATTGATCCTCTTGAACTGTGGTGTTGGAGAAGAGTCTTTAGAGTCCCCTGGACTGCAAGGAGATCCATCCAGTCCATCCTAGAGGAGATCAATCCTGAATTTCATTGGAAGAACTGATGTTGAAGCTGAAACTCCAAAACTTTGGCCACCTGGTAACGAAGAGCTAACTCATTTGAAATGAAACGACCCTGATTCTGGAAATGATTGAAGGCAGGAGAAGGGGACAACAATGGATGAGATAGTTGGATGGCATCACCAACTCAATGGACATGAGTTTGTGTAAACGACATGAGTTTGTGTAAACTCCAAGAGTTGGTGATGGACAGGGAGGCCTGGCATGTTGCGGTCCGTGGTGTCACAGAATTGGACATGACTGAGCAACTGAACTGAACTGAACATCTTCCATGTGCTAACTCTTCCAAACGTTGAACATTATATTTAATACATTTTGCTTGCATATTTTTTATTTAAAATGTATTTGTGTTTTTCATTTTATAAATTCTTCAAATTTTTATAAAATTCATTCACCAGTCTTCTTGAATCTGTAAATTTGTCATTCACAAAATTTGGAAAATCTTTGGCTGTTATTTCTTCAGATATTTTCTGCACTTATTTATTCTCCTTGCTTTCTGGGATACCAATGTGATATATATTAGAACTGTTGATATTGTTTCATGGTTCCTTGAGGTTCTGTTCATTATATTTCACAATTTTTTTTCTCTCTTCTTCAGATTGAAATTCTATTTATCTAGTTTTAAATTTACTGAATCTTTCCTTTGCCATCACCATTCTGCTCTTTGTGACTCTACTGTGACTTTTTATATCCATCAGAGGGCAGACAGAGTGAGAACCACAACCACAGAAAACTAACCAAACTTATCACATGGACCACAGCCTTGTCTAACTCAGTGAAACTATGATCTATGCCGTGTAGGGCGACCCAGGACAGATGGGTCATAGCGGAGAGTTCTCACCAAACATGGTCCACTCGAGAAGGGAATGGAAAACTACTTCAGTATTCTTGCCTTGAGAACTCCATGAACAGCATGAAAAGACAAAAAGATATGACACTCAAAGATGAATGCCCCAGGTCAGTAGGTGCCTGATGTGCACTGGAGAAAAGTGGAGAAATAACTGTAGAAAGAATGAAAAGATGGAGCCAAAGTGAAAACAATGCTCAGTTGTATATGTGACTGTTGGTGAGGGTAAAGTCCAATGCTATAAAGAACAATATTGCATAGGAACCTGGAATGTTAAGCCCATGAATCAAGGTAAATAGGAAGTGGTCAAATAGAAGATGGTAGGAGTGAACATCGACATTTTAGGAATCACTGAACTAAAATGGACCATATTGGGTGGATTAAATTCCCTTAGATGAAATGGAGTAACCATCATAGTCAAGGAAAGATTCTGAAATGTAGTACTTGGGTGCAGTCTCAAAAATGTCAGAATGATCTCTGTTCATTTCCAAGCCTAACCATTCAGTATCACGGTATTCCAAGTCTATGCCCCAACCACTAATGCCAAAGAAGCTGAAGTTGAACGGTTCTGTGAAGACCTACAAGACCTTCTAGAACGAACACCCAAAAGTCCTTTTCATTATAGGGGACTGGAATGCAAAAGTTAAGAAGTCAAGAAACACCTGGAGTAACAGGAAATTTGGCCTTAGAGTACAGAATGAAGCAGGGCAAAGGCTAACAGAGTTCTGCCAAGAGAACGCACTGGTCATAGCAAACACCCTCTTCCAACAACACAAGAGATGACACTGCACATCACCAGATGGTCAACACCAAAATCAGATTGATTATATTCTTTACAGCCACAGATGGAGAAGCTCTATACTGTCTCAAAAACAAGACTGTGAGCTGACTGTGACTCAGATCATGAACTCCTTAGTGCCAAATTCAGGCTCAAATTGACGCAAGTAGGAAAACTACTAGACCATTCAGATATGACCTAAATCAAGTCTCTTATGATTATATAGTGGAGGTGACAAATATATTTGAGGGATTAGATTTGATACACAGAGTGCCTGAGGAAGGATGGATGGAGAATCATGATATTGTACAGGAGGCAGTGATCAAGACCATCCCCAAGAAAAAGGAATACAAAAAGGCAAAATGACTGTCTGGGGAGGCCTTACAAACAGCTGAGAAGAGAAGAGAAGCTAAAGGCAAAGGAGAAAAGGAAAGATATACCCATCTGAATGCAGAGTTCCAAAGAATAGCAAGAGAGATAAGAAAACCTTCCTAAATGATCAATACGAAGAAATAGAGTAAAACAATAGAATGGGAAAGACTAGAGATCTCTTCAAGAAAATTAGAGATACCAAGGGAATATTTCATGCAAAGATTGGCACAATAAAGGACAGAAATGTTATGGACCTAACAGAAGCAGAAGATATTAAGAAGAGCTGGTAAGAATGCACAGGAGAACTCTACAAAAAAGATTTTCATGACCCAGATAATCATGATGATGTGATCACTCACCTAGAGGCAGACATCCTGGAATGTGAAGTCAAGTGGGCCTTAGAAAGCATCACTACGAACAAAGCTAGTGGTGGTGATGGAATTCCAGTTGAGCTATTTCAAATCCTGAAAGATGATGCTGTGAAAGTGCTACACTCAATATCCCAGAAAGTTTGGAAAACTCAGCAGTGACCACAGGACTGGAAAAGGTCAGTTTTCATTCCAATCCCAAAGAAAGGCAATGCCAAAGAATGCTCAAACTACCACACAGTTGCACTCATCTCACATGCTAGCAAAGTAATGCTCAAAATTCTCCAAGCCAGGCTTCAACAATATGTGAATACAGAACTTCCAGATATTCAAGCTGGGTTTATAAAAAGGCAAAGGAACCAGAAATCAAAGTACCAGCACCCACTGAATCATAGTAAAAACAAGAGAATTAAAGAAAATAAAACACATCTACGTTTGCTTTCTTGACTGCACCAAAAGCCTTTGATTGTGTGGATCATAACAAACTGGAAAATTCTTAAAGAGATGGGAATACAGACCATCTGACCTGCCTCCTGTGAAATCTGTATGAATGTCAGGAAGCAACATTTAGAACCAGACATGGAGCAAAAGACTGGTTCCACATTGGGAAAGAAATCATCAAGGCTGTATATTGTTACCCTGTTTATTTAACTTATATACAGAGCACATCATGCAAAATGCCAGGTTAGTTGAAGCACAAGCTGGAATAAGATTGCTGGGAGAAATATCAATAACCTCAGATATGCAGATGACCCCACCCTTATGGCAGGAAGTGAAGAAATGGCCACCTACTCCATTATTCTTGCCTGGAGAATCCCCTGGACAGAGGAGCCTGGTGGGGGTACTCTTCATAGGGTTGCAGAGAGTCGGACACGACTAAGCAGCTAACACACACGTCATCCCACTCATTTAGTGTTTATCTTCACCTCATAGATCAGTTATAATAGCTGCATTAAGGTCTTTTTCTGAAAATTTGACCATCTGTGTCATCATAAGATTGGCATCTGTGGGTTATCTGCTTCCTTGAGAAATAGTTCTTTTTCGGTAATTTAAATTGTATTTGACATATTTTTAATCCAAAGAATGATTCTGGCTTCTGTTAAAATCATATGGAAGATATTTATTTTGTGTTTTTACATGAAATCAGCTGAATTTCAGAGTGCAAATTCTGTACCATTTTCTGCAATGATGGTTTGTTTTCATGTCAGTTCAGTTTTCAGTGCCTTTGTTTGGCTTCTTTGGGTCTACCTTGCAAATAGAGACTTGACACACAATGGATACTCAAAATATTTTTTTCTTTCATTTTCAGTTTTTAGTACAGCTTGTTTGAAGCTGAATCATATGGAAATAATAAGCTTTGACAGTTTGTTACTTGTTAAAAAATATACCTTATCTCTCCAATAACCGGTATGTTTCTTCAGGGAATGGAGCATAACATGTATTTTGCAAAGTGATATATTTAAAGAGCACCCAGAGGATTTTGTTAAATGTTTAAAGAGAGTAAAACTTCCAACATGCTACCAATTTCATTTTTGGTATTTGTTTCTTACTCTTATTTTCCATATAACGGCTAATAATTCTAATATCTATTGCATATATTGACTTGATTTTTTTATTTGCCTATAGAAGTACATGTTATATGCTTCTGAGATTCAAAATCATATGCTTCACATTTTCTTCCTCAATCCCAGCATAACTAAGTTCACTATGAAATAAAATTTTTTAAAAATCTACTTTTACAACTGTAATAGTTTAATACTTTTGCTATAAAATTCTAGTCCTTTTACAGACTAACACATACCAACTTAAATATGGGGAATTCTCTGTTTAGTGTGATAAGGACAGCTCTTTAGTTTTAAACATGTTGAAAATTGAATCTCATATTACAGTGTTGTGCCTTTGTTTTAAATTCATGCTATTTTTATATTGTGTAACTTTCTCATTCATGGCAGTTTGTAAAATGTTCTCCATTATAGATAAAGTGACTTAAAATAGTTTGTCATTTAAAATTTTTAATTGAAAATCCAAAGAACTTATCAATGCTAAAAAGAAATGAATTATTGAACCATGAAAAGACATGGAGGAAACTTAGATGCATATTGCTAACTGAAAGGAAGCAATCTGAAAAAGCTACATACTATGTGATTCCAACTCTATGACATTCAGGAAATGGCGAAACTTTGGAGATATTAAACATATTAGTTATTGCCGAGGGTGAGATAGAGGAGAGAGGAATGAATACTCAGCACAGAGAATTTTCAAGGCAGTGAAAATACTTTTAGGATGCTATAATGATGGATATAAAACCCATAAAATGTACAACATCAAGAGGTAAGGTACACTGTGAACTTTGAGTAATTATGACATGTCAGTGTACGTTCATCCATTGTGAGGAGTGTACCACTCTGCTGGGGAATGTGGCTAATGGGGAGGCTCTGTATACATGTTGGGGGGATGGGATATATGCGAAATCTCTATACCTTTCTCTGAGTTTTATTGTGAATATAAAATTTCTCTAAAAAATCTTGTCTATCTAAAAAAGAAAAAAAAATGAGTCAGCATTTCATATAGTACCAATAAATGAAATCAAACTTTACATCCTCAGGTTTAATATGCTTTGCATAATTAAAAAGATTTTGAAGTCGTGACATATCTTATTAATAAGCAGAAATTTAGAAACAATTCGCCCTTGAATATCATGCCCTTGAACTGCGTGAGTCTACTTATGTGGGAATGTAGTTTCGTAGTGTTTGCTAAAATACTACGGAACTACAGGACCTGTAGTTGGTTGAATCTCTGGATACAGAACTGCAGATATGGAAAAACCAAGTGTACTGAAATGTGGACTATAAATAATTCCTGGATTTTTGACTTGCTGGAGGGTCAGTGCCCGTAACTACTGCATTATTCTGTGTTAGCATGCTCTTGTTTGCAAGAAAGCATATTCATATCATTACTGTTATACTACTACCGAGACTTGAGGACATAAAGTACATAAAATAGTTCCATCCTGGCACGGTCAGTCTGTTTGTGTTTCTTTTGTGTGATTTCAAGTAGAAAAAATGGACAGATTTGTGTTTGTTCTGAATATAGGTAAGTAGTTATCTACCTAGGTAATCTGAATACCTCTAAATTCTTTAAGATATTCCTGCAGTTATCTTAGAGACAGGTATTGATAGTCCCCATATTTGAGAACCATAGGATGAACTTATTTTTAAGCCCCACTTTCCTTTATTTTGTTGGCTTCTTTAGAAGGCTAGAAACATAGTAGAGATTTTTTTTTTAATTGTACTTTGTTCAGATTACATTTAAAACACATTTAAGGGTACTACCTAGAGAAGGAAATGGCAGCCCACTCCAGTACTCTTCCCTGGAGAATTCCATGGACAGAGGAGCCTGGAGGGCTACAGTCCATGGGGTTGCAAAGAGTCAGACATGGACTGAAGCAGCTTAGCATGCACACATGCAAGGATCCTTCAGTGGAATTTTTGTATAGCATTTGAAGAAAACTATATTGTGAATAGTATTTGAGATTGTCACATATGTGCTTTTAAAAATTAGGTTTATCTTTTATACATAAAGAGCTTGCATGAATCATACACACTCTCAGGCAAATTAATAATGACCTTCATGATGAAACAAAACAAGCCTTTGTTAAAATATCTTGCAATGTCACCAATTCAACTAAAAAGTAAACACCTGATAAGATTTAAATTTTGTTTTTAGGACAAGTTGACTCAATTAAAAGCCTATGAACAGTAGTTTAATTTCCTTTTAGTGACTAAGTTACTCTCATTAGTAGAGTTTTAAAGATGTATATGTTTTGGTGATGATATGAGTATAATAAAATACATTCAGAGATGCAGGTCATACCCTTACTGCAATAAGACACTTCTGTTAGCTCAGCTGGTAAAGAATCTGCCTGTAATTCAGGAGACCCCAATTAAATTCCTGGGTTGGGAAGATCCCCTGGGGAAAGGATAGGCTACCCACTCCAGTATTCTTGGGTTTCCCTGGTGGCTCAGATGGTAAAGAATCTGCCTGCAATGCAGAAGGCCTGGGTTCTATCCCTGGATTGGGAAGATCCCCGAGAGGAGGGCATGACAACCCACTCCAGTATTCTTTCCTGGAGAATCCCATGGGCAGAGGAGCCTGGCGGGCTACATTCCATGGGGTTGCAAAAAGTCAGACACAACTGAGCTACTAAGCACACAGAAGATGCTGCATTTCATCCACAGCTGCAAGAATAGCACCTGAGCATTTATCATTGATCACATAGTTTACTCTAAAAAGGAGTTTTTAGCTTTACCAGGCTGTCATCATTAAGCTCTATCTGAAATTTTTTAAATGTATCTCAGCACCAAGTACAAGAGCATATGATTTCTACCAATCTATTTTAATAGAACAATGTACGAATCTCACTTTATTATATGTGTTTTAATATAATAATGATTGTGATCATTAAAGTGCATCTGCTTATTATTGAATGAACAATTCAAAAATACTATTTATAATATCCTCTTCATTTCAAAATCACAAATAATAGAGAAGAATTTTAGAAACCAGAAGTCCTTACCTTCTCCACATTTATAGGAAATTACATTTTTAGATGACAGCTCAATAAGTTGAAAGTTACCATGGTAACTTTTATAATAGTTACAAGTCATAAAAAATTACCTTAGTAATCAAAAACTGATTACACATTGTGGGAACCAAAGAGGAAAAGCAAACAGTATGCCCTAACCTGCCTGTTTTTTCTATTCTTCTGGCACTGCCAAACTCACACAAGATATAGGCAGTACTCTGTTTCACAAACTAAGTTCAGTGCAAGTAGAACTTTGAAAATATTGAACCAATATATGTCAGTGTCCATCTGTACCTCATCCCCACCCAGAATCTGCAGCCATTCCATCTATAACAGGAGAGAACATCATCCTAGGAAGAAAAAAAGAATGAAAGTGATATTCTTTACACGTTAGAAGAGGTAGGAAGATGTGGCTTTCCAGTTCGTGAAATATTGGAAGAGGAATATCAGAAAGAAAAGGAAAGGTCAGGTATCAGTGTTTGCTTCTCTCATACATTGCTAAGAACAGAAGGGTGTAACGGAATTATCCAGAAGTGTATGGAAGAAACCACTAGTATGACTATGAGTCCTTTTATATAGGAGTAGCAAGGGCTGGGGGTTGGGATTTAGAAGCAGGGATCTGCAGGCCTTTTTTGATCTCCTTTACTTCTGTGACCCATTCAATAGGCCTTATGAGTGATTTTGGATGACTTTAGTTGAGAGAAGTGTTTAATCAACCGTCTTGATTCAGTTATCTATTCATATTATAAATAATGCTTTTATAAAAGCATTGTGCCTATATTCTGTCTTCTTTGAGAATGTGTACTTTTGGATTATAATCCTAGGAGATCAAACACATAAGTGTATCTAATTTTACTTGATATACCAAATTATACTGTTTAGAGTTTTAACTGTTACATATTCCCACCAGCCATTAATATGAAATAATTTACTTTCTCCAGTCTCACCGATAGAATATATTATTGAATTTAGTATTTTTGCAATCACATGGGTGAGAAATAATGCATCTGTTGTTTTAGTTTTTCTTAGTCTTAGAATGGATATATATTTTTTCCACTTAAGGGTTTTTTGCATTCTTTTTTGGTGAGTGGTCCATATATTTTGACTTTTTCTCAGCTCTGGTCTCAATTTTTAAGAGCCCGTATAAATAAAAGAAAGATTTTCTTACAATTTAATGTTTGCCTGTTGACTTTTTATGAAAACGTTTAAAGTCCTGAAGTGAAAGTAACTCATGTATAAACTTCATTTTTGACCATTTCAGTAATTTTCAATGTGTAATCAATGGAGTCTTCCCAGTGGAAGTGTTAGTGCTTAATTCTATTATTTGAAGTAGATTATCTCAAAATCTTCTTGGGCAAAATTCTGGCTTATCCTGCCTTCTGAGGTTGGCCTTTTTGATCACTTACGAGCCTATCACTCAGTTTCTAGTGTTTCTAGTTACTCTTCATTGGAAGAGTGATTTACATTGAGTCATTCATCCTGGATATCATCATCTTCTTCCTGACAAAGGCTTCTGGATTGATAGGTTTTCTGTCTCAGTACTTTTGAGATAACTGCTCCTCCCTCTTCTACTTTGTATTGTTGCCTACAAGAAAAATGCTGTTATCCTCATTCTTATGCCTTTATACTTTATGTCACATTTTTTCAGTAGTCATGATTTTTCTATTTAGTACTGTCATTAAGCAATTTGTTTATGGTATGTCTTCATGAAGTTCCCTTTTTCTTTCTTATAAATGGAGTATATTAAATTTCTCATATTTGCACATGTATAGATTTTTATCAAATCAATAAAAAAGGTAACTATGATTTGTCACTCTACCCCAGGTTTCCATCATTTTCTGGGTATTTACACATGAATTTGACTCCATGAAACTGCTAATTTTTTATCTTTTATATTTTTGAATTTTAATTTCTTATTATTTTCACTTTACTTTTTTAAATTGAAGTATAATTGCTTTGTGGAATTTTGTTGTTTACTGTCAAACCTCAACATGAATCAGCCATAGGTATACACATATCCCCTCCCTTTTGAAACTCCCTCCCATCTCCCTCCCCATCCCACCCCTCTAGGTTGATACAGAGCCCCTGGTTGAGTTTTCTGAGCCATACAGCAAATTCCCACTGGGTGTCTATTTTATATATGGTAATGTAAGTTTCCATGTTACTCTTTCCATACATCTCACCCTCTCCTCCTCTTTCCCCATGTCCAAAAGTCTATTCTCTATGTTTCTCCATTGCTGCCTTGTAAATAAATTCTTCAGTTCCATTTTTCTAGATTCTGTATATGTGCATTAGAATATGATATTTATCTTTCTATTTCTGACTCACTTTACTCTGTATAATAGGTTCTAGGTCTATCTGCCTCATCAGAACTGACTCAAATGCTTTCCATTTTATGGCTGAGTAATATTCTATTGTGTATATGTATCACAACTTCTTTATCCATTCACCTGTGGATGGACATCTAGGTTGATTCCATGTTCTAGCTATTGTATGTAGTGTTGTAGCAATGGGATACATGTGTCTTTTTCAACCTTGCTTTCCTCAGGGTATATGCCTAGGAGTGGGATTGTGGGGACATATGGTGGTTTTATTCCTTCTGCTTCTGCTGCTAACTCTCTTCAGTTGTGTCCGACTCTGTGCGACCCCATAGATGGCAGGCCACCAGGCTCCCCCATCCCTGGGATTCTCCAGGCAAGAACACTGGAGTGGGTTGCCATTTCCTTCTCCAATGCATGAAAGTGAAAAGTGAAAGTGAAGTCGCTCAGTCGTGTCCGACTCTTAGCGACTTCATGGATTGCAGCCCACCAGGCTCTTCCACCCATAGGAATTTCCAGGCAAGAGTACTGGAGTGGGGTGCCATTGCCTTCTCTGGGTTTTATTCCTAGTTTTTAAAATAAATCTCCATACCATTTTCCATAGTGGCTATATCAGTTTACATTCCCACTACCTGTGCAAGAGCATTCCCTTTTCTCCACACCCTATGCAGCCTTTATTGTTTGTAGACATTTTGATAATGGCCATTCTGACTGGTGTGAGGTGATATCTCTGTAGTTTTGATTTACATTTCTCTAATAATGAGTGATGTTGAGCATTCTTGCATGTGTTTGTTAGCCATCTGTATGTCTTCTTTGGAGAAATGTCTGCTTAGGTCTTTTTCTCACTTTTTGACTGGCTTGTTTGTTTTTCTGGTGTTGAGTTTTATGAGCTGTTTGTATGTTTTGGAAATTAATCCTTTGTCAGTTGTTTCATTCACTATTGTTTTCTCTTATTCCGAGGGTTGTCTTTTCACCTTCCTTATTATTTCCTTTGCTATGCAAAAGCTTCTAGGTTTAATCAGGTCCCACTTATTCACTTTTGTTTTTATTTCCATTACTCTAGGAGGTGGATCATAGAGGATCTTGCTTTGATTTATGTCATCAAGTGTTCTATGTTTTCCTCTAAGAGTTTTATAGTTTCTGGTCTTACATTTAGGTCTTTAATCCATTTTGGGTTTATCTTTGTATACGGGGTTAGGAAGTGTTCTAATTTCATTCTTTTACATGTAGCTGTCCAGTTTTCCCAGCACCATTTATTGAAGAAGCTGTCCTTGCCCCATTGTATATTCTTGCCTTTTTTGTCAAAAATAAGGTACCCATAGATGCATAGGTTTATTTCTGGGCTTTCTATCTTGTTCCATTGGTCTATATTTCTATTTTTGTGCCAATACCATACTGTCTTGATGACTGTAGCTTTGTAGTATAATCCAAAGTCAGGAAGGTTGATTCCTCCAATTCCATTCTTCTTCCTCAAGACTGCTTTGGCTATTTGGGGTCCTTTGGGTTTCCATATGAATTGTGAAATTTTTTGTTTTAGTTCTGTGGAAAAAAAAATGGCATGGTAATTTGATAGGGATCACATTGAATCCATAGACTGCATTTGGTAGTATTTCATTTTCACAATATTGATTCTTCCTACTCAGGAACATGGAATATCTCTCCATTTGTTTATGTGATCTTTGATTTCTTTCATCAGTGTCTTATAATTTTCTTTGTCTCCTTAGATAGGTTTATTCCTAGATATTTAATTATTTTTGTTGCAATTGTGAATAGGGTTGATTCCTTGATTTCTTTTTTTGATTTTTTATTGTTAATATATAGAAATGCAAGTGATTTCTATGTATTGATTTTGTCTCTTGCAACCTTGCTAAATTCACTGATTAGCTCTAATAATTTTCTGATACTATCTTTATGGTTTTTTAGGTACAGTATCATGTCATATGCAAACAGTGAGAGCTTTACTTCTTCTTTTCCAATCTGGATTATTTTTATTTATTTATTTTTTCTTCTCTGAACACTGTGGCTAGGACTTCCAGAACTATGTTGAATAATAGTCACAGAAGTGGACACCCTTGTGTTGTTCCTAATCTTTGGGGGAATGCTTTCAGTTTTTCACCATTGAGAATAATGTTTGCTGTAGGCTTAGAAAGCTGAGTGCCGAAGATTTGATGCTTTTGAACTGTGGTATTGGAGAAGACTCTTGAGAGTCCCTTGGACTGCAAGGAGATCCAACCAGTCCATCCTAAAGGAGCTCAGTCCTGGGTGTTCATTGTAAGGACTGATGTTGAAGCGGAAACTGCAATACTTTGGCCACCTTATGCGAAGAGCTGACTTATTTGAATAGATCCTGATGCTGAGAGGGGTTGGGGGCAGAAGGAGAAGGGGATGACATAGTATGAGATGGTTGGATGGTATCACTGACTCAATGGACATGAGTTTGGGTAAACTCTGGGATTTGATGATGGACAGGGAAGCCTGGTGTGCTGCAGTTCATGAGGTTGCAAAGAGTAGGACATGACTGAGAAACTGAACTGAACTGAACTGAACTGTAGGTTTATCATATATGGCCTTTACTATGTTGAAGTAGCTTCCTTCTATGACCATTTTTTTGAAGGGTTTTAATCATAAATGGGTGGTGAATTTTGTCCAAGGCTTTTACTGCATCTATTGAGATTATCATATGGTTTTTATCTTTCAATTTGTTAATATGGTGTATCACATTGTTTGATTTTGCATATATTAATGAATCCTTGCATTCCTGGAATAAACCCAACTTGATCATGGTGTATGAGCTTTTTGAGTGTTGCTAAATTTTGTTTGCTAAGATTTTGTTGAGGATTTTTGCATCTATGTTCATTAGTGATATTGGCCTGTAGTTTTCTTTTTTTGTGTTGTCTTTGTCTGGTTTTAGTATCAGGGATGGTGGCTTCATAGAATGAATTTGGAAGTGTTCCTTCCTCTGTAGTTTTTTGAAAGAATTTTAGAAGGATAGGCATTAGCTATTCTCTAAATGTGTGATAGAATTCTTCTGTGAAGCCCTCTGGTCCTGGGCTTTTGTTGTTTGGGGAGATTTTTGATCACAGCTTTAATTTCAGTGCTTGTGGTTGGGTTGTTCATAATTTCTATTTCTTCCTGGTTCAGTCTTAGAAGATTGAACTTTTCTAAGAATCTGTCCATTTCTTCCTAGTTATCCATTTTATTGCCATACAGTTGTTCATAATAGTCTCTTATAATCCTTTGTATTTCTGTATTGTCTGTTGTAACCTTTCCTTTTTCATTTTTAATTATGTTGATTTGATTCTTCTCCTTTTTTTCTTGATGAGTTGAAGAGCCTAAGCTATTCCATCTTGTAAAAGAACTCCATTTTGTAGGGCAAACAGACTTAGACTTTGGATATTGCCTAAACTTGCCCCACTGTGCACGAACCAATAAGCCCTTAGGTTAAACCTCCTGACTTCAAGTTCAAGAATTTTTGATTTACCTTGGAAGTAAGGAGTTACATTTGTGATTTACCTGGGAAGTAATGAGTTACATTTGTGATTTACCTTGGGAGTAATGAGTTACTGTGGAAATAAGAAAACCAATCAGAACCCAACACCTAACCCTTCCACAGAAGGTAACCAATTAGACATCTCCCAACCCAGAAACTCCCGGTTTTTGAATTTTTCGCGTGAGAATACCCTATATAAAGCAATGTAACACAAGACTCGGGGCTCCTCTCCTTAGCCGCTGCATCGGTAATGGTGGGAGCCCCAGCTCGAGCTTGGTAATAAAAGCTCTCTTACTTTTGCCTCGGATACCGGCTCCCTGGTGGTCATTGGGAGATTTTGCGACTTGGGCATAACAGAGTCTGGCTAAAGTTTTGTCAATTTTGTTTATTTTCTCAAAGAACCAGCTTTTCGTTTTATCAGTCTTTACTGTTGTTTCTTTCGTTTCTCTTTTTGCTTATTTCTGCTCATATCTTTGTGGTTTCTTTACTTCTACTAATCTTGTTTTTTTTTGTTGTTGTTCCAGTTGTTTTAGGTATAAAGTTAGGTTGTCTATTTGATGTTTTTCTTGTTTCTTGAGGTAGGATTGTGTTGCTATAAACTTCCCTCTTAGAACTGCTTTTGCTGCATCCCATAGGTTTTTAGTTGTCATGTTTTCATTGTCCTTTGTTTCTAGAAATTTTTTTATTTCCCTTTTGATTTATTCAGTAACCTGTTGGTTATTTAGAAACGTGTTGTTTAATCTCCATTTGTTTGTGTTTCTTATATATTTTTTTCCTTGTAATTGATATCTAGTCTCATAGTGTTGTGGTCAGAGAAGATGCTTGATATGATTTCAATTTTTTTACATCTACTGAGGTTTGATTTGTGACCTAATATGTGCTCTATCCTGGAGAATGTTTCATATGCACTTGAGAAGAAGGTGTATTCTGCATTTGGATGGAATGTTCTGAAGAAATGAGTGAGATCCATCTCATCTAATGTATCATTTAAGACTTGTGTTTCCTTATTAATATTCTGTTTTGATAATCTGTCCATTGGCATGAGTGGGGTGTTAAAGTCTCCTACTATTATTGTGTTACTTTCAATTTCTCCTTTTATGTCTGATAGTATTTGTCTTATTTTTTTTTTTTTGTCTTATGTTTTGAAATGCTCCTATGTTGGTTGCATAGATATTTATAATTGTTATGTCTTCTCTTGGATTGATCCCTTGATCATTATGTAATGTCCTTCCTTATCTCTTGTAACCTTCTTTATTTTAAGGTCTATTTTGTCTGTTATGAGGATTGCTACTTCAGCTTTCTTTTGCTTCCCATTTGCATGGAATATATTTTGTCATCCTCTCACTTTCCATCTGTATGTGTCTTTAGATCTGAAGTGCATTTCTTGTAGGCAGCATATATATGGATCTTGTTTTTGTATCCAAACACCAGTCTGTGTCTTTTGGTTGGTGCATGTAATCCATTTACACTTAACTTAATTATTGATATATATGTTCCTATTGCCATTTTCTTAATTCTTTGGGGTTGACTTTGTAGATCTTTTTTCTTCTCTTGTATTTCTTAACTATATAAGTCCATTTAATATTTGTTGTAAAGCTGGTTTGGTGGTACTGAATTCTAAGTTTTGCTTCTCTGAAAAGCTTTTTATTTCTCCATCGATTTTGAATTAGATCCTTGCTTGGTACAGTAATCTTGGTTGTAGATTTTTCCCTTTCAGTACTTTAAATATATCCTGCCATTCCCTTCTGGCCTGCAGAGTAGGCTGAAAGATCAGCTGTCAAGTTATGCGATTTCCCTTTTATGTTACTTGTTGCTTCTCCCTGCTGCTGCTGCTGCTAAGTCACTTCAGTCGTGTCCGACTCTGTGTGATCCCATAGACAGCAGCCCGTCAGGCTCCTCCATCCCTGGGATTCTCCAGGCAAGAAAACTGCTTCTCCCTAGCTGCTTTTAATATGTGTTTAGTCTTTGTTAGTTTGATTAGTATTTGTCTTGGCATGTTTCTCCTTGGGTTTATCCTGTATGGGACTCTTTGTGCCTCTTGGACTTGATTGACTATTTGATTTTCTATGTTGGGGGAATTTTCAAGTATAATCTATACAAAAATTCTCTCATACCGTTTCTTTTTCTCTTCTTCTTCTGGGACCACTATAATTCAAATGTTGGTGTGTTCAATACTGTCCCAGAGGTCTCTGAGACTATCCTCCATTCTTTTCACTCTTTTTACTTTATTCTGCTCTTCAGCAGTTATTTCCACCATTTTATCTTCCAGCTCACTGATTCATTCTTCTGCTTCAGATATTCTGTTATTGATTTCATCTAGAGTGTTTTTAATTTCAGTAATTGTGTTGTCTCTTCATGTTTATTCTTTAATTCTTCTAGGTCTTTGTTAATTGGTTCTTGCATTTTCTCCATTTTGATTTCAAGGTTTTTGATCATCTTTACTATCATTATTCTGAATTCTTTTGCAGGTAGGTTGCCTATTTCCTCTTCATTTATTTGGACTTCTGGTTTCTTCTTTCATTTGTGTAATATTTCTCTGCCTTTTCATTATTATTTCTTTTAACTTATTGTATTTGAGATCTCCTTCCCCCAGGCTTCATGGTTAAATTCTTTCTTCCTTTTGGTTTCTGCCTTCTAAAGTTGGTCCAGTGGTTAGTGTAAGCTTCTTATAGGGTGATATTTGTGCTGAGTTTTTGTTGGTTTGTTTGTTTGTTTTTCCTTTGATGGGCAAGGCTGAGTGAGGTGGTAATCCTATCTGCTAATGATTGGCTTTGCAGTTTTGCTTCCTTTGTTGTTTAGGTGAGAAGTCCTGCACAGGGTGCTATTGGTGGTTGGATGATGCCAGGTCTTGTATTCCAGTGGTTTCCATTATGTGAGTTATCACTATTTGATACTCTCTAGGGTTAGTTCTCTTGTAGTCTAGGATCTTGGAGTCAGTGCTCCCACCCCAAAGGCTCAGTACTTGATCTCTGGTCAGGAAGGAAGATTCCACAAGTGGTTTGCTATGGCATTAAGTGAGATTAAAAGAAATATCCAAAAATGAGAAACCAAAGATGAACCCTAGACAAATGGCAGTTACAAAATCAGGCAAATAATAATTATAATAATGGTATATACACATATACATATACACCCATGAGAAAAGTCAAAACAGTTCAACAAAAATAAAGTACAATAAATTGACCTGGCAAACAAAGAAGTCAAAAATTATACTTACCAGTTAAGAACAAACCTAAAGCACAAACTGGAAAACAAAACTAAAGTGAGGTGCCAAATGGGGAATAAAGCAAACTAAGAAATATGTTGAGAGGAGAGGAAAGAAAAGAAAGAAAGATTAGATATGCAAAGTTAGAGGTAATGAAGAAGATTTATATATATATATATATATATATATATATATATATATATATATATATATATATAAGATTAACTGCAAGGGGAACAGAGCAGTAGGAAAAGCAAACAAAGGAATAAATGTAGAGAAATATAATAGTTTTAAAGAATTAAAAGTTAAAGTTATAAAAATGAAAAGAAAAAAAATGGAAAAAAAAAAAAAAGGAAAATTCCACAGAACTGCAAAAGCCCAACATAGATGCAAAGGTTTATAACAACAATAAAAAGTGTGACTGAATATACACATATATTTATACACCCAGAAGCAAAATCAAAACAGCCCAACAAAAATAAAATACAATAGATTGACCTGGTGAACAATAGAAACCAAAAATTATATCTAACAGAACAAAACTAACTAAAGTACAAACTGGAAAACAAAACTAAAGCAATGTGCCAATTGGGGAATAAAGCAATGAAAATAAAACTAACAAATATGTTGAGAGGAAGGGAAATAAAGAAAAGAAAGAATAGATATGCTAAGTTAAATAGAGGTAGATGAATAAGATTTATATACATTAAAAATTAAGTGCAAGGGAAAAGAACAGTAGGAAAGGCAAACAAAGGAATAAATGTAGAAAAATATACTAGGTTTTAAAAAATTAAAATTATAAAAAGGGAACAAAACATGGAAGAAGAAAGAGAAAAGGATAAAAAAAAAGGGAAACTCCACAGAACTGCAATGGCCCAAGTTAGAGGCAGAGGTTTGTAACAGCAATAAAAAGTGTGACTGAATATATACATATACACCCCTAAGCAAAATCAAAATAGTCCAAGAAAAGTAAAGTACAATTGACTGACCCAGCAAACAAAGGGAACCAAAAATTACATCTACTAGAACAAAACTAAAGCACAAATTGGAAAACAAAACTAAAGCAAGGTACTGATTGGGGAATAAAACAATGAAAATAAGACTAACAAATATATTGAGAGGAAGGGAGAAAAAGAGTAGATATGCAAAGTTAAATAGAGGTAGATAAAGAAGATTTATATATATATATTAAATATAAAATATTATATATATAAAAGATTAACTACAAGGGGAAAAGAACAGTAGGAAAAGCAAAGAAAGGAATAAATGTAGAAAAAATAATAATAGGTTTAAAAAATTTAAATTTAAATTTAAAAAGAGAAAAACATAAAAAGAAAAAAAAACCCAGAACTGCAAAAAGCATAGAGACAGAGGTTTTTAGCAACAATAAAACATGTGATTGAGGAAAAAAAGAAAAAAGCTCAAAAGATTAATTGGATTTCATAGTGCCAGTAAAATTGACAACTACAACAGAGGAGGGAGAAAAAGAAGAAGAAAAAAAGAAAGAAAATCCAAAAAAATCTATAGAACAAGTCAAACCATAAGAGTAATAAATGTTTTTCTTGAGTCACTCCTATCAGAGTCCTTTGTTTCACTGGGAGTCACAGTCCACTTCACCTCCCTAGGATGCCCTCTAACACTCTGGACCCACTTTAGGGGCAGCTCAGATTCTAATCTGGTCCTACTCCTCTGTGTTGTTGCCTTCATGTCCATAGCTATCAGAACTAGTGTGTTTTCTTTTGTGGGAGCTCTCAGTGACCTTTTACATATTCCATAGACACAGGGTCTGCCTAGTTGATTGGATTTAATCTGTAGCTTGTACAACTGGTGGGAGGGGTTTGGGTCTTCCTTAATCACACTGCCCCTGGGTTTCAACTGTGGTTTTATTTCCACCTCTACATGTGAGATATGTCAAGAAGTTAGCAATGAGAAAATTATCACTTTGTAAATATCGAGAGTAACAGTAAAATGTCCAGCAAAATAGTAAATATAACCTCAATTTTTTGAATTAATATTTATTCTAGCCTATATTAAGAAATTCAGTATATGAAAAATGGTCTTTAAAAAATTGGGCCTGAATAATATATAAAAAAATTTCCTTTGAACAAAAGATGCTGTTTTCTTGAAAGATCTGTTGTGGTTATATCATGACTACTAAATTTAAATTTCAGTTCACTTCAGTCACTCAGTTGTGTCTGACTCTTTGTGACCCGAGGAACTGCAGCACACCAGGCCTCCCTATTCATCACCAACTCCCAGAGTACACCCAAACCCATGTCCATTGAGTCGGTGATGCCATCCAGCCATTTCATCCTCTGCCATCCCCTTTTCCTGCTGCCCTCAATCTTTTCCAGCATCAGGGTCTTTTCAAATGAGTCAGCTCTTCATATGAGGTGGCCAAAGTATTGGAGTTTCAGCTTCAACATCAGTCCTTTCAATGAATACCCAGGACTGACCTCCTTTAGGATGGACTGGTTGGATTTCCTTGCAGTCCAAGGGACTCTCAAGAGTGTTCTCGAACACCACAGTTCAAAAGCATCAATTCTTTGGTGCTCAGCTTTCTTTATAGTCCAACTCTCACATTCATACAGGACCACTGGAAAAACCATAGCCTTGAATAGATGGACCTTTGTTGACAAAGTAATGGCTTTGCTTTTTAATATGTTGTCTAGGTTAGTCATAACTTTCCTTCCAAGGAGTAAGTGTCTTTTAATTTCATGGTTGCAATCACCATCTGAAGAATTTTGGAGCCCAGAAAAATAAAGTCAGCCACTGTTTCCACTGTTTCCCCATCTATTTCCCATGAAGTGATGGGACTGGATGCCATGATCTTAGTTTTCTGACTGTTGAGCTTTAAGCCAACTTTTTCACTCTCCTCTTTCACTTTCATCAAGAGGCTGTTTAGCTTTTCAGTTTCTGCCATAAGGGTGGTGTCATCTGCATATCTGACATTATTGAAACATTTCCATTTTCTTTTAATTATAGCAATGCAGGATTCAGACTCCTTTTTTTTATTTCTACCTTTATTCTACCTTTATTCCTCACATCTGGTATGGATTAAACAACTCTAGGTCCCTGGGCTTTAACTATGACTTGCTGAACAGAAATCTGATAGCTCATTCTTTGAATTCCTCAGTTCTACAAAGGAAAGAAAAATACCCAATTTCGACATTTTAGCAGGCTTTCCTCTGCTTTCTGCTAAAATGTTACAGTTCCCTGATGTTTACATACATTAACTATCACATAGTTACACAAGTGAGGTGGTCAGAGTACTAAAGTTACAGTCCTTCCTAGAGCAGGCATATAAAAATCAGAACACAAACAACTTTGTAAAGAAACATGAAGCTCAGAAGGAGATAAAAGGAGTTGGGTTTATTACCTTTATATCTCAAGGAAAGTATATAATGGGTTTTAAAAATTCATGTCATCAGGTAATGTACTGGTTTTCCATAAATGTTGATGATTATAATTACTGTTATATGAAATCTGTTTTTTTCCTTGTGGAAATGAATCGTTTATAAAAATGAAAAGGTTCTGCCTTGATAATGATGTGACATGGTTTATGAAATGAAATCGCTATCCTTTCAAAAATTTGGTTGAATACTGGAGCTGTTTTGGTAACAAATTATTGCTGAATTGTTAGTTAAAACTTAGTAGAGGAGAATAGTCATTGCCACTCACAGGTTTGTCTTGTGGCTTTTGGCAATGATGTTGGAAAATTAAGGCCGTCAGTGTGTTCTTGTTAATCATCCTTGTTATTTCTCCAGAAAACCTCCTCATAACCATTGTGGTTTCAGTTGGACCATGTGTATCACATTTTCCCAGGCTCTCACTCTTCACTAGGAATCTGAGGATTGGTGTTCATGATCATTGTGGCCTCCCTGAGATAAATATGCAATAAGAAGCATTGAACCTAACCATTTTATTATCATCAAGGACTTTTGCTGCTTTTGTAAAATTTGCCATTCCACTCATTTTATTGTTCATGTCTGTTTTTCAGATTTCTCTTTTCCTCATCCCATGTGGCAACATAATTTAGTTTCTCAAAAACATGTGGGTTATCATCTATGCTGATTAGTGCCTAGATTGAATCACAGAGCCCAAATGTATAAAGAACTTAAGCTCTTCCACTTACCTGAGTCACTGTGATCATGTTTCCAGAATCTGTGATACCTAGTGGAGTGTACAATGAAAAGGCACTTATGAAACTTCTTGAGACTTGTCTGAAGAATAGACTGATACTTATAGTTTTTGTGTTTTATTTTTGCTTAACATTTTAATGCAGTGGAACAAATAGGAACACTCTTGGTTTTATCTTACACTAGAAATTTTGAATGTTGTTTTTGATCCAGTACTTGAGGAGCAGCCTTTATAATAGCTATGCTAATGCTTCTTGCTTTTATAAGATCACAAGCAAATGATAATATGACCAAGATAAATTAGTCTTTGCACTTTTATCTCTAAAGAGTTCATTTTCCTATCAGTTCATTTTCCAGCAGAGAACAGTGCACTAAAAAGGGGGTAATTGGCATGAGTTTAATAACATATTTTTAAAAGATAACAAAACCAAGTCAATATTGTTAATTAAAAAAATAATAATAATAGAAACCAACAGGGAAGAATGAATGGGCCCAGGGCTAACAGTATGGGAAGTTAGGCTTGACGGAGCCAGTGGGGAGAGCTATAGGATGGTTATACAGGGTTCCTAGCCTTTGGTAGACTAACACTAGTAACACTTGTTCTGACAACTAGCTACCTCAGCAGGAGGGGAGTTATACCCCAACAGCTCTCTCTTCCTACCCTTTGAATCCTAAGAACTCGTTTTTCAAGCATAACCAAATCTAAAGGGTAAATTATTTTTGTATTTTTATATAGAAAGCAACATCCTAAGTTTTGGAACAAGGTAAAGAAGACTGGAAGAGGGACATAAAGAGACAAGTGGGGAATGACCAATACATCTGTAACTTGAAGCTTTTTAACCAGAAGATCTCAAAGTTCCTTTCTGCTTAGCAGTTCTGCCTGACTCTTACCTATAGCTCTTTGCCACACCTCAAATATATTTGTGCAATTTTATATGGCCTTATTGCATTATATCAATTGTGATTTATCATTTCCATAATGCTTTACTTAGAGCATGTTTTACAGTTCCTTTTGTTATTTGCAATTTTTTTTCACTCTTGATAGTATAATGATACAAAGGGGAATAATAGACTGTGAGAAGCTCGGTGATAAAGAATCCTCCTGTAATTCAGGGGACCCAGGAGATGAGGGTTCGATCTCTGGGTAAGGAAGATCCCCTCAGGAGGAAATGACAACCCACTCCAGTATTCTTGCTTGAAAAGTTCCATGGACAGAGGAGCCTGTCAATCTACAGTCCAAAAGGGGTCCCAAAGAATCAGACATAACTAAGCATGCATGCACAAATGAGAATATCACACTGATATCTTGAGTACTACACAAAGCTAATCCAATAAATTGAAATTTATGATTGTTCAAGTTTTTCTATGTAGACAGAGAGTACACTAAGGATACGATTGATTCTCTGATAGGATTAAGAATTATGCCTTGTTATATTTTATTTTCTATAAATACATTGAATAAGGCAGGGAATAGGTTTAAATTCTGGGAATTTTAGGTGATATTTATTCATGTGTTTATAAAATATAGTGCCATAGAAATGTACAACATGGAATGTCTGGAGAGGATAGATATTTTTACCTTCTATCACAGATATGTCTCTATGAGAAATGGTTATAATTCCCGTGATTTTCTGAAAGATGACTAAAACTACTCACTATTACTGACAACTTTCTCATGGAGCATGTTTCTCTATATTACTAGGAAGGATAGAGCTAGAAAGTTCAAAATCATAGTTCAATGAAAAATTGTTTGGAAATGAATAAGGAACTATGTTTGAAATAGCAAGAACATATGAGCAACTATCAAAATCATTGATATGCAATGTATTAGTTTCCTTGGGCTGCCTTAACAAAACACCACTGTGGTTTACAGGACAGAAATTTACTTTGTCACACTTCTGAAAATCATAATTATAGTGCCACCAAATTCAATTTCTGAGATGGGCTCTCTTCTTCATTTATATAATGCTGCCTTCTCATCATGTCCTCAGTTCAGTTCTTTTCAGTCACTCAGTCGTGTCCGAGTCTTTGCGACCCCATGAATCACAGCACGCCAGGCCTCCCTGTCTATCACCAACTCCCGGAGTTCACACAAACTCACGTTCATCAAGTCGGTGATGCCATCTGGCCATCTCATCCTCTGTCGTCCCCTTTTCCTCCTGCCCCCAATCCATCCCAGCATCAGAGTTTTCCAATGAGTCAACTCTTTGCATGAGGTGGCCAAAGTACTGGAGTTTCAGCTTTAGCATCATTCCTTCCAAAGAAACCCCAGGGTTGATCTCCTTCAGAATGGACTGGCTGGATCTCCTTGCAGTCCAAGGGACTCTCAAGAGTCTTCTCCAACACCACAGCTCAAAAGCATCAATTCTTCAGCACTCAGCTTTCTTCACAGTCCAACTCTAACATCCATACATGAATACTGGAAAAACCATAGCCTTGACTCATCATGTCCTCACATGGATATTTATTTACTGCATAGATAATCATACATCCACACACACAAAATGTCCTCTGGTATCTCTTATCTTTTGAGTCAGGGCCCCACTATATGACCTCACTTAATGTTAGTTACTTCTCTAGAAGCCCTTCTCTAAATAGAGTCACATACAGCCTGGGGATTCAGGGTTTCAACATATGAGTCAGTGCTTTTTAAAATTAATTTTATTTTTTATTTTATCATTTTATATTAGAATATAGTTGATTAACAATACTGTGTTAGTTTCAGCTGTATAGCCAAGTGATTCAGCTATACATGTACATGTATCAAGTCTTTTTCAAATTATTTTTCCCATTTAGGTTATTACAGAATGTTTAGAAGAGTTCCCTGTGCTATACAGAAGGTCCTTGTTATCTACTTTAAATATAGTAGTATCTGTATGTCAGTTCCAAACTCCCAATTCATCCATCCTCTCAACGTTTCCTCTTTGGTAACTTTAAGTTTGTTCTCTAAGCCTGTGAGTCTATGTTTGTTTCATAAACAAGTTCATTTGAATCATTTTTTGAAGATTTCATATGTAAGCAGTATCATATGATATTTGTCTTTCTCTATCCAACTTACCTCACTGAGGATAGTATCCAAGTCCATCCATGTTGTTGCACATGGCATTATTTCATTCTTTTTAGGGGCTGAGTAATACTCCATTTTATATATGTACCACATCTTTACTCATTCATATGTTGATGCACATTTAGTTTGCTTCCATGTCTTGACTATTGTAAACAGCACTGCAGTGAACATTGGGAGCATGTATCTTTTCGAACAATGATTTTCTCTGAATATATGCCAAGGAGTGGAATCGCTGGATGATGCAATAGTTCTGTGTTTAGTTTTTTCAAGGAGCCTCCAGGCTGTTCTCCATAGTGCCTGTACTGATTTACATTCCCACCAACAGTGTAGGAGGCTTCCCTTGTCTCCACACCCTCTCCAGCATTTATTGTATGTAGACTTTTTGATGGCTATACTGATTGGTGTGAGGTGATATCTCATTCTAGTTTTGATTTTCATTTCTCTCTTAATTAGTGATGTTGAGCATCTTTTTGTGTGCCTCTTGGCCATTTGTATATCTTCTTCAGAGACATGTCTATTTAGGTCCTCCATCCATTTTTAAATTTTTTTTCTTTTTGATATTGAGTTTCATGAGGTGTTTGTATATGTTAGAGATGAGTCTCTTGTCAGTTGCTTTGTTTATAACTTTTTCCCCCATTCTGTGGGTTGTCTTTTCATCTGTTTATGTTTGTTTGCTTTTGCTGTGGAGAAGCTTTTAAATTTAATCAGGCCCTATTTGTTTACTTTTATTTTTATTACCCTAGAAGGTGGGTCAAAAGAGATCTTGCTGTAGTTTATGTAAAAGTGTATTCTTCCTATGCTTTCCTCTAAGAGTTTTCTAGTATCCAGTCTTAACATTACGTCTTTAATTCATTTTGAGTTTATTTTTGTGTATGGTGCTAGAAAGTAAAGTAAAGTCGCTCAGTCGTGTCCGACTTTTTGTGACCCCGTGGACTGTAGCCCACCAGGCTCCTCTGCCCATGAGATTCTCCAGGCAAGAATACTGGAGTGGGTTGCCATTTCCTTCTCCAGGGGATCTTCCCAACCCAGGGATCAAACCCAGGTCTTCTGCATTGCAGGCAGACGCTTTAACCTCTGAGCCACCAGGAAGGCTGGGCAAGTTCCCCATAACTCAGAATCCAAATGTGACAGTAACCTGTGATTCCCCAAAATCCTCTCAATTGTCTTAAAGTCATAGGTAGGGGATGATTTAGTATAGGTTTAATTCTCTCGGGGCCTATGGCCCTAGTCCCTTCTGATATAATTAGGCCCAGATATCTAACCGATTGTTGACAAAGCTGAGCCTTTTCCCTTAATGCCTTGTAACCACAGCCTGCCAGAAAGTTTAAGAAATCTTCTGAGGCTCGCAAACAAGTTTCCTCTGTCTCAGCACAGCACAAAATATCATCTACATATTGTAACACCACTGCTTCAGAGCTCTTAAAGTTTTGTAGATCCCATGACAAACTTTGTCCAAATAAGTGAGGATGGTGCTAGGAAGTGCTCTAATTTCATTATTTTAGACATAGCTGTCCAGTTTTCCCAATGAAATAGAAATATGAGTTCTTGTTTGCCAAGCTAAAGAATGAACTTTGCAAACACACAAACACTCATGGTAGCAGGCAAATAGGATATATTTCAGAGAGAAAGTACAAAACTTTCAGCATAGATACTGAGAGGGAGTGAAGTTCCCCCAAAAGACAGGACTTACAGCAGTTTATATCCTTACTAGTATTGATTTTTACACTTTTGATTGGTTCTTACTTTTAACATATGCCATTTATAACCAATCTGCTTAAAGGTCACTGTGTTTAACTTCACATCTTTATGGCTTCTTTTGATCCTCAGATTCTTAGTTTTCTTAGACATTAAGTCACTATCCCACAACTCTTTCTCATGATTCCTGGGCCATTTTACAGTGGACCAGATGTATGGGCTAAAGAATAATGATCACCAGTTGTTTCTCCCTCAGGCATATGGAACAGAAGTTAATTACTACCTTTTCCTGGATCTGAGTGCTGATGATTTATCAGACAAAGGACACGTTCCTCTACGAGCCAGGAATTAGGACAAAGGGTATAGTTTCAGGTTAATGGAATAGGATGTTTATTGAAACTGGCCAAGGTCTCAGAGTTCCCACACTAACTGCCTAACAATTTCTACCTCACCAGCACCACTTATTAAAAAGACTGTCTTTTCTCCATTTATATTGTTACCTCCTTTGTCATAGATTAGGTGATTATAGGTGCGTGGTTTTATCTCTAGGCTTTTTATCCTAGTCCATATATATATATATATATTTTTTTTTTTAATTTATATTTTTGTTTTTGTGCCAGTACCATACTGTCTTAATGACTAGCTCTCTCAGAAGATGAGCGTGATCCTGAAATATAGCATGGTTAATTTTAATGGGCTAGATAATTTCGTAGGCTAATTAATGGGAGGATTATTCCAGCTATTTCAGGGAGGGGTCTGGGTTTTCCAGGAATTAGGCCACCAACCACCTTTTGGCTTTTGTTTGACCTCAGAACTGTCATGGTGCTAATGGTGTGTCATTCAGATGCTAACATATTTACAGTGAGTGCATAATGAGGTTCAAAGTCTACTGGAGATCTAATCTTCCACCATTTTGAACCTTGTTGTTTCTAACCAGTCTTGATCATGTCCTATGGTTATGTCATTCTTTTAAAGGTTATGCCCTGCCCCTTTTGTCCTGTTTCACATACATAAAATTTGTGTGTGTGTGTGTGTGTAACATAGCAAGCTACATACTGTTTCTCATTAGTCATAGTAGCAGGTAGAGATTTATTTTATGGTATTTACAAGAGCATTTTGCTACATTACTGTCTAATTGAAATGAGAGTATTGGACCAATTACATTTATGATTAGTGTAGGATGTTCCAATGGATATTTGGTATATATATAAAGAATGTTGTTGAACCCAAATTTGTGTTTTCCATGCACAGTAAGGCCAAACAAACCAAAACCTCCATGTTTAGAGCAGAGAAAGGTTTACTGCAAGGGCCAAGCAAGGAGTACAGTTGGCTCATGCTCAAATGATCTAAACTCCCAGTGGTTTTCAGGGATGAGTTTTCAAAGTTAAAATTTGGATGAGGTTTACAGGGTGCATGTGTTTCTTCTGATTGATTGGTGATGAGGTAACAGGACAGTGTTCCAGGAAATTTGTGCTTGACCTAAAGTTGTCATTTTGCACTTGGGTGGGGACCTTTGTTCTTATAGATGAACTAAAAGATAGGTGTCAGAATGCCATGTATAACCATTGAGGAATTTGGACCCTATTTTATCATTGCACTGTTGTTTGTGACTGCTTTCTTTTTATTTCTGCCTTTCCTCACTTTTCTAATTAGTAATTATTTGAATCTGCCCCTTGAAACTCAGGGAAGTTCTAGAAGGCTGGAGCCATTTTTGCATAAGAAAGAAATGGGGGACACATAAAGGCTTGACAGCTGGGAGGATCCTGCAGGGCCCACTTTGGTTTCAAGAATATGGGCCTAAAGAGAAGGTAATAACAAAATGCTTAATTTTATAGGGATTTCCTGGCCAATTCAAACTATGATTACTTTTTTGGTTTCAATTGATATCCATACAGCTTTTATTTTCAACTCAGAAATTTCCTCAGAATCACAGTCTGATGAAGACATGATGGGAATTTTAGCTGAAATTTTATGATTTGTTTCTATTGGATCTGGATATTAAGGCCCATTAAATATGTGGCTGTCTGCTATATCAGTTTTCACCACATTGTGACTCATGCAACTTCTCCTCAGAATTCTTCAATTTGTATTGTTTTGTCAGGCCTGTCTGTGAGATTTTCAAACATTGAAAAATAGCAATTGTTAGGATTAATTTTCATTTAGGAGTTGTACCATATGTTAGAAATTTTCACCTTGTTATAATGATGTGGTATTGGAAGCAAGTCTAACTTTCTAAACATCCTTTAAATCTGGAGTTTCCAAATTTAGTAATAGTTCTTCCTGGTTATGACAGCTGAACCAGTTATTTAAAAAAATGCAAACTTTCACACAAAGTCTCAGTTATGGCTCCTGAAACACCAGAGTAAAATTTTATTAACTCATAGTTTGTATTTCCTCTGTCAAAGTAGTGTTTTCTGACCACTAAGTGAAAACTGCCTTGGTCTACAATTATTGAAATACTTTTGTATTAAAGCTATTTTACTTTATAATGGATTTATCACTAATTTTAAATGGTAGCATTTTCTTTTGTATTTCATCAACATATACTCAGTCTTCAACATTGAAACCAAGCAAGAACTTATGGGGCCCTCACAGTTACAGATCCTTTTCATGTCCCCTGATTCTTGTTCATTCATTCTCCTTGACCTTCCCTGAGCTCCAAAGGGCAGATTCAAACAGTTGCCTGTAAGAGAAGGGAGGGAATGCAGAAACAATGGAGGAGGAATCATAAAAGAGGGTTCTGGTTCCTCCTCAAGATATACATAATAATATTTTTGAGTCCTTTGGCACAAACTAAGGCCCCCTGAGAAGACTCCTGAGAGTCCCTTGGACTCTTGCAAGGAGATCAAACCAATCAATCTTAAGGGAAATCAACCCTCAATACTCATTGGAAGGACTGATGCTGAAGCTGAAGCGCCAGTATTTTGGTCATCTGATGCGAAGAGCTGACTCACTGGAAAAGTCCCTGATGCTGGGAAAGATTGAAGGCAGAAGTAGAAGAGGGTATCAGAGGATGCAGCGGCTGGATGGCATCACTAATGCAATAGACATGAACTTGGGCAAACTCTGGGAGATGGTGAGGGAGAGGGGAGATGCTGGGCTGTAGTCCTTGGTGTCACAAAGAGTCAGACATGACTGAGTGACTGAACTACAGCAAAAGGCCCCACATAAGCAGAGGATAGTAACTTTAGGCTGAGTATGAGATTCTTGGAACACTGCCCTGTTACCTCACCACCAACCAATCAGAAGAAATTCTCCACATGGTGGAAGATAAGGAAGACTCTGACTCCCTCCTCAAATGATTGACTGCAGTTAACTTCCCCTTTCTCCCTTTAAAAGTACTTTCATAGTCAAGCTCTTTGAAGCTGATTCTTGGACATGCATCTATCTGCCTTCTACCCATGCTGCCAACCTCCTACCTTTCCTTTCCATCAGCACTTGTCTCTTGAGTGGCGAGCAGCCAAGCATGAGTTTAGTGGCAATATGATAACTGCCTCTTAGCAAAAACATAAGTAAACATTTGTTGAATAAATAACAATTAATGATTTAAAAAATAATGATTTTGGCTAAAAATAATATGCTTTATGTTTTTTTCCCCAAACACCAAAACAGTGAATGATTTGTTGTTGTTCAGTCCCTCAGTCGTGTCTGACTCTTTGTGACCCCATGGACTGCAGCTCACCAGGCTTCCCTGTCTTTCACTATCTCCCAGAGCTTGCTCAAACTCATGTCCATTGAGTCAGTGATGCCATCCAACCATTTCACCCTCTGTTGTCCCCGTCTCCTCCTGCCTTCAAACTTTTCTAGAACCAGGATCTTTTCTAATGAGTTGGCTCTTCGCATCAGGCAGCCAAATTATTGGAAATTCAGCTTCACCATCTGTCCTTCTAATGAATATTTAGGATTGATTTCCTTTAGGACTGACTGGTTTGATCTCCTTGCAGTCCAAGGGACTCTCAAGAATCTTCTCCAAGATCACAGTTCAAAAGCATCAATTCTTCGGTGTTCAGCCTTCTTTATGTTCCAACTTTCTCATCCATACATGACTACTGGAAAAATCATAGCTTTGACTAGTGAATGATTAGGAAATTTGTAAGCTTAAGACAACATAATCATTAAAATTGAGCAGCCTAGTAAGATTTAGAAAATGCTCTAAAAATTTCAGTATAACTATTTTTCATAAATATACCTTACAATTCAAGCTAATGTTGGATTTGATGTTTGTTCTTATCTACTAATAAAACATAATGGATATAATTACAGTGTATATAATCTTCACTCAAAATTGATAAATTAATGAGAATTTAAATGACCAACCCATAAAAAATGAATGATATGCATTTTCCTGATTATTTTCTTCAGAACAAATACAGAGGTATAACATTTACCTTGAACTCTGTTTTTCTCATTATTCATATTTACTACTTTGGTTAATGGGCTTCCCAGGTGGCTCTAGGGGTAAAGAACCTGCCTGCCAAAGCAGGAGATATAGACACAGGTTTGATCCCTAGGTCAGGAGGATCTCTGGAGGAAAGCATGGTAACACACTCCAGTATTCTTATCTGGAGAATCCCATGGACAGAGGAGCCTTGCAGACAATAGTCCATAGGGTCACACTGAGTAAAACACGACTGAAGTGATTTAGCACGCACTGCCAATGCAGGAGACATGAGAGGTGGGTTCAGTCCCTGGGTCTGGAAGATTCCCTGGAGGAGAGCATGACAGCGTACCCCAGTATTCTTGCCTAGAGAATATCCATGAACGGAGGAGCTTGGCAGGCTATAGTCCGTAGGTTTTCAAAGAGTCTGGACCTGCCTATAGCGACTTAGCATATACACACACACTTTAGTTAATATTAGTGTGATTTTTTCTGCACTTTTCTTAATTCGGACAATATCTGAGCTCAGTCAGTCAGTTCAGTCACTCAGTCGTGTCCAGCTCTTTGTGACACCATAAACCACAGCAGGCCAGGCCTCCCCATCCATCACCAACTCCCAGAGTCCACCCAAACCCGTGTCCACTGAGTCAGTGATGCCATCCAACCATCTCATCCTCTGTCGTCCTCTTCTCCTCCTGCCCTCAATCTTTACCAGCATCAGGGTCTTTTCCAAAGAGTCAGCACTTCACATCAGGTGGCCAAAGTATTGGAATTTCGGCTTCAACATCCGTCCTTCCAATGATCACCCAGGACTGATCTCCTTTAGATGGACTGGTTGGATCTCCTTGCAGTCCAAGGGACTCTCAAGAGTCCTCTCCAGCACTACAGTTCAAAAGCATCAATTCTTCAGCACTCAGCTTTCTTTATAGTCCAACTCTTAAATCCATACATGACCACTGGAAAAACCATAGCCTTGACTAAATGGACCTTTGTTGACAAAGTAATGTCTCTGCTTTTGAATATGCTATCTAGGTTGGTCATAACTTTCCTTCCAAGAAGTAAGCGTCTTTTAATTTCATAGCTGCAATCACTATCTGTAGTGATTTTGGAGCCCAGAAAAATAAAGTCAGCCACTGTTTCCCCATCTATCTGCCATGAAGTGATGGGACCGGATGCCATGATCTTAGTTTTCTGAATTGCCGGGAGCCAGCGTGAGGAACTCTGCCCATGGCAAAGGTTATGAGGAAGGAGGCTTTGGCATATGCAAAGGCGGGATCGAGCCTCAGGAAACCCCCTGTTCCCGAGCATCTACCCCCAAAACCAGAGTCTACCTACTTTACTGTTTCATGCTCTCACCTACACCTCTGACTTTATGGGGGGCTGTTCCCCACTGGTTCTCTCGGAGAAGGAGTAAACTTGCAGCTCCAGTCAATAAAAATTCCTGGGTGTGACAAGGGTGTCTCAGGTCAAACCTCTCTGCTGGCAGACTAGCTTGTGTGACAGGATTATCCACACTCCTGCCATTATGCACATGATTGTTTACTGCCTCTCAACCATAAACAGCACAGAGAGTTTGGAGTATTTTGAAAATCTTAATTAGCATAGGGCTTTTCTCATTGTTGAGTCAATGATTGCCGCCAGGCCTCCATATCCTTAGGCACCTGGGAATATATTAATGTATTTGGAACATAGAAAAGGAAATATAGTAGTTTTTGATGTTAGCAATACTAGACTTTTTGAGTTAATGAATTTTCTCTTTTGTTATAGATCACTGTACTTTATTATAAATCACTGTGTCCTTGCTATGTAAAAATGTAACTTTATTACTATCTTAAGACAAAATAGATCTTAAGGGGAACATTGGTGAAGGGTTTTCATTTGTTGGGCTGATGTTTGCTGCTAAATCTCCATATTTCCTGCCCTTATAATGAATATAACTAGCATATAGGAGAAATAAGTGTTAACCTTTAAGATTAATCATGTTAACCTTAGGTTAAATAAATTTCTTTCTTAGTTGTAACCCACTACACCCTCACCCTATAGGAATGCAACTTTATCTGGTATCTTCAGAGGGTGGTGCCTGGTTGAAGGAAAAATACCCTTGGAAAAAATAAGTTTTCTGGTTAACTGACCATTATCAGAAAGAAAGGTTCATAAAATGTCAGCAGGCCTCATGGCCAGAAGATGATGTAAAACCCCTAAGACCTTTACGTATACTTTTATATGAAGCACCTGATTTTGATAAAGGTCAGGACAGCTAACCCCCGCGTGACTTTAAAATTTCCATTTGTCTCTATGTGTAACAAAAGGTATATAAGCAAACCTAAAAAATAAAGAAAACGGATCAGTTTCTAGAAAGACTGATTCCCCCATGTTGTTCTTTCTTGTTCTCCATTTTTCTGGCTGAATTCCCATCTGGAGCATGGGTGCTCGCCAAGCCTGCTAATTTTTGCCCTGGTATTTAAGTTCCACGTGAGAGGGAGCCCAAGGCAGGGCACCCTCAGATATTCAAGTGGGTGCTGGTGGCCTAGGTAGGTGATGCGAGCTTCTTGTCTCGAAGCTTTATTGGTATGCCATGTAAACCAAGTTATTCAGTCTCTTTTTTCCCACTAATTTTCCTACTACGCTATTTCTAATCTCCCTCTATATCTTTAATTAAGCAATTAATTCCTAGGACGCTGACTCCATCCCTGCTTCGAATTACCCTGGATCCACTGGGGCTGGACACTGGCAGTGAATGTTGAGCTTTAAGCCAACTTTTTCACTCTTTCACTTTCATCAAAAGGCTCTTTAGTTCTTCACTTTCTACCAAAAGGGTGGTGTCATCTGCATATGTGAGGTTATTGTTATTTTTCCTGGCAATCTTGATTCCAGCTTGTGCTTCCTCCAGCCCAATGTTTCTCATGATGCATTCTGTGTATAAGTTAAATAAGCAGGGTGACAACATACAGCCCTGACGTACTCCTTTTCCAATTTGGAACCAGTCTGTTGTTCTATGTCCAGTTTTAACTGCTGCTTCCTGACCTGCATACAGGTTTCTTAAGAGGCAGGTCAGGTGGTCTGGAATGCCCATCGCTTTCAGAATTTTCCACAGTTTATTGTGATCCATACAGTCGAAGTCTTCGGCATAGTCAATAAAGCAGAAATAGATGTTTTTCTGGAACTCTCTTGCTTTTTCTATGATCCAGCAGATGTTGGCAGTTTGATCTCTGGCTCTGCCTTTTGTAAAACCAGCTTGAATATCTGGAAGTTCACAGTTCACGTATTGCTGAAGCCTGGCTTGGAGAATTCTGACCATCACTTTACTAGCATGTGAGATGAATGCAATTGTGCGGTAGTTTGAGCATTCTTTTGCATTGTCTTTCTTTGGGATTGGAATGAAAA
Organism: Budorcas taxicolor; assembly: GCF_023091745.1. Classification (NCBI taxonomy): domain Eukaryota; kingdom Metazoa; phylum Chordata; class Mammalia; order Artiodactyla; family Bovidae; genus Budorcas; species Budorcas taxicolor. The sequence continues at coordinate 32,640,733 of NC_068916.1, read as the reverse complement.
CTGACCTCTTCCAGTCCTGTGGCCACTGCTGAGTTTTCCAAATTTGCTGGCATATTGAGTGCAGCACTTTCACAGCATCATCTTTCAGGATTTGAAATAGATCAACTGGAATTCCATCACCTCTACTAGCTTTGTTCGTAGTGATGCTTTCTAAGACACATTTGACTTCACATTCCAGGATGTCTGGCTCTAGGTGAGTGATCACACCATCGTGATTATCTTGGTCATAAAGATCTTTTTTGTACAGTTCTTCTGTGTTCCTGATATTTGTCCTGCTGCTGCTGCTAAGTCACTTCAGTCATGTCTGATTCTGTGTGACCCCATAGATGGCAGCCCACCATGCTCCCCCATCCCTGGGATTCTCCAGGCAAGAACACTGGAGTGGGTTGCCATTGCCTTCTCCAATGCATGAAAGTGAGAATTGAAAGTGAAGTCGCTCAGTCGTGTCCGACACTTAGCGACCCCATGGACTGCAGCCTACCAGGTTCCTCCATCCATGGGATTTTCCAGGCAGTAGTACTGGAGTGGAGTGCCATTGTCTTCTCCAGATAATTGTCCTAGTGGTACTCAAAAAGTTAAAATATCTCAAGGTAAACATTATAAAAGGAGAATTTAAGTGGATTTTCAGTGTAATTACCAACATTGTTTTTTCATTCTTTCAGTGTTCTGTCATGTTTTCTTCAACATTTTAACTAAGTACCATTTATAACATTGCCTTTTCACAGGATAGATAACAAAGTGGTCCATAGTGAAGAAAAATGAAAACAAGAAAGTCTGTAGCATGTTACACTCTTACAAGAGAGATAATTACCAAAAATCATAAAATGCTATCCAGAGAGTACCACTTTTTCATGATTGTGACAAGGGGTTTTATCAAAATAGAACAAAAATCTGCTAAAGTACACACTAAAAATCTTAGTAGTAAAAGAAACCACAAAAATACCACTGCTACACGTAGGTTTTCAGCTCACTTGATTGTACCCTTACCTGTTGCATTGGAACATGAAAATGGCTATTTTTCTATATATAAAACATTTTTAGTAAAGTCAATATGGAACCAAAAATAGAACTTTTCCAAACCTATGACTTCACTGAATTTATTTGATTTGTGCTTTATAGATAGGCATAATTGTGTATTTTGTAAAACTGCTAGCCAGTTAAACACTAATAAAGAAAAAGCTAGAGCATCAAAAAAAGAGTTTCCACCTTTATAAGAAAAGCAAGACTTGGGTCATTAGACTTTAATAGGTTTAAATGTCTCGGGACAACGAAACAATTACCACTTGGAGAAAATCATTTAGCTAGCTGTGAAAGCTATTCTGGAGTGGCTAAATACTTACAAATGTTTTTCAGATTTGGTCTATGAGTTTAATGGCCATCTTATGTGATCAAACTTAATATTGAAACTGCTCTGCATAGTGTGGAACTTGTCCTAAAAAGCAGGCAAAATCTTCTGGTGCTCTCACCACATATAAAAATAATAAGCAGTGTGTCCAATCACTGTCTCATGTAAGCACATATTCAAAATATAAGAAACACAGAAACACAATTTCATTTGTTAATAAATGTGATTCTAAGTCTTTAAAAGACCACCTTCAGGCTTCTCTCTTTGTACATGAGTCTTTCCAAACAACCATGCTGGTTAAGTAAAAATATGTTATCTGATGTGTCTTTGGAGAAAATACTTCCTAATAATTCTAAGCCTTCTTGCTCTTGTGTTATCAGCACAATGGTTTTTCAAAAACTTTGATAGTGCAGTAGCTTTCTGCAGATTTCTATATCTCACTGAAATTCACATGCCTCAGTTCAGTTCAGCTGCTCAGTTATGTCTGACTGCAGCATGCCAGGCTTCCCTGTCCATCACCAACTCCTGGAGCTTACTCAAACTCATGTGCATCCAGTTGGTGATGTCATCCAATCATCTCATCCTCTGTCGTCCCCTTCTCCTCCTGCCTTCAATCTTTCCCAGCATCAGGGTCTTTTCCAGTGGATCAGTTCTTCGCATCACGTGTTCAAAGTACTGGAGTTTCAGCTTCAGTGTCAGTGCTTCCAATGAATATTCAGGACTGATTTTCTTTAGGATTGACTGATTTGATCTTACTCCAATGCCACTGAAATGGTTCTTAGGATAATTACTCAGGTTCTTTTAACCTCTCGATTAAAAGAGCACTGAGAATCATTAGAAGATCTTCTACACATGGGGCCAGTGCCATTAAGTTGTATATCAGGACCCAGAAAACGGAGGCTGTCCCAGTATCTGTGCTTATGGTAAACACCTGCCAAAAACCTAATCTACGCCAATCAGAATACAGCTCAGCTGTGGCTAGCTTACCTTCTTCTGGGAAATAGGACCTGCTGACCTTCTCATGAAACTTCTGACCTTCTAGGCAATGATGCCCTATTTCCATATTTCATTGTAACCACTTTAAAACTTTCTGTTGCCCCCAAACCGTGGAGAACAGAGCTCTACTATGCTGCTTGTGAGCATTGTACTCCCTTAGTTTATGAATAAATGAGTAAAGGACCTGAAGACAGCTGCTACAGAGTCTGGGGTAGGCTCCTACACAAAGCTGTAGGTACTGCATAGCCCTTCGGTTGACTGCCTCTTCAGCTGCTCTCTGGAATCTCAAGTACCCTTTCTTATTTTGTATTCTTAACTCTTCTAGTTTGTTTGTTGTAGTCCTTCCAGATATAAGATGCGATGCAAGAGACCCTAGAATTTTCACAGAGTAAATATTGATGTGTGAGAGACTCTAGAATTTTACAGTGATTCTTAGCTAAAATTGGGATTTTGGCAGGACTAGTTTGCAAGGCAAGTGCCTTTGGGAGGTAGGTCATGACAGGTCTCAGGAACTGTGCTCAGACATCTAGAAACTGTATATCTGATTGAATTCAGAAGGATTAACTCAAGAGAAAATAATGGGTACTCCTTAGTCTTGGGCTTCCCTGGTGGCCCAGATGGTAAAAAATCTGCCTGCAGTGCAGGGTTTGATCCCTGGGTGGGGAAGATCCTCTGGAAAAGGGAATGGCAATCCACTCCAGGATTCTTGCCTGGAGAATTCCATGGACAGAGGAACTTGACAAGCTATGATCCTTGGGGTCTCAAAGAGTTGGAAACAACTGAACAACTTTCACTTTCACCCCTCAGTCTAAAGCAAGCAAGATAGCAGCTGTGAGAGGACCCACAAATCTTGGAGGTAAGTCTACAGTGTAAACTGCTAGGGAACTCACGGAAATGAGACAAGAAATTTGGCATCTTTTTCACCAATGACACATTAAAATCTAAGTAGACCTGAGTTTGATTATTAGAAATGAGTAGGAAGTCTTCTTCTATGATGAAATCTGCTCATGAAAGTAATAACACATCTATTGCTTATGAGATTCTTGGAAACCAAAGATACAAAATTGATGAGCACTAGTTGAGCACTTAAAAGCTTTATACTTTTTTTGTAGGTGATAACTCTTAAGACTCCTTTGCTCTGTTAAGTTGGTCACTGAATGAGTTAGATTTGCACTACCTTATCAATCCCTTGGAAAAGGAAATGGCAACCCACTCCAGTATTCTTGCCTGGAAAATTCCATGGACAGAGGAGCCTGCTGGGCTACAGTCCAATCCCTAGGTTAGGAAGATCCCCTGGAGTAGGAAATGGCAACCCACTCCAGTATTCTTGGCTAGGCACTTCCACTTCATTTTCATCCACCAACCTAAAGAAAATTTCCCTGCAGCTAGGTACATTGGGAAGCACCACAAAATTCCCTAACCAATGGCATATCCTTCCTCAGCATTAATCCTCCAGGAGATCCAAAGCTTAGCTAAAGAAATAGAATCCTTCGTTTATAAAGAATAAGGTGTGTAACCTCCTGCATACTGGCATGTTTTCTGCCTAAGAACTGGGGTCTTAGAAACCGTCTGTACATGCTCAATCACTCAGCCATGTCTGACTCTTTGCAATGACATGGACTGTAGCACACCAGGCTCCTCTGTCCATGGGATTTTTCCAGGCAAGAATCCTGGAATGGGTTGCCATTATCTACACCATTGGAAGTTGTAGATATCTGCAAAAGTTGCAAAATCTTACTAAGACAGCCTAGAATTGCAATGGTCGTGATGGGGAATGTTCCAGTTAAGAGAAGATTATTCATTTAAGAAGTTCACTTGAAAGCAAGTATTCCCCAATCAAACAGAATGGGATGCCTGTTTTAATTGACAAGCTAGAGCCTTCAAAAGACTTCAAGATTCCAAACTAGAGTCATTGAAAGATTTATTGCAAAAAGCTAACAAAACATAAGAGGTACCTAAAACTAAAAATCTGATATGACTGTTACTACTCTACTCTTTCTCTCTTTACCTGAATGTTCACAATCTATTAATACTTTATCTAAATTTTGTTATACTCCGAACAGGCTATAAGACTGTAAACAAAAGTTCACCAAGTTAGTGGTGCCCTTGTTGGCACCTTCCAGATGTAATGAGATTCCAGGGCTTCTCCAGTAAGCTAGTAGCAGTTATTCTCTTTAAACAGCCAAGGAAAAACTGAAAACCTAGTAGGGGAAAAAAAGTGAAAGGCTACTTGGAAACTAGATGAATGAAAAATCCTTAAAAATCTACAACAAGAGTATTTGTAAAACATTTAAGCCATCTGAGAAGGTAACCTTAACTGATTCCATCTGCCAGAAACACAATTCATATGCAGATGTTCTTTCCTAAACTCAGTTTTGCATTATCGTACCTTGTCTCATGGCTGTGATTTTTAGAAGAAAAGCTGTTACGTTCTCTGTTTGTATTTGTTTATGTATACCTATGTAGATGTGTTACAGATTTGTGATATTTTTCTATCTCTGAATGGTATTGCCAATTTGGTATTGCTCTTAATTTGTAAAGAGCTCTATTTAATTGACTTAAAGCAGTGCTATATAAACTAAGTATACTCTCAGAGATATAAAAACTAACGCAAATGTTTTAAAAGTTCATGTGGTTTAGAGTAATCTTTGATAAACAAAAGCTAGTTTAAGTTTCTTGGCTTAATTAAAATAGGCATGCTTTTAGTGTTATCAATAATAAATGTAATGTTAATATACAACTTTTATTTTACCTAGGTTTACTAAAAGTCAAATAAGCTCATGTTATGTCTGCTATAAAATTTGTCAGCAAGAAAGACAATGGTTAACTGTGAACCTTTTATGAATACACACAATTGTTAATAAGTAAATATATGTTAGATAAAAGTTTATAAATGAGCATTTCAAAAATAATTATGCTTTATGTTATATCTATATAGAAATAGTTTCCAGTCTTTTTGGTAATTTGAAATTTGAAAGTTTAACTGAGCTAAATTAAATGAGTGTCTTTGAATATATAGATCATTTTCAAATAAGATAAAATATTGACACATTAACTACTTAATATAGTTTTATCCACCTCTGATTCCATTTACATAGGAATTAAAACATTTGATTTTATTAGTAAACATGTTTTCTGTACATAAGAAAATTTGCTATGAGGAATAATATATTTTTGCAAATTATGAGATATATTTATGAATTTGCAAATTCACAGAATGCTAATGTAACAGTCTACAGTTATTTACTTCTTAGTTTTCACTAGGAATTAAGGATTCTAAGGATTAAGAGTTCTAGTAAATACTTGGTTAAAACTATTAGAAATTATAGGGTAAAAGAAGTGACCATGTATAAACAGTAAGGTAAATAAAATGACTGTTTCAGAATGTCAAAGATGTAAAACATAGGACAAAATCTGAAAGGATATTTTTAAAAGTTGTAGGTTTGTGCAAAAAGAATCTTGGGAAAGGCATTTTGTGTGTGGTCAAACTGGCTCAGATTTGAACGGATTTATTTAAGTTTTAGAAAAATTAGAATTTTGTTTTTCCTCTGTTAAACAAAGTTTTATTTATGATATGTTCTTAACATGAAATTGTACCCAAAGGTTTTTCTTTACCTTTAAAGTAATCTGCCTGGACAGCAAAGATGTTCTTACCAAAATAATTTACTGTGCTTCACGTTGTCTTTATCAGACTTGGATTACTTGAGAAAATCCAGTATTTTCACTATTAAGAGAGTTAAGTTTTGTTCACAACTACATTCTCTTCAGCATTTGCCTTTATCATCTTCTCTTGTCTCTTTGGTGACTTGAATTTTCCATAACAGTCAAAATAGTTACTAGAAGCCCTATTTTCCAGCAAGCATATCAATAACTTTTAAAGATGTAACCTAGATGTCCATCAGCAGATGAATGGATAAGAAAGCTGTGGTATATATGCACAATGGAGTATTACTCAGCCATTAAGAAGAATACATTTGAATCAGTTCTAATGAGGTGGATGAAACTGGAGCCGATTATACAGAGTGAAGTAAGCCAGGAAGAAAAACACCAGTACAGTATACTAACACATATATATGGAATTTAGAAAGATGGTAACAATAACCCTGTATGTGAGACAGCAAAAGAGACACAGATTTATAGAACAGTCTTTTGGACTCTGTGGGAGAGGGAGAGGGTAGGATGATTTGGGAGAATGGCATTGAAACATGTATAATAGCATATAAGAAACGAATCTCCAGTCTAGGTTCGATGCATGATACTGGATGCTTGGGGCTGGTGCACTGGGATGACCCAGAGAGATGGTATGGGGAGGGAGGTGGGAAGTGGGTTCAGGATGGGGAGCACGTGTACACCTGTGGCAGATTCATGTTGATGTATGGCAAAACCAATACAGTATTATAAAGTAAAATAAAGTAAATTAAAAAAAAAAAGAAAGAATAAAAAACTTTTGTATTTGTTCCAGGCGTGTACATAGAAGGAAAAAATAATAACCAAGACCTGTGTCAATCTTGAGTCACTTGTTTTGGGGACTGTGGTAACAGGATTGTACTATCCTTTCACTTCATGAGAAACTTTCTGGGGCACATGTTACCACAAATCTCAGGATTATGGCAATGCAGGGCCTCATCATCCCCTGTGACTCTGTACTTTAAAGACTGATATATTGAAGCTGTTAAACAGGCCTAAAAGAAAACCAAGGGCAGCATAAACAGGCCTAAAAGAAAACCAAGAGTGGAAATATACTCCTGGTGACAGCAGATTTATGCAGACCCTGCATTTCCCTTGGGACACATTTTAGTCCTGACCCCAGCAGCAAGTAGTGGGAGAACCCAAAACAGACTCCTTGAAGCTGATAAGAACAGTGTTTTCTTTCTTAATTTGCCCTAAGCACTTCTGCAGCTCTCAAAGGGAAGCTTGAGGAAATGAAAGTAAGTTTTCTCCCTTAAGAGCTGTTTGGCAGACTGACCAAACTTTCAGATGGTTATGTGACAATTACATAATTGTCACAACTAAATCTTATGAATTGAATAAGCAGATCATAGATTCTTATTCTTTAACTGTTGAAAGTTTTAGTATGTTAGAAGAAATGGCTTCTTGAGTTAAAGAAATAGGGCTTCTGAGTTCTAAACATTTGAACATTATATTTTGTTTTGGGGTTTTTTGATACTTCGAGATAGTAAATGATACAGTTCTATATTATTATGAGACTCAGATTAATTACTTAGTATCTTGAAATTTCCCATTTTGGAAGAAGCTATTAATATTCTATTACAATATTGTATAATATTAATATTGTATAATCAAACCCAACATAAAATATGTTGGATTTAGATGTGTGTGTTTGTGTATTCTCTTATAATGAAAGAATAATTTTTAGCTAAAGTCAAATCCATATTTTCACCTGACTCTCATTTAGCCTTCAAATTAAAACATAAAGAATAGAATTTAGCAAAAATATTGCAGTGTGTTGAGTTTAATAAGGGAGTTTCAGTTCACTAGTGGTTCAGTTCTTAAATGTATACATTTTAATGTTTCAGGTATACAGCAAAATGAACCAGTTAAACATATATAGCTATCCATTCTTTTTCCATATTGGTTATTATAGAATAATACAGTACTATATTATAGAATAATACTGTACTATACAGTAGATCCTTATAGTTACCTATATCTTAACTATAGCAGTGTGTATGAATTAATCCCAATCTCCTAATTTATTCCTTCTCCTAATGGTTTCCCTTTGATAACTATAAGTTTGATTTCAAGATCTGAGAATCTATATTTGTTTTGTAAATAAGCTCACTTGTGTCATTTTTTATTAGGTTCTTCATATAAGTGGTATCATATGGTATTTTTCTTTTTCTTTCTGACTTACTACTTAGTATCATAATATTTTGGTCCATCCATATTGCTGCAAATGGCATTATCTGTTCTTTTTTCATGGATGAATAGTATTCCGTTGTATACATGTAGCACATCTTTATTCACTCCTCTCTTGGTGGAAATTTAGATTGCTTCCATGTCTTGGCCATTGCAAAGAGTGCTCTGATGAACACTGAGGTACATGTGTCTTTTTGAAGTATGGTTTTCTCCTGATATATATTCCCAGGAGTGGGAATGTTGAATCATATAGTATCTATGTTTAGTTTTTTAAAGGAACCTCCGTTTTGTTTTTAATAATAGTTGTACCAGTTTTCATTCCCATCATCCATGCTGGAAGTTTTCCTTTTTTCCATACCCTCTCTAACATTTATTGTTTGTACATGTTTTGATGATGACCATTCTGACTGGTGTGAAGTGATAACAAAATTTGGCAAAATCTGACAAACTTACATTATTTGTTATCTCTAATTATCAAATGCCACAAATAAAGTACAGGAATGTCCTGCCTTGTCTATGGAAGGGTTGGCTACTATCATTACTGTTATTTCCAATCAGAGCTGTCTTCTGGAAACTAAAGTCATTAAAACTCAAAATCATAAGAATGATAGTGAAAGTGAAGGTTGCTCAGTCGGGTCCGACTCTTTGTAACCCCATGGACTATAGAGTCCATGGAATTCTGGAATGGGTAGAATACTGGAGTGGGTAGCTTTTCCCTTCTTCAGGGGATCTTCCCAATCCAGGGATCAAACCCAGGTCTCCCACATTTCAGGCAGATTCTTTACCAGCTGAACCACAGGGGAAGCCCAAGAATACTGGAGTGGGTAGGCTATCCATTCTCCAGTGTATCTTTCTGACCCAGGAATCAAACCAGGGTCTCCTGTATTGCAGGTGGATTCTTTACCAACTGAGCTATCAGGGAATACCCCACATCATAAGAATAAAACACTTCAAATTATAGCCTAAATGGTCGTTAACTTTATATAATAATGTACTTTTCAAAACCATATTTTATTAAATATTCCTTATAAGTAGATTAGCAACTTTGCTGGGGTTATCTTTCATTATAAATGAATTTGATTGGACTGTTTATCAGTCCAAATAGTAAAATAGTAATTAGTAAATAGTAATAGTAATTAGTAAATAGTGAAATAGTAATTAGTAAAATACATGATATATCACAAAATTAGAATCTTAGAACTTGATTTTTAACTAAAGTAATTTATGAGTGGGCTTCCCTGGTGACTCAGCGATAATCTGCCTTCCAATGCAGGAGATGTGGGTTGGATCCTTAGGTTGGGAAGATCCCCTGGAGAAGGAAATGACAACCTACTGCAGTATTCTTGTCTGGAAAATCCTATGGACAGAGGAGCATAGCGGGCTACAGTCCATGGGCTTGCAAAAGAGTTGGACACAACTTAGCAACTGAACAACAAACAACAAAAGCAATATATGAGTAGCTTTAAAAGAAGTCCTTTATTATGAAGAATGCCTATGTAATCCATATTCCTTTTCAAATGTGTGCATGCTTTTCTAGTCTTGTACATTCATAGAATTTATTTGTAGAAATTATAATAGTCTAATGATTTATGAGGTGTATTTAAAAATCATATTTAGATATTTTATGCAAATATAAAATCTATCTGAAGAAATAAAGTTTTCTATTTTGTTTTCTCTTCCAGCAATTAGATTCTATTTTAGGATCAATTTTATATTCTGAAATTTTCATATCTTTTATTTCAGTTTATTTCGTAGAATGGATTGAAGTCACATTTCTCCCTTGGTAGCCTTACTTTATCAATCTACTTCCTAAGAAATCTCACCTGTTCATAGGTTTACAATCAAAATTTTACTCAGAATTAATGTGTGATAAAAAGATGCCATAGGATTAGCATTTTCTTTTGTCCTTGAGGTTCATTTTACTCAATGTTCTGCTGCATATTACAATTCCAGATCTTATAAGGAGATGAAAATCAACACCTCCAAAGGATACTTCATTATCTTTCCTCTAGTGTAATGCTATATCCACTTTTTGTCCTTTATAACAGTGATTCCTAACTTGTGGTTACTCTGGACTGTTAAATATCTCCATCTATCTATCTATATATACACACACATATTTTCATATTATTTTCCATTATGATTTATTATAGGATATTGAATATAGTTTTCTGTGCTATGAAGGCTCTCGAAGTTATCTATTTTATATATATAGTCTTTTGAATCTTGGAGAAGGCAGTGGCAACCCACTCCAGTGTTCTTGCCTGGAGAATCCCAGGGGCGGTGGAGCCTGGTGGGCTGCCATCTATGGGGTCGCACAGAATCGGACATGACTGAAGCGACTTAGCAGCAGCAGCAGCAGCAGTTTCAATCTACTAATCCCAAACTCCAAATTTATTCATCCCTTATCCCCTCCCCCTTGGTAAACATAAGTTTGTTTTCTATTTCTGTGAGTCTCTATTTTATAAATTCATTCATATTATTTTTTAAATTGCATGTGTGAGTGATATCATATGATATTTGTCTTTCTCTGAGTTACTTTACTTAAAATGATAATCTCTATGTCCATGATGCTACAAATGGCATAATTTCTTTTTTATGGATGGACAGTATTCCATTGTGTTTATATATACCATGTCTTTATCTATTTAGCCATCAAAGGACATTTGGGCTGCTTCCTTGTCTTGGCCAGATAATCATGACCCAGATAATCATGATGGTATGATCACTCAGCTACAGCCAGACATCCTGGAATGGGAAGTCAAATGGGCCTTAGAAGCATCACTATGAACAAAGTTAGTGGAGGTGATTGGAATTCCAGTTGACCTGTTTCCAATCCTAAAAGATGATGCTGTATAAGTGCTGCATTCAATATGCCAGCAAAGTTGGAAAACTCATCAGTGGCCACAGGACTGGAAAAGGTCCGTTTTCATTCCAATTCCAAAGAAAGGCAATGCCAAAGAATGCTCCAACTACTGCACAATTGCACTCATCTCACATGATATTAAAGTAATGCTCAAAATTCTCCAAGCCAGGCTTCAATAGTACATGAACCGTGTACTTCTAGTTGTTCAAGCTGGTTTTAGAAAAGGCAGACAAACCAGAGACCAAATTGCCAACATCTGCTGGATCATTGTAAAAGCAAGAGAGTTCCAGAAAAACATCTACTTCTGCTTTATTGACTATGCCAAAGCCATTGACTGTGTGGATCAGAAACAGCTGTGAAAAATTCTTCAAGAGATGGGAATACCAGACCACATTACATGCCTCCTGAGAAATGTATGTGCAGGTAAAGAAGCAACAGTTAGAACTGGACATGGAGTAAATGGCTGGTTCCAAATTGGGAAAGCAGTACATTAAGGCTGTATATTATCACCCTGCTTATTTAACTTAAATGCAGAGTACATCATGAGAAATGGTGGACTAGATGAAGCACAAATTGGAATCAAGATTGCCAGGAGAAATATCAATAACTTCAGATATGCAGATGACACCACCCTTATGGCAGAAAGCAAAGGAACTAAAGAGCCTCTTGATAAAAGAGAAAGAAGAGAGTGAAAACATTGGCTTAAAACTCAACATTCAGAAAGCTAAGATCATGGCATCTGATCTCAACACTTCATGGCAAATAGATGGGGAGACAGTCGAAACAGTGAGAGAATTTATTTTTTCGGGCTCCAAAATCACTGCAGATGGTGACTGTGGCCATGAAATTAAAAAATGCTTGCTCCTTGGAAGAAAAGTTATGACCAATCTAGACAACATATTAAAAAGCAGAGACATTACTTTGTCAACAAAGGTCCGTCTAGTCAAAACTATGGTTTTTCCAGTGGTCATGTATGGATATGAAAGTTGGACTATAAAGAAAGCTAAGGACTGAAGAATTGATGCTTTTGAGCTGCAGTGTTGGAGAAGAGTCCTGAGAGTCCCTTGGACTGCAAGGAGATACAACCAGTCCATCCTAAAGGAAATCAGTCCTGAATATTCATTGGAAGGATTGATGCTGAAGCTGAAACTCAAATACTTTGGCCACCTGATGCAAAGAACTGATTCACTGGAAAAGACCCTGATGCTGGGAATGATTGAAGGCAGGAGCAGAAGGGGATGACAGAGGATGAGATAGTTGGATGGCATCACTGATTCGATGGACGTGATTTTGAGTAAACTCCGGGAGTTGGTGATGGACAGGGAGGCCTGGCATGCGCAGTCCATGGGGCTACAAAGAGTCGGATGCGACTGAGCAACTGAACTGAACTGAGTTGTCTTGACTGTTTTGAATAGTGGTGCTATAAACACTGGTGTACATGTATCATTTTCAATTAGAGTTTTCTCTGGATATATGATCAAGAGTAGGATTGTTGGATCATTCGGTAACTCTGTTTTTGTTTTTTTAAGGAATTTCTGTACTATTCTCCATAGTATCCATACTAATTTATATTCCTACTGACAGTGTAGGAGTGTTCCTTTTTCTGCATACCCTCTTCAGCATTTGTTACCTGTAGGCTTTCTAATGATGACTATGAGTTCTTTATATATTTTAATATTAACTCTTTCCAGATATATGATTTACAAATATTTTCCCTCATTCAGTAAATTTTTATTTTGTTGATGATTTCCTTTGCTGTGAAAAAGTTTCTAAGTTTGATGTAATCTCATTTATTTTTGTTCTTGTTGCCATTGCAACAAATCTTAAATTTTTTATGTTGCCATTAAAATGTTGAATATTTTTATAAAGGATGAGTTTGAAAATATATTGACTTTTAAAGCAAAATATAATAATGGAAACTTATTAAGTGTAAGATGTGAAAGCAAGTATGTGACTTCTAATGTTATGATTATTTAATTCAAATAACATCAAATTGATGAATAAAATGAAAGTGCCCTTTAGTAGACAAATGAAAAATATGCTCCAGTATATTCTGGGAATGAAATAATGTTCAGGACTAAAAAGGTAAGCTATTAAGCCATAAAAATATGTAGTAAATTCTTTTATTTTCATTTGAAGAAACTATGATTTAAAATTCTGTGTTAATTTCAGTTGTACAACATAATGATTTTTTGAAGATTATATTTCACTATAACTCAGCAGTGGCCACAGGACTGGAAAAGGTCAGTTTTTATTCCAATCCCAAAGAAAGGCAATGCCAAAGAATGCTCAAACTACCACACAATTGCACTCATCTCACATGCTAGTAAAGTAATGCTCAAAATTCTCCAAGCCAGGCTTCAGCAGTATGTGAACCGTGAACTTCCTGATGTTTAAGCTGGTTGTAGAAAAGGTAGAGGAACCAGAGATCAAATTGTCAACATCTGCTGGATCATGGAAAAACCAAGAGAGTTCCAGAAAAACATCTATTTCTGCTTTATTGACTATGCCAAAGCCTTTGACTGTGTGGATCACAAAAAACTGTGGAGAATTCTGAAAGAGATGGGAATACCAGACCACCTGACCTGCCTCTTGAGAAATCTGTATGCAGGTCAGGAAGCAACAGTTAGAACTGGACATGGAACAACAGACTGGTTCCAAATAGGAAAAGGAGTACATCAGGGCTGTATATTGTCACCCTGCTTATTTAACTTCTATGCAGAGTACATCAAACGCTGGACTGGAAGAAACAAAAGCTGGAATCAAGATTGCTGGGAGAAATATCAATCACCTCAGATATGCAGATGACACCACCCTTATGGCAGAAAGTGAAGAGGAACTAAAAAGCCTCTTGATGAAAGTGAAAGAGGAGAGTGAAAAAGTTGGCTCAAAGCTCAACATTCAGAAAACGAAGATCATGGCAACCAGTCCCTTCACTTCATGGAAAATAGATGGGGAAACAGTGGAAAGAGTTTCAGACTTTATTTTTTGAGGCTCCAAAATCACTGCAGATGGTGACTGCAGCCATGACATTAAAAGACGCTTATTCCTTGGAAGAAAAGTTATGATCAACCTAGATAGTATATTCAAAAGCAGAGACATTACTTTGCCGACTAAGGTCCGTCTAGTCAAGGCCATGGTTTTTCCAGTGGTCATGTATGGATGTGAGAGTTGGACTGTGAAGAAGGCTGAGTGCTGAAGAATTGATGCGTTTGAACGGTGGTGTTGAAGAAGACTCTTGAGAGTCCCTTGGACTTCAGGGAGATCCAACCAGTCCATTCTGAAGGAGATCAGCCCTGGGATTTCTTTGGAAGGAATGATGCTAACGCTGAAACTCCAGTACTTTGGCCACCTCATGCGAAGTGTTGACTCATTGCAAAAGACTCTGATGCTGGGAGGGATTGGGGGCAGGAGGAGAAGGGGACGACAGAGGATGAGATGGCTGGATGGCATCACTGACTCGATGGACATGAGTCTGAGTGAACTCCAGGAGTTGGTGATGGACAGGGAGGCCTGGCGTGCTGCGATTCATGTGGTCGCAGAGAGTCGGACATGACTGAGCAACTGAACTGAACTGATAGGTTATTACAAGATATTAAATAAAATTGTCTGTGCTACATAGTAGAAAAAACAACAACAACAAAAACAAATAACATCAAATTAAGTTTAAGTGATCTTGGAATAAAACAGAAAAGACAGAATTAATATGCCAAGGAAAACATATTGGCATATTTTGTCATAATTAATTATTCAACAGCTTCTCAGATATTGTTTTTTTTGTGTAACATTTTATAAATAAAAGCTTAATTTGGGGACGAAATCCTTAAGAAGCCTTGGAAATATTTTATTTTATTTTATGTTTTTCAAAGTGTCAGGATTTAATTTTAACTTTATATCAGTTAGCTGTCTTATCAGGATAACCCACTGATGAAAATAAAATAAAAATTTATTTCTTCCAATTACATTCTTTATTGTGCTTCATCTCCCTAAAATTTTTTTCAAGTATTTATATATTATTTTAAAATATTTCTGGAGCTAATTGATTTACAAATGTGTTGATTTCAGGTGTAAATTATTCTCTGAAAATTACATAAACTACTGGAACCATTTTTCATTTCATAACAATTGTTTTTTAAAATTGTAGCGCTACACCTCATATGATCAGTACAGCTTTGAAGGATTAAAAATTTTCTAACTCACACTAGAATCTGAGACTAGTTTTGGGAACAGAACAACAAAATTTTGCACATGTGTTGTGGAGGAAAAGGAGACTTAGCCTCATATATTTAATGAAAACACAGTAGTCGCTCTAGGAATTGTTTACCCCTAATAAATGCTACAAGAGCTGTAGCTTAAAGCAACACAAATTTATTATGTTAAAATTCTGGAAGTCAGAAATGACAGTGTTTACTGGACTAGTATCAAGATATCTTATGAGTTCTTTGTGAATGCTGTAGGAAAATGGTCCCCAACCTTTTGGGCACCAGAGACCCATTTTGTGAGACAGTATTTCTTGGATGGAGGTGGAAGGATAGTTTCAGTTTCACCCACCGCTCACCCCCTTCTGTGCAGCCTGATTCCAAACAGGCCAGGGACAGGTACTGGTCCATGGCATGGGGGTTGGGGATCCTTGCTCTAGAGAGAATTTGTTCTTTTGTCTTGTCAGCCTCTGGAGGGTACCTGCATCCCTTAGCTCTTAGCAACTTCATCCCATGTGTAGCATTTTCAAATCTTTCTAACCCTGGACCTCTTGTTTCTCTTTTATAAAAAACCTCATGATTGCAAAATTTCAATTCCACAAGAATATATGTGGAAATATTTGGTGGGTTCCAGCATCCTGTCTATGGTGGTTGTTCAACAGCTAGTTGTGATTTTGATTGGAGGAGGTAAGCACATGCCTTCTGCTCTGCCATCCTGAACCAATCTATGTGTATAGTATTTGAAGAAGCCACATTTGGATTCTAGAGGAGCAATAAAAAGTGGTGAAAAGTATACAGGCTTTGGTGCTGTTTAGAGCAGGTTCAGACCCTAGAGCTACTACTTGCCAGCTAATGAATAATTTTCCACAAGTTCTATACTATTCATTCTCTCTCTAGATCAGTTTCATCATTTATTGAATGGAGATATAAGAACCCTTCAATTTATGGTTTTGTTTTGTTTTTTTTTTTAATGAGAGCTACAAATATTTTACCTAGTATGTTGCCATGAAATTAAAAGATGCTTGCACCTTGGAAGGAAAACTGTGACAAACCTACACAGCATATTAAAAAGCAGAGACATCACTTTGCAAGGTTCATCTAGCCAAAGCTATAGTTTTTCCAGTAGTCACGTACAGATGTGAGAGTTGGACCATAAAGAAAGCTGAACATGAAAGAATTGATGCTTTCAAATTGTGGTGTTGGAGAAGACTCTTGAGAATCCCTTGGATGGCAAGGAGATCCATCCAGTCAATCCTAAAGGAAATCAGTCCTGAACATTCATTGGAAGGACTGATACTGAAGCTGAAGCTCCAATACTTTGGCCACCTGATGCAAAGAGCTGACTCATTGGAAAGGACCCTATTGCTGGGAAATACTGAAGCCAAGAGGAGAAATGGCTGACAGAGGATGAGATAGTTAGGTGGCATGACTGATTCAGTGGGCATGTGTGTGTGTTCTAAGTCACTTTAGCCATGTCCGACTCTTTGCAACTCCATGGAACATAAGCCCTCCAGGCTTCTCTGTTCATGGCATTCTCCAGGCAAGAATGCTGGAGTGGGTTGCCATTTCCTACTCCAGGCAATCTTCTCAACCCAGGGATCAAACCTGAGTCTCCTACATTTCTTGCATTGGCAGGCGGATTCTTTATCACTAGCCTCACCTGGGAAATTTGAGCAAACTCCAGGAGATAGTTAAGGACAGGGAATCCTGGCATGCTGCAGTTTATGGCGTTACAAAGAGTTGGACATGACTTGGTGAATGAAGATGTTGCAAAGTGCTTGTTGTTAGTGATACTATTATTATACAAATTAATTTATACATATACTTGGAAGTCCTAAAATTACATTATTTTCCAGATACTTTTTTCCTAATTCAGTGCCAGACTCTATTGTTGCTGAACATTTAAACACATCTGTAAAACTTAAAGTGACAAAAACTGTTTAGAGTTTAAATACGAAAATCAAGGGAAGGTCAGGGAAATCTATGAATTTTAGATTTTGAGACTCACCTTTAAATTTTGAGTAGGGTTTTAGTTGCCATGTTAGGTGGGAAAGGGAATTCCAGAAAGGTGACACAACGTGAAAGGGGCATGCACATGCATGAATGTGCACGTGTAATTAGTTTATTTCAGATTATACAATTTGTGGGTTTTTTTTTTTTACTGATATCTAGAACATAAACCCATGTAATTATGAGCTTAATAACTCTTTTAGTGAGAGTGTTAACTATAATATCCAACAGTGTAGTAGTTCAGCTTTTATGTGAGATCTAATTAAAACATAAAGATGTTTTCAAAGTGCAATAATATTGCTTTGGAAATTCATGTTTTTCTCATTTTTAACCACATATTTTTATTTCATTAATATTCCCTAATGAAAATGAGAATTTCAGCTTAATTATTAAGTATATTACTTAAAGTAAGGACCACCCACACAGAAAATAAAAAGAGGGGAAAGAAGAAAACAAAGAGTACTCTTGCACTTGTATTCATACTTATATTCATCTAACCATCCATTCATTGCAGGCCTATCCTGTATGCCACCCACACTGTCCTAGACATAGAAGGACTTAATCATCACATAGATTTGAGAGACGGAAATGTCCATAGTTGTAGCAGAGGGAGTATTTTGGAGGGGATTGCTACCTGAAATAGAGAACAACATGAATAGAGACAGAGAGGGAAGGAATGGCCTGCCATTTGTCATTTAGCAGGAATAAGGCCAAGGCACCCTATAGGAGTTCAGCTGCAGAGGTAGTTGGGATCCATACTACAGAAAGTACTGAAGTCTTGCTAACATTTCTATATATTTCCTCCTCATTGAGAGCTCTTGCCATTGGATGATTCATCCCAGTTAAGTTTCCTTTCTTTCCTCTCTGGTCTAGCCCAGTCAGGTCACTTTAATAACCCTCCTTGTCTTATCCATTAATATTCCAGAGCACCTGTCTTTACCTATTCAGCTTTGCATCAATACAAACATTAGTCTTACATTCCTTATGTAAGAAGTGCTGAGCAATGCAAGAGAAAGCCACACATTCAGAAGAGAAAAAAATATACACAAAATCTTATGGAATTATGCCACTGAAAATCTATGGTCTCTAGTGACAGCTGGTTCCTAAATGTCCTGATAGTTGGGCTAGACCAATCAAATCAGGGCTAGCCTGACTCAAGTCCCTTGCTCTACAGTTACTGCCCATATTTTATATATGTTCTACTGGGCATGTTAAAAAAAAAATGTGTGTACTTCTTAATCTGTGTATATACATAGAGCTCAATTCTATTATCATCGAATAGTTTGTTCCTGAACTTCATATAAATAAGTTTCACAATATAAATACTCTTCTGGATTTTCAAAAATTTATGTTGATGGTAATAGTCATCCATGAATGTTTGAAAGAACTCACTAGTTTAGAATGAACTGGACTATTTGTGTCTGGAGCTTTCTTTCTGAGAAGTCGTAAATTATAAATTCAGTATCTTTAGTAGATAAAATGCTATTTGGACTTTACTCATAATAAATTATTTTTTTCAAGGAATGTGTACATTTCATTTCTGTTTTCAAATTGGCAAAAGGTTTGAAATATATGCTTTCAAAGACATGCTTTCATTTCTGTATTTGCATGCTTTTTTAAAAAAAAA
Source organism: Budorcas taxicolor (assembly GCF_023091745.1). Lineage (NCBI taxonomy): Eukaryota > Metazoa > Chordata > Mammalia > Artiodactyla > Bovidae > Budorcas > Budorcas taxicolor. The sequence goes on along the minus strand of NC_068916.1, from coordinate 32,621,810 downwards.
TTAATTTCTTTTTTTAAACCATTTAAATAGCTGTTTATTTTTTTAATATAAATATTTATTTTAATTGAGGCTAATTACTTTACAATATTGTATTGGTTTTGCCATACATCAACATGAATCCACCACGGGTGTGTTATACATGGTTACTTTGAAATCTTTAACTGCTAACTTTGAAGTTTGCACTCTATCTGGGTCTGTTTATATTCATAATTTTGCCTCTCAATTACTAGTCACTTATTTTCTTCATTCCATGTCAAGATAGTATTATTATTACAAATATTTATTATGTTCCTGTCATTGCAAAGAATGGAGATTCTAGATTATGTGACCTTTAGTTCAGTTCAGTCTCTCAGTTCTGTCCAACTCTTTATGACCCCGTGGGCTGAAGCATGCCAGGCTTCCTGTCCATCACCAACTCCATGAGCATGCTCAAACTCATGTCCATCGAGTTAGTGATGCCATCCAACCATCTCATCCTCTGTTTTCCCCTTCTTCTTCTGCCTTCAATCTTCGCCACATCAGGGTCTTTTCCAATGAGTCAGCTCTTTGCCTCAGGTGGCCAAAGTATTGGAGCTTTAGTATCAGTCCTTCTAATGAATATTCTGGACTGATGTGAAGAACTGACTCACTGTAAAAGACCCTGATGCTGGGAAAGACATAAATCAAGGGAAAGACAGCTTTCATCTTTTTATGTAATTTCTATGTTATGCTTTTTAAGGTATTCAGCTAGTTTACTGACATTTCAAATTTTTTTGGCATAAAGTTTTTCATAAAGTACTGTTCCTATCTGTTCAATATGTATTCAAAAAATCTGTAGTGATGATCTTCCTTCATTCCTAATATTGTTTCTATCTACCTTTTGTCTTTTTGTCTTTATCATTCTTACTAGAGAATTAATAATTTTATTAGCTTTTTAAAGAAATAACATTGATTTGGGGGATTTTCTCAGTATTTCTTTTTAATGTTACAGATTTTTGCCATTTTCTTTATTTTTCCATGTTTTCTAACTCCTTGTACTCTACTATAAACCATTGATATTCTCCTTTTCTAAAATGTACATTTAGTACTATACATTTTCCTGTAAACTTTGCTTTAGATGTTTCCCACATGTATTAAAACTGTTTTTAGTACCATTCAGTAAAAAAAATATAATTACTACTTTTAATTATTATGTGCTCATCATTTATTTAGAAGTATACTGTTGATTTGCAGTGTAGTAGAACTTTCTGTTTGTCTTTAAAATATTCAATCCTGGGTTAAATATTGTATAATCAGAGGACAGTTCTTTATATTTTCAATTCTTTGAACTATGTTAAAACATTTTATAGCCTAGTATATGGCTTATCTTGGTAAATGTTCAAATTTCACATAAAGATACTGGGTAATTCTACAGTTATCTGGTGTTCTACATATATCAATTAAATTAAAATCTCTTTATACCTTCAAATACATCTTTCTAAATTGATATTTTATCTGTGTAGACTATAATTTACTATGAAAAAGTACTAACATCTACTTCTATTATTATGAATTTTACTTTTTTCTTTTTCCTGTCAGTTTTAGCTTCATGTATTTTGAAGCTGTTATTTGGTGATTGGAAATTGATCATTTTTATATCTTACATCCTAGTATTTTTAACTTACAAAAATATGTTTGTTTGTTTTTTTTCCTTTAAAATCTAATTAAAATACTTTATCAACTTTTTTGGCATATATTTTTCCAACTATTACTGTTTAAATTTCTTTTTTTTCTTTTTTTTACATTTAAGTGAGTCTCTTCTAAGATGTATATACTTGCATTGTTGGAGGAGGGCATGGCAATTCACTCCAGTATTTTTGCCTGAAGAATCCCACTGACAGAGGTGCCTGTGGGGCTACAGTCCATGTGGTAACAAAGAGTTGGACAAGACTGATGAGACTTAGGACAGCACAGCATAGTTGCATTGTTAAATTGATTCTGTTGCCAAAACTCAGCATCTGTTCGCTGGTGCCAAATAGAAATGCACAGACAGACTTTTGGGTGAAGCAGAAAAAAGTAGCTTTATTGCTTTGCCAGGCAAAAAAGGCCACAGCAGGAGAACCTCAAAACTGTGTGTCCTGACTTGGATGGGTAGTGAAGAGTCTTATGGTGTTCAAAGTACATGACGTGATCAGCTTGTGGACATTTTTCTGATTGGTTGGTGCTTAGGTAATCTAGAGTCAGCATCATCAGCTTTCTGGTTCCAGCTGGCCTGGCGTCTGTGTGCTTGTGGGTGCATATGGTTAACTTCTACTGATATGAGTTTAACTATCTACAAAACACCTCAAAGGACTTGACTCAGAATATTGTCTATAGTTCTTGAAAGAAAGTGAAAGTGAAGTCGCTCAGTCATGTCCAGCTCTTGACAACCCCATGGACTATAGCCCACCAGGCTCCTCCATCCATGGGATTTTCCAGGCAAGAATACTGAAGTGGGTTGCCATTATCTTCTTTAGCTGATCTTCTGACTCAGGGATCAAAGCCAGGCCTCCCACATTACAGCCGGATTCTTTACAATTGTTCTTGAGGAGGAACTAAATATTTGACTAGTGGTTTTCTACAGACGGAAGGCAAGTGAATAGCATCAATGGGAGTCTATTCTGAGAAGGCCTCATAGGGTCCTGCTCAGTTACAACTCCAACATTGTTTGAATTTCAATTGGCTTATTATTCACCTTACATGTAGCCCATTATCTGATATATCTACAATGTTAAAACTGCTACCTTATATATATATATTTAAACCAACCATAATTATTCAAGGAAATATTTTTACATGCTCAGTTCAGGTCAGTCTCTCAGTCATGTCTGACTCTTTGTTACCCCATGAATTGCAGCACACCAGGACTCCTTGTCCATCACCAACTCCCAAGGTTCCCTCAAACTCATGTCCATCAAGTCTGTGATGCCATCCAGCCATTTCATCCTCTGTTGTCCCCTTCTCCCTCCTGCCCACAATCCCTCCCAGCATCAGAGTCTTTTCCAATGAGTCAGCTCTTCTCATGAGGTGGCCAAAGTACTGGAGTTTCAGCTTTAGCATCACTTCTTCCAAAGAACACCCAGGACTGATCTCCTTTACAATGGACTGGTTGGATCTCCTTGCAGTCCAAGGGTCTCTCAAGAGTCTTCTCCAACACCACAGTTCAAAAACATCAATCTTCAGTGCTCAGCTTTCTTCACAGTCCAACTCTCACAGCCATACATGATTACTGGAAAAACCATAGCCTTGATTAGATGGACCTTTATTGACAAAGTAATGTCTCTGCTTTTGAATATGCTGTCTAGGTTGGTTTTAACTTTCCTTCCAAGGAGTAAGTGTGTTTAGTTTCATGGCTGCAGTCACCATCTGCAGTGATTTTGGAGCCCAAAATAAGAAAGTCTGACACTGTTTCCACTGTTTCCCCATCTATTTCCCATGAAGTGATGGGACCAGATGCCATATTCTTAGTTTTATGAATATTGAGCTTCAAGCCAACTTTTTCACTCTCCTTTTTTACTTTCATCAAGAGGCTTTTGAGTTCCTCTTCACTTTCTGCCATAAGGGTGGTGTCATCGGCATATCTGAGGTTATTGATATTTCTCCCAGCAATCTTGATTCTCTTGTGCCTCTAACAGTCCAGTATTTCTCATGATGTACTCTGAATATAAGTTAAATAAGCAGGGTGACAATATACAGCCTTGACATACTCCTTTTCCTATTTAGAACCAGTCTGTTGTTCCCCATGTCCAGTTCTAACTGTTGCTTCCTGACCTGCATACAGATTTCTCAAGAGGCAGATCAGGTGGTCTGGAATGCCCATCTCTTTCAGAATTTTCCACAGTTTATTGTGATCCACACAGTCAAAGGCTTTGGCATAGTCAATAAAGCAGAAATAGATGTTTTCCTGGAATTCTGTTGCTTTTTTGATGATCCAGCAGATGCTGGCAATTTGATCTCTGGTTCCTCTGCCTTTTCTAAAACCAGCTTAAACATCAGGAAGTTCACGGTTCATGTATTGCTGAAGCCTGGCTTGGAGAATTTTGAGCATTGCTTTGCTAGCATGTGAGATGAGTATAATTGTGCAGTAGTTTGAGCATTCTTTGGCATTGTCTTTCTTTGGGATTGGAATGAAAACTGACCTTTTCCAGTCCTATGGCCACTGCTGAGTTTCCCAAATTTGATGACATATTGAGTGCAGCACTTTCACAGCATCATCTTTCAGGATTTTATATGCTATCTTAATCTTAATTCTGCCTTCAATAATTTAAGTTATGGTTAATCAATTGTATCAGTTGTATTTATTGAATATCATTTTTTTGTCAGTTGTAGTGTGTGCTAAGTTACTTCAGTCATGTCTGACTCTTTGGTATCCTATGGAATTAGCCCACAGGCTCCTCTGTCCATGGGATTCTCCAGGAAAGAATACTGGAGTGGATTGCTATTTCCTCTTCTAGAGGATTTTTCTGGGATCAAACCCACATCTCTTGCATCTCCTATATTGGCAGATGGGTTCTTTACCACTAGCACCACTAGGAAGCCTGTTATTTGTCAAGAAATAACAATTATTTTTATTAAACAGTATTAGTTTTCACAACAACTTGAAAGAGCATTTGTTGGCATAATTCATTTTGCAGATTAGAAAGCTTAGTTTCAAAAGTAAAGTAGCATACTGATAAATAGTATCTATAGACAGTTCATATGGAGGCAAACCCCTTTATTTTTCTACTTTTTCATTCTGAAAGGTATCATTGCAAAGACATCCTTGAGGAATAATAATGCGTTTAACCATGATTAGAATTTTTAATTAATGTCATGACTTCTAGTGTCTTTTTAAAAAAGTGAATCAGTTATACTCATAAGTATATACTCAATCTTTTTTAAAAAGATATTTATAGATACTTATTTTTGCAGCACTTGGTCTTAGCTGTAGCACGGGCTTGCTCAATAGTGGCAAATGGGGCCACTCTTCGTTGTGCTGTGCAGGCCTCTCACTGCTGCATAGCATGGGCTCCAGGGCATGCAGGCTTCAGTAGCTCCAGCATGCAAACTCTGTAGCTGTGGCTTGTAGTCTCCAGAGCTCAAGCTCAGTAGTTTGGTGCACTGACCCAGTTACTCCATGACATGTGGTATCTTCCTGGACCAGGGATGGAAACTGTGTCTCCTGCATTGGCAGGTGGATTCTTATCCACTGTCTCACCAGGGAAGCCCCCTTCTAGTGTCTTTTACATCATGTCCTACTGATGTGACAGTATGAGTAGTTTATATCTTTCTGTTTACTCCATCTATTTTTATAAACTAATCTTGATATAGAAGAGTAGAGCTTTTCAAAATCCAAGACTAAATGTAAATTGTTAATCATTGAGGTAAGCTACCCACATAGAGAATCCTTTTATTATTTTTTTATTCATCCACCCTCTTCCTCTCCCTCAGAGTCCAAAAGTCCGTTCTATACATCTGTGTCTCTTTTGCTGTCTTGCATACAGGGTTATCATTACCATCTTTCTAAATTCCATATGTATGTGTTAGTATATTGTATTGGTGTTTTTCTTTCTGACTTACCTAACACACCTTCAGTGTGTGTGAGGAAAGCATGCATACGCACGAGAGAGAGTGACTATACGTGGCACCCTATTACCATAGATTAAAATTTTAGCTGCAAAATGGAAAAAAAGACAAGTGTCATTGGGGTACGAGAGGCATAGAGCTGGAATTATGTATAAGAAAACAATGGAGGAATTTAACAAGACCATGGCATAATACAGGTTGCATATTTGATAAAGTATTCTGCCAACGTTATGGAATGGGTTGGCACATCAGTTAGAGATACTGCAATAGTCAAGATAAAAAAAAAAATGGTAGGAATATGGAATCTATCTCATATATCTAATCATTGTTTACAACAGGTCCTAACAAGGTATAGTCTATTCCCTGAAAAGTCAGCCTTTTAAAAAACATTTGAAGAGAAAATAGGAAGATGGTATTGAGTTCTTATCCAAAAGGAAAAATAAAATTTGGCCTTGGATATTTCAGATTCTTGTTGCTTTGCTCTTAAATTTGACAGACTGGAAAGTATGTCTGTAAACAAGAAAAGATGTGGATCAGAGGAAACTTACATGTGCTTTTTTAAAATATGGTAGTTTGCCAGTTACCTCCCAGGAGATACATAGGCAGTAAAATTAATGCAGTGCTTGCCAGGCATAAATTGTCACTTGTCCCCTGGATGTAGAGAGTTGCTACGTTTTCATAGGCAGCAGTTTATTTCCCAGCATTACTTAATATTCATTATACCATCGAGGGCACCACCATTTGCTTTTAAACACAAGAATGTGACATTCAATATAAGATTTACAGCAGTACCTTACTTTTGAAGAAACTTTTAATACACTGTGTTATTTCAGGGCCCTGTGTATTTAGGGGTGACAGATTTTAAGCAGGCACATTTCTCCTCCTCAAAACTAGTAGTAATAAAATCATTGTGTCGAACAAAAGTCAAATATAACATCTATTGCTTAAAATGAACTTCTCCAGTAAAATGTTGTCTAATGCACTAAAATAGTCTACTGCAACATTTTTATTAGATATAATAAGACAAGCAAAATTAAGTTGAAGGCTGGGAGAAAGGGAAAAAGGAAAGACAAGGAGTTCTCACATATGTGTAATTATGTAAATTGATAGAAAGTCAAAGTTATATTTTCTATCTTAGAATTGACAAAACAGGCTTATATTTTCTATAATGAAATTTAGTTTCATTTATCAGAATTTCTTAAAAAGGGTTGATTTGAATGTTGGTTCTAGTCCAATATCTTTTTCTTGACACAGGCTAATTGCCATTGATAGCTAAATAGGAGATTAAGGGCTTGAGATGTTATGGGAGTCTGCAAATGAGAATCTATCCCAGTGACAAACATACATGAATGTTTTTAATTCTCTATTCTATAATTTATTCTTAATATAAATGTTGTAATTTTCTGTATAAATCCATGTGTATGTGTTACGTCACTTCAGTCATATCCCACTCTGTGACCCTATGGACTGTAGCCCACCCATGGGCTCTTCTGTCCATGAGATTCCCCAGGTACGACTATTGGGGTGGGTTGCCATGCCCTTTTCCAGGGTAAATAAAGCTGTAGTTCATGCTAAATATCATTCTTTGATTCTTTAAAACCATTATCAATTTTTTACTAATATAATGCCCAGTTTGTGTTTTGACACATTTTACTATGAAATGTTTCCAGTGTTTCCAAATGTTTCCAAATCTAATGCAAGCTTTATTAATGAAGTTTGCTTGATTTTAATACATTTTCTTGTCAAAGCATTTTTGTGGATTCTATTTGAATATACAATTTATCTGTTTCAGGTATTCATTGAAACATCTAGTGAAAGGCTTAGTGTTGTTCTCCATGATTCAATCTTTATTTAAGGGCATGATTCAAGCAAATATACTGATGTTATTTTAGAATTACAGGTTGTAATTTCAGAATTAGGTTATGAAGGAAGACAGAATCAGAGTTCAGATAAATTTCAGGTAGTGAAAATGAATAAAGATTAACAGGTTCAATTCAAGTGAGAAATAGATTTAAGGGTCTAGATCTGATAGATAGAGTGCCTGATGAACTATGGATGGAGATTTGTGACATTGTACAGGAGACACGGATCAAGACCATCCCCGTGGAAAAGAAATGCAAAATAGCAAAATGGCTGTCTGGGGAGGCCTTATAAATAGCTGTGAAAAGAAGAGAAGTGAAAAGCGAAAGAGAAAAGGAAAGATATAAGCATCTGAATGCAGAGTTCCAAAGAATAGAAAGGAGAGATAAAAAAGCCTTCTTCAGCGATCAATGCAAAGTAATAGAGGAAAACAACAGAATGGGAAAGACTAGAGATCTCTTCAAGAAAATTAGAGACACCAAGGGAACATTTCATGCAAAGATGGGCTCGATAAAGGACAGAAATGGTATGGACCTAACAGAAGCAGGAGATATTAAGAAGAGGTGGCAAGAATATAAAGAAGAACTGTACAAAAAAGATCTTCACGACCCAGATAATCACGATGGTGTGATCACTCACACTCACCTAGAGCCAGACATCCTGGAATGTGAAGTCAAGTGAGCCTTAGAAAGCATCACTATGAACAAAGCTAGTGGAGGTGATAGAATTCCAGTTGAGCTATTTCAAATCCTGGAAGATGATGGTGTGAAAGTACTGCACTCACTATGCCAGCAAATTTGGAAAACTCAGCAGTGGCCACAGGACTGGAAAAGGTCAATTCTCATTCTAATCCCAAAGAAAGGCAATGCCAAAGAATGCTCAAACTACCACACAATTGCACTCATCTCACATGGCTAGTAAAGTAATGCTCAAAAATCTCCAAGCCAGGCTTCAGCAATATGTGAACCATGAACTCCCAGATGTTCAAGCTGGTTTTAGAAAAGGCAGAGGAACCAGAGATCAAATTGCCAGCATCCACTGGATCATTGAAAAAGCAAGAGAGTTCCAGAAAAATATCTATTTCTATATTATTGACTATGCCAAAGCCTTTGACTATGTGGATCACAATAAACTGTGGAAAATTCTGAAAAAGTTGGGAATACCAGACCACCTGACCTGCCTCTTGAGAAACCTATATGCAGGTCAGGAAGCAACAGATAGAACTGGACATGGAACAACAGAGTGCTTCCAAATAGGAAAAGGAGTACGTCAAGGCCGTATATTCTCACCCTGCTTATTTAACTTATATGCAGAGTACATCATGAGAAACGCTGGGTTGGAAGAAGTACAAGCTGGAATCAAGATTGCCAGGAGAAATATCAATAACTTCAGCTTTGAAGATGACACCACCCTGATGGCAGAAAAGAAGAAAAACTAAAAAGCCTCTTGATGAAAGTGAAAGAGGAGAGTGAAAAAGTTGGCTTGAAGCTCAACATTCAGAAAACAAAGATCATGGCATCTGGTCCCATCACTTCATGGGAAATAGATGGGGAAACAGTGGAAACAGTGTCAGACTTTATTTTTTTTGGCCTCAAAAATCACTGCAGATGGTGACTGCAGAAACGAAATTAAAAGACACTTACTCCTTGGAAGGAAAGTTATACCCAACCTAGATAGCATATTGAAAAGCAGAGATATTACTTTGCCAACAAAGGTCTGTCTAGTCAAGGCTATGGTTTTTCTATTGGTCATGTATGGATGTGAGAGTTGGACTGTGAAGAAAGGTGACTGCCGAAGAACTGATGTTTTTGAACTGTGGTGTTGGAGAGACTCTTGAGAGTCCCTTGGACTGCAAGGAGATCCAATCAGTCCATTCTGAAGGAGATTAGGCCTGGGTGTTCTTTGGAAGGACTGATGCTAAAGCTGAAACTCCAGTACTTTGGCCACCTCATGCGAAGAGTTGACTCATTGGAAAAGACCCTGATGCTGGATGGGATTGGGGGCAGGAGGAGAAGGGGATGACAGAGGATGAGATGGCTGGATGGCATCACCGACTCGATGGACATGAGTTTGGGTTAACTACCGGAGTTGGTGATGGACAGGGAGGCCTGGCATGCTGCAATTCATGGGGTCGCAAAGAACTGGACACCACTGAGAGACTGGACTGAACTGAACTGAAAGTCCCACATTCATGTTTTAAAAATAAAATTCCGAAATTGTAATATATATCTGATATAAAAATGTGAAAATAAACCATTAAAAATTTCAGTTAACTGAAAATAGAAGTGTTATCTGAATTCTTTTAATGGTCATGTGAGTATATTTTCTGTCTATTTCCTCTGTATATCAACCATAGCCCTTTTAAATAACCTTTCACATGGCATTGATGGGTAAAAATAAGCAGTGAAAAGGAGGAAAGAGATTGGTCTTCTTAACTTCTGCCTGTAAAAGGTGCATGACCTGTGGTTTCACACATCTGGAATTCAGTGTCTTCCTCTGTCAAAAGAAGAGCTGGTGTAATCGATCACTAAGATTTCTTTTAGCTTTATTTTCCAATAGTGAATATGAATTTATGTAACAGCCCTTATGTAGTAAGACTTATGTGTTTCAAAGTAGTCAACTAGGATATTGTCATGGTTTTATGTTGCATACACCGTTTGAAAAACTTTCGTATAATAAAGAAAGTAGATATATCTCAGAAGCCAAAATGTGAATCAATGGATATAGCCAAAATTTTTATTTTACTAAACAGAGAAGTGTCACTTTTAGCATTCAAAAAGTCTGACCATCTGCCAGAGAAATTTTAGAGAAAAGGTCTATGGTCAGTAGAAGATAGAAATAATCCAGGTTCATCTTTGGATATAAGTTGGGCCTTTATATTATGCATAATACAAGTGTTTTCTAAGTAGAATTACAGTCAGTTGAAATACCTTGAAAAGATTTGAAACATTTTTTTTTTCATTTAAGACTATTATGCTAAAAAACTTCAAGAAATAGAAAAACACTTCATGATAATATGTTTCCTCCAAGGAGCCATTAATACCTATAGGCATGCTCCAATAATGATACACGGTTTATTTCATAATTCACTTGACTACCATCTCCCTTATAACCCCATTGTCCCTGTCTAATAGGTCTTTGTGTCATATCCGTTTCACCCTCCGTAAGTGCTAGAATTCATTAATCTGATCTACATAAAATCGATCTAAAGATTCTTTCTGTTTTTTATTTCTCTCTTCTACATGAGGTTTTCAACAATGCCGTAGAAAAAGATCCATTAGAGTGGATGTAGTAGAATGATGATATGAAGAAAGGAAAATTCCTAGATTATCATCACAGAGTTATCAAGAATGAGTGTAATCTAGTGGCCTCATGAAGTAGTTGCCCTAGATCTTTAAGAACCTACGCAACACTCAGTATACTTCAGAAACACAAGCTGAAAAAAACTCATAAAATATGAAGCTTCTTCTCAGGGTTAAATTTAACCCTTAATAATGATAATTCTGTTACCTATTAATAATGTTATTGAATTATTTAAATAGTAACTGCCAAAGTTAGTGTTTACTCAACGTGCATTTTTAGGATCTTCAAACTATATCTTCAATGCATATCATCATTTCCTCAATTTTAAAGTGAGGGAAACTGAGACTCAGAAATGATGAGTATTGCCACCAAGTCAATAACCAGAAAATATTGGAAATGAAATGCAAATGCTGAATTTGGGGTTATAGAGTCTAATCTTTTGAATACAGTTTGCTAAATCTTATTTAAAGACCTTCTTTACCACCTTCAACAATACTGCAGAATTTAGAAATATAAGACTACAGAATATTCAGTCTAGTATTCAATCCTTAGAATCCTGTTCAAATTAAATGACTTACTAAAATACCACAGCTAATTGATGGAAAGGCCAAAACTCCTGCTTTTGTACCAAAGCCATGTAACTATTAAATGGTCAGGATAATTGAGAAATGAAAGAGTGTGAATTTCATTGCAAGTTTTAGATGTTTTCCCACTCTTTGGGATTCTAATAGAGTGGTAGATTGCTTATCTCCTTATGGCCTGGGCAACTTGGTTATCCATTACTAATGAAGGAATCATAAAATTAATACATACGTACTTTTAAGAAAATTACTTTGACACACAGCAAGTGAATCATATTTGTCTGCCAGCCTTCTAGTACAGACTTCTTATTAATGTGTCCTTAAAGAAGTTTTCAGTGTTTCTTGTATAAACCAGTTTGAAAATCTGAGTTCGGATTTCTTTGAAAAGGAGCAAGTTTCTAAAGATTTGTGCGGAGCAATGTAACTGTAGAGTTTTTCCATGTGATCCTTTCCCCAGATTTAGAGTTCCATCTCCTACACGTGTTAATAAAACTATTACAGACTTGAAAATACACGGAGGTGGCATGTTCTTTCAGTGTCATACTATGATTCCAATTATAGGCCCTGTCCCAGTATTAATTCTTAGGAACATGTGCTTTGTTTTTTTGCTGCTTATTATTTAATTAAAACCTGAAAGTGAAAGTGGAGTCGCTCAGTTGTGTCTGACTCTTTGTGACCCCGTGGACTGCAGAATACCAGGCTCCTCTGTCCATGAGATTTTCCAGGCAAGACTACTGGAGTGGACTGCCATTTCCTTCTCCAGGGGATAGTCCCAACCCAGAGATCAAACCCAGGTCTCCTGCATTGCAGACAGGTGCTTTACCATCTGAGCCACCAGGGAAGCCCTAGATATTGTAAAATTGCATATTAACTTGGAAATTTCTGGCAAAAGATTATGATCTTAATGTGCCTTAAGATGCTGACCCTGTTTTATAGCTTACCTAGTAATCTTATACCAACTTTATCTTCTTAATACTCGCAAAATTTTTTGTAGTATTCTTGGAAACAGTCTTGTCAACATACTAGTGCCTCATTACTGAATTAAGTAACAAGTGGTTTCTGTTCATTTTATATTTTTGCAAAAGTCATGTTAGAAACTTGTGTACATTAACATACGTAATTCAACAGATAGTTTTCATTTTACTATTTTAAGTGACTTACCTTTGTACAGTCCTTTTAAAGCATTTAATTTTACTTTCATTCAAAGGATCTGTTTTTCTTTTTATAATCATATTTCATATGTTTATATAAAATTCAGAGAAGGTGATGGCACCCCACTCCAGTACTCTTGCCTGGAAAATCCCATGGACAGAGGAGCTGCAGTCCATGAGGTCGTGAAGAGTCAGACACGACAGAGTGGCTTCACTTTCATTTTTCACTTTCATGCATTGGAGAAGGAAATGGCAACCCACTCCAGTGTTCTTGCCTGGAGAATCCCAGGGACAGTGGAGCCTGGTGGGCTGCCATCTGTGGGGTCACACAGAGTTGGACACAACTGAAGCGACTTAGCAGCAGTAGCAGCAGCATATAAAATTATAATTACCCTAACAAACTGAAACAATCAATGTTGAGATAAGCACTTAACTACAGGAACAGAAATCCATGGGATGATATGAAAATAGAAAGATAGTACTGAGAATTCTGTGTGCCATGGCTCTCATTGTTATGTTTTAAAATGAGGATGATAAAAACGTTTACTTGATGACCCAGTGATTTGTGGTTGGTTAAGGAAAGTATCTTAACTGTGGCAACTTCCATCAGCATATTCATAGACATAATAAGGTCTCTGTACACCTGCTTTTCAAATCTCTAAGGAAAAGGTCCTATTAATTCATTTGCTCAGATTGATTTATCTTAATGTGTCAAACCTTGCCACTGCTTGAGTTATCTGAGGTTGCATGCTGTATTAAAATTTATACTTATGTTTCTATCTGGAGGATTTGTTTATTTTCTAGTGGAAGTGATGAAAAGCAGGGAGTGAAAAGTCTATCAATGAACTTTATGAGAATCAATTGTCACCAATTGGCAGAAAAAATTCCTATAGAAAAAGGGTAAGAGAGCCAATTGTGTTTCAAAGTTGAAGCACTATGAAAGCATAATCAAGGCCTATTTTCCAGAGAAAAAGAAGTACCAGCTCTTTGAATTTAGGATTTCAAGATACGTTGTTGTGTAGAATTAGAAAATAATACAGATAGCACGTTTGCTGCAAATCTGCCCAAGGAAATTTATGCCATGAGTGTGGTATAGCTTTTCATACCCTAAATGTCATCCTTGGACAAAAACCCTTACACAAAACAAGTCAATGACATTGTTAGAACTTCAGGCATGAGTGAAGGTGAAGAAACTTATTTTAGAATTAAGTGCTAGACCCAATCTCTTCACAGATATATTATAACACTATTTTAACTGTGAGAGATCAGCTTTATAAGTAGGCATACTTAGGTTATAAAATATGTAATAAATAATAATATATGGTCTATCATGGGGGCTACTGTCTAAGGAGAAGTAAGATTTATTGAAATTCTCTTGTCTCAGTGTATTTAAGAAATATAGGAAGTGACAGTTTAAATCCCTTGCATGTTCTATATTAAATTTCTTGGAAAGATTTTACAAATCCCAGATTTTAAAAAGTTGGTCTCCAACTGCACTGATTTGTTGCCTTCAGCAAGAATGAGATGATGAATCCTTTCCTCTTTATTTTTTTTCCAAATATTTTAGGAATTTTAAAGTGAACACAACTGATTATATCAAAGGTATTGACTGTCTAATGCAGGGATGTTGTGTGTTCCAACTTCTAAATGCATAAAAAAATGCAGTCTTGACATTAGAAGTCCTCACCTAGGATGTCTAATTGGTGTGGAAATGAATGTGCTTAAGGGATAAACAAACAGAACTTTTTCATTGTTGTGTTGTTCTCCTTCGCATGCATAGAAGACAGGAAATACATTCCAGCACGGTTCTATTCAGTCAATCGTCTTGTTCAGTACTGTAACTTCCTCTATGCCTTTCTCAGTTTTGTCCGACTCCTTATGACCCTATGGACTGTAACCCACCAGGCTTGTCTGTCCATGGGATTCTCCAGGCAAGAATACTAAAGTGGATTGCCATGCTCTCCTCCAGGGGATCTTCCTGACCCAGGGATCAAAACTGTGTCTCCTGTGTCTCCTGTATTGGCAGATGGATTCTTTACCACCTATACAAAATGGCTAATAATTTGGTACACATTCTTAGATATCATCTAATTTCTTCTCATTAATAAAGTCAGAACAACTTCTGAATAAAATGTATAAGGTGCATTGAATCAACAGACTAATTCTGTGAATGTTTTGATTTATCAAACATCAGGATTCTGTCAAACCTCTGGTTTTTTCCATGCTATATATTCAAGTCATACCTCATTTTCTTTCCTACTACCACTATATTAAAAATTGTTGAAATAAACTAGATTATGTATTTTCTAACTGCAAAAAATAATGGCTATCTAGCTAGAAAAATTGGAGAAGGCAATGGCAACCCATTCCAGTGTTCTTGCCTGGACAATCCCAGGGGCGGCGGAGCCTGGTGCGCTGCTATCTATGGGGTAACACAGAGTTGGACACAACTGAAGCGACTTAGCAGCAGCAGCAGCTAGAAAAATAAGTCTTTTTAATAGATAATGCCATCTTATTCATGTTGAAATTTAATGACAAAAGCAACAGACCTTGAAAGAATGCTGGTCTTCAGGCAATTTTCTTAAACTGGAATCTTAATCTGACTATAAATTATTTAGGGGAAGCACTGATATGCAGAGTACCTACCTGTTAGAAAGTTGTCAGTCCATGCATTCTGTGGGGAACTTGAAAAAGAAAAGGAGGGATATCCCTGACCATGTACAATTGATTATGTGTCTAAAGAAATCAATGAAATCATCAAATAATGTATCAAAATATTATGTATTATACAATAGCAAGAGAATTACTCTAAATAAGAGCATACTTACTGTTATGGGTACATCTGTACTCAGAAGCTACATAGTGTCTGAGTCTTTGGAACTCCATGGAGTGTAGCCTACCAGGCTTCTCTGTCCATGGGATTTCCCAGGCAAGAATACTGGAGTGGGTTGCCATTTCCTTCTCCAGTGAATCTTCTTGACCAGGGATCAAACATGTGTCTCCTGCATTGGTAGGTGAATTCTTTACTGCTGAGCCACCAGGGAAGCTCAACTGTTACTGGGCAGTCAGCCAAATGTTAAGTTTTCCTTCTATTCTCTAACTATGAAAATGGTATCTTTAGTTTGTATGAATTTAGATGATAAATTCTTAAAATTCAGAGTCTGTTTCCAGAGAGTATTCCCAAAATACAAAACAAAAGCTGCATAACAGCTCGTTTATGGTGTCCAAAATTCTAAAAGATGAGTCTACTAAGCTAAATGATTAGCCTGCATACCTAAAGTCAAAGGATGTATTTATTGCTCAAAACCATTATGGGAGAGGTACAATAAATATTGACATGCTACAGTTAATGTATAAACAAGGGAGAACATACCACATAAGGTATGAACATACCACACATTCCAGAGAGCCTACTCTTTCACCAGCAGGGAGGTAACAAGTGCCTCCCCTGTCATCCTCCCACAGGATGACAAATGCCACCAGAACATTTTAGGCTATGATGACACATCCAGTTTGGTTAGCTCTAA
Organism: Budorcas taxicolor; assembly: GCF_023091745.1. Lineage (NCBI taxonomy): Eukaryota > Metazoa > Chordata > Mammalia > Artiodactyla > Bovidae > Budorcas > Budorcas taxicolor. The sequence goes on along the minus strand of NC_068916.1, from coordinate 32,605,826 downwards.
AACAAACAGAGGCCCAGTTAGCTGCTGTGGCTTTGGCTCGAGAAGGATGTTTTTTTCAATGGTTTTGATGGTTACACTGATGTTCACAGAACTGATGATGGATGTCTGAGAACTCTGCAAAACAGGGATTTTGGCCTGATTTCCACTTTCCCAGTAGGCTCCTTCTGGGAACTATTAAGAAAATCAAATAACAGCTCATTGTCAGGTTCTGACGTTTTTCTTTGAACAAACTGGGATGAAAGCCTAGGAGCAGATGCATTTTCAACAGGATGGGAGGTCTCCCCCAAAGTCCTAGATCCTACTTCTACATTAGCAGTCCCGGATAAGATGGTGGATTTTTGATTTCTAGTGTTATCAGCTGCTGAGGAAATGTAAGTAGCTTTAGATCCATCTGATAACTCTGTATTTTGCTAGTGAAGTTCCAAATAGTCAGTATTTTTGCTATAAATGATGTTTCTGGTGTTCTCTTTTCCACTGAGAGCTGTTGCAGCCCTTTGATCAACTCTGTTTAAAAAATCTTCTGCCTTTCCAGCTAGATCAGCAAACCAGGACATGATGGGAGCAGAATAATCCTGTTGGTGAACCTGGGGAATCTGAAGTGGCTGCACTGCAGCCTGATCACCCTTCCTCAGCAGCTGGCTGGGAGAGGGCCCAAGTTCAGTAGACCTGGTCCTCAACCTACCATGGCCCAGTTACTGTAACATGTCAATGGTGTGAACAATGGAGACAGCATGGAACACTATTAGTCAATATACAGTTATAGTAGGGACCCTTGAATGTTGTCTGTGGGTAACTTTACCCAGAACATATTGAAATCTGGAAGAAAACATATAATTTAGGATTTGGAACTGTCTCAAATTCATTTCTTTTTGTCATTTGTATTATAAAAATGACAGGAGGCTATACTTCACTTATATTCTGGATTGAGTTTTTTGGTGTGTTTTACCCCCTGCCTTCCCTGAAAGTAGAGCGTAAGAAACTGAACTTTGATCCAAGTTGGAGAGTTGAAGGCATTGACCTAGTAGTGAACTAAAAACTTAGAATTCTGGTTTTCAGTTGTTTGATTTGCTATGAAATTATGTAAAAAATGTACATCTTCTCACCTGCAAAAAATGATACTTACATGATGATTTGGCTAATTTGTGTACCTAGGAAACCTTTAAAAACCCCAATGAACATGATAAGTTCTTGCAAGGATTCTTTATAGAGCTGATAATTCATGGTAGCTTGTTGTGTTCTTAAATGTCATAGCCTCTTACACAGTCTTGAGCTTCCCTCGTAGCTCAGTTGGTAAAGAATCTGCCTGCAATGCAGGAGATCTGGGTTTGATTCCTGGGTTTGATTCAGGGAATCGCCAAGATCCTTTGGATAAGGAAATGGCAACCCACTCCAGTATTCTTGCCTGGAGAATCCCATGGACATGGGATCATAAGAGTCAGACACAACTTAGTGACTAAACCACCATAGTTAACATAAGACCGAGAGGAGTAAAATGAGTAACCTAAGACTCCCACCACTAGAAACTGGCAGAACGGGGATTAGACTCAGCCATCTTGACTCCAATGTTCATGCTTTCACCATTGCAATAAACTTCACAGAGCTGAGAGAAACACATTTTTCCTTGTGGAATCCCAAACCTAGCTAAACAAACAAAATAGTAAACTGCAGATATAGTTTCACGTATCTCAAGACTGAGGCAATTCACCATCCATGAACTTTTTAAAAGTTTTGACATTGTACTGCAGCAAGGTGACAAATGGATGCAAATATGAATTATGAAAAGAAATTGTTATTTGCATTTACCGAATGTTTTTAACTGGTACTACCAGCTATAAAAAGGAAAACAATTAATAAAAATGAAAATCCAAGGGAAAGTTAAAATTATAAAATAAAAATAATGATTGCAACCTAAGAATCTCATAAAATATATAAGTAAATGGAAAAAAAATCATGATTATAAAATTCACATAAATGAAAAAGTTATAATGAAAATTAATGAAAATAGACCATTCTCATTTTATAAAGCCTTCCAGGATAGAGATGCTAGAAGATGTGGATAGTGATAAATATACAAAAATCCACCCCAGTTTTTTAATCAGACAATACTAATTAAGTTTTTATGTGTAGTCAAGACTGTAAACTTAAAATGAATTATAGTATCTACATTACAGAAAATATTTTAGAGCAAAGAGAAAGGGAGAAGGCATTTTAAATCATTAAGTTACTTTTTCTGGCACTAAGAACAAACAAAAATAAGTTAATAAGGGAAAAAATTTTAGACAAATCTCAATTGTGAAAACAGGATGCAAAAACACTGAATAAATATATACTCATTGAAATGCCTTCTCCTGTACTCAAGGTTTGAAGTCCAAAAGCAAAGAAACTTATCATATTATAGCACTACTGAAAATGCTGGGTGCAATATTAGCTACATTTGTAAGTGCTTCTCAGTGATAGATATAGTATATATTTTATAAATCAATTTTGGAGGAAGATAGGAAATGTATAACTTACTTTCAGGGTTTCAAGATAGTTTCAAGGTAAACAAAGCAGAAACTGATAGAATTATTGAAATTTGACAACTTCACTATCAAATTATACATCTTAAAACATCTTATTACCAAACAGGTAGAACAGACAAAAAATTCATTAATAGTGTAGTCAACTTGAATTATACAATTAAAAATTTGTCACTGTACCCAACAACTAAATAATACATATTTTTAATTAAGTTCAGTTCAGTCACTCAGTCATATCTGACTCTTGGTGACCCCATGGACTGCAGCACACCAGGCATCCCTGTCTATCACAAAATCCCATAGCTTACTCAAACTGGTGTGCATGATGTCAGTGATGCCATCCAACCATCTCATACTCTGTCATCCCGTCCTCCCCCCACCTTCGATCTTTCCCAGGATCAGGGTCTTTTCTAGTGAGTCAGTTCTTCGCATCAGGTGGCCAAATTATTGAAATTTCAGCTTCAACATCAGTCCTTCTAATGAATATTCAGGACTGATTTCCTTTAGGATGGATTGGTTGGATCTCCTTGCAGTCCAAGGAACTCTCAAGAGTCTTCTCCAACACCACAGTTCAGAAGCATCAATTCTTCGGTGCACAGCTTTCTCTATGGTCCAACTCTTACATCCATACATGACTACTGGGAAAACCATAGCTTTGACTAGATGGACCTTTGTCAACAAAGTAATATCTCTGCTTTTTAATATGCTGTCTAGACTGGCCATAGCTCTTCTTCCAAGGAGCAAGTGTCTTTTAAGTTCATGGCTGCAGTCACCATTGGCAGTGACTTTGGAGCCCAAGAAAATAAAGTCTGTCACTGTTACCATTGTTTCTCCAGCTATTTGCCATGAAGTGATGGGACGAGAAGCCATGATCTTTGTTTTTTGAATGTTGAGTTTTAAGCCAGCTTTTTCACTCTCCTCTTTCACTTTCATGAAAACGCTCTTCAGTTCCTCTTCACTTTCTGCCATAATGGTGGTGTCATCTGCATATATATGAGGTTATTGATATTTCTCCCAGCAATCTTGACTCAGCTTGTGCTTCATCCATCCAGGCATTTCGCATGATGTGCTCTTCATAGAAGTAAATAAACAGTGGGAAAATATACAGACTTGTACTCCTTTCCCAATTTGGAAGCAGTATGTTGTTCCATGTCCCGTTCTAACTGTTGCTTCTTGACCTGCATACACATTTCTCAGGAGGCAGGTAAGGTGGTCTGATATTCCCATCTTTTGAAGAATTGTCCATAGTTTGTTGTGATCCACACTTGTCAAAGGCCTTGGCATAGTCAATAAAGCAGAAGTAGAAGTTTTTCTGGAACTCTCTTGCTTTTCCAATGATCCAGCTGATGTAGGCAATTTGATCTCTGGTTCTTCTGCCTTTTCTACATCCAGCTTGAACAACTGGAAGTTTTTAGTTCATGTACTGTTGAAGCCTCACTTGGAGAATTTTGAGCATTACTTTGCTAGCATGTGAGATGAGTACTATTGTGCAGTAGTTTGAGCATTCTTTGGCATTGCCTTTCTTTGGGATTGGAATGAAATCTGACTTTTTCCAGTCCTGTGGTCACTGCTGAGTTTTCCAAATTTGCTGACATATTGAGTACATCTTTTAGGATTTGAAATAGCTCAGCTAGAATTCCATCACCTCCACTAGCCTTGTTTGTAGTGATGCTTCCTAAGTGCCACTTGTCTTCACATTCCAAGATGTCTGGCTCTAGGTGAGTGATCACACCATCATAATTATCTGGGTGATTAAGATTTTTTTTTTGGTACAGTTCTTCTGTATATTCTTGCCACCTCTTCTTAATATCTTCTGCTTCTGCTAGGTCCATACCATTTCTGTCTTTTATTGTTCCCATCTTAGCATGAAATGTTCCCTTGGTATCTGTAATTTTCTTGAGATCTCTAGTCTTTCCTATTTTATTGTTTTCCTCTATTTTTTGCATTGATCACTTTACCTCTACTTGCTATTCTTTGGAACTGTACAATCAGATGAATATCTCTTGCATTTTCTCTTTTGCCTTTTATTTATCTTCTTTTCTCAGCTATTTGTAAGTCCTCCTCAGGACAAACATTTTTGCCTTTTTGCATTTCTTTTTCTTGGGGATGCTATTGGTCGCCACTAATTTCCTCTGCCCATATTTCTTCAGATACTCCGTCTATCAAATCTAATCCCTTGAATCTACTTGTCACTTCCACTGTATAATCATAAGGAATTTGATTTAGATCATACCTGAGTGGTCTAGTAGTTTTCCCTGCTTTCTTCAATTTAAGTCTGAATTTTTCATTAACATAAAAGAAAGGGTAAAAACTCATAAGTTAAGCATCCATATTAAGTTAGAAAAGAATAACACAGTAAATCCAAAAGCAGAAGAAAGTTAATTAAAGATAAATAAACCAAGGAAACAATAGAGAACCATAGTAATGCCAAAGATGTGGTTGTCTTTTGCAAAGATTAATGAAACTGACTAATATCAGGAATGATTAATAGAGAGAAAAAGAGGTAAGGGGAGAAAAAACAGAAAAGCAAGCATTGTTATATTATAAAATTTGAAGAATGAAGAAAAGATATATGGAATCTTTTGTGCCTTTTAGCAGTTTTTTTTTTTTTTCGCCTGAGTTGAAGTTACTTCAAATTTTTAAAAGTTTAACATTTACACATTTTTAGAAAGGATTATATTTTATAATTTTAATTTACCTGAATTTTGCATTTCATCCTAGTGGTTCATGAAAATGCATCGATTAGAAAGTTTCATAGTCATAAAAAAAGAACCTGAAGACATTAATTAAAAATTAAATCACAATATGTTAAGATCTGGTCAAGTAAGATCACAGCATATGCAGTCTTGTTCAAGGATAATATTCAAAAAATTTCAGATATTAAACATTGCTCAGTGACATTTTGTCAAAGATTTCCTCATTTGTAAAATAAGATTCATATAATACTATATGAGAGGAAAGTAATTTGCTTTACATTTATTTTACATAACCTGAGTTGTTTCTTAGGAGTATTATGAAAGACATTTTCTGATAATGTCAGGAATACTTAGATTAGTATTTGAACATGTATTTCCAAATTCCTTTGTGCTTTGCCAACCGTTGACTGGTATCTATCCAATATCTCTCAGATAAAATATCTAGAAGCTCATTAAGAACTTGACCATGAATAGTGAAGGCTTCAATGTGACTTTTGGCATTTACTTTTTCTTTTCATGAGAAAGCTTTCTAAATTTGTATATCTAAATGTCATCCTCTAAGAGTGTGTCAAAAGAACAAATCAAATAGTCTGAGTGTAGAATAATCATGAAAAATATAAAAAAGTTTTAATGTGATTATGAAGACAGCCACATATATTAACTTAAACCTCTTCCATATCTAGGTTACTGTGGGTCTATGTTAAGAGACTAATGCATTTGAGGATTAAAATACCTTTCTTTTCAGCTGCATGGACAAAAAATACAATAGCATAATTATACGGTTATATTATAACCTGAAGTGAATTGCAATTATGCTGGACAGTTTTAATTTGAATGTATATACATCCTAATATGGACCAGATGAATATTACCTTGTTACTCTTTATTATACTAAAAAGGTTACTTGCTCACTTTTAAAATCAGATGTGTGTTTTTTGTTTTTTTAATTGAATTTATCATGGAGATGTTGGAGGCAGTTGACTCAGATTAATAATCTGAAGGTCACAAAGCCTCTATGTCCAGTAAATATCCCATTTGCTTAAACACCTAACTGTCCATATATTTACTCTTTTAAAATAGATAAGTCATGGCCTCTGTCAAAATGCAGATATGTTCTGAGAAGTTAAGTACCTTTCAGCTGTTAGTCTCTGTGCCCTATTTAGAATGATGAGTTAACAAAATAATAACCCAATAAGTTTGAATGATGGTTTACAGAAAACATGTAGTTTGATAATTTGAAGAAGCCCTCACATGTCGAGTGCTGTCAAAAGGATATATGGCCTCTTATTTTAATTCTGCTTCTAATACCTACCTACTGAACATGCTATTCAAATTTGCAGCAATGTGCCTTGCCAGCTGAACATAGTCCGCTATGCCAAATAAATAATGTTAATTAGTAAAGTTTGTTTTTTAAATTTTTTATTTTCTTTTGCAATATTCCACCTGAACTGTGAGAATTTCAGTGTTAATATTATAAAACATCTCAAGTATCCTGCCAGATTTACTATTCTCTTTAGTGTTATTTTGTATATATTTCCTTACATCAAATATTACTGATACATTATTTCAGGATGACTGTAATATGTCTTATATAAACTGATTTCAATAATGCTTTCATTATGAAAAGTTTTTTTTTTTTTTTTTCCCAAAAAAGACATTTAAAGTTTAAGCCAAATGACAAATGCTGGATACTCTAAACAGGATTTCATGATGTTGGTATAAAATTTGTTTGTATAATTGGATGAAGGTATTCCATTATATCTCTTCTATTCTGCTAAAACCACAGATCCTGCATTCAGATTATATCAGACTTTAATTGTTTAACATTTGGTGGATTATATTTCTCCTCTGTTTTTCAAGTTGTTTATCTCTAAAATGGATGTGTGAATTATACCAACTTCATAGGATAGCTATTGATATTAAAATAAGCTAATGTTTATAAGACACTTTGAAGAGTTTTAGTGCAGAGTAAACAATATACAAGTAATACCTTTATAGTATCACTATTGCTTATTGATTTTTTAAAAACTTCAAAGTTGTGTAATGCTGGCCTTTAAAATATTTTCCACCTAAAAGTAGAGTTCATGGTCTAAATAGCACTCAGATGCCAGATAACTTCCAATGTAGCTTGTCTTCAGCTTTCTGTTTTCTCTTCCAAGTGAGTGGATAATTGGAGATATTTAAATGTGTTTTAAGCCATTGAAAATGAGGAAAGTATGAAAAGATGCCAAGTAATTGAACAGAGTGGTCAAAGGTGTTTTTCCCTGTTAAATTTTTTTTTTTTTTAAGAGTAAATGTGAGGTCTCAGTAACAGCCACATCAGTAGTGATTTATGATGGAATTTTAGCCTAACCAAAAAAAACCAGAGTTTGTATTTCCAAGAAAATAGATAAAGACAGTGATGAAATTATATTCCAAGCAACATCTATTCCAATCGAGAATAGGACAAACATGGAATTAATCAGCATTTGCTTGTTCACTCTCACAGGTAGTGAGATCCGATGATTAGTTTTGTATTCTTTCAGCATTGAGGAAATAGTGATAGAGAAGACAGAAGGTGTCCTTTCTCTCTTGCAGCTTACATGTCAGAAGATAGAAGAACACAATAATCATACAAATAAAAATTTTAAATCAGATAGTAATAAGTTATATATTGTTGTTGTGTTCAGTCACTAAATCATGCCTGACTCTTTGTGGTCCCATGGTCTGTAGCCCGCCAGGCTCCTCTCTTCATGGGATTTCCCAGGCAAGGAAACTAGAGTGTATTGCCATTTCCTCCTCCAGGAGATCTTCCCAACCAAACCTGTGTCTCCTGCATCTGCAGCATCAGTAGGCGGATTCTTCACCACTGAGCCACTGGTGTATCCCCTAAGTTACATACAGGAATTTTTTAATTAGGGTAATTTGATAGTTAATGGGGCTTCCCTTGTGGCTCAGCTGGTGAGAATCCACCTGCAACATGGGAGACCTGAGTTCTATCCCTGGGTTGGGAAGATCCCCTGGAGAAGGGAAAGGCTATCCACTCCAGTATTCTGGCCTGGAGAATTCCATGGACTGTATAGTCCATGGGGTCACAAAGAGTTGACATGACTGAGTGATCTTCTGGAAAACTCCTTTACACTGGATTATAAAGATTGGATTATAAGATTATAAACCTCCTCCTAAAAGAGATCATTTAAGCTGATGTCTAAAATATGAGTCAGATATAAGATGTAAAAGGTTTTTCCTCTTTGAAATAAATTAGAGAGAAATTCAAAGACTTATAAGGAGTTTTAGTTAGTTTAAACATCATTTGCTTTCAGCTGTTTTCAGTGTGTATAATCTACATAAATGAAATAGATTTTTTCCTTCCTCAAAAAGGAAATGCACACAGGCACTAACCATGCTAGTTAAGATAGTCTACTGATAGGCTAATGGCTCAAAATTTCCCCACACCTTCTTTGCCAGTTTTGAGGTTGTGGATGAGTATTCTAAAATTATATTTAATTATAGAATATGAATACATAAGTTCCATTATTCTAAACCTTTAAACAAAAAAGAATAAAATCAACTCTTAAAGTCAGCCAGTTTCTACAGGTTAGAATATTTTATTAATTTGTTATCCATTTAGTCTGCACTAGTTCTAAAGATGTTTACAAGAGCTATCAAAAATGTTCAGGGTATAGTTAGATCTAATCTAAATAACAATGAAAGTGAGTAAATCATATACTCTAAAAGGGCAGAAACATAACATAATATGGTATTAAAATGTGATTTAACTATTGTTATTGAATAAAAAAATAGTTTCACTGGCATAACTCAGTCTCTTGCAGGATGATATAGACCTATTCTATGTTAAAAGCCAGTGCTGTCCTGAATACTTGACTGAGTTAAATTCAGAGATAATAAGAAATGGTAGAGACTTTGACTAAGGAATAAAACATAAGTTCTTTAACATGGAGAATGATGTGTGATAATGAAGCTAATGCATAAGAGGGAAATTTTCAAATGTCGCATGGATGAACTTGTTCTTGATATTTTGGGGGCTAAATTTTCTTTGTAACATACATTCAGATGTGATTCAAACAAATATTTAATGATTAGTAATTTTACAAAGCTATTATATGTATGATATTTTGCACTCATTATTTCAGAGAATATTTTGTTTACTTGGAAACTTAGGACAATGGTTTGCCCTATATATGCTACTACTGCATATGTTAGCAATGATGATTATTTGAGTCAACACGTTATTTTTCTGATTGTAGGTCTCAAATGCAAGATGATATATCCCTTGTATGGATATCTTTTTCTTCATTGTCATTAAATGATCTGATTTAAGAATAGCATTAGTAAAACAAACTCTGCAGATGTTTGTACTTTTTCTACCTAAATAGTTAACTAAGGCTCTTTAACACTATTGTTTATGTCGTATTTTGGCTGAAGTCCCAGAAAATGTATTGATAATACACATTTCATTTGAGGTTATGTAGCTGAACAATGTTAAAATTAATACTTAATAAAAAGTAGATGATTGTTTGGTCTATAGAGATGTTGTGTGTGAATGTGTGTTTGTATGTGCTTGAGGGAAAGAAAGAATCTGTGTAAGTGTCTATAAAATGTATGTGTGTGGTAGGATTCAGTATAAATTAGTGATTCAGTATAAATTAGCCAAAATACCACTGGCTAATCACATTTCAAAGTCTGAACCTAAGACATCTACATAAGCTAGTGAATCTCTTTGAGTGTCCTCATCTGTAAAATGCGGATAAAATAGGACATACTTATGGAATTACTGTAAGTGCTAAATGAGGTAATATAAATGTCATCAAGATTGTAGGGAGAAATATCAGTAACCTTAGGTATGCATATGACACCACTCTTATGGCAGAAAGTGAAGAGAAACTAAAGAACCTCTTGGTGAAAGTAAAAGAGGAGAGTGAAAAAGCGGGCTTAAAACTCCACATTCAAAAAACAAAGATCATGGCATCTGGTACCATTACTTCATGGCAAACAGATGGGGAAACAATGAAAACAATGACAGACTTTATCTTCTTGAGCTCCAAAATCACTGCGTATGGTGACTGCAGCCATGAAATTAAAAGATGCTCGCTTCTTGGGAGAAAAGCTATGACCAACCTAGACAGCATATTAAAAAGCAGTGACATTACTTTGCCGACAAAGGTCCATATAATCAAGCTATGGGTTTTTCCAGTAGTCATGTATGAATGTGAGAGTTGGACTATAAAGAAAACTGAGCACTGAAGAATTGATGCTTTTGAACTGTGATGTTGGAGAAGACTCTTGAGAGTTCCTTTGATTTCAAGGAGATCCAACCAGTCCATCCTAAAGGAAATCAGTCCTGAATATTCATTGAAAGACTGATACTGAAGCTGAAACTCCGATACTTTGGCCACCTGATGGGAAGAACTGACTCACTGGAAAAGTCCCTGATGCTGGGAAAGACTGTAGGCAGGAGAAGAAGGGGACAATGGAGGATGAGATGGTTGGATGGCATCACCAACTCTATGGACATGATTTTGAGTAAACTCTGGGAGTTGGTGATGGACAGGAAAGCCTGGTGTACTACAGTCCATAGGATTACAGAGTCTGACATGACTGAGTGAATGAACTGACATTTAAGTAAGGAGGTTAAAAACCTGTAAGGAGGTTAAAAACATATAGAAAGCTATATGATACCGATGAAAGAAATTGAAGATTAAACAGAAAAAATGGAAAAATATATTACTTTTCATGGATTGGAAGAATTAATATTGTTAAAATGACCATTGTAAGGGGAGGCCTTACAAATAGCTGTGAAAAGAAGAGAGGCGAAAAGCAAAGGAGAAAAGGAAAAATATAAGCATCTGAATGCAGAGTTCCAAAGAATAGCAAGAAGAGATAAGAAGGCCTTCTTCAGTGATCAATGCAAAGAAATAGAGGAAAACAACAGAATGGAAAAGACTAGAGATCTCAAGAAAATTGGAGATACCAAGGAAACATTTCATGCAAAGATGGGCTCAATAAAGGACAGAAATTGTATGGACCTAACAGAAGCAGAAGATATTAAGAAGAGCTGGCAAGAATACACGGAAGAACTCTACAAAAAAGATCTTCATGACCCAGATAATCATGATGATGTGATCACTAATCTAGTGCCAGACATCTTGGAATATGAAGTCAAGTGGGCCTTAGAAAACATCACTACGAACAAAGCTAGTGGAGGTGATGGAATTCCAGTGGAGCTGTTTCAAATCCTGAAAGATGATGCTGTGAAAGTGCTGAACTCAATATGCCAGCAAATTGGGAAAACTCAGCAGTGGCCACAGGACTGGAAAAGGTCAGTTTTTATTCCAATCCCAAAGAATGCTTAAATTACCACACAATTGCACTCATCTCACATGCTAGTTAAGTAATGCTCAAAATTCTCCAAGCCAGGCTTCAGCAATACATGAACCGTGAACTCCCTGATGCTCAAGCTGGTTTTAGAAAAGGCAGAGGAACCAGAGATCAAATTGCCAACGTCTGCTGGATCATCGAAAAAGCAAGAGAGTTCCAGAAAAACATCTATTTCTGCTTTATTGACTATGCCAAAGCCTTTGACTGTGTGGATCACAATAAACTGTGGAAAATTCTGAAAGAGATGGGAATACCAGACCACGTGACCTGCTTCTTGAGAAATCTGTATGCAGGTCAGGAAGCAACAGTTAGAACTGGACATAGAACAACAGACTGGTTCCAAATAGGAAAAGGAGTACGTCAAGGCTGTATATTGTCACCCTGCTTGTTTAACTTCTATGCAGAATACATCATGAGAAACACTGGACTGGAAGAAACACAAGCTGGAATCAAGATTGCCGGGAGAAATCTCAATAACCTCAGATATGCAGATGACACCATCCTTATGGCAGAAAGTGAAGAGCAGCTAAAAAGCCTCTTGATGAAAGTGAAAGAGGAGAGCGAAAAAGTTGGCTTGAAGCTCAACATTCAGAAAACGAAGTTCATGGCATCCAGTCCCATCACTTCATGGGAAATAGATGGGGAAACAGTAGAAACAGTGTCAGACTTTATCTTTTTGGGCTCCAAAATCACTGCAGATGGTGACTGCAGAAATGAAATTAAAAGACGCTTACTCCTTTGAAGAAAAGTTATGACCAACCTAGATAGTGTATTCAAAAGCAGAGACATTACTTTGCCAACTAAGGTCCGTCTAGTCAAGGCTATGGTTTTTCCAATGGTCATGTATGGATGTGAGAGTTGGACTGTGAAGAAGGCTGAGCGCCGAAGAATTGATGTTTTTCAACTGTGGTGTTAGAGAAGACTCTTGAGAGAGTCCCTTGGACTGCAAGGAGATCCAACCAGTCCATTCTGAAGGAGATCAGCCCTGGGATTTCTTTGGAAGGAATGATGCTAAAGCTGAAACTCCAGTACTTTGGCCACCTCATGCGAAGAGTTGACTCATTGGAAAAGACTGATGCTGGGAGGGATTAGGGACAGGAGGAGAAGGGGACGACTGAGAATGAGATGGCTGGATGGCATCACTGACTCGATGGACTTGAGTCTGAGTGAACTCCGGGAGATGGTGATGAACAGGGAGGCCTGGCATGCTGCAATTCATGGGGTCGCAAAGAGTCGGACACGACTGAACAACTGAACTGAACTGAACTGAAAATGACCATACTGCCCAAGACAATCTACACTTTCAGTGCAATTCCTTCCAAAATACCACTGGCATACTTCAGAGAGTATGGAGCAAGGAATACTGGAGCAAGGAATTCTAAAATTTTAATGGAAGCACAAAGAATCCTGAATAGTCAGAAGAATCTTGAGAAAGAAGATACCTGGATGTGTCACACTCCCTAATTTCAAACTGTACTTCAAACCTACAGTAATCAAATGGAACTGACATAAATTAGATGCATAAGGCAGTGTAAAAGGATAGAGAGTCCAGAAATAAACCCATACTTATATGGGCAATTAAACCCCAACATAACTTTATATACATATGTGGATATATTATGAAAATAATAAAGCAAATTTTAGCCTAAAAAAGCAGTTATTACATGGCATAGGCTTATATAATATAATCAGTCATATTAACAAATTAAAGGAAATCATAGTTTAATAAAACTTTTTTATACATTTATTTTTAAAAACATCAATATATGAATGCTACTCTAATCCAATAAAACTGCAAATATTATTCTTTGCTTCTATGATATCTAAAATCATTATTTTGAATAATGCAAATTTTATGAATTTTAATTAAGTTTAGATTTACCTATGAATTTTACTTTAGTTTTTAAAGTTAGAACTTAACCATGTCTCAATTTGATCAATATATTTAAAATCTTTTTAAAATATATAAGGCCCTATGAAAACTTTAACTCTGATCACTCACTTGTTTTATTTAATCCATAACAGACTTTTGTCTAGGAATGCTTGTTTTATATTTTACTTCTGTCTTGCTTTTTAAATATCCTTTGCTGTCAGTTTCCTTGGATATAGCTTTTGGCTCTTTCTGTGTCTCAGAACTGTATCAAATGATTTTTGTTCTTTACAAATTTGAAACTTCTTTTAGCTGAGATCTCTTGGTAGTAAACTTCCTTAACTTTTGTTGGTCTAAAGTTATAGTTACCTTATTGTCATTTTTGAAATTGCTTCACTGGGAATTTAATTTTGTACTGAAAAGTGTATTTAAGGTGGCAGTCCTGTGTATTAAAGCTTTCTGTTTTACTTTAGAATATCTGTATTAGCCAACTTCTCATTTTGTGGATTTTTTTCTATCTGATAGAATTTAATGTTTTCTCTCTACATTTAGTGCTTTTGGTTTTATTCCAAACTAGGTTTTTATTATCTCATTTGGGATTTAACAGACTTACTGAATCTAAGGCTGGATGTCTTTCAGCAATTTTACGCATATTTCAGGTATTATTCTAAATATCGCTTCTTTCCCATCCTTTTAATTTTCCCTTCTGGAAACCTTATTAGACATATGGTAGATGTCTCAAACTTTATCTCAGCTCATTTTCCTTCTCTTATTCAGTTTCATCTCTCTTTGTGCCTTTATCTGGATAATTTCAGATTTGTTAAGAAATTCACAGGTATTCTAAGTTGCTTGTCCTGGCTACTTCCTAGTTCATTGGATTTCCAACTTAAATATTACATATTTGTTTTTTACAGTTTCCTTTGGGTTCTTTCTCAAACTAGATTGCTTATTTTTGATGCTTATTTTTTTGGTGCAATACAAGCATTATGAATCTTTTATTTTTCTTATCATATGTAAAAGTCTTATAAAAGACGTATCTGATCATTTCAATATGTATGCAGATTCCTACATAAAAATCTGATATTTGTTTTGCTAATATTGTGTTAGCTGTGTTTCTTTGTGTGTTTACTAATTTTTGACAGTTTCTGAGAGTCCCTTGGACTGCAAAGAGATCCAACCAATCCATCCTAAAGGAGATCAGTCCTGAGTGTTCATTGAAAGGACTGATGTTGAAGCTGAAATTCCAATACTTTGGCCACCTGATGTGAAGAGCTTGCTCATTTGAAAAGACCCTGATGCTGGGAAAGATTGAAGGCAGGAGGAGAAGGGGACGACAGAGGATGAGAGGGTTGGATGGCATCACCAACTCATTGGAGGTGAGTTTGAGCAGACTCTGGGAGTTGGTGATGGACAGGGAGGGCTGGTGTGCTGTGGTCCATGGGGTTGTGAAGAGTCAGACATGACTGAGCAACTGAACTGAACTGAGCTCGTGATCCGAACTTATCTGGTCTCAAACTTAATATGTGCAGATTGTTTTAGGACTCAAGGTTCATTTCTCCAAATGTGATTTGCATTTCTGCCAACTACCTAGGGACACTGCTAACACAGATCAATTGAAATTGTTCCATCCTCTCTCTTATTACTCTCGTTTGACTTGTGTTGTTTCTGTTGTTTTAAATACATATGAAGAGAATTTTAGCTCCTAAGAGGAATGCTAGTGAATTTGTGGTTACATTTTTTTTTTCCTTTTGCTGTGCTCTATTTGGGCTAAGGAGAAGGCAGTGGCACCCCACTCCAGTACTCTTGCCTGGAAAATCCCATGGATGGAGGAGCCCGGTAGGCTGCAGTCCATGGGGTTGCTGAGAGTAGGACACCACTGAGCACTTTCACTTTTCACTTTCATGCATTGGAGAAGGCAATGGCAACCCACTCCAATGTTCTTGCCTGGAGAATCCCAGGGACGGGGGAGCCTGGTGGGCTGCCGTCTCTGGGGTTGCACAGAGTCAGGCACAACTGAAGCGACTTAGCAGCAGCAGCAGCAGCAGCATTCGGGCTAAATCTGAAACAAGTAAGTATATCCATTATCTGTAAACTGACTTTGATTTCACTCCATGACATAGTCATCTCTGCAGATCTGTGCTTCATCGTGAATTCTTTAGCTGAGCAAACTTTCTTGGGTGTGTCACAGTCTATTTCCTGGCTTATGGTAAAGTTTTAGTCCTATTAAGTCCAAATCCTAGGTTCTCTGGAATGAGTGCTAGCTCCACTGCTATCTTGGAATTCCTATTTTCTCATGGTTTCAGTACTCTAGTATTTCTCTTAGTTGCCCACCAACTCAATCATGCCTTGTAAAAAATATTTTTGTCTCTGCCTGTAGCTATTTTGAGAACATCTTTCAACTATATCTCATACATAGCATTTATAGAAAAAGCTTCTGAATTTTGTCTTTTAAAATTTTTATATATTTTTTTTTACAGTAGGTCCTTGTTTATCTGTAAATATAGCACTATGTGCCTGTCAATTCCAAATTCCTTATATTGGCTTTTCTGAAAGTTTCAAGGGGAAGCTGGAGAAGGAGAACTACCATTCACTGTGCAGGGAGACCATCAGCTTTCTTACTAGACATTTTTCTTCTCCAAAGTCCCTTTGTCTTACTTTAGCTCTCTCACCATCACAGATTCGTAGCTGAGTATATGGGTAGAATTAATTGGCGTTGGCCAAAGAGGAGGCCAGGAGCTGATAATATGAATAAGTCAAAGGTAGAGCCCATGAGCTCTTCCATATGCAAATCTACCCTTACTATATGCTTTTAAATACAAAATACTCTTTTTAAGCTAATGGTCTCTACTGCAGAAGAAGTGATATAAATGGATACTGTTGTAGTTATTGTATTTTGTCATTATTTTCTGTGACTAATAAATTAGAATCAAATGGAAACTAAAAGTATTGCAGATTCTCAGCTGAGTAAGTGGGTAGAATTAACTGACACTGGCTGAAGAAGAGGTCTGGCCTGGGGGTGATAATTTTAAAAAATATTTTAATATATTTTAAATGAGTTTTACATATTTTAAATGAATTTCTTGCAGATATATATCTTTTGTAAAAATGAACTTAGGTTTCTTATTTAGTCAGAGACAAAGGGAGCCTTTAATACTAAACTTAAAAGCCTGAGTATCCAAGGATTTTATCTGTGAGCATTAAGATAATGTTTCAAGTTATGTCAGGGACTTGGCTTCTTCAAAATGATTTCACTGCTTTGATATGGAGAAGAGAGGATTTGACTAGAGAGGATCTGAAAATATAATTTACAACACATGGGACATATTTTATTAAATACATGGGGCATCTTAAAAATGTATCTACAGAGTTTGTATTTTTTTTTCCTCGTGATTCGAGAACATGGGTATTGAAACTTTCTATTTAGCACAAAAAATAAGGTTTAAATACACACTACACATAGAGTACTATTTTTAATGAGAAATGTAGTAACAGAACTCCTCAATGACTAAATGCACTGTATAGATGATGATCACATCATCTATTAGCAGAAAAAAAAAAAAGATATATATCTTGGAATTTAATTCTACCTTTCAAGGAAAATGCTGGCTCACAAGAGTCCCTCACACTTTTCCAAAGGCACTTTCCAGGTGTCCAGGGTCTGTTACTAACAGAATAAATTTGGCAATCCAGTCACTGTAAACCAGCTCTCGAGGGCTTTTAAAGACATGGACTAGAGAGTTCCTTTGGCATTAGGTAAATAACAGGTGGCGATGTCTATCAGATTAAGGAGCAGCCTCTCAACCACTCACTCATCCTATTATTGAGAATGGCAGGGAGTTTATTATTCTGTTGCTGTGGAGTGAGACGCCTTTTCCAAGATGACAAGGCCTGGCTTGCTGCGGTAGCTAAATGACACAGCAAGTCTGGCAAGCCTCCTCCCACTCCCTGAGGATCCTTGAGCATTCTGCTCTCTTCCCCTGCCTTGTATTAATCTTTCTGTGGACTCTCCAGACAGGCCTGGATGGAAGGACAGGCTCCTCAAAGCTCAGAATTGCTTTCTGGAACATCTGACAGGAATCAGTACTATTGTCTCACCCGTGGAGTCAATCAGGAACAGATATGCCCCAGTATAGAGAAGCCATGAAGATTTTATTCATCTTCACACCTGTCAGAGAAGCACACCAAATATAGTAACACTATATATACATATTTTTTTCTTAGTAAAAAGTATTCCTAAAAATTGATTATAATCATATCAGTGTTGTCTGACTCTGTGTGACCCTATGGACTGTAAGCTCCTCTGTCCATGGGATTCTCCAGGCAAGAATACTGGAGTGGGTTCCCATGTCCTTCTCCAGGGGATCTTCCCAACCCAGGGATTGAACCCTCATCTCTTATGTCTCCTGCATTGGCAGGCAGGTTCTTTTCCACTAGTGCCAACTGGGAAGCTCAACCCAATATAATCTTTTGCAAAAAATAGTTTCTGACTCAGTTTTAGACAAAGAAAATCAAATTAGATTTATAGGTAATTTAATTTGACATTGGTTAGAATTGCATTATGAATAAGCCTAGATATGTAGACAGTTGTTTTTATTTAAATCAGAATTTCTGAGACACTAATGTTATCTTTAATTTGAGCTATGTAGGTGTTATAGTACAATAAACTCATAAATTCAGATCAGATGAATGAAAAGATAAGCTAATATATGTATTTTGATAATTATGTAAAGGAATACTAAGTTAAAGTATATCATTATGTGTGTGCTTAGTCGCTTTCATCTCTTTGCAGCCTCAGGTACTGTAGCCTGCCAGGGTCCTCTGTTCATGGAATTTTCCAGGCAAGAATACTAGAGTGAATTGCCATTTCCTTCTCCAGGGGATCTTCCTGACCCAGAAGTCAAAGCCCCATCTTTTATATATCTCCTGTCTTGGCGGGCAGATTCTTCACCACTGTGCCATCTGGGAAGCCCCTATACTATCATAGACCAATTTGATATCATTTTATAAAATGTAAAACTTAATCTGGGCTGTAATTAAGATGCCAACTGTTTACTTGAATACCAGCACAAAAATTTGGTTAAAATTATTTGAAGAAATTTTATTCCACAATAAAGATGAACAAGGTGTTAAATCCCTGACAGAAAATTCATACCCATCGCTGAGGCTGTCAGGACTAATATAGTCTTACCACACTCTTTTGCTTCACTGTTCCTTGGGTTTTCCTAAAATATATGTCAGATGGCACTGCCTCGGTCTTTCATGCACTTATCATGCATGTTTCCATCACCACATTGTGATTCTGTTTTCTCTCTCTATAGCAATGGAAGGACAAGAGATGAGACTCAATTTTATGTGCTGCCTTGACATCTGGTGAATCCAGGAGGGGTCTCACGTTCATCTAACTGCACGTTCATCTCTCCATTATGTAAAGGCCTATAGTCAGATAACCTCCTTATCAAACAGATTGAGCACAATTTTTACTTATTCCAAAGCAGTGGGGTTTTCTGCCAACCCACAGAACTATCTAAATAAATCAACCGTACCTTGCCACAGGAGCCAGGGGTCCCCTCACCCTCTTGATGCCACAAAGCCTGCCTTCCACAGCTCCCAGTAGGCCACTCTGTTCCCAAGTGTAACCTTTGTGTGGCTCCAGGGTATGGACATGGTTTGGACACACATGGACATACAAACACATGGTTTGAATCCTTTCCCCCAAGTTCTGAGTATATGTGATTACCAACCCATTGCTGATGATCTTCCCTGGTGGCTAAAGCGGTAAAGAATCTGCTTGCAAAGCAGGAACCACAGGAAACAGAGGTTCTGTCTCTGGATGGGGAAGATCCCTTGGAGGAGGAAATAGCAATCCACTTCAGTGTTCTTCCTTGGAGAAATCCCATCAGCAGCGGAGCTTGGGGGGCTATAGTCCATGGTGTCACAAAGAATTGGACACAACTGAAGTGACTTAGCCCAACCTGCTGTTTCTTCTGTGCACTGTTGGATATCATGTATTTGGTCATCCCCGTCACCCTAGGGGGTGTATCCCTCCTTCACTAAATGCACGGATAGGAAGTGATTAAAACATCCATACATTCCTCTCCACACATCGTTTATGCTCAGTTCTAGTTCTTCCTTTTAAAAAAAGTCTTCCTCATACAGTGTAAGACACTTTAATCATTTGCTCATATCCCAACTTAACTTCCATGCCCCTAATTTCAGCCCTTCTAATATAGTGCTTCATCTTACTGTAGAAACAATATGACCTCGTGTCTCCTTAAGGCATGAGATTGTAATATCTTTAGGCTAGCCACTGTGTCTGTTGCTCTTGTTCTGTACAGTCCATAAACTGAATATTTAGTCAGCAATTGCAGAACCAAACCAATGTGGGGATAATAAAGCCGGATGGTTTATTTCTACCCTAGACCTCACCTTCACTTCTAATCTAGCGCATCTTTTTTGAGTCTTGCTTTTGAATCATGAGTGGAATGAGTATGTATTCCCCATGACTACTAGAATAAAACAAATTATTGAAAGTATATGTTCCATTGATAGTGAGTTCATTGTATTATTTTTGAATAGTGGGGAGAGAATAGTTTAATATTATGTGTTAATATGAATTTCATTATTGTTTTCTGCTTTTTCTCTAGATACAATTTTTTTTCCCCTCTTGCTGGCTCCAGATCTCAATATTTAATTACATGCAAACACTAAGCTGAGTTTTTTAATTACAGCTATTCCTTTTCTGTATTCTCCTTGTTGGTAAACAGATCATGTATTAAGTCTGAGCTTACTTTATAGCTTATACTACTATATACTCTAGTTTTTATACTATAAGTTATAGTTTATATAGTTTTTCCTACTTTATAGTGAGAAACCCCAGCCTCTTACTGAAACAGTAGTTCCATGTTTATTTTGTGCATAAATTTATGTAAGGGTGTAACACCATCACTTCAAAATCTTTATTTCAAAACTTAACTCATATTTTCTTTTCAACAGCTTGTTTCTCACCTTATTTTTTAAAACAATATAAACACTCCACTACTTATTTAGCCTAATACCTTGGAGTCATTTTAAAACTTTTTTCTCTTCCATTTTTGTATAATCACATAACTAGTAAAATTTATTGGCTCAAAATACAAAGATTGGACTGACTGGAAAACAAAAATTCTATATGAAAGAGGACGTTTTTAATGCCTTAACAAATAGTAGTTATTGGAAAGTAGAACATGTATTTTATATATTTACATGCAGTATTCTCATTTACCCACATTTGATTGCTATTGTGAGCAAAAGGGACAAGTTATCAATTTTTTGTTAGTTTTTCTTCTCAAGTAAGCTTGCTCAACTTGATGAGAGAGCCAATTCCTAGGCAGATTGACAAGAAGTCCAGAGTCCCCAAAGAGGAGAAATGGGTCTGGGGCTCCTGAAGTGGAGATAGGGGTCTGGAATTCTCGAGGAAGAAGGACAAATGTTTTTTTTTTTCTTCCACATTCCTTAGTCTTAGTCACATAAAACGTTTTTATCTTTAAGCCTGGAACGGATGATAACACGACTAACAACTTGGTTGGGACTGTTCAGTTCAGCTCAGTTCAGTTCAGTCGCTCAGTCATGTCCGACTCTTTGCAACCCCATGAATCGCAGCATGCCAGGCCTCCCTGTCCATCACCAATTCCCAGAGTTTGCCCAAACCCATGTCCATTGAGTCGGTGACTCCATCCAGCCATCTCATCCTCTGTCGGCACCTCCCCTCCTGCCCCCAATCCCTTCCAGCATCAGGGTCTTTCCCAATGAGTCAACTCTTTGTATGAGGTGACCAAAGTATTGGAGTTTCAGCTTCAGCATTAGTCATTCCAAAGAACACCCAGGACTGATCTCCTTTAGGATGGACAGGTTGGATCTCCTTGCAGTCCAAGGGATTCTCAAGAGTCTTCTCCAACACCACAGTTCAAAAGCATCAAATCATCGGCGCTCAGCTTTCTTTACAGTCCAACTCTCAGATCCATATATGACCGCTGGAAAAACCATAGCCTTGACTAGATGGACCTTTGTTGGCAAAATAATGTCTCTGCTTTTTAATATGCTATCTAGGTTGGTCATAACTTTCCTTACAAGGAGTAAGCGACTTTTAATTTCATGGCTGCAGTCACCATCTGCAGTGATTTTGGAGCCCAGAAAAATAAAATCAGCCACTGTTTCCACTGTTTCCCCATCTATTTGCTATGAAGTGATAGGACCAGTATGCCATAATCCTAGTTTTATGAAGGTTGAGCCTCAAGCCTACTTTTTCACTCTCCTCTTTTACTTTCATCAAGAGGCTTTTTAGTTCCTCTTCACTTTCTGCCATAAGGGTGGTGTCATCTGCATATCTGAGGTGATTGATATTTCTTCTGGCAATCTTGATTCCAGCTTGTGCTTCTTCCAGCCCAGCGTTTCTCATGATGTACTCTGAATATAAGTTAAATAAGCAAGGTGACAATATACAGCCTTGACGTACTCCTTTTCCTATTTGGAACCAGTCTATTGTTCCATGTCCAGTTCTAACTGTTGCTTCCTGACCTGAATACAGGTTTCTCAAGAGGCAGGTCAGGCAGTCTGGTATTCCCATCTCTTTCAGAATTTTCCACAGTTTACTGTGATCCACACAGTCAAAGACTTTGGCATAGTCAATAAAGCAGAAAATGATGTTTTTCTGGAACTCTCTTGTTTTTTCGATGATCCAGCGGATGTTGGCAATTTGATCTCTGGTTCCCCTGCCTTTTCTGAAACCAGCTTGAACATCTGGGAGTTCATGGTTCACATATTGCTGAAGCCTGGCTTGGAGATTTTTGAGCATTACTTAACTAGCATGTGAGATGAGTGCAATTGTGTGGTCGTTTTAGCATTCTTTGGCATTGCCTTTCTTTGGGATTAGAATGAAAACTGACCTTTTCCAGTCCTATGGCCACTGCTGAGTTTTCCAAATTTGCTGGCATAATGAGTGTAGCACTTTCACAGCAGCATCTTTCAGGATTTGAAATAGCTCAATTGGAATTCCATCACCTCCACTAGCTTTGTTCATAGTGATGCTTTCTAAGACCCCCTTGACTTCACATTCCAGGATGTCTGGCTCTAGGTGAGTGATCACACCATCGTGATTATCTTGGTCGTGAAGATCTTTTTTTGTACAATTCTTCTGTGTATTCTTGCCCCCTCTTCTTAATATCGTCTGCTCTGTTAGGTCCATATCATTTCTGTCCTTTATTGAGCCCATCTTTGCATGAAATGTTCCCTTGGCATCTCTAATTTTCTTGAAGAGATCTCTAGTCTTTTCCATTCTGTTGTTTTCCTCTATTTCTTTGCCTTAGACCGTTCAGGTGTGACCTAAATCAAATCCCTTATGATTATACAGTAGAAGTGAGAAATAGATTTAAGGGATTCAATCTTGGACTTTGTACTAAGGATTATATAGCAGCAATGTATCCTGTTTGAGGACAGTTTCTCCTTCATGAGGGCCTTCTGGCTAATCCTGTTATCTTGAAATGTGGACTGTGGGAGTGGGTAGTAAGATCTTTGCAACCTCTGGACATTCTTTTGATTCATTGTAATAACTAGTTGGAGAGTATATAACTCCATTGCTAACACTAGCAAGGGGGGTACTCTTTCTGCCCCCTTCTGATGTCTATGTCAGAAGCTATATCTATCCCTTTTATACTTTAATAAAACTCTATTGCACAAAAGCTCTGAGGGATCGAGCCTCCTCTCTGGCCCCGGATTGAATTCTTCTCCTCCGGAGGCCAAGAATTCCAGCATCTTTCATGGTTCAGCAACAACCTTTCATTGATATTGTTTACAAAGCAATTTATATCAAATATGCAAATAAATTTTATTAGCTTAGTCTCCCTAAAATTAATTATGACCTAAAGAAAAGTAGCAGTATATGTAAGCAATGTTTATTAATACCACAGGGGAAAAAAAAAAGAAAAAGAATAAGCATGACTTTGGTTTATTTTCTTTCTTTAATTAATTATTTTATTTTATTTTTTTTTATTTTTATTTTTTTTATAGTTTTTTATTTTTTTAATTTTAAAATCTTTAATTCTTACATGTGTTCCCAAACATGAACCCCCCTCCCACCTCCCTCCCCAAAACATCTCTGTGGGTCAGAGGCTGATTACTTCACAATATTTTGAAATGATTGGAGAAAATCCTTCATACAATCACTTTTGGTATCCTTTTTCTCTTTTTTGTTCATGTCCAGAGAGCTTTCAACTTTAAAGCATGCATAGAATATGGAAAAATGTTTAATGTAACAATGTTATATCTGTGAACTGCAATATAAAGTGTTGAATTGTTTCTCCTACTTGTCCTCTCAGAAGCAAACACAAATATGCCAATTGTATAGACTTTTGTCTATGGCAAATGTCATAAGTAACCCATGATGTATCTCAAAAGAAAACTAATGATTTTTAATATGATTTGATTGGAAAATATTTGCAACAATGTTTCCATATGTCAGCTGTGACTTGTTTCTCTATTTTAATACTGACAAGTATCTGCAGCATGTGAACTATATAATAGACATGACTTGTTCTGAGGTTAGGCGTATACCTGAATGCAAATTAACATAATAAATTCTGAAGTGACATGTAAATTACAGCTTCCCACAAGTAGAAATCATCAAAGATATCTAATTCCTATGATTACATGATGATAATTAGTTAAGTACAGAAAGCTGTTATTTGTTGTTCACCATTAGCATTATTTTTTTACTTTATAATTGAATCATGGAGTTTGGTAGCATGTTTTCAAGGAAAATAAGATAGACCTTTTTAAAGGAAATGTCTACAAAATCTTTTAAGGAATATTAAAAAAACAAATATAAACACAATAAAACTGAATCAAAGAACAGTCCTTTAATATAGTTTAGATTAAAGTGAAGTGAAGTGAAGTGAATTTGCTCAGTCATGTCCGACTCTTTGCGATCCCATGGACTGTAGTCTATCAGGCTTCTCTGTCCATGGGATTTTCCAGGCAAGAGTACTGGAGTGGGTTGCCATTTCCTTCTCCAGGGGATCTTCCTGACTCAGGGATTGAACCCAGGTCTCCTGCATTGCAGGCAGATGCTTTACCCTATTGAATACAAAATGGAAACTGGACTTGAGAATTTTCCGAATAGAAAAGAACATTTTGAACACATACACAAAACTAAATCTATCTTGTTTCATGTACAGGAACATAATTTATGTTATTCCTGGTAAAAAACCTCTGAAAAATCATAAAGTAGACTTTTCTTCCCCAAATTGGTATGAGATGATCACTTTTAACTGATCCCTTGCTGTCTGGAGAGCTCCATTTTAATAACCAATCATTGGAAAGGGTAAACAACTTCCTCATTTTCACTCTATAACCCTCTTATAACTTCATGCCCTTGAGGTGATGAAGTTTTTATTTTTGAAGGCTCCTCATTCACAAACTGTTCTTATATGCACAGTAAACTTTCACTAAATACTATCCCTTAATTTGGGGGTTTTAATTTTGCCTTTTCTGGATTTTCGACAGTTTCTGGCATCAGAAATGGGATTTAAAGGAGACCCCCAGTGACTCAGAGGACAGTGAGCAACCAGGTACCTATGCGCTCAGAGCCCGTTCATCTCACTGCTTTCTCACCAACCCTGGAGTTGGAGGGAAAGTCTCTCTTCAGTCAGAGATCCACTCTCCTTGTGTTTAGAGCTCTCTGATTTCAATGAGCGTACTTGTATTTTGTTTGTTGAAGTTTCTTTTTATCCTGTCCTAAAGGTGGTCTGGGAAACACGTGATTCCCTATGTCTTGGGACAGCTATTGAAAAACACGCGCCCTCATGGATAAGATGTCTAGGGATTCTAAAGGCGAAAATGGATTTCACTGAGTCTAAGACTGTTTTTTTTTTTTTTTCAAAAACAACTGCTTCCTAGAGGTATACCTATTATGGACCAGAATCTTGTGCCTCTTTGGAATATGGGTAAACTTCTGGATAATTTGCAGTTATAACAGCCACTTTTGGGAAACTTGAATTTAGATTGGCCCACTTTAAGGGGCATCTTTGTAAAGAGACATCTCGAACTTCTAGGAGACAGTGTGGAATGCAACCTTTGAAAGGTAGAGGTTTCTAAAAGACAAATGACTCCAAAAATAGTTTCTCTCTAAAGGAATCTTTACAATGTGTAGATGAAGAATCTTCAGTTACAGGACTTTGGTCAAAACATATACACTACTATATTTAAAATAGATAACCAAAAAGGACCTACTGTATAGCATAGGGAACTCTGCTCAATATTCTATAATAACCTAAATAGGAAAAGGTTTTGAGAAAGAATGTATGTGTATATATATATATATATATATGTATACACACATATATATAAACTGAACCACATTTCTGTACATCTAAAGGTAACACATCATTGTAAATCAACTATAGTCCAATATCAAAACAAAACAAAACACTTTGGCCATCTGAGCAGTTAGTCTTAAATTGTTAGTCTGTCAACCAGAAGCACACTTTAAATCCAGCTATTCTTTTGAGTTTTGTATTACTGAACCTCAGTTCAGTCGCTCAGTCCTGTCCGACTCTTTGCGACCCCATGAATCGCAGCACGCCAGGCCTCCCTGTCCATCACCAACTCCCGGAGTTCACTCAGACTCATGTCCATCGAGTCCGTGATGCCATCCAGCCATCTCATCCTCTGTCGTCCCCTTCTCCTCCTGCCCCCAATCACTCCCAACATCAAAGTCTTTTCCAATGAGTCAACTCTTCGCATGAGGTGGCCAAAGTACTGGAGCTTCAGCTTCAGCATCATTCCCTCCAAAGAAATCCCAGGGCTGATCTCCTTCAGAATGGACTGGTTGGATCTCCTTGCAGTCCAAGGGATTCTCAAGAGTCTTCTCCAACACCACAGTTCAAAAACATCAATTCTTCGGCTCTCAGCTTTCTTTACAGTCCAACTCTCACATCCATACATGACCACTGGAAAAACCATAACCTTGACTAGACGAACCTTTGTTGGCAAAGTAATGTTTCTGCTTTTCAATATGCTATCTAAGTTGATTGTAACTTTTCTTCCAAGGAGTAAGCGTCTTTTAATTTCATGGCTGCAGTCACCATCTGCAGTCAGACATGACTAAAATTTAAAGATGAAGGCTCTAAAATTTTAGCTTATGTCTGCTATATGTTTTTGTGTATTTATGTACATATGTATATTATATATAATCATATTTTAAAATCAGTTCCACTGAATTGGCTTAAAAATAAATAGCTATGTAGATTAAGTATTCCTAAAACACCCAGAAATATGGAAACTAACCCAAATTTTTCTCAGGTTCACATGACTTGGTATTATCTTTGATAAATAAAAGCTAATTTAAGTTTGTTGATTTAATATTGACAGTCATTCTCAATATTAAATATAATACAAATATACAACTTTTTCTACCCAGGTTTACTAGTCAAAAATAAACTCATGTTGAGGCTTCCCTGGTGGCTCAGATGGTAAGAATCTGCCTGCAGTATGACAAACCAGAGTTTGATCCCTGGATTGGGAAGATCCCCTGGAGGAGGAAAATGGCTATCCATTCCAGTATTCTTGCTTAGGAAATCCATGGACAGAGGAGCTTGGCAGTCTCCAATCCATGGGTAACAGAGTCGGACATGACTAAGCAACTAACACTTTCACTTTCATTTTTATGTTACAAAATTTGTCAACGAGAAAGCTAAGATGATGGCTAACTGATATCTAATCTAAGCATTGTTGTTAAAAATATGTAATGTAAATAAATGTAATAAAGTAAAGGTTTATATTAAGTTAAACTGAAAAAATGAATATTCATTGAATATCTAGATTATTTCCAAATAAGATAATATACTATGATTTCAGAGGCATTAATTACTGAACATAAATTTAAATTTGTCTACTTTTGACTTCTCGATATTTATAGAGAAACGAAAGATATGTGAGTCTATTAATAAATATACACTTTAAAAGTTATATTATTTTAAAAAGTCCTTAAAATATAAGTTTTATAATTAATGTATTTATCAAACTTGCCTTTTTTTTTAATCTATTGTAGGATGCTAACATATGATAGTTCACAATTCCCTACTTCCTAGCTTTAACTGGAAAGTGAAGTACATATAGTTAAAACATGTTATCAATTTGTAAAAATACAGCTGTTATTGTTCAGTTGCTCAGTAATATCTGACTCTGTGACCCCATGGACTACAGCACTCCAGGCTTCCCTATCCTTCACTATCTCCCAGAGTTTGCTCAAACTCATGTCCATTGAGTCAGTGATGCCATCCAACCATCTCATTCTTTTTCACCCCCTTTTCCTCCTTCCCTCAGTCTTTCCCAGCATCAGGGTCTTTTCCAGTGAAGTTGGCTCTTTGCATCAGGTGGTCAGAATATGGGAGCTTCAACTTCAGCATCAGTCCTTCCAATGAATAGTCAAGGTTGATTCCCTTTAGGATTGACTGGTTTGATCTCCTTGCTATCCAAGGGACTCTCAGGAGTCTACTCCAGCACCACAGTTAGAAAGCATCCATTCTTTGGCACTCAGCTTAGAAAGAGTAAGGGTGAAGGGAAACCACTTTGTATACACGGTAAGGGAAGAAAATAGGAAGTATATTTTTCATATAAAGGGTATGCAAAGAATATAGAATGCATTTTTGTCAAGGAAAAGAGTAGTGTTATCTAAAGTAAAATGACTCATTGTTCTAGAAATAGAAAGCAAAAGAATAAGACAAAACTCATATGGATACAGAAACTTGGAGAATATTATACAGATTTAGTGTTAGCAAACTGGCCCACAGGCCAAATCCGGTCCACCCTGGGTTTTTGTAGACAGAATTTTATTGGAATAGAGACACACATTCATTGGCTACTTACTGTCTATGGCTGGTTTCGCAGTGGAATGGCAGAGTTAAGTAGTCGTGATGGACAAGAAATGGCTGGCAACATCTGAAATTTTGACTAGGTAGCTGTTTACAGAAAAGGTAGATGACTCTTCATCCAGACTCCACAAGAGCCAAGTCATGACAGACACAAAAACATTTCACTTCAGTAACTTTAGGGGTAAATTCTTATTTCCAGTTTCATTGGTAATCCGTTAATAGCTTCACAAGAAATTTCAGGTTTTAGGTGCTATTTAGAGACTTCAGTTTTACATAGTCACTCACTTCACTTTAGAGACTTCAGTTTTACATATTACATACATGTTTAGGAAGCTATAGCTTTTTCAGGACAATACGGTTATCTATGAATTTTATGAATTCAATATGTTATATCCCTGTCCTCAAAAGAAGAGCATTTTTTCTAGGTTACCAGGCCCATAAAGTTCAGAAAGATCCCTGTAAAAGGGATATGGTTTTACCAAAATCCAAACATACTGGTTGGATATTAGTAATTTATTTCAAAAAAAAAATTTTTTTTTTTTTTTTGGCGAGGTGGTGTAGTTGAAGGAAGAGACTATACTGTGTGTGGTTTTCAATAAGTTTACCTCAACTATTAGTGTTTATGGTATATATTGTATTAGCACTTGTATTCCTTAATGGGAATGCTATAATCAAAGCTTTTACATAAAAAGAGGCTCTTTAGTTCTTCTTCACTTTCTGCCATAAGGGTGGTGTCATCTGCATATCTGAGGTTATTGATATTTCTCCCAGCAATCTTGATTCCAGCTTGTGCTTCCTCCAGCCCAGTCTTTCTCATGATGTAACTGCATATAAGTTAAATAAGTAGGGTGACAATATACAGCCTTGAAGTACTCCTGTTTCTATTTGGAACCAGTGTGTTGCTCCATGTCCAGTTCTAACTGTTGCTTCCTGACCTGCGTACAGGTTTCTCAAGAGGCAGGTCAGGTGATCTGGTATTCCCATCTGTTTCAGAATTTTCCACAATTTATTGTGATTCACACAGTCAAAGGCTTTGGCATAGTCAATAAAGCAGAAATGGATGTTTTTTCTGGAACTCTCTTGCTTTTTCGATGACCCAGCGGATGTTGGCAATTTGATCTCTGGTTCCTCTGCCTTTTCTAAAACCAGCTTGAACATCTGGAAGTCACAGGTAACGTATTGCTAAAGCCTGGCTTGGACAATTTTGAGCATTACTTTACTAGCATGTGAGATGAGTGCAATTGTGCAGTAGTTTGAGCATTCTTTGGTATTGCCTTTCTTTGGGATTACAGGACAAAGTATTGTTAAAAATACAAGGTTGCAACTGATACACAGTCAGTGAGAAACACCAGTCAGTAATTCATATGGACAGAGGGATCAATTTATAAAAGACTTCATAAAGGAGATGAGATTTAAGAATAAAAGCCAGTTGCTTGAATTTCAACATTCTTTGACTGGAAGCTGATAGTAATAAAACTGAGGAGTTTTGTAACTTTTAGCTCTAGATTTCTTGGGCTATATAATCTATTTGTTTCTTTGTTTACTATTTTAATCTGTTGTGTTCATGTCCTGTGGTCTAGCTGTGTCATCTGCATTCTGAAATAATACCCTTGAGGCTAAAAATCTTAGTTATGAAACTTATTTTCACATGATGCTACATAAAAATATCCATGTGATAAATTAATGTGTAAAAACCGTGAAAAGGCATGCAAATATCTATATTTCATATGTTCAGAAGAGGCTATGAAAGCTATTGTGTGTATGTTATTTAGCATAATTTAAACCATTGTGATATACAGAACCAAATTGTGTATGGGCTCAAACACACTAAACCTTTATTTGCAACACAAGACTCTAAGTTTTTCTACAATTGTCTTTCAAGGACTAGGGTTTTTTTTTTTTTTTATCATGGGCCTTCACCATTCCCTTGGTGATCATCATTTTCTTCATCAAATAGAAGCATGATGAAAAAAGTAAGAAGGGCTACTTGTTGTAAGTCTTGCAAAGAAATTGTACTTTCCACTTCCACTCACATTCTATTGGCTAGAATTATGCCACACAACCAAGTTTATCTACAAGAAAGGCTGTGAATGTCTTTAATTGGATATTCAAGAAGAAGAGGTGATGAATTTGTACTAAACAGGTAAGCGTTTTTCCCTTAGCCACCATCAGTGCAGTTAATTTTTCAAGTCTAAATCTCTGCACTTATTGTCACTATTATCTCTGAGAAATACCTGTACTCTAGCTACTGCTGAGACAAAATAAGCTTGTGTTGACAGCCATGTAATAGCTTTCAAAGCCTCACCTGAAAGAAATACTATTTGTGGAGGATTTTGTGTAATCATTCTATTCATCTCGGGCAGTTCTTCTTAATCATGGGTGAGTTTGCCTTCCTCCACAGGGAATATTTGGCAATATTTAGGTACATTTTAGGTTGTCACAATTGGGAGAGTGAAGCTGCTGGCATCTAGCGGGTTGAGGCCAGAAATGCTGATAAACATTTAGGGCACAGCTCTTCCTAGCAAATAAATACCAAGCTCAATATGTTAATAGCACTGAAGTTGAGAAGCCCTACTCTGCATATTCTGGCTCTTCACTCAAAGTGAAGCTATGCCATTAGAAATGTATAAGTCGTCTTATAACAGTGTATTAGTACATTGTGTATACCCTGCCATATTGACTACTCCACGATTTCCTCCAGGGGTTCCCAGGTGGTGCTAGTGGTAAAGAACCCACCTGCTAGTGCACAGGATATAAAGACGTGGGTTCAATCCCTAGGTCAGGAAGGTACCCTGGAGGAAGGCATGGCAACCCACTCCAGTATTCTTGCCTGGAGAATCCCATGATCAAAGGAGCCTGGCAGGCTACAGTCCACAGGATTGCAAAGAGTCAGACACAACTGAAGTGACTTACTACAGCACATGGTTTCTATGCCAATATGATACCTTTAGACTATCCTGGCAGATGTGACAAGAAATTATGCAGTTTGCTGCTGCTGCTGCTAAGTCGCTTCAGTCATGTCCGACTCTGTGCCACCCCATAGACGGCAGCCCACTAGGCTCCTCTGTCCCTGGGATTCTCCAGGCAAGAACACCGGAGTGGGTTGCCATTTCCTTCTCCAGTGTATGAAAGTGAAAAGTGAAGTAAAGTCGCTCAGTCGTGCCTGACTCTTAGCGACCCCATAGACTGCAGCCTACCAGGCTCTTCCATCCATGGGATTTTCCAGGCAAGAGTACTGGAGTGGGTTGCCATTGCCTTCTCATTATGCAGTTTACCTGTATATTTATTATAAAGGAGGTGTATTGCATAGGGTTAATTATTTGAGGAGTTGTAGTAAGGATCTCTCTTTTTATGAGTTTCAAAAATAAAATCAGAGACATGAAATTCTTCTGCTTTTATGTCCTGGATGTTGTATATAGTGCTTCAGTGAACACTGGGGTGCATGAATCTTTTCAAATTGTTGTTTTTTTCCAGATATATGCCCAGTAGTGGGATTGAAGAATAATATTTTAATTCTGTTTTTGTTTTTTTTTGATGAAACTCCATTCTGTTGAAAATAATTTTTAAAGCAGTGTGGATTAAAAAGTAAGTGAATGAATTAAATAGTAATGATAAAGAGACCTTATTGTCACAGAATTTGTACTTCCTAATAAATAGTGTTCAGTGTGGAAGCATTCAAATTAACTTGTCTAATGTTGCATGATATATAGCAGGATCAGGAAATAAGAAAAAATAAATCAAGTCAACATGTGATTTTACTTTTTTTTGCTAAGTCACTTCAGTCGTGTCTGACTCTGTGCAACCCCATAGACAGCAGCCCACCAGGCTCCCCCGTCCCTGGGACTCTTCAGGCAAGAACACTGGAGTGAGTTGCCATTGCCTTCTCCAATGCATGAAAGTGAAAAGTGAAAGTGAAGTCACTCAGTCATGTCAGACTCTTAGTGACCCCATGGACTGCAGCCCACCATGCTCCTCCGCCCATGGGATTTTCCAGGCAAGAGTACTAGAGTAGGGTGCCATTGCCTTCTCCTGATTTTACTTTGGACCTGGATAAATTGGTAAATCGAAATCTGGATTATATATATCTTGTTGGTTGGGGATAGATTTCCTTTCATGTGAAATATAGTAATATATATCCCAAAAGGCAGCAGAGACAATACCTATTATTCCCAACTACTCTCTTTTTCTGCTTTTATTGAGTGAAACATCCAAGCTTTAATCAAATCAATATTTACTTTAATCATCATTCTCTTTAGAATATGCTAAATTAGGGTTAAATATCTTTTTAAACATATACTCTTATATCATTGTAATTATCAGATAATGTTTCAATATTCTCCAGAGTAGCTGATTTTCATTCTTTCCTCCAACATTGCACAGACTTGTGCAACCTAATGAATTATTGAATGTATATATGGCTACACAAATACAAATATTTTAAGCTCTTCATGGTTTGCTGTGCAGTTTAAATCCAAGTGCTATTTTCAAAATGTTCTAGGTTTTATTTAAAAAACACAAGCTGTCCTTTGGAATATTTATATACATTTTAAACTAAAATTCACAGACTGGCAGGCTGTTTTCTTTGGGCTGCATAGCACTTTAATTTTTAAAATACTTTTTTAAATGATTTGATATCTTTTAAAAATTGGCATATTTCTGGCAGGATAATCAGCCATGTTAGGGTTCTTTTTTCCAGATGGCATCAATCACCCAAAGATCAATTTTAACCTGAACACTTTCCATTTAACCACAGACTCTGCCAAGTTAACTTGTTTCATTACCTTACGGGACCCTGTAAGTACCTCTTCTTAATGACTCACTCCCCACCCCATGGCCACAAATTAAAAAAAAAAAAAAAGATAAATTTTGAGTATTTGGTTTTTATTAATGGTATTGGATATAACAACGGCAGTACTGAGTCTGGTAACATGTGACTGCAAAAGTAAAAGATGATCTGGACACTGTGTCATTATTTCATCTGGCCTGCATGTGAGGACAAATGAGTGCTAGTAGTCATGGAGGAGGAAATGGCAACCTACTCCAGTGCTCTTGCCTGGAGAATCCCAGGGACGGGGGAGCCTGGTGGGCTGCCGTCTATGGGGTGGCACAGAGTCGCACACGACTGAAGCGACTTAGCAGCAGCAGCAGCAGTCATGGAGAGCTTTGTTTCTATTTCAGATTTGTCTGCTCTAAACATAGTGTTCAGCCTGGGTATCATGTGCTTAGCTCACCAAGCTATCTCAGAAAAGCATCTTTCTGACCGCAAATGACAAATTCTCCTTCCTTCTCTACCTTTCTCTCTCAGAATTAACATCTACCAAATGAAAGTGAAGCTCTAGAGTTTATGGATGGCCTCTGATCATGAACCTTGTCACCCTTTGGTAGGAATTTTAGAAAGCATCATGGAAAATCAGTCTATATGCCTCAGAGAAGAATTCACAGCTATTGAAGAGGATGAAGTTAGGAATTTTAGATTAATGAGAACTTTGTGATCAAATCCATTGACAGATTGTAAAATAAGATCATGATGGCACTTGACTTGATATCCTATACACATATTCAGGAAAAATAGCACTTTAAAAGAGTACATAACATGCAAGATTTCAAAGAGTAGAGTTAGTCATTTAAAAAATTGATGGCTGTTTATAGTGAAATCCAGAGGAAATGCTTAAAAATTGTGTCATGATGACCCATATGCTCTGATGTGTGAGCCAAAAATTAGGCTTTCACATTCTCACAGGCAATCAAAAAAAGGAGAAACCTTCCCAGGGATGTAACCCAGAGCCTGTAAAAGATATAAACAAAGTGATTGCACAAAAAAGCTCATATTTGTTTTTTTACAGGGAATTTATCCCAGTGGTCTCTGTAAACAAAATATGTTGCAATGAATGTGAGGAAAGGAGCAATGACTATTGGTAGGAGAAGGGCCTGCACTGTCCCAGCTTCTAACTGGGCTTTCACCCCTGGATGCATCACCCTACCGTGGGCCACAGAGGAGAGCTGGCCTCAGGTACCTCCTCTCCAAGCGTCCTGGCTAGTGTCACCTCCCCTGCTGGGGGAGTTATTGGCTACCCGTCCTTATGCATTCTCCTGTTCAGTGCTGACCCCAGCAGAGGGCTGAGCAACAGCGGTTCCTCACACTTTGCTTCCCCACCCTAGGACACTCCAAGGCTTATGGTTTTTCTACAGGTTTCCAGAGGGGGCCACAGAGAGGGGACCTGACAACAAAGAGATTAGATTCTCCCCTTAAAAAATCCATATGGCATATTTACGTGCTCATTTCATGGTATCATTGCTTATTCTGACTTTTAGCATGGAAAATCCCATGGATGGAGGAGCCTGGTAGCCTGCAGTCCGTGAGGTTGCTAAAAGTCGGACACGACTGAGTGACTTCATTTTCACTTTTCACTTTCATGTATTGGAGAAGGCAATGGCAACCCACTCCAGTGTTCTTGCCTGGAAAATCCCAGGGACGGCGGAGCCTGGTGGGCTGCCATCTATGGGGTCGCACAGAGTCGGACACGACTGAAGCGACTTAGCAGCAGCAGTGCCATAACATCAAAGTGATTAGTAATGCTTCCAGTGGCTGAGAGAATGATAGTTTTGCCCTTCTGACGATCTGAATAGGTACAATGTGAAACATTTCAAGCTATCTACTTTCAAGATGATTTCTCTCAACTGATAAGATGGGTGACAGGTGACTGAGAAGCAGCTCTTCTGTTGAGTAAAAGCACACACCCTTCAATTGACTAATGACTGGAGTTGAGGTCAGTGATCCCTTGTGTAAGTGGCAGACCAACAAAACTGTGCTAAAGACCACTGTCAACTCTACAAAGAGGAGGAAAGGATAGGGTCAGTATTCTCTTCAATTAATTATATAGAATCTGCTTATATGCATAGGTGAAATTATGATAAAAGTTCTATGCTGTATAGCTTAGCCAGGAATGATTTCAGTTTTCAGAAAAACATAAAGGTTGTTATAGTCATACATCTTCCTTCATAATAATAATACTGCCAACAAAATTCATATTAAATATTGATATTTTGATATTTTAATTAGAAAGCATCTACTAGAAATAATTGATTAACTTTTGGAATAGCTCATCTGTGTTCTTTCTTCATGAAATAATTACCTGGCAGGATTGTCTGTCTAAGACATTTCTGGGTTAAGACAACAATACAATATCATTTGTTAATAAATAACATTTATGTTCTTTTCCTTCGATAATGGGGTGAACAGCTTATACATAGACTATCTAAAATGGTATGTTAAATTATGGAAAGACAAAAATGAAAAGTAGAGAGACACATTAATGAGATTTAGAAGTATTGATGGCCATTCAAAATCCTTTTTAAAAGGTATTATAATACAGTTATAAAGTTACTACTCACTCCCCATAAGAGAAATAGAGGAAATATTATACCCATTGGAAACTGCTTGCTAACTATCCAGAACTTAATATCTTAACTTTTTGGTTATTTTGAAATGCATAAAAATCTTATTGGAATTGATTATTTTTTACTTAAAGTGTTGTTTGTTGAGTCAGCTCACTCACTTCTGAGGTCATAGTCCTAATGATCTTGAAATCAGATTTTGATTCCATCTGACAAATTTTTCATGTTCTTCAGGATTCAAGATACTGTGCCAGATGCTGAACACAATAAATATGTCATAATCTTAAATGAGTCTTCCCTTTTAGCAAACAAAATAAATCTGTATTGCATGCTGACTCATAGAATAGCCCTCTCATCAGAATACCTGTTTTCACTTCTGACCACTTCCATTTAGCTGTTTGACTTTGGAAAATTAGTTTGAAATCTCTTTGGTTTCAATGTCTTCATCAAAAACATGAAGATAATAATAATGTACTGCTCTTAAGCAATAATCCCTGTAAGTGAAAGTGAAAGTCACTCATTCATGTCCAACTCTTTGTGACCCCATGGACTATGCAGTCCATGGAATTATTCAGGCCAGAATACTGGAGTGGGTAGCCATTCCTTTCTTCAGGTATCTTCCCAACCCAGAGATTGAATCTTGGTCTCCTGCAATGTGGTGCGTTCTTTACCAGCTGAATCACCAGGGGAAGCCCAATCCCTGTAAAGCCTCAGTACATTTCAACTGTTGATTATTTATTATTACTATTAATGTTATGGCTGACCTTTTACAACTAGCTTTCCATACTTTGGTGTGTGTTCACAATACATAATTGTTATGCAGTATAACATTTAAAACACAAATAATTAACAACCAAGCATTCAATTAGTGGGGATATCTTGAGTCTCCTGGGGAAGAACAGCTGACTGTCTCATAAGACCCATTCTGTGGTATTGCCTTGGTGAACATGTCATAATTTTGGGTCTAGCTCAAAATACATGTGTATCTGCAAACTGAACACTTTCTCAGAGGTCTGGTCATGTCAACCAAGTTCTCAAGGGTTACGAAGAAAAACAAATGCCACTCTAAATTAAACAATGGGAAATATAACTATTGTATAGTCTAAAATACTGGGCTTTGCTTGGCCAGTGTATCAGTTCATGGGAAATCAGATCTAATAAAGCTCCAAGCTTAAATGAAAACTGTATTTGAAAATATGGGCATTTTATGATTACAAATTTAAATATCTTCTAGTTTAAGCGAATAATCATTTTGCCAATAGGATGGAAATAATCATGTACACTGTCTAAAACGCCCTTTCTTTTACATTATTGAGTTAGACAAGGCTGTGGTCCTAGTGTGATTAGATTAACTAGTTTTCTGTGAGTATGGTTTCAGTGTGTCTGCCCTCTGATGCCCTCTTAAAACATCTACCATCTTACTTGGGTTTCTCTTACCTTGGGCGTGGGGTATCTCTTCACGGCTGCTCCAGCAAGGTGCAGCCACTGCTCCTTAACTTGGATGAGGGGTATCTCCTCACCGCCGCCCTTCCTAACTTTCAACATGGGATGGCTCCTCTAGGCCCTCCTGCGCCCATGCAGCCACCGCTCCTTGGACCTGGGGTCGCTCCTCTTGGCCACTGCCCCTGGCCTCGGATGCAGGGTGGCTCCTCCCAACTATCGCCCCTGACCTCGGACAGCCTTGTCTTAACTCAATGAAACTAAGCCATGCCTGCGGGGCAACCCAAGACGGGCAGGTCATGGTGGAGAGGTCTGACAGAATGTGGTCCACTGGAGAAGGGAACGGCAAACCACTTCAGTATTCTTGCCTTGAGAACCCCATGAACAGTATAATAAGGCAAAATGATAGGATACTGAAAGAGGAACTCCCCAGGTCATTAGGTGCCAAACACACTACTGGAGATCAATGGAGAAATAACTCTAGAAAGAATAAGGGATGGAGGAAAGCAAAAACAACACCCACCTGTGGATGTGACTGGTGATAGAAGCAAGGTCCGATGCTGTAAAGAGCAATATTGCATAGGAACCTGGAATGTCAGGTCCATGAATCAAGGCAAATTGGAAGTGGTCAAACAGGAGATGGCAAGAGTGAACATCAACATTCTAGGAATCGGTGAACTAAAATGGACTGGAATGGGTGAATTTAACTCAGATGACCCTTATATCTACTACTGTGGGCAGGAATCCCTCAGAAGAAATGGAGTCGCCATCATGGTCAACAAAAGAGTCCAAAATGCAGTACTTGGATGCAATCTCAAAAACGACAGAATGAACTCTGTTTGTCTCCAAGGCAAACCATTCAATATCACAGTAATCCAAGTCTATGCCCCAACCAGTAATTCTGAAGAAGCTGAAGTTGAACGGTTCTATGAAGACCTACAAGACCTTTTAGAACTAACACCCATAAAAAGATGTCCTTTTCATTATAGGGGACTGGAATGCAAAAGTAGAAAGTCAAGAAACACCTGGAGTAACAGGCAAATTTAGCCTTGGAATGTGGAATGAAGCAGGGCAAAGACTAATAAGAGTTTTGCCAAGAAAACGTACTGGTCATAGCAAACACCCTCTTCCAACAACACAAGAGAAGACTCTACACATGGACATCACCAGATGGTCAACACCAAAATCAGATTGATTATATTCTTCGCAGCCAAAGATGGAGAAGCTCTATACAGTCAACAAAAACAAGACCAGGAGCTGACTGTGGCTCAGATCATGAACTCCTTATTACCAAATTCAGACTTAAATTGAAGAAAGTAGGGAAAACCGCTAGAGCATTCAGGTATGACCTAAATCAAATCCCTTATGATTATACAGTGGAAGTGAGAAATAGATTTAAGGGCCTAGATCTGATAGATAGAGTGCCTGACGAACTATGAAATGAGGTTCATG
Source organism: Budorcas taxicolor (assembly GCF_023091745.1). NCBI lineage: Eukaryota > Metazoa > Chordata > Mammalia > Artiodactyla > Bovidae > Budorcas > Budorcas taxicolor. Next base: position 32,567,173 of record NC_068916.1, on the reverse strand, counting down.
ACATTGTACAGGAGACAGAGATCAAGACCATCCCCATGGAAAAGAAATGCAAAAAAAGCACAATGGCTGTCTGGGGAGGCCTTACTAATAGCTGAGAAAAGAAGAGAAGTGAAAAGCAAAGGAGAAAAGGAAAGATATAAGCATCTGAATGCAGAGTTCCAAAGACTAGCAAGAAGAGATAAGAAAGCCTTCTTCAGCGATCAATGCAAAGAAATAGAGGAAAACAACAGATTGAGAAAGACTAGAGATCTCTTCAAGAAAATTAGAGATACCAAGGGAACATTTCATGCAAACATGGGCTCAATAAATGACAGAAATGGTATGGACCTAACAGAAGCAGAAGATATTAAGAAGAGGTGGCAAGAATACATGGAAGAACTGTACAAAAAAGATTTTCACTACCCGGATAATCACGATGGTGTGATCACTCACCTAGAGCCAGACATCCTGGAATGTGAAGTAGAGTGGGCCTTAGAAAGTATCACTATGAACAAAGCTAGTGGAGGTGATGGAATTCCAGTTGAGCTGTTTCAAATCCTGAAAGATGATGCTGTGAAAGTGCTGCACTCAATATGCCAGCAAATTTGGAAAACTCAGCAGTGGCCACAGGACTGGAAAAGATCAGTTTTCATTTCAATTCCAAAAAAAGGCATTGCCAAAGAATGCTCAAACTACCACAAAATTGCACTCATCTCACATGCTAGTAAAGTAATGCTCAAAACTCTCTAAGCCAGGCTTCAGCAATACATGAACCATGAACTTCTTGATGTTCAAGCTAGTTTTAGAAAAGGCAGAAGAACCAGAGATCAAATTGCCAACATCTGCTGGATTATGGAAAAAGCAAGAGAGTTCCAGAAAAACATCTATTTCTGCTTTATTAACTATGCCAAAGACTTTGACTGTGTGGATCACAATAAACTATGGAAAATTCTGGGAGAGATGGGAATACCAGACCACCTGACCTGCCTCTTGAGAAATTTGTTTGAAGGTCAGGAAGCAACAGTTAGAACTGGACAAAAGACTGGTTCCAAATAGGAAAAGGAGTACGTCAAGGCTGTATATTGTCACCCTGCTTATTTAACTTATATGCAGAGTACATCATGAGAAATGCTGGACTGGAAGAAACACAAGTTGGAATCAAGATTGCTGGGAGAAATATCAATCACCTCAGATATGCAGATAACACCACCCTTATGACAGAAAGTGAAGAGGAACTAAAAAGCCTCTTGATGAAAGTGAAAGTGGAGAGTGAAAAAGTTGGCTTAAAGCTCAACATTCAGAAAACAAAGATCATGGCATCTGGTCCCATCACTTCATGGGAAATAGATGCGGAAACAGTGGAAACAGTGTCAGACTTGATTTTTGGGGGCTCCAAAATCACTGCAGATGGTGACTGCAGCCATGAAATTAAAAGACGCTTACTCCTTTGAAGAAAAGTATGACCAACCTAGATAACATATTCAAAAGCAGAGACATTACTTTGCCAACTAAGGTCCATCTATTCAAGACTATGGTTTTTCCAGTGGTCATGTATGGATGTGAGAGTTGGACTGTGAAGAAGGCTCAGCGCCAAAGAATTGATGCTTTTGAACTGTGGTGTTGGAGAAGACTCTTGAGAGTCCCTTGGACTGCAAGGAGATCCAGCCAGTCCATTCTGAAGGAGATCAGCCCTGGGATTTCTTTGGAAGGAATGATGCTGAAGCTGAAACTCCAGTACTTTGGCCACCTCATGCAAAGAGTTCACTCATTGGAAAAGACTTTGATGTTGGGAGTGATTGGGGGCAGGAGGAAAAGGGGACGACAGAGGATGAGATGGCTGGATGGCATCATGGACTCGATGGACATGAATCTGAGTGAACTCTGGGAGTTGATGATGGACAGGGAGGCCTGGCGTGCTGCGATTCATGGGGTCGCAAAGAGTCGGTCACGACTGAGCGACTGAACTGAACTGAACTGAATCATCTCTCTCCTTGCTTCCCACCCCAAAATATATAGTCCTTTAAGACTTGTTCGTGTATCAGTTAGGTAATAAATAGAAACTCTCAATCTGTCACTTTAATAGGACTTGGGATTTATCACTTAAATTATTTGGTGTGATTGCTAAAGTTAATAATATTTCAAATTGAATCCTGTTCTTGCTATCATTTAGTACTTTGCATAGAGGAACAATGTTGGTTACAGAAGGTAGGTACTCAAAAAGAGAAAAAAATAAAATAGTGAGCACTGCCATTACATTGCTTTTTCAATCAGGAGGTTAAAAAAAAATTAATGGTATATAAGTAAAAAAGTCAAATGACTCTCTGAAAGTATTATCAATGCAGCCTAGACTTTCATTATTTTATAACACAGTTGTTTCCTTACTACTTTCAGAGAAAATAAGAGTATATTTTTGAAAAAGCAATTTCAATGAAAGATCTATTAAAATGTAAATATTATGAACTTTCATATTGCTGTGACTGAAAAATACTTATGTTTTATAGTGAAGTCTCCAGAATGAATTAGGTTTGATGGTTTTACTTTTGTGTGTTCAGTTCAGTCCCTCAGTTGTATATGACTCTTTGCGACCCCATGAACCACGGCACTCCAGGCCTCCCTATCCATCACCAACGCCCAGAGTTCACCCAAACCCATGTCCATTGAGTTGGTGATGTCATCCAACCATCTCATCCTCTGTCGTCCCTTTCTCCTCCTGCCCTCAATCTTTTCCAGCATCAGGGTCTTTTCCAATGAGTTAGCTGTTTTCATCAGGTGGCCCAAGTATTGGAATTTCAGCTTAAACATCAGTCCTACAACTGAACACCCAGGTCTGATCTCCTTTAGGATGGACTGGTTGGATCTCCTTGCAGTCCAAGCAACTCTCAAGAGTCTTCTCCAACACCACAGTTCAAAAGAATCAATTCTTCAGTGCTCAGTTTTCTTTATAGTCCAACTCTCCCATCCATACATGACCACTGGAAAAACCATAGCCTTGACTAGATGGACCTTTGTTGGCAAAGTAATGTCTCTGCTTTTTAATATGCTGTCTAGTTTGGTCATAACTTTCCTTCCAAGGAATAAGCGTCTTTTAATTTCATGGCTGCAATCACCATCTGCAGTGATTTTGGAGCCCAGAAAAATAAAGTCTGACACTGTTTCCACTGTTTTTCCATCTATTTGCCCTGAAGTGATGGGACCAGATGTCATGATCTTAGTTTTCTGAATGTTGAGCTTTAAGCCAACTTTTTCACTCTCTTCTTTCACTATCATCAAGAGGCTCTTTAGTTCTTCTTCACTCTCTGCCATAAGGGTGGTGTCGTCTGCATAGCTGAGGTTGTTGATATTTCTCCCAGCAATTTTGATTCCAGCTTGTGCTTCCTCCAGCCCAGCATTTTCTATGATGTACTCTGCATATAAGTTAAATAAGCAGGGTGATAATATACAGCCTTATGTACTCCTTTTCCTATTTGGAACCAGTCTGTTCCATGTTCAGTTCTAACTGTTGCTTCCTGACCTGCATATAGGTTTCTCAAGAGGCAGGTCAGGTGGTCTGGTATTCCCATCTCTTTCAGGATTTTCCACAATTTATTGTGATCCACACAGTCAAAGGTTTTGGTATAGTCCATAAACCAGAAATAGATGTTTCTCTGGAACTCTCTTGCTTTTTAGATGAAGAAAAGCTCTCTTCTGTGTTTGATTATATGATTTGTATGTGTTTGATTAAATACACAGTCACAGACACCTATTAAAATATACAAAATATATACATAGACTTTGTGAATCAATTTTCTGCTTTCATTTAAAAAATGTTTTTATTATATAGACCAATTGATTGATCATATTGCATAGAATTTCTGTAATTTCAAGATTGGTAACATGTTGCCATATTAGGAAAAAGTCCTATATTAGAATCTTCCAGTGAAATTTATTATTGTCTATTTACAGTGCTTAGTTTTACTCGCAGCTGGAAAAAGCAACCTACCACCTGGCAAGTCCTTAATGTATACTTAGACTCTACTGATCCTACATAGTATCCTATATTTTTCTCCACATTTCTTTTACAGTATAAGTAGTAAAAGATTGATTCTTAAATTGTAATGCATATCTGGTAAGTGAAATTTATTAAGCCATTAGCAACTATAAATATTATATGAATTAATTTCTTGGAATATGTTTAAGTTTTTATTGCAGATTGACAGTTTAGATTATATCTCTTGACAGGTTTTGATAAGAGGAAACACATAAATATCCTCAATATTTATCTCATGAAAAATAAGGCACCAAAAAAGTACACATTTCACAACAGGTAGATGCCAAGAAATAGTATAACATCTCAATCATAATTTGTATTATATATTAATAGGTAATTTTTATTAGCATGTTTTATGTGTCATGAACCCTTCTAAGCATTTTTGTTTGTATTATTTAATTTTTCCAATAGTGCTATAATAAAAATTATGCTCCTCTGCTTATTTACACACAGTAATCCAAGGCACAGAGAGGTTCTGCAATTTTCCCAAGGTAACCTAGCTACTAGATGACAGAATCGGAGAAGGCAATGGCAACCCACTCCAGTACTCTTACCTGGAAAATCCCATGGATGGAGGAGCCTGGTAGGCTGCAGTCCATGGGGTCGCTAAGAGTCGGACACGACTGAGCGACTTCGCTTTCACTTTTCACTTTCATGCATCGGAGAAGGAAATGGCAACCCACTCCAGTGTTCTTGCCTGGAGAGTCCCAAGGACAGGGGAGTCTCGTGGGCTGCCGTCTATGGGGTCGCACAGAGTTGGACACGACTCAAGTGACTTAGCAGCAGCAGCAGATGACAGAATACTGGTTAGGGACACACAAAGTCTGGCTTGTGAAACCACATTCTTATCTTTGCTAATACCTGAGCCAGGCACTGTACTAATTGCACTAACTGTACTATACAAATTGTACTGTACTTGTATTTTATTAGAATTGTCCTGATTTCATGGGCTTCCATGATAACTCAGTTGGTAAAGAATCTACCTGTAGTGCAGGAATCCCTGGTTTCATTCCTGGGTCAGGAAGATCCCCTGGAGAAGGAAGAGGCTACCCACTCCAGTATTCTTGGGCTTCCCTTGCGGCTTAGCTGGTAAAGAATCCGCCTGCAGTGCAGAAGAGCTGGGTTTGATCCCTGGATTGGAAAGATCCCCTGGAGAAGGGAAGGGATACCTGCTCCAGTACTCTGGCCTAGAGAATTCCATGGACTGTATAGTTTTCCCAAAAACTGGAACATGACAGAGCGACTTTCACTTTCAAGGTGTTAAATTCTTGCCCTTTCGTTTTTATCTATATGCCCCAGGGAAAATCATTAATTATAATTGTCTTCAGTGTTTTTTTTCCTGTGGATGAAGGGCTAGTACTTCATTCTTTCTAAGAATCCTTCCATTGCTGATTTTCTGCTTCTATGCCAGTGATGCAATAAAACAATTGTTTCTTGTTTCATGTCTAACTTTTCTTTTGCCTATATCTGACTTTTCAGCTTTTTTTTTTCAGTCATATATAATAACCTTTATATTCTGATTTTGGAAAAATAATGCTGTTTGTGTGTCAATTTCTGTGGTATCAAACCACTTGCTCACCTTAGATTTGTGTCATTTAAAATAAATCAGCTGGCAAAAGTATTATCTTATATAGAAAATCAAAGCAGTTTCTAGACTGAAACTTCTACAATTTGGTTTAAAATTTAAGGGTCACCTATATACTTGGATCTGACAAGAAGTAGTTGTTTTTTAACTGCAAAATGTGATGTAGAGCAAGCATCTGAAAGAGTTTAATGTTTTTCATGCTGCGCAGTAAATTCCCAATGGCTGCTAAGTCTAAATATAATCACAGGGCCTAGTGAAGTGTGTCCACAGGAGGTCTAGGTGGATTTTGACCCCAATTTTCCAATAAAGACAGTTCTCAAGTTGCTTCTTACTACAAATTTAGTCCAGGGCACTAATAGGGAGAGAGAGCAAAAAAAAAAAAAACAACACCCCACCAGAGACAAATAGATCTCCCAGTAAACCTTAATCTCATATCCAACTTCATTAGAAGAAAACATTTCTATGTTTCTTAAAGTAGTGAAAGCAAAAGGAGAGGAAATATTTTTAAAATATTTCTTTTCATACATGCACACACACACACACTTGAGAGTTATGAGTTTTTGCATAGTTATTTTCTTTATAAATAATGTTTTCTGATTTTTCTGAATGTTAGATGTATGACGCATTTGTTTAAATAAATAGCAAATGCCAATTATTGAGTTCTAGGTAAAGCACTAAGTTTAATTTGTAAGGAAACAGGACTCTTTCTTAAAGAGACAGCCAATGCCTTCTAGGATATTTATCACAATATAGTTGAAAAAGGAGTGAGAATGGGAAAAGTTTTCAAGTATTTCTTTAAGGATATAAACTGTTAACAGCCATACATGGGATGTCATAAAGCACTGATACAAATAGGGAATGTTTTATAATGGATGATATATTTAAACTGATGCTAAAGAATTTAAAGGATATACATAGGAACAATCAGTTTGATAGACAGATCATAAGGAGTCATTTTCCATTAGTGTTCATTCATAAAGTTAAGAATCTTTGTCATCAGACCCAGCAAAGTAACGGATGCTTTATTGACTCTTCACAATTTATTTATCAGATCATAATCCAGCAAAATGCACCATTCACTTTCCTCTATATTCATTGCACAGGCATTTCACTAAGATTTCTGTGTTCATAGTACTCCCCAGGAGCACAAGGGAGCAAGTATGCAAACAACCATAGCAACTTCATAAGTTCAGATGGATGAATGCATAAAGTGTTCCTGAAGAACAGACAAAGGAGAATATGAAAAATGTAAAAAAAAAAAAAAAAAAAAGAATCTCTGTTGTCTTTTGGGATGAAAATGAATTTTTCAGGCAAAGGGGAATATATCACAGCAAACTCTGGAAAATTCTTAAAGAGATGGGAATACCAGCGCTCCTGACCAGCCTCTTGAGAAACCTATATGCAGGTCAGGAAGCAACAGTTAGAACTGGACATGGAACAACAGACTGATTCCGAATCAGGAAAGGAGTACGTCAAGGCTATATATTGTCACCCTGCTTATTTAACTTATATGCAGAGTACATCATGAGAAACACTGGACTGGATGAAGCACAAGCTGGAATCAAGATTGCCGGAAGAAATATCAATAACCTCAGATATGCAGATGATACTACCCTTATGTCAGAAAGTGAAGAACTAAAGAGCCTCTTAAGGAAAGTGAAAGAAGAGAATGAAAAAGTTGGCTTAAAGCTCAACATTCAGAAAAATAAGATCATGGCATCTGGTCCCATCACTTCATGGCAAGTAGATGGGGGAAACAGTGGAAACAGTGAGAGACATTACTTTACCAACAAAGGTGTGTCTAGTCAGAGCTATGGATTTTCCAGTGGTCATGTATGGATGTGAGGGTTGGACCATAAAGAAAGCTGAGCACCGAATAATTGATGCTTTTGAACTGTGGTGTTGGAGAAGACTCTTGAGAGTCCCTTGGGCCACAGGAAGATCCAACCAGTACATCCTAAAGGAAATCAGTCCTGAATATTCATTGGGAGGGCTGATGCTGAAGCTGAAACTCCCATACTTTGGCCACCTCATGCAAAGAACCAACTCATTGGAAAAGACCCTGATGCTGGGAAAGATTGACGGTGGGAGAAGAAGGGGAAAACAAACCGTGAGATGGTTAGATGGCATCACCAACACGATGGACATGAATTTGAGTAGGCTCCAGGAGTTGGTGATGGACAGAGAAGCCTGGCGTGCTGCAGTCCATGGGGTCACAAAGAGTTGGACATAACTGAGCAAGTAAACTTAACTGATATTCAGTACATTAAATTTTATATTTTTATTGAGTGTTAGTTACTTTTTTCATTTTTTTATATAAAATACTTTACTTCAATCCTCCCAAATACCAGTTTAGAATGCATTCCTTTCACTTTAGCTATTTCCTTATTATTTCATAATTTTCACTTACCAAACCGACTACATGGAATGCAGTTGAGTGTTTCTTCATCTGCTTTTCTCCAAAGTTGTTTCTTTTTTTTTCTCTGCTAGCTGTTGTCATCTGAAGTTTCTCTTGCCTGCTTAAAAGAAACATTGCTTCTGTTCTGCTTGTTTTTAAGAATATAATTTACATTTTTATTAAAATCCTTACCTACCAGTCACTGTAATTTTTCACATATGGATGCATATCTTAATCCATATGCTGGCAGGAAAATCAACTTTCTCATCAAAGGCCTAGGTTCCCCACATTTCCAGGTTTTAAATTTGAAGGAGATGTCTTTTAAAAATTATGTTTACAGAGTATTGTATTATTCCCAAGCTCATCTACTTCTCTCACTGCCTTATTCATTTATTATTTAGCACTGGCCTCTTTGCAAGGGTTGTTGCAGCTTTGTCTTGGTACTATGTTCTGTGAGAAGGCATTTTTTGCCTTCATGTTTGAATAGCTCTTTATCATCTCAACTCATATTTATTATTTTGCCTTTTGCCTCCCATTTTCCTTCTCTTTACAAAACTTATTTCCTTTAATAATAAACATATAGTTTATGATCCTGGAGAATCTAGTGATGCATTTTATGAATGAAGAGTAAATGGGAATGAAGTAAGTTCTGATCTGGTTTATGGTTACAATCTTTTGTCTCTCTTACAGTGTTTAAGATGCTCCTCATTACTGAAGCAACTTAGCAGCAGCAGCATTAGTTAATTGTTCATGCCTTTTCCATATAACCTAAAAAAGCTTACATATTATTTCACATTACTCTCTGTATGTTCGAGACAGAAACCCTAGTTTGAAACACCCATTGTTAGACTTTGTGAAGAAGAACATAGAAATTAGATAGGGTGAGATAGTAATACTATGTAAATAATAATAATAATAATCAGCAGTTGAAGCCCTTGCAAAGAAATAAATGAGCCAAATGAGACTATTACTATTTGGGTTGTATAGCTTCTATTCCCATTACCTATCATTCTGAAGTTGGCAGTGGTGGTGTTTTCATCATTTTGGGCTGTACCTAACCATTTATTTTCTCTTCCATGGTTTGTCTTCTCCAATCATTTCTAGGTCCTTTCTTTTACTATTCAGTGTCTGTAGATATCACCAGTCACTGATGTACTAGTCCACTAAGTTATCTCTGCTGAAAGCCCCATTTCAGTTAGAGAAAGTGATGCCAGAGCTGAGGGGCCAAGCTGGGAGTTATTCTGGGTGTGTGACATCTGCAGTGTTTGAATGGTAGAAAGTGTAATTCTGAAAGGGATGGGAACAATAACTGGGTTAATTAAGAAGAAATCTAATAGAGAGTCTGAGGAGAGAAATGATTCTCTAGACTACTCTTCAGCAATAATAGCACATTACATTCTCAGATATGTGTGAGAAGATCGTTATTTCCATAACAGATATACCCCCTCACCAGAAATATTGCTTTCATTTCCAGGAAGCATTGTATTCTGTTACTCCATCAAAATGACTGTTTTCATAATTTTAAAAGATACCTATGATGTATGAGAAGATATATAACATCATATATTTTGCTTTTTTTTTTTCCCTCAGTTAGATGAGTTTGACTTTCTTCCTGCTTTGTAGTTATTTAATCTGGATGGTAATCATGGAGATGACCTCACTTAATAGTCCTTCAGTTGTACAATTATGAGTTATTTGTTTTTGTTTAGTTACTAAATCTTGTCTGACTCTTTGTGACTCCATGGACTGTAGCTTGCCAGGCTCCTCTGGGCATGGAATTTCCCAGGCAAGAATACTGGAGTGGATTGTCATTTCCTTCTTCAGGGTATCTTCCAAACCTTGGGATGGAACCCACATCTCCTGTTTTGCAGGCAGATTTTTTTACCACTGAGCCAGGAGGGAAGCCCATACAGAAACCATGTGTGTGTGTGTTAGTCACTCAGTCATGTCCAACTTCTGCGGCCCTGTGGACTTTAAAGCCCACCAGGCTCCTCTGTCCATGGAATTCTCCATGGAATACTGGAGTAGATTGCCATTTTCTTCTCCAGTGGATCCTCTTGACCCTGGGATTGAACCTGGGTCTCCTGCTTTACAGGTGGATTCTTTCACAGTTGCCATCTTTATAGTTGCCTGACCAAGGAAAGACAAAATTCAGGAAAGGAGTACAAATATTTTGGTAAGCATTAAGAAAAGGTAAAAACACACAATTCAGAAACATGTCCATATGAACCAAATAATTTCTACCATTTGTTGTAAATAATATTCAATCAATGTATCCTGAAAGCTTATTCACAGTAAAGTGAAGTAAAGTAAAGCAAAAGTCGCTCAGTTGTGTCCGACTCTTGGCAACCCCATGGACTGTCCATGGAATTCTGCAGGCCAGAATACTGGAGTGGGTAGCGTTTCCCTTCTCCAGATCTTCCCAAAAGTAAAGTGAAGAGAATTCGCTCAGTCATGTCTGACTCTTCCCAGGCTCCTCTGTCCATGGGATTTTCCAGGCAAGAGTACTGGAGTGAGTTGCCATTTCCTTCTCCAGGGGATCTTCCTGACTCAGGGATTGAACCCAGGTCTCCCGCATTGCAGGTAGACGCTTTACCAGCTAAGCCACCAGGGAAGCCCTGATCTTCCCAAACCAGGGATCAAACCCAGGTCTCCTGCATTGCAGGTGGATTCTTTACCAGTTGAGCCACAAGGGAAGCCCTTATTCACAGTAACCCTGTTAAATTTGTTTGGAAATCTCTTTGATTTCATAGAACAACAAACTGAAGGACATAGATTAATTTATTCACCAACTTTCCATTATCAAGTGTTGGAGTCAGTTTGAAAGATAGATCTGGACTCAGAGCATGAACTGTTTCCCATGTATCATGCTGTCTCTGAATTCCATTTCCAAAATTCTCATATTGTATATTCTCTTATTGGAGAAGGCAATGGCAACCTACTCTAGTACTCTTGCCTGGAAAATCCCGTGGATGGAGGAGCCTGGTAGGCTGCCATCCATGGGGTCACTAAGAATTGGATACGACTGAGCGAATGATTTTCACTTTTCACTTTCATGCATTAGAGAAGGAAATGGCAACCCACTTCAGTGTTCTTGCCTGGAGAATCCCAGGGACAGGGGAGACTGGAGGGCTGCCGCCTATGGGGTCGCACAGAGTTGGACACGACTGAAGCAACTTAGCAGCAGCAGCAGCATATTAGATTACAGTTTTTAAGATTCCGCCTTTCCCTTTATAAATTCTAAGTTCTTTTATTTCAGAAAGCATATTATAATAACTTCTCAGAAAGTAGATATTCATAAACATTTGCTGAATTAATAGTAGAATATATGAAATAAACCTTCATAAAAATACCCTCACACAGCCACAGCACATACATACTATTATTCTCTTATTGGTAAAAGCTAATTTAAATCACAAACCTTTCCAAAGAAAAAACACCAGCCTAAGTTTGTCATGATCTACAGAATTGTGTTTATAATTTTGGAACTCATTTTTTTTAAAAAAATTAATGTTTCTTTTGCTATTCAATTCATTTTTGATTCAGCATTTTTTATAGTTGTCTTCATTTATTTTCTTATCAATATTGAGTAGTTATTTGATCATATAATGATAGAAAATAATATCAAATATATATGTTGTAATAAATAATATTGAAATCAAAACTTAGTGAAAAGACTAGGTTTTTTCTGTGTGTCCTTTTGCTGTTGTCTTTGATATGTTGTTTTTCCAGTAGCCAATGCATATTTAAATGATGGGCTTTCTTTATTTTCAGATCAAATACATGATCAAAACTTTCCCAAATGAAATATGAATGTTGACAGGGGATCAATAATTCTCATTTTAAAATAAATTATATAAATCGAGTGGAATGAGCCATTTCTCCTAACTAATGAAATAAAATGAGGTATTCTATTTTCTAGATGTCTGCTCTTATAAGTGTTAGATCTAAAGTAAAATAGATGAGTGTATTGACTAAATATTAGAAAGTATTCATGGTAGTGCCATTTCTAATATAATATGTTGAAACATTGACTTGCCATATCCATTAAAAAATATGGGGTACTCTAGTGAATAACTTACCTAATTCTTTCTATTGGTTTGAAAAGATTCCTTCTGTAACAAAAAAGGAAAATCACATACTTCAGTTCACTCCTCTAAATTCAACCTAAACTTACAACTCTATCTGCTTTTGAAAATGAGTTTTGTCTAATATTTTTCTCCTGAGTACAGCCTTATAACAAAGTAGAAAAATTCTCACATATTGTTCTTAGACAGACTCTGCTTTTTCCAGAATTTCGAATGTTTCTGGAAAGAAAAGCACATTAATAAAAAAAAAATAGAGTTCATATCTAAGGCTGTTTTTTTTTTTTTCTTTTCTTTTGAAGAGAAGAAATCTGGAATGTCTGCCAAGTTATTCCAATTCATATTTATTTAATATCTAATATATTTCTGTCCTCTCTTCCAGATATACCTAAAAAAAAAAGAAAAAAAATGTTTACCATGTTTTCCCATAGGCAGTGTAAAGCTCAGCATTAGGAGGAAGAAGGAAAAAAAGAATAAACTTATAAAAGCACTTTCCAAAATCACATCATAGAAATTTAAAATTAGTATGACTATGGAATGCCCATCTTTTGAGTAAGGGAAAAAAAGAGAAAACCCATGCTGTCTGTCAGACAAAGAGCAACACGTCTCAGGCTGGACCTCAATTCCTTCTTTTTGAAATTCAAATTTTCCCTTCATTTTTCCTCTGTAGCTTTATCCCTCTCCAAGATTTTAGACTTTCTTCTGCCCTTTAATTATCTGTTGAGGCCAGCAAGATCTGCTGGAGAAGGGAGAGGCTACCCACTCCAATGTTCTGGGACTTCCCTGGTGGCTCAGCTGGTAAAGAATCTACCTGCGATGCAGGACACCTGGGTTTGATCCCTGAGTTGGGAAGATCCCCTGGAGAAGGGAAAGGCTACCCACTCCAATATTCTGGCCTGGAGAATTCCATGGACTGTATAGTCCATGGGATCGCAAAGAGTCAGACATGACTGACTTTCACTTCACAACAAATTTTTGCCTAGCTCATTCTTCACCTTTCTCCGAAGGGACAAAAAAAAGAAAAAAAAAAAAAGAGAAAGCTTTTTAACTATTCTATTACAATTGTGGAAAAATAAGTAATGCATAACAAAATTTGACACATATGAAAACATTTTAAAATTTCCAGTTAGGTTAGAGATTCCGCATTGTTACCATGTCTTGATTTATTTATTTATTTTTAAAGGTTATTGTGTGTTTAGGCCCATTGTGTGTTTTGTATCAGAATCCTTCATTTATTCAGCTGTGTTTTGCAGATTTGCTGTTGTCTCTGGGTGGGGAGGTATATCTTGTGAAAATGCAGATTGTGCCTTTGTCCCTGAATGGTCAGACTTCAACTTGATTGCATACGTATGTAGTAATGCTTAGGCAGAGAATACCGTAAAGGGAGAAAAGCTGAGGAAGCCTCTATCCTTTAGGAACTCACATTCTTGTGGGACAGCCTGCCTCCCCCCACCTGCAAATGTGAAAATCAACTTCAGTATTTAGTGGTTGAGTGTTTCGGAGGCAGTACCACATTGTTAACTAGATATCATATGTGTGTGTTTCTCTGTGTGTCAAGGGCTTGTCTGAGAGACCTTCTAAAGAAATAAAAAGAGGGAATATTTTACACATAGTCTCAATAGTTTTCCTGCAGTTCTGAATATTTTTCCCACTCTGTCTTGTCTGGTGAACTTCTTTGTACTTGAGAATGAGACGAGATAACCCTGTAACGAGGCCATCCAAATTAAGCGCAAGTTGAGTCAAGAGCTGAGTGAGAAAACTGATGTCCTTAGACCGAAAAGAATTTGAAAATGTTTGCCCAAAGTGAAGGCAGTAGAAGCAGCTGTCAAAATATGAAGTAGGGTGTCAGGTGTCGCACTTTAGCAAAATGAGCAGAGAGGGCATGAACTGGAGCAGACCCAGGTGAACTTAGGGAAGGACGCTTCCAGCCTCTGTGTTGCCATTCATATGTCTGAGCACGTGGGGTTAGCTGGCCGTGGTCAAAGGCTGCTGTTGGATAGCCGTGAAATCTATGCCTCCAAAACTGTATGTACACAGGTAAGAGAACCAGCTTCGTATTTAATACCTCAATTTAGCATGTTTTTAAAAGAGAACTTAATAATGAAATTGATAATATACCAAAGCAGATATACTTAATTTAGTTAAATATAATTCCGTGGCAGCATATTTAATGTTTTATGAGAAAAAGGTAGGTTAATATAAATGAGTTTGGTGGGAGGCTGTGTGGGGTACAAACGACAGGATGGTAAAACAAACAGAAGAAAGACTTTTCCGTAATGAAATTATGTAGTCCACTGGGAGTTTGTAATGAAGGATCAGAGCTCTGGTGTAACAGATACTATCTTCAAAATCTGATAGCGGATGGAAAACAATGTTGGTGATCCGTTGTTGAAATATAAGCTCACACTTTTTAGTAATCACAGCAAGTATGTTAGTTTGATTTTCATTGATACAGGCTACCCATTGCCATGAAACAAAACCATAACTCAGCTCCGTCCTTGTCAGAGTCTTTTCTCTTTTGTAAGTATTATTTTTTCATAAAGTGAAAGTAGCTCAGTCGTGTCCACCTGTTTGTGACTCCATGGACTATACAGTCCATGGAATTCTCCAGGCCAGAATACTGGAATGGGTAGCCTTTCCCTTCTCCAGGGTATCCTTCCAATCCAGGAATTGAACCCAGGTCTTCTGCATCGCAGGTGGTTTCTTTACCAGCTGAGACACCAAGGAATCCCTGTTTTTTCATAAACATTGCATTATGCATGTGACTAATGAAGACTATTGGCAGTTATTTTATTTTGCTTTGCTTTATTTTTGTGCTCTCAGTGAAACAAACTTGGTTTACATTTGATTCCTTTTACCCAGTTTGAGAGTCCTGCAGATTTCAACTTATCCTGGTTACTGAGATAGATTGCAACTTGCAATATGTTAGTGGTGTCTTACATAATTTGGAGTAGAAAGAGTAAAGTGATTAAAACGCATGTTTTGAAAAAAACACTCCTAGGTAAGTCAGCAATTCCCAAGGTAAATAGGTTATGCACACTTCTTGCTAAGTTATAGGAACATTTCTGGGTTCACAAATCATTTAAAAGCTGTGGGTGGGCAAGCGTGCTTTGGTCTAAGGTGCATCTGGTAACAGTACATTTAGGCTAGGGGCTCTGAAAGGCACTGTAGAGTTTTAGTACATCCTTCCTACCATGAGAAGATACCCTGGAAGAGTAAACAGATGGCAAAGGGAAGATATTGGTGAGAATAACATTTCAGAGACTGAGGGAAAATTTGTCAGTGGTACAATATTTATTGTTATCAGTCATGATAGGAACTATAGGGGAGAGGTCTCTTTGATGAGATTCTAGCATAGGCTTGTCATGTAAAACCACTCCTGACCCCTTCTTCTTTTATCCCTGTTTCTTATCCTACTGTATAAGACACAAATAGACAAGTACAGCCTAAACATAAGACATACATGTTTATATAAAACAAATATATTTGCATGCATGAGAGAAAGACAGAATTCTTTACTCTTTCTAAAAGGTCCATCAGATTAAATGGCATTCTTCATTTCCTCTATAAAACACACTAATGCCTACAACACACTGATAACTCATGGCTTATAGCCCATTCTCCAGCATACCTGAGCACTTCCACTGTAGTAATTGAGCTGTGTCTTTGTCCATACTTGTTTTTTCCTAAACACTTGTATGCCTGGAGGACTTGTAATTAAATGATACATTTAAGTGTAATGAAAGTCAATTTATATTTGCATATTCCAAATATTTGTATTCACAGACAAGTGTAAAATCAGCTTGTTATTTCTATGAGAAAGATATAGAATATCCTTATTGCACTCTGTTTCTGATTCAGTGACATTTTCACAGCTTTTATGTGTTGATATTGGACTGAGGTAGTACTCTGCACTCGTGCTGAATTGAACCTTTGAGACAGAATTTTGGGCAAAGTGGAAAGAAATACTTTTATTGCTTTGCCTGGCAGGGGAACATCTTGTGCCCTTTGCAAAGTGTCCCAACCTGTGGGATTTGGTAAGGAGTTTTATAGCAGTGGTTGAAGGGCTTGGTTGCTGATAAGGATCAGAGTTTGTGCAGATACCAGTAGTCCTTGAGTCTGGCCTCAGGTGATCTGATGAGCTTCTGTGTTTCCTTGAATCTAGCCTCAGGTGGTCTCCCTATCTCCCCTGAAGAATTCTTCATTAGGTAGTTAGCATGGTCTATATATTGGGGGGTCTAGTTCTGCAGAAGAGCTCGAAGATTTTCTGTTGAGACTAAACCTGATCCTGTCCCTAGTCTGCACTATTCATTTTTGACTGCTCCCCCCTTGTCAGTGTACCTCTCTCCTTCCTTGATTAGCAACTGTTTGAACCTGCCTTTTGGAGCTCAGGGAAGGTCATGGAGGCTGAACAGAAAATCTTCTGTGTACAGAAGCCCCACAGGCTCCTGCTGAGTTTCAGTGCTCATTTTTTACAGGTAGATTCTTTACTTCTTCACGATAATGTGTCTTGTTATTTGGCTTACAGTACTTTTTTCCCCTTGGGTATCTTGATGTTTACACTTTTTTAATACTCTCATCTTAGGATGAGGTTCTTGAGATATACAACACTGAGGGATACAACCTTGCTGTTGGCCATCACTTCATTGTTTTGTTGTTTATGTAGAAAGCTCTATTCCATTTCTAATGGACTAAGTATCTAGGTTCTTATTTGCTTCCATTTCCTGCTTCTGTGATCCCTTAATATACTAGAAATTTATATTTCAGTCCCAGAATGTACTATCAAGAGGTTCGTCTTGTCTCTACTTGTACATAAATCCCCTACTTTGGAAACTAGATCACCAGTATAAAATATTTCCCGTTAATGGTCTCCTCCTGGTATCATTTGCTACTATATTTATTAACAAATATAAAGAGAAATAAAAAGGAGTAGAAACATCTTTATTTTGTTGCTCTTTTTGTAGGTGATCGGCAAAAGTTGATTCAGAGTCAGCTAACTGTCTAGTTTACACCAGAAGACCCTCTGGTCTTTTGTTGGTGTTTTGCTTAACTCACTGATTAATATAATATATAACACTTATGTTTTTGTGTTATATAGTATAGATTATGTCTTTTTTGCTATCTAAAAACTATGTAATTCTAAGAATCAAAAATTAATTTTACAATTCTGGGAACTTGTTTACTATTGACTATCTATTGACAGTATTCTTTATTTAAGTTCTTTATTATATTTAAAGGGCAAAATAATATACTGTTTGACAGCTAAAAGTAAATTATGTTATTAATATATAAGTATATGCTTGGGTGATGAATAACATCATTGAGGCTTAAGATATATTATGACATAATATCTTTACTCTTTATTAAGGAAGAAAGTGTTTTTAACTGATATGTAAGGAAGGTCAATGCTATCAATTGTGTATTGCCACGTTAACTGGTGCCAATTCTTCACATTACACATTTTTGCAGAACTTTGGTGGATGACCTAGACCAAGTACTAATCCTCCTCAACTAGAAACATCAGCAGTGGTTTAACTCTTAACACATAATAAGTATTTAGATCATACTTCTGTGAGTTGTTCAGTAATTTGGGCAGGGATTCAGAACATCTAATCCAAAGTAAAATAATTGCAGTGATTTTTATGGGAATCTTGAGTTTAATTACTGATGTTCTTAAAAAAGGTTATATGCTTTTTGGCAATTATTATAAGTGTCCTGAGGAATAAATGTATAATTATAGAAAGCTGCTACATCCTTATTTAAGAACATTAAAGGACATAATGACAGCTAAAATCTAGACTGTTACCTTCAACTCAAATGTATACAAACTTCCTGCATGTACTCTCTTAGTTTCCATTTCTCACTCTCACTGATAAGAATACTCTCCACAGTTTTAGCAGGAAGGTGGCACCGGTGGAACAGTCTTTCACCTAAACAAGTGAATAAAAAGATAGGCACATAAGCACAAAATATGTAGCTCTCTGAAAATCACTGTGTTTGGTAAAGATTTTCTATATATTCCAGGAATTTTGAGTACAAAGAATGTGTTCCTGTATTTTCAGAAAAGGAAAGTTGTAAATTATTTTAAAACAACTGATATGCTTGATGCTAATCTCTAGTTCTACAAATTTTGTTTGTAAACATTAAAAGCTTTGGCTACTTCAAAAACAACTTGGGATTCTAAAACCATGATTTAATGAAGCTTCAAGCTGATGTCTAGACTTTCTGACAGTCATGATGTCAGCAGAGTCTTGTAAAAGAATCATGAGGCATTAGCCAAAGGGAGAGACATAAGAGGAGAGAAATAATCACTTGAGATGTAATTAACCTCCTGTACCTTCCAAGACATTGCTAGTGATGCCTAGGGGATGGGGAGGGAAATGAGAGCTCTGGAAAAATTGCTGCAGGGTTTTCCAGGGCATCTCTTCAGCTACTTCTGTTCAATAGACTGAATTTCTATTCTACGGTTCGTTGAAGGCAATGCATATGTTTCTGTGATTATGTGTGTCAAGCTGTTCCTATGTTCCTTTGTAACTTCTTCTAGAAAAAATCAGATGAGAATTTCAAAAGGTCAATGATCCAAGGTGTGTTACATTAATACATATGGGAAGGTTAAGAAATACTAAAAAAGATATTCTGTGTTGCTGAATAACTGGAGAATACTGCACACTCAATTTTTAAATCTAAAAATATTTTTAAAGAGAAGAATTTAAAATACTTAGTTAGAAGATTAAAACCTAGAAAGTCCCTGAATGTTCTATGTGTGCTTGAAAAGAAGATGTATTCTGATATTGGCTTCAGTGTTCTATAAATGTCAGCTAAGTCAATTTGGTTGATTAGTGCTTAAATTATCACCTTCAACCCTTTGTACCATTGTGATTAACATTATATAGTTCACTTCTATATGCCCAATATTATTTTCATTTTTATGTTAAAAATTAGTAATGCTTAAATAGATTTTAAATAAGTCCTTTATGTTTATCAGCAAACTATTCATTTTCATGTTCTCCATTATTACCATAATACTTGATTTTTAACTGGAGCTTTTGTTTCAAACAACATAAAACTTTATTTAGTATTTCTTATAGGGCAAGTATTTTTAAATTTCTGAATGCCTTTATTTAAATTCAGATGTTTTCCTTTTGATAATTCTGCTAACAAAAATTTCTTGATTGACAGGATTTACACTTCTCGATCCCTGGGTTGGGAAGATCCCCTGGAGAAGGGCAAGGCCACCCACTCTAGTATTCTGGCCTGGAGAATTCAGTCCATGGGGTCACAAAGAATCGGACACTACTGAGCTACTTTCACTTTCACTCACACTTCTTTCTATCTCTAAAATGTTTAATTCTTTTGTCTTTTGCCTTAGCCATAATTTTTAAGATTTTTTCACTGTATCTACTATGTTTTTTCACTGAATCTGATATGTTTTTCATTCTCTTTCTGTCTGTTCTGAAGGTTTTGTTTTTTAGCAGTGTGATTATTTTGTGCTAGGTATAGTTTTTTAAATTTGTTTTCGTTACTTTTTTGTTTGTTTGCATTGATCTTGCTTGGACAGCCATGAGCTCTTTGGATAGGTGGATTGACATCTTGTATTAATTTATTATCTCTGCATGTATTTATTCTGCCACGTTTTATGTTGGCACTTCATTAACCCATATTGGATTGTTTGATATTATCTTGCAGATCTCAGACTTAGAAAATATTTTTGCACTGTTTTTCTGCATTTTGTTTCAGTTTGGATTGTTTCTATTGACACGTCCTAAAATTCACTATTGTCTCGTGTCTAACATAATAATATACCCATTGAGTGAATTTTTTATCCCTGATAATCATAATTTCACATCTAGCGTTTATGTTTCATTCTTTTCTTTACATTTCTACCTGACTAAATTTCCCTGTTCATATATATTGTCTAAATTTTTCACTGCTGCTGCTGCTGCTGCTAAGTTGGAGCAGTCATGTCCGACTCTGTGCGACCCCATTGACGGCAGCCCAAAAGGCTCCTCTGTCCCTGGGATTCTCCATGCAAGAATACAGGAGTGGGTTGCCATTTCCTTCTCCAGTGCGTGAAAGTGAAGTCATTCAGTTGTGTCCGACTCTTAGCAACCCCATGGACTGTAGCCTTCCAAGCAAGAGTACTGGAGTGGGTTGCCATTGCCTTCTCCAAAATTTTCCACTAGCTATTTAAATGCTCTGGTCTGATAGTTCTAAAGCTGTGTCTTTTCTGAGTCTAGCTGTATTGACTGATCACTTTGTGTTGACTATTCATTCTCTTAACAATGGGTCACATTTTCTTGCTTTTTTCACATGTTTTATACTTTTTGATTATATACTGATCATTTTGTGGGTAGGGGTGAGATAAATAATACTGAGGCCCCAGAGTCATGTTTATTCTTCTTACTAGAGTGGGGATTTCAGTCACATCTATTCTCTAATTTAGCTGGGTCTAGATTTTGTTGTTGCTTTAGTTATATTTTTTTGTGCAGCTTAGTTTATTTTTGAACATAGGATTATAAGCTCTGTTTATCAATGCTGAGCTCTGAGGGCTGGATGTTTTGCCTCAGGTTTTCTGCCCTATATTCCTGCTTTACTCCACCACCCCCATTCCTGTCCCTAGGAAGGTCACTGCCAGGTGCTCTACCTCTGCTCCAGAGGTCAATGGTATTTTGGTTGACCCTAAAGGGACCTCCCCAAAGTCACCTCTCACTTCATAATCTGTGAATTTACCAGATGAAGATGGCAAGCACCAAATGTAAACAATATGAATGTATCAATGTCTCACATAAGCGGAGACTCCCGGAGGAGGGACTTCACCATCCTGAGGTTGATGGTGGCAGGATAATTGGAGAAGAGGCAGGATTACAGAAGGGAAAGTATTTATACGTTAATTACAGAAGGATTACACTGCATGTGAGTTGTCAACCAATTTGTTATATTTGACCTATGACTGGCTGTTGAAGGTCTGCCAGAAAGGGAACTTCTTTTTCTAAATTTATTATAGCATGCCCTAAGTATTGCTTATACATGGGATTATTTGAGATGTCAGTTAATGACAGAGGGAATTAGGAAGAGGCAGATGAAGGAACTTGATGGGGTGTCCTTGGCTCAGAAAGGGCTAGTGTCAAACAGTTGTCACTTAGACATCACAAACTGGTTGCCCTTCTCACTGCAGATTGTCAATAACCTCACACCAAGTGTAAGGCATGGAATGTAGAGTGTTTTCATGTTCTTGCTCTGGCCTCACATGATATACAAAAGGAGCCATTTGACTCTCAGGAGAGCCTTCACTCAGTCATCTGCCATACCATGAATACATTAAAACTTTACTTGGTTTTCCTGTTCTCCTCTAGAACTCTATCCCGCCTGGTGCACCTGTGTCTCAGCAGGATGCTTTCTTGATTCTCTTCCCCTTCCCACAATTTTTGAGCTTCACTGAAGCTTATGAAAGAGTTGGCAGGAGGGTACAAACCTGCCTTGCATCTGAGGCACTTGGGTATTTCATACTCTCAAGGGAGCTCTCATTCATCCTTTTCTAATGCACTGAAACTTAATCATGTCTTATTTTCTGCATCTTTGGTGGTTTCCCCCTCCTTTTTCTGATCGGTCAGAAGAAAGCAACTTGTGTCCATCACAACTTAGCTTGCTTTGCAGTATCAAATCTTTAGTCCTAAAATAATCAGGATTTGATAGGTAATGCATTTTGTTTTCATTGCTAAAATGACTTTTTATTTCTCTAGTGAGACGCCCTAAGTACAGATAACACTTTTTCTGCCAGCCTTTTAAGTTTTGCTTGAAACTACACATTCGAGACAATGTGTTGTGGCAATTGTGGATTCTGAATTTTCTTTCTGAATTTCTGTCTCCTCCTTGGTGTGTATATTGCTCATGTCTATGCTTTTTTTTTTTTTTTTAATTCTTAGTTTTATTTTTTTTGCTTTGCTTCTCAGGAATTTCCCACATCATAGGGGCAAGCCAATTATTTGGGGCAGAATTTATGTTAATATTTTTTCTGAAACTGGAAGGATTCCACTCTCTACTGTTGAATCTCTGAGAAGCTTGGAGACTGCACCCAGAGTTCAACCATATTGAAATTCTGTCTTGGCTTTTACTTTGTTCTTAGTCCTCTCAGATCCTCCTTGTACACATACAGAATTTCCCAGCAAAATGTATGAGAATGGCTTATTTTGCCTTTCGCAGGTACCTTCCTTTACAGGAAACTCCATTAAAGTTCTGGACGCTATGTCACTTACCCCATGCCATTTGTATCCCAAGTTTGAAGGTGATCCCATGGCAGAGTTGCGTGTTTCCCTCATTCCTTTCCTAGTGAGTTTGCTGTTTATACTTACTGTGCTCTCCACGGCAAATTAATTCTTCCTCCTCTGGTAGTAAGGCTGCCAAGTTTTCCTCCCAGATTTGTGGTTTATGATAGTATACCAAATAAAGTTTTTGTCTAGTGATGTCTGATTTTGTTGATTAGTGCTCTGTACTTTTGAACTTTATATGTAAACAGGAACATAGAATTTATTAGTGTCTGAATTCACTTATATTGTTACATGTGACAGTATTTTGTTATTTTTTTTTGCTGTATAGTACTGTTATGGAAACATAACATGCAGGTTACCACCTGAGATTTGCTAGTGCATATACTGTGAAGAGGAACTAAAAAGCCTCTTGATGAAAGTGAAAGAGGAGAGTGAAAAAGTTGGCTTAAAGCTCAACATTCAGAAAACGAAGATCATGGCATCTCGTCCCATCACTTCAAGGGAAATAGATGGGGAAACAGTGTCAGACTTTATTTTTTTTTTTTGGTTCCAAAATCACTGCAGATGGTGATTGCAGCCATGAAATTAAAAGACACTTACTCCTTGGAAGGAAAGTTATGACCAACCTAGGTAGCATATTCAAGAGCAGAGACATTACTTTGCCAACAAAGGCCCGTCTAGTCAAGGCTATGGTTTTTCCAGTGGTCATGTATGGATGTGAGAGTTGGACTGTAAAGAAAGCTGAGTGCCAAAGAATTGATGCTTTTGAACTGTGGTGTTGGAGAAGACTCTTGAGAGTTCCTTGGACTGCAAAGAGATCCAACCAGTCCATTCTAAAGGAGATCAGCCCTGGGATTTCTTTGGAAGGAATGATGCTAAAGCTGAAACTCCAGTACTTTGGCCACCTCATGCGAAGAATTGTTCCGTTCAGTTCAGTTCAGTTCAGTCGCTCAGTCGTGTCCGACTCTTAGTGACCCCATGAATCGCAGCATGCCAGGCCTCCCTGTCCATCACCAACTCCTGGAGTTCACTCAAACTCACGTCCATTGAGTCAGTGATGCCATCCAGCCATCTCACCCTCTGTCGTCCCCTTCTCCTCCTGCCCCCAATCACTCCCAGCATCAGAGTCTTTTCCAATGAGTCAATTCTTCACATAAGGTGGCCAAAGTACTGGACTTTCAGCTTCAGCATCATTCCTTCCAAAGAAATCCCAGAGCTGATCTCCTTCAGAATGGACTGGTTAGATCTCTTTGCAGTCCAAGGGACTCTTAAGAGTCTTCTCCAACACCACAGTTCAAAAGCATCAATTCTTTGGCACTCAGCCTTCTGCACAGTTCAACTCTCACATCCATACATGACTACTGGAAAAACCATAGCCTTGACTAGATGGACCTTAGTCGGCAAAGTAATGTTTCTGCTTTTGAATATGCTATCTAGGTTGGTCATAACTTTTCTTCCAAGGAGTAAGTGTCTTTTAATTTCGTGGCTGCAATTACCATGTGCAGTGATTTTGGAGCCCCCCCAAAAATAAAGTCTGACACTGTTTCCCCATCTATTTCCCATGAAGTGATGGGACGAGATGCCATGATCTTCGTTTTCTGAATGTTGAGCTTTAGGCCAACTTTTTCACTCTCCACTTTCACTTTCATCAAGAGGCTTTTTAGTTCCTCTTCACTTTCTGCCATAAGGGTGGTGTCATCTGCATATCTGAGGTTATTGACATTTCTCCCGGCAATCTTGATTCCAGCTTGTGTTTCTTCCAGTCCAGTGTTTCTCCTGATGTACTATGCATATAAATTAAATAAGCAGGGTGACAATATACAGCCTTGATGTACTCCTTTTCCTATTTGAAACCAGTCTGTTGTTCCATGTCCAGTTCTAACTGCTGCTTCCTGACCTGCATACAGATCTGACTCATTGGAAAAGGCTCTGATGCTGGGAGGGATTGGGGACAGGATGAAAAGGGCACAACAGAAGATGAGATGGCTGGATGACATCACTGATTCGATGGACATGAGTTTGAGTGAACTCCAGGAGTTGGTGATGGACATGGAGGCCTGGCGTGATTTGATTCATGGGGTTGCAAGGAGTCGGACACAACTGGATGACTGAACTGAACTGAACTGATACTGTTGGTAGGAACATTCTTTCATTGAGTCTCTTTCAGTGCACATAATTCCATTGAGTTTATTCCAAAAGAAGAATTGTTGGTTACAACTTTAATAGATGCTACCTAACAGTTTTCCAAAATAGCTGTACCATTATACACTTCATTTAGCACTATTTGAGACCTCTACTTCTTCCACAGACTCTCTAATACTGTATTGTTTGCCTTTTTCATAGTAGTCATGTTTCTGTGTTTGAAGAAATACCAAGTTTTAATTTGAATTGCTCTGATAACTAAAAATCCTAGGCATTTTTGTTAGCTCTTTGAATGTCTCCTTTTACCGAGTGCCTTTTCCAATGGAGTGTGACTTTTTCCTACCAACTTGAAAATCTTTACATAACCTTTAAATCCTTTGCCTTCGTCACAAGTCTGATTGCTTGGGAAATAGACCCTAGGGTAGAGGTGCGGGCCGGAAACTTATGGTGGAATGGTCCCAGGATCAAAAACACAGGGGGAGTGAAGGAAGCAGGACTGAGAAGCGGGAAGTGTGCTAAGATAAAGTCACAGAAAAGGTTTCAGATGGTCCATCTGGACTGCTGATACTGGAATGTCTCTGCAGAATATTAACAAATCAAAACATGAGGACCAAAACTTGACACCACTGTATCAGGTCATTGGATGCATGATAGATAAGAGGAGGTCTGATATTAGACAACATGGTTGTCTTAAGCTGAGGACAGTTGCCAGGAGGGGAGACTAAGTGGACAATGTCAGCTATTAACTCTCTCAGCAGTTGGTGTAATGAATGCTGGTGCCCAACACACCACAGAATCGACTACATTTAGATCTATGTGTCGTGAATGTTTACTCTCCTTTTATAATTCACTCTCACCTCTTGCTGTCTTTTGATAAATAATAGTTGTTAGAGTTAATGTGGTAAATTCTATGATAGAATTATTGTTTGGGATTTTACTTAGGAAACCTGTATACTATAACACTGAGGAATTTTCCTATATTTGATTCCAAAGGTCTTACTGTTCATCATTCCATTAATATCTATAATTCATCTAAAATTTATGCTAGTGTATATTTGAGATAAAGGTCAAGATTGATTTTTGCATATGACTAGCCAATCGACGCAGAACAACTTTTTAAAGTAAATCCTTTCCCATTATTGTACTTTTGTCATAGGCAAAATATCTATATGGGTATTTTTTTTTTTAAGTTTCTATTTTGATCTATTTGTCTTTATTGCCTATGTTATAATGTATTTGTGTGGCTATCTGGAGGATCTAAAACTACATGATAATTCAGTTCGATATGCAAATCTTATTTGAATTCTGGTTCATGTAATGAAATGATAAAGGACAATTTAGGGAAAATTGTGGAGATTTGAATGTAGACTATGAAGTAAATGACTTTAGAAAAATACTGTTAATGTATACGGTAATTTTAAAAGTTATGCAGGATACTATTCTTTTTTTTTAATTTTTATTTTTACTTTATTTTACTTTACAATACTGTATTGGTTTTGCCATACATTGACATGAATCCACCATGGGTGTACATGCGTTCCCAAACATGAACCCCCCTCCCACCTCCCTCCCCATAACATCTCTCTGGGTCATCCCTTTGCATCAGCCCCAAGCATCCAGTATCCTGCATCAGACATAGACTGGCGATTTGTTTCTTACATAATAGTATACATGTTTCAATGCCATTCACCCAAATCTCTCCCTCTCCCTCAGAGTTCAAAAGTCTGCTCTATACATCTGTGTTTCTTTTGCTGCCGTGCATACAGAGTCATAATTGCCATCTTTCTAAATTCCATATATATGTGTTAGTATACTGTATTGGTGTTTTTCTTTCTGGCTTACTTCACTCCATATAATCAGCTCCAGTTTCATCTATCTCATTAGAACTGATTCAAATGTATTTTTTTTAATGGCTGAGTAATACTCCATTGTGTATATGTACCACAGCTTTCTTATCCATTCATCTGCTGATGGACATCTAGGTTGCTTCCATGTCCTGGCTATTATAAACAGTGCTGCGATGAACATTGGGGTACATGTGTCTCTTTCAATTCTGGTTTCCTCGGTGTATATGCCCAGCAGTGGGATTGCTGGGTCATAAGGCAGTTCTATTTGCAATTTTTTAAGGAATCTCCACACTGTTCTCCATAGTGGCTGTACTAGTTTGCATTCCCACCAACAATGTAAGAGGGTTCCCTTTTCTCCACACCCTCTCCAGCATTTATTGCTTGCAGACTTTTGGGTCACAGACATTCTGACTGGTGTGAAGTGGTACTTCATTGTGGTTTTGATTTGCATTTCTCTGATAATGAGTGATGTTGAGCATCTTTTCATGTGTTTGTTAGCCATCTGTATGTCTTCTTTGGAGAAATGCCTATTTAGTTCTTTGGCCCATTTTTTGATTGGGTCGTTTATATTTCTTGAATTGAGCTGCATAAGTTGCTTGTATATTTTTGAGATTAGTTGTTTGTCAGTTGCTTCATTTGCTATTATCTTCTCCCATTCAGAAGGCTGTCTTTTCACCTTGCTTATAGTTTCCTTTGTTGTGCAGAAGCTTTTAATTTTAATTAGATCCCATTTGTTTATTTTTGCTTTTATTTCCAGAATTCTGGGGGGTGGATCATAGAGGATCCTGCTGTGATTTATGTCAGAGAGTGTTTTGCCTATGTTCTCCTCTAGGAGTTTTATAGTTTCTGGTCTTATGTTTAGATCTTTAATCCATTTTGAGTTTATTTTTGTGTGCAGTGTTAGAAAGTGATCTAGTTTCATTCTTTTATACGTGGTTGACCAGTTTTCCCAGCACCACTTGTTAAAGAGATTGTCTTTACTCCATTGTATATTCTTGCGTCCTTTGTCAAAGATAAGGTGTCCATAGGTGTGTGGATTTATCTCTGGGCTTTCTATTTTGTTCCATTGATCTATATTTCTGTCTTTGTGCCAGTACCATACTGTCTTGATGACTGTGGCTTTGTAGTAGAGCCTGAAGTCAGGCAAGTTGATTCCTCCAGTTCCATTCTTCTTTCTCAAGATTGCTTTGACTATTCGAGGTTTTTTTGTATTTCCATACAAATCTTGAAATTATTTGTTCTAGTTCTGTGAAAAATATCGCTGTTAGCTTGATAGGGATTGCATTGAATTTGTAGATTGCTTTGGGTAGTATACTCATTTTCACTATATTGATTCTTGTGATCCATGAACATGGTATATTTCTCCATCTATTAGTGTCCTCTTTGATTACTTTCATCAGTGTTTTATAGTTTTCTATATATAGGTCTTTAGTTTCTTTAGGTAGATATATTCCTAAGTATTTTATTCTTTTCGTTGTAATGGTGAATGGAATTGTTAATAATTGCATGCTAAAATCTTTAGGAGTTAAGTGTCCCAACATCTGTTAGGTATTTTCCCATTTTTCAGCTACCCACACACAAAAAAGTACAAATGAATAAAATCTGAAAGCTTTGTGTTATCAAATATTAAATTGTTTATTTTTCTATTTCTATAGTTTTTATTATTTTCAAATATATATAAAATTTGAGAAATTCAATTGGAAAGAAGTGTCAATATTATTAAAGAAATTTTAGGTGAATTTTTATAGAGTTCTAAGTAAATCCTTATAAGAAGTTTAATTAAATTCTTAAATAGTCATAAATACTAGTAATCAAACCAATACTTTTGAAAATATTTACTTTTAAATTAACCTGCTTTATTTTATAGTGAATGCATAATGTATTCTACCTTACTTTTCAACTTTTAGCATTGAAATTATATATGAATCACATGTTTTTTATTTTTATTTACTAAAAGACCTTTTTGGCCACACCATGTGGCATTTGGAATCTTGGTGCCCTGACCAGGGATTGAACCTGTGCTCCCTGCAGTGGAAATGCTGAGTCTTAACCACTGGACTGCTGGGGAAACTCCAAAAATATACTTTATAAAGCAGCCATTTTGTAACAATGTAAAGACTGTATGTAAATTTGTAGTTCAGTTGGTAGAGTCTGAAGGCAATGGCACCTCACTCCAGTACTCTTGCCTGGAAAATCCCATGGACAAAGGAGCCTGGTAGGCTGTAGTCCATGGGGTCGTGAAGAGTTGGACACGACTGAGTGACTTCACTTTCGCTTTTCAGTGTCATGCATTGGAGAGGGAATGACAACCCACTCCAGTGTTCTTGCCTGGAGAATCCCAGGGATGGGGGAGCCTCATGGGTTGCCGTCTATGGGGTCGCACAGAGTTGGACACGACTGAAGCAACTTAGCAGCAGCAGCAGCAGCAGCCTGCAATGCAGGAAACCTGGATTCAATCCCTGGGTCAGAAAAATCCCCTGGAGAAGGAAATGGCAATCCACTCCAGTATTCTTGCCTCGAGAATCCCATGGACCCAGAAACCTGGAGGGCTACAGTCCATGGGGTCACAAGAGTTGAACATGACTTAGTGACTAAATCACCACCACAGAAAAGGACAAAGTCCACAGAAATGGTCCTATTTAGGAATTGATCAAAAAACAAATATTTAATATCTTTGCATTTATTAGAGTCATATTCAGTTTCCTTCATCTGTGTTTTATAGTTTTCAGAGTATAGGCCTTTCACTCTCATGGTTAAGTTTATTTCTAGGTATTTTATTCTGTTTTGATGAATTTATAAATGGAATTGTTTTCTTCTTTTATCTTTTTGATAGTTAATATATGTTGATAATATATCTGATAGTTAATATATCCTGATAGTATATAGAAAAGCAACAGATTTCTTTATATTAATCTTATATTCTGAAACTTGACTGAATTCATTTGTTTTTTGTGGTCAAAACTTTAGGGCTTTAGATATATATTATCTTGTCATCCACAAAGAGTGATAGTTCTTCCTTTCCAATTTGGATGTCTTTTCTTTTCCTTGTACTGTGTGCAAAAATTCCAATATTATGTTAAATAGAAGTAGGGAGAGTGGACATTCTTGTTTAATTTCTGATTTTGCAGTAAAAATTATACTCATGACCAGCAGGAGCTACTCTTTGTTGTGGTACGTGGGCTTTTCATTCAGTGGCTTCTCTTTTTGTGGAACGCAGACTCTAGATGCTCGGGTTTCAGTAGTTGCAGCACTGAGGCTCAGTAGTCATGGCTTGTGTACCCCAGAGCATGCAGGCATCAATAGTTGTGGTGCACAGGTTTAGTTGCTATGAAATATGTGGAATCTTCTTGGACCAGGGATCAAAACTGTGTGCCACACACAAGAGGTGGATTCCTATCCACTGTGGAACCAGGGAAGTCCTATACATTGTTGAAATTGGTTTGCTAATATTTTGGTGAGGATTTTTTCATTTACATTCATCAGAGCTGTTAATATTAGATTGCAGTTTTTTGGTAGTATCTTTGTCCATTTTTTGTATCTGAGTAATGATGTTCTCATAGAATGAATTTGAGAGTGTTCTCTCCTTTACAATATTTTGGGAATAGTTTGAAAAGAAGAGGTATGAAGTTTATACATTTGGCAGGATTTCTCTGTGAAGGTGTCTAGTCCTGGATTTTTTGTTTGCAGAGCATTTTTTGATTACTGATTCAATCTTAATACTAGCAATACTAGATAATCTGAATTATCTATAGCTTACTGACTCAGTCATGGAAGATTGTATGTTTCTAGAAATTTGTCCAGTTCTTCTACGTTGTGCACTTTGTTGACATATAACTGTTCACGATACTCTTTTTCAGTTATTTGTATTTCTGTGATATTGGTTGTAATTTCTTTTCTTTCATTTCTTAGTTTGTTTATTTGGGTTCTCTATTTTTCTTAATGAGCTTGCCTAGAGACTGATCAATTTTGTTTATCTCTTCAAAAAATAGTTTCATTATTTTATTTTATTTATGTATTTATTTATTTGCTTGCTTGCTTTCTTTATGGTCTCTGCAATGCAGAGGTCTGCGATTTGGGAGACACCGGTCAATTCCTGAATTGAAAAGATCCACTGGAGAAGGCGTAGGCTACCCATTCCAGTATTCTTGGGCTTCCCTCGTGGCTCAGCTCATAAAGAATCCACCTGCAATTCGGGAGACCTGGGTTCAATCCCTGGGTTGGGATGATCCCCTGGAGAAGGGAATGGCTACCCACTCCAATATTCTGGCCTGGAGAATTCCATGAACTGTATTGTCTATGGAGTCACAAAGAGTCAGACACAACTGAGTGACTTTCACTTTCACGGTCTCTGTTTTGTTTATTTCCTCTCTAATCTCTATTATAATAATTACTTCCTTCTGCTACTTTTGGTCTTTCTTCTTCTTTTTCTAATCCTTTTAGATGGGTTGTTTGAGATTTTGCTTGTTTCTTGAGGTATGCTGTATTGCTGTAAACTTCCTTCTTAGCAGTGTTTTTGTTGAGTATGATGTGTGCTAAGTTGCTTCAGTCATGTCCAACTCTTTGTGACCCTCACAGGGTCTAGTCCACCAGGCTCCTCTTATCTCCGGGATTCTACAGGCAAGAATACTGGAGTGGGTTGCTGTGCTCTTTTCCAGGGGATCTTCCCGACCCAGGGATTGAACCCGAGTCTCTTACGTCTCCTTTATTGGCAGGCAGGTTCTTTACCACTAATGTCACCTGGGAAGCATAGGTTTTAATATTGTTAGATTGTCCATACTACCCAAAGCAATTTATTGATTTAATGCAATCTTTTTAAGATAAGATACTCATGACATTTCTTTTCGCAAAACTAGAACAAATTTGTGTGGAATAACAGTAAATCCTAAACAGTCAAAGCAATCTTGGGGAAAAAAAAAAACAAAAGCAATTCAGACTATACTACAAAGCTGCAGTAGTATTGGCACAAAAACAAACACATAAATATATAGAACAGTATAGAGATTCCAGAAATAAATTCATATGCATATAGTCAATAAATCTATGACAAAATAGGTGAAAGTATACAATAAGGAAAAGATAGTTTCTTCAATAAAGAGTGTGGAAAAACTGAAGAGCTACATGTAAAAAAATGAAATTAGAAAATGCTCTTATACTACATTCAAAAATAAAGTCACAATTGATTGAAGACCTAAATACTTAAAAGCTGAAACCCTGAAACTCTTAGAAAAAAAATGCATGCAGAATCCCCATTGACATGTCTTAGCAATGTTTTAAGAATCTGTCCCCCCAGCCAAAGGAAACAAAAGCAAAAATAAACAGAGGACTAATTATACTCACGGGCTTTTACACAACAAGGAAACCATTGACAAATGAAAAGACAACCTACTGAATGACAGAAATTTTTGCAAATGATATGTCTGAAACGAGATTAATATTTAAAATATATAAACAGTTCATACAATTTAATGTCAAAATAAAAACAACCTAACTAAAAATAGATACTTTTCCAAAGAAAGCCTATAGATGTCCAATAGGCATATAAAAACTGCTCACTATCACTAGTCATGAGGGTGATGCATATCAAAACCACAATGTGACACCACCTAACACTTGTCTTTTTAATGATAGTTATTCTGACAACAAATAATAAATGTTAGTGAGGATGTGGGGGAAGAGAAAACATTCACTATTGGTGGGAACGTTAATTGCTATAAGCATTATGGATAACAGTATGGACATTCCTCCAAAAATTAAAACTAGAACTACCATATAATCCAGCAATTCCACTCCTGGATATGTATCCCCAAAATACTGAAAACACTAATTCAAAAATATATATGCTGCACCCAATGTTTACAGCAGCATTATTTATAGTAGCCAATATATGGAAGTAACCTAACTGTCCATCAATAGATGGATGGATAAAGATGTGTGTGTGTGGGTGTGTGTGTGTGTGTTATATATATATAAACATCCACAATGGAATGTCACTCAGCCAAAAAATGAAGTTTTGCCATTTGTGGAAACATGCATGGACATAGGGAGTGTTATGCTTAGTGATTTAAGTCAAACAGAGAAAAACAAATGCTGTATTTTTCATTTACATATGAAATCTAAAATATAGAACAAATTAATATAACAAACAGAGACAGACATAGAGAACAAACTAGTAGTATTCAGAGGGAGAGTGGTTCGGGAAAGGGAAAGATCAAGGGAGGGAATTAAAGTTACAAACCTAGGTATAAAATAACTAAGATATAAGGATGTAATGTGCAGCACATAGAAAGTGCTCGATATTTTATAATAATTTTGAATCACTGTTGTACATCTTAAACTAATATAACACTGTGTCTATTTGCCAATAAAAATAAATATCTAAAGGACATTAAAAATATTGACATGCTTTATGTACTAATCAGACATGACCTAGTAGGAAACATTAATATTACAAACTAAATTATTATATTTATCTTACATATTAGCTAAACATATGTGATAAATTATTCAATAATTAAAGCTCATTGTATATATGAACAATATTCTTAAAATGTTAAGGTAATCAAAACTTACTTGAATAAAACAGAAGTAATGATATCTATGAAAAAAATATTATTGATGGAAAAGAAATTTCAGTGTCTCCAGAGATTTGTTACCAAAATATTTCAATGTAGAGAGTTGGAACAATATCTAGGAGACTGTTTTTAACTATAAATCCTATATTCAGGTCGTCTGCAATTTAAATGTAAATTTAAAAGTCATTTACTTTTCTTATCCACCCCATATAAGAAAGTTCTATTTAAGGTTGCATAGTGCAAGATTATGACATATTTGTGTTGTAGCCAACATCTATCATTTAATAAAATAGAAGAGTCGAATCTACTGAAACTCTAAAAAACCTAAAATTTAAGTTAAACAATATTTCAATGAATAATACATTGATGAGATATAGATATTTAAGAAGTTAAGTAGTTTTGTTTTTTTCCCCCAAATATAATATGACTCCCCATGAAGTACCATAATATATTTGCACATATAAATAGGTGAATACCTTTGAGATTGACCCTTTAGTTTAAAAAGTATATTTAATTTTATCCAAAATAATTGCAATTAGAAAATGTAGCTTCTAAAATTTAAAATTTATTCATAAGTATTTGAAGAACTGAAATACTGAATACAGTAAAGAATTGGTTTCTTTAAAAGCAAGACATAATTATTTTTATATATTATAAGTTATAATAACTGAGTTATTATTAAATATTGAATTTTGTTATTTTAATTTTACTAAATATAATTATGCTCTTTCAACATAGTTAAAATTCAGTGGTTAAATTTGATTTTATATAAATTTGCTGTGCTTAGTCACTCAGTTATGTCCAACTATTTGTGACTCCATGGACTCCAGCCCTTCGGGCTCCTCTGTCCATGGGGATTCTCCAGGTAAGAATACCAGAGTGGGTTACCATGCCCTCATTCAGGGGAATTGTCCCAATCCAGGGCTCAAACCCAGGTCTCCTGCATTGCAGATGGATTCTTTACCATCTGAGCTACCAGGGAAGCCCAAATATAAATGATAGTCTTGATGGGACTCTTATTTTTTGATGGCTGTGACTAGGCATGTCAAATCTTAGTTCTTCAACTGGGAATTGAACCTGTGCCCTTTGCTGTGGAAGTGTAGAGTCCTAACCACTGGACCAAAACGGAATTACAGAATTATTTTCTTGGATATAATTGTCACTTCTAAGAAATAAAAGATACATGATCCTTAAAATTACATTTGTGGAAAGAGAGGCCTTTCCTAACTCATAAGATATCTGGGAGTTTATGCATGTAGTGGTGGTGATGATACTGTTGGGGTCTACAGAGACTTCAAGGGTGAATCATGAATGCTGAGAACAGTCTGTCAGCTTCAGCTAGTGTATGGATGCTTATAAACGTGCCTGTTAACATTGCGTCAGGGATGAGTCACAGCTTTCTTTTTGCTTTAGATCTAAAATCCATAAAAACTAGGGCAGTTCACCAAAATGATTTTGTACTGTATCTATACAGATTTTGGATCCCCAATTTCCAATGAAGTGTTCATTAGGAAAGGTGCAGCTCTGTTAATAAATTTTTACAGATCAACTTCTCAGTGTTTTTCATGTTATCCTTTTATCCAGTAGTGTGGATATAATAAACTGAAAGTGAAAGTCGCTCAGTTGTGTCCAACTCTTTGCGACCCCATGTGGAATTTTCCAGGACATAATATTGGAGTGCATAGCCTTTCCCTTCTCCAGGGGATTTTCCCAATCCAGGGATCAAACCCAGGTCTCCTGCATTGCAGGTGGATTCTTTACCAGCTGAGCCACAAGGAAAGTCCAAGAATACTGGAGTGAGTAGCCTATCCCTTCTCCAGCGGATCTTCCTGACCCAGGAATAGAATGGGCTCTCCTCATTATAAAAAAATACATTTGAATAAAATTGATGCAAATTTAATATAATTCTCAAGGGAAATAATGACTGTCACCTCCCTAGGAAATTGAAAACCTAAAGGAGTTCTTATCATAATATTGGAAAAATTGGTAGTAAGATAATTTTACAGAAACTTGCTAGAGTTTGCATTATCTTCTTTATGTATTATATCCCAGATTATAGGAAAATTCTGATTAAATAGTAACTTTCCTGTTACCAAGCCACCATCTGAGGTACAGTAATGCTCTGGGTGCACCATTCAACCTGCCCATCTTAACAGTTATTTTCTTACTTTGGAACCTGACATTGGAAATGGTAGTATTTAAAATCAACTTGTTACTTGATTATATTAAGAGATTAAAAGATCTGAGAAGAAATGGCTGTAGCTTTAACTCCATTATTAGTAAAGTGACCATATTTTTGCAAGTTGCCACAGACTGTAGCATAAGGACACTGTTTATTCAAAGTCATTAATTGTCTAAAAGCATGAGACAGTACAAATATGAACAGATTTTGAAAACAGTACATCAGTGTGTCAAATAAAAACAAATCTGGAATTAGAGAAGGAGAGATTTTGTTTTTCAAAAGACTATAGCAATATGAAGAACACTTTGATTTCAGGATTGCAACACATCAAAAAGCAAACCCCCAAAATAGCTGCTTATCCTTTCCTATAAAAGAAATTATCAGGTACTTATAAGGGAAAAGTGGGGAAGCAGGGGTCCTGAGCAGTGTGATGAGGAGTCTGATAGGAAACGTTTCTTGCTAAGGAGACCACATTTGGGGGATGTGATCCAAAGGGAGAGTGTTCTCCATTCTAGCACTGGCTCAGACTTGGAAGTTCAGAGGCCCGATGGAAGAGAGGAACCTGACTATAATTTAGCTAAGGCACAGCAGAAAGTAAGAAATAGACAGCTGTAGACATTTAGACTTAGTTTACATTCAGAAAACTAAGATCATGGCATCTGGCCCCATCATTTCATGGCAAATAGATGGGGAAACAGTGGAAACAGTGACAGGCTTTATTTTTTTGGAGTCCAAAATCACTACAGATGGTGACTGCAGCCATGAAATTAAGATACTTGCTCCTTGGAAGAAAAGTTATGACCAACCTAGACAGCATATTAAAAAGCAGATACATTACTTTGCCAACAAAGGTCAGTCTAGTCAAAGCTACAGTTTTTTCCAGTAGCCATGTATGGATATGAGTTGGACTATAAAGAAACCTGAGTGCCAAAGAATTGATGCTTTTGAACTGTGGTGTTGGAGAAGACTCTTGAGAGTCCCTTGGATTACAAGGAGATCCAACCAGTCCATCATATAGGAAATCAGTCCTGAATATTCATTAGAAGGACTGATGTTGAAGCTGAAACTTGAATAGTTTGGCCATCTGATGCAAAGAACTGACTCATTGAAAAATACCCTGATTCTGGGAAAGATTGAAGGCAGGAGGAGAAGGGGACGACAGAGGATGAGATGGTTGGATGGCGTCACCAGTTCAATGGACATGAGTTTGAGTAAGCTCCGGGAGTTGGTGATGGACAGGGAGGTCTGGCGTGCTGCATTCCATGGGGTCGCAAAGAGTCGGACCTGACTGAGTGACTGAACTGAACTGAACTTAGACACTTAAGTGTAATCAGCTATTCCTAATACATATATATATAACAGGAAAAATATTCTGCTACTTCATGTTAAGACCAGACTGCAAACCTGGGGCCAATTTTGCCTGTCTAAACTATATTTGTCTCTCTTTCATAATATATACAATTTTATGTATATGTCTTATTATTTACACATGCAGAAATACATGGCACGTATATAGTATTACCAAAAAATTGGTTTAAAATATAATTACCCTTGTCATATCCATTATGAAATAATATTTGTATCACTTTGACTGAATTTATCATCAATTTGAATGGTATAAAGAATAAAGTGTGTATAAATAGATAGGAATACTTCAGTGAAAAATGGAGAGATTGTTAACTTTTAATATTTATTTCAATGTCTTTTCATATACAAATGAGAAAATTATTACAGTATTTTGTTACTCCAAACACTAGGGTATATTAGAAACTTTTAGGACACATTTCTAACTTGACAGAAAGAATATTAAATTATACATTACTCTGGGTATTATTTTAAAAATATAACACTTAAAAACCATTTGGATAATCAAATAGGTTAACTTTGAGATCTCAGTTTTGGGGTGGCATGGGCAGAGAACAACAAACGTGTCTGTTTTCTTGGCAGATTTCACCAATATGTAGTTCACAGAATTACATTTGTATTTAGCAGGCAACTAACTTACCATTTGCTGTTTTACATGTAATATATTATCAGTATTTATGAGCTATATCATATCCCATAAAATTTCTTTTAATAGTTAATCTCCTAAAGCTGGATTTTATAACCCAGTCTAGCAAATCTGTTTTGAGCCTTGTAGAGCTCAGGCATATAGCAGAATAATATGTTAAATATAATCAATATTTATTCTCGAGGCTAGCATTGTGCCTATGGATCACTTAAATTGCCAGATATCACACTGTAAAAATGTACATTTATGCCTCTAAAGTGATCATTATTGTTAGGCTTTTTTGAAGATAAGGTTTAAAAAATTGTTAAGTCATTACAGGGACCTTCTGGTATCACAGAGAAAAGCAAATAGATACAAGTGAAAGAACAGTGGAAACCATACTACACATATACTTCAGTACTTTGTTATTCTAATGTGCATTTATTAAAATAGTGTTTTCATCCTTTAAGTCATCTGGCATAGAAACTTGTAGTTCTTTCTCATCAAATGCTGTCACTACCCTACTTCCTTCTATGGGATCCATGGTAACTGCTTAGAACTTATCTATGAACTGAGCTTTTCCTCCTTGTATACACACAACCCTCTGATGCCAGACTAATCCTCCTAAAACACTGCTTTTGCTGTGCTAATCTCCCTCATAAACCTGCAAAATCCCCTAATGGCTTGTCGCATTGAGTTCACCTTATGTGTGTCTTATCAAATAATTCAAAGACATGTATTAACTTTATATTTTTGCTCTCTCTGCTCTGAGATTTCTCAGATGATGGTTGTCTGGGCTTATTTTGAAATAGAGGGAGGGTAAAGAACTAGAAACTATGGAATTAGAGACTGAAAACATGGAAAGGGTGAAAAAATCCTTAAATCAAGAAGAAAGGAAAACAAACTAATCTTGGAACTTAGAGTTCAGCTGACAAGGCAGTGAGATTGGAAGAGAAACTCCCTTCCCCAGTGCCATGGTATGTGGTTTGGAGGCAGTGAGCACAAGGAACAAAGAGTGTTCTCAAGCATTTAGGTCATAGATGGGGAGATAATAGAGAAAGCAGCATAGCAAAGACAGAGGATCTGAATGAAAAAGTTCATAATTGAGGAGTATGATACTTCTGGATTTTGAAGGATTCTATGAGGGATTTTACTTAATTTCGTGGAGGTAAAATTTGCATTAGATCAACCTCACCATTTTTTTTAATGATCTAGAGTAAAATCTTAATTTTCCATTTTCTGTGTGCTTTGAAATTGATGCTTGCCCCTGTAGTGAAATCTAGTGGGTTAGAATTTATACTCTTGCTAAAATAGTGATTTAACCTGATTTGCATGTGCAGAAACATTACAGGAAGAATATATCATATGGTCTCTGAGAATTTAGCCTTACCTTGGGACTCTTTTCAGGGAATATTTCATAAATTCTACCCATATTTCTCCAGTTTGGTTTTAGGCATTCTGTTGTATGTTATTCACACTAATTAGACACTAAATTCTTAATGTTATAGATGAGCCTTGAATTTAATATTATAATTAGTCCTTATCTAGCATAGTCTCTGGCATTCAGATGGCACATTTAAGAATATTGAAATATGTCATTTATATTTTAAGTGAGTATAAACTTTTAGCTACATACTTGATGCTGATCAAGTTGATTCTGTACATGAAGGATAAAGCAGTGAATCAATAAAGAAACAAACTAAGATCATTGGCTTCATCAAATTTTAGTTCTAATGAGTGAAGGTAATTGGTACTTAAATGAAGATAACATAGATCTAAAACTCAGCAGTGACCACAGGACTGGAAAAGGTCAGTTTTCATTCCAATCCCAAAGAAAGGCAATGCCAAAGAATACTCAAACTACCGCACAATTGCACTCATCTCACACATTATTAAAGTAAAGCTCAAAATTCTCCAAGCCAGGCTTCAACAGTACGTGAATCGTGAAATTCCAGGTGTTCAAGCTGGTTTTAGGAAAGGCAGAGGAACCAGAGATCAAATTGCCAACATCCACTGGATCATCAAAAAAGCAAGGGAGTTCCAGAAAAATATCTACTTCTGCTTTATTGACTATGCTAAAGCCTTGATAGTGTGGACCACAACAAACTCTGGAAAATTCTGAAAGAGATGCGAACCAGACCACCTGATCTACCTCTTGAGAAATCTGTATGCAGGTCAGGAAGCAAGTTAGAACTGGACATGGATCAATGTCACTCTGCTTATTTAACTTATATGCAGGGTACATCATGAGAAATGCTGGGCTGGATGAAGCATAAGCTGGAATCAAGATTGCCAGGAGAAATATCAATAACCTCAGATATCCAGATGACACCATCCTTTATGGTAAAAGTGAAGAAGAACTAAAGAGTCTCTTGATGAAAGTCAAAGACCAGACTGAAAAAGTTGGCTTCAAACTCAACATTCACAAAATTAAGATCATGGCATTTGGTCCCATCACTTCATGGCAAATAGATGGGGAAACAGTGGAAACAATGGCAGACTTTTATTTTGGGGGGCTCCAAAATCACTGCAGATGGTGACTGCAGCCATGAAATTAAAAGACGCTTGCTCCTTGGAATAAAAGCTATGACCAACCTAAATAGCATATTCAAAAGCAGAGACATTACTTTGCCAACAAAGGCCCATCTAGTCAAGGCTATGGTTTTTCCAGTAGTCATGTATGGATGTGAGAGTTGGACTGTGAAGAAAGCTGAGCACCAAAGAATTGATGCTTTTGAACTGTGGTGTTGGAGAAGACTCTTGAGAGTCCCTTGGACTGCAAGGAAATCCAACCAGTCCATCCTAAAGGAAATCAGTCCTGAATATTCATTGGAAGGACTGATGTCAAAGCTGAAACTCCAATACTTTGGCCACCTGATGTGAAGAGCTTACTCATTTGAAAAGACCCTGATGCTGGGAAAGATTGAAGGCAGGAGTAGAAGGGACGACAGAGGATGAGATGGTTGGATGGCATCACTGACATGATGGACATGAGTTGAGTAGAAGAATTGATGCTTTTGAACTGTGGTGTTGGAGAAGACTCTTGAGAGTCCCTTGGACTGCAAGGAGATCCAACCAGTCCATTCTAAAGGAGATCAGTCCTGGGTGTTCTTTGGAAGGACTGATGCTAAAGCTGAAACTCCAATATTTTGGCCACATCATGCAAAGAGTTGACTCACTGGAAAAGACTCTGATGCTGGGAGGGATTGGGGGCAGGAGGAGAAGGGGACGACAGAGGATGAAGACGGCTGGGTGTCATCACTGACTCAATGGACATGAGTTTTGGTGAACTCCAGGATTTGGTGATGGACAGGGAGGCCTGGCATGCTGCAATTCATGGAGTCACAAAGAGTCATACACGACTGAGCGACTGAACTGAACTGAAACTCCGAGAGTGGGTGATGAACAGGGAGGCCTGGCATGTTGCAGTCCATGGAGTTGCAATGAGTTGGACATGACTGAGTGACTGAACTGAGCTGAACTGAGTGGTAATAATGAATAGATATCAAACAACAATGGAAAATTCACGAGTTATGTACTTCTGTATTTCCTGATTTTGAAGCCTATTTCTTAAAATAGCATTTTTCTCCAGTCTCACAAACTAAAAATTTCTGAGTTCTTTCTCATCAAATTCTGAAAAGAAGCTTAAAAAGCAAGAAGGAGTAAAGAATGATTCAGTATGGCATTAACTTAATAGAAGTGATCACACCCTCCCAAATGAGGAAATAGGCAGCTCTTGTGAATTTGTGAGAGCAAGTTTTAACACTGATGCCCAGCACTGCAAGAGTAGTGAATAGTCAGAGTAAAGACTCTTAGGGTAGAGTATGAATTGTGTTTTCCAAGAAAGAAATGCTCATTGTGACTAGAAATCTTAAAGTTGGGGTAAATATGAGAGGAGACAAAGTGAGAGAAATAAGGTTGGGGTCCAGATTATGTAAGGTTTTTCTCTTTTCTGATTGAGAGACATATTATAATATTTAGG
Source organism: Budorcas taxicolor (assembly GCF_023091745.1). NCBI lineage: Eukaryota > Metazoa > Chordata > Mammalia > Artiodactyla > Bovidae > Budorcas > Budorcas taxicolor. Next base: position 32,526,119 of record NC_068916.1, on the reverse strand, counting down.
TTCTTAATCCAGTCTGTACATAAGTGTCACCTGAATTATCTCAAAAATATCCCTGTCCAGGCTCAGCTCAGAGATACATAGGGCTGGAAAGACTGTTATTTCCACCTTATGATCAGACAAAAGAGATGGGAGAACTGAAAGGGACTTTTCTTTAACCTCTAGGAGAATGGAGAGCATAGAGTGAAAACTAAGCTATAATGTAGGAAAAGAAAGGCGCCTGGTAGACAAAATGAAGCCTAAGCATTTGTATAACAGAGGCAGATGTTGCTGGGTAGATTTTAGCTATGGAGAAGACTCAGCTAGAAAATATTTTAACAAAGGCTGAGTGTGGCTGATAGGAGTGTGGCTAGTGGCCACAGATAAAAAGGAGTTGAACTATTTCTCAGACTTTTCACATGAATCATCCCAGAGAACAATGCAGGGAAAGAACTCAGGTCAAAGAATGGAGGAGATATTAAGAGGAACCATCTGAAAAATAAGATGCCACAAAAGAAATTTGGTATCTCTAGTTTACTGAGTGTAACCATGAAAACAAGTTCCATTTTGTTTCCTGATGAGAATAACACACATGCTCATACTATAGACTTAGAGGAAAATATGTGCTCACTAGAATTCTCGAGGCCAGAATACTGGAGTGAGTAGCCTTTCCCTTCTCTAGGGGATCTTCCCAACCCAGGGATCGAACCCAGGTCTCCCACATCACGGGTTGATTCTTTATTGTATGAACCACGAGAGGAGCCCAAGAATACCGGATTGGGTAGCTGATCTCTTCTCCAGAGGATCTTACAACCCAGGAATCGTACTGAAGTCTCCTGCATTGCAGGCAGATTCTTTACCAACTGAGCCATCAGGGAAGTTGAAGATACACAGAAATGAACCCAGCTGAAATAAAAAGAATATAGAGCAGAGCATTATAAAATTGAGGAGCGATACCTCAGAAAGTTTAACATGTGCTTATCAGGAATCCCAGATGCGGTCATAAATGAGTCTATTTAAAGAAATTATAAATAAAAATACAACATTTTTAAAAGATAAAATAAATGTGCATTTCTTTTATTGGTAATTGCTCTAAAAGTGACTATTTAAAGCAAAGTAGTATAATCCATTGTGTATTTATAGCATATGTAACATACTTTTGAATAATAACACCAAGGATGAGAGAGAGAAATTTGGGATATTTTGTAAGATTCTTACAAACACATGAAGTAATATAGTTTTACTTGATGGTATAGTAGATTATTTAAACATGTCTTTAAACATTTGGAAAACTCCTAAATAGTGTTTTTTAAGAGGTATATAGAGTAATTTTAAAAGGGAGATGAAGTAGGACATAGAACAAAAAATAAAAACATAGAAAACATACAAAGTTGAAAAATATAAATATACAACAAATAGAACAAATGGAAAAATGCTAAAATAAATGATAACAAAAGGAACAGGCAAGATCTAGACAGAGAATATTCAGTCCTATCAATAACTACTTTAAATGTATAACCAAAAATAAATAAATAAAAGTTGGAGCAGCTACATTCATTTCAGGCAGGTGGATATCAGAACAAGGAATATTATCAGCAATGAAGAGGGAGTGACATATAAATAGAAGAGTAATTCAGAAGGAAAAATGCAATAGCAATTCTGTATGCACTTAACAGTTTCAAAATTGTTTGAGGCAAAACGTATACATACATCTGTAGTTGCATACTTGAGCACACCTCTGTCAGTAGCTGAAAGAATAAGAGGATAGAAATGAGTAAGGATATAGATGATCTGAACAACACTGACAACCAGCTTTACCTTCTGGCATTTATAGACGAAAAATATAGTAAACTTTTTGACAATGATCCAAAGCCAATTTAATGGAGAAATGGTAGCCTTTTCAAGGACAAGCATATGCTAATAAGTTAACCACAACTATTAGACAAGTATTAGCTCAGACCACACTATATACTTAAAAGTAAAATGTAAAACTGTAAACATCTGGGATAGAAATTTATGTGACCTTGTGTTCGAGTTTTAAGTGTTGCACAAGGGTATGTTTAGGATGATGGAACTATATATGACACTGAGATGGTGGATACATGACTATACACTTGTCAGAACCCATAGAAAAATGCATCACAGAGATAAAGTTTTAATGTATACTCCTTTGAAAATATATCAGCAAGGATATAGGTGAAGTCTGGGATGGGTGTAGAGTGTAGCAGATGAAGCTATTTGTATTACAAACGTATGATGCAATCTCACGAAAGCAGATACCAAAGAAAGGAACAGAGCTAAATCACTGAAGAAAGTGTAATGTCAAAATATGGTAAGACTCAATATAAAAATACTGATGCATAAACACTGTGTTGGTAAATGTGCTTTTCACAAGGGTATGGTTTAACAGTTGGGAAACAACTATATATACGCACTGCTGCTGCTGCTACTTCTGCTAAGTCACTTCAGTCGTGTCTGACTGTGTGACCCCATAGATGGCAGTCCACCAGGCTCCAGCGTCCCTGGGATTCTCCAGGCAGGAACACTGGAGTGGGTTGCCATTGCCTTCTCCTATATACACACTGAACGGAACTGATGTACACACTAGGATTGAACAAATAAGCAAATAATTTGTAGATAACGAGAGACAAGTTTCCCATTGCCAGAGAAAGAACTTATTTCAGTACAAATAGTCATGAGAAAGGCTACTTAGTCTGTGGTGCCAGAGCAGAGTCAAAGATATAACTATGAACTATTATCTTAATATATTTATTAATAGATAGATACAGAGATATACCCACATACATATACATAGTATACATACATGTATATTTCTCTGGTTACCTAGAAGCAGTACTATCTGAGTAGCTCACCTAGATCTTGTTTCTTACAAGAACATGGGCCCTTAGAGAAATGTCTGATTCAAGTCTGAGACAGGAAAATGTAAACTAAACCTGGTGCATCTGGTAGTGCCACATAATAAACATATACATAAACAAAAAATAGATGGGGTATTTCAAAAGAAGACAGAAAACAATCTGAAAGGGCCCCCAGTGGCCAAAGATGAAACAGTGGGGTCTCAAAAGGGGTCATAACCAAAGAATAGATATCTATGAATCCACACTGATAAAAGTAAATGAATGGACAGAGGATCTCCCAATAAGCCTTGCAAAAGCAAACAAAAAGGAAATAGAAAATCACCACTAGAAAACCACCATAAAAATAGCTGATGAATGCTAAAATAAGTTGCTAAAATTAGTGGGTGAAACTTTAAGCAGAATCAGAATATCTGCAGTTTCAAGAAATCTCTCCCAAGATATTTATTAATTAGTATATTGGTTTTAACTTATGTCAACAATTTCTCAGAAACTCTTCCCTTTTGAAGGTAGATCTTAATTCCCAGTTATTTAATATAGGATAGAGCATATTTAACCAATCCTGAGTGTAAAAAAGAAAAACTTAAATGAGGAGAAATTCAACTGGCATCACCTTAGCCAAGTATCAAGTTAGCATCAGTAATAATGTTGTTGATGGTACATGTTCCATGATGTAATACAATGAAAAGGGGATGTCACTTCTGTGATATTATTTACAAATGTTTCCAATTTCAATATAATGATGAGAAAACAGAAAGCCCAAGTAGATGGATAGTCTACAGGTAGATGGATATTCTAACCAGAACTCTTCAAAAAAGTGTCTAAGTTAGTAAAAACAAGGAAAGACCAAGAAACTTTATGGATTAGAGTTGCCCAAGAAAGTATGAGGAGTAAATGCCGTGTGACGGCCTTAATTGGATTTCAGAACAAGAAAAGGACGTTGGTTGAAAAAATGGTGGGATCCCAATAAAGTATCTAGTTGAATTAATACCAAATCAGTGTTAAGGTGTCAGTTTCAATAAATATAGCATAGCTATGTTAGATGTTATATAAGAACTTTGTTCCATTTTGGCAAGTTTTCTATAAATCTAAAACTGTTTGAAAATAAAGATACTGACATTTTAAAAACTTATTTCCTGTCTTTATACCAGATATTTTACATTTAATTGATTTAAACTTGGGCCTATACAGAGTGAAGTAAGCCAGAAAGAAAAACATCAATACAGTATACTGACACATATATATGGAATTTAGAAAGATGGTAATGATAACCCTGTATGCGAGACAGCAAAAGAGACATAGATGTTTAGAACAGACTTTTGGACTCTGTGGGAGAGGGAGAGGGTGGGATGATTTGGGAGAATGGCATTGAAACATGTATACTATCACGTAAGAAATGAATTGCCAGTCTATGTTCGATAGAGGATACAGGATACAGGATGCTTGGGGCTGGTGCACGGGGAAGATCCAGAGAGACGATATGGGGTGGAAGGTAGGAGGGGGGTTCAGGATGGGGAACTCATGTACATCCGTGGCTGATTCATGTCAATGTATGGCAAAACCAATACAGTATTGTAAAGCAAAATAAAGTAAAAATAAAAAGAAAAAAAAATAAACTTGGGCTTAAGAACAAGTATTTATGTTAATTAAAAAAATTTTTTTTGAAATGAATATAAACAAAGTTTCTATTAAACAATAGTAGTTATTACTCTAAATAAAGCAATAGTTAACATTAAATATTTTTGGTGAGAAGAAGTATTATTCCTCACCTATAGTCCTGTGTGACTCTTGAGTATTCTGCTCTTTTGAAATCTAGATATTCAACCCTTGCTACTTGAAAGCTTATTAAAATTTCTTGGATAATTTTAAACATATACTGTTTATTACTTTAACTTTCAATAATAAATGTTTATGAGGTATAGATTACATGAAGTAAAATGCAAGCATTTTAAATGTGCTATTGAATAAATTTTGACAAATGTATTTATCTGTTTTACCACCATATCAATCAAGAGATAGAACATTTTTATCTCAGGAGTTCCCTGGTATCCTTTTATATTAAATTCACAAAGCCAGCAAACTCCCCCTACTTCAAAACCAGGAGCATACCGATTTCAGTCACTATTCAGTAGTTTTATTTAATAGCTTTACGTAAATGAAATAAAACAGGATGTAACATTTTGTATCAGGCTTCTTTCACTCAGAATGAGCATTGTTGGGTACACTAGTTGTTCATGGCTTTTTCTAGACTTTTGAATTATGTCCCATTTGGGACGGTTAGGAATAAAGTTGCTATCAACATATAAGTCACGTTTTCATTACTATCAAATGAATTGAAAGTGAAAATGTTAGTTGCTCAGAAATGCTCACTGTTTGCAATGCCATGGACTGTAGCCCACCTGGCTTCTCTGTCCATGGAATTCTCCAGGCAAGAACACTGGAGTGGGTTGCCATTCCCTTCTCCAGGAGATCTTCCCAACCCAGGAATTGAACCCAGGTCTCCCACACTGCAGGCAGATACTTTACTACTTAAATTATGCCTTATTTAAAATGCCATCCTCTTGGGGTTTGTTGTTGTTATTTAGCCACCAAGTGGTTTCCAACTTTTTTTGACCCCATGGACTATAGCCCGCCTAGCTCCTCTGTCCATGGGATTTCCCAGGTAAAGATACTGGAGTGGGTTTTGCCGTTTTCTTCTCCAGGGCATCTCCCCGACCCAAGGATCAAATCCTCATCTTCTGCATTGCAGGTGGTTTCTTTACCACAGAGCCACCAGGGAAGCCCTCTCTTAGGGTTTGAGTAGCATAAATTAAGATGGCCTTTATCTGGTCCACTCTCTTATTAGCTGTATAAGTAATTTAGTTAGGTATTGAATCTCTAGAAGCTGAGCCCTCAGTTTATTCATAAACTAGATAGTCATGCTGAAAAATACATGGTTATTCAGTGCCCCTGTATTTTTCCTTAAAGAGTTTAATTATAACCTTCTACCGAGGGCAGGTGACATAAACAAGCTTGTTTATAGCTCCTAGTGTCCGCATTCAAATAACATACAACAAGCTCAATCTTCTGTTAATTTTGAGTGAGGTTTTTTCTCTTTTTTTGGTGTTAAATTACTAGTTCTGGTGAACTTAGTGTATATTGTCTATTTTAATCTTGCGTTTTCCTTCTGGGTAATGGTAAGAGGGTAAATAACTGAAGAGTGAATGAGAATGAGGCCTCTAACCCATGGATCACACTGTTTTCACTGGAAAATTTCTTTGAACAGTCTTCCACATCTGTTTGGGAATCCTTTATAAGCACAGTTGACAGAATATCAGAACATTTCTGGCATGCTGTTTACTTGGCAAATAGTTGTTGCAGTCAGTGTCTTTCCAAACCACATGTCAAAAATATTTTCATGGAAAAATGGTGTGTTGAGAAAAGGATTCTTGGAAAACCACAGTGTTTTTGGGCACCATGAGGAATAAAATCAGCTTTGTTAATATAACATTAGAGTAGCAGTAGTTTTATTATCTAATATAAATTCAACTTAAATGCCTACCAAATAAATCAACTTTTATGCTATGGCTAAGGATCAAATGCTAGCTCTTCTTTATGGCCACAGCATATGCTTTAATTTATATGTCTATTTTCAAAATTATATACAACATATATAAACATATATATATACAGTGGGGGAGGGGGACCGCAGTGGGGGAGACCCAGATTCGATCCCTGGGTTGGGAAGATCTCCCAGAGAAGGAAATGGCTACCCACTCCAGTACTCTGGCCTGGAGAATCCCATGGACTGTATAGTCCATGTGTTCACAAAGAGTCTGACATGACTGAGACTTTCATTTCACTTCACATATGTGTGTATATACACACGCACATAGGCAGACTGATGGAGACAGAAATGAAGATATAATTCCTTTTTTAAATTAGAATGGTGAGTCTAGAAATGAATGAGAAAAAGCTATCAGGTTTTTCATGATAAATGTCCCTTTTACTGTATACCTATATTACACATATTCTGTACCATATGAGTCAGGATTTATGTAGTCTAATTATTTACTTGTACTGTTGGATTAACTGTCATCTCAAATACACTCTATTTATACTTTCATGAGTCATTAAATTCAGATCATGACCACTTGACTCTTGCTTTAGCCATCCATCTGGAATCTCTCCCTCACCCACTCTCTGGATAAGAAGGAATGCTTTAGTTGGAGTTGTGTATTGCAAAAACCTAAGCAGAAATACCAATTCTTTAAAGTAATATTTCTTACAAAAGGGTAGAGAACCAGATGAGGAAAATGTACAAGAGGTCAGAGAGTTTAGGCTGAAAGAATCACAGCCAGATTGGTCATCAGAACGAGTCTAGTTAAGGAACTGCTCAGAACAATAAAGCTTCATACTCCTGCAATCTCGGAAAATCTTACACTCCTTGTTACTTCGTTAAAGAGGTACAGGCCTCAGGGGGAAAAAAAAATTTCCTATTAATCCAACAATCATCCATGCCTACATTATCCTGTTTGGAGATGCTTGGAGATTTCCTCCTTCCAAGATACAACAGTGGTGATTCTACCAAATAAGAAATTTCTTTGAATGATGGATAAGTCCTATAATCACTACAGACTACACAGATTCCATGATTTTCCAGTCATGGACAAACTCCCTCAGAGTGAATTGGGCAGGCTTTTAAATTCTTGCTTGTCAGTGTGAGGTTGATAAGAATAGGGCACAGCAAAGCAGAGACAAAGCCTATGAGCTTCAGGGACGTGGAGGAAGCAGGCTTCCCCACTCAGGCTTGAAATTTGCTGCAGAATGGAAAAAAGTGATGAGGCACAATCTAAGCCTCCTTGAAATGTGAGGGTCAGATCGAAGGTCAAAGTGTGCCCTTGTCTCCTCTATGTTTTACTTAAGCCATGAAATAAATTTATATAGCCTTCAGTCCTAAACTTAATGGTGGCTCAGCCGGTTAAGCTTCTGTCTACAATGTGGGAGACCCGGGTTCGATCCCTGGGTCAGGAAGATCCCCTGGAGAAGAAAATGGCAACCTACTCCAGTACTATTGCCTGGAAAATCCCATGGACAGAGGAGCCTGGTAGGCTACAGCCCATGGGGTCGCAAAGAGTCGGACACGACTGAGCGACTTTACCTTTACCTTAGTCCTAAAAGTGATTTTGTTTGTTTATTTTCATTGTTTTTTTCTGTTGGCTTGTTGTACCATAAATATTTACAACATTTCATCTAAGTATATTTTAATAAAATACAGGTGAAACTTCCTAATTTACTGCTTGAAAAGTGAAAGTGAAAGTTGCTCAGTCATGTCTGACTCTTTGCGACTCCATGGACTGTAAGGTCCATGGAATTCCCCAGGCCAAAATACTGGAGTGAGTAGCCTTTCCCTTCTCCATGGGATCTTCCCAGCCCAGGAATCAAACCCAGGTCTCCTGCATTGCAGGCAGATTCTTTACCAGCTAAGTAACAAGGGAAGCCCATCACATAGTAGAAAAGCATCTTCAAATATACCTAATACAGTATATTTTAATAATTAATACTGATTGTAAGTCTACTCTTCAAGACCTCTGTCCAAACACCTAGAACATGGCCAGATAACAAGGCTAGCACTTTATAATATTTGCTAAACAAATCAATATATATTTTTCTTTCCTTTATTTTTTAATTTAAGGACAATTGCTTTACAGAATTTTGTTGCTTTTTTTTTTACTTTCCGTATTCTTTTTATTTCTTCATGCATTCCTTATCTGTTTAAGGTACTTCTTATAACACTCTCCAATAAGTAGTAAAGAGACAATATATTTTGAAAGAAGAACAGATAGCCAATTTACAAGAATGGACAAAGGGAAATATATTTTCATGCATTGTATGCTGTTTAATATTTGTATCTTTTGAGGAAAACACAGGTATCTCTTGAAGATGAGGGAATCAACATACAAAATAAAAGGTACAGGTAATTCCTCATTTATTGGTTTCAATATTATCTTTTATGATAATCTTTTATCAAAGTTGCTAGAATATATAAAAATAATTGATATTCACTTAGCTCAAGTCTTCCTTTTTCCCCCATTAATATATTAGCAAAATGGTGAACAATTAAAGCTCATGTGACAAAAATTATCCATAAAATTAATCACTAGAATGATCAAAATATTACCATAATTTATTTTTCTTACTACAATGTTAAATTTTGAAGAACTTTTATTTCCTAAATTTAATAAAGTTAATACATATAACAAACTTTTTAAACTTGTGCAGAGATACTGAATCTTATGAAAAGCCATCAGAAATGGGGCATTATTGTTTATGTTAAGGGGGGACAAGTTTTAATGGACAAATAACTTGTTAAATCATGTGGGTTGTGTATGGAAATGTGTGTTCCTTTTAGTATGTGAGTGTGTGTTGTGGCAGAGTGGTGTGTTCTTGATTTTCTGGGAAATTCAGGAGTTAAATGAGATTGAATCCACTGGTGCATTTTTCCTTTTTTCATCTTAGGCAGAGATAGTTATATCCATATACAATTTCATATGTTTGCCAATTAATCTTTCTTTCAGCATGACTTAAAATAAGAATTAAATTTAACTGGAAGTATTAGTATAAAAGCATCCAAAATTATAACCACAATGATATTTCTGTGGGCCACATGTCCTTCCCCAATTTCACCAGCATTACAAAAAAATGTGCAGTCAAGGTAACAGTGCTGCTAAGTTAAAAAAAAAAAATATATATATATATATATATATATATATATATATAAACTCCCATTTCATTAGTTACTTTTCAGCAAGAGAGAAGAAAGTCTTCAGAATTAAATCTCATGAGTATCAGCAATTATATATTTACTCAGAATATTTCTAAACCATGTATTGCATTTTATATTTTGCATGGCTTACTTAGAAACAATTTAAAAAATGGATATAGACAAGTCGATACAGTTAAATTGATAGGTAGTTATATACACATGATCATACTGGATAGCATGTTTGTCCATTCTTTTAAGTTGGCCATCTATTCTTCTTTCAAAATAATTACTTAAAGGATTTTAAAATGAACCTTTATTCTAACCTTACAGCTGTGTCTATTTACAAGAACAGGTGATCAATACAGGTTATAATATCCTGAAGAATCATTGGTAGCATTCTATATAAAGATCTCTAATTTCAGATTCCCAGAGCAAATATCTAGATTAACACAAAAACTTATTTTTATAGTTATTAGAATAATGTGTTTTTATAGACAACAATCAATTGATATAGATTAATGTGAAACATGAAGCAAAGCAAAACAATGAAGGGATTAATATACAAAGAAGCTTATTTAGAAGAAATTCTAGTGATGAACTAAATCTATTAATATTTTTATTAATAATATATGAACTGTATATATTCATATATACACTTCTATATAGTTTTATCATATTGATAACTATATGATTGGATGATTATTTAGTGCAAAATTCAGATAATTGAATATTAGCAGGTTCTAGTAAAAAAGTGTTCAAATATTTGGGACAAAAAATTGGCAAATATTTTGTGTACTTCATTAGGAAGATTTCTTTGCTTAAGATGTATTTCATAATATATGCTCAGTTAGACACTATATGCCTTATAATTGACCACTTCTGTAATTACTAATAAGTTTTTAAAGATTTTGAATTACATAAACAGGAAACAGTGTTGCCTAAGGAGAGGTTAATTTGTTTTTCATGTTAAATATAGACAGTGCTCTACATCTTCTAGGATCTAGCTATTCATTGTGATTATCAAATAATTTATATAATCTCTTCAGTTTATAGACAGGAACTTAGTTGCATATAAAAATATTCAATTTTCCAAAATAGACTCAGACACTAATGAATTATTTCAATACCATGATGCATACACTATTTATCATGGTCATGGTGATCCTAAGTCTGTTTACATAAATCACTTGCAGAGAGTTTTTCATAAAGAATGTTTAGCTATTGAGTGAATTTTAAAGCCTCCTTAGTGAGAGAACACTTCTTAGAGTTGTGAGACACCTTAAACATTTCTTAACAGACTGATTGAAAACCTTACTAGAAAAGGTTTCATGCAAAGATAGGCACAATAAAGAACAAAATTGGCAAGGACCTAACAGAAGCAGAAGAGATTATGAAAACATGTCAAAAATACACAGAAGAACTATACAAAACAGCTCTTAAGGAGTCAGATAACCATGATGGTGTGCTTACTCACCGAGAGCCAAACATCCTGGAGTGTGAAGTCAAGTGGGCCTTAGTAGCATCACTACCAACAAAGCTAGTGGAGGTTGTGGAATTCCAACTGAGCTAATTCAAATCCTAAAAGATGATGCTTTGAAACTGCTGCACTCAATATGCCAGCAAATTTGGAAAACTCAGCAGTGGCCACAGGACTGGAAAAGTTCAGTTTTCATTCCAATCCCAAAGAAGAACAATGCCAAAGAACATTCAAACTACCACACAATAGCACTCATTTCACGTGCTAGCAAAGTAATGCCCCAAATCCTTCAAGCTAGGCTTCAGCAGTATATGAATTGAGAACTTCCAGATATACAAGCTGGATTTAAAAATGCAGAGGAACCAGAGATCAAATTGCCAACATATGCTGGATCATAGAAAAATGAAGGGAGTTCCAAAAAAATGTCTACTTCTGCTTCATTGACTAGGCTAAAGCCTTTGACTGTGTGTATCAAGATAAACTGTGGGATATTCTTAATGAGATGGGAATACCAGACCACAGTACCTGCCTCCTGAGAAACCTGTATGCAGGACAAGAAGACACAGTTGGAACTGAACATGGGACAACAGACTGGTTCCAAACTGCGAAAGGAGTACGTCAAGGCTGTATATTGTCACCCTGCTTATTTATATACAGAGTACATCATGTGAAATGCGGAGCTGAATGGATCACAAGCTGGAATCAAGATTGCAGGGAGAAATATCAATAACCTCAGATATGCAGATGACACCATCTTTATAGTGGAAAGTGAAGAGGAATTAAAGAGCCTCTTGATGAAGGTAAAAGAGGAGACTGAAAAAGCTAGCTTAAAACTCCACATTCAAAATACAAAGATCATGGATGGCATCTTATCCCATCACTTCATGGTAAATAGATGAGGAAAATGTGGAAATCGTATCAAATTTCATTTTCTTGGGCTCCAAAATCAGTGAAGATGGTGACTGCAGCCTCACAATTAAAATACACTTGCTCCTTGGAAGAATAGTTATGACAAACCTAGACAGTGTGTTAAAAAACAGGACATCACTTTACCAACAAAGGTCCATCTAGTCAAAGTTATAGTTTTTGCAGTAGTCATGTATGGATGTGAGAGTTGGACCATAAAGAAGGTTGAGTGCTGAAGAATTGATGCTTTTGAACTGTGGTGTTGGAGAAGTCTCTTGAGAGTCCCTGAGACAGCAGGAGATTAAACAATGAATGAAATGGTTGGATGGCATCCCTGATTCAATGGACATGAGTTTGAGCAACTTCTGGAAGATGATGATGGACAGGGAACCCTGCTGTGCTCAGTTCATGGGGTTGTAAGGAGTTGGACATGACTGAACCACTGAACAACAACAAAGAAAAGATAAAACATTTCTTTGGAAATGATATGAATTCAGTAATTCATTGTTATTCACTTTTTTTCTAAGTAGTTAATATTCTGTACCTCATATTTTCCATATTCTAAGTATTGCTTATTTGAGGACTGTAAGCAATCAATACCGTATTTCCCCAATATGAAATGTGTTAAGTTTGTAAACACATGATTTTTTCATTAGATTGCCAAGTAAATTTGAACTTTTAAAAGATGCAAACATCAGAGCATTTTCCTCATTAGACTCAAAATATTTCCTGGGGGCTGGGAAACAGCCTTTGACCTATACATTATCATCTTTCCTATTAACCACTTGGAGGCAATGAATAGTAGAGATTTTAGAGTTGAAAATTTTGCCTCATTAGTCACTCCTTGTTCTTTCCCTTTCATAGGCAGAGTTACATGCCCTTTGTCTTAGTATTGTCTTCTCTCTCAGTTAGAAATAGAAAAAAACCAAGACAAACTTTATCCTGAGAGGAAGAGAGATAATTATATTTGTGTTGATTATAGTAGGTTCTCTGGCTGTGGTGTGGAGGAGGATGCTTGGGAGGCTCCTCCTCCTGCTATTAATAATAATAATTTAGGGAGTTCTGAGGAGGATATTAAGCACTTTCTATGTAGTAGGTTCTAATAAAAGTCATTTCCCTCCTATTTCTCAATTTATTTAAGTATTGCTAAACTAGATGGCTGGATGGCATCGCCGACTTGATGGACATGAGTTTGAATTAACTCTGGGAGTTGGTGATGGACAGGGAGGCCTGGCGTGCTGCGACTCATGGAGTCGCAAAGAGTCGGACATGACTGCGTGACTGAACTGAACGGAACTGAACTGAAACTAGATGACATCTCCTAAATTATATGAATTAGTAAATGCTTATCAGCTTATAAGTAATTTGCAGGTACTTTGGCCCTTATATGTCAGGTGAAGGCTTCTAAAGGAATTGTGATTTAAGTAAAGTTAGTAGTCATCTTGTGAAGAGGGTAGACTTTTGGGAGATCAGCAGGGGTAAAGGATATTCTGGTACTGATTGACCCCATCATATCACAGTGTATAAGATACAAGCTGCTCTGACTGACTGAGATGATGTTGAAGAAGAAAAGTGAGTTACATTCCCAAGAATTTATCAGACAGCATGTTGGGTTCTTATACCTCTTTTATGGACTTCCCTGGTAACTCAGCTGATAAAGAATCTGACTGCAACACAGGAGACCCTGGTTCGATTCCTGGATTGGCAAGATCCCCAGGAGGAGAGGATGGCAAACCACTCCAGTATTCTTGCCTGGAGAATCCCCATGAACAGAGGAAACTGGAGGGCTACAGTCCATGGGATCACAAAGAGTTGGACATGACTGAGCTACCAAGCACAGCACAGTACACCTCTTTTATAGATTGTAATACTTTAGTATTTGGTGCCAGGAGCACATAATGTATCTTCTACAAATATAGGATATTCCTTTAGTCATTGCTTTCCAGTGACTTAAATTTAGATATTGTCCAGTGAAGAAACTATAAATCTACAGTTAAAATGTCACCTGTCCTTAACTCTTCACTCTGGAAAGATGAAAAAATGAACTTATTAGGTTAAAATATTTTAGATAATAATTTAGAATAATTATTGCAATGTTGATATATTGGAGAATGCATTATGGTTTTGTAAGGTGCTTAGTTAAGTGTATGAAAGTGAACGTGAAAATGAAGTCGCTCAGTTGTGTCCAACTCTTTGTGATCCCATGGACTGTAGCCCTCCAGCTTCCTCTGTTCATGGGGATTCTCCAGGCAAGAATACTGGAGTGGTTTGCCATACATTGCTAAGTGCATAATATTGAATAAAATGCTTCAGTACTTCACCACAGAATAGTGGAGATGTAGCAAATCTCTGTCATTCATTTGGTGTCTAGATTGCATGTTTGAAATAATTGCTGACAATTTATTTCTTACACCAAGGATTCTAGAACTAGGAGGCAAGGGTGGCTGTATTGTTCTGTTTTATTTTTTAGTTACTTTATTTATGATCTTGATAGAAACTGGTCTTATACATAAAAAATGAAATAGCCAAAGCGCCTAAGCAACAGCTCTGCTCATATTAACTAGGATCAATTTTTTACTTCAAAATAATTTATTTGAGGTGATAATTAAAACTGCTTTGATCACTAGTTTGTAAAGATACAATTGATATTGTGTAGATACATTATTTTAAAACCTATTTTTATTTTTGAATAAAAACTCCATTAAAACCTTTGTTAAGTGAGAAATGGAGCTGTATAATTTCTGTATGAAGGACTACAGCTTAATGATGAGAATTTCATAGGGTCTTTGGGGGAAAAAAAAACAACTGTCGACCAGGGGTATATAAAGGACTTGCAAGCAGTGCTGACATTGCTCCTGATAATACTGCCAAAGTTGGGGAACATAAATTTTTGTGGTGGCAATTCCAACAATTTTGTAATTTTCTCTGCCAGTGCTCAGCAACCCAGGCTTAAAAGCTTCATTATATTAACAAGACAGAAGGTAATCAAGAGTTAATTGTACTTGTAAATAAAATGGTGGATTCAGCCCTAAGTGAGTCACTGTCCTGCTTGAGAACCTGTTTTGTTCTCCATCACTTGCTGAATAAAACCTTAAATCCTTAATCTGGCATTCAGTTCACATACCTCTTCCCAGATTTCCATATGTACATACACAAACTATTATTCATCCTATTCCACTCCTAACAAAGATTATTTTCCATTTTGCTTCCCACTCTCTTAGCTGAATGGAGCTACTCGCAACTCCATGGAGATGACCTTTTTTTCTAGCCTTAATGCTTTTGCTCATATTTGCAAAAGATATCTGATAAAAGGACTATGATAAAAAAAATAGATAACAAACTATACATTTCAATAATTAAAAAAAACAAGCCAATTAAAAATGGTCCAAAATCCTTAACAAACACCTCACAGAGGACAAATGCAGATAACAAATAGATATAAAAAACCATGTTATCAGATAAATAAGCATAAAAATAATGAGATACCACTGTAATCGTTTTAAAATAACCAACATCTGACAATACCAAAGGCTCTTGAGGATATACAGCAACAGGAACTCTCATTCATTAATTCATTGTGGTAAAATTATATTGTGTATTCTTTTACACAAATGCAATAGATAAAATCGCAAATGTGTGATAAAAAGGACTGAAGGTTTGGCCTCTAGGGAGATGCATCTGGTTATAGAAATACCAAGTTACACTTTAATATCCATTCTATTTGAAATTTATGTGTTATGTTATGTTAGTCACTCAGTCATGGCTGATTCTCTGCAACCCTGTGGACTATAGTCTGCCAGACTCCTCTGTCCATGGAATTCTCCAGGCAAGAATACTGGACTGGGTTGCCATTCCCGTCTCCAGAAGTATTTACACAATTAAACAAAAAAGCAAAACACGAACAAGATAGCCAGTGAGCTGAATAATACATCTTTTGTTCTAGGTAAATAGAAAATAGGAAACATCTTGTAAATAATAACTTGCCATCGTTAATTTAAGGCAATATTTGTCCAAAACTATGTTAAACTTTTTTATATGAATTTTTTAATTCAAATTTTATTCCATGAAGTGAGTAATGTCATTTAAGAACTATACTCAAGTTTAGATCATTTGTAGCTGACTAAACTAGGAGTCATATCTAGATCCTTTTGATGTCAAAGTCTAATTATGCAACCACTGAACTCAAAAGATGTTGGAAAATTTGTAGAGAACTGAGCAGAAAAAAAGGAAAACAAACATACCCATTACATTTTCAGAAAGCCAGATCAAGGCAGTCCAAGCCATTTGTTAATGGATGAGAAAAACTGTTAGAGTAACCTAGTGTCCTAGTACTTGGCAGAATAACTTCACTCTCAAAGACAGATATAAAATAGCTTAGATTTGAAAAAGCAAAAAAATGAGTTGGGAATACAGAAATGGAATGGTGAAATAATTTACATTTAAAAAGAGAGGATTTAAACTTTATAGAAATAATAAAAGTAAATCAGGTAAATTCTCTAAAACTCCATGCTTTGATGTTTCTCTTCCCTCTTATATAGTAATGAATATAGTGTGTCATGTTGATTGATTATGACAATCAATATGTTAAACCATTCTCATGACCCTAGAATAAATCTCATTTGATCATGATGTATGATCCTTGATACGTATTGTTGGATTCAGTTTTTCTGTTGAGGATTTTTGATATTCTGTTGAGAATATTCATCAAAGATATTGGCCTGTAATTTTCTTTTCTTGTAATGTCTTTGTCTTATTTTTCTATTATCAGAATGATGAAGGCTTCATAGAATGAATTTGGGAGTGTTCCCCTGCTTCTATTTTTTGAATAGTTTGAGAAGAATTGGTATAAGTTCTTCTTTGTATGTTCAGTAGAATTCCCCTTTGAGAACTGCTTTTGCTGTGTCCAACAGAATTTGTGATATTGTTTTTATTTTTATGTATCTTGAGATACTTACTGATTTCTTCTTTGATTCCATCTTTGATTCATTGTTTTTTTAGTATCTTGTTTAGTCTCCATGTGTTTATTCTTTTCTCATTTATCTTTCTGTGATTGATGTCCAGTTTCATAATGAATGTTGTGGTCAGAAAAGATGCTGGAAATAATTTCTATCCTCTTAAATGTGTTGATGAAGAAGGAAATGGCAGCCCATTCCAGTATTCTTGTCTGGAGAATCCCATGGGCCAAGGAGCCTCAAGGGCTATAGTCCAGGGAGTTGCAAAGAGTCAGACTGAGTGACTAGGCAAATGTGTTGAGGCTTGTGCTTCTGAATTCGTGAGGATACAAAACACAATAATATAAGAACAACTGCAGAATGCTTTATGCATGAAGCTCCCTCTCAGCAAATAGTTTTAAGATTTCATCCATCACTTATACTTAACAAGTGGACATTAATAGTATGATGTAATGGATTTCTTATTGGTCAGGTGAATGTTCTGATACATACCTGGTCTATATATATTTAAAATAGCAAATCTTCATAAAAATAGATAACAAATAGATACATAGATGTGTTTTCACTACAGTTGACCCTTAAACAACACAAGTGTTAGGGGCACTGACCCACCCCTAAGTTGGAAATACGACTTTCTAGTGGGCCCTCTGTGTTCTTGGTTCCATATCTTGTGTCCCTTGGTTTTGATCCAAACAACTGTGGATCATGTGATATTGTAGTACCACAACCGTAATGATCTTCCCTGGTGGCTCAGATGGTAGAGCATCTGCCTACAATGCAGGAGACCCGGGTTCAGTCCCTGGGTTGGGAAGATCTCCTGGAGAAAGAGATGGCAACCCACTCCAGTATTCTTGCCTGGAAAATCCGATGGACTGAAGAGCCTGGTAGGCCACAGTTCATGGGGTCACAAAGAGTCGGACACGACTGAGCAACTTCACTTTCACATATTCATCAAAAACCTCCATGTTTAAGTGGGCCTTCTCAGTTCATGGGTCAACTGTATTTAAAAGTATAAATTAGTCAAAATAAACTCCAATCTTCAGTTTGCATTTGTTGAGTGATAGTCTACACCAGGCACTATGATAAATGTTTTGTTCATTAATTACATAAGTCCACAGAAACTCCATGAGGTAGCCAATATATTTAATCCTGTTTAGGAGCATTAAAGGCTAAATTTTATAATAATTAGGAAGATGAAACTCCAATCCACCACTGTTTGATACTAAAATCTCTTCAAAAATATGAAATGCATTCTTATCTCTTTTTAAATTAGAGTACAGGTAGTCTAATTCAGAATATTGCTAATTTTTCTTGATTCATGGAAGGTAATTTTTCAATTGTTTAATGGTGACATTTTCAAATGTTTAATTAAAAGTGACTCCACACTCTGATATAGACTCCAAAATAGTTACTATTATCTTCTACATGAACGTACTGAAACCAGAATATAGCTATTATTTTATGAGTTAAAGAAATGAAGAAATCATTGAAATGAAAGCAGTGATTGCAGTTCAATTAATTATCTGACTTTGCTTGTGTACAAGCATGTATTTCAAAATGATATATATGTGTGTGTGTGTGTGTGTGTGTGTATATTTGTTTGTTCCTTGGGACTAATTATAAAAAATATTTGAGGAAACTCAACATGTAAATTCCTTTAATTTCTAATACACCTTTCTGTGAATGTGGTGATGGCATAATCTTGATATTAATTTCAGAAATAAATGTAATTCTAATGAGATTTAATTTTTAGAAAATTAACTAAATTCAAAATTTCATCTGAACAACAGTAAAAACAAAAATGAATGGAACTTTAAAAAAAAAAAAGAGTAAGACTGGTAATGAAATCTCAGGCATTAAACATATTATCCAATTACAATAAGAAAAATAAGATGGTGATATCTGAAGAGTTGGATGCCCACTGGAGCAGAAAAGAATCTCCAGAGTAGATGTCATTTGTGGCACATGATAAATTTTGAGATTGCAAATCAATGAGAGAGCTTTATTTAATTAAAATTTATAATGTTCTCTCATATATTAAATTCCAGGTAAATTATGCACATGATCATAACACATTTTTCACTTTGTAAATGACTATAATAGCATATTGGAAATATTTTATCATTATGGAAAAATAACTTTCTAATAATAAAAACAAAGTGGCTTATGATTCCACTCAATATAGAAATTAACAGAAAAATGCTTCCATCTTAACCAAGGAAAAGGCATATTAAAAATACATAATCCAGGGGATTACCTAGTAGCCCAGGGGTTAGAATTTGATGCTTTCACATTCCCTAGTGGCTCAGAGGGTAAAGCATCTGCCCACAATGCGGGAGACCAGGGTTCAATCCCCAGGTCAGGAAGATCCCCTGGAGAAGGAAATGACAACCCACTCCAGTACTCTTGCCTAGAAAATTCCATGGATGGAGGAGCCTGGTGGGCTACAGTCCATGGGGTCACAAAGAGTCGGACACGACTGAGCGACTTCACTATGGAGACTGAGCTTGATCTCTGGTTTGGGAAGTAAGATCACAGAAGCCATGAGGTGTGGCCAGGAAAAAAAAAAAAATCTGATAAAGCCCATCATGGAACTGAGTTGCAAGATAACCCAAGAGAATTAGGAAAGATGGCAGGCCTCTCAGAGAAAAGACAGGACACAAGGAACGTGGGCCTTTTGGAGAGCACAGAAGAGGAAGGAGTCATACAAGGCAGTAAGATGACACTGTTGGGAGACGTAAAAATACAGTTAAAAAAAAAAAACTATTAATAGGCATGATGTTCTGTGAGAAAATAGAAAATTAGAGAGGATTCACAGAGGATAGGACATTTTTAAAGGTCAAGACTCAGTTACATAAAACAGAATCTGCTTTGGCTGGTTTAAACAGAAAGAGCTGTGTTTACTGTGTACTTAGGTCACCTGCTAAATCTTTATGAGAGCTGGGGAAGCAAGTTAAATTGGGCTTTTAAGAATGGCTCCAAAGCCACACTCCAGTCCTCACCCATTGAGGAACTCCATCTTTTTCTATGATGGTCAATCTGCCTGACCGAACTGGCACGTTTCAGCAATATCTGGAACTAGAGCCAGGTCGCCACTCTGCAGTCAAGAAGAAGATAGGAATTGGAGGAATTTCTATCCTGTCATCCTCATCAGCAGATCCAAGGCCCTGCACCTGTGACATCCATGAAGCCAATGACTATACATGACAACTGCTGCTGGTATTTTTTCAGGAAACTCCACCCAAACCTTATCTGCCAGTGAAAATAACATCAGAAGTAAATTCTCTGTCTCCCTTGTGACTTCCAAATTTAGAGCATGTTTGACTGATAGATCCCTTCTAGCCAACCCAGACTACAAAATTCTAGAAAAGGTAGTTTACACCAGTCTCTAGTGGAGGAGGCCGTTGCATTAGAAGGAAGTTAAGATGGTGGTTAGCACCATTTCGCCATAGACAGTATCATAATGCAGGAACTGAGCCCTAAATAGGAATGTGTCAGGAAGGAAAACTGGGAGGGGATTTTAGGCAGAGGAAGCAATACTTGCAACAGTAAAGAAAGAAAATAAAAAACAAATTGGGAATTTATTTTGGGGAAGATTAACTTGATTGGTTGATTGGAAAATGGGTGGGAGAACTGGAAGGTTTTGCATATACCTGGGTTTTCTTTAGAAGAAATGATACACTTTTAAAACTAAAAAGGAGCCAAGTCCTACTATTTTTTAAAAAATGCAGTTGAGATATTAAATATCAATGAAGTTTTAGTGGTTTTTAATGTTCTTCCTACCAGGATCATGATGTACTCATGTATATTGTAGCTCCCCAGCATGAAATCCAGGTTATAGTGTAGAAAGAGTGCTCAGCTTATCTTTGTACCTGGCCTGAATATCATAGTGACCAAGATGTAGTTTAAAAAACAACAAAAAAGCCTTAAAACTGAATATAGACTTACTTGATACGTAGTATGTACTTTTAGCTTTCTGTATCAAGTGAACTCAAGAAACAGAATCTTAAAACAGTTGGAAAGATTCTTAGGAAAATATATTGGGAATTACTGAGTTATACATTCTCATGGGTTATTGAAAAATGCTCAGATTTTATAAACTAATGTGCAATTTGAATATTCATATTGGTGACATATTATGTATTGTTTTTTCACAATTATTTGACAAATGAAGTACATTTTCCAAGGTGTTTTGGAGGGCTAGTGTTTCATGAAACAGATTGTGGATATACTGACTTAAAGTCATTGAATTTCTCAAGTATTTTGAGACTCTTTGGGAAATAATACACTTTAAAAATTTGGGTTAAGTCATCATTTAGTTTTTCTTTGGCTATTTCTATTCATTTTTAATGCACTTTCCTTGAGCATTTACAAAACTAGGCAGTTCTTTATTTAACTTGGCAGCTGGAAAGGGAAGATAGCATGCACAATTAAATTTATAGATTATTTTTAAAACATCTTTTATCCATTTTCTGTACACTTCCTTACATAGCAAACATCTTCTAAGAAATGGTAAGCATTTGTAAAGTGTGCAGTATCCAGTCTCCTTTCTTATGCTTCCCTACTGGGATTAGAAAACGTAAGTTCTGTATGTGGCTGAAAGCTCAGAAGTGGGACAAATAAAACAAAAGTTTTCAAAATTCCATAAGTGGAATTTGATCATAATTATCTCAAATGATTAAGAATACTGATTTAAAAACATGGAAAAGGGTTTCAGTTGATATTTTAGAAGATGTAAAAACTAAAACTGCTAAAGATAAATTGGACAAAGTTAAACAAGAAAGGAAGACTTTATTTAGGTCTACTGAAACAGGATAGAAATGCAGTTTGAAATGTAGGACTGGAGAGTTTTTAAAAACTAGGTTGAAATTTCATAGGACATCTTTTTTGATAATTTGGCTTTGCTTCAAAAAAAGTAAACTCTCTTATTTTCATGACAGGAGGTAATTTTACAACTTGGAGCAAGTTGTTCTGCCAGTTAAACTCCCAGTCTTCCCACAGACATTGAAGGTAGGGGATCTATGTTCCCTGATGTTTACATGTTAAAGGAAGAGCTTCCAAGTCCTTGAGAAAGACACGTCTGGGTTGTAAAACTTACAAGAAATCTTAAAAACAATTTACATCTAGAGGTGCACTGAAATGATTTACAAATAAATGCTTTCTAAAGTAAATCTTCTAAGAAAAGAGATATCAGGGGTCTAGAAGCAGGAAGAACACTGCCTCAAGTATAGAAAAGTGGAGGGGAAGATTAAGGCTGTCATGGGCACACAATATCACCAGAGATGTTGGATGTGGAATTTTCTGGGCATCTACACAGTATTAAGTTTGAAATATATGCATTGCCAAATCAGTAGAAGCCCATATATTCTCAGGGACTGGACTAAACCAATATTTTTACCATCTCTGTGTTTTCAATTTGGCTGTTCATTGAAAGAGGGCTTCCCTCAAGCTCTGCTGCTGCTGCTAGGTCGCTTCAGTCGTGTCCGACTCTGTGCGACCCCATAAATGGCAGCCCACCAGGCTCCCCCATCCCTCGGATCCTCCAGGCAAGAATACTGGAGTGGGTTGCCATTGCCTTCTCCAATGCATGAAAGTGAAAAGTGAAAGTCAAGTCGCTCAGTCGTGTCCAACTCCCAGCGACCCTATGGACTGCAGCCTACCAGGCTCCTCTGTCCATGGGATTTGCTAGTCAAGAGTACTGGAGTGGGTTGCCATTGCCTTCTCAGTCCCTCAAGCTCAATTGGTAGTAAATCCACCTGCAGTGTAGGAGACCCTGATTCATTGAAAAGCAGGGCAAGACAGAAAAAAATTTCATGCCTCTCCTCTGATATTGCTCTCTGAAACAATTAAAATAGTAAAATCCATCATATTCTAAAATTCCCATTGCAAATGAAAAGTAACTATATGCTTCTCTGGTAGCTCAGCTGATGAAGAATTCACCTGCAATGCAGGAGACCCCAGTTTGATTCCTGGGTCAGGAAGATTCCATGGAGAAGGGATAGGCCACCTACTCCAGTATTCATGGGTTTCCTGGTGGCTCAGATGGTAAAGAATCCACAGCAGTGTGGGAGACCTGAGTTTGATTCTTGGCTCAAGAAGATCCCCTGGAGGAGGGCATGGCAACCTATTCCAGTATTCTTGCTTGGAAAATCCCCATGGGCAGAGGAGCCTGGCAGACGGTAGTCCATGGGGTTGCAAACAGTCAGACAGGACTGAGCAACTTTCACTTTACCTGTACTATATACTTATGGAAATGGTCAGCATTATCTCAGATGTGCTTATGTTTTGGGTTGGCCAAAAAGTTCATTTGGGTTTCTCTGTAACATTGTAAGGAAATATCTGAACAAACTTTTTGGCCAATGCAATGCAAATCTGGTCAGCCATCTTATTAGATGATTCTTATACAACTTTTTCCATTGATTGTACTTGAACCTCACCTGGATTTCACTGCACACTCCAGGCTATGCAAATCTGCTGGTGCCCCTACTATGACACCCAGGCAATATGTTCTTAATCAAGAGTCTTGATAATAATGTACTAATATTCTCAGGGTGATATTTCTAGTTAACTAGGATTTGTGATTCATGTTCTCCTTTTTGCATAAAATTATTTTGACCAGATTATAAACATTTTGCTGCATGTGCTTTTAGGTGTTACAGAGTTGTGAGTAAAAATGTTATCCATAGTTATTAGTGGTTCTGCTCATTGGAACCCACAGAAAAGTCCATGATGGAATGCACATTATATTGACTGCAATTCTCCACATCCCTCTTCTCTGTGTATCCTTGAGGCTTTCTAAATCTGTGATGCTTGTCATATCTGGCTATCTTTTCTTTGACAATGAGTTCATTCTGAGAGTCCTATTAGGTGCTCATGCACCCAGATTTCTGACTAAACAACTCATACATTTTCTTGACCATGCTTAGACTGGCCTGATTTCCAGTTTAGGTTTCATCTGGGTTCTGTAATTCTTGATTTTTGATGGTATAAGTGTCTTCTGCTTGCTTGCTCTTCCTCTTTCTATCTTAAATTCCATGAGTTCAGTGTGTGAAATTGTGATCCTGCAGATGTGCTCATTTTAAATAGGGATGCAAGTTTCAGTTTTTACTTCATATAAATATTGCATACAATTTTCATGAGTAATTAGAACATTGATATATCATACAACTAACAAGAAAGGCAGGGGCCATACACGGCTCACTTGCATTTGCAAACTGCTATTTTACTATTCTCTATCTTGTGTCAGTCTAGTAATTTCGCTAACTAGTGAATGAAATGAACTGCAATTCTTATTCCCATTAAGGAAAGAAAATTATACATAGCTATTTATACACACACACACACACACATATGCCTATAAATATACACACACATATATGTATGTATGTTTACATATAAAAAACTAAGGAAAGATTAAGAATCTGTCTTCCACAGATATGTCAGTTATTTTCTGTTGCTTTTTTGGTACTTACTATTTTCATAATATTTTTATGAATATAGCAAAATTGCACCTTCCCTTATAATTAACTGTGACAGCTTTTTCACTTTATATTTGGGCTCCTTTAACAGAAACTGTCAATCTTTGGAAGAAAATATAAAATTATTCTATTTTTTCCTAAATAAAAATTCATGGCAAGGAGGCAAGAAGGTGAAAAAGATTTCACATCCAAGAATCCTGCCTTGCTTTTTTTAATTTTAATTTTCTCACTTGGTAATCATGGACCAACTACTTGCTTATGGTCAATGTTTCCTCATCAGTAAGATGCAGCCAGTAATAACGTCTTAAAAGTTTGTTGCAAGAATTAAAGAGCATAATCATTATGAGCCTGGCTGATGTTGTGTCTGGGACTTAGCACTTCCAGTGTTGATTATGCTCCCTTGTAACTCTCTCAAAAATGTCAACTATTGGCAAATCAGATCTGTATGAAATAAACTTAATAAAACTGGTAAAATTACATAGAAATGGCCTCATCAAATGTTAATCGTATCTTCTTCAATCCCTCTTGTATTTAAATTTTGAATAAAACACTTAACCACAATCTATCTTGGGTTGTAGTTGTTATCTACATAGCTTGTGTCTCCTGCTATAGTATGAAATCTTTGATCAAAAATATATCAGGATTATCTGTGTTTCAAGGAATGCCTCTGAGAAGAGTTTTGCCCAAAGTACATTCTTAATAAGTAATTCTAGTGTTTTAAATTTGAGGGTGCAGCCATTTATATAACTTTCCTCAATAATATATTTTTAAAAACAATAAAAGTATGTACTATTTTAATAGCTTATTAGGAAGAATTGACAATATACTGCAGATGGTGATTGCAGCCATGAAATTAAAAGACGCTTACTCCTTGGAAGGAAAGTTATGACCAACCTAGACAGATATTCAAAAGCAGAGACATTACTTTGCCAACAAAGGTCTGTCTAGTCAAGGCTATGGTTTTTCCAGTGGTCATGTATTGATGTGAGAGTTGGACTATAAAGAAAACTGAGCACTGAAGAATTGATGCTTTTGAACTGTGGTGTTGGAGAAGACTCCTGAGAGTCCCCTGGACTGCAAGGAGATCCAACCAGTCCATTCTAAAGGAGATCAGTCCTGGGTGTTCTTTGGAAGGAATGATGCTGAAGCTGAAACTCCAGTACTTTGGCCACCTTGTGTGAAGTGTTGACTCATTGGAAAAGACTCTGATGCTGGGAGGGATTGGGGGCAGGAGGAAAAGGGGACGACAGAGGATGATATGGCTGGATGGCATCACCAACTTGAAGGACGTGAGTTTGAGTGAACTCCGGGAGTTGGTGATGGACAGGGAGGCCTGGTGTGCTGCGATTCATGGGGTCACAAAGAGTCGGACACGACTGAGCGACTGAACTGAACTTAACTGAACCTTTAAAATTTTTATTTCCCAAGGTTTATTTTCCTCAATTTAGCTTTTAATCGTCAATATTAACAAACACATGCAAACATAAATCTCATTCCTTTCTGTATCCCCATGTGCCGCTTAAATGTATTGCTTCTGTTGTGAGGAGCAATCAAGATAAATGGTGTTGCATTATTATATATGACAGAGCAGCAGAGCACCGTTGGGTCCAATTCAGTTAGTTTCTACATGTTCTTTATGAGCTTCCACACGTAGAAGCAGGGGGTTTATATGCTCAGAAATAGTTATTATCCCAACCATGTAAATTCTCTGCTACTTTTAAGTGGAACACAGGCTTTGCCACATGCAGCCTCATCAGCTATGTGTCTCGGGGATAAATAAACTACCAAGAATACCTAGCTGGCAAGATTTTCACTTTAATAAGTAATAGCACTCAAAGGGAAGAAATGTTTAAAAGTTTCCAAATATGCCAGATGCATATTAGAACACTTAGAAGAAATCATGAGCAGTGACTCCCTCAAGCTGCATTTTACTTCAATTTAGCTAACGTAAAACCATTTTTCTGCAGAATAGGCAGACAGATTGAGACAGCAATGGGTATCAGGAGCTTTGGATTCCATTCTTGATCCTCCTTTTAACGTAAATCATTTCAGCATGTTCTTTAATGATTTAAGGCCCTTTTTATTCCTTCTAGAAAAGCAGGATTGAGGCATCTTCCACCAAGTGAACAGGAGAGCATTGGTAAGGGAAATAGGTTTTAGTTTCTTATGTAAAAATCACTGAGTGATAATAGTATGAATGGTACACAAATTTAGACCTCTTAGACTGTCATCTAAAAGATCGAGGAAAGCAGTACTTTGAACACAAGAGTCTGAAAATGCTTTAGAAATGGTATGATTATTATAATTTGCATAGTTTATTGCTTTATTATTGTTGTTTCTTATACATTGATCAAACCCATCCAATTCTCTAACAAGAGAAACAACAACAAAAAGTATTAGGAGAAGAACAACAAAAGAGAGATTTGAGAAAAATGTTTAACTTAGATTCATTGATTTCCTCATGACGTTTCCCCACAATAACCTTATAACAGGGTATAAGAAAGAGAGAAGAAAGTATATGGTTTCTTGTTGATAGGAAACTGGGAACTGGGGTGCCCTGGCAATGAAATGTTTGTGTTCTTCAAATATTACTACTTATGGAATAGATCTCATTATTACTCCAGTTTTGCAGGTGAGGAATTAGAGGCTCAGAAAAAGTAAAAAAAAAAAAAAAAAATTAGGTTACATACAAATTATTTTTAGATCTAGAATTTGGCTATGTTGATAGAATAGTACAATTTGTTCTTAATAATATTTTTAAAATTCATTAACTTTGTAAAGAAGAGCTCTAAGTGAGCAGTTATTATTTAGAAAAAATATGTACATATAAACTGCTAGGGATACTACTGAAAAATTGCTTTTAATTAGATCTTGGGTTTTCTGAATGCTAAACAACACTCTTTAGTTGTGTTAAAAAAATACAAGTTCATCATTAAAAACTTTTGTATTATTACAAGAGTATTTTATTGTAGTTCTATTCTTTATAGTGAGGATATTGAGAATATGAGAAAAAGCTATCTATTATAATTTGCCAATATATGTATTATTAAATATGTGTTTACTTTTTGTCTAGATGTAAAAATTAAGAGTCTAAGATACAAATCAGAGAAGCTATTTCTGGGGAAGTTAAAATTATGAGACTTCATCTTATTTCTTTATATCATCTAATTCCACATTTTCTAAAATGTGCTAGAGGAAATTCAATTTAGCAGAAGAATAATACAGGTTATTGGTTAAAAAAAATCCCAAGATAATAAGCTAGGAAATTCTGAGTCAAATAGTTTTATTTACTTCAGGGTGATAAGATCTTTAGTTGTAACAGTGGATACTTAAAATTTCAAGAGGTAACTGTAGTGAGCAGTACTTCCCAAGATAACTTGACCCTACAACATTGATCATAGAGCATCTTTTGGGAATGTACCTTGGAAAATAAAGATCCAATTTATTGCTGTGTTAGAACATAGGCAACCTAGAAAGTTAGCCACACGTTTGTTATTATTTCTCCCTAAATGCTAATTGCAGTAAAGTCATGGTTTTGGCCCAAATATAAATGCTCTGTATTGTTTTCTTGTTGTTGTTTTTTAAATTGTTGTGTCCTATTTTTTATTTATCTGCACCAAGTCTTAGTTGCGGTACACAGGATCCTCAGTCTTTTTTGTGGCATGCTGGACCCTCCAGTTAACGACTTTTAGTTATGGCATATGCAGTCTCGCTCCCTGACTGTGGAGCTATGGCCCCTTGCATTGGGAGCTCGGAGTTTTAGCCACTGTACCACCAGAGAAGTCCTGCTCTCTCTTGTTAATTAAGTTGTGTTCCAAATACTTTAGTTATCAGATAAACATTATGCTTTTAAAAATAACAACAACAACAAAAAAGGTGATAGTTTTCTAACCTCAACATTTTTCCGTTAAGAGCCAGTATGGAGTTTCCAAACCACTGAGCTTTAAAATTAAAAAAATATATATATAGATCTTGTGTTCCTGTGTTTTGTGTGCTTAGTCACTCAATCATGTCTGACTCTGTGCCCTCCAGGCTCCTCTGTCTGTGGAATTTTTCACACAAGAAGAATGGAGTGGGTTGCCATTTTCTACTTCAGGGAATCTTCCTGACCCAGAGATGTAATTGAGACAAAAGAATTTTGAGACATAAAATAAGGAAGAGATAATTTTGTCTTGAGACATTGTATGGATAGGATTATCTCTTCCAAATCATATGCACCAGGATTATTTTGCTTTGTAATGTAATACAAACAAACCCAAAATGGTAGCTTACAAAAATAAACTTTATTTCCTCTTCATCTTTCTGGTTAGCTATAAAGAGTGAGCTTTCTTCACTTTTTCGTGTGTACATATGTTTCCAATTCCAGGATCCAGATTGAAAACAACTTCTAACTATTGCATACATCTCTTGTTTTGTTAAGGTATATGTAACTAGTGCTCAGAGGCAGTGGTTAAAGCCAACTTTATTGGCTAAGCCTGATATCCCTGGCTTCTTTGGTGGCTCAGATGGTAAAGAATCTGCTCACAATGCAGGAGAGCCAGGTTCAATTCCTGGGTTGGGAAGAGCCTCTGGAGAAGAGCATGGCAACCCATGCTAGTATTCTTGCCTAGAGAATTCTATGAACAGAGGAGCCTGGTGAGCTGCAGTCCATGGGGTGCAAAGATTTGGACACAACTGAGCGACTAACTACTCAAGCCTGTTATCAGTGGATAGAGAGGGACCTTGTTTCTCCAGTTAATATTTCAGTGGGGAGCAGTCTTTAAATCTTACAAGAAAACAGAAACTTTTTTTTTAATTTTTTTTTTTTTTAATTTTAAAATCATTAATTCTTACATGCGTTCTCAAACATGAACCCCCCTCCCACCTCCCTCCCCATAACATCTCTCTGGGTCATCCCCATGCACCAGCCCCAAGCATGCTGTATCCTGCGTCAGACATAGACTGGCGATTTGATTCTTACATGATAGTATACATGTTAGAATGCCATTCTCCCAAATAATCAATGAATATAGTAAAGTTGCAGGATATAAAATCAACACACAGAAATCCCTTGCATTCCTATACACTAATAATGAGAAAGTAGAAAAAGAAATTAAGGAAACATTTCCATTCACCATTGCAACGAAAAGAATAAAATACTTAGGAATATATCTACCTAAAGAAACTAAAGACCTATATATAGAAAACTATAAAACACTGATGAAAGAAATCAAAGAGGACACTAACAGATGGAGAAATATACCATGTTCATGGATCAGAAGAATCAATATAGTGAAAATGAGTATACTACCCAAAGCAATTTACAAATTCAATGCAATCCCTATCAAGCTACCAGCCATATTTTTCACAGAACTAGAACAAATAATTTCAAGATTTGTATGGAAATACAGAAAACCTCGAATTGCCAAAGCAATCTTGAGAAATAAGAATGGAACTGGAGGAATCAGCTTGCCTGACTTCAGGCTCTACTACAAAGCCACAGTCATCAAAACAGTATGGTACTGGCACAAAGACAGAAATATAGATCAATGGAACAAAATAGAAAGCCCAGAGATAAATCCACACACCTATGGACACCTTATCTTTGACAAAGGAGGCAAGAATATATAATGGAGTAAAGACAATCTCTTTAACAAGTGGTGCTGGGAAAACTGGTTAACCACTTGTAAAAGAATGAAACTATATCACTTTCTAACACCGCACACAAAAATAAACTCAAAATGGATTAAAGATCTAAATGTAAGACCAGAAACTATAAAACTCCTAGAGGAGAACATAGGCAAAACACTCTCAGACATAAATCACAGGAAAACAGAAACTTTTTACAAATAAAAAGTGTCTGACTCTTTGCAACCCCATGGACTGTAGCGCACCAGGTCCCTCTGTCCATGGGATTTCCCAGGCAAGAATACAGGATTGGGTTGCCATTTCCTCCAAATTTTGATGCAGTAATATTTATTATAGGAAAAAGCAGGGTTTGTTTTGTATCATGTTCACAAAGACTTTTCAAATCCAATTTATATGTATTATCTATTTTTTTTCTGTTATACATTCTTAGTTATATGGAGCATTTCAGTCAGTTATGAATTGATTTTTAGATTCAGTTTTATTCCAAGTGTACTATTGTGATATATGGTAACGCTGGCTATCTTGCACACTCTTTTCACAGAAATTTGAAATGTTGATGTTTCAGTTCAGTTCAGTCGCCCAGTCATGTCCGACTCTTTGAGACCCCATGAATCGCAGCACACCAGGCCTCCCTGTCCATCACCAACTCCCGGAGTTCACTCAGACTCACGTCCATCGAGTCAGTGATGCCATCCAGCCATCTCATCCTCTGTCGTCCCCTTCTCCTCCTGCCCCCCAATCCCTCCCAGCATCAGAGTCTTTTCCAATGAGTCAACACTTCACACAAGGTGGCCAAAGTACTGGAGTTTCAGCTTTAGCATCATTCCTTCCAAAGAAATCCCAGGGCTAATCTCCTTCAGAATGGACTGGTTGGATCTCCTTGCAGTCCAAGGGACTCTCCAGAGTCTTCTTCAACACCACAGTTCAAAAGCATCAATTCTATGGCGCTCAGCCTTCACAGTCCAACTCTCACATCCATACCTGACTACTGGAAAAACCATAGCCTTGACTAGACAGACCTTTGTTGGCAAAGTAATGTCTCTGCTTTTGAAAATGCTATCTAGGTTGGTCATAACTTTTCTTCCAGGGAGTAAGCGTCTTTTAATTTCATGGCTGCAGTCACCATCTGCAGTGATTTTGGAGCCCCCCAAAATAAAATCTGACACTGTTTCCACTGTTTCCCCATCTATTTCTCGTGAAATGATGGGACCGGATGCCATGATGTTCGTTTTCTGAATGTTGAGCTTTAGGCCAACTTTTTCACTCTCTGCTTTCACTTTCCTCAAGAGGCTTTTTAGTTCCTCTTCACTTTCTGCCATAAGGGTGGTGTCATCTGCATATCTGAGGTTCTTGATATTTCTTCTGGCAATCTTGATTCCAGCTTGTGTTTCTTCCAGTCCAGCGTTTCTCATGATGTACTCTGCATATAAGTTAAATAAGCAGGCTGACAATATACAGCCTTGACGTACCCCTTTTCCTATTCGGAGCCAGTCTGTTGTTCCATGTGCAGGTCTAACTGCTGCTTCCTGACCTACATACTGATTTCTCAAGAGGCAGGTCAGGTGGTCTGGTATCCCCATCTCTTTCAGAATTTTCCACAGTTTATTGTGATCTGCATAGTCAAGGGCTTTGGCATAGTCAATAAAACAGAAGTAGATGTTTTTCTGAAACTCTCTTGCTTTTTCCATGATCCAGCAGATGTTGACAATTTGATCTCTGGTTCCTCTATCTTTTCTAAAACTAGCTTGAACATCAGGAAGTTCACAGTTCACATATTTTTATATTCTAAATACAAATGTACTTTTAAATTTTACACTGATGTACTCGTTTGCTGCTGCCGCCGCTAAGTCGCTTCAGTCGTGTCTGACCCTGTGCGACCTGTTAGACGGCAGCCTGCCAGGCTCCGCCGTCCCTGGGATTCTCCAGGCAAGAACACTGGAGTGGGTTGCCATTTCCATACTAAGTAATAACACAGAATTTGTCACTAACCTTTTAATGTATGATTTTATATATGCAGCATTTTGTATTTATCTTTTATATTTTCTATATTTTCCTATAACATTCATGAATCTCTTGCACAATCTTTTCTCCTAATAAATTTTAGGATAATCTGATTGTTATCACTAAAGTATCTGGATAGGTCTCTAATTACAATTGCAGCAATATTGTAGAGTAATTTCAAAAGAAATGATGTTTTATTTATCTCAGTATTTCTTGGAATATATTCCCAGTTATAGAGAATTAGCAAAAGAGCAAACTGTTAAATAGGTGTGATATATTATAGACAGCATTTTGAAACAATAGGTGACTAATAGTTTTTCAGACCTTGTGAATATGACAGTATGTTGTTCCAGTCTGCTAAGTGGGCAGCATAATTTAGTGACCCCATCTGTACACCTCCGGGTCCTTTCCTGCCTTCACACAGTGGGTACACATTCCCCAGACAGATTCCAGACCAGACTGAACATGGTGGAGCTATTAAGCAGGCTCATTTGGGCAAGATGTTAACTCCTCCAATAGCTAACTCTGGAAGGAAAACTTGTTGCACTAGCCAAAACTTTCTTGAAACTTGGTTTCTACTGTCTGAATTTTTTCTTTTTACTCACTCCTCTATCTTTCTCTCTCCCTTTCTGTAAGTGTCCGACTTGCATTATGGTTTGAAGGTGCTTTCCTTCTCACATCCCCAACAAATTTCTTGCCCATGTAATCACGTCTTAGGATCTTCTTTAAATAACTCAGACTAGTATACAGTGGAGACGTAACAGAATTCATTCATTTTTAAGTCTGCAGGTGTCATTGTCTCTAAGCACTCTGAAAGTGCCTTCTAAATGTTTATAGGGTTGGATTTGAGTAGGCATTTAATTCTTTGAACATTAATTTAAATCCAATCTAATAGTCACAATGTACACATTTTGTTCAGGAAGACTGGAGAGCAGTTCTATTTCTCTTTCGGTTTCCACATGACATTCTATCTTGTATATATATAGAAGTATGTCATTTAGTGTTTGAATTACAAAATTTATAACCTCCTAGGTCGCCTAAAAAGCCAGAATCAAGAATATAAGCAATATCTAACTACTATATAAGTGAAATATTTTAAAATTAATAAGTATTTCAGGCTATCAAAATTATGCTAATTAAAACAGAGTGTTTTCACTTATTCTGCCAAGTGTTCAGATTGCACATTTTTAACATAATACTGATGTATTATGCTTGTAATACAGATTAATGGAAAATAATGGCTCAGTCAGTAAAGAATCACCTGCAGTGCAAGAGACCCAAGTTCCATCCCTGGATTGGGAAGATCCCCTAGAGAAGGAAATGCAAACCACTCCAGTATTCTTGCCTGGAAAATTCCATGGCAGGCTACAGTCCATGGTGTCACAAGAGTTGGACATGACTTAGTGACTGAACCATCACCAATTTTAGACAGAAAATATATCTTTTGACTACGTATGATATATATACATACAAAAACACACACATATATATACACACACACATAGACATAGTCACAAATGAATAAGTATATGTGCTAGTTTAAAATCATTTGCTATGAGCTATGATTAACTTTAATATCTCAAATAACTGAAATAATTTTTTAAGGTTGTGTTCTTTTACCTACAGCGAAGCAAGTTTTGATAAATACCATGCAAGGTATTCTTTTTTTGTCTTCTTTTGTTCTCTTTTCTGCTGGAATTTTGTAAGAATATCCCTCTCTCTGCTTTGCTAGTCAGCATAGCTAACTGACTTAGTAACAGATTCCTCTGTGAAGCCATCATTTACTTCTCTGCAGTTTAGCTGAACTAATGACTTAGTGGATAGATTTGTTAGGACCTTCTGCTAGGATTAATGTGACCTGTCTTTCTGGGACAAAACAAGGAATGAAGAAACAAAAAGGAAAAAAAAAGCAGAAAAATTGGAGGAAATGATTGTGGTTTAGTTGCCAAGTTGTGTCCAGACCCCATGGACTGTAGCCTGCCAGGCTCCTCTATCCATGGGATTTTCCAGGCCAAAATACTGGAGTGGGTTGCCATTTCCTTCTCCATGGGATCTTCCCAACCCAGGAATCGAACCTGGCTCTCTTGCACAGCAGGCAGATTCTTTATCAACTGAGCTATAAGGGAGGAAATGGTGATCAGTGTTTATAGTATTGGAAAT
This sequence comes from Budorcas taxicolor, assembly GCF_023091745.1. Taxonomy (NCBI): domain Eukaryota; kingdom Metazoa; phylum Chordata; class Mammalia; order Artiodactyla; family Bovidae; genus Budorcas; species Budorcas taxicolor. The sequence goes on along the minus strand of NC_068916.1, from coordinate 32,491,920 downwards.
TTCAACTATTCTTATTAGAACTGATCTGAGTACTAAACACTTATGTTACTAATCATATGATAAATTTCAGTGATCTGTTATTGCCATGGTTTTATAATGATTTATTTAATTCATGAAAATAAGTATATGAGAAATTAAGTTTTATTTGGAGTGTTCTTCTTTGCATTTGGCAAAGACAATATAAAATTACAGAAAGAAAAACTCACCTAAAATATACCAAAGTTATGAAAAATGATAACAATATTTTAATGAAAAACTAAGGTGATTAAGAATTAAGTAGAGAAAAAGTTTAGACTCAAGAGAAAGCACAAATCAGGATTTTAATATAGTTAGTTATTAGTAAGCATGCAGTAAAAACTATTATATTTATATTATTTCCTACCAAAAAATGGAAATTGGCATCATTTCTATTTCTTGATCTTAGTTAACCTTGTTAAGTCATAGTCTTCATTGAATTTTAGAATAATACTAAACTATTTGAGAGAATTGGATTTGAACACAATTATTTTTGAATAAATGAAATGGGGAAAGTATTCTTATGTAATTGTTTCTGCTACTTAACTGATTAGATTTTTTACTTGGAAATTGAATAAAGTAAGGAAAACAGAAGATTATGTTTTAATGAATCTATTTTTTACTCTTAAATTGTTAGTATAGAAGAAATTTTAACAATAAAACTATTGAATCTAGAACATGTGTACTATTGTAGGTGTTTTCATTTTGTTTTCTGACTAAACATACTAAAAATAAACTTACTAAAAGATGGCAAATTACACGAGTTACTTTGGGGTAATATTCTAATCTACAGTATTTTTTCACTAAAGAACAAGGCAGTTTCTTAGTCAGCTGTGGCATTGTAATAAAATACCATGAACTGTTTGGCTTAAACAACACACATTTATTTGTCAGAGTTCTGATAGCTGGAAGTCCAAAGCATGAGCCAGTATACGTCCTGAATGCTCTCTTCCTGGCTTGGAGATGGTGGCCTTTTCTCTGTCTTCATCTGGTGAGGAGAGAGAACTCCAGTGTCTCTTCCTGTTCTTATAAGTGTAGTAATGATTCCATTGCGAGGGCCCCACCCTCATGGTCTCATCTAAACCAATAATCTTCCAAAGGCCCCATCTTCAAATGCCATCTCCTTGAGAGTTAAGGCTTTATGTGTGAATTTGGGAGAATGCAGTTCGATGCCAAGCAGTCAGTTTTCCAAATAGTCAACCATCTGAAACTAATTTTGTGCTTGCATGTTTGAAAATATTAAAGAGAGTGAAGAAATGAAAAAATTTCATGATACTTTCTTTAGAAAGAATAAAAAACTTGTGAGGCTTTGCCCACTTTTTCCTTTCTTTTTTCCTAGATGTCCACTGTGACAGGGTTTGGGGAAAAGGATAGCATGCAAACCAGAGGACCTAGCAAGGTAGGAAACAGCTGTGTTTTTCTTTTTTGTATATGTGTCTTAAAATTAGTTTTTAGTATCCCCTTCTGGCAATTAGAAAAATAGCACACAATAAGAAAAAGGGTAGAAAGAACAGATGGTGTTACATTTTCCATTGCTTTTGTGCGCCCCTGAATTCAGTTTTTATTAAATGGGTGCAGTGGTGTAGGACAGGGGAGGGCTACAGTCTAGTGACATAAGTTTCATGTGTGCAGTAGCATTTATATCTCCTCTCTAGCTTCTTCCCTTTGTTATTTGGTGTTTTAGTATTTTAAGCTATAAGATTAAGCTCTGGTTCTGTGTTCTGTTCAATATATGTCTGAAGTTACACTGATATTCTGCAACATATTGTTGAAATGACTAATTATTTCATTGAATGATCATTCAAGCCTGCCCATTGAATGATCATTCAAGCCTTCATCTCTATCCCATTGTAAGACAGGATGGAATTGTGCAGACTCAGCTGTTTACTTAATCAGTAAAACTGGAGTGATGAACCATGAAGTGGTCTGAATCAGATCTTAAAATATATACAAGGACTGGACCATCTAAATTCATTCTTTCAGACTGTAGGTACACAGCTGTCACATGGAAAGACTAACTGATGACTTTATCCTGACTGTTTTTCAGTGCTTGGTATAGGATAATAAATAGGGAGTCTCTGAAGTTTGCTTGTGTATGAGGTTTGGTTTGGGAGTGTGTGCGCCACTTTTGTGTTTATGGTAAAATATTGGAAGAAATTTGTTGATTCAGTGATGATGATAATTGAAGGGTTTTTACTTGTGTTACTGGCTTAATTCATTTAGCATAATGTCCTTAAGATTCATCCACTTAAATGAAGTATCTAATGTAGGCAAACTCATAGAAATGGAACGTGGAATGGTGGTTGGCTAGGGCTGAGAGTAGATGAATCTGAGGGACTATACGATCTGTACAGAGCTTCACTCAAACAGAATGAAGAGGCCTAGAGATCTACTCTTGAACATTGTACTTATAGTTAACAGTACTACAGTGCACACTTAGAAATTTAAGATCTCATGGTCCATGTTTTTTACCACAATTAAAAATAAGTAAATAAATAATAAGTAGAGTAAAACAGTACTGCTCCTGGAATAAGCTGCACTTCAAATCAAAGAAATTTAAAGCACATAGTTTACTGTCAAGTTCCACTTGTTTTACAAACTAAAATAGCCATCTAACTTCTGTTTTGGCAACTCACATTTAATTCTGAAGATAAAAATATTTATATTTATGCATATAAAACCATATGATAATCTAATGACATAATAAAATAATATAATTTATATATGTTGACATTTGAAGAAGACATTTAAATGACAGGAATGTTGCTGTAATGCATCGAAACATAAGCAAGATCTAAAACACTTGCTTTTCATTAAAAAAAAAAAGGAAAAAGGAAATTGTCAAAGTCAGGAAAATGAGGTTGTCAGGAAGCTTCTATAGACGTGGGGTAATTTGAATGCAAAAAGGATTTACATGTATTTTTAGAACACCTGATCCCACACAACAAATACATGGACACACACACACATTTTACCCACTGCCTGTACAGTTCACTCAAAGTCAGTATAAGTGGCTTGAGTTAGTAGTTAACACATAAGGCAGAATTTGATTGCATCATCAGGTCTCACACAATAGGGGGAAAAAATAATCTTTTAAAAGAGTTTGGGTAGTCACATTCGGAGTTGCTGAAGAATTTTCTTTACTAACTATTTATTTCAAGGAATGACTTCTTCATTTTCCATTCAGTTCCCACATCAGTATCATTACTCTGAATGTGTCAGCATTCTCATGCTTTCTCTTGCTCTGCTCAAGTTAGAGAATAACTTAAGTTTTAATTATTCTGTGTTTGAAATACTATAAAGGCAGTATGTGGTAAACTTGGCATAGCTTATTGGTAATACTGTATTTCTCTATTTTTAAAAATTATCTAAATAAAAATAAGCATGCTTAATTAATATTATATAGCAGGCATCATTCTTTTATGACTCTATGTATATTTCTTCACATTTCAACTTTTGAAATAAATTTTACCTCTTCACCTTGAGAAATTATATTTTAATGTCATCTTGATAAACAGTGAAAAGTTCAAACTTGGGAGCCTGGGTTTAAATTCCTTCTCATTTACTATGTCAGTTACCAGTTGTGTAAAAATTCACCCCAATACTTAACCAAACCAAACCAAACAAAACAAAACAAATAAAATATCTTAGTTTCTTTTCTGTGACTCAGGAATCTGGAAACAGTTTAGCTGGGTGGTTCTGGCTCAGGATATCTCAGAAGTCAGTAGTTAGTAAATATACTAACTACTACCTAGTCAATAACTAGGGCTTCAGTTATTGTTAAGGCTTCTGTGGATGGGGAAAGTATCTGGTTCCAAACTTACTCACATGGCCCTTTCCACAGGGGTGCCTCATGACATGGCAGCTGAGTTTCCCAAGAGTAAATAATCCAAAGAGAATGAGAGAGGCTGCAAAACAGAAAATACAGTTATATAATCTATTTTCATGAATGGCATCCAACCACTTCTGTCTTGACTTGTTGTTATGGACATTGTTGGAAGAAAGCAAATCTAAGCCAAACTCAAGGAAAGAGATTACAGAGGTTGTGAATATTGTGTGTGTGTGTGTAGGGGTGGGAGGGATCATTGAAGATTATTTTAGGACGTCTTTATCACACTTATCTTGTGACATATTTCTTTGCGTGTAGAACTGGACTGATAAAACTAGTCTCACAGTAAGTGAACTCAGTTTTGTAAAACCTATAGCACACCATACTCTCTCAATATCAGCTGTAATAATGAAATGACACCTATTGCCTGAAAGTCTAATGTTTTTATCTAGTGTCAGGCTTTCTCTGCTCCCATCAATTTTTCTTTTAGGCAACTAGATTATTCATGTTTAAATATAGAGTTTATTGTTTACCTATACGCTATACACTCTATAATATGAGAGTCTCTCTGTGAATTTAAACCCTACCTTTCAACACCGTTTGTAATCTGGCCGTTTGTTTTCCCAGGTAACCAAACATACTACTGGTTTTATTGGATGAGACTCCTGGTTTTCCTTTACCCCTTCCCATAGACTTTATTTTCTACATGAATCTGTAATACAGCTCTCCTTCACTAATAGAACTTTCTCAGTGCTATGGATATAATGTTGAACTGCGTATCTTATGGAACTTCTGATTTAATGAAAAAAAAGAAAAACAGAAATGAGGGAGAATTACAGTGTAGCATTCATTCTTCCTCTGGGTTATAGACATTGTTGCTGTGGAAAAAATATTAATATATCCTAACCTATGTTACAGAGAAGGTGATGGCACGCCACTCCAGTACTCTTGCCTGGAAAATCCCATGGGCGGAGGAGCCTGGGGGGCTGCAGTACATGGGGACATGAAAAGTCGGACACTACTGAGCGACTTCACTTTCACTTTTCACTTTCATGCATTGGAGAAGGAAATGGCAACCCACTCCAATGCTCTTGCCTGGAGAATCCCAGGGAGAGGGGAGCCTGGTAGGCTGCCATCTATGGGGTCACACAGAGTTGGACAGGACTAAAGCGACTTAGCAATAGCAGCAGCAGCAGCAGCAGCAGCAACCTATGTTAAGAATTAAGATATCCTGAAAGAAGTTACATTTACATCATTAGATCTAAAAGAGATGAGAAAATGAACAGATTAAAAGATCTTGAATTGACAGGGTTGGGGAGCAATGAATGAAAAGCAAGTCCAAGGCATATGGGAATATTATTCCTAATTGTTTTATTTGAATAGCTTGTAATTAACCAATGGGATTATAACTCACCTATAAAGTAGTGATACTGTCCCTAGTTCTCTTCCATATCTTCTTTTTTTATTTTTTAAATAAATTTATTTATTTTAATTGGAGGCTAATTACTTTACAATATTGTATTGGTTTTGCCATACATCAATCTATACATTGATTCAGGTACAAAAGAGAAAGTATGGAAAGATCTTAATAGAAACACTCAACTGACTAATTTAATACTAGTGAGAGATTCTACCTCAGGTTAAGCTCATATTTCATGTGACCTGATTTTTAATCAGTGATGAAAACATGATTTATTTACTAACGCAAATTCAACATTATAGCTTTCAACATCTTTAATTATTTTATGACTATGTCTATAATGGCTTTGTAATCAGACTGACGGGTCTCAATTTAGAAGTAGATAAATAGATATCTACATACATATGTAGAATAGGAAATTATATATGTATGTGTGTGTATGTATGAGATATATATCCCATCTTATATCAAGTACGGAGCTTCCTTGGTGGCTCAGATGGTAAAGCGTCTGCCTGCAATGCCGGAGACCCGGGTTCAATCCCTGGGTTGGGAAGATCTCCTGGAGAAGGAAATAGCAACCCAGTCTAATATTTCTGCCTGGAGTATTTTAATTGAGGTGTATTTGGCATATATTAACGGCTTCTCTGGTGGCTCAGTCAGTAAAGAATCTGTGTGCAGTTCAGGACTACCTGCAATGTAGGAGACCCAGGTTTGATCTCTGGGTCAGGAACATTCCCTGGAGAAGGAAACGGCAACCCCCTCCAGTATTCTTGCCTGGGAAGTCCCATGGACAGAGGAGCCAGGTAGATTACAGTCTATGGGGTGACAAGAGTCAGACACAACTGAGCCACTAAATCACCTCCACCACTGGCATATATTATTTTAACTTGGTTACACAATATAATGATTAGATATTTGTATACATTACAGAATGTTCACTACAATAAATTTAGTTAATATCTGCAAGTCACCGTCACCATACAAAGTTACAAATTTCCTTTTGTGATGAGAACTTATAAGATCTATTCTCATAGCAACTTTCAAATATGCAATACAGTGTTATTAACTAGAGTTACCATGCTGTATGCGCGCTTCCCAGGTGGCTCTATGGTAAATAACCTGCCTGCCGATGCAGGAGACGTAAGAGAAGTGGGTTCGATCCCTGGGTCGGGAAGATCCCCTGGAGGAGGGCATGGCAACCCACTCCAGTATTCCTACCTGAAGAATCCCATGGACAGAAGAGTCTGGTGGGCTACAGTCCCTAAGGTTCCAAAGAGTAGTCATAACTGAAGCAACTTAGTACACGCAATGCTGTATATTACATCCTCATGACTAACTTACTAACTGGAAGTTTGTAACTTTTGACCCTCTTCACTCATTTTCACTTTTTTTTTTCTTTTTTATTCTTATTTTCTTTTTCTTTTTTATTCTTTAGATTTCACATATAAGTGAGATCACACAGTATTTGTCTATCTCTCTCTTGACTTATTTCACTAGCATAACACCCTCAAGATTCATTCATGCTTCAGATGGCAACATTCCCTTCTTTATATGACTGAACAATATTTGTGTGTGCAACTGTGTTTTTGTATTAGTCTATTGATAGGCACTTAGGTTGTTTCCACATCTTGGCTTGTAAATAATGCTGCAATGAAATGGGCATACATATGTCTTTTTGACTTAGTATTTTTGAATACTTACCCAGAAGTGGAATTGCTGGATCATATGGTAGTTCTATTTTTAAATTTTGAGAAACTTCCATCTTGTTTTCCATAGTAGCTGCACCAATTTACATCCCCACCAACAAGGTACAAGTTTCCATTTTTTCTACATCCTTGTCAATACCCATGATTTATTGTCTTTTTGATAATAGCCATTCTATCAAATGTGAGGTGATATCTCATTGTGGTTTGGTTTGTACTTCCCTCATAATTAGTGATGTTAACGTCTTTCCATATGCCTATTGGCCATCCATGTATCTTCTTTGGAAAAATTTTGATTCAAATCCTCTGCCCACTTTTAAATTAGATTTTTTGGGTTTCTTTTTTTTTTTTTTTTTTTTGCTTTTTGCTATTGAATCACATGAGTTCTTTGTATAGTTTATATTAATCCCTTATTAGATACATGATTTGCAAATATTTTCTCCCAACTGGTAGGTTGCCTTTTCATTTGATAATGATTTCCTTTTCTGTATAGAAGGTTTTAGTTTAATGTAGTCCCACTTGTTTATTTTTTTTAAATTTTATTTCCTTTACATAGATATCTTAAAAGAAGTTATTTAACCTCTCAGTCTGAGTATCTTCAGATTTAAAGTGGAAGTTAATACTTACTTTATGAACTGTGGCAATTAGATGACATGATACATATAGTTGGCACTGTGCCAGTGATTCAATAGAACATATTATTATTATTTATTATACACTAGATAAAATTTCTCCAACTTATACATGACTTAGTGAGCATGCATAATGTTTATGGAGTTCTGACTTAATATGTATTTCTTTTATCTCAGAGTGATACTGAATTCACTCATTCATTTGTTTATTCATTAGCAAGATGGGGCATCTACTATGTGCTGGGTTGCTATTGGGTGCTAATGAAGCAAAGATGAATGGTAAATGTTTGCTGTCCAGTAACTGCTTATGTTCTAAGAGGCAAGGGAGATATTCAGAATTTGGCTAATATTGTAATGGAACTACTGTGGCAATATAATAAAAAAAATAAAATGACCAACTTTTTTTCTGGAAGAAAGAAGGGAAGAGAAGATTCCCAGAGTTAAAAAAAAAAAAAATTTGACCAGAATCTCAAATAATTAATATGAATTTGCCATGATAACATAAAATGAATTCCATTGAAACAGAGGGAAAATGTACAAAGAATAACCAGATGGCCTGGTGATTATAAAAAGCAAATATTTTGGTGTGGTTAAATACTACTGAATTCAGGCATTGTTTCTTGGTTTGGAAAATATTTACGTTATTTTTCTTTGGCACATGTATAATTCTTGTTAAGTATTAAGCAGTGTGCCTGCTTGGTCATGTTCTACTCCTCTTTCCATTCCTATTCTTAATCTTTAAGGCAGCATCCCACAGGTGAAAAATGATACATTGTCAAACACAAGTTAATGAAACCATGGATGAAGTTCCTTGACAACAGTTTCCCCTCTTTCTGTGTTTACAGTTGGACCAGGTAGGGGATGGGTGGTGACCAGGAAGGAAAAGGATTATTTTTCCTTTCCTGTTGTATAATAGGCATGAAAGGAAGTAGGCAGGTTACTTACTAAATAAATAACAGATTTCTGGTGAGCAACAACCACTTTAAAAAAATGATATAATTTACTCTCAGGATAGGGTCAGAGGGAAAAGATCTGCAGTGCCTGAAGATGGACCTGAAGCACTGTCTGCTTTAGTCATCTATAGCCAACCATACTTACTACTGTAGAAGTATGTACAAAATAAAACTTATCCTGAAAAAAAAATATATAGCAGAATTTAAATGAAGGGAAGAGTGATGTCAAATTTAAATGGCAAAAACAGCTGAAGCAAGAAATTATTGTTTTTTGAAATAAGGACTACTGTCCTTATGAAAACAAAATAACTCCTCCTGGTCTAATTCTAAAATCCTATATTTTATCATAGTCACATAAAAGATACTTTACTACCAGTGGAGACATAATGTTGATGTATAACTGTCTGCTTCCTCTACACCCCTAAAAAGAAGCAAAGGAGAATCTTCTGCATGTCAGAGGTAACTACTCTTATCTCTACCCTGTAATCACTGTAGTTCAGGAGAGGAGCAGCATTAAACACATTTGGAAATAGCATAAACACTTTATGACTTATGAACTAGAGAAGTATACACAGTACATTTTTGCATAGCTGAAATAAAATTGAACATTCACTATGTTATTTCAAATTAAAGCAATTAATGTTATTTCAAATTAAGCTGTAAGCATGATAGAGCTGACAAGTAGTTACTGATGATTTGATTTAACCTCAATTTATATTCAAAAAGTATTTAATGTCAAGTAGAAAAATATCTCTAATTAAATAAATGGATAAATAGTATTTAGCTTGCATCTTTCTCTTTCCCCTAATAACATTGAATTTTTCCACTCATAAAATACAGTTTTGAATTCTTTTATAAAAAAGTTGCAACAATCTGTTCATATTTTAGAATAATATGCATTTTAAGTTCACTTCCACAGGTGCGGTTTGGAATGCCCCGTAAACTACTAAATCAATGTTTAAAAATGTTATGTAATCATTTATAAGATGTATTTTAGATAATATCACTTTAGATATTTGTTATTGTTGTTTCATCACTAAGTATATCCAACTCTTTGTGACCCCGTGGGCTGTAGAACACCAGGCTTTCCTGTTATTCACTACGTCCTGGAGTTTGCTCAAACTCCTGTCCATTGAGTTGGTCATGAATCCAACCAGCTCATTCTCTATCACCCCCTTCTCCTGCCCTTGATCTTTCCCAGAATCAGGGTCATTTCCAATGAGTTGGCTCTTCTCCTCAAGTGGCCAAAGTATTGGAGCATCAGCTTCAGCATCAGTCCTTCTAATGAATATTCAGGGTTGATTTCCTTTAGGTTGACTGATTTGATCTCCTTACTGTCCAAGGGACTCTCAAGAGTCTTCTCCAGCACCATAGTTCAAAAACATCAATTCTTCAGTACTCACCCTTCTTTATGTTCAACTCTCATATCTGTACATGACTTCTGGAAAAACCATAGATGTGACTAGATAGACCTTTGTCAGCAAAGTGATATATCTGCCTTTTTATACACTGTCTAGGTTTGTCATAGCTTTCTTTCCAAGGAACAAGTGTTTTTTGTTTGTTTGTTTGTTATTGTTTTCAATTTCATGGTGCAGTCACCATCTGCAATGATTTTAGAGCCCAAGAAAATAAATCTGTCACCGTTTCCACGTTTTATTCATATATGTAATGGGACAGGATGCCATGATCTTACTTTTTAGAATGTTGAGTTTTAAACTAGCTTCTTCACTCTCCTCTTTCACCTGCATCAAGAGGCTCTCTAGTTCTTCTTCGCTTTCTGCCATTAGAGTGATATCATCTGCATATCTGAGTTGTTGACATTTCTCCTGGCAATCTTGATTCCAGCCTGTGCTTCAGCCAGCCTGCCATTTTGCATCATGTAGCCTGCATATTAGTTAAATAAGCAGGGTGACAATTACAGCCTTGACATACTCCTTTCAAGTATGTTTGAAAGGAAACAAGTCTGCTCTTCCATGTCTGATTCTGTCACTTCTTGACCTGCCTACAGATTTCTCAGGAGGTAGGAAAGTCTTCCCATCTCTTCAGGAATATTACACAGTTTGTTGTGATCTACACAATCAAAGCTTTAGCCTAATAAGTTGCAATTTAAATGACATCCATTAGGATTTATAACTCATTATATAGAGTGCTCTGTTCTGTGCAAATAACACAAATATCTAGATATGAAATTTATCATTTTTTCTTTTTTTAAATATAAATTTATTTATTTTAATTGGAGGTTAATTACTTTACAATATTGTATTGGTTTTGCCATACATCAGCATGAATCGGCCACAGGTATACACGTGTTCCCCATCCTGAACACCCCCCCTCCCTTCTCTCTCCCTGTACCATCCCTCTGGGTCATCCCAGTGCACCAGCCCCAAGCATCCAGTATCATGCATCGAACCTGGACTGGTGATTCGTTTCATATATGATATTATACATGCTTCAATGCCATTCTCCCAAAACATTCCACCCTCTCCCTCTCCCACAGAGTCCAAAAGACTGTTCTATACATCTGTGTCTCTTTTGCTGTCTCACATACGGGGTTATTGTTACCATCTTTCTAAATTCCATATATATGTGTTAGTATACTGTATTGGTGTTTTTCTTTCTGGCTTATTTCATTCTGTATAATAGGTTCCAGTTTCATCCATCTCATTAGATCTGATTCAAATGTATTCTTTTTAATGGCTGAATAATACTCCATTATGTATATATACCACAGCTTTCTTATCTATTCATCTGCTGATGGACATCTAGGTTGCTTCCATGTCCTGGCTATTATAAACAGTGCTGCGATGAACATTGGGGTACACGTGTCTCTTTCAATTCTGGTTTCCTCGGTGCGTATGCCCAACAGTGGGATTGCTGGGTCATAAGGCAGTTCTATTTCCAGTTTTTTAAGGAATCTCCACACTGTTTTCCATAGTGGCTGTACTAGTTTGCATTCCCACCAACAGTGTAAGAGGGCTCCGGTTTCTCCACACCCTCTCCAGCATTTATTGCTTGTAGACTTTTGGATCGCAGCCATTCTGACCTAACTTAGTTCTTTAGTATTCATACTATAAGACAAAGAATCTTAGCACATGTAAGTGTCTTTAAAAACATAAATTTGAATATGCCACTACGTGACTTATGAACAGTCTGAAGATGTCTAATACATAATAATGACTGATACGGTGTTGTATTCATTTATCCACCATTTACAGTCAGTGTTACTGCAGGTAGCACTTGAGCCAGCCATATGCCATAAGGCTACCTGGAGGTCAGTCCTTGATCTCGGAACCAAATTCTCTCTTTGTATGTACTTCTGCTCACATCTTCTTTTTCTCACAGCAAAATACAAATATTTAACTGAAGGATTTATCCTCTTCACTTTTAATGATATGATTAGGAAAATTCATCTTTGCTGCTGTCCATTTTCATTCATTTACTAACTGAAACTGAAACCTTAGTGTAACTGATGAATAGCTGGGTAGAGTTAGAAATAGAGCTCTATGAATGTGTATGAAAAAAGTACGGATCAAATTTTAGAAATAGAAATAAAAAATGAGAACTCTCTGGCTGATAGAAGACAGCAGCCACTTAAGTCAACTGGAGATTTAAAATGCAAATTCTGGAAACATTCGAACTGTCACATTACTACATCTTTTCTATTTAACTCAATTTATATTCTTCAAATTCAGATTTTAATTATACTTAAAAGTATATATTTATTTAAAATTTTCATTTTATTGTAAATAATTTTTTCATTTCAGTTTCTGATTTTTTTAATCCATAGCATTTAGGAATATAATTTAGTATTTTACATTGTTTTTGTACTTTGCAACCTTACTGTGTTTGTTTATTCTAGTTGCTTTTTGTAGACCTCACCGATTTTCTGTAAGATATAGTCATGTCATCTGTCAGTAATGAGAGTTTTTTTTTTTTATACTTTCCAATTTGGATAACTTTTACTTCTTTTTCTTGCCTACTGTACTGTATCAAACATCTAACAATGCTAAGTAGAATGGCTGAGAGTAAACATCCTTGTTTACTTAATTTTATATAAAAAAAAAAATTGTCTTTCACCATAAAGTATTATTGCCCTATCTGAGGTTTAGAAAATAACCTTCTATTTCTGGTTTAGTGAGAGTCTTTATGAATGTCAGACTTTATCTAATGCTATTTCTGAGTCTGTTGCAATGACCATATGGTTTACCTTCTCAGTTTGCTAATATAATCAGTAATATTGATTGATTTTAAATGTTAATCTGTATTTATATTCCAATTAAGAGTTTTTGCATTCATATTTCTGAGGGATATCGGTCTATAGTTTTCCTTTCTTTTAGTATCTTTGTCTGATTTTGTTACTAGCATAATACTGGCCTAAAGAATTAGTTGGGAATTATGAAAACTCTCTTTACTCACAGATAAGAGAAAATAAACTCAATTTTCATGAGGAATTTATGTAGAATTAGATCAAGTTTTTTGAAAAATTCACTAATAAAGTCATTATTATTTCTGGTGTTTTCTTTTTGTGAAGGTTTTAATAGTTCCAAGGCTACTCAAATTATTTCTTCTTTAGTGGACTTTGGTAGTTTGAGACTTTGAAGGAATATCTCTATCAAAGTTATTTATGTGGTTAAGATATCAAATTTGTCACAGATAATTCATAATATTTTTATTATTCTATAACATTTGTAGAGGCAACTAATGCCCTCTCTCTTGTTCCTGTTAATGATACTTTATTTTCTATTTTTATTTTCAATCAATTTGAGTAAAGGAAGATCAATTTATTGATCTAAGAGCCATCCTTTTTTCTTGTTGACTATTTTCTATTATTATTTTTTCTCTTCATTAATTTCCATTCAGATAATTATTATTTGATTTTAATTTCTTTCTTTGTATTTTAGAGTCTTCTTCCATTTTTTTTCAAAGATAGAAATTGAGATTATGGATTTTAGAGCTTTTATAATATAATGCTATCAATTTCCTTCTTATTACTGATTTAGTTACATCCCATACATTTTAATGTGCTTACTTTTCTTTTTCACTCAGTTTAAGATATTTTCTAATTTTTATTTATATTTCTCCTTTGACCCACTGGTTATTGAGAAGTGTATCATTTACTTTCCAAATACTTGAGAATTTCTAGCTTATCTTTATATTATTGATTTATAATTTAATTGTGTACAATAACCATCTTATGGATATGTGTATCATTTTGTATTTATTGTAACTTTTTATAGACTAGAATATGAACTAGCTGGGTAAGTGGCTGAATTCCCTTAAAAATATTGGTATTGTTGAGTATTCTATAATCACCAATTAAACAAGTTGTATAATAATGTTGCTCAAGGTTTTATGTTCTTATGTCATTTTACTCTAGCAATTATTTAGAGAGTGATGTTGAGATATTTCATTATAATTATGGATTTGTTTGACTCTCTTTTCAGTTTTATCAGTTTATCTTCTGAAATATATCTTGTATCTTGAAGCTCTTCTATTAGGTACATTAATATTAAGGATTTTTGTATCCTCTTCAGGGATTGACCCCTAGTAATTATCCTCTCTGCCTGAAGAGTTATTTTCCTGTTCCTTTGCAAGTTTGCCTCCTTTGACTGCTTCAGGTCAGAATTTGTATGCTATTTCCTAAAAGAGACTAAATCCAACTCAAAACTAGCCTCTATTCCACATTATTCTCTCTTTTAATCATTTTGGCTTTAGTGATAACTGAATTTTATAAATAATGTATTTTAAATTATATTTATGACTGTGTTTTATGTCTTTTACTGTTTTCCCCACCATAATCTGCATAGAGTAGAGATTCTTCTCTTCACATCCTTGTGGATGGCACACAGCACATGGCATTCAGAAATGTTTGAATAAGCATGTGAATGAATAAGCTATTCTCTGTGGCTTTGTTCTTTGCTTCCATTCTTTTTTTGTTTAAAAATAATCATTTTTACCTCTCATTTCTGCCTGTTCTTTCTTCTAAGTACACCTAAACTCCACTGAGCAATGAATATCTCCATCACCTCAACTTGTAAATCTCTAAATCTCTGGTCTCATATTACTTTGTAATATACTCATTTATAAAATTGTTTAGTCTTTTTCCTAAGCAGTAAACACTTTACAAAGAGAAGGTGGGACTATCCTAGCCTTTCTAGTGTTTGCATTTAGAAATGGACACATTTTTTACTAGAATAATTATTGTCATTTGATGAGCCGTGAGTACAGGCTCTAGTCTGTATTTACTCTCAAAGATATAATTTTTATAAAGACACTTATAATTTACTTCAAAATATGTCAGCAGACAATGTGATACATGGTGTATATGTTATTGTTTAAACTGTAATCCAGGTACTTCTAGCATTCTCTTTAAGAATTCATGTTCCATGGGAGGTTGGCTGCTGTTCTAATCAAGAATCCCAGTCACAGTACTGTAACTCCGTTCTGAATGTTGTAATTATTATTTTTTCTTGCTGTGTAAGATAATAGTTGAACGTTTATTGACTTTGTAAATTTAAAAATAGATCTTCATAAAATCCAACATGAACATGATAAAGTTAATAGGATTGCATCACATATTTTAGACATGTGCCCCAGTCTACATCAGCTGGACATATGAGTTCAGCAAAGTGTGGAACCTAAACCACTAGGCTTTAGGAACAGTAACCAAGTCTTGACCTGGGATTAGATTTTACTTTGTCTCATGCTAATGATAGGGGAACAGAATTCTGCCTCTGGAATGTTGTGTTTGATGTCAGAGAAAAATAGTAGGTCTCAAGCCTGCAAATAACATGCTGTGCCAAGGATATTTTATACTACAAGGAATATTGTTCTTCTATTTGCTGAAGACATGAGAGCTTTGGGAAGCTTCTGGAAAACAGTTTTATAGTCATATTAAAATTTAAAGATTTTTCTGACTTATGACTGAGACAAAGTAATTCATAAAGCTTTTCTAGTTTTCTATGCTAATTTTGCCTGAAATTGTAAATCTGTGATAAGAGCACAACCGTATTCTTAAAATATATTAAGTATTATTATTAAGTATTATTTTCTCATTGAAAAGGTGCTGTCAGAAGTAGCAAATATATATTCAAATACTAAGAAAAAGGGCTTCTGTGATGGCTCAGGTGGTAAAGAATCTGCCTGCAATGTGGGAGACCTGGGTGCAATCCCTGAGTTGTGAAGATCCCCTGGAGGAGGGCATGGCAACCCACTCCAGTATTCTTGCCTGGAAAATACCCATGGATAGAGCAGCCTGGTGGGCTACAGTCCATGGGATGGCAAAGACTTGGACATGACTGAGTGACTAAGCATAGCACAGCACAGAGAAAACTATCTTTTGAGATTAGTTGTCAGTTGCTTCATTTGCTATTATTGTCTCCCATTCAGAAGGCTGTCTTTTCACCTTGCTTATATTTTCCTTTGCTGTGCAGAAGCTTTTAATTTTAATTAAATCCCATTTATTTATTTTTGCTTTTATTTCCAGAATTCTGGGAGGTGGATCATAGAGGATCCTGCTGTGATTTATGTTGGAGAGTGTTTTGCCTATGTTCTCCTCTAGGAGTTTTATAGTTTCTGGTCTTACATTTAGATCTTTAATCCATTTTGAGTTTATTTTCGTGTGCGGTGTTAGAAAGTGATCTAGTTTCATTCTTTTACAAGTGGTTGACCAGTTTTCCCAGCACCACTTGTTAAAGAGATTGTCTTTACTCCATTGTATATTCTTGCCTCCTTTGTCAAAGATAAGGTGTCCATAGGTGTGTGGATTTATCTCTGGGCTTTCTATTTTGTTCCACTGATCTATATGTCTGTCTTTGTGCCAGTACCATACTGTCTTGATGACTGTGGCTTTGTAGTAGAGCCTGAAGTCAGGCAAGCTGATTCCTCCAGTTCCATTCTTCTTTCTCAAGATTGCTTTGGCTATTCGACGTTTTTTTGTATTTCCATACAAATCTTGAAATTATTTGTTCTAGTTCTGTGAAAAATATGGCTGGTAGCTTGATAGGGATTGCATTGAATTTGTAAATTGCTTTGGGTAGTATACTCATTTTCACTATATTGATTCTTCCGATCCATGAACATGGTATATTTCTCCATCTGTTAGTGTCCTCTTTGATTTCTTTCATCAGTGTTTTATAGTTTTCTATATATAGGTCTTTTGTTTCTTTAGGTAGATATATTCCTAAGTATTTTATTCTTTTCGTTGCAATGGTGAATGGAATTGTTTCCTTAATTTCTTTTTCTACCTTCTCATTATTAGTGTATAGGAATGCAAGGGATTTCTGTGTGTTGATTTTATATCCTGCAACTTTACTATATTCATTGATTAGCTCTAGTCATTTTATGGTGGAGTCTTTAGGGTTTTCTATGTAGAGGATCATGTCATCTGCAAACAGTGAGAGTTTTACTTCTTCTTTTCCAATTTGGATTCCTTTTATTTCTTTTTCTGCCCTGATTGCTGTGGCCAAAACTTCCAGAACTATGTTGAATAGTAGCGGTGAAAGTGGGCACCCTTGTCTTGTTCCTGACTTTAGGGGAAATGCTTTCAATTTTTCACCATGGAGGATAATGTTTGCTGTGGGTTTGTCATATATAGCTTTTATTATGGTGAGGTATGTTCCTTCTATTCCTGCTTTCTGGAGAGTTTTTATCATAAATGGATGTTGAATTTTGTCAAAGGCCTTCTCTGCATCTATTGAGATAATCATATGGCTTTTATTTTTCAATTTGTTAATGTGGTGAATTACATTGATTTGTGGATATTGAAGTATCCTTGCATCCCTGGGATAAAGCCCACTTGGTCATGGTGTATGATCTTTTTAATGTGTTGTTGGATTCTGATTGCTAGAATTTTATTGAGGATTTTTGCATCTATGTTCATCAGTGATATTGGCCTGTAGTTTTCTTTTTTTGTAGTATCTTTGTCAGGTTTTGGTATTAGGGTGATGGTGGCCTCATAGAATATAATAGCAAATGAAACAACTGACAAACAACTAATCTCAAAAATATACAAGTAACTTATGCAACTCATTTCCAGAAAAATAAACGACCCAATCAAAAAATGGGCCAAAGAACTAAATAGACATTTCTCCAAAGAAGACATACGGATGGCTAACAAACACATGAAAAGATGCTCAACATCACTCATTCTCAGAGAAATGCAAATCAAAACCACAATGAGGTACCACTTCACACCAGTCAGAATGGCTGCGATCCAAAAATCTGCAAGCAATAAATGCTGGAGAGGGTGTGGAGAAGAGGGAACCCTCCTACACTGTTGGTGGGAATGCAAACTAGTACAACCACTATGGAAAACGGTGTGGAGATTCCTTAAAAAATTGCAAATAGAACTGCCTTATGACCCAGCAATCCCACTGCTGGGCATACACACTGAGGAAACCAGAATTGAAAGAGACACATGTACCCCATTATTCATCACAGCACTGTTTATAATAGCCAGAACATGGAAACAACCTAGATGTCCATCAGCAGATGAATGGATAAGAAAGCTGTGGTACATATACACAATGGAGTATTACTCAGCCGTTAAAAAGAATACATTTGAATCAGTTCTGATGAGATGGATGAAACTGGAGCCGATTATACAGAATGAAATAAGCCAGAAAGAAAAACACCAATACCGTATACTAACACATATATATGGAATTTAGAAAGATGGCAATGATGACCCTGTATGCAAGACAGCAAAAAAGACACAGATGTGTATAGCAGACTTCTGGACTCAGAGGGAGAGGGAGAGGGTGGGATGATTTGGGAGAATGGCACTGAAACGTGTATACTATCATGTAAGAATCAAATCACCAGTCTATGTCCAATGCAGGATACAACATGCTTGGGGCTGGTGCACGGGGATGACCCAGAAGGATGTTGTGGGGAGGGAGGTGGGGGGGGATTCATGTTTGGGATCGCATGTACACCCGTGGTGGATTCATGTCAATGTATGGCAAAACCAATACAGTATTGTAAAGTAAAATAAAGTAAAAATAATAATTAAAAAAATAAAATAAAATAAATAAAAATAAAAAAATAAAAAGATAAAAAAAAGAAAAGAAAACTATCTAAATAAAGTTAATTGTATAAGAAAATCTGTGAAGGAATTTGTTTCTTTTTATGCAAGATTAAGCACTACAAGGAAATGGCCACCCACTCCAGTGTTCTTGCCTGGAGAATCCCAGAGACAGGGGAGCCTGGTAGGAGGCCTTCTATGGGGTTGCACAGAGTCGTACAGGACTGAAGCGACTTAGCAGCAGCAGCAGTTTGATTTTTAGACATTTTTCAAACGTGTTTTTGGGTACATAATTTACAAGGGCCACTTTAGTAATATAGCCAACATTTCTTGTGAAGACGTGTCTCTTTCATGCTACAGAAGCACCATCCTTCGTTAACAGCTCTGCATACTTGCTATGCCTGAACTGTACATGATCTTTCCTCCCTTTTTCCCCTCAATAAATTGCTCTTTTTTCATCTGTTTCATAAACTATGGATAATTTTCAATTTGCTTCTTATTCTACTGCCAATTGACCCTCTCAGCCTATAGTGATTTTCTGTCTCCTTGCCCCATGCTAGTATGTATTTTTTTCCATTTATCATGAATGTTTGGAATTTGTTTTCAGTGTCTTAACATATGTCTTATATTCATCATTTGATTACAAACCATTAAGCTCTTTTGTTTTTTTACGCAATGTCTAGCGCTTTTAGGTAACTATTGATTATGATAACCAGGTAGTATCTTAAAAATAGCAGCTTAAAGATGGGCTATGCTACTAATTGGTATATCAGGCTATTATACTTCATTTTCATCACAAATTGTTTATAGTTTAGTCTTTTTATCTTTATTCCTCTCTGTAAATTTACCATTTCAGTTTTGCAAAACTATCAAAAACTAATTTAAGAAGTTCTAGTATATTTTCTTGGAATTGATTTTTTAACAGGAAATAGTATCCAGAGCAAGATGGCCCTGGGCTAGTAATTGACAGACTTATCTATTCTTCCAAATAATATTTTGTAATCAGATATAAATTTCAGAAAGCAGTCACATCTCATAGAATATGAAGTTTAAACTAGGTTACGCTAAATATGTTGCTATAAGGTAGGGAAACTTCCCTCATACTTTTTCAACATATCCTTAAACTGTTAGTTAATTAAAAACTTTTATTTTACTAAGTTCCAGACATTGTTCTTTGTACCTGGGATTTGGAAAATAGCATCAACTGGAACCCTTATTCTAGCATTGTATTCTGGGTCAAGGACAAACAGACAATTTTATCCTGAATATAATATTAAAGAGTCATAATTGCCTTGACTAAATTAAAGGTTGGAAAAAGCAATAAGAAGTAATATAGGAAGTCACAGTGGTTGGGAAGTGAGAGGTTACTGTAGAGAGGAGGTCAGAGAAGGCTTTTCAGAGAAAGCAATCTTTGAGTATATGCATGAGTGAAATGAGGGAGACATATAAAGGAATCTGAAGGAAAAGCCTTCCTTCAAGCAGGGGCCGGGAAAATGCAAAGTTTTGGGGAGGGGACTGGTCTTAGAGATTTCCTGCGTCGAAAAAAGTTAGAAGGCAGATGTGGCCAGAATTGATACTTTGCTAGGCCATCTAATGTAGGAAGGAGTAAGGATTATTTCCTAAATGGGATAGGAAGCCAATGGATGATTTTGAGCAAGGGAATGCAAATACCTGGTTACCAGCCCTCTTTGCTTTCTTCTCCCCTTGGGGAGTCTCCACTTCATCCTCAGAGCAGGAATAGTCAGAGGGAGAGGCAGATGGCTTTGATCAGGCTGCACTCATGTCACAGCTCCTGGTTGATTCATACAGGTCGTCTGACAGTCTGAGTGAGTATTTGGTTTTAGGAAACTATCTATGGCCATTACTTCCCATTTTGTTCGAATATATGAACTGAATTATCACTGCATGCATATGCGCTTAGTTGCTCAGTCATGTCCAACTCTTTGTGACTCCATGGACTATAGCCCACTGGGCTCCTCTGTTCATGAATTCTCTGAGCAAGAATACTGGAGTGAGTAGCCATTCCTTTTCCAGGGCATCTTCCTGATGCAAAAAGAAAAAAAAAAAAAAAAGAAGTGAACCCAGTCTCCTGCATCTCAGGTGGAGTCTTTATGATCTAAGCCACCAGGGGAGCCCCTTAATTTATCTCTGTCTGAAGTTAAAGAAACTTTTAAATTGAGATGCTAGATAATCAGTGAAGTTCTCTTTGTTTACAGGAGGAGAGAGTAATAGTTCTGAGCTCTAATTTGTAAAGTTCCCAAAACATCTGAAGTAAATTGACCTGTGATGATGGAGGCAACGTTAAATGGAACAAGCAGAAGTATTTCTTCCTTTCCTCTGATGGACAGACCCCTTGGGCTAATTAAAAATGCACAAAGGCCTCAGGGCCCTGGTGACACATCTCTTCTTTGGACCCACATAATATAAAATTATTTCATTTGCAGTCTTTAATTAATCACTATGTGTTATGTAAGGTAAACATATTTTTTGTGGAGTCTCACATTTGTGTTGCATATTGCTTTATTGATAGCCACCTCAGGTGGACTTCAATAAATATCTCTATTATTTGACAGATAGTTTCTCAGGGTTCACTGTGTATGCAGTTAAGTAAGATGAAATATTCTACTTTCTATTACAACCTATCCTTGGGTAGTTTGTTTTATGACTACAATGAAATGATGTTGTTTCTGAAGTGACTATGGAGAGTCAAATGTTTTTGGATGCTGAAGGTATGGCCTCATTTTGGGGACATTTTTATGACCTATAGAACAAAAGTTGCTGAAATGATAAAAATATTGTATAAATGGCATACGTTTGGATTCGTTCATTGTTTCAAAGGATTGCCATCATAGTTTGTTCTATGTAAAAAATTCATGTAGATCTAGACTCTGCTACTTGGACTGGTCCTCATCACCGACTCTCCTCATTCCACAACTGGAGAAGTATGTTATTCCATACTTAGCCCCACTCCTACAAAAGCTCACAAATTCTTTCCTCAGTCCCTCAGAACATAGTTCTCTGAACAGAGCAAAGTCAGCACTCCCAATGTTTTGACTATCTCTGCATCTAAAGTGCACATTAACTCCTTAATGAATTCAGTGTAGATGGAGTCAGGGAAGCTGATAAGCCAGACTTCTTCTTGTTTAATTTTTTAGCATTAATGTAGAAATTACTGCTTTTTAAAAAAATCTTTTAAACATTCTACATAAACTTCTTTTCCTTCTATGTAACTCAGCATATATATACTGTAGTGTTTCAGTGTGGACAAAGACAATGAAGACAGAAATATGAAATAGTAATTTGTGTATATTTGATCTTGAAAAGAGCAGGAGAGAAAGGGATAGAAATAGGAAGAATATTGAAGAGTTAATTGTTGTAAGAAAAATGAAGTTTTCTCAAAATCAGATGTTAAAACGTGAATGTGGTCAAAGAGATGGTCAGATTTTAAATGTATTACATTTTGAAGCTAGAGGCCACAGGATTTCCTCCTTCATTAATCATGAGGTGAGAGAAACAAAAAAGATGAAGTGTGAATCAAAAGTTTTTGTGGTTTGGAAAAGGATGAATGGAGCCACCACCATTTGAGAGTGGAAAGATTCTAGACAGGTTAAACTTAAGGTATTTTTCATCATTCAGATGTAGATGTTGAATAGACAGCTGTATATATGAAGCTAAAGTTCATCACTCTGTCTACAGATATACATTTTTTAGTAGTCATCATGTACATGGTATTAACAATAGGAAACTCAGTTTAAATAAATGAATTTGGGGATACTCCAATGCTAGGAGGTCCATTAGATTTGAAATAAGATGTACATGAACTATGTAACTCTGTATTAATCTTTAATCCACAATAAATCAGGGAAGAAACAAGATTGTCACTGCATAACCAATGGAACTGTAAATGGATGCATGCTTTCTTTACAATAAAATTGTGTAGTTAGGCATGAGATTAATTTCTAGAGAACAAGAACAATGTAGTTCTGAAATTATTTTAATGATTTATATATTTTCAACATTTTATTGACATTATAGTAGAGAGATATAGTAGAGAAATAGAAGCTTAACATTTTTAGTTATAATTTTAATATTCTCAAGATAGTATCTGGAGATAGCAAAATTATCTGATTTCTAAAACTCTCATTTTAATCAGTGAAACTTTATAATGCTATCTAGAATTGTATCTTTTCAGTTCTTCTCAGTGTTGCTTAGTTTATTTTCAGTTCTTCTCAGTGTTGCTTAGTTATTCCACTATTTTTACTGAATAATTTAAGTGAACATTTTCTTCAGTTATTTAATTAAAATTTAGACAGATAACACGTTTCATCCTAGGAATGGCACTGTAAGATTTCTTATCTTGTAACACTGTTATGTTAACAAAATGTTATATCATGAAATAATGTTTTGATGTGGTTGACTTACATCTATTTTAGCATTTACTCAAACTTAATATTATAAAAGTGTGCATTTGCAAATTAGATTTGCTCTCAGTCAAGAATTAGCATGAGAATTAGGGTGCCAAGATATATATGTCTTTGCTTGTATATATGATTGAGCATATGTATGTGGGTATGTACAAGAGCACATTTTTAGCATTTATTGCTTTTCTCATTGATATTCATAAATTTCTGTTCATGTTTACCTTTCTGTTGTTTTCAGTTAAAGTGTTTCCCACTCAGCTTGATCATATCTCTATCAAAAATCTTGTATTCTGGATTCTTTTTTAATTGACCATTTTTAAACTTTGCTTCTATCTATAACCAAATATAGAACTGTATTTGATCCTTGGGTTGGGAAGATCCCCTGGAGAAGGGAATGATAGCTCACTCCAGTATTCTTGCCTAGAGAATTCCGTGGACAGAGGAGCCTGCTTGGCTATACAGTCCAAGGAGTCACAGAGTCAGATACGAATGAGCAACCTTCACTTTTCAATCATTTCTTTTAAATTCTATTTGAAAAATAGACCTCAATTATAGTATGTGACTCTGTATTTAAATATTATTTTTCAATTTTAATTATTATTTAAACTATTAAAATTCCATCATCAGAAAGGTAAAATATATTTCAGAATGCTCTTATCAGTGGTACATAGCTCTAATTGCACTGGTTTTCCCCCTCACAAAGAATGTATAGTTTTCAGTAAATTATTACTTTAGTTCAGTTCAGTTCAGCTATTCAGTTGTGTTCGACTCTTTGCGACCCCATGAACTGCAGCACACCAGGCCTCCCTGTCCATCACCAACTCCCAGAGTTCATTCAGACTCACGTCCATCGAGCCATCCAGCCATCTCATCCTCTGTTGTCCCCTTCTCCTCCTGCCACCATTCCCTCCCAGCATCAGAGTCTTTTCCAATGAGTCAACTCTTCGCATGAGGTGGCCAAAGTACTGGAGTTTCAGCTTTAGCATCATTCCTTCCAAAGAAATCCCAGGGCTGATCTCCTTCAGAATGGACTGGTTGGATCTCCTTGCCGTCCAAGGGACTCTCAAGAGTCTTCTCCAACACCACAGTTCGAATCAGCTATAGCTAATAAGGCCAATTACATGTTTTAGACAAAAATAAGAAAGCCCAATATTCCATAGTATTATTAAGTTCTCTACTTGAAAAATTTTCCTATTGGATTATTATTTTTATCATAGATGAAGATGTAAATTAATATCAAAAGGAACATAATCTGCAGTACTTTATGTGAGATCAAGTTTTGGAAAATATTTAAATCCAAAAGAGTTATGGAAAGAAACATCACACACATTTTATATGATATATACATGGCCTAATCTTTTCATGGGCAAAAGGCTAAATCTATGTCATTTTTGAAAAAAGTTTTTAAACATAGATGCCATTGTTCATCCTCAAAATAATATCCTTTGCTCTCTTCCTTGAATATTCCACTGGTTAAATAATAAAGTATTCCTTTGAATAACAGCTTTGTTTGTGAACATACCTCATATTAGTAAATCAAGATGAACTCTCTACTGATTAGTCAATCAAGCAAAATCAGGGTTCTGAGGGAAGAAGTTACATTTAATTATATAGAAATGTAATGTAAATGTCATGCTGTGAAGATTCTTGATTATGTTGCATTCTTTGGAAGAGTGTTGACTTCTTTACTTCATCAGGAAGGTGTTAAATGATCTGGACTCAAACTTTAAATATGGGTATTTGGGCATCAGCTTAAATTTCAGTTCTGTTCCATCTTTAGCTTGGCTGTTTAGAGTATTACCTACTAATGAATGACACTGGTTTGCTTGGAGATTAAGGAAAAGTTTATATACAGATTTTGAACACCTTCTCTCTAGTTTTGTCTTTTTATGATTCTCTATACCTCTGGAAGAGGTTTGATTATTTGGTATTCTGTTTATTTCCTCAGGCCAGTTAAGAGTTTCGGCATTCTCTCGTTATCTGCCTGGAGTCTGGCCTTAATCTAAAAGAAGCCTGGCTTCAGTCTAGAAGATAGAAATTTGAAATACACTCTCTTCCCATGCTCTTCCTCCAAATGTCAACCACAGAATCACCTGCTTCTGGTTTCTCTTCAGTGCAATTAGAAGCTGAGTTTCAGGTGCTGTCTGGAATTCACAGCTGTCTACTCTGACAGAGGTGGTCCAGGAGAAATTTACTTTACCATATGCATGTTTTAAAATCAGAGTTATTAACTCATTCTAATTTGTCCAAGGACTTACCCCTTTATCAGGAAAATCACATGGGCTTCATTTCTAATATAGTCTATAAATCTATGTAATTATAAAACAATTTTTTTTAAAAACTAAAAAATATTATTCTATAGCTTTGAAAGCCAGACAGTTCTTAATTTTTAAAGCCAGTAATAAAAATGACTATGAAACACTCAGTGAAAACTTTGTTTTTCTTTATGATGCAGCTTTTTGTTGTTATTGTTTAGTCGCTCAGTTGTGTCTGACTCTTTGCGACCCCATGGACTGCAGCACACCAGGCTTCCCTGACCTTCAGTATCTATTGGAGCTTGCTCAAACTCATGTCCATTGAGTTTGCCATCCAACTCAATGCCATCCATTGAGTGATACCATCCAACTGTTTCATCCTCTATCATGCCCTTCTCCTCCTGTCTTCTGTCTTGCCCAGCATCTGAGTGTTTTCCAATGAGCTGCATATTTTAGCAAGATAAAATAAGATGCCAACATATGTTAATCATTGGAGTTTAACTTTTGCTCTTTCTGTCGAAGATTATGTTGTATTAGATATGGACAAGGTATAACTTGAATACACACATAATGAGAGAAAAAGGTTTTTGGTGAACTCATCTCCAGAGTTTTCCAAGAGAGAAAAAAGTGGTAAAAAAAAAAAAAAGAAAAAGGACCCAAAAAGGGATATGAATGAGAGCTCCCTAAAGAATGTTATAATCAGTGGTTCAATAGAAAGGAGGTCTGAGGGCTGTCAGTCATAATTCTCAGGGAATAGTAAAGGGACCATGGAAGGAATTATATTGGACAAATAAGCTCTGTTTTATTAAAAGATTATTTTTGGACTTCTGTTATTAAAGATAGTTCTTGCTAGTTCTCCTGACAGTTACTGATATCATTGGAGATTGAGTGTCACTGTCCCCCTTGAAGCCTTTTCATAATCTGTCAGAGGCTTCCCACTTCCTCTTGTCTTTTTTTGGATGGAATGGGACAATGATACTTTTGGTGACCTTCTTATATATAATACTGACAAGTTTTTCTTTTTCTCACTATACGAAAAATTTGATTTGAAAAGATAAAGGAGTACTATAGTGTTTATTTCCAGGACAAGGCAGAATTCTTCAACAAATATTTCTTTTCCACCCTGAGATGTAGGATGTCTTTAACCATGGTAGAGAAAATTAAGCACAATTAGTGTTTCAAGCTTTTAAATTAGGCAACATGTGGGTCCTTTTTATTAGAAGAGTATAGATTTAAGGAGTATTGAAGTAGTTTGAACACTTCAGGGGAAGGAACAGGAGGGAAGTATAAAGAGTGGGGAAAAATGTGGAATGAGCTTTGGCGGAAGTTTCTCACACATTTAATAGTTTTAGCTGAAGAGTTTGAGGGAGGTGATTCTAGATTTCACATTGCATTCAAATGTCTCATAGTATTGATATTTTAAAAATGTATACCACTGGATAGTCAAGATGTTATTTTCTTTCTTTTCTGTTGTGTCTCTCAAATAAATAATTTTGTTCATGCCACAAAGTGTTCCACAGTAATTCAAAGTTGTAGTTAGTGAAATTATATCAGGACATAGATAGATACATACATAAATTGGCATTACAATATGCAGAGATGTTAAAGTGTTTTTTGTTGTTGTTGTTGTTCAGAAGTGGCACAGAATTATATTAATGTGACCCAGGATAAAACTTAATCAACTATAAAGGATGGTGCTCATGTTTCCAATATCTGGCCAAGTTTGCAGAAGCACATCAAGGATTCTAAAATATGTAAACTACTACCAAGTTGAGAGTCTAATGTGAAGATCTAGAGACAATGAATTTAGATTATTATTTTGAAACATTTCAAAGGAATATTTTTTTTTTCAAAAGGCAAAGTGTCTAAGACAATAAACATTTTTATTTTGTTGTTTTAAGATGGTAGAGATCATTGTCTACTGACAATAGAGGTGTAAAGTAGATAATAGATTGAAGATCATTTAGGCAGCTGGAGAAGGAAGGTGGGGTCCACAGCATAATTAGAATTGAACCTTTTATGGGAGGAGACTGTGTTTTCTCCCTAAGAACTTAGAGCAGAAAAGAGAAAATGACTTTAGGGGGAAAAAAAAAAAACAAAAACAGAGAAGTGAAAAATAGAAGGATAAGAGGAAGTGAAAAATAGTGTGCGAAAACGTGTAATCACCAGAAGCTTCAAACACCCAGAGACTAGGAGCCTTCATTTTGAATCTTACTAATCTCATGCATTTTTTCCATTACCCTTAAAACAAAATCTAAATATTTTATTCATCCTTTGCCTAATAGGATGTGGAATAAACTATTTTATCTTCTGTGGAATACAGTAATCAATTGATGGAAATTAACAAAAAGAATTTAGTAGTTTGAGAAACTAATTTAAAACATTGTGTTACTTTAACAAGCCTTTCCAGAGCAGTCAAACCTTTCAGGATGACCTGATTTGCCTTTCATATTAACAACAGTAACAACACTTGGTTTAGGGACGTTTTATGCCCCTTCACCCCTTCACAGTCTGTCTCTTTCTCTGTCTCTGCCTCGCAGTGGCAATTTGAAGTGACTTTCTTGCTGAGGGCTTCCACTGGCACAGTCAAGAGCCACTAGAGATTTTAGGTTAGATCTTGGTTCTGAAAAAAAGCCTGGCTCTTTTCCAATCTTCTTCAATATCCTGAAGTTCATTCAGAGCTATTGATATTGATTTTTTTTTCAGCTTTTGTGGTATTTTTAGCTTCTGTCTTAGGCAAGAGAATTTTAAAGAACATAATTTTCCTTCTTAAATTGGTTTCAATCTCTGAGCCTTGATCTATTTCTCCAACACTTACTTCTAATCTGTATGCTGCATGATCTTCTACTGACAGCATGCAGACCCAATGTTCATCAATCTAGTACCTCCAGGTCTGCCTATAATATTGTATTTGCAATTAATTTCCTAATCACAGATATATTGTATTTTGTATATGATCCCAGCAGTAAATTTTATAGGTTTTAAAAAATTCATTTTGTCTCCACTTTAACTGTGTTTATTTATAGCCAAGGTCTGTTTATTTTTAGCTCTATTTATTTATGTATACAGTTGACCCTTGAACTACATGGATTTGAATTGTGTGAATATCCTTACACACAGTTTTTCTTTTTTTTTTTTTTTTGATAAAATACAATCAGTTCTTTGTATTGGCAAGTTTCACATCGATGGATTCAACCAGTCACCAATCAAAATTTCCTTCCCAAATCTGTTGAATCCACAGGATGTAAAACCTGAAACCCACAAATATGAAGAACCAACAGTACTGTGGCATTTTGTATAAGGGACTTGAGCACCTGCAGATTTTGATGTACACCAGTGCGTCTGAAACCCCATGGACACTGAGGGTTGGCCATATATGAAAACACCCTATTATCCCAATTCTCCTTTATTCAGCAGTTTGCTTAAATATCTCAGGTGTAAATCATAGTATAAAAATGGTTTAAAATGAAGCATTGATTTTATGCTTATATGGCTGTAAGAATATATATTTTTTAAATAGACTTTATATTTTAGAGTGGTTTTATGTTCACAGCACATTTGGGAGTAAAGTATACGGATATTTCCCATATCCTGTTGAAAGGACTACTGTTTCTCCATTTTATTGCCTTTGCTCCTTTGTCAAAAACCTGTTTATCTAAAATTATATTTATGTTGTTCCATTTCTGGGCTCTCTAATCTATTCCATTGATCTACATGTCTATTACTTAGGTAATATCCCACTAGTTAGTTATTGTAGCTTTATGGCAAGTGTCAAAGTAGCATGATACCAGTCTTCCAACTTAGTTTATGTCCTTTAATATTGTGTTGGCTATTCTGGATCTTATGCCTCTCAAACTTTAGGATACTATGTTGATATCCACAAATAATTTGCTGAGATTTTATTGGGATAGCATTGAATCTATAGATAATATTTGGAAGTAATGATATCTTGACAGTAATGAGTCTTTCGAACCCTGAACAGGGACAGGAATCTTTTTTGAATTTTGCCTATCAGTACTGTTATTTATTTGGAAAGACAATAGAAACTCTGGTTTATAAGGAAATGCTAAACCAAGTATTAAATATTAAATACCTGTTTATTGACTTAATTTCTAGTTTTCTGATAATAATATTGTCTACGATTTATTTCTCACACTGGTTGCAAAATCATCTACATTCTGTGAATGTTTACATCACTGACATTAACTCCACTGAACTTCATACTGAACTCTTTATCTACAATGAAGTAATTCTTTCAAGCTTGCATATCAGATTTACTTATAACTCTTATTCATACCTCTTATACCTCTATATAACCGATACCTCTTCAACCTCTTACTCAGGTCTTCCCTAGTAGCTCATCTGGTGAAAAATCCTCCTGTAATTCAGGAGACCCCAGTTCGATTCTGGGTTGGGAAGATCCACTGGAGAAGGAATAGGCTACCCATTCCAATATTCTTGCAGGGGATTCCCTCGTAGCTCAGTTATCTGCCTGCAAAGCAGGAGACCTGGGTTTGATTCCTGATTGGGAAGATCCCCTGGAGAAGGAAATGGCAACCCTCTCCAGTTTTCTTGCCTGGAGAATTCCATGGACAGAGGAGCCTGGCATGGAAGAAGGAGCCCTCTTCCATGGGGTCGCAAGAGTTGGATATGACTTAGCAAGTAAACAATGATGACTAAAGGGGCTTCACAGGTGGTCCTAGTGGTAAGCAACCTACCTGCCTAATGCAGGAGATGTAAGAGGTGTGGGTTTGATCCTTGGTCAAGAAGATACCCTTGCGTAGGAAATGGTAACCCATTCCAGTATTCTTGCCTCAGTTCAGTTCAGTTCAGTCACTTAGTCATGTCAGACTCTTTGCAACCCCATGAATTGCAGCACGCCAAGCCGCCCGGTCCATCACCATCTCCCAGAGTTCACTCAGACTCACGTCCATCGAGTCCGTGATACCATCGAGCCATCTCATCCTCAGTCATCCCCTTCTCCTCCTGCCCCCAATCCCTCCCAGCATCAGGGTCTTTTCCAATGAGTCAACTCTTTGCATGAGGTGGCCAAAGTACTGGAGCTTCAGCTTTAGCATCATTCCTTCCAAAGAAATCCCAGGGGTGATTTCCTTCAGAATGGACTGGTTGGATCTCCTTGCAGTCCAAGTGACTCTCAAGAGTCTTCTCCAACACCACAGTTCAAAGCATCAATTCTTCGGCGCTCAGCCTTCTTCACAGTCCAACTCTTGCATCCATACATGACCACTGGAAAAACCATAGCCTTAACTAGACGGACCTTAGTCAGCAAAGTAATGTCTCTGCTTTTGAATATACTATCTAGGTTGGTCATAACTTTTTTGGAAGTCGAAAATTCCATGGATAGAGGAGCCTACCAGGCTACAGTCCATGGGATCACAAAGAGTTGGACATGACCGAGCACACACACACTTACTCATAACTTTCTAAAATGTATTTTCCTTACAAAATTAGAAACCCTATGATACAGCTATTCATGGTGATGATCCTGTGTGAAAAACGATTTTCTGATGATAAATTGCTTTTATGCAAAATACTAATTAAAGGCTACAACTACTGGAGTGACATTTGGTAATTTTCCATTTCCAGCAGTCTAAAAGTTTTCATCAGAAAGTTAAGGGATTAAATTATACAAAAGTTCATTCCTCAAGGGGATCACTAGGACATCAGGACATAATAATTAATATAATAACTCCAGCAACTTGGCCTTTTACAAGAACAGAATGTACAGGTAAATCCCTGCCATTGTAATTAATAGCCTTGTAATGGAATAAGAGTAGAAAATTTTCTAGAGATTGAATTTTCATATATATATATATATAAACAACTTTTTAAATTAGAAATGAAATTACCTTGCCTGGAAAGTTTAGAAAATATACCACATGAAATGACTTTTTGTTTATTAATATATCAAGAAACATTCAAAAGACACTGCTGTTGGGATATAATAATTAGTAATACACAAAGTTTGCCTCCTTTTGATTCACAATCTAAAATGGTAATAAAGATAAGGACTAAGACATAATTAGATTAAGTGTCAGTTCAGTTCAGTTCAGTCACACAGTCGTGTCCAACTCTTTGCAGCCCCATGGACTGCAGCATGCCAGGCTTCCCAGGCAATCACCAGCTCCAGGAGCTTGCTCAAACTCATGTCCATTGAGTCGGTGATGCCATCCAAATATCTCATCCTCTGTTGTCCCCTTCTCCTCCTGCCTTCAATCATTCCTAGTGTCTTTCCCAGTATCAGGGTCTTATCCAGTGAGTCAGTACTTTGCATCAGATTGCCAAAATACTGAAGCTTCTGCTTTAACATCAGTCTGTCCAATGAATATTTAGGACTGAGTTTCTTTAGGATTGACTGGTTGGATCTCCTTGCAGTCCAAGGGACTCTCAAGAGTCTTCTCCAACAACACAGTTCAAAAGGATCAATTCTTCAGTGCTCAGCTTTCTTTATATTCTAACTCTCATATCCATACATGACTACGGAAAAAAACATAGCTTGGACTAGATGGACATTTGTTGGTAAAGTAATGTCTCTGCTTTTTAATATGCTGTCTAGGTTGGTCATAACTTTTCTTCCAAGGAGCAAGCATCTTTTAATTTTTATGGCTGCAGTAACCATCTGCAGTGATCTTGGAGTCCAAGAAAATAAAATCTGTCACTGTTTCCATTGTTTCCCCATCTATTTTCCATGAAGTGATGGGACCAGATTTAATGATCTTTGTTTTTGAATGTTGAGTTTTAAGCCAGCTTTTCACTCTCCTCTGTCACTTTCAAGAGGCTCTTTAGTTCCTCTTCACTTTCTGCCATAAGGGTGGCGCCATCTACATATCTGAGGTGCTTGATATTTCTCCTGGCAGTCTTGATTCCAGCTTGTGCTTCATCCAGTCCAGCATTTTGCATGATGTACCCATATAAGTTAAATAAGCAGGGTGACAATATACAGCCTTGACATACATCTTTCCTAATCTGGAACCAGTCCATTGTTCCATGTCTGGTTCTAACTTGCTTCTTGACCCATGTACCGATTTCTCAGGAGTCAGGTCAGGTTGTCTGGCATTCCCATCTCTTAAAGAATTTTCCACAGTTTGTTGTGATCCACACAGTCAAAGGCTTTGGTGTAGTTAATAAAGCAAAAGAAGATTTTTTTTTTTTTGAAACTCTCTTGCGAATTTTCCACAGTTTGTTGTGATCCACACAGTCAAAGGCTTTGGTGTAGTTAATAAAGCAAAAGTAGATTTTTTTTTTTTTTGAAACTCTCTTGCTTTTTCTATTATCCAACAGATATTAGCTATTTGATCTCTGGTACCTCTGTCTTTTCTAAATCCAACTGAATATCTTGAAGTTCTCAGTTCACAATATTGTTGAAGCCTGGCTTGGAGAATTTTGAGCATTACTCTGCATTCAGATGGGTATATCTTTCCTTTTGTCCTTTGCCTGTAGCTTCTCTTCTTTGTGAGATGAGTGCCATTGTGTGGTGGTTTGAATACTCTTTGACATTGCCTTTCTTTGGGATTGGAATGAAAACTGACTTACCTTTTCCAGTCCTGTGGCTACTGCTGAGTTTTCCAAATTTGCTGGCGTAATGAGTGCAGCAATTTCATAGCCTCATCTTTTAGGATTTGAAATAGCTCAGCTGGAGTTCCATTACCTCCACTAGCTTTGTTTGTAGTGATGCTTCCTAAGGCCCACTTGATTTCACATTCCAGAATGTCTGTCTCTAGGTGAGGGATCACACCATTGCAGTTATCTGGGTCATGAGATCGTTTTTTTATAGTTCTGTGTATTCCTCTCACCTTTTCTTAATATCTTCTGCTTCTGTTAAGTCCATACCATTTCTGTCCTTTATTGTGCCCATCTTTGCATGAAATGTTCCATTGATGTCTCTAATTTTCTTGAAGAGATATCTGGCCTTACCTATTCTATTATTTTCCTCTATTTTTTTGCATTGATCACTTAGAAAGACTTTTTTATCTCTCCTTTTTCTTCGGAAATCTGCATTCAAATGAGTATATCTTTCCTTTTCTCGTTTGCTTTTAGCTTCTCTTCTTTTCTAAGCTGTTTGTAAGGCCTCCTCAGACAGCCATTTTGCCTTTTTGCATGTCTTTTTCTTGGGGGTGGTCTTGATCCCTGCCTCCCATACAATGTCACAAACCTTTGTTCATAGTTGTTCAGACACTGTATCTATCAGATCTAAACCCTTGAATCTATTTGTCACTTCCACTGTATAAATATAAGGGATTTGCTTTAGGTCTACCTGAATGGTCCAGTGGTTTTCCCTACTTTCTTCAATTTAAGTCTGAATTTGGCAATAAGGAGTTCATGATCTGAGCCACAGTCAGCTCACAGTCTTGTTTTTGCTGACTGTATTTAGTTTCTCCATCTGTGGCTGCAAAAAATATAATCAGTCTGATTTCTGTATTGATCATCTGGTGATATCCATGTGTAGAATTGTCTCTTGTATTGTTGAAAGAGTGTGTTTGCTTTGACCATTGTGTTTTCTTGGCAAAACTCTGTTAGCCTTTGCCTTGCTTCATTTTGTACTCCAAGGCCAAATTTGCCTGTTACTCCAGGTATCTGTTATAATGATCTTATAATGATATTCTAATAGATGATCTTATAATGATCATATAATTATCAAATAGAAAATTTTTATTACTATTTATTTTGAGGTAGAACCATTGCAGATATATAAACATGGATGAATTTAAAACTATAGAAAATTAAAAAATAAAAAAAAATAAAACTATAGAAAATAATCCTGTTAAGAGATTTGAATGCACCACCAAGTTGATTAACCCGGGGAGTAAAACTCACCTTTCCTTAAAGACATTTTAGGCTCAGACTTCTCACCTTTTAAAAATAAATAAAACACAAAGAAAAAACTTCCAGACACCACTATCCTGAATTCTAGGTTCATCCCAAGCCATTATGGTTAATAGTATCTATATCTTAAAATTATACCTCAAATATTTTTATTTTGTTAAAATCTAATAATAGAGCTACAACTTTTTGGTCAAACTGTATAAAACTGAATGTTGTTACCTCTGTATGAGAAAAAGCCAAATAAACAATTTATAACTTCTCTTGAAATCATAAGGGAACTGAATTTTCAAACAGTGACATAAGCTAAATTGGAGAGGAACAAGTCCCCTCAAAGAAAAACAGGACAGACTAACTGTATTAAACTGCAACAGAGAATGGGAGCAAGAGTAATCATGCTGTCTGCAATAAAAGTGGAGAAACACGACCATCAAAAATTAACTAAAATGTCAACCAGAAAATTCATCTAAAATGTTATAATATTGATACCTATATACACTCTTTTATATTTATGCTGTCCAGTTACAAGAACACTCATATCAATACTCTTTGCAAAAGTGATGCTGTTTTACCTAAAAACCAATAGTGTCCATCCATAGGAGAGTGGCAAAATAAAGTATAAGTCAGTTCACTTCTAAACAATTGGAAAACTATGACCTATTGGTACATGCATCAAGAATCATGAATCTCAGTCACATAATATTAAATATCAAAACAAATCATAAAAATACATGCAATATATTTTTGTTTGTTTTCTTCCAGTGTTATTGAGATATAACTGACATACAACAGTGAATAAGTTTCAGGAGTAGAGTACAGCATAATGATTTTACTTACATACATTACATGTGAAACAATAATAATAGTAAGTTTAATGAACATTATCATTGGCTTAAAGCCCAACATTCAGAAAAATAAGATCATGGCATCTGGTCCCATCACTTCATGGGAAACAGATGGGGAAACAGTGGCTGACTTTATTTTTTGGGCTCCCAAATCACTGCAGATGGTGATTGCAGCCATGAAATTAAAAGATGCTTACTCCTTGGATGGAAAGTTATGACCAACCTAGACAGCATATTAAAAAGCAGAGACATTACTTTGTCAACAACGATCCGTCTAGTCAAGGCTATGGTTTTTCCAGTAATCATGTATGGATGTGAAAGTTGGACTATAAAGAAAGCTGAGTGCCGAAGAATTGATGCTTTTGAACTGTGGTGTTTGGAGAAGACTCTTGAGAATCCCTTGGACTGCAAGGAGATCCAACAAGTCCATCCTAAAGGAGATCTGTCCTGAGTGTTCATTGGAAGGACTGACGTTGAAGCTGAAACTCCAATACTTTGTCTACCTGGTGTGAAGAGCTGACTCATTGGAAAAGACCCTGATGCTGGGAAAGATTGAGGGCAGGAGGAGAAGGGGATGACAGAGGATGAGATGGTTGGATGACATCACCGACTCAGTGGACATGGGTTTGGGTAGACTCTGGCATTTGGTGATGGGGTGCTGCGGTTCACAGGGATCACAAAGAGTCGGACACAACTGAGCAACTGAACTGAACTGATCATCTTATATAAATACAAAATAAAATGTTTTCCTTGTGGTGAGAACTTTTAGGGTTTATTCTGATAATAACTTTTCTGTATAAGATACAGGGGTGTTAATTATATTACATCACTAGTGTTTCTTTATCTGGTAACTGCAAGTCTGTTCTTTTGGGCAACTAAACATGTATTTTGAGGTTTCATATCACATCCAGTTCCCCTTCCCCTCATTCCCTACCTCTGGTAACCACTCTATGAGCTGGTTGGTTGGTTGGTTTCTGAAGTATAACTGGTCTACAGCACTGTCTTAGTTCCTGGTGCACAACATAGTGATTCAACATTTCCCTACCTTACAAACTGATCATTGTAAGTCTGATTACCACTGGTCATGGTACAAAGATATCACATTATTATTGAGTATATTTCCCATACTATGTATCTCAACCCAATGACTCATTTATTTTGTAACTGGAAGTTTGTACTTCTTAATTTCCTCACCTGTTTCATTCTTCACCCATCTCCCCTCCCTTCTGCTATCTGTTAGTTCTCTGTTTTTGTCTTATTATATTTGTTCATTTGTTTTGCTTTTAGATTCCACATAAGTGAAATCATATGATATTTGTCTTTCTCTGTCTGACTTATTTATCCTAGCATAATGTCCATTAAGTTCATCCATGTTGTTACAAATAGCAAGATTTTATTCCTTTAGGCTAATATTGCATCCTGTGTGTGTGTGTATATATGTGTCTGTGTGTCATATAGTTAACATTTTATTCGTCTATCCATGGCCACTTAGATAGCTTGCATATCATGGTTATCATGGATAATGCTACAATGAACACAGAAATGCACATATCCTTTTAAATTACCATTTTATTTTTTTGAAGAAATACCCAGAGATCAAATTACTGGATCCTGTAGTAGTTATATTTTTAATATATTGAAGGAACTTCCTTTCTGTTTTTTGTTTTTCCATAATGGTTGCACTAATGTACGTTCTCTACAACATTGTGAAGAGGTTCCCTTTTCTCTACATTCTCGCCAACATTTGTTATTTATTGTCTTTTCTAATGCCGTCTGACAGGTGTGAGATGGTATCTCATTACGGTCTATATAATGCCATTTGAAAAAGTTCAAAAACCTACACATCTAATCCATATTTTGTTAAAAGATTTTTTTCCGTGCTAATTCTTTGACAAGGAGATGAAAATTAGAAATGCTTATGAATGGGAATATTTGGAATATATGGACTTCAAGGTATTTTGTAAAGATGCTCCTTCTTAGCTATTGAATCAGTACTTAGGGGCTATATAGTTATTTTGATTAATGAACGATTATTAGTTCTGAAGTATTAGCAATATTTCACTAATACTTTCTAAGTAATAACCTTTCATAAATGCATTTCATAATGATGTGATTTAAATGTTATTGAGAACAGGAAACACCAGAGAAGGTTAAAATGTACAGAAACAACTGTAATTATATGGGTGTTTTCAAAATTAAAGCTAAGTATATACAAAGGCCACAGCAGCAATGATAGATAGAAAGTTTCATAATGAAGTTAAGTGCCATTTCACATAGGGCTGCTGGAGGGTTCTTGGATAAGGGGACAGTTTGAACTGAGACCTCAACAAAATCTGAGACTGAATTAGATAAATGCAGGTAACTATGGGAAGAACATTAATAGTAAAAGGAAAGTCTCTTTGTAAAGGGGCTACCTGAAATGTTAATATTAATTTTGAATCACGATTGATGGGTATATGATTTTCTTCCTGGACAGAACCAGGTGTCAAGTGTTATGGAAGTAAAATTAAAATGGTGAAGAACAGAGAAATTGTAAAGGGAATTTGTCAATTTGTGGCTATTCAACTATCCTTTTTAGACAAGATTTAATCAACATAAACCTTTTTCTGCCACTATCCCAGAAAAGAGAAGGTATAGGCTACCCACTCCAGTATTCTTAGGCTTCCCTGTGGCTCAGCTGGTAAAGAATCCGCCTGCAGTACAGGAGATCTGGGTTTTGTCCCTAGGTTGGGAAGATTCCCTGGAGGAGGACATGGCAACCCACTTCAGTATCCTTGCCTGGAGAAATCCCATGGGTTGCAAAGAGTCAGACACGACTAAGCACCTTTCATTAATTTACTTTGGCCACGTGATATGAAGAACTGACTCATTGGAAAAGACACTGATGCTGGGAAAGATTGAAGGCAGGAGGAGAAGGGGATGACAGAGGATGAGATGGTTGGATGGCATCACCAACTCAATGGACATGAGTTTGAGCAAGCTCCAGGAGTTGGTGATGGACAGGGAAGCCCGGTGTGCTGCAGTCCATGGGATCACAAAGAGTAGGACATGAGCAACTGAACTGAAGTAAATGACTTGGTAAAACACATGCCTAGAGAATGGGGATAAGGGAGGGAGACCCTACAAAAAATAAAAGGGCTTATCAGTTTACTGAACTTCCTGCGCTAGTGAAAGTCTGGAGTATATTGGATTATCCCTTTCATACTGAAAGAAAAGTTGATGTCAAAAAGCAGCAAACATTTATTTGGCTTTTGGACTTTGTAGGAAATATCTACCTCGTTTGGCTAGGTATTTTGATGCAGTTATTTGGATAACTGAAAGGCTAACATCTTTGAAATGAGTGAAGAGTTGTGTAAAACCCTCAAGTATCCTTGACTGAATTGCAGTAAAGTATCTTAAGATTTGGGAGTAAAACCTCCTATGTTTGCCAAAGACTGGGAAAGTAGTTGTCAACAGAAATTGAATGCAAAACAGCTTTACAAGAAAAAAACCCAAAAGCTGATTATGGGATAGTGGTTTTTAAGGAGGACCAAATTGAAACAGGACGATAAAGAATCTGTTTTCAGTGTTGAATGTAGTGTGATTAAATTGCTATTTCATTTTGGAGTGCTGAGTATGGAAAACATACATAGAAGTGCAAAAGAGAAAAGTATGTTAATATACCACTGAACAGTATCCTAATCACTTTTCATTACAAGTTAACTAAATCAGTGCTATCTTATTCATGAAATAATAACACTTGTTAACTATTTTTATTTTTGACATTTTTGTGTTCCAAAAATGGCTATTCACATAATAGAGTAGAAATTGTACACGGTTTAAGAAACCAAGGTCCTAAAGCAAATATGACTGAAAAACTGAACCAAAGTAATGCAAAAGCAGCCAATAATAATAATAATAGTACTACTACCGCTAATGATGATGTGAATAGGATATCATTTGTCTAAGTAATGATTCTGGCACATAACCAAATCTACACTAAGGGGAATAAAATTATACATCATTAGTGTTGTCAATCTGTTTTGAGCTCTAGAGTCAATAGATTTTTTCCTATAGATAATTTTGACATTATTTCACCAAAGTAAGTTTGACATTCAAGATATTCTAAGTAATTTTCCACATCATTTGATTTATAACAATTTTTTTGCAGTGCATTCATTCAAACATGGAGTGACTCTTGAGTTTATATTAGTATCACAGTTAATGTGCCCGGTGCTATATTTACATCATTGAACAGAAATAATACTTGTCCTTGTGAAGCACAAGTATGCATAAGGAACATGATATTTGATGTTGACATTGGCATTACTTTTAAAACCAATTAAGATATAATAAACTTACATTTTAGACTCACACAAAATAGTAGCCCTGTAGTATATTTTTATCCTTGTATCTGCTTTGTAACTTCCTATTTTATATAGACTGCCTATATAAATGTTAAAAGCAGAAAATATATTTAAAGTAACCTTAAAAAGTTAAAGAAACTTGAAATGATTGTCAGTGCATACTAACACTAGGTTGATGTATAGTCCCAAATCAACCAGAGATGCATTTGATTATATATCTGTCAAGTATTTATACTGTATGTAATTACATAAAATAATGTCTGGAAGTATATTAAAAAAAAAAAACTGATAACATAGGTTAGCCTGGATAAGGGGTTGGCGGATTAATAGAGCTAAAAAAAAAGTACTTCAGTATTACATCTATTTTCTAAAAATTTTATGATGAGAATGCATTAATATATTATTAATGTAATATCTGCATATTTCAAATGTTATTATTCCTATTGTTGAGAACATGCCTCATGCTGCTTGCCAGAAATTAAACAGTTAACCAGAGCTTGTCTGCTGAAATGTGGATTCAGAACCATATATCTTTTTCATAAATGACCTAATATCAGGCAGAGGAATAAGGAATAACATATGTCTTCTAGA
This sequence comes from Budorcas taxicolor, assembly GCF_023091745.1. NCBI lineage: Eukaryota > Metazoa > Chordata > Mammalia > Artiodactyla > Bovidae > Budorcas > Budorcas taxicolor. The sequence continues at coordinate 32,452,042 of NC_068916.1, read as the reverse complement.
ATTTTCATCAAGGTAGTTTTCAGCCTAAGAACTTTAAATTTGTTGTCTTTTACATGGTCTTCAATTGGACTAAATTGCAGATCAATTTAAAACAAGTCCAAATAAAATCGACTTATCTCAGCTACCAAATGGACTAATATAGAGAAAGCTATTAGTGACAGAGTCTTAGTAGAGTCACCAAAAATCCTATTTAAAAATTGCTTGTTTCAATATGCAGTGTTCCATTTAATCAAATACAATTCCGAGCCAGAAATGTGGGCTTACTTATGTAAATCTGACTTATTCCACATAAATAAGATATATGTGGCCTAAGCTAGTTATTGACTCATGAGCCATTGTTGGCTTTCTCTAAATTTATTTAAAATGAATATTGAATAAAAGTACCAAGAAATGTATTATTTATTTAAAGAATTACTAGGATTTGACACAAATTCATGCCTTTGAAATTGACTAAGCTGTTAAAATTGAGGGATTTAACATTTAAAAAAATACATTTGTCTTAGTGCATGTTCCATAATCTTTTTTCTTGAAATAAAAAATGTGTTAGAAAATTGAGGATTTGAAGATTCAGTGTTCCAAGGATTTGATACAAATTGGAAGAGCAATAAAAAGAAAGTGACAGTGTTAGTCATTCTGCTGTGTCCAACTCTTTGTGACCCCATGGACTGTAGCCTACCAGGTTCCTTTGTTCATGGAATTCTACAGACAAGAATCCTAGATGTGCCTGCGTGTGTGCGTCTGCTGTCTATCTGCTAATTCACTGCATTTGTTTGCTAACTATGAGTTTGACCAACTCTTCAATACTCTCGTGTCCTCTGTCCTCTCCCTCCAGACTCACAAACCTCCTTCCAGTTCCTTATGAGTGCTAAACACAACTCAACTAGATTGCTGTCAGAGTTTACTCTCTGTCTTGCTGCTGCTGCTGCTAAGTCACTTCAGTCGTGTACGACTGTGTGCGACCCATAGACGGCAACCCATCAGGTTCCCCAGTCCTTGGGATTCTCCAGGCAAGAATACTGGAGTGGGTTGCCATTTCCTTCTCCAATGCATGAAAGTGAAAAGTGAAAGTGAAGTCGCTCAGTTGAGTCCGACTCTTAGCGACCCATGGACTGTAGCCTACCAGGCTCCTCCATCCATGGGATTTTCCAGACAAGAGTACTGGAGTGGGGTGCCATCGCCTTCTCCGTCTGTCTTGCTAACTTCCTTCTTTTATCTCTACTCAAAGAACACCTATCAGGCAGTCTTCCCTAACAACTGATAAAAGAGTTAATGACACACCTCAATCTAATCAACACTTCGCCACCTCCCCAAGACAACAGTCACCTCCATCACCACTAGCTTCTCTGCCTTCTCCACCATCCCAACTTCACCCCCGACACAGCCTTACTGCCACCATTAACATCATCATGACTGCATCGCCTTTTTGCAAACTTTTTCTCATGGTACATATCACCAGGTCATATGGCATATATTTATTTATTTAATTTCTGTTTTTTCCCACTAGAATGTAAGTTCTTTAACAGCTTTGGTTCGTGGCTATATCTCCAGTGTCAGGTAGATGGTGAAGCTTGGAATTTATAAGGTGTCCAATATATATTTACAGATTGAATAAACAAATAATGTAAAATTTATTTATTTTTGTCCTTATAAAAAGTGACCTTTTAAAATACCATCTTCTATTCAATTTATATGGGCTTCCCTGGGTGGCTCAGATGATAAAGCATCTATCTGCAATGCAGGAGACTGGGGTTCAATCCCTAGGTTGGGAAGATCTCCTGCAGAAGGGATTGGCTACCCACTCCAGTATTATTGCCTGCAGAATTCCATGGACGGAGGAGACTGGTGAGCTACAGTCTTGGGGTTGTAAAGAGTCAGACATAACTAAGCAACTAACACGCATGCATTCAGTTTATGTATTTCCCTTTGACAGTGTGTGATTATGTTATAGTATGAATCTATCTAAATTCTCTCTTAATGCCATTTGTATTTTGTCTTTTCCAGAAGTATTAGCATATCTTTTTGCTTCTTGAAATTTTATGTGTGTGTGTGCTCAGTTGTATCCGACAGGCTTCTCTGTCCATGGGATTTCCTAGGCAAGAATACTGGAGTGGGTTTCCATTTCCTTCTCCAGAGATCTTCCTGACCCGGGGATTGAGCTCACATCTCCTACGTCTCCTGCATTGCAGGCAGATTCTTTACCTGCTGAGACACTGGGGAAGTCTATGAAATTTTATAGCCTATCTCAATGAATTGCAGAGAAAAATTTTACTTCTTTGTTAATCATTGTCAAAGTTACTGAGTAATTTTTATATACTTTGCCTCCTTAAAACTGAGATTTATTTAGTCAGTTTCTTATAACAGTTGCAACTATATGGAATTCAGAAGTTTATTAGGAAAAATAGATATTTGAAACACTTTATAATTTGGGTGTTTTATTTTCTGTTTTCTAATTGATACAGAGAACACAGGGACATTAATCTTTTTTTTCTGTTAACTTTTTTGCTTTTAATTTATTTTTAATTGAAGGGTAATTGCTTTAAATATTGTGTTGGTTTCTGCCATACATCGACATGAATTAGCCACGGGTATACATATGTCCCTTCCCTACTGAACCTGCCTCCCAAGTCCAACCCCCCACCCCATCCTATCTCTCTAGGTGATCACAGAGCCCCAGTTTGGGTTTCAGTTCCCTGAGTCATATAGCAAATTCCCACTATCTATTTTACATATGGTAAATATATATATATGTTTCCATGATACTCCATTCATCCCACCTTCTCCCCCAACACCAAACCCATGTACAAGACAGTAATCTTAATTTTAGAAACTTTGTGAAAAATATTTGAATTATTTTTAATTTGTTAGATATACTCATCTTCTTTTCTGTGTTTTCTAGATTTGGGGGTCACACTTAAAAAAGATCATGCCCACTCATAGATTTAAATCATAACAACTACATCTTTATATTTCTCCTCTATCATCTTTTATATTCCTCTCTTTCTCACTAGCCTTCTAATTTACATTTAAATCAGCTTCTGTATTTATTCTAGTACAAGATGTGAGATAAATTTACTTTTCCCAAATATCTATCCCATTAGTACAAAACTCTTCATGGAATTATCATTGTTTTTCTACACTATGTAACTATTATTGTTACACTATGTAGCTATTATTTTCCTATCCTTTCTGTCCAGGTGACAGTCACCTCTAATAACGGTGATGAAAGTGAAAGTGTTAATCATCAGTCGTGTCCAACTCTTTGCAGCCCCATGAACTGTAGCCCACCAGGCTCCTCTGTCCATGGAATTTTGTGGGCAAGAATACTGGAGTGGTTAGCCGTTTCTTTCCCTAATGAATCTTTCCCACCTGGGGCTTGAATCCAGGTCTCTTGCATTACACGCAGATTCTTTACAATCTGAGCCACCAGGAAAGCCCGTAATAATGGTGGAGTTCCAGTTCCACTTACATTTCAATTCCAAACTTACACTTATGTTTTGCTTATTTTACTTATGTCTCATATCTAACAGCAATGTCTGAACACTAGTTTACATACTTATGTCTTTATCCTAGTTTTAAAGGGAAGCTCTAATGTTTCTTCATTAAACATGATATTTATTGTACATTTCTTTACTGTGTGGTGTCCCTCTTCACTCAAATATCTTTTGATGAGCAGAAGAAGATTTAAATAACTTGTTTAACAGGCTTTACATAACAACCATTCAGTGACTGCACCATACCATTGTTTTTTAGAAGTACAAATAATAATTACAAATACTGACTATATAGTAGAGAATAGAGAAAGCTTGAACATATTTCAAGTAACTAGACTGATAGCATTTCATTTGGCCTCAGTAGAAGGGGTGAAAAATCAGTGTAAAAACGATAATTTTAAAACCCCCAAATGTTAGCAAATGAAACAGTACACTTCTAAATAATCCATTACTTTTTAATGATATCACAATAGAAACTAGAAGATGTTTTAAACTGACTGGTAATGAATTTGTGGCATATATGAATTTGTGAGAGTCAGCTAAATAGTTCTTGGAGGCAAGTGCATATATATAGAGAGATTTGATTTGATTCTCATCAGTTTACTCTAGCTACATGAATGTTATCAAGCCATTGAAAGTTTTTATGCTTCAATTTTATCACTTTAAACAGAGCAACTGTTTATCTCATGAACTGGTTATAAAGATTATAGAAGAGGAATCTATACAAAAATGTTTTATAAAGGAAAACACAGATATAATAACAGACATAAATAGAATAACATAAATAAAGTTTGAGATGCCCAAACTTTTCATTTATCATTTTGAAGTGACAAAAGTAGGAATAGTAGCTTTATAAATCTGAAGTCCTTACTATACCAAGGTAGTAAGGCTTACTGAAGTCATTTTGTTGTTATTTGTGTCTGACTTTTATTTAAGACTCCAATAAATACATAGTTAAAGTACTTTGTCCCATGAATATTATGAAAGATGTAGTTCATTACCAAAAGGATCTATTACTTTGAAATCTTTATGAATATTGCAATAGACTTTGAGTTTTATTTGAATTTTATTTATTTATTCTCCCTACTGCAGTAACTACATTCTGCCCAAGTAAATACACTGGTGCTTTAAAAGTAGATTCGATAAGTCAATGAAAAAATAGTGACCACTAGCCCACATCAAGTTGAGAAAACAGGAACTCATCATCTCCATATGATATAAAACTCTGTGAAAAGAAGAATTCAATGGGTCTTAGCTAAAGTAGTAAAAACAACATGGATGTAGTTCATATAACCAAGCTACAACTTTTAAAACCAGCACAAGAAAAATAGAGCAGGGCATTCAATTTCATTAACAGGAAATTCATTTTTAAGTCAAAGTAAATAATATAATCATTATAATATAGACATGGGTCAGTACAGTTGACTGTGTAAGAAATTGGCTAGTTATTTCAAAGGGCTTTGACATTTTAAAAGTATAATATTTATCTTGAACCTGATTAAAATCATAAAGATATCAAAATTCAAAGAAGGAAATCAAATGCCTTCTTTGGGGAAAGGAAGTTTGAGAGTCAATAACTCAAATATTTTCTTTATTTATAAGAAGTGAAATTTGGTCTTTCATTTTTCTTCCCATATAACATAGCAATATAGCAACTTTTGCCAAGCAAGAAAGATAAACATTTGGGTTACTTTGAGTAAGCCTTTTTCTTTATTTTTCATCTTAAAGGCAGCCATGCTTTTCATTTCGCTATAGTTCTGAAAGTATTTCACTGTACTTTCTACATCCATCTCTCGATTCAGCTTCATTAAATAATTTTATTTTATCTAAAATTCATTTTGCTTATATTCCAAGAAACTTTATGCTTTAATTTATTTGACTTTATATTTTAAGATACAGCTTTAATATTCTCTGACTCTAATCTGAGTTCTTATTTAAATATGAAAATAATGTTTTTCACATTTAAATATTTTCATTTTGATTATATGATTGATTTTTATTTATATGTAATGATTTCTTTTCCTATTACTTTTATAGGAAATATAAAAATATATTTGCTCCCAATGTCTGTATCATCTATGTCTATATCTATTTATCTAACTATATGCATATGTTAAATGGACCTTAATGGTCATTACATAACTCTTGGAGAAGAGCATTTTGTTTTGTCTCTCTTGAGAATACAGAAACACTTTTAAATTCATATTTCTTGTTCTTTTTGAGAGAGCTACCCTATGCCAATCTCTGTATTTAGATTATGGTCAGTCCTCAAAATTTTAGATAGTTACTAAGCTAATCAAACAGATGTGAAAACTGAAGACAACAGAGTCTAGGTGATTTGCCAAAGCCAGCTTGTTACAGAACAATGGAATCAGAATTGGAACCAGTTATTATGCAAGGGTTTTATTTGTTTTTTTGTTTCACTGTATGTAACAGGTTTCCTGTGATGAGAAAGTTAAAGATCTAGTCATAGCACTTTTGCAGTTTGTGTGTGTGTGTGTGTGTGTGTGTGTGTGTGTGTGTGTGTAGTTTTGATCTGGTGATGTTTCCTCTTTCTATTTTCCCTATTATTTAAAATGTCAATAATCTGACAAGTGAGTGAATAGTATTTTGTTAGTTGAATGGGGTTTATACACGTTAAGAATTTTTCAAATTAACACCCATTAGTTGGAGCACAGGGTGCTAGATAGTAAGCCTCATTTTAAATCTGAAATTTGTTGCCTAGTACTTAATTTAGAGATATTATGGAGTTTAAATAGCTGATAAATATAAAACACTTGGTGGTGTCCTCGGCAGACAGCAACAAACAACAGCAGTCTTGCAAAATGCCATTTTACAAAGCAGTGGGTACACTCTATGTTATAACTTGGATATCAGGACATCCTATAATAGAGTTTTCTCTGGATGGAAATATAAAGGGAACATGTGAAGCATAGAGAAGTGGCTATGTTCATTTTACCTTGATTTTGCTATAGCTGTGTAATGTGTCTAAACAATGTCTTGCCAAACCAGAAGCCAAAAGCTAAAGGCATATAATTTTCTGAATCTTTTAGTACTTGGTAGTTAAAGAATATGATAGAAGGGACAGCTTAATGAAGCCTGCTGCAGCACATTTACCCTATAATTAGGGTGAATCTGGCAGATCGATCACCTATATATGACTCTTGGAAAAGTTGATCAGATCACAATTTCTCAAGAAACTCTTTCGTGTTAAATTTTTTCAGGATTGTGCAGAATTGGACATGGCTTAGCAACTGAACAATAAACAATAGCAGTCAAACTCATATCTAAATTACTTTCCATTTGTTTTATATGTGTATTCCTTTTAATGCAAACCATAAATTCTATAGAAAGTAGTTTTCAGTTTGACTCAATAAGTCACATAAACTTTATAAAATCATTCAACATTTATTGACTGCCTGAAAAGTATCTTGTAGCCAACTTTAAATAAGTATACTGTCATTTTATTTATGCCATGGAACTGGAATAATCAGAGATTTATCACAGGATGATATAAATTCTTGAATAACTGAAAATTTTCTCAATAATTCAAAAGAACTAGAAAAAATTTTTTTAGAAAGCAACTTGAAATACTTCTTGACCATCTGGTAAATAATGTGCCAGTTGAAATAATTTTTAAGCTTTCAGAGACAATAAAGAATTAGGCCTTCCCCTAAATTAATAAAATATAAGAGAAACATCATCTGTTTGTAGCACATAATTAAACTATAATCCAAAGGCATACATAATAAAAGTCTGTTCCAGCAAATGCAGTCTTTTTTTTTTTAAGTAATCACTAAATTGTGGCTTTGGAACAAGCAACAGACAAATCCATGTCCAATTTTCTAGAATTAGTCTTTGCCAAAGTTTAGTTTTTCTTCAGTGATCTGTTTAAAACAATCACTATACTTTCCAAAATATAGTCTCTGGACATATTATAAGACAGTTCTGGTGGAAGCTGTGTGAGTAAGTTAATAAGATAAGGTTCTCGATAATTCTGAATATATCTTTAAAGAAACAAGTGGTAAAAGTGTTTAGAGAATAAAAAGAGGGAGAAAAAAGATGAAAGTCTCACTCTTTTGTTAAGTGAAATAAACAAGCTTTGTCTCAGAAGCTTTCTACGAAAGTGCTAGAGATAGATGATTTATACAATTTTCACAATGATTTTCTAAACAATTAGACCATTATAAGCTCCATTTTTTTTTTTTTTTTTTTAATTTTATTTTTATTTTTTTTTAATTTTAAAATCTTTAATTCTTACATGTGTTCCCAAACATGTTATGGGGAGGGAGGTGGGAGGGGGGTTCATGTTTTTGTTTTTTTTTGCAAAGTGTTCTGTGCTAGTGTAGGTGGAAGTTTTCCCATTTGTTTATAAGTTTGGAGAGTTCAATTAAGGGGTCTATTATTGATTGTTCCTTTGTAACATATGCAGGGTACCTGAAAAGTTTAGAAAAACTTTCTCCTATAGTGCCTATTAAAGATATTTGTGAATGCCAGCCTTGGTGATGGTGTGGTGGGTGTGAGTGGGATGTATGCTTTGTGTAAGGCTAGGATTTAAGTGATGCCCTGTGTCAAACAATTTTACTTTGATTTCCTCATCATCTGTTTGATACAGAATTTAATGTCTTAATTAAATTTTATACCAAGTATTTTGTATTGTTCTAATCTTCTACTAGGTTTATCCATCCAGGAAATATCTACTGCATATTTCATACATTTGATGTGAACTAAGTATAAGTAAGGTAAAATATTGTCAACACCTTTCCCTGATGGTTGTAAGAGAAACTGCTATATTTATAAACAATATATTCTTCTATATTACATAACAAAATCATTGCCGTCCTTGAAAACAAGACACAAATCATATTAATCTATACAAGAGGAAGTCTTCCAGATAAATATGTGGATCTTATAAGAACCATTAGAAACAGTAAAGAACAATAGAAACTTGCAATTATTTCCATTCAGTTGAATGATATAAGGAATGCACTCATCTTCTCCTGCTAGAACTCCAAAATTACAACTCGCTGCTGAACAACTATTGACAGGAAAATGTTGGATCACCCCAAAAAAAGATACTCCATTTCTAAGAGCAAATGAGAAACCCCAGCAAGATGGTAGGAGGGGTGGAATTGTGTTTAGAATCAAACCCCATACCCACCAGAGATGCTTGGAGGGTTCAAGCAAACCTTGTGTGCACCGGGACCCAGAGACCCCACAGAGACTGAGCAGAACTGTGGCAGAGGGGCTCCTTTGGAGGTACGGGCCAGCAGTGGAATGCCACAGGGTCAGGGACTCTGGGTGCGGCAGACCTGCATATGGCATAAGCCCTCTTGGAAGAGGTCGCCATTAACCCCACCATAGAGCCACCAGAATTTACACAGGGTTGGGGAAACAGACTCTTGGAGGTGCAAACAAAACCTTGTTCATACCAAAACCCAGGAGAAAAGAGCAGTTTCTCCACAACAGACTGACCCAGACTTGCCTGTGAGTGTCCAGGAGTCTCTGGTGGAAGCATGCGTAGGTGGTGGCCTGCTGAAGTGTCCTAGGCACTGAGTGCAGCAGTGCATGCATGGGACCTTTTGAAGGACCTTATCTTCCTTGGCCTCAGGTCAAACAACAGGGAGGGAACACAACCCTGTCCACCAAGAGAAAATTGGATTAAACATTTACTGAGCATGGCCCTGCCCATCAGAACAAGACCCAGTTTCCCCCTCAAACAGTCTCTCCCGTCAGGAAGCTTCCATAAGCATCTTATCCTTATCCATCAGAAGGAGATGCCATAATCACAGAAAACTAACCAAATGGATCACATGGACCACAGCCTTGTTTAACTCAATGAAACTACAAGACATGTCATGTAGGGCCACTCAAGACAGATGGGTCATGGTGGAGAATTCTGACAAAATGTGGTCCACTGGAGAAGGGAATGGCAAACCACTTCAGTATTGTTGCCTTGAGAACCCCATGAACAGTATGAAAAGGGAAAATGATAGGATACTGAAAGATAAACTCCCCAGGTCGGTAGGTACTCAATATGTTACTGGAGATCAGTGGAGAAATAACTCTAGAAAGAACGAAGAGATGGAGCCAAAGCAAAAACACCCAGTTGTGGATGTGACTGGTGATGGAAGTAAAGTCTGATGCTATAAAGAGCAATATTACATAGGAACCTGGAATGTTAGGTCCATGAATCAGGGCAAACTGGAAGTGATCAAATAGGAGATGGCAAGAGTGAACATCAACATTTTAGGAATCAGTGAACTAAAATGGACTGGAATGGGTGAATTCAACTCAGATGACCATTAGGAATCCCTTAGAAGGAATGGAGTAGCCATAATAGTCAACAAAAGAGTCCGAAATGCAGTACTTGGATGCAATCTCAAAAACGACAGAATGATCTCTGTTCGTTTCCGAGGCAAACCATGCAATATCACAGTAATCCAAGTCTGTGGACTGCCCCGACCAGTAATACTGAAGAGGCTGAATTTGAATGGTTCATAGACTTCCCTGGTGGCTCAGACGGTAAAGCATCTGCCTACAATGCGGGAAACCTGGGTTCAATCCCTGGGTCGGGAAGATCTCCTGGAGAAGGAAATGGCAACCCACTCCAGTATTCTTGCCTGGAAAATCCCATGGATGGAGGAGCCTGGTAGGCTACAGTTCATGGGGTAGCAAAGAGTCGGACACGACTGACTTCACTCACTCACTCACTCATGAAGACCTACAAGACTTCTAGAATTCACACCCAAAAAAGATGTCCTTTTCATTATAGGGGACTGGAATGCAAAAGTGGGAAGTCAAGAGCTGCCTGGAGTAATAGGCAAATTTGGCCTTGGAGTACACAACAAAGCAGGGCAAAGGCTAACAGAGTTTTGCCGAGAGAAAAAACTGGTCATAGCAAACACCCTCTTCCAACAACACAAGAGATGACTCTACACATGGACATCATCAGATGGTCAACATCGAAATCAGATTGATTATATTCTTTGCAGCCAAATGTGGAGAAGCTCTATACAGGCATCAAAAACAAGACTGGAAGCTGACTGTGGCTCAGATGATGAACTCCTTATTGCCAAATTCAGGCTTAAGTTGAAGAAAGTAGGGAAAACCACTAGACCATTCAGATATGACCTAAATCATTTCCCTTACGACTATACAGTGAAAGTAACAAATAGATTCAAGGGATAAGATCTGATAGACAGAGTGCCTGAAGAACTAAGGACAGAGGTTTGTGACACTGTACAGGAGGCAGATCTCAAGACCATCCCCAATAAAAAGAAATGCTAAAAGGCAAAATGGTTGTCTGAGGAGGCCTTGCAAACAGCTATGAAAAGAAGAGAAGCAAAAGGCCAATGAGAAAAAGAAAGATATACCCATTTAAATGTAGAGTTCCAAAGAAGAACAAGGAGAGATAAGAAGGCCTTCCTCAGTGATCAGTGCAAAGAAATAGAGGAAAACAAGAGAATGGGAAAGACTAGAGATCTCTTCAAGAAAATTAGAGATACCAAGGGAATATTCATGCAAAGATGAGCACAAAAAAGGACAGAAGTGGTATGGACCTAACAGAAGCAGATGTTAAAGAAGAGGTGGCAAGAATATACAGAAGAACTTTCCAAAAAGATCTTCATGACCCAGATAACCACAATGATATGATCACTCACCTAGAGCCAGACATCCTAGAATGAAGTCAAGCGGGCCTTAGGAAGTGTCACTACGAACAAAGCTAGTGGAGTTCATGGAATTCCAGTTGAGCTACTTCAAATCCTAAAAGATGATGCTGTGAAAGTGTTGCACTCAATATGCTAGCAAATTGGAAAACTCAGGAGTAGCCACAGGACTGGAAATGGTCAGTTTTCATTCCAATCCCCAAGAAAGGCAATGCCAAAGAATGCTTAACCTACCACACAATTGCATTCATCTCACAAGCTAGCAAAGTAGTGCTCAAAATTCTCCAAACCAGGCTTCAGCAGTATGTAAACCGTGAACTTCCAGATGTTCAAGCTGGATTTAGAAAAGGCAGAGGCACCAGAGATCCAATTACCAACATCTGTTGGATCATCAAAAAAGCAAGAGATTTCCAGAGATACATCTACTTCTGTTTTATTGACTATGCCAAAACCTTTGACTGTGTGGATCACAAAAAACTGTGGAAAATTCTTCAAGAGATGGGAGTACACATCACCTTACCTGCCTGCTGAGAAATCTGTATGCAGGTCAAGAAGCAACAGTTAGAACTGGACATGGAACAACAGACTGGTTCCAAATAAGGAAAGGAGTATGTCAAGTCTGTATATTGTCACTTAAGTTATATGCAGAGCACCTCATGCAAAATACTGGGCTGAATGAAGCACAAACTAGAATCAAGATTGCTGGGAGAAATATCAATAACCTAAGATATGCAGATGGCATCACCCTTATGGCAGAAAGTGAAGAAGAACTAAAGAGCCTCTTGATGAAATTGAAAGAGGAGAGTAAAAAAGTTGGCTTAAAGCTCAACATTCTGAAAACTAAGATCATGGCATCTGGTCCTATCACTTCATGACAAGTAGATGGGTAAATAATGGAAACAGTGAGAGACTTTCTTTTATGGGGCTCCACAGTCGCTGCAGATGGTGACTGGAGCCATGATATTAAAAGACACTTGCTCCTTGGAATAAAAGCTATGACCAACCTAGACAGCATATTCAAAAGCAGAGACATTATTTTGCCAACAAAGGTCCAGCTAGTCAAAGCTATGGTTTTTCCAGTAGTCATGCATGGATGGGAGAGTTGGACTATAAAGAAAGCTGAGGGCCAAAGAATTGATGCTTTTGAACTGTGGTGTTGGAGAAGACTCTTGAGAGTCCCTTGGACTGTAAGAAGATCCAACCAGCCCATTCTAAAGGAAATCAGGCCTGAATACTCATTGGAAGGACCGATGTTGAAGCTGAAACTTCAATCCTTTGGCCACCTGATGGGAAGAACTGACTCATTGGGAAAGACCCTCATGCTGGGAAAGACTGAAGTCAGGAGGAGAAGGGGATGACAGAGGATGAGATGGTTGAATGGCATCACTGACTCTATGGACATGATTTTGAGTAAACTCTGAGAATTGATGATAAACAGGGAAGCCCAGCATGCTGCAGTACCTGGGATCATAAAGAGTCAGACACGACTGACTGAGTGAACTGACCTGGACTGTATGATATAATATTACAGTTTTCTTTTCTTTTTTTATTGGAATATAACTGCTCTACAATATTGTATTTGTTTCTCTTGTACTACTGTATGAATCAGCTCTGGGTATACTATATCCACTCCCTCCTGAACCCCTCTCACCCATTCCACCCTTCTCTCTGTGTTATAACACAGCACTGAGCTGAGCTCCTTGCACTATAAAGCAGCTTCCCACTAGCTATCTAATTTACACATGGTAGTGTTACTATGTCGTTGCTACTCTCCTAGTTTGTCCCACCCTCCCTTTCACCCCCTGTTTGGACATGTTTGTTCTCTACATCTGTGTCTTTATTCCTGCCCTGCAAATAGGTTCATCTGTGCCATTTTCCTACATATAACATATATGCATAAATATACAATATTTGTTTTTCTGACTTCTCTCTGTGTGATAGACTCTAGGTCCACCCACATCTCTACAACTAACCCAATTTCATTCCTCGTTATGGCTGAGTAATATTCCATTGTATGTATGTATATGCCATATCGTTTTTATCCACTCACCTGTGTTTGGACATTTAGGTTGTTTCTGTGTCCTGGCTATTGTTAACAGTGCTGAAGTGAACCCTGGGTACATGGGTCCTTTTGAATTATGTTTTTCTCACGGTATATGCCCAGTAGTGGGGTCATGAGATAGACATGATCTTAATAAAATATAGAAATAAATTCTGTTAGTGTACAGCTCTTCAACATAAGACTTAGTAGCATAGCAAATAGTAAACACTTATAGTAATTATGCACTATGTAGTAGCTTCTAGATACTATCACTGTTCATCGCAGGGCCAACTGTATATTATTAAAGGTACAGTAATTGCTAATATTGTAATTAGTACTTATTTCAAACACACTAAATTGTATATCAAAGTGATTATAATGTATTTTGCCTTATTAACTTTATATTTGTTAGTAGTACTGAAGTAGTATTATTAAGTAAAATTTCTTTTTGTTTAATGCTTTAGTCTTATGTTTTACTGCTTTTTCAGAATGCAGCTGAGGAAGTATATTACTGATAGTGTTCTTGAAATTGCTTTGCCCTCTCCAAACACTCCTCGAACTTTGACAATATTACATTTAAGAAATAGAGAACACCTATAATAAGACACTCTGTATAATGACGGTTTTAAAATTAGGGGTTTGAATGCCTAGCCTGAATCTCTGGACAAACAATATACACAGTCAATGTATAAAATTCAAGCACTTCATGTATATTAACTGTAATCATGAATATATGCATGTTGTGTTGGTCTGCTTTTTTTTAAAATCAAGACTGTCTTTTTCCCCCTTATATCTCTCCAAGTTAATTTCATTTCTAAGAAAAAGTATACTAACAGGAGTTGAGCTCTATTATGATAATTGGTTTGGTTTTACTGCGTGGGCACTGTGAGCAGCTGGAGGCCCAGCATAAGAGCTTCTGTAGATGATGCTAAACTACATCTTATAGCTTTGAGCACATGCATATTTTTCCATCCTCTTTCTTTCACGATAACATGATCTAAATGTAAGCCAAAAATGACATAAATGAAAATCACAATTAAAAGAAAAATTAGAGTCCAGAATGAGGTTTAAACAATCAGAATTCTGATTCAATTAAGATAACAGATATCATTGCCCAAAGCTTTGGCATTATTCTATATATAGATTTTGTTTCACAAATAAGAGGACAATTTGGATAGTGTAATCATCTGAAACTGTGCTAACTGTGAGAAAAGAGCAACCCATGAATTCATCCGTCATGGAAAAGTTAGTAAGGTCATGATGAGAATGTATTACAGGAAAAGAACCCTGAAATTTAAACTGACATTTCTCAATCTATACTCTGTGGGAAAAATATTTACTTAATAAAAGGATGGAGTATAAATTTACAAAATATATAAGGAAAAAGAATTAAAAGAAGATCCAGGACCATGAACTAGACAAAGAATTTCTGAACACACACAAAAAGGTTATGTAATAAGTACTTACGAGTGTGTGAGAGTGTGTGTGTGTGTGTGTGAGAGAGTCTCAGCTGTGTCCAGTTCTTTGCGATCCCATGAACTGTACCCCTAGTAGGCTTCTCTGTCCATGGGATTTATCAGGCAAAAATGCTAGAGTGAGTTGCCATGTCCTTCTCCAGGGCAGCTTCCCAACCCAGGAATCAACCCAGGTCTCCTGCATTGCTGAAAGATTCTTTACTGTCTGAGCGACCAGAGAAGCTCCTTTTTGTATGGTTACACTTTATTCAAAGTAAGAAACTGTTCATTTAAGAATGCCACCTACTAAATAAGAAATAAGATACCTGTGGAGGGAAGATACTTACAATAAATACATTTTGACAGTTTCTTTTTGTTTGTTTTATTCTGTGAAAAATCTTTTAAGTTTAATTAGGTTCCATTTGTTTACTTTTGCCTTTTTTTTTTTTTGCCTTTGAAGACACATCCAAAAAGAAACTATGTGAAACAGTGTTCTGCCTATGTTCACTTCTAGAAATTTTAGTGTTTCAGGTCTTACATTTAGACATTTAATCAATTTTTAGTTTATTTTTTTATGTGGTGTGAAATAATTTTCTAATCTCATTGTTTTACACATAGCTTTCCAGTTTTCCCCACTTCATTTATTGAAGAAACTATTTTTTCTCCATTGTATATTCTTGCCTTGTTTGTCACAAATAGACAGTGAACACATGGTTTTATTTCTGGGCTGTCCTTTTTCATTGATCTGTTGGTCTTGTTTGTGTCAGTAATATGCTATTTTGATTACTGTAGCTTTGTAGTATAGTCTGAAGTCAGGGAGTATGATGGCTTCAATAACTTTTCTCAAGGTTGCTTTGGCAATTGCTTTTGTGGTGTCATAGAATTTTAAGATTGTTGTAGTTCTGTGGAAACTGTCATGATTATTGATAGGGGATGCATTAAATCTGTATATTGCTTTGGGTATATGAACATTTTAGCAATATTAATTCTTGTTACAATATTAATTCTTACAGTCAAACAACACATCACTCCATTTCTTTGGATCATTTTCAAATTCCTCCATCATTATTTTGTAGTTTTCAAGGTATAGGTCCTAATTGCTAGGTACTTTATTCCTTGATGAAATGGTTTCCTTGATTTCTATTTCTGTTACTTCATTGCTAACATGTGAAAAAACAACAGATTTCTGTATTCTAATCTTGTACACTGCCACTTTACTGAATTCATTTATTCTAATTCTTATTGGTGCAGTCTTTAGGATTTTCCATTTATAGTATCAAGTCACCTGCAAATACTGATAGGGTTATTTTTTTCCCTTCAAATTTGAGTACTTTTTTGTTTCTTTTCCTTGTCTGAGTTCAGTGGCTAGAATTTCCAATGATATGTTAAATACAAGTGTATACATACTTGTCTTATTCCTGATTTTAGAGGAAAGGCTTTCAGCTTTTCACCATCGAGTATGTTCATAACTGTGGGCTTGTAATAAAAAGGCCTTTATTGTGTTGATATGCTTCATCTTTACCAACTTTGATGACAGTTTTTGTCATGAATAAATGTTAAATTTTGTCAAATGCTTTTCCTGCATTTATTGAGATGATCATGTAATTATTATTTCTCCTCTTGTTAATGTGTATCTCATCAGTTTATTTAAGAATATTGAGTCATTATTGCATCCCTGAAATAAATCAAACTAGATCATGGTGTAGATTCTTTATATATATTTTTGAATTTAATTTGTTAATGTTTTGTTGAGGATATTTGCATTTATATTCTTTAGAGATAATGACAAAAACTTTTTTTGTAGTGTGATTGTCTGGTTTGGGTATCAGTGTAATGGTGGTATTATAGAATAAATTTGGGAATGTTTCCTTCTCATCAATTTTGTTGAATTGCTTCAGGATAGATATTAGCTATACATATGTTTGGTAGAATTCTCCTGTGATACCATCCGGTCATAGACTTTTGTTTTATAGGAGAATATTTATTATAAATTCAATTTCAGTACTAGTGATTGGTCTGTTCAGAGTGCCTATTTCTGCCTGATACAGTTTTGAAAGATTGTATTATGTTTTTCCAGAAATTTGCCCATTTCTTCTAGGTTGTTCATTTACTAGTATTTGACTGTTTTTAGTGTTCCCTTAAGATTTGTTATATCACTGTGATATCAGTTGTACATATACAAAGTATTAAAACTCATTGGTAAAAAAAAAAAAAGAAAAAAGAATGAAATTTTGTAATTTGCAAAATGTTGATGGACCTGGAAAGCATTATGCTTAGGGAAATATGTCAGACAAAGCAAACACTCTGTTATCACTTATGTTGTTATTGCTAAGTCGTGTCTGACTTTTGCAACTGCAGGGACTATAGCCTGCCAGGCTCCTCTGTCAATGGAATTTCCCAGGCAAGAATACTAGAGTGGGTCACCATTTCCTCCTCCAGTTATCACTTATACATGGAATCTAAACAACAAAACCAGTCAGTGTATATTACAAAACAGAAACACACTTACAGATATAGAGAACAAACCAGTGGCTGCTGGGACATTGAGAGATACAAACTACCATGTGCAAACAAAATAAGTAACAAGGGTATGCTGTACAGCACAGGGAAATGCATCTATTTTTTTTTTTTTTTTTGGTTAAAACTTTAAGTGCGATATTATGCTGCACACCTGAAACTAATACAGTAAATTATACTTCAATATCTCGGAATGGGAGAAAATAATAGCAAATGAAGCAACTGACAAACAACTAATCTGAAAAATATACAAGCAACTCCTGCAGCTCAATTCCAGAAAAATAAACGACCCAATCAAAAAATGGGCCAAAGGACTAAATAGACATTTCTCCAAAGAAGACATATGGATGGCTAACAAACACATGAAAAGATGCTCAACATCACTCATTATTAGAGAAATGCAAATCAAAATCACAATGAGGTACAACTTCACACCAGTCAGAATGTCTGTGATCCAAAAGTCTACAAGCAATAAATGCTGGAGAGGGTGTGGAGAAAAGGGAACCCTCCTACGCTGTTGGTGGGAATGCAAACTAGTACAGCCACTATGGAGAACAGTGTGGAGATTCCTTAAAAAATTGCAAATAGAACTACCTTATGACCCAGCAATCCCATTGCTGGGCATACACACCGAGGAAACCAGAATTGATAGAGACACATGTACCCCAATGTTCATCGCAGCACTGTTTATAATAGCCAGGACATGGAAACAACCTAGATGTCCATCAGCAGATGAATGGATAAGAAAGCTGTGGTACATATACACAATGGAGTATTACTCAGCCGTTAAAAAGAATACATTTGAATCAGTTCTGATGAGATGGATGAAACTGAAGCCGATTATACAGAGTGAAGTAAGCCAGAAAGAAAAACACCAATACTGTATACTAACACATATATATGGAATTTAGAAAGACGGCAATGACGACCCTGTATGCAAGACAGCAAAAAAGACACAGCTGTGTATAACGGACTTTTAGACTCAGAGGGAGAGGGAGAGGGTGGGATGATTTGGGAGAATGGCATTGTAACACGTATACTGTCATGTAAGAATCGAATCGCCAGTCTATGTCCGACGCAGGATACAACATGCTTGGGGCTGATGCACGGTGATGACCCAGAGAGATGTTATGGGAAGGGAGGTGGAAGGGGGGTTCATGTTTGGGAACGCATGTACACCCGTGGTGGATTCAAGTCAATGTATGGCAAAACCAATACAGTGTTGTAAAAAAAAAAAAAAAAAAAAAAAAAAAAAAGAGTGAAATGAAGAATGTAATGTCACTCAAAAAAAAAAAAATCAGACAAAAAAAAATAAAAAGTATGAACCAATGTAATCTTATGTAAAATAAAACATTAAGGCAATAAATGGTTCAAGAAGAAAATGAGCAAAAGACATAGACATTTATTTTACTAAGGTATATATACAGATGGCAAGTAAGCACAAGATAATGTTCAACAGTATTAGTCATGGAAAAATGCAAATTAAAACCACAATGAGATACCATTACACTTCTATCAGAATGGACAAAATAAGAAATAATGAAATTATCAAGTGTTACAAAGGATATGAAGACATGAGTCACCCATACACTAGTGACAGTATTAAATTATATAGCCACTCTGGAAATTATTTTGGCATTTTATGAAAAAACAAAAGATACACTCCCACAAGGTCCAGAAATTAGACTCTTGTTCAGTGATGCTGGAGAAATGAAAACTTATAGTCACATAAAAACTTGTACGTGAATGCTCAGAGCACCTCTATTCATAATAATTGAACACTGAAAACCACCCAAATATCTTTCAATGGGTGAATTTTTAGACAAATTATTATATATCCATGCTATAGAATACTGTTTAGCATTATAAAGAAGTAAACTACTGAGAAACCTAGTGACTTAAATGGTTCTCACAATATTATACTGAATCTTAAAAGTTACTTACTATGCAATTATATGTGTGTAACTTTCTTTAAGTAACAAAATTATGGAGCTAGAAAAGGGATTAGTGGTTCCCAGGGCATAGGAATGAGAGTGGAAAGTAAGAGCATGGGAGAGAATGTTATAGGAAAGGATAGTTATCAAAGGGTATCAAAGCATGAGTATCGTTATGATTTTGAAACTGTTCTTAGAACTGTATTTTGGCTAAAGCTATGGTTACATGGATACACCTATATGATAAGATTACAGAGAATTAAATACACACATATAAACATACACACAAACATACACACATGACTGTATGTAAAAGGTGAATCCAAATAAGTTTGGTGGGTGGTGTCATTGTCAATTTCCCAGTTGTTATATTGTGCTTTGGTTATGTAGAGTGTCACCGTTTGGAAAAACGAGGTGAAAGGTATAGCTAACCTCTCTAAGCTATTTCTTACAAGTGCATGTTAATTTACATTATCTCAAAACAAAAAGTTTAATTAAAAAAGTTTTATTTTAATCCAACAGAAAAAGAGTGCATACCATGAATTCTTATATTCAAAAACTGGCAAAATATTCTGTGGTGTTACATGTAAGGATAGTGGGGAAGGTCATGAATTAAATGATTTTATAAAAAGGTGATTATATATGATTATATATAAGTAATATATGTTATTATGTTTTGTTTCTTGACCTGATTCTATTTGTAAGTATTTCCATATTGCAAAAATTCATTGAATCATACACTTGACTTGTGCATTCTTCTGCTCATTTTTTTTTTTTCAATTTTTAAGAAAGTTTACTTATAAAGGACTATTTGGGCATGATATGCTTGAGAAAAAAGTGAACTTGACCATCATATTTTTTTAAACCACTTAATTAAGGTATGATTAATATATAAGTATCTACACACACATTTCTACAAATATTAAGATCACAGACTATTTGAAAAAATATATATATACATGTGTTTATATATATGTGTGTATAGAGACTTACATATAACTTTATATATATATGTATATAAATCTATTATATATTTGAGAAATTCTGAATTAGTGGATCAAAAAGTCCGTATATGTACAAGTCACTGGAAAATACTTGACATCTTAAATCCCTGGAGTTCTGAGAAACAGGACAAATTGATCAAGCTTTAGGAAAGAAGAATGTCTTAATTATGTAATTACCTGTCTTTAAGAAAGAGAGATTTATAATCAAATCATTTAATTTAACTACTAACATTAACCTTCATACAATAGCTTAGAAGGAAATTTGTTACTGATTAACGTATCATTTGGAGATATTCAGTAGATGTCATTTATTCACTTTATTTTTATTTTTTTAATTTTTCTAATTTACAATACTGTATTGGTTTTGCTATTTATTCACTTTATATCTATTTTCTAAGTAGGTGGGAAATTATAGAATATGGAGTGGGGTAAAGAGTTCTAAGACAAATAACAAAAAATATGTCTAAAAAATCAAAGTGCTTTAATTCAGCATAGAAATATCAGTTATGAGTAAACTAGTAAATAGAGATTTCAGATACTTTATTTTGTTACATTTGAACATAAAATGTTGTTGGGAAAAATAAGTGAAAACATAACTGCTAAGCAGGAAAATAGCCACATTTAATACACTGTCTCTCTCTCTCTTTTTCTCTCTGTACATATATAAGTGTGTATATATATATTTCCTAATTTTGTTTTAAGCCCTAGATCCCAAGCCTTTAATTCTAATTACTGTACTTGCCAAGAGGCACTGATTCTTAGGGGCTTCCCATGTGGTTCAGCAGTAAAGAATTCACCTGCCAATGAAGGAATCACGGGTTTGATCTCTGGGTCAGGAAGATCCCCTGGAGAAGGAAATGGCAACTCACTCCAGTATTCTTGCTTTGGAAATTCATGAACAGAGGAGGCTGGTGGTTATAGTTCATGGGGCTGCAAAGAGCTGGACAGAACTTCATGATTAGATGACAACCCATTATTAGGGAACAATCGTGGATATAGAGTGCTCTAGAGAAGAATCTGGTGCAGCTGTGTTGAATATTCTTAGATAAAATGAAATCTAAACATCCACACAAAGATGCAATTCTTTTCTAAGTTTACTAGCTATCCTATAAAGTTGTTGAGTTTTAACTTGTTTTCTTCTTTAAAGTTCTATGAATACTGCTATTTGGGGTGATTATTTTTTCTGGCATGTTTGCATTTCTCCAAGCAGAATTTCATTTTCTTATATTTATTACTGTATTTGTAACCTCTCTAGGTCAATTTATTTCTCTGTTTATTCTACTCTTTTGTACACCTGCCAATTTATTATCATTCATGCATCCCTGTAATGTGCCCTTTGCTTGCCTTTCAAGATCATTAGTTTAATACTAAAGAAGATTACCACTCACACTAGCCCTTAAAACTTTCTCCTTGATATTCTCCACATCCCATTCAATGATATGTGTCATTACCCTTTCTTTATGAATTTTGGGCCTGTTTTTAATCTATAAAATCATTCTCCAAACCCATTTAAGATAACTTTGCAAATATTATTATATGTATGACATGATGTCAAATATTCCATAAACATATAAGATTGACATGGGATAATACACACAGTACCTAGAATATCTGAGTTATTTTCTCAGGAAATATCTGTGTGTGTGTGTGTGTGTGTGTGTGTGCGTGTGTGTGTGTGTATAGAGAGTCATCTATATTTTTAAGCTCCTGATCATTACACAGACATTTTGAAACATCAGAAGCATCACACAGATGCAATTAGTTCTTTATAAATTTAGCCAGTGTTACCATTATTTAGCTAGCTAGCTATTGCCCTGGAAAACAAACCTAAACACAGACACAAACACTTACTTTGAGGTTGTCTGTTCAGTGTCTCCCTTGATATGTCATGTCAAAATAGTCTGATTTCCTCTTTTACTCAGAAATATACCTTCAATCAAAAAAGTATGCAGTTGAGTCCATTACTGACAGTTTTTTAGATCTATCAGAATTGTAGTGGTATTTAGTAGGCAGTATATTTGCTAATTCCTTTAGTTTATTTAAATTTTTAAAATTTTAATTTTAATTTTTTAAGGTACTTATAATGTTTTGTTAATAGCTTCTACCATAATACTCAACTTCCCATAAAACAAGTGGTTTGCACAGTAATCGTTACCTCTTGGTTTAGTAAATAAAGTTTCCATATAATCACAAGTCTGGACAAGTCAAGTTGGGGAATAATCCAAGATTTCATCCATTTGCCAAATATTTTATTTAACATCTTTTACTTCTTCATGCACTCTTCTGGAATCTGAAGATGTAATATAATACCGTATTTTAAAAACCCAGTTTTGAAGACATGATAGTCTGTCTGACAAGTATTTCTGAGGTGAGAGCAAATGGGAATTGCATAAACATGTATCACAATGTATATTACGCTAGTCTTGTTTTCATAGGACACTTTGGTTGATTTGGTCATGTTCAGTAATGGTACATCATAAATTCTTTATTAAAATATTGCAGGTAGCAGAATTACGAGAAACAAGTTGGGTATTTTCACTTAAATGGAAATAATCTATTTTATCACTTCAGTTTTCATGTTACTTTTATTTTAATTCATTATTTAAGGCATATATTATTTGGTATTTTTTTCCCCAAGAGTGGTAATTTGGCTTTATTTTCCTTTTACTGTTAGAAGTTTTTTACTGTAAGTTTTACTGTTAGAAGTTTGTTTGGTTCTTTTTTTTTTTTTACCAAAAGTGAAAACTCCATAGCATATATAATCACTCTCCATTGGAAAATAAAATTCACATTTTCAGGGAATCACAGTTTCTCCTTTTTCATTGGCTGAACTTTTTTGCTAGGTAGAAATATAATTATTCATTAGTTAGCATTCAGTTATCTTCATTATGAGTATTTAAATCCATAACAATTTCCATTCTACTGTCATACTTACACCTACACATTTTCTATTTTCTTATGCTCTCATAAGTTATACAGGAGATTGAATGGATTTCAAGTCATTCATTTTTGCAACTTCTGGTCGATTCTGGGAAATATTTTGAAGATTTGACGTTTTTGCCAATATCAAGTTTTGGTATAACTTCTGAGTAGCCTCTACTTATCATAATTTCTATTAAAATAGAAAGTGTTTCAAGGAAAAAGTAGGTTTACTTATTGACTTGGGGCCAACTCTTCCTTTAGACATCATGGCTAGGATGCTCATTACTTATGGGAACTCTCAAAAATGCTTTAATTTAGTTTAAAATTAGAAGAAAATATCAAACTTTTAGGTCAAACAGTATTTTAATATATAATGATAATATATTAATCTTTATATCCATATAGTTATAAAACATAATTTTGAATATTTTAATATTTGTTTGAATGGAAAAAGGGGCAAAGAAAGCAAAAATGCCAACATCCCACAGAAGTCATAATGAAGTTGATTGACCCTGTTTCTCTTTATTGAAACATGGGATGCTGTGGGATTATTGATGAATATAATCGGTGACTATACACAGAAGATTTTACTCTATTCAAATCACTCAAACTATTGTATTTTGTGTGTATTTGCTGAGTGAAAGTCATTTCCAAGCATTTTATACATTTTCTAATCTCCACCATTGTCATATTAAAGAATTGCTTATAAGGGAAATATAGTTGAATGAACAAGTTGATTCTTGTGTAGTGGAGAAGGGCAAGTGAACACTAAGCCATTCAGGGTTAGTATTAAATAAATAATAATAAATAAATAAATATACACAGAGTTATTGGGGAAAAAGTTTGACCAAACGTAGAGAATAATAAATTTTATTCTCGCTATGTATCTATGAAAGTCCCCTAAATTTTTATAAAATCTTGCCCTCAATGATCTTCTCTATATTTGTATAAAATTAAATGATGGAGTATTTCAAAACTAACTCAGAAGAGAATAGTAAGATTTAGGTTAATTTTTGAGGTTATGTTAGAAAAGAAAAAAGTCATAAAGAAAACCGCTAAATTACTTAGTCCATAGTTTTGTAAGTTAAATCACTACCTCAGTCTATATGGTTGTAGTTCTTGATGTTCATAAGCACTAAAAGTATTCTCATTAATTAATAATATGATCTTCTCTTTCTACCCTTAATTCAATGATTTCCTGCAGATTGAGTTTTAAAAGAATACAGATACACAAAATATAATTAAACTATCTAATGAAATGCATTCAGTTTAATTATACTGAAGAAAGTATAAACATTATACCATTATAAACATGTAGCTTTTTAATTTTCTTAATGTAGGAAGAAAAACTATAACAAAAATTAAGCTGTGTTTTATTTTTTGTACATTTATTGACTGAGCTTCAGAGGAAAGTATATGATTGTCTTGGGAGGTGGTATTATTTCATTCAAACTTTGTGATTTAGGGGTGGGGACAGGCTAGGCGAGATCCACATTCTTTGATATGATCCCATAGACTCTTATTTTAATGTCTTAAAGATATTCAGTGTTAAGAGAAATACAGTGCAAAAGAAATGGAGACTTTTAAGTGACCCAGTTAATTTCATCAGTCCTGGCATATCAACATGGGTAATTTAATTTCTACCTCTTACTACAGTAAGCAGATGCTGTGGGTGAGCTTGTTGTTCAGTCACTAAGTTATGTCTGACTCTTTGTGACCCCATAAACTGCAGCATGCCGGGCTTCTCTGTCCTTCACTATCTCCCTTAGTTTGATCAAACTCATGTGCATTGAGTCAGTGATGCCATCCAACCATCTCATCCTCTGTAGCCCCCTTCTCCTCTTGCCCTCAATCTTTCCTAGCATCAGGGTCTTTTCCAAAGAGTCAGTTTTTTGCATCAGGTGGCCACGGTATTGGAGCTTCAGCTTTAGCACATCTTTCCAGTGATCATTCAGGGTGTATTTCCTTTAGGATTGCCTGGTTTGATCTCCTTGCTGTCCGAGGGACTCTCAGAAGTCTACTCCAGTACCACTGTTCAAAAGCGTCAATTAGAGTAATTATCCCAATGTCTTTCTCTAATACTTGTTTGTCTGGCCTAATTCCAACTGGATTTTGCCCAGGGCATCATAAGTGAGATTTGCCACAGGGTTTCTGAGAAAACCTTTTTTCCTGGATAAATAGAATAAGCTTAGATGTACAGAAGCATTGTCTCTTTGATATTCCCTTTTCCCTTTGGTATGGATATGATCCTTCAAGTATTGGCACGTGTATTATTTCTGTGAGAGTGAAAAACATGCATGTCTGAATGATAGAACACAAAAGCAAAAAGTGCTACACCCTTGACTTCATTGATGGGCTAGACTAAACCCAGGTAGAATCTACTTCCGGAGTTTCTATTACATAAGATAAATCAAAGTGACTCAAGTCATCATTATTTGTGAGTTTATTTTTTATATTATAAAGAATGAAATAGTTCCTGATATCTTCATACTACAGCTTCTTTTTTAAATTCCTTTATGGGAGTATCTTTGGGAAAATCTGTTTACTTCATTGGCACATTAAATTATTATAAAAATACTTGAGAATTTTATTGCAAAGATTCAGTAATAGTAGGATTTACCCAAGTTTTTATAGCTTAATATATGTATATTTACTTAACTCTCTGTTTATCTATTTAATTATGTAAGCGTGCCATACTAATGGTGATGAGAGAATATCTCACTATGGATTTAATTTCCATTTTTCCAATTACTAGTGACATAAAATCTCCTTTCATATGTGTGTTGGCCATTTATGGATTTTTTTCCCAGTGAATTGCCTTTCCTATTTTTGCTCCTTTATTTGCTTGTCATTTAGTTCTCATAAAATTCTTGATGTTCTTTATAGTTTGTAAATATTACAGTTAAATTTATTTTCTTCTCTGAAAGGACTTTGCTTTTTTGTACTTCATCAAAAAATGTCTCCCTGCTAGAACATTATTAAGATGTTGTCCTCTATTATTTAAGTTGCTTTTACATTTAGCTAATTAATCCATATTGAATTAAAATGCATATATCCTGGGAAATAAGGATATAATTTTTATTTCACCATGTAGATAAATTTTTGCTATTGTAAATGGGGCCATCTCCCCATTTACAGGTTTTAAGAATATGTAGAGATGAAATTGTGTTTTATGTATCTATAAATTTTGATTTATCTAGCCACTTTGCTGAAATGTTTTATATTTGAACAAGACCTTCATATTTCCTAAGATACTCTTTGTATGGAAAAACCATATTTTTCCATTATTTCTTAAATTCTTATTTCTTATTCTCATGCTGCGGAGAAGGCAATGGCATCCCACTCCAGTACTCTTGCCTGGGAAATCCCATGGATGGAGGAGCCTGGTGGGCTGGAGTCCATGGGGTCACTAAGAGTCAGAAACGACTGAGTGACTTCACTTTCATTTTTCACTTCCATGCATTGGAGAAGGAAATGGCAACTCACTCCAGTGTTCTTGCCTGGAGAATCCCAGGGACAGGGGAGCCTGGTGGGCTGCCATCTATGGGGTCGCACAGAGTTGGACACGACTGAAGCGACTTAGCAGCAGCAGCAGCAGCATTCTCATGCTGTTTGCCTGGTTTTGACCTCAAAATCATCGTTGAAAATAAGTGACTGTGATTTTGAAAAGTTGCTGTTAAGTATTTGGTTGCATTTCTTCCATTTCCAGGCAGGAGTTAGTGTCACTTTCCTCTGAACTGGGATAGGATTTGTGACATGTTTGACCAATAGAGTATGACCTAAGTGATACTATGTGGTTTTCTAAGTTACATCAGAAAAGGCCTTCAGTGGAAGTACTTACTCACTGGAACACTGGCTTCCCCCATCTGCTATGTAACAAGTTTTAGTACCTTAAGGCTATGATGCTATGAGGAATCCCAACCACATGTAGTGGCCATGTGTAGGCATGCCAGATGACAGGCCCAGGTGAGCTCAGCCTTGTTAATATATATGTGAACAAAGAAGCCACCACCAGATGATTCCAGTCTCCAGAAATCTGTGGGTTCTCAAGGAGTCCCATGTATCACAGAGCAGAGAGAGTCATCTCCCTTGTGTACAGTTCACATTTCTAAGTCACAGATCCCATGTACATACAATTGTTGTTACTTTACATCACTAATTATTGATGGTGGTTTAGTATGTAACAATTGATAACTGAAACTGGAAAAATACATTTTTCTTATTCATGTCTTTAATGAAAGTATCTTGAAGATGTCAATGTTAAATACAATCTTTGGAATGAATTTTGATAGGGCTATTCGCTGGTTCCTTTTTCTTGACTTTTCCATCTTCTAGAAGTCTTCCACATTCCTTACCTTAAGGCTCCTTACTCATCTTCAAAGCCAGCATGATAGCATCTTTGAATCTCACACTCTGATGCTCTTGTCTGTCTTTCTCTGATAAAGAATCTTAAATTACCTTGGGCCTACATGGATAATTCCCGCATGGCAAAACGCTAACAGAATGGCATTACAAAGTCTCATTTACCATGTAAAGGAACATATTCACAAGTTATGGGGATTTGGACATGGACATCTTTGGTGCAGAGGAACAATCATTCTGCCTCGTATACCATCCAATTTGCGATTGATACTAAAATTAACCTTGCCCTTGATTTTCCCAGTGATAGTCCCTAGCTATCCAATTAGATCTGCCCTAGTAGAAATCTTGAACAGAAGATAGCCTTAGGTTATCCCCAAATAATCCCCAAATCTCAGCACAGACAAGCTTGTGCAGAAAAAATATAGTTAAGAATAGGAAGCAGGATACATTTTGCCTCTCATTTTCTGCTTGTCTCCTCGGTGCTCCTGTTCATATCGTAGGACAAACCATGGCCACTTTGAAAAGAAGTTTAATGGTTTTTAGTAAATGGGTTTGGAAAAACTGGATATTTACATGCGAAAGGATAAAATTGAACTCGCATTTACACTACTCACATAATTAACCCAGAATGGATTAAAGATTTAAACATAAGACCTGAAACCATAAATGCTTAGAAGAAAACAGAGAGAGAAAAAGTTCCTGATAATAGTGGTTGGCAATAGTCTTGGCAATGATTTTTTGGAATGACATCAAAAGTTTAATAAACAAGCAAAAATAAACAAATGGGGCCACATAAAACTGAAAAGCTTCTGCGGAGCCAAAGAAGCTATCAACAGACTGTAGAGGCAACATAAGGAATGGGAGAAAATATCTGCAGACCATTTATCAGACAAGAGGTTAATATCTAAAATATATAAGAAACTTACACAATTCAATCAAAACAACCAAACAAAATTTAAATGGGGAGAAAACCTGAAAAGATTTTTTTTTCCCAAAGAAATCATATAGATAGCCAAACATGGAAAGATCCTCAATTTCTCTAACAATGAGAGTCAAAACCACACCTCATATTTGTTGGAAATGTTGTTTCCTAAAGGATGAGAAATACAGATGCTTTTGAGGATGTGGATTAAAGAGAACCCATATTTCCCTTCACGTATTCATAAGCAGTCAATGGATTATAGTTTAATGGGATGTTCTTTAGAAACTTGCTGCTGCTGCTAAGTGAGAGAGCTGATATTCCTCTTTGAGACTGCTGTTACCAGTTGCTCTTTCTTGAACAAGGTTCATTCATCATCAGTCTTATTCTCAGGTTTAACTGTGAGTCACTGTAGTACAGGTTTCTGTATGTGCCAGGTCATGTAACATGCTAATTCAGAACTTCTATAGAGCAGTTAAGGTTAACTTCAACAATGATTACTGGTTTATTTCATTGCTTGTATTACCTGAAGAAGCTGGTGTATTATCCTTTCAAAGATTAAATATTCTGTTTAAATACAAACCACATTCATGGCCCATTTCCTAAATGTTATATACCATGCTATGTGTAAACACAATTTGATTTCAAAAGCTATTAACCTAAATTTTAAAATTCCTATATTAGGCCAGACATAAAATACCAGTGCAAAGTAGAAAGTGCTTTCCAATAGCTCATTTCTCTAAACAATATCATTACATTGGATATCACTCTTTTATGCTTATTGAAACCCATTGCTGCTGTTTTTTTTCCCTTGCTTTCATTTTGAGACCACACCTTGGTCCCAGATACTTGGTGTCAGATAATGTTATATGGTTGTTGTTTAGTCGCTAAATCACGTCCAACTCTTTTGCAGTATAAGAGCTTAAACACAATTCATACATAATACCTCGTTTCTGAATATTTTGTTTTTCTGTTTCCTCTTCAGTTATAGTACCATGGCCTCACCATCTATTTGCCATTGCACTGAGTTTTGTCTTGTTGCTGTAGAATGTGTTCATATTTTACCTATATTTGCTACATATTGAATCACTAATGTTAGCCATTGAATTAAATATCAAGAGATATTAGATGGTACAGTTAGTAGCATATGTGACTATGAAATTGCAAAATTATGCAAAAACATTCCTCAAGTGGATATGCCAAAGGCATAAGTATAAATTTGTGAAATGACAAAGGCATAAGTATAAATTCTAATTTTGAGGATTTTTTTCACAGGAATCAAAGAATAAATCCCTCAGATGTTTTGCTTTCTTTTTACTTAACTATAAAGCTTTTATAATTTGTAAGTATCCTTCTATCAATAAGTTGTCCCCTAACCTGTAATGTTTTCTAAATCTCCTATAAAACGTTTTAGATAAATAGATTTTTGTTTCTTCTCCTGAAGATTTTGATTATGTATGTCTGGTCTGGGATGTAGGAGTTGATATTTTTAATAAGCGCCCTCATTATTTCTGATTCACAGTCACATTTGGAAACACTAACTTAGATTCCCTCTTGATCTCTTGCTAACACTAAAGTCCAAAGTGAGCTTTCAGAAAGTGCTGGATTGCAGCCAGTGTGTGGTGAAATTCTTTTTTTTTTTTTTTTTTTTAACAACTGCTGTCTATGACAGTATTCTGTATTGTTGATTTAAGATAGATCCTTATGCCAGTGTAAGGAAGGAAAACTTCAATTTGCTCTCTTTGGGAGCTTGTCTTAAATTCATGTCCATACAGGATCATTAAACTTCCATACAGAGGCAGAACACAGGAATGGCTATTCCTAATCAAGGCCATCATTTGTCACTCAGAGAGAAACTTTATATACTTAGTTGTTGGACATGCATTGAACTGAAACATTGTACTAAAGCAACAGAAATGAAGGAAAATCTTTGAAGTTTTAAGTTGATCATGATAATATCTGTTGCTTCAGTCCTAAATGAATCACAATATACCATTTTAAAAATGTATATTATCTTCTAATTTATACCCCAAAGCTGAATTCATAAGCAATTATTTACTAAATAATGATATAAATTATGAGGTATTAGAGAATAACTGAAAACAAATAATGGTAAAAGTAATAATATTAATAATTAATAATAGCATTATGCTACATTTGACAGTAAGCTATCTGAAGAACTGTTAACATAAATGAGGACTATTGTATCTTTCATTGAGCTTATGTTGCACACTGATATATGATAATTAAATATAAGAGATGGATTGACTAATGTTTATTATCAGCTGCTTTCTCAATGTGGAGAAGGTAATGGCACCCGACTCTAGTACTCTTGCCTGGAAAACCCCATGGACAGAGGAGCCTGGTGGGCTGCAGTCCATGGGGTTGCTAAGAGTCAGACACGACTGAGCGACTTCACTTTCACTTTTCACTTTCATGCTTTGCAGAAGGAAATGGCAACCCACTCCATTGTTCTTGCCTGGAGAAACCTAGGGACTGGAGAGCCTGGTGGGCTGCCGTCTCTGGGGTCTCACAGAGTCGGACACGACTGAAGCAACTTAGCAGCAGCAGCAGCAGCAGCTTTCTCAATGATAGGATATAAATCTTTTAGAAATAAAGGATCAGATCTAAAGCATATTTATTCCTGTGAGACATTTTGAGAAACATTATTTTTTTATGAACATGTTTCAGAGAAACATTGTCTAACAGATGTTAAGAGTAAAGTTGGCCTGGAGTCTTATGGTATCTGTGAATTAAAAGATTTTAATGTAGAAGTCATAAGTATTTTTATTTTTTAATATATAAATGAACCACACTTTGTGTTTATCTTATCTTATAAAGTATAAATGAAAGTAAAATGTATGGCAATTTTGGTGCTAAGCTACCTAGTTTTTCCTGGATAGTTGCTCAATTTAATGTTGTTGAGTTTCTATGTCCAACTCTTTGCGACCCCACTGATTGCAGCACACCAGGCCTCCCTGTCCCTCACTATCTCCTGGAGTTTGCCCAAGTTCATGTCAATCGAGTCAGTGTTGCTATCCAACCATCTCATCTTGTACCACCCTCTTCTCCTTTTGCCATCAATCTTTCCCAGCATCAGGGTCTTTTGCAATGAGTCAGTTGTTTGCATCAGGTAGCATCAGTCCTTCAAATGAGTATTCAGGATTGATTTCCTTTAGAATTGACTGGTTTGATCCCCTAGCAGTTCAAGGGACTCAAGAGTTTTCTCCATCACCACAATTGAAAACCATCAATTATTTATGGTCTAACTCTCACATTTGTACATGACTATTGAAAAAATAATATCTTTGACTGTACAGACCTTTATTGGCAAAGCGATGTCCATGCTTTTTAATATGCTATCTAGGTTTATTATAACTTCCCTTCCAAGAATCAAGTGTCTTCTAATTTCATGGCTGCAGTCACTGTCTGCAGTGGTTTAGGAGCCCAAGAAGACAAAGTCTGTCACCGCTTCCACTTTTTCCCATTCTATTTGCCACGAAGTGATGACACCAGATGCCATGATCTTAGTTTTTTGAATGTTGAGTTTTAAGCGGTTTTTTTCACTTTTCTCTTTCACATTCATCAAGAGGCTCCTTAGTTTCTCTTCGCTTGGTGGCTCAGAGGGTAAAGTGTCTGCCTCCAATGTGGGAGACCTGGGTTCGATCCCTGGGTCAGGAAGATCCCCTGGAGAAGGAAATGGTAACCCACTCCAGTATTATTGCCTGGAGAATCCCATGGACGGAGAAGCCTGGTAGGCTACAGTCCACGGGGTCTCAAAGAGTCGGACATGACTGAGCGACTTCACCTTCACCTTCTGCCAATCAGGGTGGTGTTGTCTGCATATCTGAGGTTGTTGATATTTCTCCTGGCAGTCTTGATTCCAGCTGTAATTCATCCAGCCCGGCCTTTCGCTGATGATGTACTCTGCATATAAGGTAAATAAACAGTGACAATATATGGTCTTGTCGTAGTGCCTTCCCAGTTTTGAACCAGTCAGTTGCTCCATATAAGGTTATAACTGTTGCTTCTTGTCCCATATACAGTTTCCTCAAGAAATAGATAGGATGGTCTGATATTCCATCTCTTTAAGGATTTTCCACAGTTTGTTATGATCTACACAGTTAAAGACTTCTGTGTAGTCAATGAAGCAGAAGTAGATGTTAACGACCCAACAGATGCTGGTAATTTGATCTCTGGTTCCTCTGCCTTTTCCAAACCCCATATATCTGGAAGTTCTCTATTCAAGTACTGCTGAAGCCTAGCTTGAAGGATTTTGAGCATAACCTTATTAGCACGGAAAATAAGTACAATTGTACCTCAGTGTGAACATTCTTTAGCACTCCTCTTCTTTGGGATGGGATGAAACTGATCTTTTCCTGTCCTGTGGCCACTGCTAGGTTTTTCAAATTTGCTGACATATTGCTTGCAGCATTTTGATTGTATCATTGTTTAGGATTTGAAATAGCTCAGCTGGGATTCTATCACCTCCACTAGCTTTCTTGGTAGTAATCCTTCCTAAGGCCCACTTGACTTCGCATTCCAGGATGTCTGGCTCTAGGTGAGTGATCACACCATCAGGATTATCTGGGTCGTGAAGATCTTTTTTGTACAGTTTTTCTGTGTATTCTTGCCTCCTGTTCTTAATCTTTTCTGTTTCTGAAAGGTCTGTACTGTTTTTAAATGATTTAATGATAAATGTAATAAATGTAGATATATTTTAAACTACTTTGTTTATAGTAATGCTATTACACAGAAATAACTAATACAACTTACGTGGTGCTTACTGTGTCAGACACTGTTCTAGGGGCCTTAATTTTTTTTACTCATTTTATCTCCCTAGCAGCCCTAGGATATTATTAACTCCATTTTATACATAAGAAAATGGAGGCAAATAGTGATTAAATAATCACTAGTCCAGTTTAAATAACTAATCCAGTTTCACTGAGGAAATGAGTGGACAAGATATGATTCAGATCTAAGCATCTTGGCTCTTGAGTTTGTGTTATTACCCTCTAAACCACATCCCCTGCAGTGCCCTTGCGAAAACTTTAATGAACCCTAAATTAGCCCAAACTAAAAATCTCCAACTAGGATATATCATATGTTTCTTTGAAAGCCTAATACATACTTTGCTTGTTAATGGAATGAAACTTACTGTTTGTAGGCTATCTCATCTGAATTCCACTGAGGTATTTTCTCACAAACACTGCCAAGACTTTTTATGCTTGTTGGCAAGCTCAATTAAACCAAGAAATTGGATTCTTTAGTTGGTTAGACAAGGGAGAGTAAAGATTGGTTACAGCCTGTCTACAATCTGTTTGTATTCAGTTAGAGAAGAATCCTCTGCCAGAAGACAATTAAGGCAGGGCACTGTAAATATTTTAGTAGACATTATGTAATCATTGCTCCCCCTTAAGTATCACATCCCATCATTTCATTCTCCCAGTTAGACTAAACAACTCTGATATTTTCCATTGTTAAAATTAGAGTAAAGGGAAACTTGTAGCGTGTTCTAAAGAGCCCTTTTCATAAATAGAGTTGAGAAAATGGCAGTCAGTTATAAAATAAAATGTTAATGTTGCTACATTATCTTGTATTGTAATGTTTGATGTATCAGATATCAGCACTGTATTGTGATGCTGAATAGCGTCAGATTCGGGG
The DNA here is from genome assembly GCF_023091745.1 of Budorcas taxicolor. Classification (NCBI taxonomy): domain Eukaryota; kingdom Metazoa; phylum Chordata; class Mammalia; order Artiodactyla; family Bovidae; genus Budorcas; species Budorcas taxicolor. The sequence goes on along the minus strand of NC_068916.1, from coordinate 32,418,064 downwards.
TGGCAAATAAAGGACTACATGTAACGCAAAAACTCTAGTTGATTCTCTTTCAAATCTGATGTTCATCTCAGTCTAGTACGTGGCCATCCTATCATTATTCTAGCATTCAGGTCATCCCCATTTTTATATTATGTAATAAATGTTTACCATAAAGAAAAGACACATGACGGAATTGTTTGCAAAAACCCCATAAAATTCCCTAAATACCCATCCTTTCCTCACTCCTCAGAGTACTCTAGACCTGTCAAACAAGTCTCTAAGCCCTGAATGTATCTTCCCATAACTATAGGTCTCCACTCATCTCTGAGTGTCTACCTTGCTTCTACCAGATTATTGTGTGTATCAATTCTATGCTATCTTATTATCTACCGCCTCTTCACATCTCAAATCTGTGTATAATATTTCAGTTTGAAATTTTGAAATGATGCATTTCTGTGTTTATGTCATCCACTGGATTCTGAATTCTAGTGCTTTTCTCACAGTCAGTTTTTTGTTCTCACTCCATAACATAATCGGTTTTGAACAAAATATTTGTTTATTGTCTGAGTGAATGAACTAGTTCATGGTTCATGTTCTCATAAAAATATATATATATATATATATGTACCCATGTGCATTAGGTGTTAAGACTGTTGATCAGGTTGAAAAAAAGTGAAAGTTTAGTCATTCAGTCATGTCCAGCTGTTTGAGACCCCATGGACTGTAGCCTGCCAGGCTCCTCTGTCCATGGAATTCTCCAAGCAAGGATACTGGAGTGGGTAGCCATTCTCTTCTCCAGGGGATCTTCCCAACCTAGGGATTGAACCCAGGTCTTCTACATTGCAGGCAGATTCTTTACCATCTGAACCAGCAGGGAAACACATTGATCAGGTTATTAAATTTTAAGGGTATTCAGGAAGACACTTGTGGAATTCAGTTGCCCTTAGGTTTGACACAGTAAAATGTATCATTTGCCTCATGTGTCACTTGTGGCAGAAAAATGGAGTCACTAAATTCTTTCAGTTTTAGAATTCACAAAAGATATTTAAGGTATGTCTGTTTCTTCTGCTTGTTCTGAAAAATCAGCAAAATGAAACAATCCCCATAGTTTATTTAAAAAAAAAAATCTTTATTTTGTATAATATGTCTACCTTGAGGTATCTTCCCCTTCTTTTGTTTCTTTTAGGAAATCTTTCAAAAGAGGCAAGGGGCAAAGAAAATAAAAGTGAGATGAGAGTTATCTGAATAAATAATTATTAAAAATAATTAAAAAATTAAATACATAGCTTTATTGTATAATTAAAAGTTATTTAAATAACTTTATTCAGATAAAGGTAGTTTCTGTAACACTGAGTTTCCTACTCATTAGAGGATACTTGTTACTAATTAACTAGAAGATGTTCACTTGAAACAAATAGACTGCCTGGTATTTCTCCAGCAAAGATGGATTTATTTAAGAACATCAGACAATTCCAGTTAGAAGTATTGCAACTGTGGCAAGCCAAGTAAAGTCCCATATAGCAAGGGAAGGAGAACATTTTTATAGAGGGGAGAAGGCTGAGAGGGTTGCAATAAACAGAATCCATAGCTTTTCATTGGCTGAGTCCCTGCCAGAGTCTTTCTTCTTCCTGTTGGACTCTGCTATCGTTGCAGGGAATGAGAGTTGCCTCTGTGGTCTCCAAAGTCAATTTTGTGGAATTTTTAAAATATATATGTATATTTAAATATATTTGTATATAAGGGCTTCCCTGGTAGCTTGGACGGTAAAGCGTCTGCCTACAGTGCAGAAGACCTGGGTTCGATCCCTGGGTCTGGAAGATCCCCTGGAGAAGGAAATGGCAACCCACTCTAGTATTCACGCCTGGAAAATCCCATGGACCGAGGAACATGGTGGACTACAGTCCATGGGGTCACAAAGAGTCAGACACGACTGAGCGACTTCTCTTCACTTCATATATATGTATATATTTACAGAGGTTACAAGAAAATTGTATTCAGTTCAAACTTGCCTACACACAGTCTTTTCTGTGAAGCAATATTTATCAAGTACCCTGACATAGGGAAAATACAAAACATCCAGACACATTAAATCTAGTGGTCTTGATAAACTTACTTCGATGACTGTGGAAAAGACAGATTTGGGGTTGTTTTCACACTCAAATAGGGATTCCTTTGAATACAAAACTCTTGAGATGACCTTTTAAGAACGGAATTGAATTGAAGCCTCTCAGTTGTCTCCAACTCTGTGTGACCTCATGGACTACACAGTCCATGGAATTCTCCAGGCCACAATACTGGAGTGGGTAGCCTTTCCCTTCTCCAGGGGATCTTCCCAACCCAGGGATTGAACCCGGGTCACCTACATTACAGGCAGATTCTTTACCAACTGAGCTATCAGGGAAGCCCACTGATAGACTTATTTTCCCCTGAATTAAATGCGAATTCCACTGAGAGAGGTAACATTACAAGGTCTCAAAGTTGCCTCAAAATACTTTCTTCTTTTTTCTTGCCCAAATGCCAGTCTAGAGATGTAGCTGTGGTGTCAAGGCATTGATTGCTTTTCTGGTCTCCCTTTTTGTACTTATCACTTGATGGAATAGGGATGTATATAGAAATGGGGAACATAAATCTTCTCTTACATGACTTCCTGTACCAAACTTGCTCAACACTCTGTTGTCACATCTCTCTTTAACAGTAACTGAACATTGATTTTCTCTTGTAGCAGCTGTTGAAATATGTTTCTTGAGGTTGTTTGTTAATTATTCAAGAGCCTTCCTCCTCATACACATTTCCTGGAGCTAAAGATCTAGCTAAGGTTTAAGCCTTTCTTTAAAATTTCTCCAATCACTTTACTACCTTGTCATGTGTTATTGGTGATCCATTGCATGATCAACTTTTGCTCTATAACAAACCACCCCAAAACTTAGTGACCTTATCATTAAGATTTCTTACAATTATTGCTAGATCATTCTTCTGGTATGGGCCAACTTATTTGATATCTGCTTGGCCAGCTCTTATTTCTTAAGTCAACTAACATGTTGCTTAGCCAACTGGATAACATAGGTCAGACGTTCCTATGTGTTTGGAGGTTGATTGCCTAAGGCACCAGGGATCTTATCCATGTGGTTTTTATACTTTTTCTTGCTGTTTCTTTTCTCTTTTCCCAGAAAGTTAGATCAGCCTTGTTCATATGGTCATCTAAATTTTCTAAATACAGTAAGAGAGGGATAGTCCCAGTATATAAGAACTTTTCTGAACGAATGTTTGGGGAAAATGATTCCACTAAGATCCCACTTGCTTCTTTCCACAATATTCCTAGGAAAGTTTAGGAGAGGAATATTGGTAAATTCAAAGGAAATGATAATATTCTGTTTCTTAAAATATTTTAGATATTTGTGTGTTCATTATTCTTTATATTTAAATTTATTATATAACTTGCTGTGTGTATATGGATATTGCTTTATGGTATATTTTATTATAAAACTTTTCAAGAAATTGGTAATAAAAAGAAATAAATAGATATAAGTTGAATAACACCACAAGCTTGTCACCTAGCATTAGTTAACTTTAGCAATGTAAGAATTACTTATATTAAATCAGTTACTCTTTGGAAAATTTGAATAATCTAAGACAAAATAAGACTGAAAATAATAGGTATTAAAAAGGGTGTTAGCCTTTACAGAGACAGTGAATGAGTAAAACTGAAGGTGATAAAAGTTTACCTATCCAAATTTCTATTATGTTTCTGAGTGCAACAGAATTAAACTGGAAATAAACACAGGAAAATATATCTGAAAAAAATATTCCAAATTTACAGTTCAACAGTACACTTAGGAATCACACATGGGTTCATAAGGAAACCATGAAAGATACTAGCAGATATTTCGAACTGAATCAATAATACTTCCTTAGAAATGCAAATCTCCCGTGTATTTGAAAATAACTTTTTGTATTCAGGGCTTGTATTTTAATACAGTTATATTTCCCAGTCCTCTCACTTATGATTTGTGCTTTTGTATCTTGATTAAAACATTCACCTCTGTCCTAAAGTTTAATAGACATTTCAAAACCAAAGGATTCCTGATATTACTTGTAAATCTCCTTCTACTGTGTTCTTTATCTCAGGTAGTAGAAATGCTTCCTTTTACTTGGTCAAGCCCAAAGTCAGGAATTTATCCTTGGCAGTTCTTTTTGTCTCACATTTCACACCCAATCTGTCAGGAAATCCAGGTGACTTTATCTCCAAAAATTTCCACAGTCTGACAACTTTTATCTCTGTTGTCACGACTTTGGTCATGATACCACACACATCAGTGCTATAACCACTCAACTCTTCTTACCCCACCTACTTCAGTACTTTGTCTACATAACAGGTAGGTGACAATCTAAAATGGAAGCCACATTGTAACATTAATTTAAAAAACTGAGCCTCATCATTGAAAGATTTTAACTACTGATTGTTTTTTAATGTTGCAGGTAACTTGATTTAAAAGTATTATTGGCATAAAAATGGTACTATGAACATGAAAAAAATAGTTCATTTAGTCTATGGGGTTGCACAGAGTCAGACACAACTGAAGCGACTTAGCAGTAGCAGTAGCAGCAGTGACAAAGGAAAAGTCTGTGTATATGTAAGCATGGGACTGCTTAACAACTGTTTTTAAAGTGACAATAAATTGTGAAACTTTCTACTTGCCTCCATAAAGTAATTTTGTAGTCTATGAGCTTAACATAGTTGTGAAACATTTGCCCATAATGTTTGCAAGGACAAGATGTTCTTCTTCAGCTCTCACAACCATGAACAAAAGATGATTGTGTCCATAATTGATACCAATTTTGTCTGATTGATCATCAAACATTGTAGACTGCCCAGCAGCAACCCTTGCTGCTTTAGATAATTACATCCTGATTAAAATCAGTGTCTCCATAATACTTCAAAAAGGGCAGGTGGAAATGCTATCAGAGAATTCCATTAATATTATCAACAATTTATTTTAAGATCACTTCACAAGTATTCGTAAGATATGACATGGATGAGGGTTAATATATGATAGATACTAAAGGAATTAAAATTTATATACAGATTACTTTTTAGACTAGAGCGTAAAATTGGTGTAATACAACGGAAGATTTCACTCACTTTAAGAGATTTTCAATTTAAATAGCTGTGACAATTTCTAGAAGCATAAAGTCTTTCAAATGTCTCAAGAAATTTTAATGAATACCCAGAACAGGGTATCACTATGAGGGAATCAGGGCTTTGTTAATATACAGAACATGTTGTGCTGTTAACATTCACAGTACCCCTGTAAGTCATAGAAGATTCATAAATATAGAATCAAAATATTCTAGAAAATTCTAAGGCCCTAATTCAAAGCTTTCAGCAAGACTCCTTGTCTAACTCAATGAAACTATGAGCCATGCCATGCAGGGCCACCCAAGATGGACGGGTCATGGTGGAGAGTTCTGAAAAAACGTGGTTCACTGGAGAAGGGAATGGGAAACCAGTATTCTTGCCTTGAGAACCCCATGAACAACATGAAAAGGCAAAAAGATAGGACACTGAAAGGTGAATTCCCCAGGTCAGTAGGTACCCAATATGCTACTGGAGATCAGTGGAGAAATAATTCCAGAAAGAATGAAGAGACAGAGACAAAGCAAAACAACACCCAGCTGTGGATGTGACTGGTGATGGAAGCAAGGTCCAATGCTGTAAAGAGCAATATTGCATAGGAACCTGGAATGTTAGGTCCATCAATCAAGGTAAACAGGAAATGGTCAAACAGGAGGTCAAATAGGGAAGAGTGAACATTGATATTTTAGGAATCAGCAAAAATTGGAATGGGTGAATTTAACTCAGAACACCATTATATCTACTATCTATTTAATATCTATTTATTTTTTGGGCAAGAATCCCTTAGAAGAGATTGAATAGCCATCATAGTAAACAAAAGAGTCTGAAATGCATTACTTGGATGCAATCTCAAGAACGACAGAAATATCTCTGTTCATTTCCAAGGCAAATCACTCAATATCATGGTAATCCAAGTCTATGCCCCGACCAGTAATGCTGAAGAAGCTGAAGTTGAATGGTTCTATGAAGACCTACAAGACCTTCTATAACTAACACCCAAAAAAGATGTCCTTTTCCTTATAGGGGACAGAAATGCAAAAGTGGGAAGTCAAGAAACACCTGGAGTAACAGGGAAATTTGGGCTCAGAGTACAAAATGAAGCAGGGCAAAGGCTACAGAGTTTTGCCAAGAGAATGAACTGGTCATATCAAACACCCTCTTCCAACAACAGAAGAGAAGCCTCTACACGTGGACATCACCAGATGGTCAACACTAAAATCAGATTGATTATATTCTTTGCATCCAAAGATAGAGAAGCTCTATACAGTCAGTGAAAACAAGACTGGAAGCTGACTATGGCTCAGATCATGAACTCCTTATTGCCAAATTCAGACTTAAATTGAAGAAAGTGGGGAAAACCACTAGACCATCCAGGTATGACCTAAATCAAATCCCTTACGACTAAACAGTGGAAGTGAAAAATAGATTTAGGGATTGGATCTGATAGACAGAGTGCCTGATAAACTATGGATGGAGGTCCATGACATTGTACAGGAGGCAGGGCTCAAGACCATCCCCAAGAAAAATAAATATAAAAAAGCAAAATGTCTGTCTGAGGAGGCCTTATAAATACCTTTGACAAGAGGAGAAGTGAAAAGCAAAGGTGGAAAGGAAAGATATACCCATTTGAATGCAGAGCTCCAAATAATAGCAAGGAGAGAGAAGAAAGCTGTTCTCAGTAACCAATGGAAAGAAATAGAGGAAAACAATAGAATGGGAAAGATTAGAGATCTCCTCAGGAAAATTAGAGATAACAAGGGACTATTTCATGCAAAGATGGGCTCAATAAAGGACAGAAATGGTATGGACCTAACAGAAGCAGAAGATATTAAGAAGAGTAGCAAGAATACAAAAAAGAACTATGCAAAAAAAAATCTTCACAACCCAGATAATCGCAATGGTGTGATCACTCACCTAGAGCCAGACATCCTGGAATGTGAAGTCAAGTGGGCCTTAGGAAGCATCACTATGAACAAAGCTAGTGGAGGTGATGGAATTCCAGTTGAGCTATTTCAAATCCTGAAAGATGATGCTGTGAAAGTGCTGCACTCATTATGCCAGCAAATCTAGAAAACAGCAGTGGCCACAGGACTAGAAAAGGTCAGTTTTCATTCCAATCCCAAAGAAAGGCAATGCCAAAGAATAATCAAACTACTGCACTATTGCACTCATCACAACATACTAGTAAAGTAATACTCAAAATCCTCCACTAGGCTTCAACAGTATGTGAACCATGAACTTCCAAATGTTTAAGCTGGTTTTAGAAAAGGCAGAGGAACCAGAGATCAAATTGCCAACATCCACTGGAGCATCAAAAAAGCAAGAGAGTTCCAGAAAAACATTTATTTCTGCTTTATTAACTATGACAAACCTTTGACTGTGTGGATCACCACAATCTGTGGAAATTCTTCAAGAGATGGGAATACCAGACCACCTGACCTGCTTCTTGAGAATTTTTTTGCAGGTCAGGAAGCAACAGTTAGAACTGTACATGAAACAACAGACTGGTTCCAAATAGGAAAAGAAGTACATCAAGGCTGTATGTAGTCACCCTGCTTATTTAACTAACATGCAGAGCACATCATGAGAAATGCTGGACTGGATGAAGCACAAGCTGGAATCAAGATTGCTGGGAGAAATATCAATAAACTCAGATATGCAAATGATACCACCATTTATGGGAAAAAGGGAAGAAGAACTAAAGAGCCCCTTGATAAAAGTGAAAGAGGAGAATGAAAAAGTTGACCTAAAGCTCAACATTCAGAAAACTAAGATCATGGCATCTGGTCCATGACTTCATGGGAAATAGATGGAGAAGCCGTGGAAACAGTGTCAGACTTTATTTTTTGGGCTCCAAAATCACTGCAGATGGTGACTGCAAGCATGAAATTAAATGACGCTTACTCCTTGGAAGAAAAGTTATGACCCACCTAGACAGCATATTAAAAAGCAGAGATATTACTTTGCCAACAAAGTCCATCTAGTCAAACCTATGGTTTTTCCAGTGGTCATGTATGGATATGAGAGTTGGACTATAAAGAAAGCTGAGTGCCAAAGAATTGATGGTTTTGAACTGTGTTGGAGAAGACTCTTGAGAGTCCCTTGGACTGCAAGGAGATCCACCCAGTCCATCCTAAAGGAAATCAGTCCTGAAGATTCATTGGAAGGAGTGATTTTGAAGCTAAAACTCTAGTACTTTGGCCACCTGATGTGAAGAACTGACTCATTTGAAGAGACCCTGATGCTGGGAAAGATTGAAGGTAGGAGGAGAAGGGGATGACAGAGGATGAGATGGTTAGATGGCATCACCGACTCAATCGGCATGAGTTTGCATAGACTTTGGGAGTTGATGATGGACAGGGAGGCCTGGCGTACTGCAGTCCATGGGGTCACATAGAGTCATACATGACTGAACAACTGAACTGAACTGAATTCTAAGCTGTGTAGCTTCCAACTCCCATGAGTTTATGTCCTTTCCCATGTAGTTCAGAGCCTCTATTATGGGATTTCAGTTCTACTGAGGATGCCAGACATGCATGCACTTTGTTTATAGTGTTTGTAATCATTTGCTATATCCATAATTTTATACTATATTTCTTCCAATCTATTTGTTTTCTACAATCTGATAGCTTACGTTTGGGTAAAAGCTGCATGATGTCATTTCAGGCAGAGGGAACCTTCGTGTCATAGACTCCTAAATGATGGAACCTGTGGGGTAATACGTATATGTTGTTTATGTCACTAAGCTTGTGGCAATTTGTTACATAGCAAGAGAATATTTGTACAGTAAATGATCAACAAGTATTTATTAATCATTTTATTTCAAAATGTTCACTGAATCCCAGACACCAACATCTCCTTTGACTGTTGACCCAACATTTATTCAGCAAACATGATTTTACTTTGAGCATAATTGATGACTAGTTGTAGGGTATTTTGTGGTATATTATGCAAGCACAATCTCTTATTCATAATGCTTTTCTGACTTCGAGATCCACATGCATTTGGTGAAGTAGTTTCAAAAAACTATATTGTTTTTTGTTGATATATTGATATAATGGTCAGTAATATTTTTGCCTGCTCAATTTTCTACTAGCCTTAACAGTTCATTTTTTATAATTTAAATTATTTTTACAATGATGTGCTTTCAAATTAGTCTCTGATAGTAAACCATGAACTTTCATTTGGCAGGGACTGTGTCTAATTCAGCTTTTCATTTTGAACATGTAGCAATTTCTTATACATATTAGGTATACAATCAACATTTTTTAAAAATTCATGTATATAAAAGGTTGTAGAAGGACAATGGACTTTATAAAAATCTAGAAAAATTTGATTTTAAACAATTATATCTAAACCCTATAGTTATAATTATAAAGTAAGAATTATTACTATATGGCATCTCTAATAACTAATGCATACTATGGTTTGACCAAAAAACTCATTTGGGTTTGTTCATAAGATGTTAAAGAAAAACCAAAAGAACTTTATGACCAGCCCAATACAAGCTTTACAAATGGGAGGAGTCTAATCTGGATTATTAACATTGTGTACCTTGTGTTTGTTCCATTTTTGTGGAAGATATCCTCATTTCCCTGTCACTGTGCATGTTGGCTGTCAATTGCTGCCCCTTTTTGTAGAGAAATACTCAAGATGTGACAATTCTGTCATGTGGCTTACACTTCTAGGGACTGATGGTAGATAAGGTCACCTAAGACCACCCATTTCCTTTCCCCTTACTCTCCCCTATTTTATTTCCCTCTCTTTCTTATCAGCTTTTATTCTGAAAAGTACGTCCTCAAAAGAGCATGCACCTGAATCTGTACTGAAGTCCATGGTTTTATGATCTTTACGGTCCAGGTGTGAAGGAAGCTTCTGGGTTACAGCTTTGCCCACATGATTCTTCTTCATTTCAGCCATTGAAAACTGAAAAAGATAAGTTATTCATCATTATCCCTTTCTCCTCACGACATGTACAGTGGTGAAATAGGAATAGAATAACTGTATTCAACAAGAGTATAAATGGAAGATATCTTAGGAGTCACTGGCTCATAACAATACTGAAGTCCATCTGAGCACAAGTGTCCAGGTCCCCTACTTGTTAGCCAGGGAATGCTCTTTGACCATGGCCAAATTCTGCTACTTGGAGTCATGCCCTTAATCCATTATTTTCCACATCTCTTGGCTGAGCCTCCTGAGAGTCTTTTCTGTAATAAATGTCCCATGTTTGGAATAAGCAGCCTTTGTTACCTGCTTCATTCCCATATAAACTGGTAGCTAAGAGCTTATTTTTCATTTTTAACTGTCTCAGGCCCTTAGCATCTGTGGTGTTGGTGCTTTGGCCAGAACAACTTTTTAAAAAAGATTGTTATTTTTCTATGAATCTCTATGTCCCACAAAGGACATCCACAATTATTTCTGAGACATGTCCCTCTATTTTAGATGTACTAGCCTGCTGTGGGACAATGACACTCTTAAGATTCTTTCAAGCCATTTGTCCTGCTACTGGGGTCTATAAGCAAGGTTTCAAGTCATTTGGAAATCTTAACAAATTTTCTTGCAGCCAAAACCTTGATGAGGTCTTTACCTTAACACCATTTATTTGAGAAATCTTTGAAGGCTAGAAAGACTGGAAATGGAAGTCTCTTCTTGTCTCACATATGCAGCCTTGAGTCCTCATATTTCTTTGAAATTTTGTATATACACTGAATAATTTCTACTTTACTTGTTTCTCCCTCAAAGTAACTTATCATACTCAGCAGGAAGAAATCAACTGGGACGGTCAGCATTCTAGCTAGATACCTCCTTTTCCAGATCAGAAAGTCCATTAAATAAGTTCTCTAACTTCCAACATATTCTAGGTCATACGTTTTGCCATTTTTTTTTCTGCCAAAGCATAGCTGTTTCTTTTGAGGCTCTTCCTTTTGCAATCTCCAGAAGAATTTGCCATTTATTCATCTTTCTTACGCTCCTGCTCAGACTTTTCCTTCTGCCTGATCCCAGAATCCAATGCTATATGTTGTCTTTTAGGTTTTCTTACTCTGCTAACTACCAGTTTCTGTGTTATTTATCTATTGCTGGATAACAGACTGTCCGTTAACATAGTGTATCTGGAATACCTTAAGACAATAATCATTCTATTTTTCCTTGAGCTAATAGATCAGCAGTTTGGCCTGGATTTCCTAATGAAGATTTAGTCATGAAGTCTTTCAAATTTGTCTGTATTTCCAAAGTGTTCCTAAAACTGTACCTACTACCTGTTCTGCTTGTTAGGCTTAATTTTTTTTCCATATGGTCTTTTATTATCAAGGAATCTTTGATTTATGACTTTGAATACCACACCCAAAGAGGGTAAAAGGCACAAAGTCTCTCAAAACCTATGCTTGAACAGTCTTCCTTCTTTTCCTATTGAAGTAGAAGATATTTACAATATTAGTTTTAGGTGTGCAACATAGTGATTCAATATTTTTATCGGTCATATTCCATTTTGAGTTATTACAAAGTAATGACTTTATTTTCCTGTCCTGGGCAGTATATCTTAGCTAGGTTTTTTTGTATATAGTAATTTATATCTCTTAATTCCATATGCCTATCTTGCTCGACCCCCATTTTTCTCCCTACTGGTAACCACTAGTTGGTTCTCTGGATCTGTGAGTCTATTACTGTTTCGTTACACATATTTGTTTTTTATCTTTTAAATTCCATATATAAGTGATAACATAGAGTATTTGTCTTTCTGTGTCTGATTTGTTTCACTTAGTATAATACCCTGTCGATTGATCCATGTTGTTGAATATTGCAAAATTTTGTTGTTTTATGATTGAATAATACTCCATTTTGTGTGTGCATGTGAAAGTGAAAGTGTCACTCACTCATTAGTGTCTGACTCTTTGTGATCACATGGATTGTAACCCACCAGTCTCCTCTATCCACAGAATTCTCCAGGTAAGAAAGAGTACTGGAGTGGGTTGCCATTCCCTTCTCCAGGGGATCTTCCCAACCCATGTATCAAACCTGAGTCTCCTGCATTGCAGGCAGATTGCCAACTGAGCCACCAGAGAAGCTATATATATATATATATATATATATATATATATATATATATATAGCTTAAAAAATATATATATAGCTAAAAATATCAATAGTATAGACTTATTTCAAATTTCTCTAGGGAAAAAAATGCTAAACTAACATTGAAAAATTTTAAGCTAATAACTAAAATCTGGTGAATCTCACACATATGTTAAGTAATGTATATATAAAAATAAAATAGAGCAAAAATCATAAATAATGTCTATATTTTCATAAATAGTACTTCTCATGGTACTTTCTCAGACTAAATTGTATTCCTCCTAAATTCATATGTTGAACTGCAACCCACACTATGACTCTATCTGGAGATAGAGTTACTCTAAAATATAGTTACTTTTTAAAAAAGTAACTAAGGTAAACTGAAACCCTACAAAAGTGGTCTTAATCCTATAGAATTAGTGAATTTGTAAGAAGAGGAAAAAAGAGTGATATCTCTCTCCACTCTCACAAGGAAAGGCCATGTGAACACACAGTGAGAAGGCACCCGTCTTTCATCCAGGAAAACAGTCCCTACCAGTATCTGAATATATTAGCACTCTGCTCTCAGATTTCCAGCCTCCAAAAATGTAAGATAATAACTTAACTTACTTCTCCTTTCTAGGGCTTCCCTGGTGGCTCAGACAGTAGAGAATCTGCCTGCAATGAGGGATACCTGGGTTTGATTCCTGGGTTAGGAAGATCTCCTGGAGAAGAGAATGGCTACCCACTCCAGTGTTCTTGCCTGGAGAATCCCATGGACAGAGGAGCCTGGCGGGCTACAGACCATGGGATCGCAAAGAACTGGACACAACTGAGCAACTTTCCCAATCACTACTTTCACTTTCAACTTTCTCTGGCTTAAGTCACACACTATATGGTATGTTTTTTTTTTTTTTTTAATTGCAGCCCGAGCTGACAAACATAGTGCTTTGAGGTTTTGTCCTGTCTGGATTTTTATTAAATGAGTCCACCTTTTGAAGCTGTATCACCCAATCTAACTCTTCCTTGATTTGTGATGAAGTTGAGACAGGCTGCATGATATAGTCCCCTCTTGGAAACTTATACACTCATTTATTACAGACTGGTATGATTCTACTGTTTAATGTCATGTAACTCAAACAAATATAGACTTCTTTGAGATTAAGTTTTTAATTTAAACTTCATCACTATGCAAGAAGAAAAAAATCCTTACTCAAAACATTGAAAAGTAGTATGTGCTTTCAGTGAAAATTTATTGAAGACATGAAGGAAAAGATTAGAGACTCATTATGCTATAGCATGTTCTAAAAGGCCTGTTAGCCATATAAATCTCCAAATTCTATACCACATGGAGCTATTATCTTTCTCTCCATTCCCCCCTCTAAAATTCCTTGAAAAGTCATTATTTGCAAACTCATTCTGATTTTATTCTTTTTCTATTACTTATGTCTCATGGTGGTGAGATTACTTATTTATTACAGAGCATGCTAGACCTTTTCTGACTTCTCCCACATATTCCTTATTCCTTTATCTGCATAGATTGATAAATAAAGTAGCTGCTTATAGGATTGTTTAGTTGTTTCACATTTTTTACTCAATATTTCATAAACTTTGTTTTAATTCATCTGTCACTATCATAAAGAATGAATATTTTATAGGATACAAACTAGGAATATGAGTTATAGGCATAGTTTTGTGTTTACAGAATTTGAAACCAGTTATTCCTCTCACGGATGAGCATGTATGCTAAGTTGCTTCAGTTGTGTCCAACTGTTTGTGACCTCATGGACTGTAGCCCTCCAGGCTCCTCTGTCCATGGGATTCTCTAGGCAAGAATACTGGAGTAGGTTGCCATGCCTTTTTCCAAGGGATCTTCCCAACCCAGGGATCAAACTAACATCTCTTATGCCTCCTGCATTGGCAAGTGAGTTCTTTACCACTAGCACCACCTGATAGAAGAGATGGAGACAAAAGGGAGAACCACCAGAAAAAAACTAGACTGAAAAATGTCATGGTTCATGCTGAACTGGGAATAGCTTATTCTCACCAGCCATAGGTAAGAGGTTCCATATCTTCTAGGTTGTTGTTTTATTATAAGTGAAGTCACTCAGTCGTGTCCAACTCTTTGTGACCCCATGGACTGTAGCCTACCATGCTCCTCCATCCATGGCATTTTCCAGGCAAGAGTACTGGAATGGGTTGCCTTTGCCTTCTCCAGAGCATCTTCCTGACCCAGGGATAGAACCCAGGTCTCCAACATTGTAGGCAGACACTTTACCATCTGAGCCACCAGGGAAGTCTGTTTTATTGGTGCATAATTATTCATAGTAATTTCTTGTGACTCCTTGTATTTCTGTGGTGTCAGTTGTAACTTCTGTTTTTTATTTCTTATTTTATTGAGTTGGGTTCTCTCTTTTATCAGTTATATTTATCCTTTCAAAGAAACAAACTTTCAGTTTTGCTGATCTTTAAAATCATCTTTTTGGTCTCTATTTCTTTTATTTCTTTCTTTGGCACAGTTGGTCATGGTCTAAGAGTCCCAGGGTTACTGTTGAACCACACTGGTAGGCAGGTAAGCCCCTAGGCCCTGGTGCTAACAGGCTAAATGAATCACTGCAAAATGACACTTGCTAGCACCAATGTTTTCATGATAGAATGGGCTCTCACAAATGAGTGCTGCCACCATATGTGTTCCCAAGGGAAGTCCTAGTTGCCTTCTCTTTCTCTGGCAAGATTAGCAAGTGGGTCTGACCCAGGTTCTGATCAAATTACTCTGTGTCCCGGGACTGGGAGCATGGGCCCTTTAATAGTATAGTCTCTGTTTCCTCCAATCCTCTGGCTCTCCATATGCAGGTCCCACTGGCCTTTAAAGCCACGCCTTCTGGGAACTCATCCTGCCATTGCAGGACCTCCAGGCTGGGGCGCCCGATATGGAGAGAACCTCTGTAGTAGTGATTATCCTTCCATTTGTGAGTTGCCTACCCAAGGACATGGCTTTTGACTATACATCTCTGCCCCTCTTAACTGTTTCACTGTGACTGCTTCTTCAAATCTTTAATTAAGAAATCTTTCTGCTAGTCTTCAGGTCATTCTCACTGATAGTTGCTCTGTTAATAGTTGGCATGCGTATGGAAAAAGGTGAGCTCTGCCTTCTACTCTGACATCTTGTTCACCCTAAAGTCTTTTAAGTGATATTCATGATTTTCTTTTTCCCTAGAGTATAAGCTCCATGAAGAAAGGAGATATTTTTTGGTTCACTGATATGTCTCAGTCATGTAGCCTGCCACATAACAGGAACTTATGTATTTCTTTTTTTTTTTTTTTGCATTAATTGCATTATTTTTAAAAAAAATTTTATTTTTACTTTATTTTACTTTACAATACTGTATTGGTTTTGCCATACATCGACATGAATCTGCCACGGGTGTACATGAGTTCCCAATCCTGAACCCTCCTCCCACCTCCCACCCCATATCATCTCTCTGGATCATCCCCGTGCACCAGCCCCAAGCATCCTATAACAGGAGCTTATGTATTTCTTAATAAAATAAATGGTATATATACATTGTTATTCTAAGTAAATTATCAATTTAATGTGACATCTTAAATATAAATTTAATGATGTAAAAAACACAGGTTTGGATTCAAGATACTTTCTGTGTATATAGTTTTCGTATGTTTTTAGATTATGTGTCTATTTCTCTTTAAAATTTAAGACATCACACCTCTTTTAGTCAACATCTTTGATAGAAAATATAGTATTTTAGAAAAGAACAAATCATGAAAATACGTTTATAGTTCTCTGAGTAATGTTGACATGAAAAGCAACTTTTGCCCTTGCCCAGAAAAGGAGAAAGTCTATTTAATAATATATTTTTAATATTTTTATTTTTACTTTATTTTACTTTACAATACTGTATTGGTTTTGCCATACATTGACATGAATCCACCACAGTGTACATGAGTTCCCAAACATGAACCCCCCTCCCACCTCCCACCCTATATCATCTCTCTGGATCATCCCCATGCACCAGCCCCAAGTATCCCGTATCCTTCATCGAACATAGACTGGCGATTCGTTTCTTACATGATAGTATACATGTTTCAATGCCATTCTCCCAAATCATTAATAATATTTTGTTTGTAAAATTGGTGGCAAAATCATATTTATTACATGGTTAACAATTGTCAGTTAGTTCAATTATGGAAAAATTGAGCCTAAGACATCAAGTATCTGGAACATTTATTTAAATTGGCGTTCTAAAAAGAATATCCCAGAAGAAGAATGAATAACCTTTTCTCAAACCAGGGTACTTTAAATTTAGAAGACATGATATTAATATATAAAAAAGATGTATTAAATGTACTCAAATGTATTTTAATATTACCAAAGGCATACAAGCATCAGGCTTTTGAATATGTTTTGATACTTCTAAAGCTCTTAGGCATATTTTATGACAAGGCAAACTTTATTACATCAGTATAATGAGACTTAAGTTTTAATTTGCCTTTTAATCTTCTGATAAATTGCTTTTAGCAAATATAAAATTAATAAAAACTGATTTCTTAGCTTTTCATTAATTCCTTTGTGTAGCATATTATTTATAAATTTAAAGTAGCTTAAATTATTTTTAGATAACTTATTAATGAACTGTGAGAGTATAAAGCCTTACAAATCTTTTACATGATCAGCTATAAATTTAGTAGGGAAATTTGGTCTAGTAATAATTAGATTTAACAAGATCATATTCAATTATCCTTATCTATAGTTGCATTGTTTCTATGGTTTATCCTTTGGGATTCTCTTGTTTGTTAGAAGAGGGTAATTGAAATTATAAATTAGAAACAAAGGAAACAATATTTCATGGTCCACATTAAGATGGTACACAACTCATGTTTGTTTTTAGTGTTTTCTTTATAATTAAACATAATGAATATTCAAAGTTGTTCTTGGATAAATTGTTTAATTATTTTAACTGTAGATATATCTAGTAATATGGCATTTAGAGGAATGCCCAGTTAAAAATTTTAAATCCGTAATTTTGTATGCATTCTAATGATAATCCTGACTAACACTGAGCTCCTGCAATGATACAAAATAATTAAATCCTCAATAATTCACAAAATTAGGTAATATAATTTGCATCCAACTTGAAGATTTACTCCATGTAGCAATATATCTGATTTCATTGCTTTAAAAATCGCCTTAAATTTATTTTGAATGTAACATAAATAATGCAATTTTTATTTTAATATGGATATATTTTCTTTTTTAAATAAAGTTTTATTTTTGACATAAATGTAGATTCATCAGCATTTATAGGAAATAATACAGCCATACCATGATACCCTTTACCTGGCTTCCCCAATAGTGACATCCTGCAGACCGATAGCACAGTATCACAGTCAGGAGGCTAATATGGATAGGGTCATGCTATACAGAACATTCCCATTACCATAGAATCCTTTTATATTGCCCTTTTATAGACACATCTACTTCCCTTTCCCAACTTCTCAAAAGTACTAATCTGTTCTCTGTTTCTATGATTATATTTTTAAAGTGTTCTATGCATGTAATCTGAGTTAAATTCACCCATTCCAGTCCATTTTAGTTCACTGATTCCTAGAATGTCAACGTTCACTCTTGCCATCTCTTGTTTGACCACTTCCAATTTGCCTTGATTCACGGACCTGACATTCCAGGTTCCCATGCAATATTGCTCTTTACAGCATCGGACCTTGCTTCTATCACCAGTCACATCCACAAGTGGGTATTGTTTTGCTTTGGCTCCATCCCTTCATTCTTCCTGGATTTATTTCTCCACTGACCTCCAGTAGCATATTGGGCACCTACTGACCTGGGGAGTTCCTCTTTCAGTATCCTATCATTTTGCCTTTTCATACTGTTCATGGCGTTCTCAAGGCAAGAATACTGAAGTGGTTTACCATTCCCTTCTCCAGTAGACCACATTCCGTCAGACCTCTCCACCATGACCCACCTGTCTTGTGTTGCCCTGTGGGCATGGCTTAGTTTCATTGAGTTAGACAAGGCTGTGGTCCTAGTGTGATTAGATTGACTAGATTTCTGTGAATATGGTTTCAGTGTGTCTGCCCTCTGAAGCCCTCTTGCAACACCTACCATTTTACTTGGGTTTCTCTTACCTTGGGTGTGGGGTATGTCTCCACGGCTGCTCCAGCAAAGCACAGCCTGCTCCTTACCTTGGATGAGGGGTATCTCCTCCCACCGCCCTTCCTGACCTTTAGTGTGGGATAGCTCCTCTAGGCCCTCCTGCGCATGGGCAGCCACCACTCCTTGGGCATGGGGTTACTCCTCCAGGTTGCCGCCCTGGCCTCAGGCGTGCAGTTGCTCCTTCTGGCTACCACCCCTGGCCTCGGGCACCATCCCTGACCTTGGACGTGGGGTGGCTCCTCCCAGCTGCCATCCCTGGCCTCAGGCATGGGGTAGTTCCTCCTGGCCGTCGCCCCTGACCTCGGATGTGGGGTAGCTCCTCTCGGCCGTTCCTGCGCCGTCACAGCCTGGCACTCTAGGCCGCTGTCCCTGACCTCGAACGTGGGGTAGCTATCGGCCATGCCTAGTGTGCCGGCTGCCACTGCCACAGCTGCCTGCACTTAGTGCGCCAGCCACCGCACGGCCGCCACCTGCACCTAGTCAAAATTCTCCAAGCTAGGCTTCAGCAATACGTGAACCGTGAACTTCCTGATGTTCAAGCTGTTAGAAAAGGCAGAGGAACTAGAGATCAAATTGCCAACATCCGCTGGATCATCAAAAAAGCAAGAGAGTTCCAGAAAAACATCTATTTCTGCATTATTGATTATGTCAAAGCCTTTGACTGTGTGGATCACAATAAACTGTGGAAAATTCTGAAAGAGATGGGAATACCAGACCACCTAACCTGCCTCTTGAGAAATCTGTATGAAGGCCAGGAAACAACAGTTAGAACTGGACATGGCACAACAGACTGGTTCCAAACAGGAAAAGGAGTACGTCAAGGCTGTATGTTGTCACCCTGCATATTTAACTTCTATGCAGAGTACATCATGAGAAACGCTGGACTGGAAGAAACACAAGCTGGAATCAAGATTTCCAGGAGAAATATCAATAACCTCAGATATGCAGATGACACCACCATGATGGCAGAAAGTGAAGAGGAGCTAAAAAGCCTCTTGATGAAAGTGAAAGAGGAGAGTGAAAAAGTTGGCTTAAAGCTCAACATTCAGAAAACGAAGATCATGGCATCCGGTCCCATCACTCCATGGGAAATAGATGGAGAAACAGTGGAAACAGTGTCAGACTTTATTTTGGGGGGCTCCAAAATCACTGCAGATGGTGATTGCAGCCATGAAATTAAAAGACGCTTACTCCTTGGAAGAAAAGTTATGACTAACCTAGACCACATATTCAAAAGCAGAGACATTACTTTGCCGACTAAAGTCCGTCTAGTCAAGGCTATGGTTTTTCCAGTAGTCATGTATGGATGTGAGAGTTGGACTGTGAAGAAGGCAGAGCGCCAAAGAATTTATGCTTTTGAACTGTGGTGTTGGAGAAGACTCTTGAGAGTCCCTTGGACTGCAAGGAGATCCAACCAGTCCATTTTGAAGGAGATCAACCCTGGGATTTCTTTGGAAGGAATGATGCTAAAGCTGAAGCTCCAGTACTTTGGCCACCTCATGCGAAGAGTTGACTCATTGGAAAAGACTCTGATGCTGGGAGGGATTGGGGGCAGGTGTATGAGCATAATTTTTTATTTCTGATGACCTTGCTCAACTTGTCTATTAGCCCTAGGATTTCCTTCCCCCCCCTTTTTTTTTTTTGAATTTGTTTCTGATTGTTTAATTATAGATCCTGTGGGGTTTTCTGAGTAGTCATGTTATCTGAAAAAAAAATATAGTTTTATATCTTCATTTTGGATATTTACACCTTTTCTTTCTTATTGCACCAGCTGGAACTTTTACTTGTATATTAAGCATGATTATAGTGAACATCTTTGCATTGCTTCTCATCTTAGAGGAAAAGCAATTCAGTCCAACAATAGGTTTCTTGTTAACTGTTGGCTGAGGAAGTTCCTTGGGCTTTCTTTTTTCTTAAAGTAATTTGACAGAGGAGCCTGTTGGGCTACAGTCCATGGGGTCGCTGAGAGTTGGACATGACTCAGTGACTTCACTTTCACTTTTCACTTTCATACATTGGAGAAGGAAATGGCAACCCACTCCAGTGTTCTTGCCTGGAGAATCCCAAGGACAGGGGAGCCTGGTGGGCTGCTGTCTATGGGGTCGCACAGAGTCGGACATGGCTGAAGCGACTTAGCAGCAGCAGCAGCAGCATAGTGAATCAGTGATGAACTTTGTCAAAGCGTTTTGCATTGATTTATATAGTCATGTGACTTTTGTCCCCTTAGTCTGTAAATACAGTGGATTCATTGCTTGGCTATTGAACCAGTTTTGCATCCTTAGAATAAATTTCATTTGGTCATGATCTAGAACTCTTTTTATTAATATAATGATAAATCCATTTGTTAACATTTTGTTAAAGATTTTTGTATATGTATTCACTAGACATACTGGTTTGTGATTTTCTGGGTTTTTTTGTACTGCATTTATTTGCTATCAAGGTAAAGATATTTATTTGATATTAGAATAAAACTATGTTCATCAAGTTAATTTAGAAGTGTTCCCTCTTCTTGTTTTCTAGAAGAGTTTGTGTGGTTTGAGTGTTGATTCTTTAAACTTTTGGTAGAATTTTCCAGTGAAACTAGCTGTGTTCCCAATCCAAATTTAGGTCTGCTTGCCAACATGCAAAAAGCTGATCTACTGACACCAGGTTATGGTGAAGAAATGCCCAGCATTTATTGCAGGGCACCAAGCAAAGAGTCTAGGTAGCTGGTGTTTAAAAGACCTGAACTTCCCAAAGGCTTTCAGAGAAAGTTTTTTAAAGACAGGGTGAGAGAAGGGGGTTATGGAATGGTGATCAGCTTGTGGAAATTCTGATTGGTTGATGGTGAAAGGTAATGAGGAATTAACATCTTCAACTTTATGTTTCTAACTGGTCTGGGATCTACATTCTTGTAGGCAATATACAGTGAACTTCTGTCTAGTGGGGGTTTCAATATCTGCAAAATAGCTCAGAGGGCATGACTCAGAATATCATCTATTGCCCTTGAGGAGGAAGTAAAACTCCTTGACCTTATTTAATGGCTAAACTTTTATTTTTCATCTTGATTGAACTGGTTTCCTTTTTCCTGCATTTTTTCACTTCTTTCATTAAATTCATTCTTTGTAACTCAGGGAAGGCCTAGGAGGCTAAAGTTTTTCTTCAGACTAGAGGAAGGTGGAGCACATTGGGTGCTGGTGTCTTTCTGGGACAGAGTCCTGTTTGGTTACAGCTGGACCTATAGAAACACAATAGTCATATTACCTATTTCATGTTGTATGACTTGTGATTCAGTTCAGTTCAGTCGCTCAGTCGCGTCCGACTCTTTGCAACCCCATGAATCGCAGCACGCCAGGCCTCCCTGTCCATCACCAACTCCCAGAGTTCACTGAGATTCATGTCCTTCGAGTCAGTGATGCCATCCAGCCATCCCATCCTCTGTCGTCCCCTTCTCCTTCTGCCCCCAACCCCTCCCAGCATCAGAGTCTTTTCCAATGAGTCAACTCTTCGCATGAGGTGGCCAAAGTACTGGAGTTTCAGTGGTAGCATCATTCCTTCCGAAGAAATCCCAGGGCTGATCTCCTTCAGAATGGACTGGCTGGATCTCCTTGCAGTTCAAGGGACTCTCTAGAGTCTTCTCCAACACCACAGTTCAAAAGTGCCAATTCTTCGGCAGTCGACACTCTAAGTTGTCAAATTTATATACATGGAATTCTTCATAGTATTCCATAATTATCCTTTTCATACCTATAAAGTCTGTAGTAGCTCTTTTTCATTTCAGATATTGTTAATTTGTACTACCTCTTTTTTCTTTGTTGGTCTTGAGAGAAGTTCATGAACTTTACTGATATTTTTCAGAAACTGCTCTCTGTTTCATTGATTTTTTTCTATTGTTTTACTGGTTTCAATTTCACTGAATTCTGCTCTTATCTCTCTTGTTTCTACTGCTTGCTTTGGTTTTAGTTTATTCAAGTTTCTTGAGGTGGGAACTTGAATTATTGATTTGAGATTTTCTCTCCTTCCTAAAGCATGCAGTCAGTGTTATAATTCCCCCCTCAGCCATGCTTTGGCTGTGTGTGTCCCACAAATTTCCATATGTTTTATTTTCATTTAGTTCAGTGTATTTTTCTAATTTACCTTAAAACATCCTTTTTTACTTTGGATACTTCCAAGTACACGGTTTTATTTCTAAGTGTTTGGAGAATTTCCTATTATTTTTCTGCTATTGAGTTCTATTTTGGTTGGAGAATATACTGCATATGTTTTCACTTCTTTTAATTTTATTTTAGGTCTTCTTTATGACCTAGCATATGATTTTTATCCATATATGTTCCATGAATTCTCAAAAAGAAGTGTTCTGCTGTTGTAGGGTGTATTGGCTGGAAAAAAATTATCTTACTTTTTCTTCATCTGAGAATATTACCCATTCTTCCTTTATACCCAAAAGATATCTTGGGTGGGTATAGGAATCTAGATTGATCATTCCTTTCTTTTAGCAACTGAAAATATGGTGCCAGCTCTTTCTAACCCCCATAGTTTCTTATGAAGAGAATATTTTCATTCTAATAATTTTTCCCTGTAAGTAAGGTGATGCTTCTCTGACTACTTCAAGATTTTTGTCTTTAGTTTCCCTGAGTTTATGTTGTAACTTACTAAGTATTTCGGGGATATTTTTGTGTTTGGGGTTTGTCTAACTTACCAGATCTGTAGATTTGTGTCTTTTGAAAAATTTGAATGATAAACTCATTGCTACAGTTCAGTGATAATATCTTCATGCACTTTTCTAGTTCTCTTCTCTTCCCTTCTCCTTCAAGGACATTAATGACATGAATATTCATTCTTTTTCTTTCATAATTTTGTAAATCCCATGAGGCCCTGTTCATGGTTTTCTAGCTTATTTTCTCTCTTTTCTTCAGATTTAGTAATTTCCATTGTTCTGTCTTCAAGTTCACTGATACTTTTGTCTATCCTCTTCAGTCTACTGGTTTTCCCATCTATTGAGCTGCTTGTCACTGTATTTTTCAGTTATGAAATTTTCAATTATTGATAACTGTTAGTTATATCTTCCATTTGTTTGCTGATACTTTATTAACTTTGTGAGACTTTTTTTAAAAATTTCCATCAATTGTGTTTATCATTGTATGTGAAGCATTTTTTGAGGTTGCTTTAAAATCTTGAATAGTTCTAACATCTCTGTCATTTGGGTGTTTTCATTTGTTGTTCATTGTTTTCATCCAATTTGAGATCTTTCTATTTCTTGGTATGACAAGTAATTCTCTTTTGCAACGTGGATATTTTGAGTATTATATTAAAAGAGTCTGGATTTAAACCTTCTCTTTCAGTTGGCTTGCTGTAATGCCAATTTGTTATGGGAACAGCCTCATTCTTGCCAAGTAGGTATAGGAAGTCAGTGTCCTCACTCAGCCTTTGTTGACATTTGGAGGAAGAGCTTACTGTTTGGTGGGTATGAACGTGTCAGCTTCCCATTTGGCCTCCACTCAGACCTCTCTGGTTGAGAGAAATAGAAATGTGTCATTGTTGCTCCCTGAAAAGCTTCATCTGATACCAGGGGGAAAGTATGGCAGCTGTGTTCACACTTGGTGGAGGTAAAAGTCCTGACTCTCCACTAGATCCCCTCTTAATCACCTGAAGGGTGAGAGGTAGGATGCCTCACTATTGCTGGGCAATAGAAGTATAGGCTTTCTTTGTGGTCTCCACTGACTCCTCAGGCAGAAGAGGGCGTCATTACTCCATGGAAAAGATGAAATTCCATCTCCCTGTTCGGATCTTCTCTGATATCACTACAGTGAAAGTTGGCCAGGAGTGAGAGGGATTGTTACAGCTGTACAATTGTGGAAATCGAGATTCTTTGCTCAGCATGTGTTGGTCGGGGGTGGGGGTGGGGGGTGTGCATGTGGGGCCTCTTGTTTTTCTGTGCTGTTCTATGGACTAGAATAGTTAATGTTTAAAAGATTTCTGTAACGTCAGGTGTCCCCATTTCTGGTCTTCTGCTGAAGACAGAAGTCTTCTGACTTTTTATTTCTCTCCATTTTTTGGTATTTCCAAGTTAATAGTTTCTTTAGCTCTAAGCCTGGGACATATGAGGCAAAAAGAAAATCCAGTGAATTCACCTGAATGTTGTATCTTGGAATTTGAAATTTCTAGCTAATCTGCCATATTCTCTATCTTTTGGAGTTTCGTTATATTTGTTTTATATATGATAAGTAAGATGTTAGTCATATTTAGGAGGAATAATAGAGAAAAGTACATCTGTCCATCTTCCTAGAAACAAAAGAGATGAATGTTTTATTAAATGTATATATATATGCATATATTGGAGAAGGCAATGGCAACCCACTCCTGTACTCTTGCCTGGAAAATCCCATGGATGGAGGAGCCTGGTAGGCTGCAGTCCATGGGGCCGCTAAGAATTCGGCACTACTGAGCAACTTCATTTTCACTTTTCACTTTCATGCATTGGAGAAGGAAATGGCAACCCACTCCAGTATTCTTGCCTGGAGAATCCCAGGGACAGGGGAGCCTAGTGGGCTGCCATCTATGGGGTCGCACAGAGTTGGACACGCCTGAAGCAACTTAGCAGCAGCAGCAGCATACACACACACACACACACACACACACACACACACACACACACACACACATATATAACCATAAGCAATGCTTTCCCCCCAAATATCTACTTTTAAAACCTATGGCTACTCTAAGGCTTTCTGCCAAAGTAAAGAGAGCATAGCTCTCTAATGGCTGTAAGAATGGCTCCATTATTCATTTACTATGTAGAAGATTATAAAATAACAGTATATAATTTTTTTGCACAGGTAAGTTACTTATTATCGATTTTAAATTATAATTGCTCCTTTTATAGTATACATGCTTTAGAGACTAATATCTTTATGCTTAATTATAAACCTTTTATATAAAGAACTTAAAGTGAGTTCCTTCCTTATAAGATACAAATAAAAGGTTTACTTATCCCTCAATAACCAGGGATCTTCAGGGGAATGAGACAGAAGTGAGGTAAGAGGTTTTTGTTAATCTCCTGCCACAGCTCAAGTTGAAAGGAAAAAATCAAAATAGAGGGAAATAGTGCTCTCCTGTTCCCTTTCCTGAACTCTGATAGAGACTATCCCACAGAAAGTCTCATACAAATAGTAGTAGCCACTGCAAAGTAGATCTAGAGAGTGCTAGAAGTAGCTCCATTGTGCTGTACTGAGGTTCTAAAGTTCCTTTCTCCTGCCAATTGGAAAGGCAGATGAGAGTTGACAGCTACTGAGGCCGCAGGGGGGCAGCAATAGCAAGGGGTAATAGGGAGATAATACTGTGTGGCAGAGGTCAGGGATTGAGAGCTAATCCACAAAACAGATGGAAAATCTGAATGAGACTCAGAGGTTCTGCACAGTGAGCTAGTGTTGAAGTAGAGTGGAGCTAGTGGAGAGAAGAGACTCCTCTTTGTAGGGATTACAACCTGGGTTCTACCAGCTTTGTACTTGACGAATGAAATCTAGGAGCACAACTAGTCTATGTGAAAATTTTCATCTCTATGAAGCCTGGGAAGAAAGCAGAGGAAAAGAAAGAAACTTCTCAGCTTGGGCACAATTTCCCATGGTGTTTTCTTATATTCCAACTCCAATTTGTAGAAAAATATTGCAGAGATTAATAGCTGGGACAAGAAAATTAATAAGTAGAATTTGTACCTTGTGATTTAATAAATATTTATCCAAACAAGGTTGAAATAGAGAAGAGACTTTTAATGGTGAGGTTTTTTGTGTGTGTTTTGTTTTTTTGTGTGTGTGTGTGAGAGTTAGGGACTTGAGATGGATAAACTACAAGAATAAAGAACATAGTAGTTGAACAATAGTTGTATGTCACTGATGCATATTTTTGCACACCAGTGTTCTTCTCTCCATCCTCACATCCAATGGAAGACTCATTTAGCTAGCACAAATGCTTTACAGGGACTGGATGGAAGAAAATCAGTGCTGAGCTACCTATTGCATCTTAGTATACAACTGCTATTTAGACTGCCTGGTAAAACCCTCTGTAGATACACAAAACTACCCAATGAAGTCTTGTCTATTGTGGCATTCTTTGATCCATTGGATAGAGATCTCCCATCCCCTGAAGGCAAATCAAGTCATCTTTGAATCAGTTAAAGCTTTTAGAAAGTATATTTTGATATACAGTCTAAATTTACCTCCTTTTAGCCTCTATAAATGACCTAGATTTACCTTTCAGGCTCAATTCTATAAATCAACTCCTGTCAACCTTCCTTTAGGACTTCCATGGTGGCTCAGATGGTAAAGCCTCTGTCTACAATGTGGGAGAGCCGGTTTCAATCCCTGGGTCGGGAAGATCCCCTGGGAAAGGAAATGGCAATCCACTCCAGTAATATTGCCTGGGAAATCCCATGGACAGAGGAGCCTGGTAGGCTATAGTCCATGGGGTCACAAAGAGTCAGACATGACTGAGTGAATTCACTTCACTTAACCTTCCTTTAAATACTTAAAAACCATTATTTTACACTCCAAGTAATTTACTATAAAGCTTGTTTTGGCTTTGCTTACTACTCTCATGGTACCCTGAATGAGTTCCATTTTGTATGTTGTGGTTGAAGTTCTGGCAGTCAGAACTATATGCAGTATCCCTAGTAGAATTTGGCCAACTCCAAATGCAGTGGAGGTGACTATTTATTTCTAAACAATGCTGCATCACTTAAATTGTGACCTGAGCATGATGGAATTTTTAAATTTTATTTTCTCTTTCACAGTAGTGGCAATAATATAAGCTTTTCTTGAAAATAATGATCTAAAGGGGTTCATTGACAATATAACAAGAAGGTTAATTTGGACAACCAGCCCCAATTCGTCAAACCTGCCATGGTGAAACTCCGATTTGGGCATAAGCGTGCAATAGGCAGAAGCAAACCAAAAAGGAAAAATAGACAGTTGGGTCTGAGTCCTGAGAGGGATTGAAAGATTGACGTCCATCACTATACACTTCTGAATGGGATTTAGGTAGCAGGGGATATATGCTTACTATGATAGAAAATGGGAGAGTTCACACCGTACATCAGCTTGAGCTTGGGTCTCCAAAGGTTTTGGAAATAATGAGGCAATCTCTGAGGGCCAACTTCTCATAAAACAGAGTTCTAGGCACTAGAAGTGACTTGAAAACCTGTGTTACAAATATTATCATTCCCACTGAAATATAGAGTTTGGCTCATAAACATAATTATCTGCCTAAATATATAAAATAAGTACATGGCAAATCCACAATTTCAGTCTGCATCTCTTTCAAATAAAGCTTTATGATCTTCTACCATATTCTGGCTTACTCTGTATTTCAGTTCACTAATCTTTCAAAAACTATTAGGTAACAAACCACCCAAAAGTTAGTGGTTTAAAATAGAAGTATTTCATTAGCCAGGGGCATGCTACCACCATAGCATGACAGAGATAAAAGAGTCTTATCTAGGGCTCTTAAGCCCTAAGATTGGGACTCAGTCACTGATACTTACTCTCCATCCATTGGCTGACAGAAGTCACTGGCATAAGCCAATATGGAGAAGTACTCAACATTCAGTTCAGTTCAGTTCAGTCGCTCTGTCGTGTCCGACTCTTTGCCACCCCATGAATCGCAGCACGCCAAGCCTCCCTGTCCATCACCACCTCCCGGAGTTCACTCAGACTCACGTCCATAGAGTCTGTGATACCATCTAGCCATCTCATCCTCTGTCGTCCCCTTCTCCTCCTGCCCCCAATCCCTCCCAGCATCAGAGTCTTTTCCAATGAGTCAACTCTCTTCACATGAGGTGGCCAAAGTACTGGAGCTTCAGCTTTAGCATCATTCCTTCCAAAGAAATCCCAGGGTTGATCTCCTTTAGAATGGACTGGTTGGATCTCCTTGCACTCCAAAGGACTCTCAAGAGTCTTCTCCAACACCATGGTTCAAAAGCATCAATTCTTCGGCACTCAGCCTAACATTACCCACTCATAATGAGGCTTCAACAAAGGTAAGGGTGGTGGAGAACTACCCTTCTTCTGTCTTAGTATGTTTAGACCAGAGTTTATTATAAAACAGAACAATAGTGTAAGTACCTGATTTCCTCCTGACTATTGTTAAGATGCTAATTTTTCCACCTGATATATGAAATAAACTTACACTAGAAACTTGAGCAACTCTAAATGTACAAATGAGAAAAAATAGAAGTAGGGGAAAAATAAGAATTCCACACACTTTTGTTTATTAAGGTTCTTTTTTTTTTTTTTTTTTCTGTTTGAAGACCTCTGAATTCATTCTTCTTGTTTCAAACTTCTACTTCTTCAAAGTAGTGGTTTTTCTAGTGGATAGTGCCATTTTCTATCTTTAATAAAATCTATTTTTGATAAGCTTCTCAGAAAACCATAGGATGAAATAATAATGTTTAAAGTGTCTAATCCATGTTTTTTTCTTCTAAGATGTCATTACAGTTTTTTAGAAATTCTTTTATCCAAAGCATTGGAAATCCTCTGAATGAAAAATAAAAATCCCATTTCCCCAAAATTTGATGATGAGCTTACACATGTTTATAAAATCAGAGTAGAGCATCTGTTCTTCTGACTTCTTTTCTACAAAGAAACTGACATTTGCTGATATTTTTCTTTCCTTGAAGATAGGTTGAGATTTGTTTTTTATCCTTTTCATTGACAGAAAAATAATTTTGTGTGTATTTTCTGAGCCCAGTAAATTCTTTAATCAATAAGTATTTTGTTGACACCTGTATGTGCTTTTCATTATAATCATATTATAAGCCACTACAGTTATTCTACCATTCCTTTGCATTTGTATTAATCAGTTCAGTTCAGCCACTCAGTCGTGTCCAACTCTTTGTGACCCCATGAACCATAGTATGGCAGTCCTCCCTGTCCATCACCAACTCCCAGAGTCTACCCAAACTCATGTCCATTGAGTTAGTGATGCCATCCAACCATCTTACCCTCTGTCGTCCCTTTCTCCTCCTGCCCTCGATCTTTCCCAGCATCCGGGTCTTTTCAAATGAGTCAGCTCTTCGCATCAGGTGGCTGAAATATTGGAGTTTCAGCTTCAACATCAGTCCTTCCAATGAACACCCAGAATTGATCTCCTTTAGGATGGACTGGTTGGATCTCCTTGCAGTCCAAGGGACTCTCAAGAGTCTTATCCTACACCATACACTCAATCAATATGCTTTACATGCTTAGAATGATCCTTATTTTTATTTCAACTTTTGCCCCATGTATTATTAATATTGATGTAATATGTTAAAGAAATCTAGGTTTTATTACCTTATAATTTTCACACTAAACAGAGGAAAGTGATGTCTTTATACCTTATCCTTTTAGCATTAATTCTGGAAAATTGTATTAGTTTATAATTTGCATTTGAAAGATTAATGCTGCAGCACTAACCTAGATCTGGAGTACTGAAGCTTTGGCATAATCAAAGTATTATTTACTTATCACATTTAATGCTGAATCTCTAGTCTTTTCATTTTCTCTCTTCTAGGGTGCTATGTCCAACAAGATACTTTGCTCAAAATACTAGGTGTGTAAATACACAAAAAATTTTATTGAATTAAAGACTATTTTGTAATTGTCATATGCCTAGAATGTAAAGGCTGTTAACATCTCTTTGACTCATTATTTTAATTCTAATGGTTCAATATCTCATACCTGTGTAAGAAAATACCGTGAAATAGCAATTTGGGGTTGATTTAGAAATGCTCTGCATTGATATGATGATTTTTAAAAGTATCTTTAACATGTTATTTCAAAATTGTTCATAAAAAATTATAAATAGGTTCACTCATACTACAAATGAAGTGAGTGTACTTGTAGTTTTCACTATCATTATTATTATTAAATACACTTTTCTACATATATACCTAGTCTTTATCTTCATAATTTCTTACCTACATGGTGTCCTATTACATTGATATTCATAATGAGTATAATATGCTTAGTAATTTCTAGGTTTTTATTTAATTTGTTTTGTCATTAGGCCAGACTGCTTCTATAAATACCAACTTATTTATTTTTTCTTAAAATATACCATGTAAATAGATCACCAGAAGCTACCTAGTGAATACATCATTATTTGGATACATGTGATTTAATTTTATTTTTGTAACCCTTAGATCAACAAAATCACAAATAATGTTTGGAAAAGGTCATATCAAAGAAAAGATCCTTTTAAGGCTTTAGGCAAATTTATTGGCCATCTACATATGATCATAAAGGGAATAAAATTCAACATTGTTATTTTGTTGATTTTTTAAAATAATTTTCTGTTCCTGGTTTGATATTTACCTCTGGGATTTAGATCTGAGGTACACTCAATTATCTGATTAATTCAGATAGTGTAATAAAAGAAGGGAAATTGAATTCCAGACAGATTTTTTAACTGATTACCCCCATTTTACTTTTTGGTATTGGCCAACAATTATTTTGTGTACATAGCTAGAGAATGAGTTCTGTAAGATTCTTTTCCCGAAATTCAACACTATGTTTATAAGCTGCCAGTTTTTCTACCATCTCAGTCTTCAATGCCAGCCTGAAACATCCCTTAACTTCTATTGATGGGGACAGCCTTGATGTTCTCTCAGCCTGACTGAACTTCAGACTTTTCCTTCCTTTTGGCCTGGAATGTCAGGTCCATGAATCAAGGCAAATTGGAAGTAGTCAAACAGGAGATGGCAAGAGTGAACGTCGACATTCTAGGAATCAGTGAACTAAAATGGACTGGAATGGCTGAATTTAACTCAGATGACCATTATATCTACTACTTTGGGCAGGAATCCCTTAGAAGAAATGGAGTAGCCATCATAGTCAACAAGAGTCTGAAATGCAGTACTTGGATGCAGTCTCAAAAACGACAGAATGATCTCAGTTCATTTTCAAGGCAAACCATTCAATATCACGGTAATCCAAGCCTATGCCCCATCCAGTAATGCTGAAGAAGCTGAAGTTGAATGGTTCTATAAAGACCTATAAGACCATTAAGAATTAACACCCCAAATAGATGTCCTTTTCATCATAGGGACTAGAATGCAAAGTAGGAAG
The DNA here is from genome assembly GCF_023091745.1 of Budorcas taxicolor. Classification (NCBI taxonomy): domain Eukaryota; kingdom Metazoa; phylum Chordata; class Mammalia; order Artiodactyla; family Bovidae; genus Budorcas; species Budorcas taxicolor. The sequence continues at coordinate 32,386,632 of NC_068916.1, read as the reverse complement.
TCAAGAAACACCTGGGGTAACAGGCAAATATGGCCTTGTATGGAATGAAGCAGGGCAAAAACTAATAAGAGTTTTGCCAAGAGAACGCTCTGGTCATGGCAAACACCCTCTTCCAGCAACACAAGAGAAGCCTCTTAACGTGGACATCACCAGATGGTCAACACCGAAATCAGATTGATTGTATTCTTTCCAGACAAAATGGAGAAGCTCTATACAGTCAACAAAAACAAGACCAGGAGCTCACGGTGGCTCAGATCATGAACTCCTTATTGCCAAATTCAGACTTAAATTGAAGAAAGTAGGGAAAACCACTAGGTATTCAGGTATGACCTAAATCAAATCCCTTATGATTATACAGTGGAAGTGAGAAATATATTTAAGGGTCTAGATCTGATAGACAGATGCCTGATGAACCATGGACAGAGGTTCGTGACATTGTAAAGGAGACAGGGATCAAGATCATCCCCATGGAAAAGAAATGCAATAAAGCAAAAAGGCTGTCTGAGGAGGCCTTACAAATAGCTGTGAAAAGAAGAGAAGCAAAAAGCAAAGGAGAAAAGGAAAGATATAAGCATCTGAAAGCAGAGTTCCAAAGATTAGCAAGAAAAGATAAGAAAGCATTCCTCAGCGAACAATGCAAAGAAATAGAGGAAAACAACAGAATGGGAAAGACTAGAGATCTCTTCAAGAATATTAGAGATACCAAGGGAACATTTCATGCAAAGATGGGCTCGATAAAGGACAGAAATGATATGGACCTAACAGAAGCAGAAGATATTAAGAAGAGGTGGCAAGAATACACAGAAGAACTGTACAAAAAGATCTTCATGACCCAGATAATCACAGTGGTGTGATCACTCACCTAGAGCCAGACATCCTGGAATGTGAAGTCAAGTGGGCCTTAGAAAGCATCACTACAAACAAAGCTAGTGGAGGTGATGGAATTCCAGTGGAGCTATTTCAAATCCTGGAAGATGATGCTGTGAAAGTGCTGCACTCAATATGCCAGCAAATTTGGAAAACTCAGCAGTGGCCACAGGACTGGAAAAGGTCAGTTTGCATTCCAATCCCAAAGAAAGGCAATGCCAAAGAATGCTCAAACTACCGCACAATTGCACTCATCTCACACGCAAGGAAAGTAATGCTCAAAATTCTCCAAGTCAGGCTTCAGCAATACGTGACCGTGAACTCCCTGATGTTCAAGCTGGTTTTAGAAATGGCAGAGGAACCAGAGATCGAATGGCGAACATCCACTGGATCATTGAAGAAGCAAGAGAGTTCCAGAAAAACATCTATTTCTGCTTTATTGACTATGCCAAAGCCTTTGACTGTGGATCACAATAATCTGTGGAAAACTCAGAAAGAGATGGGAATAACAGACCACTTGACCTGCCTCTTGAGGAATCTGTATGCAGGCCAGGAAGCAACAGTTAGAAATGTACATGGAACAATGGACTGGTTCCAAATAGGAAAAGGAGTACATCAAGGCTGTATATTGTCACCCTGCTTATTTAACTTGTACACAACAGGTCAGGAAGCAACGGTTATAACTGGACATGGAACAACAGACCAGTTCCAAATGGGAAAAGGAGTATGTCAAGGCTGTATATTGTACCCTGCTTATTTAACTTATATGCAGAGTACATCATGAGAAACGCTGGACTGAAAGAAACACAAGCTGGAATCAATTGCCGGGAGAAATATCAATAACCTCAGATATGCAGATGACACCACCCTTATGGCAGAAAGTGAAGAGGAACTAAAAAGCCTCTTGATGAAAGTGAAAGTGGAGAGCAAAAAAGTTGGCTTAAAGCTCAACATTCAGAAAACTAAGATCATGGCATCTGGTCCCATCACTTCATGGGAAATAGATGGGGAAACAGTGGAAACAGTGTCAAACTTTGTGTCTTTGGGCTCCAAAATCACTGCAGATGGTGACTGCAGCCATGAAATTAAAAGACGCTTACTCCTTGGAAGGAAAGTCATGACCAACCTAGATAGCATATTCAAAAGCAGAGACATTACTTTGCTGACTAAGGTCCGTCTAGTCAAGGCTAAGGTTTCTCCAGTACTCAAGTATGGACATGAGAGTTGGACTGTGAAGGAAGCTGAGCACCGAAGAATTGATGCTTTTGAACTGTGGTGTTGGAGAAGACTCTTGAGAGTCCTTGGACTGCAAGGAGATTCAACCAATCCATCCTAAAGGAGATCAGTCCTTGGTGTTCATTGGAAGGACTGATGCTAAAACTGAAACTCCAATACTTTGGCCACCTCATGTGAAGAGTTGACTCATTTGAAAAGTCCCTGATGCTGGGAGGGATTGGGGACAGGAGGAGAAGGGGACGATAGGGAATGAGATTGCTGGATGGCATCACTGACTCAATGGACATGAGTTTGAGTGAACTCCGGGAGTTGGTGAGGGACAGGGAGGCCTGGCGTGCTGTGATTCATGGGGTCACAAAGAGTGGGACACGACTGAGCAACTAAATTGAATTGAACTGAACTGATAGGCCTCTGACCTCCCTTATCTTAGACCATTAACTTGAAAACAGACTTGGACTTGTAAATTCTTTCTCTGCCTTTTTGAGATGTAAATCTTTTCCCAGACTTTTGCCAGTTTTTATGTCCCAGAACTGTCTTTCTCAAGAACTGGGAGCCATCACTTTGAAATATAATCATCAAGAAAAATAGTGTCTCTCTCTTAGTCTGGAGGGGCAGGTGGAAGCCTAGTTTCTATTAGCCAATGAGCACAAATTAGCAACCTGCAATGTAGGAGCCGCTAGCAATGTGGGTTCCATCCCTGTGTCAAGAAAATACCCTGGAGGCAGGAAATGGCAGCCTAATTCAGTATTCTTGCCTTGAGAATCCCATGGACCGAAGAGCCTGGCATGCTACAGTCCATGGGGTTACAAACAGTCAAACACAAGTGAAGTGGCTTAGCACACACACACCGTTTAGCAAACAGGATCCTAGTTCACTCCAGTGCTTAATATATGTCCTGTCTTTTGTTTCAGTGAAGTTGAGTGTAATCTCTCTCTCCTGTTGCAGTAGTGTGGAATAAAGTCTTGGCTGTTTAATGCCATCTAGTGCAATTTTTCTTTGACACACAATTATCTATATATCTGTAGGTTATGTATACACCCGTAGGATCATCCTCACCTTGTAGTCATGTCTTTTTCCTGTTAACTTACAGTGTTATCAAGAGGTGGAGTTTATTTCTCTATCCCTTGAATCTATGCTGATCTGTCTTTTTGTTTTTGTTTTTTTTTTTTTTAAATGCGGAAGGTGGCAGAAGTAGAGAATGTGCCAGTGTGAAGCTAGACATCAACAAGCTTGGGGCATACTTTGCCATGGTCAACCTGCTTCTTTCTGTGGTCAAGTAAGTGAGTTTAGCTGAGACCAGCCCTAACTGCTGACTTGAACAATTGGATACAAATATTTTGTAGAGCTTTTGTGCCTAGGAAAAGTATAATTGTAAAGCAGTGCCATAGTGAAATATGTAAACATACACATGTGATTCTGAAATTTTTTTAATTTTCAAACTTGGCAACCCCCTCTTTCCCATTAGGTGACCCATATATAAATTAGGATATATAGATTTCCATTTGCTTACATCAGCAGAAATATGCTGTGATATCTCAGTATTTCCATCTTCCTCAAGGCTCCAGTTGCCAAAAAATATCAAATCTAACTAAAAATGACCATTTTACTCCCTTTAAAGTGATTGATTTAATTATGGTACTTTGTTTTCTTAGTTCACTGGAGTCCCCAATTAAAAGACTCAAGCAGATGTGCCTTGAGATGATAAGAGGTCAATTTACCATGCCATGGAGAAAAAAGAACAGAATTAAAGCAGTTTACTAAAAAGTGACTTCAAAGAACCAATACTTCAAATTAAAGTGTGCTCCAAAACATTACTCACATCTATTTTAATATATTGCATTGGTTATGAATTAAAATCAAAGTTCTACCTCTCAGAATTCTGTCTCTTTGGGGAACACTTATTTCTAAAAGAATTGTCTCTCTTTCTAAAAAAAGATGTTTTCTACAATTAATGAAATTAGTCTTCATTTTCAAGATTTCTGAGCAAACTTCTTAAACTGTTTATATCTGGTTTAACATCTGACCTAATTTTAATTTTCAGAACATAATTGGAGCTTGAGGATATCATTATTCATAGTACTTTTCTAATTATATCAAATGAGAGTTAACCTTTGAATAAAGAAGGCTATTCAAAGAAAACACTGTTATTTCTTCTCTTCTTAAATGTAGATAAAAACAGGACCAGTCCTTTCTAACTTTTCTGTTGCTGATACTTCACTCATAAAAAATGCATGTTGTTTTATTGTTTATAATTGCCTTGGGAAAGTACATACTTACACCTGTTGGTAAATAAAGAATTCATAAATTTACAAGTTTTTTAAAAGTCTGATGCTCTCATCTTTCAATTCAATTGAAATTCAGTTGAATTGAAATTCACTTGAAAATAGGATATAAATTTTTGGCATGTGTTTTCATTACTAATGTGACTTGTTTTCTTATATTTTGGTAAATTCTTAAACTCAAATGTATTTCTTAAACTGATCATTGAAAATCAGCCAAAGGTTATTTTCATGACTAAAATTTATTGCTGTATAAGCCTAGCAAAATTGCAAATTTTGCTTTCTAGTCATAGCATTTTAAAATGTTATATTCAACAGTTTTTATAATGCTAACATTAGATAAATAATGTTGTAAATAAATAGAGCAGGATAATTATCTTTGATCTCATGGTTAAGTTATTGAAAATATTTGAATATTGAATTATAAATAACATTAGGATAATTCTGTTTTCTCCTAACTCCAAGCCCTTATAATTTACAAAGACTCTTTTGAGATAATTGATGACAGTTATAATACTCTACTTTTTTCATAACTCCCCTTTTTTGGGAAAACATTTAGGATAATTAGCAGGTACACTTATTAATTGCTTAGAGGTTCACTAAAAATAAACCTACCATTTTACAACATTTCTTCAAGTAATATATTAAAAAATATGTATTATATTTTATATTTGAAAAATCCTCTTGGAGTTCAGTAGATTTAACCCCATTTGTTCTTTGTCATTCAGCTAATATTTGGAAGTGCAGAAACAGTACTTTATAGTACAGTTTGAAATCAAGAAGTGTGGTTCTTCCAGATTACCTCTTCTTTCTCAGAACTGTATTGGCTATTTAGAGTTCTTGATAGTTCATACAAATTTTAGTATTGTGTTTTTTTATCTGTGAAATATACTATTGGAATTTTTATAGGAAAAGCACCAACTCTTTTAGATGATTTTGAACTGAGTGGACATTTAAATAAATTAATAATTCCAATCCATGAATGAACACAAGGTATCTTTTCATTTGTTTTGTATCCTTCAATTTCTTTCATCAAATTTTTGTAATTTTTACTGTATAAAACTTTCACCTTTTTGGTTTAATTTATTCATAAGTATTTTATTGTTTTAATGCTATTATAGATAAGAATTCTCTAAAGCTGCTTTTTCAGATATTTTATTGTTAGTGTACAGAAACAGGCTTGATTTTTTGTATACTGACTTTGTAGTTTAAAACTTTACTGAATTTGTTGATTTTAAAAGTCTTTATGATTTTCCAAACACAAGATCCTATCATCAAAAAAAAAAAAAAGTTTTACTTCTTCCTTTCTGATTTAACTTTGTTTTTCTTGCCTTATTATAGGAGTAAGAATGAGCAGAATAGTGTGAATGGGCACCCTTATATTCTTCCAGATCTAGAGGAAAAGCTTTTAACCATTCATAGTCAAGTTTGATATTAGTTGTGGACTTGACATATAGGCCTTTATTATGATAAGATATGTTTCTTTTATCCCCAGTTTCTTAAGCATTTTTATAATAAGTAATGTTTAATTTTATCAAATGTGGGTCAAGATAACAGAAAAGATAGGGAAACATATGAAATGAATTGAAAGTAGTTCAAAATTACCATTTTTAGTTAAAAATATGTCTGAAGTGCAGAGAGGTTTAGCTAGTAATAAAAAACATCCCAGATAAACTTGAACAAAAATGTTTCAGACACAGCTAAAAATATAAACGCCATAAACCTTTTTACATTTTGCTTCTGTTTGATTTTCTTTAACTTCTTTCTCAGAAAGAACCAGATTTCAGAAAAGTTTTTCAAAAATAGGTATAGAAAACAATGTGTTTTAGAGCACATCCTACTGCACTGGAAGGATATGAATCATAGTCCTTATCTCTAGTGTTCAGTAAGATATGAAGTACTTCTTAGAAATTATGCTGCTGGTCTATATATAAAATATGAAATCACAGGAAAAAAAATGTGAATTGTTAGTGTTTACCTTAACATACTTAAATAACTTATCTAATAACTGGGACCTATCTCATTTTTTCATGTTTGGATATATCCTATGCCCCTCAGACAGAGTAGATAATCAGGCTTCTGTCTTCTTGGTTAGAAAAAAAAAAATAGCAATCTGAGATTGTTAGTTCATCCTCAATTGTAATTGGTGAGGTATTAGGGAATATGGCAGAGCTGCTGAAATATTTGTGTGTATGTTTGTGTGTCTGTTCATGCATGCATGCATGTTGGTGGCATGCTGTCATGTAACAAAAGGTACCAAAAACCTTCCTTTTAAGTTCATACACCTGCCAGAAGTTATGGCCAGCTTCCTCTCCATAAGACTTTATAAGCAATGTGAGAGCCAGCTCTGCAAACACTCATTTTTGACCTACTTGATATAAGTGATGTGTCCATTTGTATAATTCTGTCATGGAAAGTGATGACTTGTTTCCCACATAAGAAATAAGAGGAACTTTTCCCCTTCTTTAAAGCCAAGGGAGCTGGATTCCAAGAGAATCATTTTTAAAGCCTGGAGCCCCATACAAGGTGAGGGTATTGGTCTTTCATACACTAGTTCAGTGTCTATGAAACTAGAAAAAGAGTAAAAAACATAAGTTCTCCAAAGATAAAAAATAATACAGATTCCAAATATGTACACATACATTACTGCCTCAAGGTTCAGGAAACAAGGATGGTCATAAGAAATGCAAACAATAATATGCATCAGCAGAGTATAGGGTAATACCAGTAACTGGAGAACAGGCCTAAAGAAGGACTAAACTTGCTTAAAAAATCCATGCTGAAGTGAACTGCTCTGGAATGATCTACCCATTTGAAGTTTGCCAAGGCATCTCCTTGGAGAAGGCAGTGGCACCCCACTCCAGTACTCTTGCCTGGAAAATCCCATGGACAGAGGAGCCTGGTGGGCTGCAGTCCATTGGGTCGCTAAGAGTCAGACACGACTGAGCAACTTCACTTTCACTTTTCACTTTCATGCATTGGAGAAGGAAATGGCAACCCACTCCAGTGTTCTTGCCTGGAGAATCCCAGGAATGGTGGGAGCCTGGTGGGCTGCCATCTATGGGGTTGCACAGAGTCGGATACGACTGAAGCGACTTAGCAGCAGCAGCAAGGCATCTCCTTGAATCCCACAGCTCAAGAATGAGGGTAATTAAAACACCCAAACCAAATGGGGATTGCTGTTGGGAATGAAATCAGACTGTAACCAATTTCAGTTATATACGGATATTACTGTGTTTTCCCTCATAATCCTCACAAAGCTCCTCCTTACCATTCCAAGGAGATAGAAGATATAAGGAGAGAAGCAGATATAAGGAGACCTTTATATAAAAGTTGAGACTAAAAGTTAAAAAAAAAAAAAAGCTAGCCTAAGTTTTAAGAAGTGTGGTGAAAGTATTTCAGAAACTCAAAATTCATTATAAAGTTAAGGAATTGTACTGAGAATTCAGTTAATGAGTTACTATTGGAAGAGAATCCTTGTATGGGATAGATGCCACATTTTAATTAGAAATAAATAAAACTTTATTCTCAAACGATTTGAAATTACTCAGCCCAATTAACTTGAATGTGTAGATGAGTGGTGAGGTACAAAATTAAACCAAATGAGACACTTTGTCCATGATATCATACAAACTGAGGACAGAGTACTTTACTTTGGATATTAGTAGAGATAAAGTTATAGGGACTTTTTCTTTTAAGGAGTAACAGCTAAATATTTTTATTATCATTTTGAGATAATAAAAATGAAACATTCTCAGCAGATTCCTAGTCAGAGGGTTATTGATGAAATTTCTACAGCCTCTACCACGTGGGCCCGGATAGGTCTTTCCACTTATGGCATGATCTTCCCCAAAGGGTTCTGGTATTTGTGCAGATGAGCAAAACTTGTCATTTTTAAACTGTAACCAACTTTATCAATGCAAGTCAGAAACAGATGTCAAACCAACAATCTGTCTCTCTGGTTAGCATTCAAAACTGGTCAAACAATGAAACAGCATATCAAGTGGTAGAGATTCTATCCTACTCTGTCTGTGACTCACTTTTAATTTTAATTAATGTATGTGCTGAAAAAATTTACTTGCATCTGTAAGTAAATGGTATTTGGAGCTTCATTATTAACTGGTGTTTATAATAATTCTTTGAATTTCTCCCTACTTGTATTTTAAAAATCACCTAGAGATCACTCAACAGAATTATTTTCAATGATTCATCAGCTGAGAATTCAAACAGCACCTTGCTAAGTTTAGTTGAAAACAAATGATTAGAAGGCATTTGACTACTAAAATATTTTTCTTTCTGGAAATGCTAACATATATTTTTTAATTGAAGTATAGTTGATTTATAATATTAGTTTCAGGTGTATAATACTGTGTCAATATTTTTTATAGATTATACTCCACTTGCCTACATTTGCTTTTAAGATACTACATGTAAGTGAAACAGAGAGTATTTGTCTTTCTCTGCCTGACTTATTTCACTAAGCGCACCACTCTCTAGGTTTATCTATGTTGCTAAAAATGACAGTTTTGATTCTGTTGTATGGCTGAGTAGTATTGTAGTAGTGTGTATCATATCTTCTTTATTTATCTGTTGATAGACACTTAACTTGCTTCCACGTCTTCCTGCTATTGTAACTAAAGCTGTTATGAATGTTGGAGTGCATGAATCTATCTGAATTAGTGTTTTTGATTTCATAGGATATATACTCAGGATTGGAATTACTGTAACATAGATTTTTGAGGAGCCTCTATATTGTTTTCCATAGTGTCTGCACCAATTTACATGCCTTCCAGAAGTGTGAAAGGGTTTCTTTTTCTTGCATCCTGGCAAACATTTGTTATTTGTGTTTTTTATGATAATAGCCATTTTGACAGATGTGAGGTGTATATCATTGTGGTTTTGATTTGCATTTCTCTGATTAACAATGTTGAGCATTTTTTTTTTTTTACTTTATTTTACTTTACAATACTGTATTGGTTTTGCCATACATTAACATGAATCCACCAAGGGTGTACATATTTTCCCAAACGTGAACCCCCCTCCCACCTCCCTCCCCATAACATATCTCTGGGTCATCCCCGTGCACTAGCCCCAAGCATCCTGTATCTTGCATCAGACATAAATTGGCAACTGGTTTCTTACATGATAGTATACATGTTTTAGTGCCATTCTCACAGATTATCCTACCCTCTCCCTCTCCCTCAGAGTCCAAAAGTCCGCTCTACACATCTGTGTCTCTTTTGCTGTCTTGCATACAGGGTCATCATTACCATCTTTCTAAATTCCATATATATGTGTTAGTATACTGTATTGGTGTTTTTCTTTCTGGCTTACTTCACTCTGTATAATCGGCTCCAGTTTCATCCATCTCATTAGAACTGATTCAAATGTACTCTTTTTAATGGCTGAGTAATACTCCATTGTATGTACCACAGCTTTCTGATCCGTTCATCTGCTGATGGACATCTAGGTTGTTTTCATATCCTGGCTATTATAAACAGTGCTGCGATAAACATTGGGGTACACGTGTCTCTTTCTATTCTGGTTTCCTCGGTGTGTATGCCCAGCAGTGGGATTGCTGGGTCATAAGGCAGCTCTATTTCCAGTTTTTTAAGGAGTCTCTACACTGTTTTCCATAGTGGCTGTACTAGTTTGCATTCCCACCAACACTGTAAGAGGGTTCCCTTTTCTCCACACCCTCTCCAGCATTTATTGCTTGTAGACTTTTGGATCGCAGCCATTCTGACTGGTGTGACGTGGAACCTCATTGTGGTTTTGATTTGCATTTCTCTGATAATGAGTGATGTTGAGCATCTTTTCATGTGTTTGTTAGCCATCCGTATGTCTTCTTTGGAGAAATGCCTATTTAGTTCTTTGGCCCATTTTTTGGTTGGGTCGTTTATTTTTCTGGAGTTGAGCTGCATAAGTTGCTTGTATATTTTTGAGATTAGTTGTTTGTCAGTTGCTTCATTTGCTATTATCTTCTCCCATTAAAAAAGGCTATCTTTCCACTTTGCTTATAGTTTCCTTTGTTGTGCAGAAGCTTTTAATTTTAATTAGATCCCATTTGTTTATTTTTGCTTTTATTTCCAGTATTCTGGGAGGTGGATCATAGAGGATCCTGCTGTGATTTATGTCGGAGAGTATTTGCCTATGTTCTCCTCTAGGAGTTCTATAGTTTCTGGTCTTATGTTTAGATCTTTAATCCATTTTGAGTTTATTTTTGTGAGTGGTGTTAGAAAGTGATCTAGTTTCATTCTTTTACAAGTGGTTGACCAGTTTTCCCAGCACCACTTGTTAAAGAGATTGTCTTTACTCCATTGTATATTCTTGCCTCCTTAGTCAAAGATAAGGTGTCCTTATGTGTGTGGATTTATCTCTGGGCTTTCTATTTTGTTCCATTGATCTATATTTCTGTCTTTGTGCCAGTACCATACTGTCTTGATGACTGTGGCTTTGTAGTAGAGCCTGAAGTCAGGCAAGTTGATTCCTCCAGTTCCATTCTTCTTTCTCAAGATTGCTTTGGCTATGCAAGGTTTTTTGTATTTCCATACAAATCTTGAAATTATTTGTTCTAGTTCTGTGAAAAATACCGCTGGTAGCTTGATAGGGATTGCATTGAATCTGTAGACTGCTTTGGGTAGTATACTCATTTTCACTATATTGATTCTTCTGATCCATGAACATGGTATATTTCTCCATCTATTAGTGTCCTCTTTGATTTCTTTCATCAGTGTTTTATAGTTTTCTATATATAGGTCTTTAGTTTCTTTCTTTTTTTTTTTTTTTTTTTTTTTACTTTATTTTACTTTACAATACTGTGTTGGTTTTGCCATACATTGACATGAATCCACCACGGGTGTATACAAGCTCCCAATCCTGAATCCCCCTCCCACCTCCCACCACATATCATCTCTCTGGATCATCCCCATGCACCAGCCCCAAGCATCCTGTATCCTGTATCAAACATAGACTGGCACTTCGTTTCTTACATCATAGTATACATGTTTCAATGCCATTCTCCCAAATCATCCCACCCTCTCCCTCTCCCTCAGAGTCCAAAAGTTGGTTCTATACATCTGTGTCTCTTTTGCTGTCTCGCATACAGGGTCATCATTATCATCTTTCTAAATTCCATATATATGTGTCAGTATACTGTATTGGTGTTTTTCTTTCTGGCTTACTTCACTCTGTATAATCGGCTCCAGTTTCATCCATCTCATTAGAACTGATTCAAATGTATTCTTTTTAATGTCTGGGTAATAATCCATTGTGTATATGTACCACAACTTTCTTATCCATTCATCTGCTGATGGACATCTATGCTGTTTCCATGTCCTGGATACTATAAACAGTGCTGCGATGAACATTGGGGTACACGTGTCTCTTTCTATTCTGGTTTCCTCGGTGTGTATGCCCAGCAGTGGGATTGCTGGGTCATAAGGCAGCTCTATTTCCAGTTTTTTAAGGAGTCTCCACACTGTTCTCCATAGTGGCTGTACTAGTTTGCATTCCCACCAACAGTGTAAGAGGGTTCCCTTTTCTCCACACCCTCTCCAGCATTTATTGCTTGTAGACTTTTGGATCGCAGCCATTCTGACTGGTGTGAAATGGTACCACATTGTGGTCTTGATTTGCATTTCTCTAATAATGAGTGATGTTGAGCATCTTTTCATGTGTTTTTTAGCCATCCATATGTCTTTTTTGGAGAAATGCCTATTTAGTTCTTTGGCCCATTTTTTGATTGGGTCGTTTTTTTTTTTCTGGAGTTGAGCTGCATAAGTTGCTTGTATATTTTTGAGATTAGTTGTTTGTCAGTTGCTTCATTTGCTATTATTTTCCCCCATTCTGAAGGCTGTCTTTTCACCTTACTTACGTTTTCCTTTGTTGTGCAGAAGCTTTTAATTTTAATTAGATCCCATTTGTTTATTTTTGCTTTTATTTCCAGAATTCTGGGAGGTGGATCATAGAGGATCCTGCTGTGATTTATGTCAGAGAGTGTTTTGCCTATGTTCTCCTCTAGGAGTTTTATAGTTTCTGGTCTTATGTTTAGATCTTTAATCCATTTTGAGTTTATTTTTGTGAGTGGTGTTAGAAAGTGATCTAGTTTCATTCTTTTACAAGTGGTTGACCAGTTTTCCCAGCACCACTTGTTAAAGAGATTGTCTTTACTCCATTGTATATTCTTGCCTCCTTTGTCAAAGATAAGGTGTCCTTATGTGTGTGGATTTATCTCTGGGCTTTCTATTTTGTTCCATTGATCTATATTTCTGTCTTTGTGCCAGTACCATACTGTCTTGATGACTGTGGCTTTGTAGTAGAGCCTGAAGTCAGGCAAGTTGATTCCTCCAGTTCCATTCTTCTTTCTCAAGATTGCTTTGGCTATCCGAGGTTTTTTGTATTTCCATACAAATCTTGAAATTATTTGTTCTAGTTCTGTAAAAAAAATACCGCTGGTAGCTTGATAGGGATTGCATTGAATCTGTAGATTGCTTTGGGTAGTATACTCATTTTCACCATATTGATTCTTCTGATCCATGAACATGGTATATTTCTCCATCTATTAGTGTCCTCTTTGATTTCTTTCATCAGTGTTTTATAGTTTTCTATATATAGGTATTTAGTTTCTTTAGGTAGATATATTCCTAAGTATTTTATTCTTTTCGTTGCAATGGTGAATGGAATTGTTTCCTTAATTTCTTTTTCTACTTTCTCATTATTAGTGTATATGAATGCAAGGGATTTCTGAGTGTTGAGTTTATATCCTGAAACTTTACTATATTCATTGATTAGCTCTAGTAATTTTCTGGTGGAATCTTTAGGGTTTTCTATATAGAGGATCATGTCATCTGCAAACAGTGAGAGTTTTACTTCTTCTTTTCCAATTTGGATTCCTTTTATTTCTTTTTCTGCTCTGATTGCTGTGGCCAAAACTTCCAGAACTATGTTGAGTAGTAGCGGTGAAAGTGGGCACCCTTGTCTTGTTCCTGACTTTAGGGGAAATGCTTTCAATTTTTCACCATTGAGGATAATGTTTGCTGTGGGTTTGTCATATATAGCTTTATTATGTTGAGGTATGTTCCTTCTAGTCCTGCTTTCTGGAGAGTTTTTATCATAAATGGATGTTGAATTTTGTCAAAGGCCTTCTCTGCATCTGTTGAGATAATCACATGGCTTTTATTTTTCAACTTGTTAATGTGGTGAATTACATTGATTGATTTGTGGATACTGAAGAATCCTTGTATCCCTGGGATAAAACCCACTTGGTCCTGGTGTATGATCTTTTTAATGTGTTGTTGGATTCTGATTGCTAGAATTTTGTTGAGGATTTTTGCATCTATGTTCATCAGTGATATTGGCCTGTAGATTTCTTTTTTTGTGGCATCTTTGTCGGGTTTTGGTATTAGGGTGATCGTGACCTCATAGAATGAGTTTGGAAGTTTACCTTCCTCTGCAATTTTCTGGAAGAGTTTGAGTAGGATAGGTGTTAGCTCTTCTCGAAATTTTTGTTAGAGTTCAGCTGTGAAGCCGTGGTCTTTAGTTTCTTTAGGTAGATATATTCCTAAGTATTTTATTCTTTTCATTGCAATTATGAATGGAATTGTTTCCTTAATTTATTTTTCTACTTTCTTGTTATTATGTGCCTGTTTGCCATCTGTGTTTCTCCTTTCAAAAATTGTCTGCTCAGTTCTTATGACTTTATCAATTGGATTTTTTTTAATACTGAGTTGTATGAACCATTTATATATTTTGGATATTGGTATTATCAGTTGCAAGTATTTTTTTCCTATTTAGTAGGTTAGTAGGTTGTCCTTTCATTTTGTCCGTTCTTTCCTTTGTTGTTGAAAAGCTTTTAAGTTTACTTAGGCGCCATTTGTTTACTTTTGCTTTTATTTCCTTTGCCTTAGAAGATGTATCCAAAAATATTTAATACATTTTATGTCAAAGAATATTCTATGTTCTCGTGTAGGAATTTTATGGTTTATAGTCTTACACATAGATTTTTAATCCATTTTGAGTTGATTTTGTATGTAGTATCAGGTAATGTTCCACTCTCCTTTAGGTATATAATTTTCCCAGCACCACTTTTAAAATGACTTTATTTCCTCCATTTATATTTCTGCCTCCTTTGTTGTAGATTAGTCGATCATAAGTGCCTGGGTTTATTTCTGGGCTCCATTTTGTTCAGACCTGATAAAGCATATGACTGGATAGGGTGTGCATCCACTATTGGTTCTTACACAGGCAGCACATGGGTCTCTGACTGTGGCCATATCAAACTGATCCCCTGACTCACAATGAGCACTAGCATTAGCCTTTCTTGTTCCAGTACTTCTCTCCTCTAAAGTGAGGGTGTCAGTGCTTTGAAAGTAGAACACATGGAGCCAGCTTGAACCCAACTCCCAGGCCTTCTTTTCCAGCAACTTGGGACCCAACCCCATCCTCAGTGGGGTGGTGACAGCCATTAAGCAGAAGGTAAGCCTTGGCATCACTGACTTGATGGACATGAGTTTGAGTGAACTCCAGGAGTTGGTGATGGACAGGGAAGCCTGGTGTGCTGTGATTCATGGGGTCACAAAGAGTCGGACATGACTGAACGATTGAACTGAACTGCAGCCTTGGCTTACACCTGGCTCTGATCCTAGCCCCTCCATCTCCGCCCTCCCCCCACCACCCAGATGATAGCTTCTAGCATACTCTGAGAAAGGTGTGATGTATATTCACATCAAATCCAGCTCTCACACCAAAGCCACTGTGGGCCTGCAAATTGTATAGGAAAGCCCATAGGTAGGGACACACCTTCAAGACATGATAGGTAACTGTTTCACCTAGTTTCATAGAGACAGAGGAAATTAAGCAAAATGAGATGATAGAGGAATTCATCTCAACTGAGAGAATAAGAGAAAAACCCCTAAACAGCTGATGAAATAGAAATAAATAATTTATAGGATAAAGAATTCAAATGATTAGTAATAAGAATACTAACTGAATTAGAGAAAAGAATACATGAACACAGTGAGAATATTAACAAGAAACTAGAAAATATAAAAAGGACCAGTCACAACTGAAGGATGTAATTATGGAAATGAAAAACACACTTGAAGGAATTGATAGCACAGTAGGTGACACAGAAGAACATATAAGTGATTGGGAAGACAGAATAATGGAAATCCCCACCTGAGAACAGCAAAAAGGAAAACAAATTTTAAAAACTGAGAGTAGTTAAATGGTCTATGAGACAGCATCTGGCATATCAACATTTTTGCTTTATTTTAGGGGTCCTAGAGGAAAAAAAGGATTAGTGTATCAAAAATATATTTGATGAAACTATGGCTGAAAAATTCCCAAACCTGAAGAAGAAACAGTAGTTCTTGTAAAGGAAGTATTATACATTTTACCAAATTTGACTAAGTAAATGATGTCAATTTTATTTTTCTCTACTAGTACCTAAAGGTGAGTATTTAGTTAATCCTTTAGTATAGTGCCCCAAATCATAACATTTAGGAATTAATTTTAAAAGGAATATATAATCCCATAAAATGAAAATTATAGCAACTTCTGGAAGTTATGAAAAAAGGACTAAGTCGAAAGTTACCTGCTCATGAATTAGAAGAAAAGATAGTAACTTTCCTCAGATTGGCTGATAGATTCAGTGCATTTATAATAAATATATTCTGGCATTTTCTAAAAAAAAAATGCACAAGTTGGTTATAAAATGTATATCAAAATGAAAGCAAACTAATATAATTCATCTAAATTTTAAAAAAAAAAACAACAAAATGGAAAGGCCTACACTAACTAATGTTAAGACTTAAAAACTACATTGATAAAGGAAACGTGAATTTGGTAAAATGTAGGATGAATGGAGAAGGATAGAGTCCAAAGTAAACATATCCATCCTTAAATGGTAAACTATTTTTTAATGATTAACCAATTCAGTGGGGAAAATGTATTTTTAATAAATTTTGTTTATACAACTGTATTCACACCACACACAAATTTGCCTTGAAATAGATCATAGACATAAGTGTAAAACAAAGATTATAAAACTCTTAGAAAAAAAATATATGAGAGAAAAAAATGTTTCAGCTTGGTGTTAGCAATATTTTCTTGGTCATAACAAAAAATTTTTAAAAAGAGAGAGAGCGAGCCCAAACCAGATGGTGTAGGAATAGGTGTATGTGGAGTACAGCTCTCTCCATGGATACATCAGGAATACACCTTCAGACACAGAAGTGCATGCAGAACACCAGCTGAGAACGGACAGGAGTACCTGACCAACAGAAAAGAATATATAGAATCACACAAAACTCCGTAAGACAAAGGAACTGGGGAGGAACCAGGAGTGTTAACTACCCTCCATGAGTGGGGGAACTGAAGCAGGGGTACGATCCCCATAATGGGGCAGTTGTCTGAGTCAGAGGAGAAATATTTAAGGCTGAGAGTGAAACAGCTGATCTGTGGCAGCCTAAATGGAATGAGAATCAAACAGTCCTTGCCATAGCTATGTGTACCCCAGATGGGGACACAGGTCCCAGAGAAGGCACAGCAGCTGGGAGCTGGAGTTTAGGGCCAGTGGAGCAATCCCAGGGCAAGGGCTGCTGTTGACTAGGGCGAGACAGATCGAGGGGATGTGAGGAAGGAGATTGTGGTGGGAAAATGCCTGTGGAGAAAAGCCAGGCAGCCATGGAAGCAAGGTGATAATGTTGAGTCACACATAGGGGGTGGAGCCATCACCATACTCTCTGTCTCCCCACACACCAGCATCAGCAGCAACAATAGAGACGCTGGCCCATCAAATGCCTGACACAGTGAGCTACAGAGTAAGACCCCACCCAGGGTGCTCCTTTAAGTGACTGATGCATCGGTCTACAGAGTAGGACCCCAACCAGGGGAGCCCCTCTATATGCCTGACACGCTGAAAAATAGAGAAGGACCCCAGGCAAAGGAGCCCTCTAAGTAACTGAATGGGTGGATCTAAGGAGAAAGACTCTCCAAAGAGACCTTCTGATTACCAGCTACTAGAAGCTTGAAAAAAGACTCTGATAGGGCCATAACTCCTGTGGTGGAGACCATCCCTGTCCCTGCACACTTGGCACCACCAGGGTGCCCACAAGCCAAGCAGCTGTGACACTTTCATGTTTAACCCTCCCTGGGGCAGAGCTGCCACCGGCAAGAAAAGCCTTGTACCTATGCATGCAGGGTCATTTAGGTTATGTCCAGCTGTTATGACCCTGTGAACTGTGGCCTGCCAGGCTTTTCTGTCATGGGGGTTCTCCAGGCAAGAATACTGGAGCGTATTGCCCAATACTAGTTGCCATACCCTTCTAGAGCACTGTATTTCCTGCTGCCCTAGCCACCAACTCCCCTGAGTACCTGGTGCTGTCAGAACCCCTGCAACCCAAACAGCTGCACCACCTCCACATCTGGCCTTCACTTGGGCAGACCCAAGTCCTCCAGGGCAGCCTTAGGAGCAAACACCAGTGGACGACCCATATGCAGAGGTG
Source organism: Budorcas taxicolor (assembly GCF_023091745.1). Lineage (NCBI taxonomy): Eukaryota > Metazoa > Chordata > Mammalia > Artiodactyla > Bovidae > Budorcas > Budorcas taxicolor. The sequence goes on along the minus strand of NC_068916.1, from coordinate 32,368,742 downwards.
GAAATAAAACCACAATTGAAACCCAGGGGCAGTATGGCTATGGAAGAAGAACCATAACCTTCCCATCAGCTGTACAAGCTGCAGGTTAAACCCACATGATCAGCTCGGCAGACTCTGTGCCTATGGAATATATGAAAGAATATTGAGAGCTCCCACAAAAGAAAACGAACTAGTTCTGATAGCTGTGGACATTGGAGGCAAGAATGCACAGAAGTAGGACCAGATTAGAATCTGAACTAGGTCCAGAGACCAGCACAGTGTTGGAGGGCATCCTAGGGAGGTGAGGTGGACTGTGACTCCCAGCAGTGACTCAAGAAAAACATTTATTATTCTTATGTCTTGACTTGTTCTGTAGATTCTTTCGGATTTTTTTCTTGTTTTCCCCCGTTTTCCCCCTCTTTCTTGTAGTTGTCAATTTTATTGGCACTATGGAATCTAATTAAGCTTTTGAGCTTTTTTTTCTGGTCAGTCACATTTTTCATTCTTGTTGTAAACCTTTGCCTCTCCATTGAGCTTTTGCAGTTCTGTGGAGTTTTTTTTTTTTTCCCCTATCTTCTTCCTTTTTTATTCTTTTCTCTATTTTTAATTTTACTTATTTAAACCTATTATTATTATTTCTACATTTATTCCTTTGTTTGCTTTTCCTACTGTTCTTTTCCCCTTGCAGCTAATCTTTAATGTATATATATATATATCTTTTTTATCTACCTCTATTTAACTTTGCATATCTATTCTTTCTTTCTTTTCTTTCTTCCTTCCTCTCAACATATTTATTAGTTTTGATTTCATTGCTTATTCCCCATTTGGCACCTTGCTTTAGTTTTGTTTTCCAGTTTGTGCTTTAGTTAGTTTTGTTCTTAACTGGTAAATATAATTTTTGATTTCCTTTTTCACTGGGTCAATCTACTATATTTTTGTTGGACTGTTTTGATTTTGCTTATGGGTACATATGTATATGTGTATATTCCATTATTTTAATAATTATTTGCCTGATTTTGTAACTGCCATTTGTCTGGGGTTCATCTTTGGTTTTTCGTTTTGGGATATTTGTTTTAATCTCAATGCCATAACAAACCACTTGTGGAAGCTGTAGGCCTTAAGCCTTTGGAGTGGGAACACTGGCTCCAAGGCCCTAGATGACCAGAGGACTAACCCTAGGGAGTATCCAATAGTGAGAACACACATAAAGGAAACCACTAGAATACAAGACCTGGCATCACCCAACCACCAATAGTAACACCCTGTGCAGGACACCTCATCTAAACCACAAACAAAACAAAAATACAAACCCAACCATCAGTAGACAGGATTACCACCTCAGTCAGCCTTGCCCATCAGAGGAAAAACAAAACAACAGCAACAAAACTCAGCAAAAAATCTCACCCTATACGAAGCTGACAGAAACCCCTGGACTAGCCCTCAGAGGGTAGAAACCAAAAGGAAGAAAGAATTCAAAGGAGACCTCAAACACAATAAGTTAAAAAAAAAAACAATAATGAAAAGCCAGATGAATACTACATAATTGAAGGAACAAACTAGAAACACAGAAGTCAAAATAAATGAAGTGGAAATAGGCAAACAACCTGAGAAAGAATTCAGAATAATGATAATTAAGATGATCAAAAACCTTGAAAACAGAATGGAGGAAATGAAAGAATCAACTAACAAAGACCTAGAAAAATTAAAGAATAAACATACTGAGACAACAGAATTACTGAAATTAAAAATACTCTAGAAGGAACCAATAGCAGAATATCTGAAGCAGAAGAATGAATGAGTGAGCTGGAAGATACAATGGTGGAAATTCCTACTGAAGAACCAAATAAAGTAAAAAGAATGAAAAGAATGGAGGATAGTCTCAGAGACCTCTGGAACAATATCAAACACACCAACATTCAAATTCTAGGGATCCCAGAAGAAGAGAAAAAGATAGGGTATGAGAAAATTTTTGAAGAGATTATAGCTGAAAATTCCCCCAACATGGAAAAGGAAGTAAGTCCAAGAGGCACAAACAGTCCCATACAGGATAAACCCAAGGAGAAACACACCAAGACACATACTAATCAAACTAAGAAAGACTAACCACAAAGAAAGAATATTAAAAGCAGCAAGGGAGAAACAACAAGTAACATACAGGAGAAACCCCTTAAGTTTAACAGCTGATCTTTCAGCAGAAACTGCAGGCCAGGAGGGAATGGCAGGATATATTTAAAATACTGAAAGGGAAAAAATCTACAACCAAGATTACTGTACCTGGCAAGGATCTCATTCAAAATTGATGAAGAGAACTCAGCACCACCAAACTAGCTTTACAACAAATGCTAACGGGACTTATATAGTCAATAAATACAAGAGAAGAAAAAGATCCACAAAATCAACCCCAAACAATTTTAAAAATAGCGATAGGAACATATATATCAATAATTTCTTTTAATATAAATGTATTAAATGCTCCAACCAAAAGACACAGACCAGCTGAATGGATACAAAAACAAGACCCATACCTATGCCCTCTATAAGAATTCCACTTAAGACCTAAAGACACACAGACAGAAAGTGAGTGGATGGAAATATATATTCCATTTGAAGAAATCAAAAGGAAAATCAAAAAATTTATAGAAACAAACAACAATGAAAACATGACAACTCAAAACCTATGGGATGCAGCAAAAGCAGTTCAAAGAGGGAAGTTTATAGCAACACAATCCTACCTCAAGAAACAAGAAAAACATTGAATAGACAACCTAACTTTACACCTAAAACAACTGGAAAAAGAACAACAACAACCAAAAAAAAGCAAGATTAGTATGAGGAAAGAAATCACAAAGATTGGAGCAGAAACAAGTGAAAAGGAAACGAAAGAAACAATAGTAAAGATTAATAAAACTAAAAGCTTGTTCCTTGAGAAGATAAGCAAAATTGACAAACTTTTAACCAGACTCATCAAGAAAAAAGAGATAAGAATCAAATCAATAAAATTAGAAATGAAAAAGGAGAGGTTGCAACAGGCAATGCAGAAATACAAAGGATTATAAGAGGCTATTATGAACAACTAGGTGGCAATAAAATGGATAACCTAGAAGAAATGGACAAGTTCTTAGAAAAGTTCAGTCTTATAAGACTGAACCAGGAAGAAACAGAAATTATGAACAACCCAATTACAAGAACTGAAACTGAAGCTGTGATTAAAGTTTCCCAAAAAACAAAAGCCCAGGACCAGAGGGCTTCACAGGAGAATTCTATCAAACATTTAGAGAAGAGCTAATGCCTATTCTTCTAAAACTCTTCAAAAAAATTGCAGAGGAAAGAAAACTTCCAAATTCATTCTATAAGGCTACCATCACCCTGATACCAAAACCAGAGAAAGACAACACAAAAAAAGAAAACCACAGGCCAATATCACTGATGAAAATAGATGCAAAAATTCTCAATGAATTTTTAGCAAACAGAATTTAGCAACACATCGAAAAGCTCATACACCATGATCAAATTGTGTTTAGTCCAACCAAATCTTGGGTTGGATTGAGTATTCCAACCCAATATGCAAGTATTCTTCAATATAGAGAAATCAATCAATGTGATATACCATATTAGCAAATTGAAAGATAAAAACCATATGGTCATCTCAATAGATGCAGAAAAAGCCTTTGACAAAATTTAGCACCCATTTATGATTAAAACCCTTCCAAAAATGGGCAGGTAGGTTCCAATAAGAAACCTACCTCAACATAGTAAAGGCCATATATGATAAGCCTACGGCAAACATTATTTTCAATGGTGAATCCTAAGATCAGGATCAAGACAAAGGTATCCACTCTTGCCACTATTATTCAACATATTTCTGGAAGTCCTACCTATAGCAATCAGAGAAGAAAAAGAAAATAAAAGGAATCCAGATCAGAAAAGTAGAAGCAAAGCTCACTGTTTCCAAATGATATAGAAAACCCTAAAGATAATATCAGAGAATTGTTAGAGCTAATCAGTTAATTTAGCAAAGTTGCAGGATACAAAATCATTACACAGAAATCACTTGCATTTCTATATACTAACAATGAAAAATCAGAAAGAGAAATCAAGGAATCAATCCCATTCACCATTGCAACAAAAATAATTAAATATCTAGGAATAAACTTACCTAAGAAGACAAAAGAACTGTACACAGAAAATTATAAGACATTAATGAAAGAAATAAAGATGAGATAAACAGATGGAGAGATATCTCATGTTCCTGGGTAGAAAGAATCAATATTGTGAAAATAACTATACTATCAAACACAATCTACAGATTCAATGCAATCCCTATCAAATTACCAATGGCATTTTCACAGAATTAGAACAAAAGCTTTCACAATTCTTGTGGAAACACAAAAGACTCCGATAGCCAAAGCAGTCTTGAGAAAGAAGAATGGAGCTGGAGGAATCAACCTTCCTACTTCAAATTTTACTACAAGTTACATTCATCAAGACAGTATGGTACTGGCACAAAAACAGAAATATAGACCAATGGAAAAAGATAGAAATGCCAAAAATAAACCCATGCACCTATGTGTACCTTATTTTTGACAAAGGAGGCAAGAATATACAATGGGGCAAGGATAGCCTCTTCAATAAATGGTGCTGGGAAAACTGGACAGTTACATGTAAAAGAATGAAAGTAGAACAATTTGTAAAACCATACACAAAGATAAACTCAAAATGGATTAAAGACCTAAATGTAAGACCAGAAACTATAAAACTCTTAGAGGAAAATATAGGCAGAACACTCGATGACAAATCAAAGCAAGATCCTCTGTGATCCACCTCCTAGTGTAATGGAAATAAAAACAAAAGTAAACAAGTGGGACCTGATTAAACTTAAAAGCTTTTGCACAGCAAAGGAAACTATAAGCAAGATGAAAAGACAATCCTCAGAATGGGAGAAAACAATAGCAATGAAACAACAGACAAAGGATTGATATCCAAAATATACAAGCAGCTCATACAACTCAATATCAGAAAAACAAACAATCAAATCAAAAAGTGGGAAAAAAACCTAAACAGACATTTCTCCAAAGAAGACATACAGATGGCTAATAAACACATGAAAAGATGCTCAATATTTTTCATTATTAGAGAAATGCAAATCAAAACTACAATGAGATATCAAGTCACACCAGTCAGAATAGCTATCATCAAAATATCATCAAAAACAATAAATGCTGGAGAGAGTATGGAAAAAAGGGAATGCTCTTACACTTGGTGGGAATGTCATTTGACACAACCACTATGGAAGATGGTATGTAGATTCATTAAAAACTAGGAATAAAACCACCATATGACCCAGCATCCCCACTCCTAGGCATATACCCTGAGGAAACTAAAATTGAAAAAAACACATGTACCCCAATGTTCATTGCAGCACTATTTACAATAGCTAGAACATGGAAGCAGCCTAGATGTCCATCAACAGATAAATGGATAAAGAAGTTGTGGTACATATACACAATGGAATATTACTCAGCCATAAAAAGGAATGCATTTGAATCAGTTCTAATGACGTGGATGAACCTAGAACCTACTACACAGAGTGAAGTAAGTCAGAAAGAGAAAGATAAATATTGTATTCTAAATCATATATACGGAATCTAGAAAAAAAGAATTTATTTACAGGGCAGCAGTGGAGAAACAGACATAGAGATTAGACTTATGGACATGGGGACAGGGGAAGAAAGGGTAAGATATATGGAAAGAGTAACATGGAAACTTACATTTCCATATGTAAAATAGATAGCCAATGGGAATTTGCTGTATGGCTCAGGAAACTCAAACACAGCTATGTATCAGCCTAGAGGGGTGGGATAGAGAGGGAAATGGGAGGGAGGTTCAAAAGGCAGAGGATATATATATATACCTATGGCTGATTCATGTTGAGGTTTGACAGAAAACAACAGAATTGTGTAAAGCAATTATCCTTCAATTGAAAAATAGTCATAGCAGCTATCAAGAATGCTGGATATTTGGATTATGTTAATGTTCTTTTTCTGTTTTTTAATGTTCTGTTCTGTTAATTCTCTTTTATTTTTTTCTACATGTAAAATTAGGAATTACTTTCAAAATTACAAGAAAAATAAAATGTATTTAACAGGGAAAAATTATATCATCAAAATAAATAAAAGGGTGCAATGATTAGAAACATCATATTAGAAGGCATATAAATGGATGATATGTAGATAAAATGAAGTGCATATTGAATCACTGCTAATCTGAGGAATACAAAACTACAATGTGATACTAGTACACACTTTTAGAATGACTAAAATTAAAATCATTGATAAAACAAAATATTTGACTGAATGTAAATCAGTAGAAACTCTCATTGACATAGGTCTGTAAATGTATAACTATTTTGGAAAACCATTTGACTGTTTTGTGACAAGTTACATATAAAACACATAATCACTTTGTGGGTAAATATTTACCCAAGAGAACTTTAATCATCATTTCAGTTCAGTTCAGTCGCTCAGTCATGTCCGACTCTTTGCGACCCCATGAATTGCACCACACCAGGCCTCCCTGTCCATCACCATCTCCTGTTCACTCAGACTCACGTCCATCGAGTCAGTGATGCCATCCAGCCATCTCATCCTCTGTCGTCCCCTTCTCCTCCTGCCCCCAATCCCTCCCAGCATCAGAGTCTTTTCCAATGAGTCAACTCTTCACATGAGGTGGCCAAAGTACTGGAGCTTCAGCTTTAGCATCATTCCTTCCAAAGAAATCCCAGGGTTGATCTCCTTCAGAATGGACTGGTTGGATCTCCTTGCAGTCCAAGGGACTCTCAAGAGTCTTCTCCAACACCACAGTTCAAAAGCATCAATTCTTCAGCGCTCAGCCTTCTTCACAGTCCAACTCTCACATCTATACATGACCACTGGAAAAACCATAGCCTTGACTAGATGACCTTAGTCAGCAAAGTAATGTCTCTGCTTTTGAATATACTATCTAGGTTGGTCATAACTTTTCTTCCAAGGAGTAAGCATCTTTTAATTTCATGGCTGCAGTCACCATCTGCAGTGATTTTGGAGCCCAAAAAAATAAAGTCTGACACTGTTTCCACTGTTTCCCCATCTATTTCCCCTGAAGTGATGGGACCGGATGCCATGATCTTCGTTTTCTGAATGTTGAGCTTTAAGCCAAGTTTTTCTCTCTCCTCTTTTACTTTCATCAAGAGGCTTTTTATCTCCTCTTCACTTTCATATGTCTACTCAAAGACTTGTGCATAAATGTTCATTGTAATATTACTTACAGTAGCTCAAAATTGGAAAAAAAGAAACTGTCTATCTGTATATAAATAGACAATGTTTAATATATCTGTCCAGTGGAAAGCTGCTACTTAGCAGTGAAAGTAATGAGCTACTAATATATAGCAAAGTAGATGAATCTTAAAATCATTATGTTCAGAAAAAGAAACCAGAGCCTTTATGTATAATTCCATTTATACAAAAAGCAACATAATCTACAATGACAAAAAAAAAAGCAAATCAGTACTGGTAATAGAGGTGAAGAGAGGAATGGTATGCAAAGGCGCTTGGAATTCTTTTGCAGTGATGGAAATATTCTATAGTTAATTATGGTGGTGGTTTCATGAATGGTATATATAACTGTTAAAACTTATTAAAATGCTCAGGATAAAGATACTATGCATAAATTATTTCTCAAAGTTGATAATGAACAAAGTAAGAGCTGGTTCAGTCATATATTCAATAGAATGATGAAAGGCAGGGCAGAATTAGACTATATCCTTGTCAATCTGCTTCCTCTCCCCAAACTCAAGGAAAGCTCGAGTTCTTAGACCACTTTGAATTAGTTTGGATTCTTATGACTAGTTTCTTGTTTAACAAATGTGAGTAGCACTGATTGAATTCTTACTGATTTAGACTTCTGCTAGAATCCAAAGGATTCTCCTCCTATTAGTGCCCAGGTCCTAGCCCGAATTCCCTGACTTTAGTTTTGATCTTGCCTCTCCAAGTACTTAAACATTTTTCAGAACAAATCTATGGGGTAGGTAGAATTTTTACTGATCCTTTACAAGTAATTGGAGATGCAGAAAGATTCAGAAATTTTTTAGGACTAAAAATTAAGCCTACTATTTCCCTGTCAATATAGAAACATATGTGAAGGCAGAGGATATCTATCTTTTTATAATCTTTTAGCAATATGGAAGAGTAGAGTGTATTCTTACCAAAAAAAAAAATATTAGCCACAAACCAAGTCAGGGAACCACTCTGGAGAAAATAATGCTTATGAATCATCAGCCACATGGTGAAACTTGTGATTTGCAATCCTTTCCACTGAGGGAGTAGTACTGAACACTTCTACCCAACGCCAAACCAAGAGAAATGGGCTCCCATAAAATTTCCGACCACCCTGATTATCTGGATTCTTCCATCTTAAAGCAGAGACATTACTTTGCCAACAAAGGTCGGTCTAGTCAAGGCTGTGGTTTTTCCAGTGGTCATGTATGGACGTGAGAGTTGGACTGTGACGAAAGCTGGGCACTGAAGAATTGATGCTTTTGAACTGTGGTGTTGAAGAAGATTCTTGAGAGTCCCTTGGACTGCAAGGAGATCCAACCAGTCCATTCTGAAGGAGATCAGCCCTGGGATTTCTTTGGAGGGAATGATGCTGAAGCTAAAACTCCAGTACTTTGGCCACCTCATGCAAAGAGTTAACTCATTGGAAAAGACTCTGATGCTGGGAGGGATTGGGGGCAGGAGGAGAAGGGGACGACAGAGGATGAGATGGCTGGATGGCATCACGGACTCGATGGACACGAGTCTGAGTGAACCCGGGAGTTGGTGATGGACAGGGAGGCCTGGTGTGCTGGGATTCATGGGGTTGCAGAGTCAGACAGGACTGAGCGACTGAACTGAACTGAACTGAAGATTCAGACCTATGTTTCCCTCCAGTGTCATGACCACAGAGTGGCATTTGGTGAAGAAATTCTCAGGGACACCTAAAATGAGTTTCCTGAATTCAGGGGATATGTGAACAGAGAGTCTAGATTCTACTTTCTTCCCAATAAAATTGAAACATTTCCCAAAGTCACAGAAATAAAAGGGCTACATTTTCTGCTATCCTGAAAATAATTTAGAGAAGAAACCAGGAGAGCTGCATGGAATGAGCTAGTTATGCCCCACTGTCTGTTCAATCTGTCTGAACCTCCCCATGGGGATTTCCTTTAGTAAGTCCCTATTGCTTAAACTGTCCTTTATTGGAAAGTTTGAAAACTATTGCACTACATATGTTTTCCCAGGGGCAATCAGATGACTGTCCAGATGCGCTGGAGATAAAAGTTGGACATGTGTCTCATGTCACTCAGTTTCTCTTCAAGCCTTGGGAAGCAATTCAGCTCTACAAGCATTGAAGTCATTGTGACATGTTGCTCCCAGAACTTTAATTTGTGTGCAAGTAAATCATGTGATATTTAAAGATGTCATTAAAAGTGAATGATTTCATATTATGATTGCTATTCCTGTCAGGGAAGCCTTCTAAAAGATACCAGATGTAAATTAAACTCTCCAAGGGAAACCGGTGTTGTTTCTTGTTCTGTCAGATAATAAAATGTCAGAAGAAGGATGATAAGGAAACAAATTGCTTAAATTGGTATATTTGGCATGATGGGACTTTGACGTCTTATTTTCACAACCAGATTAGATAAAATTGGAGTTTAAAATTCTGATTTTATTTGGCGTGTCTTTCCTGTCTAGAGGCAGACTGATATGGTTCTAATATTCAGTGGCCTAAATATGTGGTTCTAAAATATGACACCAAACTTTTCTACTTTGTCTCCAAATTCTAATCAATAGTTTTCCTTTAGGTGTGTTCAGCCTTTCAAATAAAATTGCTCAGTCTGACTTTGTGTTATGCTTATGTCTATTTCTTTTTAAAGGATAAAACTTTAGATAAAATGCTACCACCGCTTATTTCCCCTGATACTCAGTATAGCAGGAATAACAGTAAATATTTTTCCGCTAAATACCCATCCGGAACAACCGAAGTATCTTCATTATTTAAAGTTACACCAGTATGAATATAATATATAAATTGTACAGATTATCTTTGGTATTATCTAACTAAATGTATATTGAGATTTTTAAGGGAAAATAATGATAAAAAATATAAGGGGTTTGATTGATTTTTTATTAATAACAATCTGTTTTCCTGTTAAGTACACATGACAAATATGTTGCCTACATACTTACATGTGCCTTAAAACAGAGAAATGTGATTTCAAATACCAGTAATTGCTTCTGGGATTCCATTAGAGTATAAAGATTATACCAAGTATACACAAATCTATTGACACATATGAAGACTTTCAAGAGAAAAAGTAATCTTTATTCTTCTATGATAGATCTTTAGTATACTCAGTTTCCCCCAAATTATAATGTCTCATCATAACCGAGATATTAAATAGTCAGTATGAATAACTTGTTTATGAGTAGCAATGTGTCGAGTAAAAATTATTCCTGTTGATGTTCTGAAATATGTTTTGAGAGAGACATTTATTACTCTAGATGCCATTTGAAATTTGTTGTTTCTTCTTCCCAAATTCAATATCAGACTTTGGATATTATAAAACCAACAGGGAAAAACCTTTTCCTTATTTATGTATAGAATTTGACATTTTCCCCCACAAAAATAACTGTTTGCAACTCATTTATATCTTCATCAGAGAAAAAATGGCACAAACTTTTGTCTTGGAGAATTTCTAATAGTTCCAAATTAATTATAACAGCAAAAGAAAAAATATTTATGTTTATAAACCTGTGAAATAAATTTTATTGAATAACATATCTTTCTTGAAACACCAAGCAAAATATATAGTGTCTTTTATTTCGCTCTATGATTTGGAGGTATTCTGTTAATCATATGACACTTTAGTCTTAGCTATATAAAGACATCTTGTTTTTAAAATATACTCAGTATTTGCTCTCTATCCATATAATTGATACATGTACATATATTTCTTTTTGTTTTTCATTAGAATCAAGAGAAATTGACACTGCATTTGATGGCTGTTTTCATGAACTAAGAAAGAAAGGATGAAAAGCTATATGAAAAATTCCTTGGTTCCAGACTAAGTCACTACATTTGTTCTGAGGAATGATAATTGGAGCAAGTCATTTTTAATGTGCTAAATGAAGTGCAAAATTATTGTATTAAATATATTAAGCATTTTATGAGTTTAAAATACAGAAAATACATAACATGCAAATGTGGAAACAGTGGGAAAAGATGAATGGATCGGGCAATGTTTCAGTTCAGTTCAGTCTCTCAGTCATGTCTGAACATTTACGACCTCATGGACTGCACCACGCCAGGCCTCCCTGTCCATCACCAACTCCCAGAGCTTACTCAAACTCATGTCTATTGAATTGATGATGCCATCCAACCATCTCATCCTCTGTCATCTCCTTTGCCTCCAGTCTTCAATCTATCCCACCATCACAGTCTTTTCGAATGAGTCAGTTCTTTGCATCAGGTGGCCAAAGTATTGGAGTTTCAGCTTCAGCATCAGAACTTCCAATGAATATTCAGGACTGGGTTCCTTTAGGATGGACTGGTTGGATCTCCTTGCAGTCCAAGGGACTCTCAAGAGTCTTCTCTAACACCACAGTTCAAAAGCATCAATTCTTGGGCACTCAGCTTTCTTTATAGTTCAACTATCACTTCCATACATGACTACTGGAAAAACCATAGCTTTGACTAGACGGACCTTTGTTGGCAAAGTAATGTGTCTGCTTTTTAATATACTGTCTAAGTTGGTCATAGCTTTTCTTCCAAAGAGTGACCATCTTTTAGTTCAAGGCTGTGATCACCATCTGCAGTGATCTTGGAGCCCAAGAAAAGTCATAGTTTTCATTGTTTCCCCATCTATTAGCCATAAAGTGATAGGACCAGATACCATGGTCTTAGTTTTCTGTATGTTGAGTTTTAAGCTGAAGTTTTCACTCTCCTCTTTCACTTTCACCAAGAAGCTCTTTAGTTCTTCTCTTTCTGCCATAAGGGTAGTGTCATATGCATATCTGAGGTTATTGGTATTTCTCCCAGCAATCTTGATTCCAGCTTGTGCTTCATCCAGCCCAGCATTTCACATGATGTGCTATGCATATAAGTTAAATAAGCAGGATGACAATATACAGCCTTGACATACTCTTTTCCCAATTTGGAACCAGTCTGTTGTTCCATGTCCAGTTCTAATGGTTGCTTCTTGACTTGTATAGAGATTTCTCAGGATGCAGGTCAGGTGGTCTGGTATTCCAATTTCTTCAAGAATTTTCCACAGTTTGTGGTTATTCACACAGTCAAAGGCTTTGGCATAGTCAATAAAGCAGAAATAGATGTTTTTCTGGAATTCTCTTGCTTTTTTGATGATCCAAAAGTTGTTGGCAATTTGACCTCTGGTTCCTCTGCCTTTTCTAAATCCAACTTGAGCATCAGGAAGTTCTCGGTTCATGTACTGTTGCAGCCTGGCTTGGAGAATTTTGAGCATTACTTTGCTAGCATGTGAGATGAATGCAATTGTGTGGTAGTTTGAACATTGTTTGGCATTGCCTTTCTTTGGGATTAGAATGAGAATTGACCTTTTCCAGTCCTGTGGCCACTGCTGTTTTCCAAATTTGCTGGCATATTGACTGCAGCACTTTCCCACCATCATCTTTCAGGATTTGAAATAGCTCAACTGGAATTCCATCACCTCCACTAGCTTTGTTCATAGTGATGCTTCCTAAGGTCCACTTGACTTTGCACTCCAGGATGTCTGGCTCTACGTGAGTGATCACTCCATCGTGGTTATCTGGGTCATTAAGATCTTTTATTGTATAGTTCTTCTGTGGATTCTTGCCACCTCCTCTTAATATCTTCTGCTTTTGTTAGGCCCATACCATTTCTGTCCTTTATTGTGCCCATCTTTGCATGAAGCATTCCCTTGGTATCTCTAATTTTGTTAAAGAGATCTATAGTCTTTCCCATTCTATTATGCAATGTTTAAGGATTCCAATAATTATGTGATTTCTTAGGGTAAGTAATAAGATTTTTTAAAGGTTTATAATTGATTATACTTTCATTTAGACATATATTATAGTTAAGTAGTCTTAATGATGGAATCTACTGGGATAATCATTATTTATCACTGTAAAGGAAGGTAGGTTCATTGCAATAGAAGCAGAGTCCCTTCTTTGAATGATGATATTAGTTTCCTCCAGCTGCCATAAAGAAGTCCCACAGACTGGATGCCTTAAACAACACAAATTTACTTCCTCACAGTTCTGGAGACTAGAAATTCAAAATCAAGTTGTTGGGAGATTGATTCTTTTGAGGCCACTTTCCAAACTGTCTTCTCCTTAGATTTTCACATGGCCTTCCCTCTGTCCTCTATGCTCTAATTTCCTTTAGCAGGACACCAGTCACACTGGATTAAGCCCCACTCTAATGATCTCATCCTAACTTCATTGCAGTCATATTCTGAGGACTTCAACATATGATTTTCGAAGGGGGAGAGTTGTGAAGCACAGCTCAGGCAATAACAGTGACCATGCCTTTTTCATGGGGAGTAACTTCTACAAACCAGCTGTGTGTTTCTGACCAAGGTCACAAATTTTCCTGAGCTGCAATGACCTTGACACATATTCCATCAACTGCAATGCCTTACCCCCCAGGCTTAGGATCAAATTAAGTCACCCTGTGTCGTTCCTCTGTTGTTTCCAGCTGGCATGAGAGAAAATATGTGGATTTCCTCTCGCCCTTCTAAACATGCAAATGCAGTTTTCCCAGGGAAGCTGTGGTCTGCCAGAGCGAGGAAAGAACCATTGTCCATAAGCAGAAATAAAAACAACATGCAGGGGAAAAAGAATCCTCATGTGGATGCAAGCAGGGATGAGAGACAGCTATCCTGATCGCTTTCCAATTCCTGGAGGATATCCACCATTGCTTCCTTGAGTGTTTTGCTTCTGAATTGTATTTGTTTGTTTACTTTGGCTAAGTTAATATATAATATGTAATACCTGTTTATAAGCATTCAAATTGTATATACCTTTAGGTCTTAACCCTTAATTGTTTTTAGTATATTGGAAGGGTATATTATACTTAGTAATAATCTCTCATATTCTCAATGAAAAATATGGGGGACCAATGATAGTACCTGACATTTCTATAACTTGGGAGACATGGTTTCCAGATGCTCCTGAATCTGTTCATTTTTACTTTCACAAGGGGTCTGTGTTCAGCATATGACATGTTTTTTTCCAAAGTGGCTATACATGGGACAAAAATGACTATGTATCTGCCAGTCATAACACATAAAATATTGAGTTAATTTAGAAACAAATAGATTAAAGTAATATAGTAACTTACATTATCAGAACATGAAACCATTCTGTAAAACATGAAATTTCCCTATCAAATATTATATTCAGTTATATACATCTGATGTCAACTTGGAGATTGTTCTTATTATACTACTATGATTCATTTACTAAGTGGAGTAAGGAACCAAGAAATTGGATTCAATAAATCTGCTTAGAGCCTGGACCTACCACAAATATCACATTATTCTTTAATCAAATGTATTGTACTAAGAAATTCCACATATACATAGTTCTTAGTTACTTATTTTCAAAGTTGTGGGCCAAGGCTTTTACTTGCAGAACACTAGCTTTCTAATATGAGGGTCACAGGTAAACTGTTTCCATAAACCAGAGCTCAGATAATATTTTTCTAAATTTTCTTCATTGATTTCTTAAAGAGTTTCTTTTCAAACTTTGATCTGTATAGGAATCTTCTAGAGATCTTTTTCTTTTTTTAATTAATGTAATTTTCCCTTAATTTCTATTGGTGTATAGTTGTTTTACAATGTTGTGTTGGTTTCTACTGTCCAGCAAAGTGAATCACCTATATGTAGCATATGTTCCCTCCCTTTTGGATTTCCTTCCCACTTAGGTCACCACAGAACACTGAACAGAGAATATTTTTTAAGTATACGCATTTCATTTTAGTATGTCTAGAGCACGATATGAAAGTCATTATTTCAATAAGCAGCCCCAAGTGATACAATGCTGTTTGTTCATGAGCCACATTTGTGCTGTGAGGACTTAAAGAGTTGATGTCCTGCATAACCAGCCTCCCAAAAGAAATCCTGTTTTAACTTAATTTGCATTGCAGAAAGTTTCTCAAAAAACCTTCATATGATGGTTGCATTTTTGAAAAGTAAATGGTCTCCTATGAAAATATGTATATTTCTTTTCAATAGATAAAATATGTGCTGCACATATTGAGAGAAACTCTCTTTGACTAAACTCTATACTGCTGCTGCTGCTGCTAAGTCGCTTCAGTTGTGTCCAACTCTGTGTGACCCCATAGATGGCTACACTACCTCTTCTAAAATTCTAGGACTCAGCTTCAGCATCCATCCATTTTGGGGCCTGCATGAGTTGTTAGAGCAAGAATCTACCTAAGTCATTTTAGCAAAAATCCTTACCCTTGATGTCTGATAAGCGTACGTGTCTGATCAAATTTCTCCTCCTCCACCAACCCCCAGGTGACATCTAATCACCCTCACCTACCTTCAAGAATTCCATTAGTGCTATTTAGCCAGAATGCCCTCCTATTCATGATATATATTTTTTCTTATTAATTTCCTTTTTTCTGACTCCTTGGCTATAAATTCCAACTTCTCCTTTTGGTCTTTGGAGTTGAGCCTATTCTCTCTCCCCTGCTACAAATACCCATTAGAGTTGAAGGTTGAATAAAGTTTTCCTTACTATCTTTACTCAGACTTCCCTTGTAGCTCAGTTGGTAAAGAATCTGCCTGCAATGCAGGATACCAGCATTTGATTCCTGGGTAGGAAAGATCCCCTGGAGAAGGAAATGGCAACCCATTCCAGTATTCTTGCCTGGAGAATCCCATGGGCAGAGGAGTCTAGCAGGCTACAGTCCATGGGGTTCTAAGAGTCAAACACTTAGCGACTAAACCACTACCTTCTTTACTAACCATGGAACAAGTTTTTCTTTTTCTTTTTTTTACAGAAGTATTATTATTACTGTTATATTACTTTACAGTATTGTATTGGTTTTGCCATACATCAACATGAATCCACCACAGGTGTACATGTGTTCCCCATCCTGAACCCCCCTCCCACCTCCCTCTCCATACCATCCCTCTGGGTCATCCCAGTGCACCAGCACCAAGCATCCAGTATCCTGCATTGAACCTGGACTGGTGATTCATTTCACATATTATATTATACATGTTTCAATGCCATTCTTCCAAATCATCCTACCCTCTCCCTCTCCCACAGAGTCCAAAAGACTTTTTCTTTAACAATAATGTTCATGCACTTATTTAAATATTAGCTTTAGTAGAAGAAAACCACTTATATATTTATGAAGATCCATCTGATATGTTTTATTATTTTTTAGCTATCATGATGGTTTAATCACTGCAGGAAGAATAAAAAATATTTAAATTTTAGGATTGAACATTTTGACAGCTTATCCTCCCTCACAGCATTCCTTGGGTATGGTTGAAACCTTTGACAACAAAAAGTGATTCCTAGCTTAAAAACAAAATGAACATGGTATATTTCTCCATCTATTAGTGTCCTCTTTGATTTCTTTCATCAGTGTTTTATAGTTTTCTATATATAGGTCTTTAGTTTCTTTAGGTAGATATATCCCCAAGTATTTTATTCTTTCCGTTGCAATGGTGAATGGAATTGTTTCCTTAATTTCTTTTTCTACTTTTTCATTATTAGTGTATAGGAATGCAAAGGATTTCTGTGTGTTGATTTTATATCCTGCAACTTTACTACATTCATTGATTAGCTCTAGTAATTTTCTGGTGGAGTCTTTAGGGTTTCCTATGTAGAGGATCATGTCATCTGCAAACAGTGAGAGTTTTACTTCTTCTTTTCCAATTTGGATTCCTTTTATTTCTTTTTCTGCTGATTGCTGTGGCCAAAACTTCCAGAACTATGTTGAATAGTAGTGGTGAAAGTGGGCACCCTTGTCCTGTTCCTGACTTTAGTGGAAATGCTTTTAATTTTTCACCATTGAGGATAATGTTTGCTGTGGGTTTGTCATATATAGCTTTTATTATGTTGAGGTATGTTCCTTCTAGTCCTGCTTTCGGGAGAGTTTTTATCATAAATGGATGTTGAATTTTGTCAAAGGCTTTCTCTGCATCTGTTGAGATAATCATATGGCTTTTAATTTGTTAATGTGGTGAATTACATTGATTGATTTGTGGATATTGAAGAATCCTTGCATCCCTGGGATAAAGCCCACTTGGTCATGGTGTATGATCTTTTTAATGTGTTGTTGGATTCTGATTGCTAGAATTTTGTTGAGGATTTTTGCATCTATGTTCATCAGTGATATTGGCCTGTAGTTTACTTTTTTTGTGGCATCTTTGTAAATGCAAATCAAGACCACAGTGAGGTACCACTTCACACCAGTCAGAATGGCTTCGATCCAAAAGTCTACAAGCAATAAATGCTGGAGAGGGTGTGAAGAAAAGGGAACCCTCTTACGCTATTGGTGGAATGCAAACTAGTACAGCCACTATGGAGAACAGTGTGGAGATTCCTTAAAAAACTGGAAATAGAACTGCCCTATGACCCAGCAATCCCACTGCTGGGCATACACACCGAGGAAACCAGAATTGAAAGAGACATGTGTACCCCAATGCTCATCGCAGCACTGTTTATAATAGCCAGGACATGGAAACAACCTAGATATCCATCAGCAGATGAATGGATAAGAAAGCTGTGGTACATATACACAATGGAGTATTACTCAGCCATTAAAAAGAATACATTTGAATCAGCTCTAATGAGGTGGATGAAACTGGAGCCGATTATACAGAGTGAAGTAAGCCAGAAAGAAAAACACCAATACTGTATACTAACACATATATATGGAATTTAGAAAGATGGTAATGATGACCCTGTATGCAAGACAGCAAAAGAGACACAGATGTGTAGAACAGAATTTTGAACTCTGTGGGAAAGGGAGAGGGTGGGATGATTGGGAGAATGGCTTTGAAACATGTATGTTATCATGTAAGAAACAAATCTCCAGTCTAGGTTCGATACAGGATGCTTGGGGCTGGTGCACTGGGATGACCCAGAGAGATTATATGGGGAGGGTTGTGGGAGGGGTGTTCAGGATTGGGAACTCATGTATACCCGTGGCAGATTCATGTCAATGTATGTAATGTATGTAATGTAATGTAATGTATGTCAATACAATACAGTATTGTAAAGTAAAAAATAAAGAGTAAAAATTAAAAATAAACAAATGAAAAGATTGAAATGCTTAATTTATACAAAGATTCAGCTGTCCAGCACAAGAAACTGCTAAAAAAAATTTATCTATTACACTTGCTTAAGATGATGAAGTCAGCTTTATTTTGGATCATCACAATAGGTATAGGACCTAATGCAATGGGGTTGTGCAGTAGGTAGGAGAGAGGTTCGCAAACACAGCATATGCAAGTGGAAATTTATAGCCAAAGTAACTATGATTTTTTAAATAATGTTTTATATGTTAAAAACCTTAGCCAAAATTGCTGATATGGCTACTAAGAAAACTTAAGTGAAGAAGACTTAAAGATATATGGTTTACCTAAGTAATTTTTGGAGGGTAAAGACAAAACTATAAGTAAGATCATAATCTATTAAATAAATTCATAGACTTATTGCAATTCAAAAATGTGTGGATTATAGGCAAGACTGACTTTGACCAAAGAAGCAAGTATAGAATTGAATGATTTCTAAGGAAAAAAAAACCTGTAAATAAATTGTGTAAATAAATAAATAATTATTCAAAAGTTAAGGTACAAGCCATAGTAAAGTTGAATAGGAATACATCCTAAAAGCTTGAAATTAATGAACTAATTTAATATGTTTATAATAATATGTGATCAGCACTTGAAAACTGTTGCTAGTTGGAAGTATTTTTGGCTGCAAGTAACAAAGATGACCCAACAGTGACATAGTGAAAGTGAAAGTGAAGTAGTGTCTGACTCTTTGCGACCCGGTGGACTATAGCCCACCAGGCTCCTCTGTCCATGGAATTCTCCAGGCAAGAATACTGGAGTGGGTTGCCACTTCCTTCTCCAGAGGATCTTCCCGACCCAGGGATCGAACTCAGGTCTCCCACTAAACAGCCTATAATTTATTTTTCCCACAAAACTGAACATTTGAAATTGATGTAGATTTGGTTAAATTTTTCAGCTATGCCATCAAGGGACACAGTCTCTTGCCAGCTCATGTAAAAACGGCATTCAAGCAGGAACCAAGAGGAAAGAGACCTTTTTCTTAGTCTTATCTCCCTCTACATCATCATCCCCCTCCTGCTTCTGCTCCTGTTTATTCTCTTCCTTCTTCTTTGGGTAATCAAAAGGTTTTGACACAAGCACCTCTTACTCAGACAGGTCCCCTTTTGTCTTTTTATCTCTATGTCTAGTTGCATAGGAAACAGAAAATGGCCAATGAAAGTTTCATCTTAAGATCAACATCGTGTATTTTCTTTTATAAATGAGATGGTCAGAGGGAAGTAGCCTAGTGTTAGGAAGATGTTCCATGGTGCCACAGTACCAGGATCCTTTCATCTGTGCTACACTGGGTATTAGTAAGTCATGTAACTATGTAACATGGTACATGTTAACTAAGTTCATTGTGAAATCATTTCACAAGTTACACAAGTATCAAATCATGTATGCTTTGGACCAATGCAGTGTTGTATGTCAGTTATATCTTAATAAACTGAAAAAAAAATTAAAAAAATAAGAAGTAGATGAAAGGGGAGATCTATTAATAAAATTCAACTGTAGAAACACATCAAATTAAAACATATACCTGGATCCTATAGTCCTTTTTTTTCCCTCCAGGTCACAAGACAGTGATTTGTTCTCCTCCATAATGTGCTGTGCGTTTAGTCACTCAGTTATGTCCTACTCTTTGCGACCCCATGGACAGTAGCCTGCCAGGCTCCCCTGTCCATGGAGGATTCTCCAGGCAAGAATACTGGAGTGGGTTGCCATGCCCTCCTCCAAGGGATCTTCCTAACCCAGAGATCGAACCCAGATCTCCTTCACTGCGGGCGATTCTCTACTGTTCGAGTCACCTGGATGTTTAATAATATTCCTGCTTTCAGTCATCATTTCAACAAATTAATTTGGATTCCTCACTTGGTGTACATAAGCTGTCATTCAGGGGTGTCTGAGCTCTTGATGATCCTTCTTGTATTGGATGTCTATAGAATCCCAGGGACAGAGGAGCCTGGTGGGCTGCCTTCTTTGGGGTCGCACAGAGTTGGACACAACTGAAGTGACTTAGCAGCAGCAGCAGTCTTCCATTAACCACTGATTGTGACTGAGGGGCCTCTGGATGTCAAATATATAGGTACAGGTATAGATAGATACAGAGACATATCAAGATGGATATCAGAGATTCTTGATAGAGGCATATTAACATTTTGAGCAGCATAATTATGTGTTGCCCTGTGTATTGTGGAATATTCAGCAACCTTCTTGATGTTTGCCAATACATATAACAATCTAAGTTGTGACATCTGCAAATATCTCCAGATATTATCAACTGTCCTCTGGGGACATGTATCCCAAATTGAGAAAAGTAAATATAGATATATTAACATAGATATAGATATTCTTAATTGAAGGTATGATTTTCTAAATATCTATTACAGTGCTACCTTTTATTTGGTCTATTCTTTGCTTTACACTTATTATATTTTGTTAGGCATACATATTTATGATTGCTCTGTCTTCATGAATTTTTTTCATTTACTTCAATGAATGATACACTTTATCTTTTATAATTTTCCCCTTTCCTTACTTATTTGTGCATGTGTGTATGTGAGCATGTGTGTACATGTATATAATAAAACATATACTTCAAAATTTTTATGATTTCTTTGCCAACTCTTTTAACTGTTTATGTGATATATTTGAGCATTTATAACAAAGGTTACAAATCTATAGGAAGGGAAAGAGATGATAAATTGATAAAAATATGCATTTCCATGTGTAAATTCATTTATTCATTTTTTGACTTCTCAGGATGATAACTGTTCACCTTACATCACTCAGTAAAGACGAAGACACCTTTTGGCCCAGCAGTCAGAACAAAGGAAATTCTTTACTTGAGAATGAAAGTGAGCCAGTAATTGTAAGTACTGCATGCTTTCCTTTTTCAGCATAATATTTTCTACATATTAATTTGAAAATAAAGAGCTTATATTTCAGTAATGTTAACTCAGAATAGAGTTGGAAACATAATATGCAACAGTATAGAAAAATTTTAAAGCATGTAAAAAAAATCCCTCCCCCCAACACACAACAATAGAGCTAGATGATTGTATATGATGACATCATTGCAAGATGAACTGTGGATCGGTGCCAAGGGGGCCATAAATACTTAAGGTACGTTTCTGATTTACTGTCAAGAATGAAGCTTTACAGAGGTAAGTCAGTGTTCAGCTCTTTATTGTTATGTAACAAAACTATCCTCTAACCCTGGACTTAGTGGCTTTAAGCCACCATTTATGTACCTGTGGTGTTGTGAGTCAGCAATTTGGAGAGGCCTTGTCTGGGAGCTTATTTTCTGGTCCACATGGTACCTGCTGGTGCATGCAGCTAGGGGTGGAGGATCTGCTTCTACATTGGTTTCTTTGCCTCTTCTAGGATCAGACACAATTAGTTAGAAAAATTAAAAGTTTACATAAATTTGACTTTGTGAGCAGTGATGACCAGTTGTAAATAAATACCTGCATATAGAAATATATGTTTTTGCAATAATAATAAATTATGAATTAATATATTTTATCTCAGGAATATAATAAGGGTTAGCACAAAAGTCTTTATTATTACTTACTTTTTGAAGTATAGTCGATTTACAATGTTGTGTAAATTTCAGGTGTATAGCACAGTGATTCAGTTATACATGCATATATGTCTATTTTTTCAGATTATTTTCCCTTATAGATTATTACAAAATATTGAGTATAGTTCTCTGTTATAAAATAAAACTGTTGATTATCTGTTTTATACAGAGTAGTGTGTGTATATGTTAATCTCAAAATCCTAATTTATATCCCTCCTCTCCCATTTTTGTTTTTGGAGACTCTAAGTTTTTTTAATATGTTTATGAGTTTCTTTCAGTTTTATAAACAGTTTACTTTATGTCATTTTTAAAAAGATTCCACATATAAGTGATATCAAATGATATGTCTTTCTCTTTCTGGCTTAATGCCAGACAGTATGATAGTCTACCATACATATCTTAGTAGGATAGTCTCTAGGTCCATCCATGTTGCTGCAAATGGCTCAGTTTCCTCCTTTTCAGTGGCTGAGTAATACTGCATTTTATATATATGTACCACATCTTCTTTATCCATTCCTCTGTTGAGGGACATTTAGCTGTTTTCATAGCAATCTTTATACATCCATTTAAATAATTCATGATAGAGTAAGGAGGAGAAAATTCATATTGTCTTCTTGATAGATGCTTAAGAAAAATTTGATAACTTCTGAATTTTTAAAAATATTAGCAATTCAAGTGAAAGAGGAGAGTGAAAAAGTTGGCTTAAAACTCAACATTCAGAAAACTAAAATCATGGCATCTGGTCTCATCCCTTCATGGCAAATAGATGGGGAAGCAATGGAAACTGTGAGAGATTTTATTTTGGGGGGCTCCAAAATTGCTTCAGATGGTGACTGCAGCCATGAAATTAAAAGATGTTTGCTTCTTGGAAGAAAAGCTATGACCAACCTACACAGCATATTAAAAACCAGAAACATTACTTTTCCAACAAAGGTCCATCTAGTCAAAGCTATTGTTTTTCCAGTAGTCACGTATGGATGTGAGAGTTGGACTAAAAAGAAGGCTGAGTGCTGAAGAATTGATGCTTTTGAACTGTGGTGTTGGGGAAAACTCTTGAGAGTTCTTTTTGGACTGCAAGGAGATCAAACCAGTCCATCCTAAAGGAACTCAGTCCTGAATATTAATTGGAAGTTCTGATGCTGAAGCTGAAACTCCAATACTTTGGCCACCTGATGCAAAGAACTGACTCATTTGAAAAGATCCTGATGCTAGGAAAGATTGAAGGTAGGAGGAGAAGGGGATGACAGAGGATGAGATGGTTGGATGGCATCACCAACTCAATGGACATAAGTTTGAGTAAGTGCTGGGAGTTGGTGATGGACAGGGAGGCCTGACGTGCTGCAGTCCATGGGGCCTCAAAGAGTTGGACACGACTGAGCAACTGAACTGAAGAATAAAGAGATATTTCCTTACTTAATATAGGGCATCTAACTGAAAACCACATCAAATGATATGAAGCAAAATTTATAAATAAACTTTAGAATTGTTAACAAATATGCTCAACACTGCTACTGTAGTTTGTCACTAGTAGAAGTTTTAACAAGTTCCTCCAAATTCCTCCATCCATTCTCTGCCTCAGTCCGTATGAACTATAGACTTTTTTCTACTTTTTTTCTCTACTTTAATTGGAGGCTAATTACAATATTGTGGTGGTTTTTGCCATACATTCACATGAATCAGCCATGACTGTACATGTGTTCCCATCTTGAACCTCCCTCCCACCTTCCCCCGCCATCCCATCCTTCAGGGTCAACCCAGTGCACCAGCCCTGAGCACCCTATCTCATGCATCAAACCTGGACTGGCCATCTATTTCACATATGGTAATATACATGTTTCAATGCTATTATCTCAGATCATCCCACCCTTGCCTTCTCCCACAGAGTCCAAATGTCTGTTCTTTACATCTATGTCTCTTTCACTGTCTCCCATATAGAGTCATTGCTACCATCTTTCTAACTTCCATATATATGCGTTAATATACTGTCCATATGAACTATAGACTTTTGATTATTCAAGCCTTGTTCTTTCAAAACTCCATGTGTTTATCTGGAATTACTTTTTCTGCTTTTTCTGACTGTTGACTTCCAAGTCTTTTTGATCCTCTTAGCCCAAGTTCATCTACTCTGTGAAATTTCCTTGACTCAGAATTGGTAAACTCATTTTCTTTTACCTGTTTTTGTATTGCTTTTGAAATTGAATTGTAATTATGTTTTAGTGTCAGTTTGTTTTTCCCACCAGAATAAGTGCTCTTTGAAGTAAAAAACAAAACATGAATCATTGCATATCTCAAAAGTAATCCAGTGAATGGTAAATTGTAGGACTTAACTGTAGGCTTTTATAAATAAATCCACAAGTTTTACATTTTATTTTTAAGGGAGCCTGATGGTTTCTACTCAAAAATTTGATATGTTTCTCTCTAAAATTTTACATGAAATATTTGTTCTTTATATATATACATATTAATTATGATTCTGATATTTTAGATGTAGCATAACGTTATACATTGTCTCTTTGAGGCAACAGGACAATTGTCATTCTTCTGGAAGTCAGTAATTATTTCTATTAAATCATCTATTAACTCATATACATCAGCCCCCCTTATCCACAGGGGATTGTTCCAAGACTCACAGTGGATGTTCAAAACCACAGATAGTGCTGAATGCTATATATGCTGTTTTTTCCCCTATGCTAACGGTCAGCCAGTATACACAGCATGAATAAGCTGAACAAAGGGATGTTTCAGCCACCATGTGGGACAGAGCTGGACAGACTTCACCTTGCTGCTCAGAATCATATGTAATTTAAAACATGAATTTTTTATTTCTTGAATTTTCTACTTAACATTTTTGAACCACAGTTGACAGGTAACTGAAAGAAAACTATGGGTAGAGGAGAACTACTGTATCAGTTAACATGTGTTAGCATGGCAAGATGGTTTGGAAGAAACCCACTTGAAAAGAAAATAAAATGCTTCAAGCACTGCACACAGAAAATAGCATGTATTCAAAAAGATATTTGGGACAGGATTGTTTGAAAAGTTGGTTTGACAGAACATCTGAGATAAATAAGTAAATAGAACTGCAAAATGTAGAAGTAGAATATTGGTGTAAAGATATACATGCACATACTTACTATTCCACTTGAATAGAATTAATTTCCAGTCCTCATCTGATTTTACATTAGGCTCTTCTTAGCTTCTTCAAATTATGATACACAATGGTTAATGCTGTCATTTAAATAGGTGGGAATGTCTCAAGGTTAATAACTCCAGATGTTGAAAGTGAAGAAACAGATAAAATTGAAAATCTGGCGAGGTAGGCTTTGAGATGAACCTGTAAATTAAGGATAAGAACATGAAAAAAAAAAAAAATGAAGATGGCTTGAACCATTCCTCAACTTTTGCCAATATGAGATTAACTGATCACACTGCTGCCCCCTGGGGTGTGCCACTATTTCACATTGTGACATCTTTTCCAGCACCCCTGTAACTGCAGCCTACTCCAACCAAACTTAAAATGGTACACTAGTCTTTGGATCATGATGCAAGACTTTATTTTTTTTTATTTTTTTATAGTTTTTTATTTTTTTAATTTTAAAATCTTTAATCCTTACATGTGTTCCCAAACATGAACCCCCCTCCCACCTCCTTCCCCATAACATCTCTGTGGGTCATCCCCATGCACCAGCCCCAAGCATGCTGTATCCTGCGTCAGACATAGACTGGCGATTCAATTCTTACATGATAGTATACATGTTAGAATGCCATTCTCCCAAATCATCCCACCCTCTCCCTCTCCCTCTGAGTCCAAAAGTCCGTTATACACAGCTGTGTCTTTTTTCCTGTCTTGCATACAGGGTGGTCATTGCCATCTTTCTAAATTCCATATATATGTGTTAGTATACTGTATTGGTGTTTTTCTTTCTGGCTTACTTCACTCTGTATAATCGGCTCCAGTTTCATCCATCTCATCAGAACTGAATCAAATGAATTCTTTTTAACGGCTGAGTAATACTCCATTGTGTATATGTACCACAGCTTTCTTATCCATTCATCTGCTGATGGACATCTAGGTTGTTTCCATGTCCTGGCTATTATAAACAGTGCTGCGATGAACATTGGGGTACATGTGTCTCTTTCAATTCTGGTTTCCTCGGTGTGTATGCCCAGCAGTGGGATTGCTGGGTCATAAGGGAGTTCTATTTGCAATTTTTTAAGGAATCTCCACACTGTTCTCCATAGTGGCTGTACTAGTTTGCATTCCCACCAACAGTGTAAGAGGGTTCCCTTTTCTCCACACCCTCTCCAGCATTTATTGCTTGCAGATTTTTGGATCACAGCCATTCTGGCTGGTGTGAAGTGGTACCTCATTGTGGTTTTGATTTGCATTTCTCTGATAATGAGTGATGTTGAGCATCTTTTCATGTGTTTGTTAGCCATCCATATGTCTTCTTTGGAAAAATGTCTATTTAGTTCTTTGGCCCATTTTTTGATTGGGTCGTTTATTTTTCTGGAATTGAGCTGCAGGAGTTGCTTGTATATTTTTGAGATTAGTTGTTTGTCAGTTGCTTCATTTGCTATTATTTTCTCCCATTTCGAAGGCTGTCTTTTCACCTTGCTTATATTTTCCTTTGTTGTGCAGAAGCTTTTAATTTTAATTAGATCCCATTTGTTTATTTTTGCTTTTATTTCCAGAATTCTCAATAGATGCAGAGAAGGCCTTTGACAAAATTCAACATCCATTTATGATAAAAACTCTCCAGAAAGCAGGAATAGAAGGAACATACCTCAACATAATAAAAGCTATATATGACAAACCCACAGCAAACATTATCCTCAATGGTGAAAAATTGAAAGCATTTCCCCTAAAGTCAGGAACAAGACAAGGGTGTCCACTTTCACCGCTACTATTCAACATAGTTCTGGAAGTTTTGGCTACAGCAATCAGAGCAGAAAAAGAAATAAAAGGAATCCAAACTGGAAAAGAAGAAGTAAAACTCTCACTGTTTGCAGATGACATGATCCTCTACATGGAAAACCCTAAAGTCTCCACCAGAAAATTACTAGAGCTCATCAATGAATATAGTAAAGTTGCAGGATATAAAATCAACACACAGAAATCCCTTGCATTCCTATACACCAATAATGAGAAAGTAGAAAAAGAAATTAAGGAAACAATTCCATTCACCATTGCAACGAAAAGAATAAAATACTTAGGAATACATCTACCCAAAGAAACTAAAGACCTATATATAGAAAACTATAAAACACTGATGAAAGAAATCAAAGAGGACACTAATAGATGGAGAAATATACCATGTTCATGGATCGGAAGAATCAATATAGTGAAAATGAGTATACTACCCAAAGCAATTTACAAATTCAATGCAATCCCTATCAAGCTACCAGCCATATTTTTCACAGAACTAGAACAAATAATTTCAAGATTTGTATGGAAACACAAAAAACCTCGAATTGCCAAAGCAATTTTGAGAAAGAAGAATGGAACTGGAGGAATCAACTTGCCTGACTTCAGGCTCTACTACAAAGCCACAGTCATCAAGACAGTATGGTACTGGCACAAAGACAGACATATAGATCAATGGAACAAAATAGAAAGCCCAGAGATAAATCCACACACATAAGGATACCTTATCTTTGACAAAGGAGGCAAGAATATACAATGGAGTAAAGACAATCTCTTTAACAAGTGGTGCTGGGAAAACTGGTCAACCACTTGTAAAAGAATGAAACTAGATCACTTTCTAACACCGCACACAAAAATAAACTCAAAATGGATTAAAGATCTAAATGTAAGACCAGAAACTATAAAACTCCTAGAGGAGAACATAGGCAAAACACTCTCCAACATAAATCACAGCAGGATCCTCTATGATGCAAGACTTTAAATACTCAAATAGCATCAGTGCCTTGGACATTAATATTTTAAACTTGAAACATCACAGCCAAGACAGTCTTCACAAACTTAAAACTTCCCTCAAGTTTCAACAAAGTTTATATTCAGTAAATGGTTTTATCGTTGTATATAAACAACTCATATCAAAAACTGTCAGTTTTACTTCTTACTCTTTGAACAAAAGTATATTCCTAGCATCATTCCTGTGAAATGTGTGGGTAAGGTCAATTGCTTTTTTAGAAACAACGTAGAAAATGTTATGTCTACATTAGTCCCCTGTAACTCAGAACTTTGACTAGATCCTTATTGAAAATCTGATAGATTCCAACTCTTGTCATACTATGAACACTGTAGAGGAAATGGTAATTAGAAACTATGGAATAAAAAGCCATTTTAGCAATTTGTGTCTGTTTAGAAAGCAGAAGCATAGAGTTTGATATAAAAAAGGTTAAGTATAGCTTTCCCTTGCGTCATGAATCCAGCTTGAATCTTGAATGAAACAAACACTAAAAGGAGTTGAACAAAATTCCAAGAGTGCGGGAATATAATTTTCAGTGAAATAAGCCATGGAAGTTATACTATGTTTTATTTTTACTTTGGAAATTGTAAAGAAAATAGTATATATGTGCACTTGTATTTTATTAATATATGCTATATCAATCTTTTTTGGGGGGAGGGATTGCAGATGTTTTAGATTATATATATATATATGTGTGTGTGTGTGTGTGTGTGTGTGTGTGTGTGTGTGACTCTTTTCCCAGACAAATATAGTTTATAAGTCATAATCTTCTGCAACATTTGCCTAAATTTTTACCACAATTTCCAGTAATTGGAGGTTCATGTACCTTGGTTTAGGAACACTGCTATATGAGATTATCTGAATCTTCCGGATTAAATGGCCTAGGACAACACAGATAAAGCTAGAATGAATATAGACATCTTTCCTCCTAGAATATGGGGCTGAAAGTCTCCCCATTCTTTAGTGTTATGCATATATTTGCCTCCAGATATATATGTGAATTTAGAATACATCCAAGGCAGGTCAGAAAATAAGTCTTATTGATTTGAATTGAATCCTACTATGTAAAATATGTAAAATATATGGAAATTGCTTCTCAAACCTCATCATAGTAAATGCAAGTAAATGACCCTCTATTGCTATCACTAATTCACAAAGGTGATGGCTATATTGTGCTAAAAAATAATACTATGAAGATGATGCTTACTTTGATGAATCTGTAAATACTACTTTACTGCACAAAATAATCTAAGCATAAGAAGAATCAATATACTGGAACAAAAACAACTTTTCCAAACAGGCTATTATTAGGCTATAACTTAATTAAATAACTGTTTTCTTTTTAGAAGTTCTCTTTCTTTCTTTTTCCTTTTCTATATTTTTAAGCCCAAGACTTAGAATAGGGGAGAACTATTCCATATCATGTAAGATTCACAGTAGTTGGGATGGTTTACTGGGAAGAATTACATGACAGGCAAAGGTCAAAACAATTTTGAGGCTATAGGTAGAGTCTTCTCTTTGTAATACATAGGGGGAAAGATAGGAGGCTCTGCTTAATTGCTCTCAAGAACAATTTTAACATGCCTCAAGTGCAGCCTCTGCTTTAGCTGGAGGAACATTTAAGACTTGTTAGGGAATAAAGCTAAGAAATGCAAATGTCTCTTTGCTGGGAAATAGGAAAACAGAATAGAAAATGATAGAATAGAATAGAAAAGAAAATTAAGAAATGATTGATCCAAAATAGGTTAACTCAATTTACTCCAGTGAGTAACCCAGGAGCTAGGAAAAATACTGGGGAAAAAAAAGTCTATGCAGAAGTCCACTCTCCTATAGTCAGTAAGAAAATGGCATTGATTAATATTGAAAAAAATGGCTCATCAAACTGAATACATGTTATCTTTTTCATAAAATTGCATACAAATGAAGAAAGTCAGATCCACCTAAAACTAAAGGAATGTGATATTTTGCCTTCCAGAGAGCCTTCACAAAATATGCAATAGAGCATAACAATTCCTATCTAACATAAGCCGTGTGAGATTTTGGTAACACCAAGTTAAAGACAGCTGGGGAGAGCGTTGCTTCCCCTGACCAAAAAAAAAAAAAAAAAAGCAGATTGTCTGCAAAGTCATAACTTTTCCTTGAACCCTACAGAAAGGTTAGGTTGCAGAGCAAACAGCTAATCTGAAATTTAAAAGTCAGCAACTTCAGAGAGAAACAGAAAACAAGCATTGACTTACCTATGGTAGAGCAAAAGAGGAAGAAGAAAGACATGCTTACAATGTATATGAAGGAAAATTAATCAGCTAACCTTTTTACCAAGTTGCTAACAACTGCATGTGGACTAACAGAAAAGTAGAGAACACCTTGATGGAGCATATAAAAGAAGAGTTTTCACCCAGTAATAGGGTATAGACCTTACTAGTCATTCAGGAGAGAAATTGGTGGCAGAACTAAACAATGGAGAAAGCTTCCAAGGGTGGGCTGGTCTGCAAGAAGGGTCAGCTCCCATAGAGAAGATGCAGACATCCTATTTGAATCCTTCTACTCTGTGGGCAAAAGCCTTAAGGCACCTTGGGAAAGCCCAAGGCATACGTAAAGACCTATAGCAACAGGAGAGAGGAAAAGATCTCTTTCATGGAGATGGTTCCTTTGGCGTTTTCTTGTAAATCATTTGCCATAGAAGTTCACTTAGTGTTCCTGCTCCATCTGGCTTTCAGATCAGTTCAGAGGCTCAGTTGTGTCTGACTCTTTGCCACTCCATGGACTAAAGCACACCAGGCTTTCCTGTCCTAAACTCATGGAGCTTGCTCAAACTCATATCTATCAAGTTGGTGATGTCATCCAACCATCTCATCCTCTGTCTTTCGCTTCTCCTCCTGTCTTCAATCTTTCCCAGCATCACTGTCTTTTCCAATGAGTCATTTCTTCCCATCAGGTAGCCAAAGTATTGGAGTTTCAGCTTCAGCATCAGTCCTTCCAATGAATATTCAGGACTGATTTCCTTTAGGATGGACTGGTTGGATCTCCTTGCAGTCCACGGGACTCTCAAGAGTCTTCTCCAACACCACAGTTGAAAAGCATCAATTCTTGGGCACTCAGCTTTCTTTATAGTCCAACTTTCACATCTATACATGACTAGACATGGATAGGTATGGAAAAACCACAGCTTTGACTAGACAGAGCTTTGTCTAGTAATGTCTCTGTATAGGCTTCCCTTGTAGCCTGGTTGGTAAAGAATCTGCCTGCAGTACGGGAGACCCGGGTTCAATCCCTGGGTTGGGAAGATCCCCTGGAGAAGGAAATGGAAACCCACTCCAGTATCCTTGCCTGGAAAATCTTATAGACAGAGGAGCCTGGTGGGCTGTGTCCCTAGGGTCACAAAGAATCGGGCATGACTGAGCGACTAACACTTACTTACTTACTTACTGTATAGTCCTAAGGGATTTGATTTAGGCCATATCTGCATGATGTAGTGGTTTACCCTACTTTCTTCAATTTAAGTCTGAATTTGGCAATAAGGAATTCATAATCTGAGCCATAGTCAGCTCCAAGTCTTGTTTTTTCTGACTCTATAGTGCTTCTCCATCTTTGGCTACAAATAATATAATCAGTCTGATTTCAGTATTGATCATCTGGTGATGTCTATGTATAGAGTCTTTTCTTGTGTTGTTGAAAGAGGGTATTTGCTATGACCAGTGTGTTCTCTTGGCAAAACTCTGTTAGCTTTTGAACTGCTTCATTTTGTACTCCAAGGCCAAAATTTCCTGTTCCTCCAGGTATCTCTTGACTTCCTAGTTTTCCATTCCAGTTCCCTATAATGAAAAGGACATCTTTTTGGGGTCCTAGTTCTAGAAAGTTTTATAGGTCTTCATAGAGCCATTCAACTTCAGCTTCTTTAGGATTATTGGTTTTGGCACAGACTTGTATTACTGTGATATTGAATAGTTTGCCTTGGAAATGAACAGAGATCATTCTGTTGTTTTTGAGATTGCATCCAAGTACTGCATTTTGGACTCTTCTGTTGACTCTGATGGCTACTCCATTTCTTCTAAGGGATGCTTGCCCACAGTAGTATATATAATGGGCCTCTGAATTAAAGTTGTTCATTGCAGTCTATTTTGGTTCACTGATTCCTAAAATGTTGATATTCACTCTTGCTATCTCCTGCTTGCCCACTTCCAACTTACCTTGATTCATGAACCTAACATTCCAGGTTCCTAGGCAATATTGTTCTTTACATCATTGGACTTCTGTCACCTGTCACATCCACAGCTGGGCTTTGTTTCTGCTTTGGCTGTCTCTTCATTCTTTCTGGAGTTATTTCTCCACTGTTCTCCAGTAATTTATTGGGCACCTACCAACCTGAGGAATTCATCATTCAGTGTCATATCTTTTTGCCGTTCATACTTTCTGTCTGGCTTTAGGCCATCCTGATTGACCTGTACACTAGAGGGCACTTTTCTTCAGACTTGTTCCCTTCTCTTTTCTTCACACGTGTACCAGGCTTCCCTGGTAGCTGAGATGGTAAAGTGTCTGCCCGCAATGCGGAAGGCCTGGGTCTAATCCCTGGGTTGAGAAGATCCCCTGGAGAAGGAAATAGCAACCTACTCCAGTACTCTTGCCTGGAGAATTCCATGGATAGAGGAGCCTGGTAGGCTAAAGTCCATGGGATCACAAAAAGTTGGACACAACTGAGCGACTTCACTTTGTACTCTGTACTCGTTCCCCTCTCCAGTGGTCTTTTTGTGCTTATCAGGCAAACAGGCTTCCCTGATGGCTCAGGTGGTGAAGAATCTACTGGTA
Source organism: Budorcas taxicolor (assembly GCF_023091745.1). Classification (NCBI taxonomy): domain Eukaryota; kingdom Metazoa; phylum Chordata; class Mammalia; order Artiodactyla; family Bovidae; genus Budorcas; species Budorcas taxicolor. Next base: position 32,336,056 of record NC_068916.1, on the reverse strand, counting down.
ATGCAAGAGTGCCAGGCTCAGAACCCTGGGTCCGGAAGATTCCCTGGAGAAGGGAATTGCTACCCACTTCAGTACTCTGGCCTGGAGAATTCCATGGACTACATAGTCCATGAGATTGCAAAGAGTCGGACACGCCTAAGCAACTTTCACATAACACACACATGCATACAGCCAAGTGGAGAGATGTCATGAAGAAAGGCAGTATAGCCAATCTTAATTGTCTGGGTCTCAGGGGTAAGGCTTCTCAGTCATCTGCCCTTCATCTGTCAGACTACCTCTAGTGGTCTGGGCAGGTGAGGGAGTTCAGCTTCCTGTGAGAAGAGTGTTTTAGAGCAGCAGGAGCAGTCAATGCAAAGATGTAGAGACTTGTCTGTTATCTTCAAGGTACATCAAGAAGACCAGTTTGGCCTGAACGGAGTTCGAGATGTGGCTAGTAAGAAGGTAAATCGGAGATATAACTGTGCAGTCACACAGTGCAAGACCTTGGACATCACTACTGACTCTGACTGATAAGAAAAGTATTGCAGAATTCCAAATAGGGAAGTGATTTGATTTGACTTTTGCTTTAAAAGGATTATTCATGCTGCTGAGAAAAGGTAAAATCAGCATGAATGCTTAGGAAGCTAGTATTAAAAACTAGAAAAAGTTGGGGGCTGCTCATAATAGAATATGGGCAGTAGTGGCAGTGGATAAAGTTTTAAATCCAGCCAGCATGATATTCTAATGGATCTCAGACGTGCAGTGCGAATGTAACATAATGTATTCATAGAATTTTCAAATAATATGTATCTTCAATGAAAAGAACAAATCAATAAGACAGTATAGAATCATTTTTAAATGAAAGAAAGGATAAAATAACACTGAAGAAGAGCCAGAAGTCAGTTTAAAAAACGCTTGGAACCTGGTAGGGGTTTAAGGCAGAGTATTAATATATCTGTCTTAACTAAACATATTATTCTCTTTTATTAACATTTTTTCCAGCTTGATTCAGAAAATATGCAACTTTATGATATTCATAATTCACACACTGAAAAAAGGAATATCTATGAAAAGATGTATCAGAAAATTCCAAAGTTTAACATATCTGGTCCTAGGATTAGTAACGAAGAATAATACATGGCAAAATTATAAAGTGTGAGAGTAAAACACAAACAAGTTTAATTATATGAGTAATTAAAGTGGCAGTAATTAAAATCAAGGAGGATGCCAAATCACAAAACTGTCACCTAGCAATAATATTATCCAGATGTAATTTCCTATATAAAATCAGAGAAAAGAGAATTTCTAAACATACTATTATTGATGCTAATATTTGGCAAATTATTAAAGAAAATGCAAAGAATTATGGGCAGTATATTTTAAAATAATAGTTATATATTAAATTTTGTTCTCTACAGGGCATACCTTTCTTTCAATTATATATATATTATATATATATATAAATGTTTACACAAACGGTTACAAGTGTTACACATACCTAATGAACGAATTACTAAGTCAACACTGCAATGATTGAATATTTGTAAAATATTAAATTGTTATGACACAGCAGTATGTGCTTTTAAATCTATGTTTCTGAAACAATATAAACTTGATAAATTAAAGAATTTTAAAATTACAATTATAGAATTATGGAAGTATTCATTACACTGAAAGGTAAATATAATGGAGAAAAAAAGGTAAAATTTTAAACTATATGGCTGAATTTTCCAAAATACACCTTAGTAAAATAGTAAAATATATAGAAAATTTGGTAAGAGAAAAAAATAGAAAAATAATATTTGGTTTCTTAATTTATTTTAGGCAAAGTTTAATTCTTCAGATTTTTCTCACTAATTTTTAAGTAGCAATGTTTTAAAATTTTATTTTATTGTAAGATGAGCATGTAGCTTGATAAATTTCTAATAAATTTATATGTATGCAATATAGTATTATTAACTATATGTACATTGTTGTATACCAGGTCACTGAAACTTACTCATCTTGCTTAACCACAGCTTTATATCCACCTTCTTCGGAACTCCTCAATTGCCTTATTTCCCATCCCCTGACAAGCACCATGCCACACTTTAATTTCATGAATTTGACTGTTTTAGATGTCTCATATAGGTATAATCATGCAGTATTTATCTTTCTGTGACTGGTTTGTTTCACAGCATAATGTTCTCAAAATTTACCAATGTTGTAGCAAATTGCAGAATTTCCTTTTTGCTGAGATTGAATAGTGTTTCATTTCACATATTTATCACATTCCTTTTATTCACATATAATTGACATATAATATTATGTTAGTTTCAAGTATCCAGCATAATAATTAAAAATTTGATCTCTCCTGGTAGCTTAGCTGGTAAAAAAAAAAAAAAAAAAAAATCCACCTTGCAATGCAGGAGACCCAGTTTGGTTCCTGGGTTGGGAAGATCTACTAGTGAAGGGGTAAGCTTCCAACTCCAGTATTCTTGGGCTTCCCTTGTGGCTCAGCTGGTAAAGAATCTGCCTTCAATGTGGGAGACCTGGGTTCAATCCCTGGGTTGGTAAGATCAGCTGGAGAAGGTAACAGCTAACCACTCCAGTATTCTGGCATAAAGAATTCCATGGTCTGTGTAGTCCATGTGGCTGCAAAGAGTTGGACACAAATGAGCAACTTGAAATAATAAATAAATATTATGTTAGTTTTGAGTACCCAGCATAATAATTAAAAATTTGTACAATAAATCTAGTTAACATTTATCATGTTTTGTTATAAAAAGTTTTTATGTAAATAGATTTTCTATCTTAGCAACTTTCAAATATGTGATACAGTATTAAAAATAGTCACCTTGCTGTATGTTACATCCCCTTGACTTACTTATTTTATAACATAATTTCTGCCTTCTGATCTTGTTAACCCATTTTGTCCACACCCAAACCGCAGTCTCTGGCAAGCTCCAATATGTTCTCTGTAATTATGAACTCTTTGCTCTTATTTTTGTTTTAGATTTCACATATAAGTGAAATCATACATTACTGGTCTTTCTTTGTCTGACTTATTTCACTTAACATAATGTCCTCGAGGACAGTGTTGCCACAAATGGTAGATTCCCTTCTTTTTCATGGTTGAATATTTTTCCACTGTGTGTCTCACATGTACGTTATCCACACATCCATTGATGGACACTACGGTTGTCTCCACATCTAGGCTATTGTAAATAATGCTGCAGTGAACATGGGAGTGCATACACCTTTGCAAGTTAGTGTTTTCTTTTTCTATAAATAAAACCCCGGAAACAAGATTGCTGAATCATATGGTAGTTTTGTTTTTAATTATCTGAAAAATCCCCATACTCTTTTCCATGTTGGCTGCACCAATTTACATTCCCATGAACAATGAATGACAATTCCCTTTTCTCTATATGCTTGCCAACTCTTGCTATTTCTTTTTGATAATAGCCATTCTGGCAGGTGTGAGGTAATATCACTATTTTGATTTGTATTTCCGTCATTATTAGTGATGGTCAGCACCTTATATGTACCTGTTAGCCATTTGTATGTCTGCTTTGGGAAAATGTCTATTCAGGTCCATTTCCCAATTTTTAGTCACACTTTTTGATACCTTATAGTTCAGATGGTTAAAAAAAAAAAAAATCTACCTGCAGTGCAGGAGACTCAGGTTTGATCCTTGGGTTGGGAAGATCCTCTGGAGAAGGGAATGGCTACCCACTCCAGTATTCTTGCCTAGAAAATTCCATGGACAGAGGAGCCTGGTATCTACAGTCTATAGGGTTGCAAGGAGTCGAACATGATTGAATGACTTTCACTTTGATTTTTGCTATGGAGTTGTATGAGTCTTTTATACATTTTAGATTATTAACCCCTTATCAAATATAAGGTTTTCAGATATTTTCTCCCATTATGTTTCCTTTTCATTTTGTTGATGGATTCCTTTGCTGTGCAGAAGCTTTTTAGTTTCACCTTGTCCTCAGTCAGTTCAGTCACTCAGTTGTATCTGACTCTTTGAGACCCCATGGACTGCAGCACGCCAGGCTTCCCTGTCCTTAATCATCTCCTGGAACTTGCTCAAATTCATGTCCATCAAGTCTGTGATGCCATCCAACCATCTCATCCTCTGTTGTCCCCTTCTCCTCCTGCCTTCAATCTTGCCTTGCAGTGCTTATTGGTCTTTTGGCTAAGATCAAGTGTGGATCTTGTCCTACTTGTTTATTTTTGCTTTTGTTGCCTTGACCTTTGGTGTCAAATCTGAGAAACCCACTAGTCACAAGAGCCAGAGGATCAAGAGGTTTCCTCTAGGTAAAAGCCTCTTAAGCCAGGGCACCATATGTACAAATTGAGGCACTTGACACAAGTTAAAGCCCCACTCTAGGACATAGTGGTGCTCTGGAGTGCTACATAGGAGAGCCAAAGGTAGCTCTTGCCTGTCCATGATCTCTGGAAAAGGTTCCCATTAGCCCTCAGATGTGTGTTTAATCAGAGGCCTGCTCCACAAGCAGCATCTATGAAATAGGCTAATACGCCTCTTTCTCAGAAAGATTGGGCTCCTGGGTCCATTGCTTCTCACTGTTTCTGGAGGGTGGTTCCCTACTGATATTGAAAGCATGAGGAGAAGGGGACAAAGAGGATGAGATGGTTGGATGACATCACCGATTCAGTGGACATGAGTTTGAGCACGTTCTGGGAGACAGTGATGGTTAGGGAAGCCTGGCGTGCTGCAGTCCATGGGGTCGCAAGGAGTCAGACACAACTGAGCAACTGAACTGAACTGAGGGTGGTAGCCCTTTAATGACTCTTTCCTTGTTAGTTACAATCTTGTGACATCTGTGTGGGTGTGTGGAAGCCATCAGAACCAGCTGATCTAGTGTTGTCCCCTGGCAGCAGCCACAAAACTCGAGGTGTCTGACCTTGAGTTTCAGATACAAGGATACAAGCCCCTGACAGGTATACAAGCCCCTTTCTGGGATACAGTGGTGAACTGCAGAGGCAGAAGGAGAAGGCAACATTGTGTCCACCAGCCTCTGTCCCCTGAGAGGAGCTCCAAAGGCTCCCAGGGATTATTGCCTCTTACTAGGCCCTGGGGGAAAGTGGAGAATCCCAGGGACGGGGGAGCCTGGTGGGCTGCCATCAATGGGGTCACACAGAGTCAGACACGACTGAAGCGACTTAGCAGCTGCAGCAGCAGCAGACCCTGGTGGAAGCAGTTGTTTAGAAACTCTTCCTGTATTGGTTACAGTCCTATGGGATCCTCTAGCATGAGCTCTGCTGGCCGCCAGAGCTAAGAAATCTAGAGATAATACCCAGATAGCAGTCACAAATGTCAGGGCACCAGAGGAGGTTACACACACCTTTTCAGGATATACCCGAAGCTTGACCACAGCAGCAGAAGAGCATGAAGTTGATCCCTACTGGGTTGACCCCCATCCTTAGTGGACCCCTAGTTGTGTGTCAAACTAGATGCCTGCCTGTGTGTTCACTGCTTTGAGATAAGCACATAAGCCACTTTAACATAAAGTTTGTGCAGCTCTGCTTCTTTGCTTGGTCTTGGTAGGAGTGAGGATGAGCATGCTGTCTCTAGGAACTATTTCCTTGGTTCTCTCTAACCTGGTGGGTCTTGGGGATAGGAGCCCCATTTGTTTTCAAAGCTAGAAATTTGGGGGACTTAACCTCTCTCAGGTGCAGACTCTTAAAAGCTGTGGTGCCCAGTGTGGGATCCAAACTCTACAACTCCTCATGGAGAAACTCCAGGGTGAGTTTCCTCCAGGTGGTGTGTCAGCTGTGCTGGGGTTGGTTAGTGTTTATCAGGTGATCTTGTGTCATCCTCTCCTACCTGCTTAAATGTGTGTGCGTGTGTTTTTTTCTCATTTTCCTGATGTATAAGAGTGGCTCAAATAATTTTTAAGTTTTTTCAGAGGTAACTGTCCCTATGTAGCAGAATATTTGGTGTATTTGTGGAAGGAAGTGAGTTCAAGGTCTCTTTGTGTTACCAACTTCAACTGGAACCTGTATCACACTTAATTTTTCCCTTCATCTGTCAATAGACATTTAGATGTTTGCATGTCTTGGCTATTGTGAATAGTGCTGAAATGAACATAAGAGTCTTAAAAACTCTTCAAAATCCTGATTCAATCCTTTTAGATAAATATGGAGAAGTGGGATTGCTGGATTATGTGGGGTAGTTCTATTTTTAATTTTTTGCAGAACGTCCCCACTGCTTTCCGTAGAGGCTGAACTTTTTTGTTTCCACCAACAGTGCACAGGTGGTCCAGTTTCTCCACATCCTTCCAACACTTGACTTTTGTTTTTTAATAGCAGCCATCCTGACAGATGAGAGGTGGTATCTCATTGTGGTTTTGATTTGCATTTCCGTGATGCTCAGTGATGTTGAACTTTTTTCCATATACTTGTCTTTTTGTATGTCTTCCTTAAAGTAATAACTCTCAAGTTCTTAGCCCATTTTCCAATTGATTTACAAATGTTGTTGCTACTGAGTTATAGGAGTTTCTTATATGTTTTAAAGATTAAGATCTTATTAGATAAATGTTTTGCAAGTATTTTCTCTCATTCTATAGGCTGTTTTATCATTTGGTTGATTATTTACTGTGCAGAAGAGAATAAAAATTATTATAATTAAAATTGAAAGGGATATTCTAATAAGCAGATGTGGGATTTAAATATTTTATATTATATTAATAATTTTAAATTGCCAAATAGGTAATTTGAAAGATGATACATGCAATTATAATGATAGCATTAAAAGTCTAAGAACAAACTCATTACATTGTAATAATACCTTGAGTTTTTAGAAGCACATTATTTTCCTTAAACCACAGCCCAAATATCAGTTAGACTTCCAACTTTGAGGCAATAGGAACTTCGCATATCATATATACTATTTGAATTTTGACAATAACATTGAAAGCTACAAAATGTATTTTAAGAAGTTGGTAATACTCAAATATCCAAACTCACCACACTATAGAACACGGCTTGCCACGAAAACAATGAAAGAAAAAAAAAAGTTTTTAAAGCACCCAAATAATATTTATATAGACATATACATATATAAAACTAACTTATCAAATACACTTCTGAACACTTTAATTTTAAATTGAACAGCAACTTTATTAAGACAAAGGCATGAAACTATGAAGAAATGATTGAAATATTTGCTATACATTCAAGTCAAAGTTGTTTATTAAAGAAAATATAGGATTGAAAGGAAAATGAAACAAAAACCAGTATCACCAGTCATTAATATCCAAAATTTTTGTGGAATTCCTAGTTACCCACATCTTATATAAAGAAAAAATATAAATGTAGCCCATCATATCATCAAGCTACTAAACCAAAATCATATACTAGTATCAATAGATACAGAAAGATATTTTGAAAAAAACCAACACTTCCTCAGTACTAACTGTGAATAGAGAGAAACCTTTTTAACTTGATAAAGATATATACAAAAATTACATATATGTCACATTTTAAGGTGAAAAACTTGAAATTTTCCCACTTGAATCAGGGACAAGGCAAGATATTCCTTCTCATCACTCCTTTTCAAAATTATACCATTAAGTATTAGCTAATGCCGTGAGACTCAAAAAGAGATACATGATATACAGATAGGGAAGGAAAAAATAAAATTATCTTTATTCACAAATGACATGATCTTCTCTGCAAAAAAATCCAAAAAAATTGACCCAAGAAACTCCTCGCACCAATATGTGATTCATTATAGGAAGCAAAGAGGGATAAATAGAAGAACAGAGGATTTTTAGGTTAGCAAAAATGCTCTATGATATAATAGTGATGGATATATGTCCCTGTACCTTTGTCCAAACACAGAATGTACAGCACCAAGGGTGAAACTTAAGGTAGACTATTGCCTTTGCCTGATTATACTGTGTCGATATAGGTTCATCCATTTTAACCAATGCACTTACCACTCTGACTGAGGATGTTGATAGTGGAAAAAAGCTCTGCATGTGTGGAGGCAGAAAGCCTATGGAAATCACTGTGCTTTTCCCTTTCTGAAACGGCTCTAAAATAATAGTCTTTTTTTTTTTTTCAATTATACTTTAGGAGATAAAATGAATATCCAGACAATGTATTACTTATGTTATAGGCCCAGTAATCAGATGGCTGAGTCATTAGGAAGTTCTAGTTTTAGTTTTTTAAGGAACCTTCATACTGTTCTACCTAGTGGCTGTATCAATTTACATCCCCACCAGCAATACAAATGAGGATTCCCTTGTCCTCACACTCCCTCCAGCACTTATTTTTTGTAGATTTTTTGATGATGGCCATTCTGACCAATATGAGATGATACCTCATTGTAGTTTTGATTTATATTTCTCTAATAATTTGTGATTTTGTACATTTTTTCACTTGCCTCTTCCTTAGAGAAATGTCTGTTTAGGTCTTCTGCCCATTTTTTGATTGGAGACTTGGAAATATGCTTGTTTGCCTCTCTAGCTGTATATAATTTAAATATAGATTAAAAAACACTGAGTATTAGTATGGCTTAAGTTTATCAAATATTTTATGTTTTATTATCATTCATTACGCTTGAGTTATGATCATTATTCCCATGACCAATAATAATGTACCTATTAAACTTATCATCTTGGTAAATACACTAATATCCTGTACTTTTCTCCTTACTAAAGAACATATTTTTTTATAATATCATTTATCTTTCCTTGCTGTGTATAGAACTAAATTTAAACCCTAATTTCATAGGCAAAATACAAAAAAGAATTGTACATACATCAACAATACTGCATGAGGAAGTAAGTAACACAAGTAGAAATTTAATTTTTCCAGCTGGAAGAATCTGGGACAAATGGTCAAATAAAAAGTGTCCTCTTATTAAAAATAATAATAATGGCCTCTGAAGCTAATATAATTTTGAATACCTTCAAAATAACTTTATATATTTGTATATGCATATGTATATATCTATGTATTTATATATGTAAATATATATATATGTACACAGAAATGGCTTCATCTCATTTTTAAATAGAAGAAACATTTATTTCAAAGACTACAAATATAAATTAGATCTCTTGATATAGTTTAAGTGTGATTTTTATAGTAAATAAATTCTTAAATATGTTTGGCTTGCGTATAATAAAATGCAATGTAAATGAATCTATATATCAAATTACAGTTTATTGCTTTTAAATTTTGGTATTCATCATTATCACCAAAGGAAATTGTTAAAATTTCTAGTTCTGGCTTCATATCTTTTTAATTATATCTTAAAGACTGCACTGAAAGTGATTTTCTTAATTATCATTTCACTTTGTTATTTTCAACAATGATTCTTTTTAAAATCTTAAATTGGAGGTACTTATTTAATCCTGGGTTGGAAAGATCCCCTGAAGAAGGGTATGGCAACCCACTCCAGTATTCCTGTCTGGAGAATTCCATGGCCAGGGGAGCCTGGTGGGCTACAATCCATGCGATCACAAAGAATTGCTCATGACTGAAACGACTTAGCACATATGCACTTACTTAATATTGATATGTAGATCCCAGGTAAGCCATTGAATATCTGAGTTTGGAGTTATCATTCAGGACGTCCATAAATCCATCCCACCAGATAAGGGCATCAAAGTAGAGCAGTTTTAGTAGAATGATGAAGACTTACACCAAACTAGATTGTAAAAATTGTCAGAATTTGCTAGGAAGAGATGTGAAGGATAGAGATGACCACATAGAAGGAGAAATTAGTAATAGAAAAGAGAGACAAATTACTAAGAAAAAGGAATTGAAAAGGTAGGAAAAATGGGATTGCTGTTTAAAATGGAAGGGAAAATATTGATAGAAAAATAAATATATTTGGTTTCAGAAAAAAACTTGGGAATTCCTGTCTTATAGTTTTATTACCTCACTAAATTAGAAAGTAAGTCATTATTCAGTTTATATTTACTTTTAAAAATATTAAAATTGCTAATAATCCCCATTAATATTTTTCAGTATTTCACAAGTGTAGGAATCTAGCAATGTGTTCTTAGACTAACCACCCCACACATAAGGCATCTTTTACAGACAATGAATTTTGAGAAAGATATTTTTCATGACTTGCATACTGTGGCCTGAGCAATTTAACATATTGTAAATGCTTTACTATTTTACTTTTTATATACTTCAGTGTATTTGCCCTGGAGAAGAAGTAAAACTAAAAGACATTTGTTCCTAATCCCAAGATCTAAAAATTTTATTTGATTCTTGATTCTGGAAAAATGTTACTTAGGCAGTATATTTTACTTAAAATGTTCTTTGCTAAAATGTCACTGGTCACACACATTTAGGGAGAGAAGATGGCCATGGATGTCATTTTGTTAAGATCAAACTTTTCTCACTTAGGATATTGCCTCCATTTGTCCCTTGACAATTTGTTACAAGTCTCACATCCCTCAGTTCTTTGTGTTAGCACTTTTAAAAGCATCATAAATGGAAATATTCAGGGATGATGACATTTGGGGTTATTTTCAAGTGCTTACATTTTAGCACATATTACTTCATCAAATTAACTTTTTCCCCAAAATTTAAAGGCGATGAAATAGGACTGGTCTAATTTGAAATAGATTGAATTAAGACACCAGAAAAGGCCTAGGAAAATGGATTACTGATTGGGGAATCTAGCAAAGGTTTCTCATAGGAAAGAAACCTTCGAAACTTGAATTTCCAAGAATAGTTTGAGACAGGCACTGAGTGTTTAACAAGAACAGAGAGAGGACAATAATTCATGAGTTTATAGATATTTAACTTGTACTAGCAGTTAAGTGGTATTATGTATTGTTTTCAGGATGCAGTATTTAAGGCACTTTCTGACCCCAGTCTACCTCTCCTAGAGTCCTTTGCTCCTTTCTTCTTCACTTGGTCTAGACAGTATTCTCTTCTTGTCTCTATCCTTTCACACACACTGGTTTCTTTACCATTCTTCCATCACTCTCAGTGATTCTTACAGTCTCAAAATCTCTTCCAAAGAGAAACCATCACTGACCCACATCTAAATTTATTTCTCCAGGCTTCTCTATAACTGCAGGGTATTTTTGCCTTTCTTTCAAAATCTTTTTTAAACAAAGTTAAATTGTATATTCATTTGTTGCATTGACTAAGACCTGTCTCTCTTATTAAGCTGTAAGTGATATTTTCTGAGTTCACCACTGTATACTCAGTGCATACTGCCTGATCAATATTTATTGAGTTAGTGAATGAATGAATAGCAGAACATCTTTAGGTTAAAAAAGTTAGTATGAAATAGAGACACATAACTCCCATGTTTCCACTGCATCCCGACAGTGACTTTGAAAAGATTTTGAGGGACAGGAGGTATGTGAAAAAGGTGGCCTGACTCTAGCAAGGTCAGATCTTTGTCCCTTATTTTGGTTATAAAGTGACTAACCAAATCTAACTTGACATTTTTTATATATTATTTGCATTTATATTTTTCCAGATAATTATTTGACTGAAATTTTAAGTTCATCATAAGAAATAGTAATGTATAGTGTTCAGTTCAGCTACTCAGTTGTGTCTGACTCTTTGCAACCCCATGAACTGCAGCACACCAGATCCTGTCCTTTACTATCTCCCAGAGCTTGCTCAAACTCAGGTCCATTGAGTCAATGATACCATTCAACCATCTCATCCTCTATTGCCTTCTTCTGCTCCTGCCTTCAATTTTTCCCAGCACTAGGGTCTTTCCCAATGAGTTGACTCTTCACATCAGGTGGCCAAAGTATTGGAGCTTCAGCCTTAGCATCAGTCCTTGCAATGAATATTTAGGACTTTTTCCTAAGTTGACTGCTTTGATCTCCTTGATGTCCAAAGGAGTCTGAAGTCTTTTCAACACTACAATTCAAAAACATCAACTCTTCAGCGCACAGCCTTCATTATGGTCCAACTCTCATATGTGTACATGAGTACTGGCAACCATAGATTTGACTATATGAACCTTTGTTAGCAAAGTGATGTGTCTGATTTTTAATACACTGTGTAGGTTGTTCATAGCTCTTCTTCCAAGGAGTAGGCATCTTTTAATTTCATGGCTGCAGTCACTGTCAGCATTGATTTTGGAACCCAAGAAAATAAATTCTGTCATTATTTCCTTTTTTCCCCATCTATTTGCCATGAAGTGATGGGACCAGACGCCATGATCTTAGTTTTTTAAATACTGAGTTTTAAGCCGGCTTTTTCACTCTCTTCTTTCTTTCACTTTCATCAAGAGGCTCTTTAGATCCTTTTCGCTTTCTGCCATAAGGGTGGTATTATCTGCATATCTGAGGTTATTGACATTTCTCCCAGCAGTCTTGATTCTAGCTTGTTTTTCATCCATTCTGGCATTTCTCATGATGTACTCTGCATATAAGTTAAATAAGCAGGGTGACAATATACAGCCTTGACATACTGCTTTCCCAATTTGGAACCAGTCCATTGTTCCATGTCTGGTTCTAACTGTTGTTTTTTGACTGGCATATAGGTTTATCAGGAGGCAGGTAAGGTGGTTTGTATTCCCATTTCTTTAAGAATTTTCCACAGATTGTTGTGATATATACAGTCAAAGGCTTTAGCATAGTCAATGAAGCAGAAATAGATGTTTTCCTGGAATTCTTTGATTTTTCTATGACCCAGCGGATGTTTGCAATCTGATTCCTCTGTATTTTCTAAATCCAGCTTGTACATATGGAAGTTCTCAGTTCATGGATTATTGAAGCCTAGCTTGAAGGATTTTGAGCATTAGCTTGCTAGTATGTGAAATGAGTGCAGTTTTGCAGTATTTTGATCATTCTTTGGCATTGCTTCTCTGGGATTGGAATGAAAACTGACCTTTTCCAGTCCTGTGGCCGCTGCTGAGTTTTCCAGATTTGCTGGTATATTGAGTGTAGCACAGCATCATCGTTTAGGATTGGAAATAGCTCAACTGGAATTCCTTCACCTACACTAGCTTTGTTCATAGAGATACTTGCTAAGGCCCACTTGACTTCCTTCACACTCCAGGATATCTGGCTCTAGGTAAGTGATCACACCATCGTATTTATCTGGTTCATGAAGATCTTTTTTTGGATAGTTCTTCTGTGTATTCTTGCCTCCTCTTCTTAACATTTTCTGCTTCTGTTGGGTCCAAACCATTTCTGTCCCTTATTGTGCCCATCTTTGCATGAAATGTCCCCTTGGTATCTGTAATCTTCTAGGTATACAGAAATATATATCTCCAAATATCCATTTGTAACTTTGGAACTAATAGTTGGGCATTCTGACTCCTTAGTTCAAGTCATAAATGTCTATGTCAAATATGAAGAAAAGTACTTCTTTACAAGTGATTTGTTCTTGACTTTCTCCAAAGGACCAATTATTTTAAATTCACTTTTTTCTTTTTTTGAAAACACAAACCAGCCCAGATAAGATATTGACAATCCCGAATATCTTTGAAGTAAATAAGGCAGGTTTCAAAAATTCTGAAATGATTTCTCCTTTGACTCTAAGTAATTTTTTCTCTCTGAAGTTGTATGGTACCTCTTATCTGTTGATGTGTAGAATGATAGCTATATGCTGTCAGGCTCTATAATTACTTGTAGCATAAGACATTAAACATAGTGGACATTGTTTTTAAAAATGTGTACTTGTGTTTTTTTTTTTTTTTTTTTAATTAGGGTGGTTAATCTTTGTCATGTAAAGGGTGTAGACAGAAAATGTGGACATAAGGAAAAATTTACTGTGAAAGGCTTACAATCAGTATAAGCATTCCCCAACCCACAACCCCAGTCTCTCCATTACATGCAGCAATGTGTGCTGATCTAGGCGCCACTAGACACTGCGGAATGTGCCCCAGTGAAAGGATGTGGGCTTATTGTGCATAATTATGGGAGAATTAGGGGCCAGTGTAACAAGGGAGGAGGGCATGGCAACCCACTCCAACATTCCTGCCTGGAGAATCCCCACAGACAGAGGAGCATGGCAGGCTACGGTTCATGGGGTCGCAAGGAGTCAAACATGACTGAGCAACTAAGCACAGTACAACATAACAAGGAGTATTTTCTTTGCTGGAGAAATGGCCTCATTCAAAAGGAGTAATAGCCAGTTCAGGGATGAGGAATTTGCATAAAATACATCATCTGTCTGATCGACACTTGTTCTTCTGTTGAGTTGGCTCAGCTCTATCTGAGAGAAAAAGCAGGGGTTTTTTGTTTTTTTTGTTTTTAAGGAATTAGTGTAATCCAGGAGAGGAAAGTATTTTCTCTCCTTAATCTTCATGTAGGAAGTATAGAAAACACAATAAATTACAGAGAGATACCGAAAAAATGACAGGAAAAAGAGGTAGTATCACTAATATCTATCTCTCATCATGTAATCAAATGATTAAAAATATTAAAGGTAAGCAAAGAATTCACCAGTAGCAAGACAAAACAGTTTTAAAAGTATACACCCTTAAAAAGTAAACGTCTAAGAGAGGGTGTAGCAGATGATTTTCATCAGTTTTGGCAAAGACACACAATGATGGGGTGAGTGAATAAGGTTAAAGCCTTGCCAAGCTTATAATTTGATAGACCACATAATGAGCCAACACATGACTTAACCCTGTATGACTAGCCATAGTGCTCCTGGAAGGTTCCCTAAGTATCATCAGGATGAAGATGATATTAAGGTCTTAGTTGAGAAAGCATCAAGGAGAATTTCCCTAAATTATATCAGAGCAAATAGAAGTATTGAATAGAGTTGTTCATATTAAGGATTTAAATAATAAAAAGAAATGCAAGGCAAATTTGAAAACATACTAAATACAAAATGCATGTGTGTGCACTGTTGGGAAATATAATTGAAAACACTACTCCAAACCAGAAACCATCCACAAAGACAGGAGATAGAAACCACTTGTATCATGGAATAAGCATTAAACCACAGTGTCATGCATGTCACTGGCTCCCAGTTTACTGATGCAAAAACAAGGAATCTCACTTCCTTATATAGCCCAGCACAGAAGACACATTAAATATCTGTGTTCAAGATATACAACTAGTCGTTGAGTAAGAGGACTTGACAGCACCATTTGTCACATATAGATTATCCTGACTTTACCTAATATTTGGAATGATCATCTATATTAGCTTATTGGCTTAATACAGGAGAAAAATAACTTCTCGTATCTCTATGACAGAAAGTAGCTTTGGAACTTGGAGCAAAGATGAGGTTCCTACTCTCTCACAGACACTGGGGTATAGAGGTGGTATCTTTTGATATTTACATTTCAAAGGGTTGGCTCCCAGGTTCTTGAGAAGGACATAACTGGGTCTCAGAGCTGACAAAAGGCCTATCTAGTTCTCCATAAAGAAAGGAGAAAACACTTGCAGTGTTTTCTAAAACTGGTGCTCTAAGTAGGAAGTTTGTTTGGCACTGTCAAAGGGGATAGGCTCAGTTTATTCTTGAAAAGCATAGATATCTGCCGTGTATTTTATAATGTGTCTATGTTTCTATTTTGTTGTTGCCCTGTCACTAAGTTGTGTCTGACCCTTTGTGACCCCATAGACTGTAGAATGCCAGGCTCCCCTGTCCTTCACTATCTCCCAGAGTTTGCTCAAACTCATGTCCATTGAGTTGGGGATGCCACCCAACCGTCTCATTCTCTGTCACCCCCTTCTCCTCCTGCCCTCAGTATTTCCCACGTTAGGTGGCCCAAGTATTAGAGCTTCAGCATCATTCCCTCCAATGAGTATTCAGAATTGATTTCCTTTAGGATTGACTGGTTTGATCTTGTCCAAGAGAATCTCAAGAGTCTTCTCCAGCACCAGAATTCATAATCATCAATTCTTTAGCACTCAGCTTTCTTTATGGTTCAACTCATCTATACATGACTACTAGAAAAACCATAGCTTTGACTATATGGACCTTTGTGGACAAAGTGATGTTTCTGCTTTTAAATATGTTGTTTAGGTTTGTCATAGCTTTTCTTCTTTTAAAAGGAGCAAGTGTCTTTTAATTTCATGGTTGCAGTCACTCTCCACAGTGATTTTGGAATTCAAGAAAACAAAATCTGCCACTGTTTCCACTTCTACCCCTTCTATGTGTCATGAAGTGATGGGACCAGATGCCACAATCTTAGTTTTTTAATGTTGAGTTTTAAGCCAGCTTTTTCACTCTACTCTTTTACTTTAATCAGGAGGCTCTTTAGTTCCTCTTTGCTTCCTGGCATTAGGGTGGTATCATCTGCAAATCTGAAGTTGATATTTCTCCCAGCAATATTTCTACTTAGAGTTATATAATTTAATTCACTGTTATAAACATAAACTGTTAAAAAGGAAAAAAAAATTAAATGAAAAAGTAAACTCATCAATAGTTGACTTTCTAAAATTGACCCATTTATTATACTTTATTCAGGCCACCTCAAAAAGATTTCAGTTGTTTGTGGTAATATAAAATTTGTTAATAGTTGTTTTTAGAGATGTTAAATTTTTCATTTATTTATCCTTACTACTTGCAAAAGGTAAATTGTAAGTTTGGAAAATATTAATTTTTTAAATTTATATATACTTATTTTTGTCATATTTACCATTGCCATACTATCTTAAATATTCTTCAGTTTCTCCTGAATTGAATTATTCTCTGTCTTCTGTGAAGTTCGCTAACTATAGCCCATAGCTTTAAGGTGTATTCTTTCTTTTTTCCCTTGTCTTCTCACCTGAACTTGTGCCAGTTTACTTCTTGAAGAAGTAATGTATAATGAAACAGCTCTTATGGAAAGTCACATTTGCTTTTCAGGACAACAACTTTCCAAATTGAAAGCTATGGAAGCAGCCTATAAAGCAATTTTCTATGGCTCCCAGAGAGTTGTTTTTTCTTTTTTTTTTTTTTAAACATCTGCAATGATGGCCTCTGGGACCTGAAGATAACATCCATTTAGGAGGAATTAGCTAGGAAGTAATTTAGACAACAGTGTCAGACTTTATTTTTGGGAGCTCCAAAATCACTGCAGATGGTGACTGCAGCCATGAAATTAAAAGATGCTTACTCCTTGGAAGGAAAGTTATGACCAACCTAGATAGCATATTAAAGAACAGAAACTTTACTTTGCCAACAAAGGTCCATCTAGTCAAGGCTATGGTTTTTCCAGTGGTCATGTATGGATGTGAGAGTTGGACTGTGAAGAAAGCTGAGCACCGAAGAATTGATGCTTTTGAAGTGTGGTGTTGGAGAAGACTCTTGAGAGTCCCTTGGACTGCAAGGACATCCAACCAGTCCATCCTAAAGGAGATTTGTCCTAGGTGTTCTTTGGAAGGAATGATGCTAAAGCTGAAACTCCAATACTTTGGCCACCTCATGCGAAGGGTTGACTCATTGGAAAAGACCTTGATGCTGGGAGGGATTGGGGGCAGGAGGAGAAGGTGACGACAGAGGATGAGATGGCTGGATGGCATCACCGACTCGATGGACATGAGTTTGAGTAAACTCCAGGAGTTGGTGATGGACAGGGAGGCCTGGCGTGCTGCGATTCATGGGGTCGCAAAGAGTCAGACGCAACTGAGCGACTGAACTGAGATGAATTTAGACAAATAAGCAATTTGTCTTTTTCTTGCATGCAGTTTTTTTGAATGTGAATGAGTTCATTGGTCATTAAGTTAATGAATTTCATTTCATAGCATCAACCTAGCAATACTTTATAATCAGAGAAGAGCAGAGGAATTCAGATATATGTTCACCAACTTTCTGAAATGTTGTCACTTCCTGAGAAATCTGTGGTGTGTACTCAGTGACAGGAGCCTTTCGTCCAACCTTGACATTTTGAAGCTATTAGTCAGTGATTCCACTACTGCACATTATGATTTCTTGAGCCACTTCACTGAAATGATTGAATTAATGAAAATTGATTTTGATTCACTGTGCCCGAAAACTAACTTGAGCTAGTTACAAAAATCAAAATCGGAGATACAGTGACTCACATAACTGGGAAGTACAGAGGTTAATAACCTAAGTTAAAGTGTGGCACAGTTAACATGCCAAACAATGTAATATTCACCCTATTTCCAAAAATGCTTGTTTGCATATTTCTGTGTAGAGAGTCTTACATACAGTTAGAGAAAATGGCTGTCAGCCAGATAACACTTACATAGTCCTAATAGCTCATGGGCTAAGGCTCTGGGCTGCTTTGATTATTTTTCTGGATTTCATGACCTTTGACAACCACACCTTTAGTGGAAGTAGGGAGCTGACCCAGGCATTATGATAGACACGCTCTCTGGAAGAGATAGAGCAACAAAAGAGATGATTTCTGGAGTAAAACAGTATTAATTTTATTAGATTATGGGCAAAATGTGTTAGAAAACCCAAACCATGGATGCCTATTTCAGCCACTCTGAAATTTGTTGCTATGTATAGAAAACTTGAATTTCTGTGATATGTTTATTTAATAGCACATTTTCTTGAAACCAGAAAAGAAGTTGCAGAAACAAATTTTTTTTTTACCTAAAGTTGAAATGACTAAAGAGTTGCCATTGTGCTAATGAAGCTGAAAGGAAAGCAATTAAAAATCTAAATGCCTGAAAAATGACATCCATTAAACCTGCATTATATTGCTATTAGCTAAGGGACATAATGTCAAACAATAGATGTTTAAGATAATCAGTTTAGAAAAGAGAAAATTGCCTATTTACATACATTTATTTTTTCATATTTACAAAAGCTATGTTTCTTTACTTTTTATGAAACAGTCACGACTCAGGCATAATTTTGTTGAGTACTAAACATATTTTGTATAAAGAAACTATAGATATAAACACTCAAAAACTAGTAGCTAATTCTAGTAGCTAGAATCTGTATAGTTGTATTTAAAAGTAGTACATTATTTTCCTGCTTAAATTTAATGTGATCGCTGCTCTGCCTATCCTTAGTTTAGTTGAACTGGAATTGAAGGAGAATGTGGACAGTTTAAAAGACAATATTAAATTTCAGCACATATCTTCTGAATAAAATAAAATTAATTTTTATTACCAAATAGTAGCACTTTATGAAAACATCATATGAACTTCAGTGAGGGTACTACCTATGCAACCATGTGGTGCCAGATTCCAAACTCCAGAAGTGCTTAGAAACAGAAAAGGGATAGCTAATTATTTAGTGTATTGAAAGGTATAAACTATTTGGTTGTAAAAATGGAGTTTTAAAAACAAATTAATATACAACACTGAAATATATCTCTATTGTATGTATCTCTATTTTCAAGGAAAAGCATATTCATAAACCTACTCTCCGATTTATGTTTCTGCTTTCTCGATCCTCTTATCTCCCCAAACTCTGCCTTTTCCTGTGTCAATGTATTTCATTTCAGACTTTAAAAAATTTTTCTGATTGCCATCATGGTGTACCACCATTAAAAGGAAAAAAAAAAAAAACCTTTTTGAGAAGATGATGCATGCTCAGTCTTAAGAATTTATGTTACCTTGATAATTCCATAGTACTGGCTTGTAGAACTACAAAACAATTGCTACTGTCTGCCTGGAGAGAGTCAACTGTAGAAATTAAGGACATTAGCTTTAGAGTCACACAGAAGGGAGTATTTATGAGTGGTTTGATGCTGGGTAGATTATGTTTCTCATACCTTCCTTATGTGTAGTAGTAGTACAATTACAACCTCTAGACATACAAATATTCAAAAATTAGTAGTTTCACATTAATAATAGCAATAGAAGTATTTCCTGTCTGCAGATCAGTCATGCACAAGGTTCAGGGATAGAGATACAGTCTGAAGACCTTCAACCTCATTGCTTAATATCTACAAATTGAGATGCTTTGTTAAACCAAACTAGTATACAGGGTACCAGGGAATACTTTAAAAGTATACCCTATTCCAGTCTCTTTTGTTACAGTACCAAACATGTATAACACATTATGTACCTATTTTTTCCTTCTATTTCTTCAATTTTGTATCTTGACAATGAGTTGGATACAACTGAGCACCTAAGCACAGCACAGCAGCAAAAGCCTGTCTAAAATAAAACAGAGAAAGTAACAACAAAAAGAGTGCAGTATATTAGTGAAACATTCTATTTTATAGAAACAGAAAACCTTCTTTACCAAAACCTGGAAAACCATAGAAACTCTTCCTCCCTCCAACCAGAATAAATCTCTAAAAGATAGTACAGGGAAAACACACTCAAGTATTAACAAGAAAAATGAAATTACAACATGTGCAAAAATGTAGCAAGATTCAGGGAAAACACATTCTCGCAGAAGTCAGCTAGTTTTTCTGCTAGGCTTTTATCTCAGAGTTTATTGCTGAACTTGAAGTAGTACAGAGCAATAAACAATCAGGAAATATGTTGCTATAAAACAACAAAAAGATCATTAGAGATCTGCTTGTAAGAATTTTGGAATTACAAGTCCAGAATGACCATTCTACCATAAATAATTTAAAAACTGCAAAACATACATAATATAATTTTTCTCAGATATTGGACATTGGACAGCAGAGGACTATTATTTTTGAGGAAAGAGGGGATAGAGAAATGAGGTCAGCTCTACAATTGCTCTGAATTTTTACCTTCAGGCAATTTCTGAACGGTAAACAGGAGAGGGAACGCAAAGAGAATCCAACAGATTTGAGTTTGGTAAGCCTAAAATGACTGGAATTTGCACATCAGAATGAGAGAGAAGAGAATCATGCAAAGACTGAGTTTTAAAAATCTGCATAGGAGACTGCTTCAGGCTTTGTATGAACATCAGTATGTATGCTTATATGGTAAAACTCCAGAGGTGCAAGCAAAGAAAAACTCCCAGAGAAAGAAAACTTTCTGAGGAAGCCAATAATTATGAAAAGTCTCAGAAAGGTGGCAGCTTGAGCTTCACCAGTCAAAGTAGACTTTGTTGAATACACAGGGTATTCACTGGAGACTCCAGAAGCATTTCACCATTGTAAAGAAGTTGAACTCACCAAGAAGTCTACTCTGGATTATCCCTTTTTAAAGCCTGAAAACAAGTCTCAAAATTATCAAGCTAATTTGTCAGTAACTACCCACCAGAGCAAAGACTGCAGTCTTTAAAGTGAGACAACAGAGTCCAGGCATTGAATAATAGTAGCATCATCAAGTCCAGCATCAGACGAAAATTACTAGACATATCAAGACATAGGAAATTGTGTCCTTTCGGAGGTAATCAGTTGATGGAAACAGCAGTCTCAAAGATGTCTGAATTTGCAGACATGATTTTTAAAAATGTTTATATGTATGCTTTATATATTCAAATATCAAAAGGAAAGCATGGCCATAATGAGGAACAAAGTAGATATTATAAGAAACAGTCAAATAGAAACTCTAGACATGAAACATACAGTATTCTAAATGAAAATTTTAATATAAAAATTGGTCAGTAGAAAGCCCATGTGGGTACATTAATATCAAACAGAGGGTGTGGGAAACCTTCTTAATACATGAGTGGTGATTAAATGTGGATTATATTAATTTATTGATCTGTAGGCTTAATATGGACTCCTATGTATTGGAATATTTAAAACATAAAATTAAACATACTGGACATATTAGTCAATGAGATTAGACAGGAGACAGAAATTAGATTTATAACAAGTATAAAGAGGTAAAACTAACTCTGTTAAGAGATTTTTATTTTATAAAGAAGGAAAACCAAAAAGAATCAATGCAAAAGCTATTACCATGAGAAAATTCAGTAAAGGAGCGGGATATTAAATTTACTTAAATCTATCTATTTTCATATATACACACAGTACCAATTAGAAGACATAAT
Organism: Budorcas taxicolor; assembly: GCF_023091745.1. Taxonomy (NCBI): domain Eukaryota; kingdom Metazoa; phylum Chordata; class Mammalia; order Artiodactyla; family Bovidae; genus Budorcas; species Budorcas taxicolor. The sequence continues at coordinate 32,314,312 of NC_068916.1, read as the reverse complement.
GGAAAAGAAAGCTTCATTTTCAATATGAAAATAAGAAATAGGTTAAACTTCTGTGAAGAAAATGGCAAGTAGGTCCTGAGAAACAGCATTAGTCGTGAGCAATGCTAGAACAGCTGAGTAACATGCACCAAAAAACCTACCAGATACTAAAACATAAGATGAAGCTTCAGAAATAAAATTACTATATTGGGCACAGACATATGGAAAAATTAGTAGAGATAAATATAAAATCCATATAGAAAATCCAGTACATGAGGGAATCAGTATGCGACAGACATGGTATTTCCTATCAATGAGAAAAAAAAGTAGACTTTTTAATAAATGCTGTTAGATCAACTGGGTAGCTACTTGTAAACTGTTATGTTGCATTTTACTTTTTGATCATTTCCACATGGGTCAGAGATTTAGATATATCAGTGTAAACCATGCCATTATTAGAACAACATTGGTTGACTTTTATAACCTTAAGAGTGGAAAAACATTTTTAGCATTCAATTTAAGAAGCAGTACAAGAAACAGTAATTGCTTTGATTGTAAAATTTAAAAAGATTTTTATATAAAAAATGTCATAAGCAAATCAAAAGACAAAATTGTGGGGAAATAATTGTTACTTATGTGACAGGCAAGAGGTTAATCTCACAAACTCATTAAAATCTCTTTGAAATCAATTACCAAAATAAAAGTTCAAGTACAAAGACATACATAAAAAAATTTATTTATCATTAAAGAAATGCTAATGTCTTTACTTTTAAAAAATTTTTTAATTGGAGGATACAACTGCTTTACAATGTTTTATTGGTTTCTGCCATATAGCAACAGAAATCAATCATAACTATGCACACACATAGACACGCACACACACATTATATATATATATATATGCACACACATACACACACATGCATACATACATACACACATATATGTGAAGCTTATATATACACACATATATAAGGAAGCTCCCTCTTGAGCGTCCTTCCCAGTCCCACATCCCACCCCTCTAGGTTGTCACAGAGCGTCAGGTTGGGCTCCCTGTGTTATATAACAGCTTCCTACTAGCTAGTTGTTTTACACATGGTAGCTTATTTATGTCAATGCTACTTTCTCAACTCACCCCACCCTCTCCTTCCCCCACTGTGTCACCAAGCCTGTTCTCCATGTCTCTGTCTCCATTCCTTTCCTGTAAATAGGCTCATTTTTCAAAATTCCATATATATGTGTTAATATATGATATTTATATATTAGGTTGTATATTATAATATATATATATTATAGATAGATAGATAATAGGTTCTGAGTTCATCCACCTCAGTTCAGCAGGTTCATATTTGTTCCTTTTTATGGCTGAGTAATATTCCGCTGTGTATATATTCCACTGTACCACATCTTCTTTATCCATCCATTTGTTGATTGACATCTAGATTGCTTTCATGTCTTGGCTATTGTAAATAGTGCTGCAATAAACAATGGGGTACATGTGTCATTTTGAATTGCGGTTTTCTGAGTGTATGCCCAGTAGTGGGATTTCTGGGTCATACGGTAGTTTTTAAAGGAATCTCCATAATGGTCTCTGTAGAGGCTGTATCAATTTGCATTCCTACCAAAAGTGCAGTAGGGCTCACTTTTCTCCACATCCTCTCCAATATTCATTGTTTGTAGTTTTTGGTTTTTTGAGATTTTTTTGATAATGTTTATTCTAACTGGTATGAGGTAATACTTCATTGTAGTTTTGATTTGCATTTCTGTAATAATGAGCAATGGTTTTTCCAGTAGTCATGTATGGATGTGAGAGTTGGACTGTGAAGAAAGCTGAGCACCAAAGAATTGATGCTTTTGAACTGTGGTGTTGGAGAAGACTCTTGAGAGTCCCTTGTACTGCAAGGAGATCCATCCAGTCCATTCTAAAGGAGATTTGTCCTGGGTGTTCTTTGGAAGGAATGATGCTAAAGCTGAAACTCCAATACTTTGGCCACCTCATGAGAAGTGTTGACTCATTGGAAAAAACTCTGATGCTGGGAGGGATTGGGGGCAGGAGGAGAAGGTGACGACAGAGGATGAGATGGCTGGATGGCATCACTGACTCGATGGCCGTGAGTCTGAGTGAACTCCGGGAGTTGGTGATGGACAGGGAGGCCTGGCGTGCTGTGATTCATGGGGTCGCAAAGAGTCGGACACGACTGAGCGAATGAACTGAACTGAACTGAACTGAATAATGAGCAGTGTTGAGCATCATTTCATGTGTTTATTGGCCGTTTGTATGTCTTCTTTGGAGAAATGTCTGTTTAGGTCTTCTGCCCAGTTTCTGGGTTTTTTGTAGAAATGACAATAGTCTTTAATCACATGAAAACATGCTCAGATTTACTCTTGATAGGATATAGTCAAACTGAAACAGCACTAAACATGTTTACTTATCTCTCGAGGTCATAGAAATCAGTTTGATAACACACTTATGAGAAAAGAGATCCTTTTATTCATCCTTATATGGATGACATTTGGCAATTTCTTATCTCAGGTTTCAAAGTAAACATTTTTTTTCTTACCTTTCTGAAATCAGATTGTATTCTTCACATAACGATATCTTTCTATAGGATCAGGAGTTGATCATACCCTTATTATCTTTACCTACTTACCTCTTAATGGGTTTTGTTTTTATCATCTGAATGGAATGATGTGTGGAGGTGGTAATGAACATGTGGGGGTGCACACCAAATAGTACAACTGAAGGCAAGTAATTGTTGAGTTTAGCACATAGTTGAAGACTTCTAGAGCACTAATAGACTAATGGGACCAATTCATACATTAATCAGGGCTCTCTTTTTAAACTGTGGGCATCAGCTTGTCAAAAACTTTCTCAATTTGAGTAAAAAGATTTAGTTTATTTAAACAATAAGGTACCAAAATGGGAACCAGCCACTTGAAAGAAAAATCCAGAGATTAGCATGTGCAGTGTGCAAAGAAATGATGCTTTACTGATACTTTTTTGACTAACAGGACAGTATAGAATAGAATACAGACTTTGATGGCTGAGTTGAAAAGTGATTCAGAAAAATAGATCTGTGACTATGAAAAGTTTTAGAAATAGTTTAACTAGATGATTTATAATTGCTATTTTAAACAAGCACACTTTTGAAAGTATATGCTTTAATAATGTGTCTAGATCCAAAAATTTCAATAAACAGATGATAATGTAAGTAAATACAGTGCTTAAAGATAAAAAAAAGTGCTGAGATATGTTTCTCTCAATAGTCCTACTCTTAACGTAGTATTTGTATAGTCATTTAAAACTATTCTATGTGTGTTGTATAAACAACAAATCATCATAGTAAAGTTTTAAAAATCAAATTTCTAATGTGTAAGAAAATAGATATATATTTACAACAAAATAATAAAAATTAAAATCCTGAAATGGTAAATTCAAACTGGAAGTTATTCAAATTTCCTACTGTATGAAAAGAGTTTAGAAGCAGAATACTCATTGACAATAAACCCTCATCCCTAAAATTAATAAACCACCTTCTTTACAAAGAATAATCAGGACTTCTTGGAGAAGTAGCAGCCTGGAGTTCTCAATAAGGAATATGTGAGCAGGGCCTGAAACATTTTGTTATGAGAAAGGCAAAAAGAAAATGAACAAACATATGCTAAAGAGACGTAGCAGCCAGCGTATGGCCAATTTAAAAACTACTAGAGGAATAATTCACTACCTTGAAACACACTAAATACACGATAAGTCATGTCTATAATGTTCAAAAAGAAGAAGTGAAAGGTGAGCAAACAGCAACAATAAATATTTAATTGCCATTGTGAGGAATGACCCGCTCTCTCTCTGAAAATTAATAAGGGGAAAATTACGCATTAATCTTGAGTTTATTATAGGAAATATTTTTGCAATTAAAATCATGGAATAAATGAGAAAAATATCTTCTTTACTGAAGAACAGCAGTGAACATAGAGTGATAATATATTTCTAATTTTCCAATTTTTCTTTTGCCCTTAAAATATTGAAATGGGTAGGATTTTAAATGCATCTATAAAACATTTGGCAAACTATTGATGGCAAACTCAAGGTGTCTAAGTATAATCCTTCAGGCTACGGGCTACAGAAAGAATGAACGTACGTTTGTATTGAGAGCAATACCTGTTACTATTTGAAGTCAGAGATGAATCTCAGCATCTCTAATGTTCGGGCAAGAGAGTGTGATGGGCCTCCTAATGTGATGCAGTCTGTGGTGTACACCAGCATCTCTTAAGTCATCTTGCCAACATTATCTTAACCTAAATCTACTTAAGCCTTTAAGTACAACATCTATTTTTCTAGTAATAAAAGGTGGTTGAAATGTCAAATGCCACAGTGAAAAGACAATTAGATCAACACAGAAGGTAAGAAATATCTACAGAACAAATATCCTGCCTCTTCAGCAAAGCACTGATTCCTCAAAGGGAAGACTCTTTAAGATTAAGAAAGCTTTAAGAGCTATGACAACCAAAAGCATGTCACTGAATAGGTAATTATCTATTCACCCAGCTGTAAATGATATTGGAGAATGTTGAGAATATATGAGTATGGATTGGCTATTAGATATAATTGGAGAATTGTTTCTTTTGTTAAACCTGATAATCATTTCACAGTTATGTAAAGGAGATCTCATTTTTGAGAGATTCATTATAGAAGTATTTATTGTTGAAATATAATGATGCCTGACACTTAGTGTGAAACACTTTCAAGGTAATATACATATAATTTTAATTTTAGTATTATCCCATATTCAGTTCATTTTAATCATTCTATAATTTAAAGGAAAAGCAAATGAAAAAAATCTCTGAGAATTATTGTTTCTTATACCTGTCTTAACACTTCCATACAACCTCCAAATGGAAGGAATAACTCCTGTAAATACTATTAGAACTCAGAAATATAGATGATTTCTTTAAAATGAAAAGACGTATTTAAATTTTAACTGACTTTTGCAGTTGTTTGAGCACAGGACTATGTCCTCAATAACTGAAAAATAAAAATATGTGTTATTATAGATGTTATGATACGTAATTGTTTTTTCAAGTTTTTCAAAAAGATTAGGGTCAACGTTTAACTTGAAAAATGAATATTCAAGTAGCTGAGAATTGTTATAGTTTATATTTTCATCCATTCTATAAAGACATTCTTCATATCCTTTTAAATTAAAAATAATTATTGTTCAATATCTCACCCATATTTCTATTATTTGTTAGACTTATTTAACATTTATTAGACAACTCTACCTATTTTTCAGCAAATATTAACTTCTTTCCCTAATCTCTTTCTCTTTTCTCTCTCACTCCTTCATTTCTTTATTATAATAGGGGATAGAAAGGAACTTAATGAATAATATCAGTGTAAGCAATCTGACTATATGCAGTGTAAGTAATGTGATTTGATCATTTAAAAAGGAAAAAGCCATACTTAAGTGCTTTTTACTACATTGAATTAAATATAAGGTCATTAAGTAAATTGAGAGTTGCTTTGAATTCCCACTTAGTCCACCCCTTCTATGTCTGGTGGCTCAGATGGTAAAGAATTCACCCACAGTATGGGAGACGTGGATTTGACCTCTGGGTTGGGAAGATCCCCAGGAGAAAGAAACAGCTACCCACTCCAGTATTCTGGCCTGGAGAATTCCATAGACTGTACAGTTCATGGGCTCACAAAGAGTTGGACACAAGTGAGCAACCTTCACTTTATATCTAGAATGAGAGTTAAAGTATGAGTTAAGTTTGAAATTTATGGGATGAGATGCAGTTCTCTGACTACCATTCCCACTCCAGCTATTTAATCTCAAAATATCTGATATTTGTATACAATAGATAATAATTAATTGAAGCAGAGTCAGAGCCTTAGGAAAATATGAGTTGTATAAAAGAAGAAAGAATGTAAAAATATAAGCAAAAGCTAACCTCAAATATAATTTGGATTTGAAATGGCAACCCACTCCAGTACTCTTGCCTGGAAAATTCCATGGATGGAGGAACCTTGTAGGCTACAGTCCATGGGGTTGCAAAGAGTCAGACATGACTGAGCAACTTCACTTTAAAAAGGAAAAATAAAATGACACAACAAGCACATACTGGAAAAGAAGATTAAATGGCTTATATTATTAAAATTGCTCTATTATTAGGAGAAATATTAAAAATCTTAGCAAGCAACAATGGGACTTGTCCTTTAAGATAAATATTAAGAAGATATCTTATTAAAATAACCCGGAGAAATGAAATAAAGCCATACTATAGCCATACATTAAGACAAAAATTCTCTATTAATCACTAAAGCAAATTAAAAATTTAATAATTTCAGAAAATTCAAGTTTTTATAGAAGTAAAACATAGTGTTTTAATCCTGAATATGTACTAAGTGTTATATATTTTCACAGGGTACAGATGATAATGAATTTTTATTTGCAAATTAGTATGCAACTAATAATATTAGAATAGAAGCCCATTCTATTATTCTTGCCCTGAGAATCCCCTGGACAGAAGAGCCTGGCAGACTACAGTCCATGGGGTAGCAAAGAGTCAGACACAAGTGAATGACTAACGCACACAATAATATTAGAATACTTGAGTAGCATGCAAGTCTAATACATTTAGATTCATACCTTTTATATAAAAAACAATTTGCAGATGGCACAAATGTTTAAATGAAAAAAATAGAGATAATTTTATTATCTTGGAGCAGAGAAACATTTCTAATTATGTTATGACCTATAAGAAATGTCAGAATATGGGAAGGAAATGGTTAGTAGCTGGTTTGGAATCTAGTTCCTTCCTTTACTAAGAAGTTGCCCCCGGGAAAGGGAAAAGGAAACTGACCCAGATAAATCTTTAAAACATGCTAATAATATTCCTTCTGGCAAACACCTACACTAATGGCATTTCTGTTCTAGTTCTATACTATGTAATTGGTCTGTCTGGGTTATTTATGGCAAGCAAATAAGGAATTTGTACATTTATGCGTCATGAAAAATGCCAGGTAACATATACTATCACAGTAGAGTAAGTCCCCTACATACTGACCTTCAAGTTGCAGTCTTTCGAAGAGGCAAACGTGAGCTCGCATGTCCAGTCCCGGAACTTAGTTCGTGGTCTGGCGGACTCTGTTACCTGCGTGTGGTCTCTACACGTGGCTGTGCTTTTGTGTGCTTTACAGTACTGTCCAGCATAAAGTAGGACAGTCTCTTAACTTCAAGGCTAGAATATCGTCTATGACAAGAAAAAAAGAGTTACTACCCAGACAGCATCACATCGTTTCTTTTAAGAGGGTAGATAGAATTGAATCCAGCAAGTCACCAGGGCCTGTGCCATCAACACTAGGCATGAGTGGAACTGCAGCTTGCCCTCCGTCTCCTATTGCTGATGATCATTCAGCTCTACCATCTCCCGCCTTCTCTCCCTCCTCTAGTCAGTAACTCTTTCCTGTTTCGTTGCCAGCCCCTGTATGCCAGATGTTATACAGTACTGCTATACTTTTCAAGGTACCATACTGTAAGATTAGAAATGTTTTCTTTATTGTGTGTGTGTGTTTGTTATGTATTACTTGTGTGAAAAGCAGTATCAGCCTATTACAGTACAGTACTATAGAGCTGATGATGCTAGTTGGGTACCTAGGCTAACTTTGTTGGGCTTACAAATAAGACTTTCAAATGCACTCTCAGAGTGGAACTCATTCCTCATTTGTATGTAGTGGACTTCCAGTATAAAACAGTAACATACTGCCACTAAGACTGTTCTCTTATGTGTAACAGATATTATTGCATCCGTAACATGGAGACTTCAGATATTAATTAATCTGACCTATAGAGAGAGCACACCAATGTGCTAAGAAAGAACCTGCAGGGCTGTGTTGCTACTTCCTGCTCTGCTGTCTTCCTATATTCATGACATTATTAGTACAACATGATACCAGATAAAATCTGTAATATGTGCTATTTGAAATAGTCCAGGGATTTGAGGCACTATCTTCCTGTTTGGGAGACTGTCCTAATAAATGATATAATGACTCCTCACTACCTCCTCTGAATCAGCTAATTCCCACTGTGCAAAAACATTACCACTTGCTTTATTCATTTACCAAGCAGATTTTTGTCTTCTCAAAGATCTTTCATTCTCTTGTTAGCTACATGGTGCTTCTAAGACTTATTTTATATGCAATAAAATGTTTTTTAGGTTTCCTCGACCTAAGAGCTTTTAAGAATTTTTCCACCCATCATTCCATGAAGCAGAATTTTAGGTCTAATGCCAAAGTCCATGTTAATTTCTCTCTACATATGATGGAACTTACCCAGCAGAAATTGTCATTCCTTTCCCACCCTGTCTTACCACGTGTAGCTAACATCATAATGAACATCAATGCATTTTGCTATAAGTCTGACTGTAGCTTACAACACAGACAAATGATGCTTCACCACACTACTCCAGGGACCCCTTACTGATCTATAAAATTTGGTACTCAGGATGAAAAGTATTTGTCATCCAAGTTATATAATGTCTTCCAGGAGCAGTATGAATATCTGGGAAGCTGATCATTTAGAGATTGAAATAAAATGCTGGAGAAAAAAAGTATCAGGTTATGTCCAGGGATGGAGAGAAGTGCTGAATCAGTGGCAGGGCCATAGTGAAACTATAACAGAGAAGAAACAGAAGCACTTCAGGGTGGAATGTTCCAGAACTACTTCCTTTATGTGATGGTCAGTGTTTATAATGCACACCAGCCTTTAATCAAGAATGCAATTGAGAACATATCTACTTTTGTAAGTGATCCAGAAATCCCTGGCTTACTTCTCTGAAGGTATAGAAATGGCTGAGCATGCTTCCTGTAGCTGTCGGCTCTTTACATCAGGTGGCCAAAGTATTGGAGCCTCAGCATCAGTCCTTCCAGTGAATGTTCAGGTTGATTTCCTTCAGGATTGACTGGTTTGATCTCTGTGCTGTCCAAGGAACTCTCAAGAGTCTCCTCCAGCACCACAGTTCAAAAGCATCAGTTCTTTGGTGCTCAGCCTTCTTTACGGTCAGCTCTCGCATCTGTACATGACTACTGGGAAAATCATAGCTTTGACCACGCGGACCTTCATTGGCAAAGTGATGTCTCTGCTTTGTAATATGCATCTTAGTTTGTCATGGCTTTTCTTCCAAGGAACAAGCGTCTTTTAACTTCGTGGCTGCAGTCACTGTCTGCAGTGAATTTGGATCCCAGAATCAGTTCATGTGGCCTTTTGTATGAAGCATAATTAAGAACTCTCTGATGATCTCTGCTCCAGCTATACCAGCCTTCTTTTACATCTTCAGGTACCTGTTCTTTTTCCTGCCTTGTAGTCTGCTACTCCTTACCTCTGCCTTGAGGAAAGCAGGACTGTTTAATGATCATCTCTAGTGATGTACCTGGTTTGCTTGGCAACAAGCTACCTTGCAGATAAGGTTCTTCCTCTCTGAAGTGCATGTATCTGAACTCAGTTTCTCACAAGACTGGGGACTCAATATGCTGGTGGATAGCATTTCCAATATTCCATGGAACATGTATGTGTGTGTCTGTGTGTGTTAGCTCAATCATGTCTGATTCTTTGCCACCCCATGGTCTGCAGACCTCCAGGCTCCTCTGTCCATGAAATTCTCCGGGCAAGAATACTGGAGTGAGTTGCCATTTCCTTCTACAGGGGGTCTTCCCAAACCAGGGGTTGAAACTGGGTCTCCTGCGCTGCAGGCAGATGCTTTTCCACATGAGTTATGTTCTTCAATTAAATTGTTCTGAGCTTATTTCGTTGTCTTCTCTCTCAGGAACAAACCACTCTCATGCTAACCTCGTAACCTGGAAGCACATAGAAGGAGCAAGGTCCTTCTGAAAGGGCACAGCCCATAGCAGTATACACATCACTAGGTCATTTTTCTGTAAGTTTCAGAGACTGAGTGACTGATATTCACCTAACCCTCCCAATCTGATCATCATCATCAGCTGGTAACAGTGGTGTTTGCCGCAAGACCTGTGTGCAGCAAAATGCTTGGATAGATATTGCCCCTACACCTTAATTCACCTTCAAATCCCAGCTCAGATGCTTTTTCCCAGTTACGTTCATGAACTGTTTACACACTCTTGGTTCCCTAATAGTTTTTGTGGGTGTGTTTGTGTGATGCTCATAATACTCTGGGAAGAGTATTCAATACTTGATTACTGTTGGTTCTCCACGTGGGCTATGATATCCTTGAGCCTGAGGGTAGTCTGTTTTTCTCACCATTATAAACCCAGAGTTTGGCAAATATGTGTCAAATAAGTAATTGTTAGATGAAGGGAGGAACAGAATAACAACTGATTAAATATAGAAAGTATAGATATTATATGAATGTTATTATCCATTTCTTGAAGAATAAGGGCAAGAGTTATAATTTATTTTCAAAAATTTAGTGAACATGGATTTGATAAACCATGCATTGAGAAGTTAGTCTTCCTATAGATACTAAGAAGTGCCTCCTATATGCCTGGCCCTTTCCTGGGCCCTGGGGATATAGTGGGTGGATGACACACTAGTTCTTGATGTAGCTTACAGCTGTGCAGACTGGACAAACAGAAACAATTATGCCAACACATAGCTTATATACTTAATATTCATCTGGCAAACATGATATGAGGGATATGCAGGAGTCCATGTTGCAATATAATTGAGGGATGTCATGGTTTAGAATTGAATCTGGTGAACTCATATAAGATTGAGTTCTGAATAGTGAGCTTAAGTGAGTCATTCTTATAAAAATGATAGTGTCAGGGGAAGTTGAAAAACAGTGTCTTCAGAATATGCATCAAGAACTTGTCAGAATCAGTGTTCCATCAAGAGAACTCATCATGTAGTGGTCTTTGAAATACAGTTTTATAACTGTGTTACAGATCATGACACCCAGAGAATCTGTGATAAATCTGTGATAGAATTGACTCTGTTTAATTACTCATACACCTCTAAAATTCTGATACACAATACTAAAAATGAGAATTCAGTTTGTGATATTTACTGTTTTAAAATTTCTCACAGTAAAACTTCATATTTTTCAGAATATCAGTGAATAAGTTATAAATAAAATGAAAGTTCTTATATTACATTCTGGATATTATGTTTTCTCAGACAATCCAAGATAGGAATTTGTGGAAAGAAAGCTTACCTGTCCTATTTACATTAAGTAATGAGCCAACAGCATGTATTTCTCTTTAAAACAGCATAATGAAGTAACCAGTCACAGTTCTGTCATAAGCGGATACTTGAATACTACCATTAACTAATAAATAGTAGCAGGATTATGGCTACAATTATGTAGAAACATACAAAGATGTTTCTGCATGTAAAATGAGGATAACTGAAATGAATACTCTGGACACAGTGACATTCTATGGTTTTATTTAGAATTTAAAAAAAGCACAATGCAAACCACAAACAAAATATGTACAAGATATTATTGTCCTTTAAAAATGATTTTATCTTCCCTATATATATTCAAATGGTTTAGTCAAGTATTTGGCACACAAGATAACAATGAATGAACACCTTTAAAATGGCAGGAGGTAGACTTGTGGAGGAGGAAAGGAACAGGAAAACGGAGGATGCTATTGAAGTGTAGATGGTATTGAAAACATAAAAGAGTGAAAGTGACATTTCGGTCTAGGGTCATCAATCAATAATTTGTCTAAACCTGAAGAAGGCAGCACTTTTTTGTTGTGGATGCTGTTTTTTGCCACCAGGATCACCATCAGGACTGAAGAATTTCTGCCTCAGATGTTGGAAAGTTTTTTGACCGACAGTCCTTGATTTATAATCCCTTTTGAGAAAGCTTAACTCAGCTGAAGAGAGCTTGACCCAAGGTCAGACCCCATTCCCGGAATAGCCTGTATCCAGTAAGTTTTTGACACACGAACCTGAAAACACAGGCCCCAAACCCAAATCCAGATGACTCTGAAGGGTCATCTCAAGTCCGGAGGTCTCTGCAAGGCTGGCTGAGGCCTTTGTGGTACTGCAGTATAGTCCAGCCTTCCTCTCTACCCAATTCTGTATCTTTATTCTGCCCCCCATGGATGTTGATTCCTAAAGCATGCCCTAGGAAACTTCCCCAGTGATAACTTCTATGTTAAGTCAGCTTCCCTGGAAACCTAACTCTGACATTCACACCCCATTCCTCTAACTGCCACCCTGAACATATCAGGAAATTAAGGTTCTAGTCTTTTCTTGGCCTTGCCCATGTTTCCCTTGTGGACATGTCCATACCCTTGTACATAGTGATAATCAAAGAGGCAAATTTTATATAAAAATATTTGTTCAAAAGTGCTGGAGTTTTCCTTGATGGGATAACTTTCTTATGACTATCCCTGTCTAAAAGCCCTAGATAAAATTTCAAGTAAGTGAATTAGGTTGCTATAAATTAATTTTTCTTTTTTCTGACACCTGTCTTATTGATTATTATTGATAACTATTTCTTCATGTGTCATCAGAAAAATCATATGAGGGTTTTGCTACCTGTCCTGAGAAAAATTTGTGGTAAAAACTACAAGGAAGACATTAGAAGAAAGGAAAGGGCTGCTAACACTGGAATTTCATGTATCAGAGCAATTCTAATAGTGGAGCAATTTTATCTGGATGGAAGGGGCCTTCTTGCTGCCTTTTATATCACTTTAATGTGGGTGACATTTTATTAACTTAATGCAAAAGTTCAATCTTGTTAAAATCTATGCTTTTAGCCTGTTACAACAGAATGATTTTCACACATTCCTTATTATCATTTTCCTTCTATCATTACATAAATCTTATTATATTACCCAAATATTTTTTCTCATTCCCATCTGCAATTCTAAAAGAAAAGTAAAGGAATTACATAGCAGATGTTTAGTCAGGACCTGTAACACTAGAAAGTTATCAATATGAAGATGTCTTTTCACATGTGATCAATTAACCAACATTAAAATGAAGCACAAACTGGAATCAAGATTGCCAGGAGAAATATCAATAACCTCAGTCAGATATGCAGATAACACCACCCTTATGGCAGAAAGTAAACAAGAAGTAAAGGGCCTCTTGATGAAAGTAAAAGAGGAGGGTGAAAAAGTTGGCTCCAAACTCAACATTCAGAAAACTAAGATCATAGCATCCAGTCCTATCACGTCTTGATGAAAGTGAAAGAGAGTGAAAAAGTTGCCTTAAAGCTCAACATTCCGAAAACTAAGGTCATGGCATCCTGTACCATCATTTCATGGCAAATAGATGGGGAAACAGTGGAAACAGTGGCTGACTATTTTTCTGGGCTCCAAAATCACTGCCGATGGTGATTGCAGCCATGGAATTAAAAGACACTAACTCCTTGGAAGGAAAGTTATGACCAACCTAGACAGCATATTAAAAAGCAGAGGCATTACTTTGTCAACAAAGGTCCATCTAATCAAGGCTATGGTTTTTCCAGTAGTCACGTATGGATGTGAGATTTGGACTATAAAGAAACCTGAGAGGCAAAGAATTGATGCTTTTGAACTGTGGTGTTGGAGAAGACTCTTGAGAGTCCCTTGAACTGCAAGGAGATTCAACCAGTCCATCCTAAAGGAGATCAGTCCTGGGTGTTCTTTGGAAGGACTGATGTTGAAGCTGAAACTCTAATACTTTGGCCACCTGATACAAAGAGAAGACTCATTTGGAAAGACCCTGAGGGCATGAGGAGAAGGGGACAACAGAGGATGAGATGGTTGGATGGCATCACCAACTCAATGGACATGAGTTTGAGTAAACTCTGGGAGTTAGTGATGGACAGGGAGGCCTGGCGTGCTGGGTTCATGGAGTCGCAAAGAGTTGGACACGACTGAGCAACTGAACTGAAAATAATGTCTCTCCTTCACCTATTTGAACTCTCCTCAAACAATGTTGTTCTTTTATTTTAGCCTTAACACACTACAGAAAGAATCACCAACTACCTACTCCTTTTTCACATTTACTAAGAAAGATTTATTTTGCAGTTGTAATAAAATTGGCAATACCCACAGGCACTTCTTAATATCTAGGCAGTGTTTATCCCATAAGAAAGCCTGTAACTTTACGATCTTCTCCTGCATGTGAGTAGCATCTCTGATATGATATGTAGACTGGATAATCTGAATTTACCTGAGGTGTTAGTTGAGTCCTTAGGGATCTTATCACCTAAAAGTCATATATCTTTTCACTTCTTGCATGTGATTGGTTAATGAACCACAGAAATCAAGTGAAAACATTTCTCAAACTAGCCACATGAAAATATGAGCAAAACTGAATATGAAAATGTAATTTCTGATGTACCTTTTTCCAGTTTGGAACATATATACAGACTTGCCAAATTCCCATGAGACAAATCCCTAGATATAAGATGAGGAAAGAGTTAGTGGAATCCTTCTGTGAAGAGCATTTATATTCGCCATTTTCCCTTTCCATTTGAAGTAGAAAGTCTTCAGCTTCCATTTAAGGTTAATTTCTCTTAGTCTCAGTAAACTCAACCCATGGTCTTTCTTTTAAGAAAACGTTTTATTTTTTAGTCCTTCTCTTTGGTTATATATTGAGGGATGGATGTTTTGAAGAGGATGACAAAGATTGAGCGTTCCACTTGGAAAATGAAATTGAGATGACAGCTGAGGTTTGGCAACACTTTTCTAAGAAATTGGGAAAGTACCCTCAACTGGAAAGAGCTTCTTTGCTGGAGCTATGCTATATTTATCACGTGGTTTATTTTTCTTTTAAAAGGAATAACTGTCTCTGTTTATAAGATTTTTTTTTTCTTTTCAAAAAGAAATAAGATCAGGAACTACCCTGGTGGTTAAGAGACCATGTTTCCATTGCAAGGGGCATGAGTTTGACCCCTGGTTGGGGAACTAAGATCCTGCATGCATAGTGGCAAGAAAAAGAAAGAAAGAAAGTTGAGGTCAAACAAGCAAGGTAACTTCAGCATCAATCAAAACTTTGTTTATTGTCTATTTTTTCTCATAGGCAGTAAGAAGAAAATAGTTGATAACTTCTTCCTAAGACTTTAGACCTCTTCTAAAATTCATTTTTCAGCTTAATATGTATTAACCTAGCATTATAATCCTGATATTGTATAAAACATAATCATAAAATATAAATATTATAGCTTTACTTGTGACTCAGTAGATTCTGTAATTTGTGCCTAGTTTACTCTGTCCTTAACCAATAATACGTGAATTTTACTCTTATAGTCTGTGTCTAGGAGGACACCAGGTTTTCCCATTTCCCATTTTCTTATTCATTACCCTAGGGCCACAACATATTTGATCTTTAGTTTTTGATGTAGGTCACATGTTAAATCATCCTACTCTCAAACTCTTAGAGACTGAAATTCTAAGAAATGCTTTCCTAACATTCTCTTGATGGCCTGGCATCTGTTTGTTTGGTGCTGTTTTACTCTTGTTTGCAGATATATAGCTAATTTATTAGCTAGATGTATGCACATTCCTTAGCCTGACTGCTCATATTACTGTCGAAATACAAGATCACATTTAATCTTCCAAATTATTATCCCAAATAAGACCCCTGTTAAGGAGGAGCTCTTGATTTCTAGAGTTCTGTCCAATGTCAGGTTTTAACAGCTTTAAATTTCCAAGTAATAGATCAAAACCCAGTACCATATACTTTCTACCCATTTAGCCTACTTGAAGCCATTTCAGTAGTTCTGGTTTGCTAAGTGCTATGGTCTGAATGTTTGTGTTCCCTCCACTGGCTGATAAGCCACAGTCTCCCAAATGCCCTGCCAGAAACACTCTTTTTTTCTGTTTGCTTGTAGTGGCTCACCTTCCAAGAGTGGTTTACCTCTAGCTCCACTTCTTTTCATTATTTTCAAGAAGTTGCATTGTCTGTACAGAGATAGTAATTTTCATATTTCTGCATGTAATATTTTCTTCTACCATTATTTTTTCCAACTTTCTGCATTCTTGTGTCTCATAGATTTCTGTTGGAAGCAATACATTGTTTTATTTTTACAGTTGAATTACTTAAATTTCTATTGCAATGGTTGTTGTCTTTCCCTATAGAAATTAATCTGTATAAATTCTATATATCACATAATTCCTGTTTTCTATCTGTCCCACCTGTTCTAGGCTTTTGCCCCTCTCCCATTTCTTATATATGTTAGATGTAAAGAATTTCTGTTAACCATTATACTTTTTTTTTCTCTGTGCTGATTTTATTTCTTTTGCCTTAGAAAATGTAGTATCAAGGTAATGGTGGCCTCGTAGATTGAAATTGGGAGTGTTCTGCCCACTTAATTTTTTGTAATAGTTTGAGAAGGATAGGTGTTAGCCCTTCTTAATTTGTTTAGTAAAATTATCCTGTGAAGCCATCAGACTGTGCCATGTTAGTCAAGAGAGTTCAGGCAGCTGGGCTGCCATCGGAGATCTGGTATATTTCTGGGGCGCTGGCTGAGTAAGCACCAATAGCAACCACCAGTACCATACCGGGACCACTCTCCGAGCCTCTGCATCCCTAGATTCAGTCTTTTCCCACTTCTTGGCTGCCTTGTGTCCAGTGACAAGCTGTGGCATTAAATGAGTAGGGCCAGGGCCTTCACTCAGGTCAGAGAGCTTGGCAAGTTGGCAGCCACTAGGGTAGACCTCCCTCTGCCTTGTCTGGTGACAAACCAGTACCTGCTTACTCCTCACAAGTGAAGTCTGGGTTTCGCCAGCCTTTCTGTCTGTCTCAGTAGTTCTCCAAGCAGGCACATAAGCCTGTCTGCTCCACATAGAACCCCAGGACTGGGACACCCAGTCTGTGTCTTGACCTGCTCACTCTTCAGAGTGAGTGTCTGACTCTATAATCTCCCCTTCCTC
This sequence comes from Budorcas taxicolor, assembly GCF_023091745.1. NCBI lineage: Eukaryota > Metazoa > Chordata > Mammalia > Artiodactyla > Bovidae > Budorcas > Budorcas taxicolor. Next base: position 32,297,469 of record NC_068916.1, on the reverse strand, counting down.
TTAGTCACCCACCCACCAGGGTTGCAGGTCCTGACCTGATGCTTTTCTTCCTGTTCTACCTGATTATGTAGCTATATTTTTGCACTCTTGTTTGTACAGGAGTTATTCTGCCAGATTCCATAAGAATTATTATGTTAGTTTTCCATAAGAATTATTCCTCATGTGGATTTGTTTTTGATTTGTTTGTGGAGGGAAGTGAGCTACATGACCTCCTACCCTACAATATTGACCATTGACCACAGCGCCCCCTCTACCCGCCGACTTGTCATACATTTTCACTCTATTTAGGTTTGTGAAAGATGTTATTTCTGGAATACATTCTTATATTTTAAAATGGTGGTGTGGTTTACTCATTAAGTCATGTCTGACTCTTGTGAACGCATGGACTGTAGCCCTGCCAGGCTCTTCTGTCCATGGAATTTTCCAGATAAGAATACTGAAGTGGGTTGTCATTCCTTTCTCCAGAGGATCTTCCTGACCTGGAGACTGAACCCATATCTCCTACACTGCAACCAGGTTCTTTACCTGAACCACCAGGGAAGCACATATTTTTAAATAGTCAATACTTACACAGTTTTACTAATATTTTAACACTTATTTTGCCCATATCAGCCTTTATTAACTCTTCCAGTTAGGATGAAAATATACCCTTTAGAAATTCTTTAGCTGAGTTTATTTTCTGAAAGAGTTTTACCTTGGGCATGTTCTAGACATATATCTTTGTCAGAAATTAATTTATTACTTGGTGATCTATTTCAGCATAGAATAAAAGATCATCCCTGTCTTCTGGCTCCAGCTCTTGCTGCTGAGAAGCCATCTCTCTGTCTGAATGCTGTTTTCTGAAAGAAGATACTCCTTTTTACTATTTTGACTGCGCTGATTATCATTTTGTCTTTATAGTCTGAAGTTTTACCAAAATGTCTCTAGGTCTGTTTTCTTATATTTATCCAGCTTCAGACTTTCTCTTAGTCTATTTGTGCTACTATAACAAGAACCAGGTGGCTTATAATCAACTAATCAACACATTTCATTTCACTGTAGCCTCACATGGAAGAACTCTCTCTCAAACCTTCCTTTTTTTTCCTCTCTCTTTATTTATTTTTAATTGAAGGATAATTGCTTTAGAGCACTGTATTGGTTTCCGCCATGCATCAGCATGAGTTAGCCATAGGTATACATATGTGCCCTCCCTCTTGAGCCTTCTTCCCACCTCCCATCCCATCCCACCCCCCAGGTTGTCACAGAGTCCCAGCTCTAGTTCCCTGAATCATACAGCAAATTCCCACTGGCTATTTATTTTATATATGGTACTGTATATGTCTCCATGCTACTCTCCATTTGTCCCACCTTCCGTTTCCCCCTGACCCCATGTCCATAAATCTGTTCTCTTTGTCCGTATCTCCATTGCTGCCCTATAAATAGGTCCATCATCTTTCTAGGTTCCATCTATATGTGCTAATATATGATATTTGTTTTCCTCTTTCTTACCTCCCTCTGTGTAATAGACTCTGGGTTCACCTACTTCATTAGCACTTACTCAAATGGGTTCCCTTTCATGGTGGAGTAATATTCCACTGTGTATACCTACAGCGGTTTTTTTAACCATTCATCTGTTGTTGGACCTCTAGGTTGCTTCCATGTCCTAGCTATTGTAAATATGCTGCAATGAACTTTAGGGTACATGTGTCTTTCTCAGTTATGGTTTTCTCAGGGTCTGTGCCGAGGGGTGGTATTGTTGCATCATCGTTAGTTTTATTCCTAGTTTTAAAGGAAATCTCCATATTATCTTCTTCCATAGTGGCTGTATCAATTTACATTCATTCCTACCAAGAGTGCAAGAGGGTTCCCTTTTCTCCATACCCTCTCCAGCATTTATTATTTGTAGATTTTTTGATGATGGCCATTTTGACTGGTATGCAGTGATATCTCATTATAGTTTTGATTTTCATTTCTCTAATAATGAGCTATGTTGAGCATTTTTTCATGTTTATTAGCCATTTGTATATCTTCTTTGGAGAAATAACTATGTCAAACCTTTCTTATAAGGGCAGACTCATACTCAAAAGGGCTCTGCCCTCATGACCTATTTATCTCCCCAACTAGTCTGACTCCTAATACTGTCACACTTAAGGGTTAGGTTTCAACATATGAATTGAGATGGGCACAAATATTGGGTACTATAACAATTCTTTTGACTCTGGAATGTGTGGATTGATATCTTTCACTAGTTCTGAAAACTTCTTTGCTAAGATCTTTTCTAATATGATTTTCCTCAGTCACTTTCTTATTTCATTCTGGAACTTTGATAGGATACATACTTGGTGTATTTTATATCCACATCTCTTATAGTTCCCTAATATTTTCCATCTTTTATATTTCTTTGCTATGTTAAAATTATTTTTTCTGGCAATTCTCTGTTAGGATCTAGTGTAATTTAAAAAATTATCCAATGACATACTCAAAATGGGTAACAAAGAGAATATAATGGAGGAGTGGTTTACAAAATACAAATAGACTCCTCTGTCTATGGGATTTCCAAGCAAAAATACTAGAGTAGGTTGCCATTTCGCTCTCCAGGGCATCTTCCCAATCCAAGGATCAAACTCAGGTCTCCTACATTGCAAATGGATTCTTTGCCAACTAAACCACCAAGGAAGCCCTGCAAACCGGGTTAATGAAAACAATTAAGGAGTGGTAACATATTCCTGGCTTGGCAGCATCAGGAGGAACCTACCACCCCTGAGCCAGAAGGAGGAAGAAGAGTGAGTTGTAATAATCCAGCAAGACCCAGAATTCTTTTGAGGGGCTGCCATGGTTCAGCAGAAAAGGAGCCAAGTGGCTAAATCCCAACTTTCCTCTTATCCCCAAATTTGATCTTCTAATAGTCTTCTAATGATCTCCTAATGGCCAATCTGAACTTAATAAGACATGGGGGCAATGAAGCCTAGAATGTAGAGTAGAAAGTAGAGTAGGATGGAGAATACTTTTTAATATAAATTTATTTATTTTAATTGGAGGTTAATTACTTTACAATATTGTATTGGTTTTGCCATACATCAACATGAATCTGCCACAGGTATACACGTGTTCCCCACCCTGAACCCCCCTCCCTCCTCCCTCCCCATACCATCCCTACTTTTTAAGGAGCAAGTTTCTGCTGAAAAAATCTGCTGACAGCCTTATGGAGATTCACTTGTACATAACAAATTATTTTTCTCCTGCTCTTTTTAAGATTTTCTTTTCTTTAACTTTTGACATTTTAATTAGGTGTCTTGGCATGTGTCTCTGTATAATCCTTTTATATGAAATTCTGGGCTTCCAGGATATCTTTTTCTTTTCCATGTTAGGGAAGTTTTAAGTCATAATTTCTTCAAATAGGTCCTCTGCCTCATTATTTCATTTTCTTTTTGGATAATTTGAATTTGAATATTCATCCACTTGATATTATCCCATAAATCCCTTAAACTATATATATTCACTTCTGTTTAAATTCTTTTTTTTTCCCGTGTTACTGCTCAGCTTGGGTGAATTTCATGGTCCCATCTTTTAAGTTCACTGATCCTTTTTTCTATTTCATCTAGTCTGCTTTTCAATCCCTTTAGTATATTTTTCAGTTCAGTCATAATTCTCAGCTGTGACTTCTATTTGATTTTCTCTTATACACTGTCTTTTTGAAGTTCTCATTGTGCTTCTCCTTTATTATCCTGAACTTGATAATCATCTTTAAGACCAGCATTTTTAACTCTTTATCAGATATACCACTCATCTCCATTTCATTAAGTTGTTTGTTTTTGTTTTTTTTTTTTCCTGAGGTTTCATATTATTTTTTCATTTGGATCAAATTCCTCTTTGGTTTTCATTACCTTTAGTCTCTCTGTTGGTTTCTATGCATTAATTAGAACAAGTACCCCCCCCCCATTTTGAAAGAAAGGCCCTTTGTAAAAGATAAATTATATATTCAGTCCCACCCTAGTTCTTGATTGTTTCTCCATTTTTTGTGATTCTCCAAGTACCCTATTTTAAGTTTTATGGTTCCCAGTAGTTGAGGGTTGTGCTGAGACATGTCAGTATCTGAAATGAGAGGATATCAGTCAGCACCTAGACTCAGGCTGACTGGAAGCCAGATCTTCATGCAGCAGCTTTCAGTGTATAGATAAAATAAGCCCTGCAGGCCATCAGAACCAGGTAATACAGAGATGTTGCCTGGAAGCAGCTATAAGAACAGAGAATCAGAGAAAGGGTACAAACTTTTTTTAAGGTGGGTACCAGAAGTTGGAGCATTGCAGAGAGAGAACAGAAAAATTGCATTCCCTGGCCTCTATTCCCTGAGAGCACCTTCATAGGCCACAGTTCAGTTCAGTTCAGTCACTCAGTCCTGTCTGACTGTTTGCGACCCCATGTACTGCAGCATGCCAGGCTTCCCTGTCTATCACCAACTCCTGTAGCTTGCTCAAACTCATGCCCATTGAGTTGTTGATGCCATCCAATCATCTCATTCTCTGTCATCCCTTTTTCCTCCTGCCTTCAATCTTTCCCAACATCAGGGTCTTTTCCAGTGAGTCAGTTCTTCCCATCAGGTGGCCAAAGTATTGGAGTTTCAGATTCAGCAGCAGTCCTTCCAGTGAATATTCAGGACTGATTTCCTTTAGGATGGACTGGTTGGATCTCCTTGCTGTCCAAGGGACTCTCAAGAGTCTTCTCCAACACCACAATTCAAAAGCATCAATTCTTCGGCTCTCAGCTTTATAGTCCAACTCTCACATCCATGCATGACTACTGAAAAAACCATAGCTTTGACTAGATAGAACTTTGTCAGCAAAGTAATGTCTCTGCTTTTTTAATATGCTGTCTAGGTTTGTCATAGCTTTTCTTCCAAGGGGCAAGTGTCTTTCAATTTCATGGCCACGGGTGTGTACCAAACCGGAAGTCTGCCTTTCTGGCCAAGCACCTAGACAAGCCTCTTTCACAGAAAGCCTACAGGTACATTTCAGTCTTCTATCTGTGCAGTGCCCTCAGGTTTCAACCAATCATGAACTGTTGCTCTGATTGCTGTAGTCCTTGAGTCCCAGAAAAATAAGATCCTTTGGCCTTTAGAGCCCAGTGATCACGGGGTGTCCACTGGGGAGCAGTCACAAAATGCATGTAGAAGCTCCCCTCTGGGGGACACTGGTGCTCCAGGACGTGGCACAGGGAGAGTATGAAGATAGGCCATTATCTGGGATCGCTAGAAAGGACTGGCTCCTAAAAGTGTAGTTCATTAGAAACCTGCTCCTCAAGACACAGTGATGAACATAAACTAATAGGCCTTTTTGCTATCCTGGGCTCCTGAGACTCTTGCTTCTTGCTGTGCTCTGAAGGTGGTAGCCACTTAAGAACTCTGTCTGCTCTGGTAACAGTCATGGAAGACTCTGGAGCATAAGCCCCACCGACAACTATAGCTGGGCGATTGTATTGTCCTCTGGATTGCAGCCAAAAAACCAAGACAACCAGAGTGCTTCAAACCTCCTTTATGGGAAATAGCATTAAATCATGGAAATGGTGCCTACTGACTAGGAAGACTAAAAAGATGCCTCCTGCCAAGCTTTATCCCTGAAGATATACCCCAGCAGGCCTCTGAATATGTGTTAAGACATACATACCCCTCAGGCTAATGGTTTAAGATAATAAGCAAAGAAAGCTCATTTACCTAAAGCATGGGTGCCTATCAATTGGCAGCCTTTTTGTTGGTCCTTGGGATGGGTGAGTCCAAAGTACAAGCCCTTTAACAGCCATTTCTCAGAGTGCTACAGCCTTGTGGGTCTTGCAAATATGAACCCCATTGATTTTCAGAGCTAAATGTTTCTGGACCCATCTGTCAGGCTCAAGTCTTAAAAGATGGAGTTCTTGATGTGCAAATCAAACCCCTTACTCCTTTAGGGAGAAGTTCCAGGTTTTGAGTTCAGTCTCAATTGTAAGTTGCAGTACCAGGGCTGGGTTTTATGGTGAGATAATGTCTCAGCTTCTGCTACCCAATTTGATGTGGGTTTTTCTCTCATTTGCCCAATATATAGGAGTTACCTAGTTTTTACATTTTTTTCAGAGGAACTTTTTTCATATGTAGCTGTTGATTTAGTGTGCCCATGGGAACAGATGAGTGCAGGGTCATCCTACGTAGCCATCTTCAACAAGACACTTATATGTTAATTACATTCAATAAAGTTTCATCTTAATTACCTTGGATTAAGTTTTAAATAACAGCAATATTAAGAGTTTTTCATTTTGCAGTTATTTTTAATTTTATACAGTCTGTCTGGCAATGCTTATTATTATGTTGCTAAAAGTTGTTCAGTTGATAAGTTGTGTCCAAGTCTTTGCAATCCCATGGACTGCAGCATGCTGGCCTTTCCTATATCCTTCACTATCTCCTGGAGTTTGCACAAACTCACACCCATTGAGTCAGTGATACCATCCAACCATCTCATCCTCTGTTGCCCGTTTTTCCTCCTGCCCTCAATCTTTCCCAGCATCAGGGTCTTTTTCAATGGGTCAGCTCTTTGCATCAGGAGGCCAAAGTATTGAAGCTTCAGCTTTAGCATCAGTTTTTCCAATGAATATTCAGGGTTGATTTCCTTTAGGACTGACTAGTTCCATCACCTTGCTATCCAAGGGACTCTCAAGAGTCTCTTTAGTTCCTTTTTGCTTTCTGCCATTAGTGGTATCATCTGCATATCTGAGGATGTCAATATTTCTCCTGACAATCTTGCTTCCAGCTTGTGCTTCAACCATCCTGGCATTTCACATGACATACTCTGCATATAAGTTAAATAAGCAGGGTGACAATATACAGCCTTGATGTACTTATTTCCCAATTTTGAACTAATCAGTAGTTCCATGTCTGGTTCTAACTGTTGCTTCTTGACCTGAATACAGGTTTCTAAGGAGACAAGTAAGATGATCTGGTATTTGCATCTCTTTAAGAATTTTCCACAGTTTTCTGTGATCCACACAGGAAAAGGCTTTATCATAGTCAATGAAACAGAAGTAGGGGAATTCCCTTGCTTTTTCTACTATCCAGTGGATATTGGCAATTTGATCTCTACTTCATCTGCCTAAAATATTTCTAGGTAAATAGTATCATGGCTGGATACAAGGACTATTTTGTTGGCTATGAGGGCTACTCCTTTTCTTCTAAGAGATCCTTGCCCACAGTAGTAGATATAATGGTCATTTGAATTAAATTCTCCCATTTCTATCCATTTCAGTTCATTGATTCCTAACATGTCGATGTTCACTGTTGCCATCTCCTGCCTGACCACATCAAGGTCATTGATTTGGGACCTAACATTCAAAGTTCCCATGCACTGTTATTCTTTAGACTAAAGCATTAGACTTTACTTTCAGCATCATACGCATCTACAACTGTGTGTCATTTCTGCTTTGGCCCAGACTCTTCATTCTTTCTGGAGCTATTCCTTGCTCTTCCCAGTAGCATACTGGACACCCACCAGCCTGGGGGCTCATCTCCTGGTGTCATATCTTTTTTCCTTTTCATACTGTCCGTGGGGTTCTTGAGGCAAAATAGTGTAGTGGTTTGCCATTCGCTTCTCCAGTGGGCCATGTTTTGTTTCAGTACTCATAAGCAGCCCATGTAACTCAATACCAGAAAAATAAATGACCCAATCAAAAAATGGACCAAAGAACCAAACAGACATTTCTCCAAAGAAGACTTACAGATGGCTAACAAACACATGAAAAGATGCTCAACATCACTCATTTTCAGAGAAATGCAAATCAAAACCACAATGAGGTACCATCTCATGCTAGTCAGTGGCTGCTATCAAAAAGTCTACAAACAATAAATGCTGGAGAGGGTGTGGAGAGAAGGGAACCCTCTTACATTGTTGGTGGGGATGCAAACTAGTACACCCACTATGGAGAACAAGGTGGAGATTCCTTAAAAAACTGGAAATAGAACTACCATATGACCCAGCAATCCCACTGCTGGGCATACACACTAAAGAAACCAGAATTGAAAGAGACACATGCACTCCAGTGTTCATTGCAGCACTGTTAACAATAGCTAGGACATGGAAGCAACCTAGATGTCCATCGGCAGATGAATGGATAAGAAAGCTGTGGTACATATACACAATGGAATATTACTCAGCCATTAAAAAGAATGCATTTGAATCAGTTCTAATGAGGTGGATGAAACTAGAGCCTATTATACAGAGTGAATTAAGCCAGAAAGAGAAACACCAACACAGTATATTAATGCATATATATGGAATTTAGAAAGATGGTAACGATAACCCTATATGCGAGACAGCAAAAGAGACACAGATATAAAGAACAGACTTTTGGACTCTGTGGGAGAAGGCGAGGGTGGGATGATTTGAGAGAATAGCATTGAAACATGTGTATTACCATATGTGAAATAGATGACCAGTCCAAGTATAACACATCAAACAGTGCACTCAAAGCTGGTGCACTGGGAAAACCCAGAGGAATGGGATGGGGAGGGAGGTGGGAGCAGGGCTCAGGACAGGGGGACACATGTACATCTGTGGTTGATTCATGTCAATGTATGGCAGAAACCACCACAATATTGTAAAGTAATTAGCCTCCAATTAAAATAAATAAATAATTGTTTTAAAGAAAAATTTTACCTGATTAAAAAAACTCTTGGGCTATGTTTTCAGATAATTAAAAATAGATGGATTGGTAAAATATTGATTGGATTTTTGACTCACAGATAGAGCTATTTCCCCAGTGTATACCATTCCTTCCTATTATGGAAAGTTTTCAATTATTTTAAGAATTCCTCAGATGAAATAACTTTGAGAAATAAAACATTTGGAGAAAGCTATTAACCCACACCTGTTTTTTCACTATTGAAATCTATCTTTATCCCTTTTGTAGCTTTTTTCATTGGGCCAGATCCATAGTTCTATGGATAAGAAGTATCCCTCTCTGTTGTCTGCTTAAGAAAATATTAGTCCTATCTCAATGGGAAGTTTTAAAAAAAATGGAAAGATATCACTGTATCTCTTTAATTTTTATCTAGTCTGTCCCATTAGAATTACAATATGTACTCCATTTTAAAGAATTAACCTATTTATTATTGACCATCTTCAAAGCTAAAATATGAATGGACAAAAAGAAAAAAAAAACTTTCCAAAGAATGAGTATGATGTCAGGAAAGGAATCCCAAGGATGTTTCACACTTATTTAAAGTTGTTACTCTCGAGAGTAACTTTGCTAATGCTTCCATCTGGTCATTTTCTTCAGCTATGTGTTGAATTCTCTCTTGAGAATATTGAAGAAGCTTGTACAGAACAGTGAGTGTCAAACTTGGCTCCACGCTTCTTCCTAACTAAGATATTGGTCTCCAAATCACCATGCCTCATTTACATACTAGGTTTTCAAACAATATTTCATATAAAAATGTTTGAAAACTTTGTATACTTAATTCTACATTAGGTGTGAAAACAGTTTCACCTTCTTTTAATTCAAAAGGATCCATCAAATAATGCTATAAATAGTACAGTAGTAAATGTGATTAACATGTTTTCTAATGTATTGCTTTATCAATATGATATTAGTAAAAACCTATGTTAATTATCTGCCTGGCTTAATCTCTACTAATAGCTAATGTAGGCTATTTAGAATTCATATAGAGTCTCAGGGTTAACTCATGTATACAGCATTCTTTCTGGCATGTCTTAAATATATTGGGAGTAGTGTCAAATCACTTTATTCTCTCTTATTTCCTCCCTCCTCCTATCTTTGTCTTCCTCCAGTCATTCAACGGAGGTACATTTATCAAGTACCTTCTATATTTTGATGTAGAAAGTACCAGAAGTACTTAACATATAATAAAAATGAGACTATCTAGATATTGTGTCATATTTAAGATAAAAATTACTTACAATATATGTGTACGTTGGTAAACATATACAAACTGAGGCAAAAATAAGATCTTTTTTGGATGTCTTAACTTAATAATTATATTGCTTATACTCTGAAAAGAGGAGTATAAATTCCCAAAATGTTATCTTCAATGTAATAATTATATCAGCATCACCTCTGCATTTCTTTATCAGGAACTGAGTTATAGTGTTAACATTTATATTCTTATTTAATCTTCGTGATAACTCTGTAAGGTACATACTATAATGGTCTTTGTCAATGAATGGAAAGATGGTTGAGTACTTTGCTTTGTATCCATTTTCTATATAAGGGGCATAGTGGCCATGTGACAGTCTGACACCAGAGTCTCTGTTCTTGAGGCTGCATTATACTGTTTCATGCTTGGGTGAATTCATCATACTGTTTTATGCTTGGGTTAATTCATGTCCCTGAATTAACACGGTTATACACGCTCTACTACAGTCACAATTTGGATCTGTCAGCTCTTTCTTATTTCAGTATTCTTTCTTCACATGGACAATTTACAGTAGTTCTTGTTTTTGTCTGTGTTCTTTACCTATTTAATTCCAATTCATCCTCCAGCTATCAGCCAAAATATTACTTCAGAAAAGAGTTGTTATCTGACCCCAAGAACTAAATCAAACTTACTTTTCCTAGCACTGTAGACCTCTTATTTCTGAACACTTCACACAAATGTAATTTTCTTTTCTTTTTTTGGTAACCATTTGATGGATGTGTTTGTACCCCCACTGGGATATGAGCCCCATAAAGGTAAAAATCATATATCTCTTTATGATTTTCATTTTAAATCATGCACCTGGAGAAGAGGCTGACCATAGTCAGTGCTCAATTACCAGTCCTCACCTTACTCAATTTCTTCGTGATATTTTACACCATCTTCTTTATTTTTTTTTTTTTACACCATCTTCTTTAAATAATGATCTTGAAATCCAAGATATCACTTTCTCCTGGATTTCTTCCTGCCCCTTGAATAGTTCCTTCTCATACTCAGTTGCTAAATTATCCTTCTGAAATCTTTAAACTTTTAAATTCAGTAGTCATTCAGTTTAATTTGTCTCCTCTCTTTTTATTCACTATCTAAGGATTTCATTGTTTTTCAAGACTTTAGTACCATTCTTGTCTATATCAACATAAACTTTTGCTTAGGAGATTGAAATAGAATCTGAGGAAGTCTCCCTGTTTCCTCTCTGGCCTCTTTCATTCTATTAACAACAAAGTGACCAAAGAAATATTTTTGAAACATTAAGCCATATCACGTCATCCTCTAATGACTTGTCACATTTAGAATAAAATCCTATGTTATTACTATGACCTGTAAGCCCTTACATGCTCTGCATCCTAAATCTATCTGGGTCCACATATATATACACAATATATATATTGAGTGAAATATATATATATATATATATATATATATATATATATATATAAACACACACATATATATGTATATAATATATAGCACAATATAACATATGTATAATATATATATATAACACAATATAACATATGTATATACTATATATATATAAAACACAATATAACATATTGTTATAACTCAATAACTCATCTCCATCACACTAGACTTTTTGATAATCTCAGAAAAAAGCATCAGTCTTCTACTTTTAGGTTTTTGCACTTTCTCTTCTTTCTCTATATTATCTTTCCTCAAATAATTTAGTACCTCACTTCATTCATGGTGCTCCTTTTACCTCCACAAAGAGAAATCTCCTACCCGCCTATCTAAAAGTACACTTCTTATCACTATTTTCTTATCCTATGTTATTATTCATTATGCAATAATTACCTACCTACAACAAATATTTAATATTTATTATGTCTATGTTTAAGTTTTTTAGTTTATGCCTCCACACTATAATATACATTATATAAGAATAGTCATCCTTGAAGAATACCAAGCACATAATATATGTTCAATAAATATATACTGAATAAATAAACACTAAGCGTTCAGAATATATTTAGTTAATAAATATATTGAAGAATGCAGGAATTCTACCTCCAGCCATGTAGAAATAGCTTGTATAAAACAAAGCCTCTTAGAATGCCTAACAGGAAAGAATGAGTAATGTTTAATAAATATTATCTAAAATAATAAAACTACCAATGCACTAAAAATATGAGGATTCCATGATCAAAGAGAGAAACAAAGAACAGAGGGAGTCCAGGATTCTGGGTAGATTTTTTTCCCTTGAGGCCAAACCATTTCTAAGCTAAAGCATCCAAGTATAGAAGCCAAGTAGGTGAACTTATCTTAAACAGAAAATGAAGTGATGAAGAGGCCCAGAAGAAAAAAATTAGACAGTGAACCAAGTGAAAACTAAGGTATGGCAGACTGAGTAGAGTTGTAAGCCTGTTTACTGTGGTAGAAGTGAAGAGAATGTAAGAGATAGCAGCCCAGGAGTATGCCCCAGACTTCCAGTTAAGATTCCTGAAGAGTTAATCGTATGAATAAATATTAGCCAGTAATAGACCACTTTAACAAATACTAAATCTTTAATTTAAATCAATCTAATCGTGGACTGGTTCAAAATGGTATACCTCTAGTAAACATATGTGCTAAGAGCAAAAGAAAGTCCTCTCTTGAGTAAGACGGTATCATCTAGAGTTTAAAATTATCTTCACAATATTTATAATGCCTAACATTTAATAAAAACTTGGCATGTCAGTATGCAAGAGAAAATAAGTGAAATTCACGTGAAAGAAATAGTCATTAGAGATAGACCCATAAGAAATACAGTATTTTAAGTTTTAGAAATATACATACATATGTTTATTTTAAAAGGTCCAAAGGGACTAAAAATCTATAAAAGCTATCAACAGAAATTGTTCAGTCAAAACGTAATAAAATTGAGAATCCAAAAGATGGATTTTACTACAGATTAAGCAGAGATGAAGACAAGAGATTGAACTATAAGACAGTTCAGTAGAAAAATTCCAACCTGTATCACAGAAAATAATAATAGAGATTTTTTAAAGACTATTTTTCAGAGCAGTGTAAAACATAAATTGGGAGGTAAGTTCAGAGATTTCTCATACACCCCCTGCCTCCACACATCTATGAACACTTACATTATCAACATCATTTACCAGATCATGTTTCCAAGGATGATCCTAAATTGATACATCATAATCACTCAATTCCGAGTTTACCTTTGAATTCATTCTTGGTGTTGTGCATACTATGGGTTTGGACAAATGTATAATGATATATACGCATCATTATAGTATTATACAGAATATTTTCATTGCACTAAAATGCTGCTGTATTCTACTATTCATCTTCTCACCTCCAACCTAGCAACTCCTGATCTTTTTGTCTTTGTAGTTTTGCTTTTTCCAGAATGTCTTATTTTTATGATTATATAGGATGTAGACTTTTCAGATTGGCTTCTTTTATTTAGTAGTATGCACTTAAAATTCCTCCATGTCTATTCATGGCTTGAAAGTTCATTTCTTTTTAGCACTATATAAAATTATATTACCTGGATGTACCACAGTGTGTTTATCTATTTCCTACTGAAGGATATCTTGGTTGTTTGAAAGATTTGACAATTATGAATAAAACTGCTATAAACACCTGTGTGCAGATTTACTGTAGACAAGTTTTAAACTCCTTTGGGTAAATACTAAGAAGCATGAGTACTGGATTATATATTCAGAGTATGTTTAGTTTTATAAGAAACTACCAATCTGTAATCCAAAGTGGCTATACTATTTTCAGTTCCTATCAGCAAGGTATGGGTGTTCCTCACCAGCATTTTGATGTGGTCAGTGTTGTGGATTTTGGCCATTATAATAGGTGAATAGTAGCATCTCACTTTTGTCTTACCTAAAATAAGGATTTTAAGTAACATAGTTAAAAGGTTGAGCAAGTTTGTGATTTGAAACAGTAGGAGGAAAATAACATAGAATACAGGATAGACTTAATAAATAAGGAAATACCAGCTAAGATTATTTCAAATGGCTAAAATTCATCAACCCATATAGGCAGAAAAAGCTGTGGATCTCAAACAGGATAAGCACAAAGTAACCATATGGAAACACATTATTAAAGTGTGTATGTTAGTTGTTCATTCTTGTCCAACTCTGCAAATCCATGAACTGTAGCCCTGCAGGCTTCTCTGCCTATGGGATTCTCCAAGCAAAAATACTGGAGTGGACTTCCATTCCCTTTTCCAGAGGATCTTCCCGATTCAGGAATCGAACCTGGGTCTCCTGCATTGCAGGCAGATTCTTTGCCATTTGAACTACAGGGATGTCTACATCATAATAAAACAGTGGATAAGCACATATAGAGGGTCAAAGTGAAAATGACAGCTGTATCTCAATAGAAGTAATGTTTGTGCAGACTAATATACCTGTCAAAATATAATGTCCCAAAGTAAAGAAGCAGTAAGAATGTTTTCAGAAAAAAATTCAGAAAACTCATCACTAGAAGACCCAACCAAAGTAAACTCAAAATAATACTCTTCATGCAAAATGAGAAAGATCCCAGACTAAAGCCCAGGATGCAGGAAGAAATAAAAACTGAAGAAGGACCATATAACTCAGCACCCACTATTCAGTTCAGTAGCTTAGTTTAAAATATATGTGTTACTGAAAATGGAAACAATAATAAAACAATAGGCAACAGAGATGTAGTTACAATTAGTGTTAAGACCACAAAATACTTCATTTACTTTAGATCTGTTGAGACATAGATATAAATGTAATCCCAAGGATAAGCACTCAAATTAGCAGTTTAAAATGTATATTAAAAGAAGTCTATAAGGGCAAATATGTGAAAGTGAAAAATACTTGATCGAGCAGAAGGAAGGACCCCCCAAAATGAGAAAAGTGGAATATTATATACTTAAGTAAGATAAGCCAGCCACAGGACAAATACTGCATGTTTTCATTTATATAAGGTGAGATATCTAAAATACTTAAAATCATAAAAGTAGAGTAGGATGGTGATTGCTAGAGCCTAAGAGGAGGGAGAAATGGAAAATTGTTCAAAGGTTATAAGGTTTCAGTTATATAAGACTGAATTTTAGAGATATGCTGTACAACCTTGGGCCTATAGTTAGCAATTCCACATTATACACTAAAGATTTGTTGAAAAAGAGCTCATATAAAAGGTTCTTACCATAAATTTCTTTCCTCTAAGAAATTGCCTTTATTTGGAGATCAGAATGATTACTGTGATTTTGAAAAGCAGTTAAATAGACACTAGTTCCGCCCAACTTCAAACTGAGTGGTTTTTGTTTCTGCATTATTGTGATTATTTTTACTTCAATACTATTGGAATGAGAGTAGACTTCTGTTTGCATTTTTTTCTTGATGTAAAGTTTTCTTGTCAAGATTGAGAATAGGAACACATTGTTGTTGTTTAATTTGTTTAATCAGTAAGTCATATCCGACTCTTTTGGAACCTCACAGCCTGTAGCCTACCAGGCCCCTCTGTCCATGAAATTTTTCAGGCAAGAATCCTGGAGTGTGTTACCATTTCCTCCTCTGCATCTCTTGCATAGGCAGGTAGATTCTTTACCACTGCCCCACCTAGGAAACCTCTAATATCTGATAGGAAGTTGTATGTACAAAAAAAAAAAAATCCAATCAGGATTAAAGATTAAAAACGTTCTGAAATGGTAAAAATACTAGAGGAAAACATAGGATACAGTTTTTGTAACCTTGACCTTGGCAATGATTTCATGGATATGACACTAAAAACACAGGCAACAAAATGAAAGATAGACAAGTAAGACCACAGCAAACAAAAATGTTTTTGCACAGGAAACAACTTACAGAGAGGAAAAGCAAGCTAAATAGGAGAGGGAACTATTTATGAATGGTATATCTGATAAGTTCATTCAGTTCTGTTCAGTTGCTCAGTCGTGTCTGACTCTTTGAGACCCCATGAATCGCAGCCCGCCAGGCCTCCCTGTCCATCACCAACTCCCGGAGTTCACTCAGACTCACATCCATTGAGTCAGTGATGCCATCAGCCATCTCATCCTCTGTCGTCCCATTCTCCTCCTGCCCCCAATCCCTCCCAGCATCAAAGTCTTTTCCAATGAGTCAACTCTTCGCATGAGGTGGCCAAAGTACTGGAGTTTCAGCTTCAGCATCATTCCTTCCAAAGAAATCCCAGGGTGGATTCCTTCAGAATGGACAGGTAGTCTGTTGTTCCATGTCCGGTTCTAACTGTTGCTTCCAGACCTGCATATAGCTTTCTCAAGAGGCAGGTCAGGTCGTCTGGTAGTCCCATCTCTTTCAGAATTTTCCACAGTTTATTGTGATCCACACAGTCAAAGGCTTTGGCATAGTCACTAAAGCAGAAATAGATGTTTTTCTGGAACTCTCTTGCTTCTTCCATGATCCAGCGGATGTTGGCCCTTTGATCTCTGGTTCCTCTGCCTTTTCTAAAACCAGCTGAACATCTGGAAGTTCACGGTTCATGTAGTGCTGAAGCCTGGCTTGGAGAATTTTGAGCATTACTTTCCTTGCGTGTGAGATGAGTTTACTACCGCAATTGTGTGGTAGTTTGGGCATTCTTTGGCATTGCCTTTCTTTGGGATGAGAATGAAAACTGACCTTTTCCAGTCCTGTGACCACTGCTGAGTTTTCCAAATTTGCTGGCGTATTGAGTGCAGCATTTTCACAGCATCATCTTCCAGGATTTGAAATAGCTCAACTAGAATTCCATCACCTCCACTAGCTTTGTTTGTAGTGATGCTTTCTAAGGCCCACTTGACTTCACATTCCAGGATGTCTGGCTCTAGGTGAATGTGATCACATCATCGTGATTATCTGGGTCATGAAGATCTTTTTTGTATAGTTCTTCTGTGTATTCTTGCCACCTCTCCTTAATATCTTCTGCTTCTGTTAGGTCCATACCATTTCTGTCCTTTATCAAGCCCATCTTTGCATGAAATGTTCTCTTGGTGTCTCTAAATTTCTTGAAGTGATCTCTAGTCTTTCCCATTCTGTTGTTTTCCTCTGTTTCTTTGCATTGATTGCTGAGCTACCAAAACATATAAGAAACTCCTACAATTCATTAGCAAAAACAGAATAACTGAATTTTAAAATGGGCAAAGGAACTAAATAGACTTTACCTCTAAGAGGACATACAAATGGCCAAGGTGTTTATTTTTATTTGGCATTCACTGTTTATCATATTCTCAGAATTTCTTGAATTTATCATTAGGTATCAATCATTAGTTTGTAAAAATATCAGTTTTTATGTCTTTAAATACTTCTGCCACATGTTCTTGCTTCTCTTCTGGTAATCCTGTTTTATTTGTGTTAGATTATGTGATATTGTCCCACAGCTTTTACAGGTTCTGAATTGTTTTTGCCATTCTTTCTTTTTTTTCTCTATGTTTCAAAGAAGTATTTAAAACAAAGAAGAAGCCTGAAAATAAAGCATGTAATATAGAAAGTGTCAAAAATTTGTTTAAGAGAATTTAGGGGGAAAAAAAAATGACCCTGATGCTGAATAAGATTGAAGGCAGAGGAGAAGAGCATGGCAGAGGATGAGATAGTTAGATAGTATCACCGACTCGGTGGACATGAACTTGAGCAAATTCCATGAGATAGTGGAAGACAGGGAAGTTGGGCATTCTGCAGTCCACGGGACTGTCTCCTTTAGGTTTCCACACTACCGGAGTTTCAAGAACAGGACCTAAACTGTTTTATCACAGTGCCTCACATATCATGTGTGCTCAATTTGTTCATCTCTTTGATTTCACTTTTTTTTTTATCTCATCTATTTAGGCACCTTAGTGCTTACACTGGCATTCTAAATTTTGATTTTATTTTTGACTGAGGACTTATTTTGTTTTTGTTCATATATTCTTAAAAGATACATATTTTGAAATGGGGAGGGTTTTATTAGTTATGCTTAATAAAAGTTCCCCAAATATTTTTGGCTTTCTACCCTATATGTCTGTTTCTCCACTCGACTTGTACTTATCCAGAAAAGCTATCCCTAAACACTCCGATCATTCTCCATTCACATCTCTTTTCCTTGTATACTTTCTTCATATTAATGATTATAAATAACATGTTAGTAAATTCATAATTTATTATCTGTCAGTCATTCAATTATAAATTCCATGAGGGCTGAGACTTTGTCCAAGATTTGGGTCATACACAAGATAAATGAGTGTTGAATGAATGAATAAAAATGTTATTAATAGACTTTTTTCTATATTAAATGTAAAATGATCATGAATTTTAATGTATAATCTTGATTTTTAAAAATATTTTATTCAGTGATAGTTGTTGTTCAGTCACTCAGTCGTGTCTGACTCTGTGTCTCCATGGACTGCAGCACACCAGGCTTCACTATCCTTTACTATCTCCCGGGGTTTGTCCAAACTCATGTCCATTGAGTCGATAATGCCATCCAAACATCCCTATGGCTCCCATCTCCTGATGCCCTCAATCTTTCCCAGCATCAGAGTCTTTTCCAATGAGTTGGCTCTTTGCATCATGTCCTTCCAAGGAGCTTCAGCTTCAGCATCAGTCCTTCCAAGCAGAAGCTGATATTCAGTGATATCAATATTGTTTTTAAAAAAGTGTTATGAACCCTTCATCTAGTTTTAGATTCCTTGAAATGATATTTCCATGAAAACTACTTGAAAACTTTCCTTTCTTCCCTGTGATCTATAATAATTTCAACAGGATAATTAGTTCTTTGAAAAGTTTATTTAAAGCTCATCCTCTACTGTCACTGTAATAAGATTTCTAACATTTATTCATGTAGTTTGGTAGTTTATTTGATATAGAATATAGAAATTATCACAAATCACATAAAATTTTATCATAATGGTTTTATTTTCTATCTCATTTTACTTAAACACTTCCAATTTTTTTGTTGTTGTATATTATGCAGTTTTTTTTCTTTCTCCTCTCCTCTCTTCTTTTCTTTTACTGCTTTTCTCCTCCCTTTCTCTTTAAACACTCACATACACACCAATCCACAACTTCATAATTTCTATCTCTTTGAGATACTGGTTACTCTATTTATTTGATCTTTGCAAAGATACCTCCTGCTGCAGCTGCTGCTAAGTCACTTCAATACCTAACATTCTAATATTTACAATCAAATTATATTTTTAATTATATTTTACTGCTGCTAAGTCACTTCAGTCGTGTCTGACTGAAGCCATAGACGGCAGCCCACCAGGCTCCCCGGTCCCTGGGATTCTTCAGGCAAGAACACTGGAGTGGGTTGCCATTTCCTTCTCCAATGCATGAAAGTGAGAAGTGAAAGTGAAGTCGCTCAGTTGTGTCCGACTCTTCGCGACCCCATGGACTGTAACCTACCAGGCTCTTCTGTCCATGGGATTTTTTGCCACTAGTAAGATTTTAATATACTTGTGCCTCAAACATGTTTATGAGTCTTTAAGATTCAATTCATTGATTACTTGAAAAATGGTTATTTAATTCAGATTTTCTTCACCTGTAGAAAATTGTACTTTTTATTCTCCTGGTAACTCATATCTTCTGTTTGTTCACATGATTTTCATATCTTTGTCAATTTTTCCACTTAAAATATCATGTCATTGATAAATTTCCAGCAACATGCATTAAAACCATGGCTACATTATGGTTACATTCCTTGTGTTTTTGGTCTCCTTGCCACCATTCCTTATCATATTCATCTTCAGCTTACATATAATTTGATGCCTATTCCTTAGAATCCTATCTATTCATATTCCATTAGTAGCAAGAAACTAATTTACTAAAATGTCCTTGCAGTAGATTAATTTCATAGCATTTTTCCCTTTAGTGATATGGATATTTTGCTCTTTACCATGTTCTGTCATAGTTTCTCAGAAGTTATGTTTAAAAAGTCAGTAATTTCTGTACTCATTATCAAAGATACCTAGAGGTAGCTGAAATGCAATACTCACCATGAATGATTGTTCTTGACATTTCCCTCTTACTATAGACAAGTTGGCCAAACAGTCAGAGGGCCAGACTAGTGATAGTCTGGAGTTGCTGTCCCTAACCCCCTTGTTGTTTAAGGGTCAGTTTTATTTTGTAGGACAAATTCAGGTACCTAAATGAGTTTAACTCGACTTTCTAGGCAGCTTTAAAAATTAAATGCAATTTTATCCCTCTTACACTACTCTTTCTGTGATATTCTGGGTACTGTGTAAATACTGCAGTTTTCAGCATGTATAACCACTAGGGTCTCTCTCCTTAACTCTACCTATACTGTTTTACTTTAAGGGAATACAAATAATTTAATTCGCCATGCCTCCACTGTGTTTTTTTCTTTTCTTTTTTTTACTTTTTAGTCAGTTGTTTTCTAAAACATTTTAGAATGTATTTGACTGCAGTAAAGTGAAGCATGCGTGGATCAATTGTTTTATTAACTTCCTCAGTTTGTCTAATTCTTAAAGCAAAGCCAGGGAATGTCCTAAACTAAAAGCTGAATACATTTTCCTAAGTTCTGCTCTAGTTACTTTATAATGTATGTTTATAGCTTCCATATTTTTGTATTATATAACGTTAATCCTAGATATTTTCCTTATTTTTAAGATAGAAAAGAACTAAATTTATTCTCTATTTTAGGTGAAAACTTAATGAGAAATTGCTATTTTGAGAAAGTTTAACATTTTATTTTTAATGTTACTTAAAGTTATAATTGGACTTCCTTGATAGCTCAGTTGGTAAAGAATCTGCCTGCAATGCAAGAGATTCCGGTTGGATTTCTGGGTTAAGAAGATCCACTAGAGAAGGGATAGGCTACCCACTCCAGTATTCTCGGGCTTCCTTTGTGGCTCAGCTGGTAAAGAATTTGTCTACAAAGTGAGACCTGTGTTCTATTCCTGGGTTGGGAAGATCCCCTGGAGAAGGGAAAGGCTACTCACTCCAATATTCTGGCCTGGAGAATTCCATGGACTGTATAGTCAATGGGATCCCAAAGAGTCTGACACCACTGAGCAACTTTCACTTTCACAGGGTTATAATTAGGAGCTTCCCGGATGTCTCAGTGGTAGAAAATCTGCCTGCAATGCAGGAGACACAGGAGACATGGGTTCAATCCATGGGTTGGGAAGAAATCATGGAGAAGGAAATGGCAACCCACTCCAGTATTTGTTGCCTAGAAAATTCCTTGGGCAGAGGAGCCTGTCAGACAACAGTCCATAGAGTCACACAGAGTTAGATATGACTGAGCAATCAGCATGCAGGGTTATAATTGCTGGAAGTAACTTGCAAAGTGTTATTATGATTCAAGGTTCATATATGTTTCAACTGAAAGGACTCTTAAAACAATTTGAATTAGATATGATATTCCATATAAGATATAAAGAAATAGAACATAAATATTAATTTCCTGTATATTTGGAGCAGAAAGCCACAAAATTGTGAGATGTTGGGATACATAAGGGAAGATATCAACATAATGCATGACTAAACAGTATTGGTGGTTGAAGTAAATGTAAATAAAAGACTGGCTATATTTAAAGTGTGATCAATAAAACTAACATTAAATGGTGGCAAAAATAAGTGTGATTAATGTGAAGGAGTGATAGAAATGAATGTAATAAAAATTTGAGTGGAAAGGAGGAAAAAGTAATTTTTCCATGATTCCTACTAAAACTCTGTGTTTAAATATAGTTTTCTTAGTTTTAGTGGCAAGATATATTCCATGAAGAAATTCAAGTATAAGAGTATATTAATAATAGTATTTTAATAATAGTATCAAGTATATTAATAATAGTTATTAATTAAATATTTCAACTTTGTTGTGGCAAAACATTCATTTAAAAATCACCAATTTTAAATGTACAATTCAAAGTTTTCTATTTTATATACATATATATTCATTCATTTTTCACAATCAAGATATTTAATTTTTAATCTCCCAAAGTCAATTAAAAATATGTTATCATCTCTTTCATGCTTTTTTCTTTGGTCAGTGGGTTATTTAAGGTGTATTCTTCAATTTCAAAATATTTTTGCTAGATATTCTTTTTCTGTCTTTGTTTTTAATTTTTTTTTAATTTTTATTTTTGTTTTACTTTACAATACTGTATTGGTTTTGCCATGCATTGACATGAATCCGCCACGAGTGTACGTGAGTTCCCAAACATGAACCCCCCTCCCACCTCCCACCCCATATCATCTCTTAAGTTTCTTGTGGTCAACGTACTGTGTATGACTTCAATTTTTAAAAATTGATATTCGTTTTATGGCCCATAATACGGTCTATTTTGGTGAATATTTTATGTGCACTTCAAATAATTGTTATCCTGCCATTGTCAGAGAAAACGTCTTGGTTTTATAATGCTATTCAAGCCATCTGCATTCTTACTGATATTCTTCCTATTTATGTCACTGATCATTCAGAATGCAGAGTTCAAAACTCCATTTATAATAATAGATTTGCCTTTTTTGGTTATATCACATTTGATTTATGTGTTTAAATACATATATATTAATACTTTTATTAAATGTATATCTACTTTTAGCGTTGGGAAACCATTTTGATGACTTGAGCACTTTATCTCCATGGAATATCTCTTATCCCTAGATATATTTTTAATCCAAAATCTGCTTTACTAATATGAATATAGTCATACAAGCTTTCTTTTTTAAAACTTATTTTTATTGGACCTATTGCTCATTTACAGTGTTGTTAGTTTCTGCTGTACAACTAATGAATCAGTTACACATATGCATACATCCACTCTTTTTCAGATTCTTATTCCCACATAGGTCATTATAGAGTACTGAGTAGAGCTCCCTGTGCCATACAGCATGTTCTTCTTAGCTATCTATTTTATATATAGTAGTGTGTATATGTCGATTCCAGTCTCCCAGTTTATCCCTCCTTCCCCCTTGGTAACCATAAGTTTGTTTTCTACATCTGAGACTATTTCTATTTTGTAAATAAGTTCATTTGTACCCTTTTTTTTTAAAGATAACACATATATGTGATACCGTATGAAATTCTCTTTCTCTGACTTCACACAGTATGGCAATCTCCAGGTCCATCCATGTCGCTGCAGGTGGTATTACTTCATCTTTTTTATGGCTGAGTAACATCCCGTTGTATATACGTGCCGCGTCTTTATCCATTCACCTGTTGATGGGCATTTAGGTTGTTTCCAGGTCCTGGCCATCATAAATAGTGCTACAGTGAACACAGGGGTGCATGGATCTTTTCAAACTATGGTTTTCTCCCGTTACATGCCCAGGAGTGGGATTGCTGGTTCATATAGTTATATTTTTATTTTTTTAAGGCACCTCCATATTGTTTTCAATTGTGGCTGCACCAACTTTCCCACCAACAGTGTAGGAGGTTTCCTTTTCTTCACAGCCTCTCCAGAATTTCTTGGTGGTAGATTTTTTTCACAATGGCCATTCTGACCAGTGTGAGGGGATACCATATTTCTTGTGCTTAGTGTTTGCATGGGGTGTCTTTTTCCAGCAGTTTATGTGTAACATTTCTGTGGCTTTATAGCAAAACAGGATCTTTCAGAAGCATGTGGCTGGATATTGCTCTTTTATCATATCTGATTATCTCTGGTTTTTAATTGGATATTCAAACCCTTTATAGTTAGTCATGAATATTGACATATTTTGAATTTGTTGTTTCCCATTTGGTTTTCTATGTATCCCATTTGCTCCTCTTGCATTTTTAATATTATTCCTTTCCTCCATTACATTAATTGAGAATGTTTTATAAGCTATTTTTGTCTATTTATTAGATTATCAGTGATGTAACTTTTTTACTATTTACATTCTTAACTATTTATATATTTAACTCAATCTATCTTCAATAATTGTATACTTAGATTTTTAAAGAAGCTACTGTATAAATCTACCTCCCTGCTCATCTTTTGTGACACCATTTTCATACATTTCACATGTATAGGTCCAAAGTCCATCCTTTTGATCTGGAAAAAATTTCTGCAATCTTTGTTACACATTTTTTTATGATAAATGGTATCAGCTTTTTATTTTAGGCTTAAAATATCTTTATTTCACCTTTATTTTGGAGATACATTTTTGTTGGGTGTAGAATTCTATGTTGGCACTTCCTTTGCTCCGTAGTTCAAGGATACTGCTCTATTGTCTTCTGGCTTCCATTATTTCTGATAAGAATTCTCTTTTTATTTGTGTTCCTCTCTTAAATAATGACTTTGAGCTTAATTGAGATCCTAAGACCAGTATGATTATAATCTATCAGCTGTTAACATGTTTTTACTATTTGGTAATTTTTCTAATACCACAGGTCATCAGAAATTTTTTGTTGCTGTTGGTGTTTTTCCTAATCTGTTTTCATCTGGATAGACTCTACTGCTATGTCTTAAAGTTCACTTATCTTTCTTTCTACCATGTCTTTCGTAGTATTAATTTTCACTTCAGGTACTATTTTTTTCATTACTCACTGTTTAATTTTGGTTTATTTAATATCTTCCATTTATCTGCTCTTCATTTATATTTCTTCCCCTAGACTTTGAGATATTAACCATATTTAAAATTTTTTTAATCTCCTCACCTGGGCCTTCCCTGGTATCTCAGTTGGTAAAGAATCCACCTGCAAAGCGGGAGACCCTGGTTCAATTCCTGGGTCGGGAAGATCTGCTGGAGAAAGGATAGGCTACCCACTCCAGTATTCTCGAGCTTCCCTTATGGCTCAGCTGGTAAAGAATCCAACTGCAATGTGGGAGACCTGGGTTTGATCCCTGAGTTGGGAGGATCCTCTGGAGTAGGGAATGGCTTACCCACTCCAGTATTCTGGCCTGGAGAATTCCACAGACTGTGTATAGTCCATGGGGTCGCAGAGAGTCAGGCAGGACTGAGAGACTTTCACTTCACTGCCAGCTGTATTATTTATGCCATCCTTGAGTCTGTTTTACTGACTGATTTTTCACTCAATAATGGGTCACATTTCCTGCTCATTTTCATGAATGGTAATTTTGAATTGAATCCTGTCACTGTAAATAATACACTATTTGATATTACATCTTGCTTTTTCCCTAAGTAAGTTCTGGGTTAAAGGGTTTTTAGTTTGTTTGTTTGTTTGTTTTCTGTTATACAGGTAACTGGAATCAGTTTCAATCATTTTCAGGCTTGTTTTTAAATTCTGTTGAGAAATAACAGAGGGGCATTTAATACAGAGTTAACTTTGATCCTCTACTATGTAAACACCTTTTAGATAATTTTATTCAAAACTCATGTATTACAAGGTCTTTATATTCTGGCTTATGGAAGGACCAACATTTCATAGCCTTTTGTGAGCTCTAAAAATTTCCCTGCCTACTCTGCTGTGAGTTCTTTCCTGAGAGTAACTTTTTTTCTCATAGCCTAGTTTGACATATGTCCAAGGCCTGGAGGAAATCCTTCATCTCTAGAAATTTTTCTTGGTGGGCAGGTCTCTCCTTCCTGGTACTCTTTCTTGTAAATTCTAGGCACCTTCACTTGCTGGTACTCATCTGTCTTCATCAGAACAGGCGGAGTTGGGTTGGAGTTAATCTCATGCCCTGGAAACTGCCATCAAGTGGTATATTTCTGGTTTTTCTTTCTTCTCTATTTCTTCAAGAATAATAGTTCTGTGTTGCCAATATTTAAAAACTCATTTCATATATTTTGTTTGGTTTTCTATGTGTTTAAGATAGAAAATTAAATCTGGTCTCTGTTGGGGCCACTGTCATAAAGGGTAGATGACAATCATTTATTTCATTTCATGTTAATTTTTGCTCTGAATTTCTATCATTTTGACCTCTTCTGAAAATACAGCTCAGTCATTTTTGCTTTTTAATCCCACAGTCTCCAACCAGAACATGCTGCAACAGGCTAGGGAGGCTCCACTGGCCTTCAGTCTATACAGTTTCCAGGAGAGCTGTCCTTTACCCAAGATATTTCTGTTGGGTCCAGGGTGTTTTAGATTTTGAATGTTGCTTAAGATCCAGAAATTTATGTTGCAACTGGAAGCCCTTGTGCCTGGTTTATAGATTAGCCTTTTTATCTACTCTGCAAGATGTGAATTAAAGTTGAGATTAAACATATCTATCATGTAGATATTTCATTCAAGAACTATTTTTAAAGGTTCTTCTAGGTGTCAGGCATTGTTCTTGTATTAATCCATTTAATTCTCATGATAACTATTCAGTTAACCTGTTACTATCAACATTTCATAGATGAGAAAATACAGCCACAGCAAGGCATAGTGGCTTGCTTCCCAATTTCACAACTAGTAAATGAAGAGGAATTTTACCCAAGTAGTCTATTTCCAGTGTTGGGATTCTTAACAACTATACACTACAGCCTTAGATACACTTAAAGCAGCATTCAGATAAGTGTGTATTGTCTAAAAAGCATATATTAATAAACAGTGGAATTAAAATAAGGAAATTGAGCAACCAACTAAAGTTGTAACAACTACAACAAATCCAAAGAAAGCTTCAGTTCAGTTCAGTCGTTCGGTTGTGTCTGACTCTTTGTGACCCCAAGGACTGCAGTACGCCAGGCTTCCCTATCCATCACCAACTCCTGGAGCTTACTCAAACTTATGTCCACAGATGCCATCCATCCATCTTATCCTCCGTCATCCCCTCTCCTCTTGCCTTCAATCTTTCCAAGCATCAGGGTCTATTTCAATGAGTCAGTTCTTCGCATCAGGTGGCCCGGCGAAAGGGTTGGAGTTTCAGCATCAGTCCTTCCAATAAATATTCAGGACAAAAGAAACTATAACAAAAGCTTAATAAAGCATATAAGCTTAAAGCTTAATAAATAAAAAGCATAACAAAACTTAATAAAGGTAAAAATAGAAAATTTTAAATTAGAAATGAAAATAGAAGCACTAATAAATTAATGCAAGAACTGATCTTTGTGGGAAAATGATAAAAAGGCATAAATCACAAAATAAGAAATCCTTATAAAGAAATAACATACACAAAATACAAGCTGGTTTAAAAGCATCTGAAAAGAAAATCTTGATTACTATACAAATAAATTTTAGAATATCAACAGACAACTTTATGGGCAAACATAATTATCAAAGCAACTTCAGAAGACAGAAAGCAAACTCACCAATCATAATAAGTAAAATAGAGAAAATTATTGAAGGACTAATCTCCAAAAGTCACCCAAAGTTTTCTTGGAGCAATTCTACTACACTTCTAAGAAATAAAACTTTCAGTTGTATTTATACAATTTGAAGGGAGAAAAGTCTTAAAATTCTTTTTAAGGTGCTATCACAATATTGGTATCAAAACTCAAAAGTAGAACAAAACAGACAACTATAGATAATTCAGAAGCATTCTAAAAAATGATATACTGTTAACATGTATGGGTTTTCTATGAATTCTAGAATTATACAAACCATTTTCTGTATTGGTAGGAAAAGCATACAGTTATCTCCATAGATATTAAAAAGGCCTTTTGTAAATTTAACATCTACTCTTGGTTAAAAACTATAAAAATAAAGAGTTGGAAAATTTCTTTGGGGAGGAATATATATCTGTATCAATATAAATATACTTTGAGAAATGTTTACTTTTCTGGATATGTCTTAGGTGCTTGCATTCTGCTTATTGGGCATATAGACAAATCTGCATGAAGGAAAATTCTCTTTCACTTTTCATTCTCTATCAAATCATGTTCCTTGTCTTCTCTTCTCCTAGAATGTTGACTAGTACTGTTCAGAGTTGGTTTAAATTTTGACAGAACATGAGAATAGGCAATGATCAAGAAACTACCATTCTTTGCCAATGCGAGATATTCTTGAATCAAGAAATAAGCAGGAGGATAAAGAAATAGAGGATAAAGCAATATACACTACAACAGCATGAACTAACTGGTTTCACTTCAGTTACTCAGAACATGAAACCCCATATCCACGTTTGATTTTGAAGGCTATATGTGTTCCACCTCAGTATTTCCCTGGTGGCTTAGCCAGTAAAAATCTGCCTGCAATGCAGGAAATGGAAGACATGTGAGTTCAATCCCTGGGTAGGGAAGATCCCTGGAGAAGAAAATGGCAACCCATTCCAGTATTCTTGCCTGGAGAATGTCACGGACAGAGGAGCCTGGTGGGCTACAGTCCATGGGGTAACAGAGTCAAACACAACTGAGTGACTAAGCATGCTCAGTATTTCCAAGGTTGCCATACTCCTTAGTTTTAGTATGAGTTTGTTTCTAGTCCTTCACTTCTTTGAAATTTATTTATTCACCTTCTAAACACAACTTTTAAATGCTGTGCAAAAACACAGCAGAAGGAGTATTTCCTAACTGAAACTTTAAACTAAGAACAGCCAACACTGATCATTTCCCATTACTGATTGCTTGATGCTTCTATGTTATGAACTACCACTTTTGAAATATATTTTAAAACAATTTAATGTATTAATAAACTATGGTGTCTTTATGTTAAACACTTAGTGTTACATTTTTACATTTTCCCTCAGCATATAGTGGGACTCACTTATTATAGTTTCTTTGTTTGAATTTTTATGACTGTTAGGATTTGTCATCAAACAGTGCTTATATTTTTAATGGTCATATTGATAGTTTCAGGATTAATTAACTGTAAACATACATAAATCATACATTATGAAGAATGTAGTGCTTAAATACCCTTTCATAACTGTAGCTCATTTCATCATCTTGGCACTTTTTCTTCAGAGAATTTCTTCACTTCATGCCTAGTACCACCCACATGGGACATGAGGGTTCTCTATCTCTGACTTGCTGATAAAACCCTGAATATTATGGGCTTAAGTATATGTTGACTTGGCATCTGTTCATATTTGTTCAGTTTTCTATGATTAGCAGCTGTAAAGCTGTCTCTCACCTAATTTTACTTACATCAGTATGGTTCATTCTTAGCCTCTTCACACCTTCCCTTTTGAGGACAGAATGTGCTCCAAAAAGATTCTCTTGGACTAATGATACTAGACTTCACTCTCTAAGTAAGGGTCCTCTGGATAAGCTTTTCTATACATTCAACCTACTCTGTGCATCTCTAGTCATATAAGATTTGCTCTAGCTATTATCCCTTTATTTGATCCAAATTTCCTTTCACTTATCAGTTTTCTTTATGACTTGCATGTGATCATTTCCTAATGAATTGGAGACAACTTTTTTGTCTTCATTCCTTTTATTATTGGATTGATTTTTGAAAAGACAATGACATATATAAGGCTTTTTTTCTTCAGTATATCCCATCAACTTATTATGGTACATAGTGTCTTTCAGTTTGATTTATTGTTGCCTCAGATGACTTTAATGCCTTGAATTTGAGCTCCCATCCCCAACACAATAACTTATGGATGGAAGTACTACTGCTAGATGACTTGGGTTCATTAATCTCTGCCTGTGACACATTATTTTATGTATTCCATTTTTCATGTATGACAGACACATTATGGATCATTCTCATTTTGGTATTTAATGTGTTATTTTCACTGAACAACAAATGATGTATAATTATACATGTTATTAATTACCTACAGTTGTTTATTTCTTTGGAGCGAGTGAGAAAAAGTATAAAACAAATTCACTATTCAGAATATATGAAACTCATTGTTAATTTCTAATCCATCCATCTCTTTTCTTTCTTAAAAGGTAGTATTTTATGTGGACAGCCTAAAAAAATCTCTGTTAAGATCTTGTAGCTTTCTATAGATTTCAGATCTCATCTGTTGCTTCATCACATTCATATGGGCTTTTTTAATATTTCTCAAGTGGCAAAAACAGTATATTCTTTGCTTCTGTTTATGAACAGAATTTAATATGATCTCTAGGCTGCAAATATTTTATGTTATTTTTGTACACCTAAATGTGAGCATTTTTTTTGTACTACTTCAAAACACTACTTTCTACCCCATCATCCATGAGTTCTGTGCTTAGTCGCTCAGTTGTGTCCAACTGAGCAACCCCACGGACTGTAGCCCACCAGGCTCCTCTGTCCATGGGGATTCTCCAGGCAAGAATACTGGAGTGGTTGCCATGCCCTCCTCCAGGGTATCCTTCAGGGATCTTTCCAACCCAGGGAACAAACCAAGTTCTCCCCCATTGCAGGCAGATTCTTTACCATCTGAGCCACCAGGGAAACCCATCAACCATGAGTTCTGGTGTATTTCAATTGCAGAAATAGCAGTGAGCTTTCTGAAGCAGTTCCTGGTATGCATTATAATAGCAAGGACTTTTAAATTTTTATTTATTATTGTGGCAAAAATAACATGAGACCTACCATTTTATTTATAAAGGTTGACATATATAGTAGAGTATTTTAGCCATAAGCACAATGCTGTAGATCTCTCTAAATTATTCATTTTGCATAATTGAAACTTTATACACGTTCAGCTCCTCATTTATTTCTCTCTCTAGCTTCTGGCAATGACTTTCTGCTTCTATAAATATTACTATAATATATATCTCATATAAGGGAATAATCAAGTATGTGTTGTTCTGTGGCTGCCTTATTCCATTTAGCATAATGTTATCAAATTCATCTGTTACTGCATGTAGCAAGATTTCCTTCTTTTTATGGTTGAATAATATTTCATTGTAAGTATATAACACATTTTTCTTTCTTACTGTTTTATTTAGCATTTTCTTTCTTTTCTTTTGCCCTTCCCCTCCCCTCCACCTTGTCTTTCATCCCTCCTTCCCTCCTTTCTCCCTTTCTTCTTTCCTTCCTTACTTTTGAGCACATTTAAGATCTACCCTCCAAGCACATTTAAAGTGCATACTATTGATATAACTATAGTCACAAGGCTGTACACTAGATATCCAGAACTTAATCATCTAGTATAATTAAAAGTTTCGCTGGTTTAACCAACATCATTTCATTTTTCCTTCCTCCCAGCTCCTGGTAACTACCAGTATACTCCCTTGTCTTATGAGTTTGACTATTTTAGATTCCACACATACATTAGGTCATGCAGTATGTATCTTTCTGTGTTTGGCTTGTTTCATCCAGTTTCATCTATTTGATCACAAATGGCAAAATTTTATTTTTTCCTATGGATGAATAATATCCCATTGTATGTATATGTGTAAATATATTTATGTTTTCTTTATTCATTCATCCATTGGTATTTCTACATTTTGGCTAACCCTGCAATTAATATGGAAATTCAGATTTCTCCCAGATACTGGTCTTATTTCTATTAGATGTGTACCCAGAAATGGGACTGCTGAATCATAAGGTAGTTCTACTTGTTATTTTTCAAAGAACTTCCATATAATTGTCTGTACCAATGGCTGTACCAATTTACATTCCCATCAACAGTATAAAGGGTTCCCTTTACTTCACAGTCTTCCCAGCACTCATTATCTCTTGTCTTTTTGAGAATAGCCATTCTTACAGGTGATTTTAATTTGCATTTCCTTAATGACTTGTGGTGTTAAGCACCTTTTCATATACCTGTTGGCCATTTGTATGTCTTCTTTAAAGAAATGTCTATTTAAGTCTTTTGCCCATTTTGAAAATACGATTATTTGGCTTTTGCTATTAAGTTGTAGGAGTTCCTTACCCTGTTCAGATAGGTGACTTGCAGATATTTTCTCCCATTGTATAGGTTGCCTTTTCACTCTGCTGACACTTTCCTTTCTCTTGCAGAAGCCCATTAGACTTAAGTAATCCCATGTGTCTATTTTAACTTTTGTCGCTTATGCTTTTGGTGTCACACCCAAAAAAACCCATTGCCCAGATCAGTGTCAAGAAGATTTTTCCCTATGTTTTCTACTAAGAGTTTGGAATTTTGAGGTTTTACATTTAAGTCTTTAACCCATGTTATCTTTTGTGTATGGTATAAAATAAGGTCTAATTTCATTCTTTTCATGTGTATATCCTGCTTCCCAACCTATCATCTAAAAGGCTATATCAAGGTGATAAGAATAATATGAGCAAAGACTCTGGAATATGAAAAACGTTTGCTATTAAATTATATATTTGACTATCTTGCTATCCTTAATACACAGAGCTAGTATTTTTTGTATTTCCAGTCTCATGCAATTGAATATAGTATACTCATTCAACTTGCTAATCTTTGTCCTCAATATCTCTGTTTCTCTTTTAAATGCATTTTAAGTCCTTTTTAAGCTATAAGCCATTCCTGAAGTTCCCACTGAGGTACATCTTTCTTTGAATTGTTCTTCAATAACTTAGCCTCTACTCCTCCTTTTTAAACATCCTGCTGCTGCTGCTGCTGCTAAGTTGCTTCAGTCATATGCTGATTTTTTGCCTCAGTGTTTGTTCTTCTCAACTAGATTGTGAGACCTTGTATTGACAGGTCCACAATTTATATATCTTTATATATTCTACCAGGTCCTTTATAGAGTAAACACTATAATAATATTAACCATAATAACTAGCTTTTATTAAATTCTTATTACATATCAGGCAAAAGTGAAAAAAAATTATTGGTTGTTGTAAATGAATATTGTGAAAAGGCAGTTACTGTCTGAATTGAACAACCCAAATTAAACACTTGGATAACTTTCAGGAGTTGCAAGTTAGACTAGAGTCAATGAAAAATAATACCATCCTCATCCCTATGCTGCTATTCTGGCTGAGTTAGATGGCTTCCATAGCTCTGCATGTTCATATTTACCAGATGTATGTCATCTACTCAAATCTTGTATCAGGAAAGCTAAGCTTCATACATAACAGAGAATATATGATTTGATACCAATTGGATGGGTGATGTTCCTTTGTTTGAAGTCTACCACATTCTTTTTCATGCTCTGGGTCCTTTGCTTTATGATAGTAACTGAGGAGACTCTTTCATATTCTGGCAGCTATGCCAACAACATTGACTACTGAGAGATCTGTACAGGCCTTTTGCTCACAAGAGACAATGTTCCTGTCTTCAGATGTGCACATATGTGCAAGGAATTTAGCTAAGCTGTCAGCAGTGCTCATGCATCCAGAGGCAAATGTGAACATGCTTAAATACCACAGGAAGATAGTCCAGGTCGACTAGATATATCTACACTACTGGAGCTAAGGCAGTGTGGCTATAAGACAGCCTGTGAAGGAATGTGCTTGATTGTTCTTAGTGGGTCTTCTGTTATTCAAGTCATTTCATATCAGTGAGATGACAAGGATGAGGAGAAGCATTTTGAATGTTTAATTAAACTGAGCTTTATTGTGCACAAATACCAACTTTCTCTAGGATACAATGCTATATTTTGAGATGTGAAACAAAATTATTTTTCCCCATAATGAAACAGTGTTGAAATTCAACTAGTTCTGAATGTTCATGCCAGTTCCAGAAACATGCTATCAAAACAAAGAAAAATATAGAAAATATTCCATAGAAACATTAATACTCCAGCTTTAATATCCAGTTAATATAGATAATAGTTTCATTGTACAATTGCATATATAATTGTAACTCAGAATTTTACATTTATTTGCCTTATTTTATAAAGTTGTATAAAATGGATTAAATTGCAAATAAGCAAATAACTCATTTAATACCTATTTTATATCAGGCACAGATATAGTTACTAGAGATAAAAATATCTAATTCACACTCAAGAATTTCATAATACAATGCATAAGACAGATATGTAAGCTGCTGATACAATAATATAGTAGTAAATATTTCCTTACTCACAGGCTTTACTTGTCCAGTGAATTAAGATATAGGAAAAATAACATGTTAAATAGAACAAACATAAAATATTTCAATTTTCATTATTACTTTTTCTCCATATATTTTAACTAGAAAAATATAATGTGGCAAATGTTACCTTATCTGAATTAACAATTTGTAGAATTGAGTGCTTACCTCTAGATTTTTCTGTGTTGGCAGTAAACTGTAAGGTTGACTTGCCTTAATATTTTGCTGTCAAATGTAATTATGAGAAAAATGTTAATACAGTTAACTCTATCAATAATTATTCATAAGATCATAATTAGTGATTATGTGACACTGCCAAGTCCTATGTCATGTTATTGGGTTATAGCCATTATTAATTCAACTTTTAAATTATATGTAGTATTAGTATTTCAATAGTATAATGCTGTTTCTTTAATTGGGGACACTGAGGAAATACACTAGAAAATAATTAAGTACTCTCTCAGAACACTTAAAAATTAACAAAATAAAATAATCACTATGGCAACTCTCCAAATTAAAGTTTAATACCAAATTCCCCAGCAAATACTTTTTTTCAGATGCTTATCATTTTCAAACACTTTATTTTGTCATGATTAGAACACTTCATGTAATATTATATGGCCTAACTTGCCAAGTCTGAAAGATAAAAAACTACACATTTGGGAGATATATTATTCTTAACTATACTGAAATTTTTGATTGATTATTAGGCCACAATTTTATATGGTGACCATAAGTTATTTTTAAACTATAAGAAACTGTTTTCAAGGGTACTTATTGTTATGGTACAAATTAGGGACATGAATATAATCACAAAATGTCAACACTGAGCTTCTGCCTCCCTGGGTATTAATCTCTTTCATGGTTTTTTTTTTGGGGGGGGGGCTGTTCTTTGGCCACAGTTCTTGCCCTGTTCTTTCATTGCCTATCCTTTCACCATTGCCACTAGTCAAGCATAGGAATATAAGCATACTTTTCTATCTCTCCATCTTCTCACTCCCTTTTAGAAAAATTCTTCTAATTTATCAGTTCTAAAATGCTTTATCCATGGCCTTTATGAAAGACCACTTAAAGACCACATGCTTTGATATTCTAAAGATTAAGGGAAAAAAAAACTGAAAGTAGTTCATTTTTGTTTTCATTTTATATTAGTCAATGCAAAATTTAAGTACATTTTAATAGTTAAGGGATAAATTCCTAGTTTCATTATATATCCTTGTGTAAGTCTTTTTAAACTTTGTGTTTCAGTTTTTCATTTGAAAAATTGGGGCTAATTAAAAAGTCCCTACGTCACTGAATTTTTGTAATGGTTAAACTGATTAACATCCTACATCACTGAATTTTTGTAATGGTTAAACTGATTAAACATATGAACAGTTCTCAAAACAATACTTGATATAGAGAAATACTGTATATGTTCACTATTAGTAGTAATAATGCAGTAAGTATAATAATTACTACCAACACTTCCTCACTCCTATGTACTGTACACAGTGGAGCTGTTAAGGATGCATGGCATTTATTTGTAAGAATGGAAGAAAATACATTCATTTTTATATATCAATACCTTGCGAACAATCCTTATGGCCTGTCATTGGACTGAGCACCAGGTTTTGAGAATATCTGCTCAAGGTTCATCGCTCATGATCGTAGTCTTAAGGTACTGAAAGAGTTCTGTTGGCAAGTCCAGAGATTTGCTGACAAAAGAAGCTGGAATCCGTAAGAGGGTGTAGGTACCAAAGCTGGCTAGTCTTTTATAGTGCTAAACCTGAAGGTTTACATTAACACAGTAACTACAAGATCTTTACAGTTACTCCAGGCCATCAGGAAGCCCAAGAATACTGAAGTGGGTAGCCTATCCCTTCTCCAGAGGATCTTCTGGACCCAGGAATCAAACTGGGGTCTCCTGCATTGCAGGCAGACTCTTTACCAACTGAGCTATCAGGGAAGCCCTATTATGACCAGTAGTCAGTGAAATGAATTTTTTTTTAAAAAAAAAGGCTTTGGACAGCTACTTTTTTTTTTTCCATTTCTTAGTTCATCCACTTTTCTTCAATCCTTTTTTTTTTTCTTAATGAAAACAGCTTTTTCTTTATAAACAAACTTTTAGAATGTTGTGTAGTTTTTGAGGGCTTTCCTGGCAGCTCAGATGGTAAAGAATCTGCCTACAATGTGGAAGACCTGGGTTCAGCAGTTTTTGAAACAATGTTAAGTACATGCTTAGGTTCACTGACGTGTTTTAAACTAGAGCTTAAATTGTATTATTTATGAAGGGAACCATGCATACACTCTTTTAGTATAAATTATTGTGTACTTACTAGTGTCAGGTACTGTTCTAGGCAATGGGAATAAAAAGGCTTAGGAAACAGGTATGATCTCTTTCTGTGAAGTTTATATTCTAGTAGAAGAAAGTAGACAGTAGGTACTTTTCATCATTTTTAAGGAAAACAAAGTAGAATTCTGCATTAAACATTGAGTAGAATGACGTAGTTGGTTGGTTGATGGAGGAAGCCTTCTCTTAGGAGGCGATAATAAACAAAGAACTGGATGTTTAGAAAAGGCCAACCATGTGTAAACTTCGTGGATGAGTGTTTCAGAGAGGAAACAGACTGAAATACAAAAATTTCTTAGGTAGAAATGAATTTAGCAATTTAAAGTGCAGAATTAATTTCTTTAAGCTTCAGTTTTTCAGTACACGGAATATAAAAAGATACAAACTATTGAAATACAGGCTGTAAACATGATCAGGGATGCATATGTATCACAGCCTAAGATTAAAACAATAAAGTAATATTAATTATCTGTTCCTTTTTATAAATTTTTCCACCTTTAAAGGAGAAAGAAATGCAACATGCAGAACATGCCACATTAACATAAAAATCAAAATTCTGGCAACGCATCAAGAATGTGATAAAAATTAAACAAAAGGAAAGCATGTAAAAGCTGTCCTCATTGTTGTGCATTAATTATTTTGTTCAATTATATTGGCAAGAGAGACTCTCAATACCAAGCAGATTAATGATCCTAAAAGTTTAAGCTCCTTTATCTTCAAATTATAGAATTGTGTGTTCTGACTCCCTCTGGTCTTAGCTTTTTATCTGTATGTCATTATGTATTCAGCATTCAGTTATTTCAGCAAGGAGTAATTCTTCAGGAAAAAAACTGTTACCACCATAGTAAAGAGACTAATATACTGCAGGTTCAACTGAACCTTTGATGTATATTGTTCTTACACTATCTGATGTCCTGTCAGAATTCTGCTTTGGTCAAAGCAAGCAAAATTTTCCAACAGGAAAGTGTGCCACACACTATATTAGCCAATGCAAGTGTCCATGAGTGGGAACACATTTTGGATTTAGTAATAGGTTCACTCAGTCATGTCTGACTCTTTGCAACCCATGGACCACAGCACGCCAGGCCTCCCTGTCTATCACCAGCTCCCAGAGTTTACTCAAAAACTCATGTCCATTTAGTCAGTGATGCCATCCAGCCATCTTATCCTCTGTCATCCCCTTCTCCTCCTGCCATCGATCTTTCCCAGCATCAAGATCTTTTCAAATGAGTCAGCGTTGCATCAGATGGCCAAAGTACCGGAGCTTCAGCCTCAACATCAGTCCTTCCAATGAACACTCAGGACTGATCTCCTTTAGGATGGACTGGTTGGATCTCCTTGCAGTCCAAGGGACTCTCAGGAGTCTTCTTCAACACCACAGTTCAAAAGCATCAATTCTTCGGCGCTGAACTTTCTTTATAGTCCAACTCTCACATTCATACATGACTATTGGGAAAACCGTAGACTTGACTAGACAGACCTTTGTTGGCAGAGTCGTCTCTACTTTTTAATATGTTGTCTAGGTTGGTCATAACTTTCCTTCCAAGGAGTAAATGTCTTTTAATTTCATGGCTGCAGTCACTATCTGCAGTGATTTTGGAGCCCCCCCAAAATAAAGTCTGTCATTGTTTCCACTCTTCCCCATCTATTTGCCATGAAGTGATGATGGGACCAGATGCCATGATCTTCATTTTCTGAATGTTGAGCCTTAAGCCAACTTTTTCACTCTCCTCTTTCACTTTCATCCAGAGGCTCTTTAGTTCTTCACTTTCAGCCATAAGGGTGGTGTCATCTGCATATCTGAGGTTATTGCTATTTCTCCCAGCAATCTTGATTCCAGCTTGTGCTTCATCTAGCCCAGTGTTTCTCAAGATGTACTCTGCATATAAGTTAAATAAGCGGGGTTTAGATAAGCTATTATAAATATTTTTAAAACTACCAGAACAAGTACAAAGAATTAAAGGAATGTATAACAATATTTCAAATAGAGAATATCAATAATGAAGTTGTAATTATAAAAACAAATCCTAGTTATGTAAAATGCACTAAATTTTTAATTAATATTTTAAATTAAAAAAATAAAAATTTGCTAGAGAGACTCACTAAAGAGAGATTCAGATAGAGTTGAGCTGGCAAAAGATAGTGAAGTTGATGGCAAATCAATAATAATATTCAGTCTAGGGAGCAGACAGAAAACAAAACTGAGGAGGAAAAATGAGCTTCAAAGACTAGTGGGACACCATTAGTTCACTAAGGAATATATAATAGAAGTCCCAAAAGAAGAGACAGAGAAAGGGAAATAAATAATGGTATAAAACTCTCCAATTTTATGACAAGCATTAATCTGCATATTTGACAGCTTAGTTTACTATAGATAGAACAAACTCAAAGAGATTTACACATATGCAAGTCATAGTCAAAATCTTGAAAGCAGCAAGGAAAAATCATTTATTAAATACAAGGGATTAACAGCTGACTTTTCATCAAAAGGCACTGTAACTAGCAGAGAGTGAGGAGACATTTGTAAAGAAATGAAAGAAACAAAAACTCTAAACTTTCCTTTAAGCATAAAGTAGTAAATACGCATTCTCTAAAACACTATCAGTA
The DNA here is from genome assembly GCF_023091745.1 of Budorcas taxicolor. Taxonomy (NCBI): domain Eukaryota; kingdom Metazoa; phylum Chordata; class Mammalia; order Artiodactyla; family Bovidae; genus Budorcas; species Budorcas taxicolor. The sequence goes on along the minus strand of NC_068916.1, from coordinate 32,258,979 downwards.
GCAGACCTGCCTCATGAAAATGCAAAACAAAATTATTCAAGCTAAAGTAAAAGGATATTAGATACTAATGTGAATCAACATGAAGAAGTAAAGAGCACCATTAATGGTACCTACATAGATATTATAAGACACTATAACTCACTTTTTTCTTTTAAGGTAGCTGCATAAAGCAATAATTATACAACTGTATTGCATGGCTATAACAAAGTTTTAGCTCATATGACAGCAATATTACAAAAGAGCAATAAGACAACAGAAGTATGTTGGAGCAAAGTTTTTGCATACTACTGAAATTAAATTAGAATTATTCTAAATCTGTTTTAAATTAAGATGCTGATTGTGATTCCCAAGAAAACTAGTAAGAAAATAACTCAGGAAAAAAAAAAAAAAAAACATGTTGCAGCAGTGACATCAGCATTGTGGAGATGTGAGTTGTAAACAGAGAGGAGAGAGAAAAGGAACAATTAATTATTTGTTAATAACTAAATAAAAGGGACTCTGCATATTACACCAGAACACCCAGGAGAACTCTACACACCTGTGCTTCAGAAAGGAAGTTGATATAATTTTAAAGGGGGCTACATATGTAAGCCTGCCCCACCCTACTCACCATGATCAGAGTAAAAGCAGACCAAGAGGGTGTAAAATAAAGCAGGCACGAAAGGGAAATGAGTAATTTGTGGCAGTCCAGCCAGCCTGATGGAAAAACCAGGTATGCCCTTGGAATGGGATAGACTTGAGTTTGAAGGCACTATAAGAGAGGATCTTGTGGAGTCAGTCCCCCTTTCCAGGGTGACAATGCAATCTGCTGGGTTTTGGCCAGTGATGACAATGGTGATCTCCTCACATGGAAGGTAGAAAGCAAAAGTGGTGAGTGACTGACCAATAGCTACATGGATCACAGCCAGAGAAACCACTTTCACCCCAGCAGCACAATTTCTAAGGAGGGACCTCTATAACTGAGGAAAGGAAAATGAAAGGGGGGAAAGGCAGACAAGAATAACAAAGGGCCTAGAAGAACTATATTCCCTGTGTCTGCTTCTAGCAAAAGGTTTGCCGGGGTAACTCTAGGAGTACCACTGCTTGAGGAGTTTCCTACTGGGTGGTGGGCACTCACAAAGCTTCACGTGCTAAGCCCTTACCTCTCTACACTCTACCACCAGCTTTTCTACACCAGCTATTTTTATGCATCCCCAAGAGTACAGCACCAGGGGCAACTCAAGTAAAAAGAAACCCCAAACTTGAACTACGGTGCCATCTTCTGGGAAAACATTTGAAATGGATCCAAGACTTAAACATGAGCCCTAATTTAACTCCCACACACACACACACACAAAAAAAAAAAACATAGGGAAGAAGCTCCTTCATATTGGTCTTGTGATAATTTTTTCATATAATACCAAAGTACAAATACTGAGAAAGATTGAAGGCAAAAGGACTAGGAGGTGGCAGAGGCTGAGATGGTTAGATAGCATCACTGCCTCAATAGACGTGAATTTGAGCAAGCTCTGGGAAACAGTAGAGGACAGAGGACCTTGGCGGGCTACAGTCCATGGGGTCACAAAGAGACAAGACTGAGAGACCAAAACAACAATAACAGCAAAAGTACAAATAATACAAGCAAAAATAAACAGATCGAACTACATTATACTTAAAATCTTTTCCACAGTTAAGAAAAAGTGAAAATGAAAGGGCAACCTATACAATGGGAAAAAAAAATTGTAAACTATGTATCAGAAAAGGGGTTAATATCCAAAATACATAAAGATCTCATACAGCTCAACAAAATACCTGATTAAAAAATGGCCAGAAGAACTAAATAGAAATTTTTTCTAAGATGGCATGCAAGCGGCCAATAGGTACATGAAAGATGCTCACCATTACTAATAACTAGGGAAATGTATACAAAAACCACAATGAAATATCACCTCATACCTATTAGAATGGCTATGAAGAGAGACAAGAGGTGGAAGTGGATCAAGATGGCAGGAGAAAAGGCTCATTTTCCCCACAAACACATCAAAAATACATGCATATGTGGAATAATCCTCATGAAAAACTAACTAGAAACTTTCAGAATGCCTATACAACAACCAAGGCAGAAAGAAAGATTCCCACATAATTGAATAGGATGAGAAGAAAAACATCAGGTTAGGACCCATGCCCCTGGGAAAGGAATAAGGAGAAAAGGGAGATTACACAAGGGGGCATTCATGCTGGGGAGTTCGCAGGTCAAGCCACAGACTGGGCATCCCAGTCCTGGGGTCCTACAAAGAGAAGACAAGTCCGCTTGGCTGTCTGGAGAGCCACTGTGACGGAAAGAAAGCTGCAGAAAGCTAAGTCTAGACTTCACTTGTGAGAGGTGTGCCACTCCTGTTTCCCACAAGACAGGGAGGAGAGAGGTCTGTCTTAGCATCTCCCACATTACCATGAGGTTCAACCCAAGCTGAGTGAGGCCCCAAGCCCTTCTCACCCCAGCCACAGCATGGCACAGGTCTAGGGTGGCAAGGACTTGATCGAGGGATGCAGAGGGGGTCAGGGGCCTGGAGTCCAGGTGGGTGTGATGGCTGTTGTTGGTTCTGACTCAAACAGTAGCACAGAAGTGGCCCAGACTTCCAGTGGCTTCAGTTCCCACAATGCTCTAATCCCCGGACCCAGCCTAATGAACACTCTTGCTCCACCCACTACACACCACCTTGTACTAGATATGGGATGACTGCAACAGGGGAAAAGACACAACCTTGGGCTGTGTCTGAGTCAAATGGCAGACACTTACTTCAGCACTCTCCTCCTTTGAGGCAAAGGTCCCAGTGTGGGGAGAAGAGAAAGCATATACTTAAAGAGAACAGAGCCAGCCTCTGAGCAGAGAGAAACTCCTACCGCACGTCAACTGCAGGCTCCAGTTTTTCCAACACCAGCCACATGCCCCTATCAAGTTGATAGTGGCCAGCCCTAAGGAAAAGCATGCTGACATCCAACTCATATCTAGCCTTCACACCAAAGATACTGGGCATGCACAGTCTATATGCAGATGCTTCCACATAAAAACACCCCTTCAAAACCACAATAGGTAACTTTCACCTAATTCAGAGACAGAGAAAGTAATGTAAAATGAAAAGGTAGAGGAATTACTCTCAATTCAAAAAGCAAGAGAAAATGCCTGAAAAAATAATGAAACAAATAATCAGTCTACTAGACAATGAATTTTATAAGTTGGTATTAAAAATGCTAACTGAATTAAGAGAAGGAACCAATCTAAGTACAGATTATTTTAACAAAGATCTAGAAATGATAAAGGAGACCCAATTAAAAACAGATAATTCACTTTATAAAAATTTAAAAAACCATACCAGAAGCAATGAATAGCTGACTAAATGACACAGTAGAATACATAAGGGACCTGGAAGATAGAAAAATAGACACAAACCAATCAGAACATGCAGAAAAATAAATGGAAAAAAGAGAAAGCAACATATGAGATGTATGGGATAATATAAATTTTATTAATATTTGCATCGTAGGGGTTCTAGAAGAGAGGGGAATAATGAAAACTATATTTGTAGAAGCTATGGCTGAAAGCCTCCCAAACCTAAAGAATGAAACACATATCCAGGTACAGGAGGTACAGAGGATCCCAAACAAGATGAACCCCAAAAGACTCAACCAAGATATATCATAATTAAAATGGGAAAAGTAAAAAAACAGATTTCTAAAGCCAGCAAGACAAAATCAGAGGGTCATATGCAAGGGAATCAGCTGATTTGTCTGCAGAAATGTTGCAGTCATGAAGTGATTATCATGATACATTCAAAGCCCTGAAAGGGGAAAACCTGCAACCCTAGGAAACTCTACCCAGAAAGACTGTCTTTTAGAAGCAGAGATAAAGAATTTCTCAGACAAGCAAAAACTAGAAGAAGTTAGCAATACTAAAACTACCCTAAAATAAATGTTGGAAAGTCTCTAAATGCAAACGAACCTATAGGAAAGGGAAATATAAAGAATGAAGATCACTTAAATAAGATAGTACCTAGATTATAATATAGTCCTGAGATTAAAAGACAAAATAATTGTTAAAGCAATTATAACTATAATAAATAGTAAAGTGATAAGCATGAAAATGTAAAATATGACATCAAAAACAAAATGAGGGGGGCAAGGATAAAAATACAGGTTTTTTAGAAAGTGTTTGAACTTACATGATTTTTAGTTTAAAACAACTAGCTATAATTATGGGTCAACATACATAAACCCTATGGCAACCACAAATAGAAATGCACAATGATACACAAAAATTAAAAAGGTACACAAGAGTATACCACAAAAGAAAATCATCAAGTCACAATGGGAGAAACAAACAGAGCAAGAAGTGAGCAGAAAAAAGCTACAAAGGCAATCAGAAAACAAGTAATAAAATGGTAGTAATTACAAACCTATCAACATTTATTTTAAATGAAATGGACTGTATGCTCCAGCCTCCCAGTCTGTAGTGGTTTTTTTTATGACAGCTTGAGCAAACTAGATTGTGTAGAGGAGAGACGCTAGGGGCAAAGACCCTTAGATAACATGAGACCCACAGGGGCCTAAACCAACATGGTGGAAATGGCAAGAAAACATACGAGACTTCAGGTCACTTGCACAAAAGACAGAGAGTGATTAGATAAAAACACAAGACCCTTCCATATGCTGCCTACAGGATTCTCTTTAGGATGAGAGAGAGACACAGACTAAAAGTTACAGGATGGGAAAAGAAATTTCATGCAAAGGGAAATGACAGGAAAACAAGCATAGTAATATTCATATCAGACAAAGTAGACTTTAAAATAAAGTCTATAATGAAAGGCAATAGCATTACATAATGATAAAGGGATCAGTCAATATAAAAACGCACATGTAAAAGAATGAAATTAGAACATTTCCTCTCACCATATTAAAAATGAACTCAAAATGGATTAAAAACCTAAATGTAAGGTTTGAAACCATTAAACTCCTAGAATAGAACATATGGAGAGTATTCCTGGACATAAATTGCAGGAATATTTTCTTGGATCAGTCTCCTAAGGCAAAGAAATAAAAGTCAAAACAAGCAAATTTCACCTAATTAAACTTAAAAACATTTTGCATAGCAAAGGAGGCCATTAAGGTACCAAATGGTTGAAAAATATTAGCAAATGATGTGACCAACAAGAAGTTTATATCCAAAACATATAAACTGCTCATAAAATTCAATATAAAAAATCCAATCAAAAAATGGGCAGAAGACTTGAGTAGAAATTTTTTTTCAAAGAAGATATACAGATCACTAACAGGCCTGGGTATTCATTGGAAGGACTGATGTTGAAGCTGAAACTCCAATACTTCGACCACCTGATGCAAAGAGCTGACTCATTTAAAAAGACCCTGATGCTGAGAAAGATTGAGGGCAGGAGGAGAAGGGGACGACAGAAGATAAGATGGTTGGATGGCATCACTGACTCAATGGACATGGGTTTGGATGGACTCCGGGAGTTGGTGATGAACAGGGAAGCCTGGCGTGCTGCGGTTCATGGGGTCCCAAAGAGTCGGACATGACTGAGTGAATTGAACAGGCACATAAAAAGATGCTCATATCTTTAATTATTAGAAGAATGCAAATCAAAACCACATTGAGATATCATCTCACACCCTATCAGAATGGCTATCATCAAAATGTCTACAAATAAAAAAAGGTTGGAAAGGATGTAAAGAAAAGGGATCCTTGCTACACTGTTGGTGGGAATGTAAGTTGGTACAGTCACTATGGAGAACAGTATAGGGGTTCCTTAAAAATCTTAAAATATGGTAGGATTACTATATGATCCAGCAATTTCACTCATGCATATATATATGTGTGTGTGTGTGTGTATATATATATATATATATATACACAAAAAAAAACAGAAAACACTCATTCAAAATGATACATGCACCCCCAATGCAGCACTATTTATAGTAGCCAAGACATAGAAGCAACCCAAGTGCCTAACTACAGATGATTGGATTAAGAAGATAGCACATACACACACAATAGATTATTACTCAGCCATAAAAAAGAATGAAATACTGTCAATTTGTAGCATTATTGATGAATCTAGAGATTAATATGCTTTAGTGAAATACATCAGAAAAAACAAATGCAATATGATATCAATTACATATAGAATCCTAAAAATAAAAATCAACGTGTATGCAAAACAGAAACATTCACAGATAAAGAAAACAAGCTTGTAATTACCAAAGAGAAGAGGAAGGGGTAGAGAGAAATAGGGTTATGGGATTGACAGGTAAAGACTACTATATATATGAAAGAGGTTGTAACAAAGATATATTCTGTAGCACAGAAAATCATACCCCTTACCTTATAGTAACCCATAGTACAATATAATCTGAAAACTATTGGGTCACTATGCTGTACACTTAGAACACAATATTGTAAATCCACTATATTCATTATAATCATTTTTAAAATGACAAAGAGGTAAAGAAGTATTGATGAGGCTGTAGAGAAAAGGGAACCCTTGTGCATTGCTGGTGGGAATGCAAATTGGTGCACACATTTGGAAAATAGTATGACAGTTCCTCAAAAATTAAAAATAGAACTATCATTATTATTCAGCAATTCTACTTTGGCATTTTTATCTGAAGAAAACAAAAGATATATGCACTTTCATTTTCACTGCAACATTATTTACAATAACCAAGATATGGAAGCTATGTAAGTGCCCATCAATAAATGATGACACAAGCCCCAAGCATGCTGTATCCTGTGTCGGACATAGACTGGCGATTCGATTCTTACATGATAGTATACATGTTACAGTGCTTGGGGCTTGTGCACGGTGATGACCCAGAGAGATGTTATGGGGAGGGAAGTGGGAGGGGGGTTCATGTTTGGGAATGCATGTACACCCATGGGGATTCATGTCAATGTATGGCAAAACCATACAGTATTGTAAAGTAAAATAAAGTAAAAATAAAAGACAAAAAAAATAAAATAAAATGCTGGGATTAAAATAGAAAACAAAAATAAATGATGACATATTTTAAAAGGTGGTACAGATATGATAGAATTAATAGAATAGTAGTCAGCCACGAAAGAGAAAAACCTTCTGTCATATGGGACAATATGGATAAACCTTGACAAGTATGCTCAGTATAAATGCTTATACTTATATGTAGAATTTTAAAAAGTCAAACTTATAAAAATAAAAAATATTGATCCCAAGTTGGTGGAGGCTGGAGGGATAGGACAGATGTTAAGGGTAAAAACTTACAAAATGTAGTGAATAAGTTCTAGAAATATAATACAATGAATACAGACGACAATACAATGAATATAGACAAGTATATTGTATTATAACCAAACTTGCTAAGAGACTAGAATTTCACCATTCCAACTACTAAGAAGAAAGGACCGTGATAGCCAAAAGGCCCATGAGAAGATACTCAATATTGAAGAAAGTAGGGAAAACTGCTAGACCATTCAGGTATGACCCAAATCAAATCCCTTATGATTATACAGTGGAAGTGAGAAATAGATTTTAGGGTCTATTTCTGATAGATACAGTGCCTGATGAACTATGGAATAAGGTTCATGACATTGTACAGGAGACAGGGATCAAGACCATCCCCATGGAAAACAAATGCAAAAAAGCAAAATGGCTGTCTGGGGAGCCCTTACAAATAGCTGTGAAAAGAAGAGAGGTGAAAAGCAAAGGAGAAAAGCAAAGATATAAGCATCTGAATGGAGAGTTCCAAAGAATAGCAAGAAGAGATATGAACGCCTTCTTCAGTGATCAATGCAAAGAAATAGAGGAAAACAACAGAATGGGAAAGACTAGAGATCTCTACAAGAAAATTAGAGATACCAAGGGAACATTTCATGAAAAGATGGGCTCGATAAAGGACAGAAATGGTCTGGACGTAACAGAAGCAGAAGATATTAAGAAGAGGTGCAAGAATACATGGAAGAACTGTACAAAAAAGATCTTCATGACCCAGATAATCATGATGATGTGATCACTCATCTAGAGCCAGACATCTTGGAATGTGAAGTCAAGTGGGCCTTAGAAAGCATCACTACGAACAAAGCTAGTGGAGGTGATGGAATTCCAGTGGAGCTGTTTCAAATCCTGAAAGATGATGCTGTGAAAGTGCTGCACTCAATATGCCAGCAAGTTTGGAAAACTCAGCAGTGGCCACAGGACTGGAAAAGGTCAGTTTTCATTCCAATCCCAAAGAAAGGCAATGCAAAAGAATGCTCAGACTACCTCACAATTGCACTCATCTCACATGCTAGAAAAGTAATGCTCAAAATTCTCCAAGCCAGGCTTCAGCAATACGTGAACCGTGAACTCCCTGATGTTCAAGCTGGTTTTAGAAAAGGCAGAGGAACAAGAGATCAAATTGCCAACATCCGCTGGATCATGGAAAAAGCAAGAGAGTTCCAGAAAAACATCTCTTTCTGCTTTATTGACTATGCCAAAGCCTTTGACTGTGTGGATCACAATAAACTGTGGAAAATTCTGAAAGAGATGGGAATACCAGACCACCTGACCTGCATCTTGAGAAATCTGTATGCAGGTCAGGAAGCGACAGTTAGAACTGGACATGGAACAACAGACTGGTTCCAAATAGGAAAAGGAGTCCGTCAAGGCTGCATATTGTCACCCTGCTTATTTAACTTATATGCAGAGCACATCATGAGAAATGCTGGACTGGAAGAAACACATGCTGGAATCAAGATTGCTGGGAGAAATATCAATTACCTCAGATATGCAGATGACACCACCCTTATGGCAGAAAGTGAAGAGGAGCTAAAAAGCCTCTTGATGAAAGTGAAAGAGGAGAGTGAAAAAGTTGGCTTAAAGCTCAACATTCAGAAAACGAAGATCATGGCATCTGGTCCCATCACTTCATGGGAAATAGATGGGGAAACAATAGAAACAGTGTCAGACTTTATTTTTGGGGGCTCCAAAATCACTGCAGATGGTGAGTGCAGCCATGAAATTAAAAGACGCTTACTCCTTGGAAGGAAAGTTATGACCAACCTAGATAGTATATTCAAAAGCAGAGATATTACTTTGCCAACTAAGGTCCGTCTAGTCAAGGCTATGGTTTTTCCTGTGGTCATGTATGGATGTGAGAGTTGGACTGTGAAGAAGGCTGAGCGCCAAAGAATTGATGTGATTGAACTGTAGTATTGGAGAAGACTCTTGAGAGTCCCTTGGACTGCAAGGAGATCCAACCAGTCCATTCTGAAGGAGATCAGCCCTGGGATTTCTTTGGAAGGAATGATGCTAAAGCTGAAACTCCAGTACTTTGGCCACCTCATGTGAAGAGTTGACTCATTGGAAAAGACTCTGATGCTGGGAGGGATTGGGGGCAGGAGGAGAAGGGGACGACAGAGGATGAGATGGCTGGATGGCATCACTGACTCGATGGACATGAGTCTGAGTGAACTCTGGAATTTGGTAATGGACAGGGAGGCCTGGCGTGCTGCGATTCATGGGGTCGCAAAGAGTCGGACACGACTGAGTGACTGAACTGAACTGAATTATTAGAGAAGAAATGCAAATCAAAACTACTAAAACTAGAGAAATGCAGTATCACCTCAACCCAGTCAGGACTGCCAGGATTAAAAAGTCTATGAATAATAAATGCTGGAGAGAAGGTAGAAAAAAGGGAACTCTCCTACACTGTTGATGGGAATGTAAATTGGTACAGCAATTATGGAGAACAGTATGGAGGTGCCTTAAAAAACTGAAAATAGAGCCACCGTATGATCCTGAAATCCCACACCTGGGACATATATCCAGAGAAAACCATTAATTCAAAAAGATATATTCACCCCAAAGTTCACTGCAGCACTGTATACACTAGACATGTAGCCTAAATTTCCACCAATAGCAGAATGGATAAACAAGATGTGGTACATATATATAATGGAATATTATGCAGCTATAAAATGAATGGAATAATGTCATTTGCAGCTATATATATATATATATATATATATATATATACAGATTATCATGCTAAGTGAGATAAGCCAAACATATAAAGACAAACAGTATATAGCATCACTTATATATGGTATCTAAAATAACTTAATGATGCAAGTAGTCCTATATATAAAACAGAAGTGGACCCACAAACATAGAAAATAAACTTCTGGTTACCAAGAGGAAAGGGGGTAAGGGATAAACTAGGAGTTTGGAATTAACCTATACAGACTACTATATAGGTATAAATTAGGGAACCAACAAGAACCTCCTGATAACTACTCAAAATTTTGTAATAACTTATAAGCAGAAAGAATCTTATAAAGAATATATATATATGGATATTTTTGCTGTATACCTGAAACTAACATTTTACATCAACTGCAGTTTAAAAAAAAAGATAATTATATAAAGTGACAGAGGTGTTAATTATCTCTACAATGGTAATCATATTACAGTATGTAAATGTATAAAGTTAACATGTTGTACAGCTTAAATTTCTATCTCAACAAAATAAATATCTATTTATTAAAAAATATGTAGCTAGGCAGACATTTTCAAAGATATATTTTAAATAGGAATCAAATAGAGGAACAGAAAAGACATTAAGACATCCACAGAACAAGTAGTAAAATGGAAGATGTAAATCTTATTTTGAGAGCAATAATATTACATTTAAATGAATAACCTGACCAATCAAAGACAAACTGGCAGCACTGGTTAAACAAAAACAGATGCTTTCTATTGGATACTCATTATAGAAGCAAATACACAAATAGATTAAAACAAAAGGATGGAAAATACTACAGCACTATGGCTGTAAGTAAAAGGATGAGACTGTGGCTTTAATAATATCAAATACATCTCAACACAAAAACTGTTACTAGAAACAACTGAGGATGTTTTACAATGACAAGATTGTCAATCCATCAGGAAAACATAGCAATGTTGCAGTGTATGTTTGAAAGTTTCTAAAACAGTAGATCTTTAAAGTTCTCATCACTAGGAAAAAAAAATAGTAATTAGGTGTGGTGTTAACTGGACTAACTATGGGTGTTAACTGGACTAACTATGGTGATCACGTCACAATAAATACAAGTATTTAATCATTATGTTGTACACCTACAACTAATAAAATAGTCTGTCAATTACATCTCATTTTTAAATTATATTACTAACAAAAAAAAAGCCTCAAAATACATGGAGCAAAAACTAGCATAATTGAAAGAAGAGACATTTGGAAAATAATAAGAGACTTACAAACTTCACTTTCAGTAATAAATAGAATAACTAGACAAAAGAACAACAGGGAAGTAGAAGTGTTAAACAACACTATAAACTAAACAGACATCAACACAACACTCCACAAAACAAGGGCAGAATATATATATTCTGCTCAAGTGCACATGGAACATTCTTTAGGGTAGATCATATGTTAAGTCATAAGAAAATTCTCAATAAATTCAAAAACATTGAAATCACACAGGGATGTTTTCCAAACAGTGGAATGAAATTAGAACTTAATAACATTAAAAAAAAAAAGTCTACAAATATGTATAAATGAAATAACATACTCCTAAATAATAAATCAAAATGAAGCAAAAAAGAAATTACAAAGCAAGAGACGAATGAAACCAAAACCACAGTATACTTAAACTTGGCAGATAGAGCAAAGTCACTTTTTATAGGAAAATTTAGAGCTGTAAATTTATTTAGTTTTTTTAAAAATAGAATAAAATTGCAAATCGCTATATAAAACCCCACTTTCAAAAACTATCCAAAGAAGAGCAAGTTAATGCCAAACCAAGCCAAAAGAAGGAAATGAAAATATTAGAGTGGAATTAATGAAATAGAACAGTAAAACAATTTTAAAAATCATTGAAGTAATAAAATGATTTGGAGAAGGAAATAGCAACCTACTAAAGTATTTAGAAATACATTAAGAAAACGAAGATCATGGTATCCGGTCCCATCACTTCATGGCAAATAGATGGAGAAACAGTGACTGACTTTATTTTTGGGCTCCAAAATCACTGCAAATGGTGACTGCAGCCATGAAATTAAAAGACACTTACTCCATTGCGCAGAAGGTGATAGCACCCCACTCCAGTACTCTTGCCTGGAAAATCCCATGGACAGAGGAGCCTGGTAGGCTGCGGTCCATGGGGTCGCTAAGAGTCGGACACGATTGAGCGACTTCCCTTTCCCTTACTCCTTGGAAGGAAAGTTACGACCAACCTAGACAGCATATTAAAAAGCAGAGACATTACTTTGCCAACAAAGGTCCATCTAGTCAAGGCTATGGTTTTTCCAGTAGTCATGTATGGATGTGAGAGTTTTACTATAAGGACAGCTGAGCACGGAAGAATGATGCTTTTGAACTGTGGTGTTGGAGAAGATTCTTGAGAGTTGCTTAGACTGCAAGGAGATCAGTCTTGGGTGTTCATTGGAAGAACTGATGTTGAAGCTGAAACTCCAATACTTTGGCCACCTGATGTGAAGAGCTGAGTCGTTGGAAAAGACCCTGATGCTGGGAAAGATTGAGGTCAGGAGGAGAAGGAGACGACAGAGGATGAGATGGTTGGATGGCACCACCAACTCAATGGACATGGGTTTGGGTGGACTCCGGCAGTTGGTGATGGACAGGGAGGCCTGGCGTGCTGCAGTTCATGGGGTCGCAAAGAGTTGGACATGACTGAGTGACTGAACTGAACAAGTATTATTGCTTGGGAAACCCCATGGACAGAAGAGCCTAGCAGGCTAAGACCACAGAGTTGCAAAGAGTCAGACATGACTTAGCAACAGAACAGCAATAATAAAATGGTTATTTGAATAGGTCACCAAAAGTGATAAAACTTAGCTAGATTTATGAAGAAAAGAGAGAAGACTCAAATTACTAAAGAATGAGAGAGGAACAATTACTAGACTTTTCAGAAATAAAACAGATATTAAGGGAATATTTTGAACAGCTATATGCCAACAAATTGGATAACTGAAATGAAATGGACAAATTCCTAGAAAGATGTAAACTACCAAGACAGATGCAAGAAGAATGAAATTATTTGAATAGATCTATACACAGCAAAGAGATTAAAGTATTAATTATTATCTAAAAAAAACCTCAGGGCAAGATGGCTTCACTAGTGAATTCTACCAAATACTTAGAGAAGAATTCTTGATCAATTCTTCAAAAATTCTTCCAAAAAATAAAAAAAAAACCACCACCTTTTGTCTCAGTTTATTAGACTACAATCACCCTGATGCTGAAACCATACAAAAAGATAACAAGAAAAATACAGACCAATATTCTTTATAAATATAGGTACAAAATTGCTCATAAAAACTAGCAAATTGAATCCAGCAACCTATAAAAAGAGTTATATTCCATGACCAAGTGGCATGCCCCACAACAGGTTGTTTTAACATCTGAAAATCAATCAAAGGATTACACCACAGTCACAGAATAAAGGACAGCAATCACCTGATCATCTCAGCAGATGAAGACCAACAAACTAGGAAGAGAATGGAATTGCTTCAACCTGGTAAGGAGCTTCTATGAAAAACCCTTAGTGAACATCATACTTATTGGGAAATGGTTGGATGCCTTCTCTCTAATATCAGGAATAAAGAACAAAATCTGCTCTTACCACTTCTATTCAACATTTTACTACTCAGGGCAGTAATAAAATGCAAAGAAATAGAAGACATTCAAATTAGATAGGAAGAAGTAAAAATTTCTCCATTTACAGATGACATGATCCTATATTAGAAACAGTCAATAAATCAACTAAAAACTGATTAGAATAAACAAGTACAACAATATGCAAGATAAAATATTGATACATAAAGAAATAATTGTATTTATATATACTAGCAATGAAGAATACAGAACTGAAATTAAGAAAACAATCTCATTGATAGTAGCAACAAAAAATAGATGTGCTTAGTCACTCAGTTGTGTCCGACTCTGCCCCATGGGCTGTAGCCTGCCAGGCTCCTCTGTCCGTGGGGATTCTCCAGGCAATAATACTGGAGTGGGTTGCCATGTCCTCCCCTTCAGGGGATCTTCCCAACCCAGGGATCGAACCCAGGTCTCCTGCATTGCAGTTGGATTCTTTACCAACTGAGCCATGAGGGAAACCCAAAAAACAGATAAGTATGGCACCCCACTCCAGTACTCTTGCCTAGAAAATCCCATGGACGGAGGAGCCTGGTGGGCTGCAGTCCATGGGGTTGCTACGAGTCGGACACGACTGAGCAACTTCACTTTCACTTTTCACTCTGATGCATTGGAGGAGGAAATGGCAATCCACTCCAGTGTTCTTGCTTGGAGAATCCCAGGGACGGGGGAGCCTGATGGGCTGCCGTCTATGGGGTCACACAGGGTCGGACATGACTAAAGCGACTTAGCAGCAGCAGCAGCAGCAGAAGTAAATTTAGCAAAAAGAAAAGCCCCTAACTTATATACTGAAAAATACAAAATGTTAAAAGCTATTAAAGAAAATCTGAAAAAACTGGATTTCTCATATTCATGTACCAGAACAGTTAAAAATGACAATACTCCCCAAATTGATCTACAGATTCAATGTAATTCCTATCAACACTTCAGCTGTTTAATTCATAAATCGATAATCTGATTTTAAGATGATATGGAAATGGAGAGCCCAAACAATCTTGAAAAAGAAGAAGAAATTAGAAGGCTCACTCTATTTCAAACTTTAGTACCAAGGTACAGTAATCAAGACAACATGGTAATGACATAAGGATAGTGATATAGATCAGTGGAACAGAAGTGAAGTCTCAGAAGATAAACCTTCACATTTGGCTCTGATTTTCAGTCAACGTGCCTAGACAATTCAGTTGGGAAAGAATAATCTTTTCAACAAATAGTACTATGCCAACTGGATATCTACCTAAAAAAAGAATGCCTTTGAGTCTAACTCACACAGTACATGTATATGAAATCATATACATAAATCATATCTTCATGTAAAAGTTAAAACTATTAAACTCTTTGAATAAAACATGAATACATTTTCATTACCATATACTATGCCATGATTTCTTAGATGTGACACCAGTAAAAAAAAAAAAAACAATTGAAATTGAAATTCATCAAAATTTAAAAGTTTTGTGCTTCAAAGAATACCACCAAGAAAGTAAAGAGACAAAGAGTGCAATTTAAATACCTAGCATGGGGTATGAATAGACATTTCTCCAAAGAACATAAACAAATGATCAGGAAATAAATGATGCCCAATGATGTCATTGCGGAAATGTAAATCAAAATTACACTGAGATATTGGGTGACATCCATAGGATGTTTAAAATCAAAGATAATACCAAGTATTAGTGAAGATGTTCAGAATTCGTATTCTTCATATATTGCTTGTGGGAATGTAAAATGGTGCAGCTACTTTGTAAAATATTTTGACAGTTCTTCAAAGTGTTAAGCATAAAGTTACCCTATAGCCCAGAAAATCCATTCCCTGAGGATATATACTCAAGAGAAATGAAAACATATGTACCCAGGTACATGAATGTTCATAGCATTATGCATAATAACCAAAAGGTGAAAATATGCTAAATGTCCATCAACTTGATCAATGGATAAATAAAATATAGTATATCTGTACTCTACTCAGTATAGGCAAATCCATAAAGACAAAGTGGGACTGGTGTAGTTTCCAAAAGGGTTAGAGGGGAAATACAGAATGACTGCTAATAGGTACAGGGGGGTTTCTTCTTAGGATGATGAACATGTTCTAAAAGTACACTGTAGTAATGGTTGTACAAATTTGTGATTATCAAAGTGAATGAAAGAATAACTGGGGTTTTACTTCTCAGTTAATGGAATCTGTCCCTCTTATCTTCAGGTCTAGGGATGGTAAAGGTTAGTTCAAGGGTACTATACTACGCATTGTAGTTACCTTATTTAAAGCACCTCTATAAACTGACTTTTTATAAATCAGTTCAGTCGCTCTGTTGTGTCCGACTCTTTGTGACCCCACAGACTGCAGCACACCAGGCTTCCCTGTCCATCACCAACTCCCAGAGTTTACTCAAACTCATGTCCATCGAGCCAGTGATGACATCCAGCCATCTCATCCTGGGTCGTCCCCTTCTCCTCCTGCCCCCAATCCCTCCAAGCATCAGGGTCTTTTTCAACGAGTTAACTCTTCACATGAGGTGGCCAAAGTGACTCAATGGACATGAGTTTGAGCAAACTCCGGGAGACAGTGAAGGACAGAAGAGCCTGGCGTGCTGCAGTCCATGGGGTTGCAAAGAGTCTGACATGACTCAGCAACTGAACAGCAATGCAAAATTCTGACTATGGATGATGGGTGAAATCAGTGCTTTGACCACAAGTGATAACTTTTAAAAAGTCTTCTGAAGGCTTCATGTGGAGACTTTTTCATGCATGTGGATCTGTGCATCGCTCACTGACAAGAGGGAAGCCAGTGCACCAGTGCCAGATCTAAAGGGATCCATGTAGTCTCGCATATATACCTAGAGCCATTGGTATATGGGCAGCAGCCCCAGCCCATAGTGACAGAAAAGCACATTCTTCAGTAACTGTTTAGAATTGTCTTGAGCTACTAACAACCCTAGCTGCTTGTTCCACTGATTGATTTCCTTTCCCCTTCCTGCTACTGAACACAGAGTACTCTAAAAAGCATTAACGTCTGTAAAGACCTGATGTTGATGACAGTGATAATAATTACAACAAAAACTATTTAGCAACAGTATTGAACACTTGATATGAATTCTTTCATGTAGCCCTCAAAACAATTTTATGACATTCATACATTATCCCTTTAGAGAAATGGATAGACGAGGGTTCAGAATTATAAAGACACATGCCCCAAATCACAGAGCTAGTAATTGGCAGATGTTTAAAAGTCAGTTCAGTTCAGTCACTCAGTTGTGTCCGACTCTTTGCGACCCCATGGACTGCAGCACGCTGGGATTCCTTGTCCATCAACAACTCCCAGAATTTACTCAAACTTATGTCCATTCTGTCAGTGATGCCATCCAACCATCTCATCCTCTGTTGTCCCCTTCTCCTCCTGCCTTCAATCTTTCCCAGCATCAGGGTCTTTTCCAATGAGTCAGTTCTTCGCATCAGGTGGCCAAAGTATTGGAGTTTAAAAGTAACCTCAATCAAAATGTGAGGATTTTAGACATACAGTTAGTACTAAGAGAAGGGCTCTATATTGTACAGTGGGAGGCTAGAGAGACATTCTCCTCAGGCTGCTCAAAACCCAACCATGCAGGTAGGTCTTTTCTACATAAACATTTTGCCAGTTTTGTCTAAACCTGTACTAAAACTACTGTTGCATGCAAAAAGTGAGTCAGAAAAAATAATTTTTTTCATAGTTACCAGAAAATAATATGCCAAGGTTTCTTGTAAGTAATCTACTACAAGTCTGGATCAAAAGATTACAGTAGCCTTGTGTTTTTAGATACCAAACTGTGCATTGACAGCACAGATATGGCCTCAGGCTTTCAAGAGCTGACCAGTTTTGAAAAATCCTTGTTCTACACCAGAGTGTATCTGTTAATGTTTTTGTTTTTGCACATAAACAAACATTCTCTTGGCCATCTGTTTGGTATATCATTTACTAGCCCCAGTAAATGAACAGTTTGGAGCTCTGACCAATATAAGCTTATAATTATGTCGAGTCACCCTGGCCCAATTTGAGCTCTACCTTCAGTATAAAATCAGTATGGGAGAGAATGAGAATTCGGCTTACAAACAACAGTGTATTTGGGGGTTTTGATCAGTATTCTGGAGAAATGAATTTTCGCCATAGGAAAACCCAGCTTCTTAAAATTTGCTCAAATTTAATGAGACATTTATTGTACTGGATAATTTCATAGTTAGAGTTTATCATCTTAGGAATACTTCTGGTAGTATTCTGGAATGTTATCAAAGGACTTCAATTATACAAGGATTAAACTAAACCACAGAATAAGACATTGTGCTTATTTCTGCAATTTCTGTGTTGGTTGCTTTTTTTTTTTTTTTCTTTTCAGTTTGCAGCAATTGTGCCTGGAAGATATCCTCAAATTGGTTCAGTGTGAAGATCAAAACATTTAGGAAAAGAGCTTGGGATTTATTTAAATACCCTAATCCTAATTTTTTAGTAAGCTTCCCTTACTATTACTTATTTCTTCCTTCAGAAAACTGACTACTTTAAAATAAGAAATATGAATGTATGGATGGTTCCACATTCTGGGAGGCAGAGAAAAAAATGTTTAAGATAATTTTGAAATTACTGTTGTTTCCATAACAATAAAGGAAACTATTTACTCACATTATATTTTTTCTACAAATAGTTCCGAAGAAATCAGAATAAAAATGACCATTTCAAATTCATCCATGTGCCAAACTAGGTCATCAACCCTATGTCTGTAAAATCAAAATGGGTTCTCATAGACTTCTGTTTTACATAGTAGTTGACCAAAGAAAAGCCTTGGGAATTACAAAAAAAATGCCTCATGAAGAAGATGATTTTAATAAAAACTTAAGTAGCATCAGGAAACTTGGCCTAACACATTACAAAAATAAAAATTTCTCTTACAAAGAGAGTTCTCTTTTAGTCAATCACTCAACAACATATGTCTGGGATTAAAAGTCAAAAAAGCCAGATAAGAGAAAGGAATAAGATGTGAAAGAGAAATTAAATAAAATGGCGACAGCATTTAAAACAGGAAAGCGTAGGACAGTAGACTTTTCCATCTTCATATAAGAGTTATTTTTAAAGCTCTGCTGCCATTAAATGCCTCACAGCGTTACTCTCAGCAGAATGAAACAACCACCTAGGAGGACAAGACTTGCAAGAAAAGGGAGGGGTGGCTACATAAATCAGACGTGTATCTATTGGATTCATCGCAGTATATTTCACATGTGTTTTACCTAATCAGGAAATGCAAAGTAGGTTGTTACTATTGTACTTCGCAGACGCTTTGTTCAAAATTAAAAACTAAAGAAATTCATACTAGTGTTGCTATGTAAAAACACTCCTAACCACTATCTTATCAAGGTCATGGTAACCATGTAGGAAACACTGTTGTATCTTTAGTGTGCCATGAATTAGAAACATTCTCTAGCAACTGTTCCTCATTTGGACCCACTCATAGTCTACATATGTCAGTCACAGATCATTCCCACATGACAGTTGCAAGGATATTTCAATAGTAAGTGGAAAGAATGTTGAACGCAGAACCTATCAAAAAATTTTAGATTCTTCATTAAATCTTCATATATGTTTCTGAGATGTTAAACCTGTGTTCTTAAATCTAGTTTGATAATAGTTATATCTCGACTAAGATGTACTTGAGAAATCTTACCAAAATATACACAATTTAAAAAGAAATGCTGGTTTAAGGCCAGGGTTTCCTTATTTATTTTCTGTCTGAATGACCTGTCCATTGATGTAAGTGGGCTGTTAAAATCCCCTACTATGATTGTGTTACTGTCAATTTCTCCTTTTATGTCTGTTAATATTTGCTTTATGAATTTAACTGGTCTTAGGTTGAATAAATATATATTTACAGTTGTTATAACTTCTTCTTGACTTGATCCCTTTATCATTATGTAATGTTCTGTGTCTCTTGTTAGAATCTTTGATTTAAAGTCAATTTTGTTGGTTGTCAGTCAGTTCAGTTGCTCAGTCTTGTCCGACTTTTTGCAACCCCATGAATCGCAGGACACCAGGCCTCCCTGTCCATCACCAACTCCCGGAGTTCACTCAGACTCACGTCCATCGAGTCAGTGATGCCATCCAGCCATCTCATCCTCTGTCGTCCCCTTCTCCTCCTGCCCCCAATCCCTCCCAGCATCAGAGTCTTTTCCAATGAGTTAACTCTTCTCATGAGGTGGCCAAAGTACTGAAGCTTCAGCTTTAGCATCATTCCTTCCAAAGAAATCCCAGGGCTGATCTCCTTCAGAATGGACTGGTTGGATCTCCTTCCAGTCCAAGGGTTGTAAGTATTGCTCAGTCAGTCAGTTCAGTCACTCATTTGTGTCCAACTCTTTGCAACCCCATGGACTGCAGCATGCCAGACTTCCCTGTCCATCACCAACTCCCAGAGCTTGCTCAAACTCATATCCATCGAGTCGGTGATGCCATCCAACGGTCTCACCCTCTGTCATCCCCTTCTCCTCCTGCCCTCAATCTTTCCCAGCATCAGGGTCTTTTCCAAAGAGTCAGCTCTTCACATCAGGTGGCCAAAAAACTGGAGTCTCAGCTTCAGCATCAGTCCTTCCAATGAATATTCAGGACTGATCTCCTTTAGAATTAACTGGCTGGATTTCCTTGCAGTCCAAGGGACTCTTTAGAGCCTTCTCCAACACCATAGCTCAAAAGCATCAATTCTTTGACTCTCAGCTTTCTTTATAGTCCAACTCTCACATCCATACATGACTACTGGAAAAACCACAGCTCTGACTAGACAGACCTTTGTTGGTAGAGTAATGTCTCTGCTTTTTAATATGTTGTCTAATATGCAATACTTATATTGTCATCCCAATACTTGTATTTGCTTAGGGTGACAATATAAGTGTTGCTACTCCAGCTTTCTTTTGATTTCCATTTGCGTGGGATAACTTTTTCCATCCTATCACTTTCAGTCTTAAATATTTAGACCTGAAGTGAATCTCATGTAGGATATATATGCATGTGTGTGTGTATGGGTCTTATTTTGGTATCCAGCCAGTCTTTGTCTTTTGATTGGAGCATTTATTCCATTTACATGAGGTTTATATATAGTACTAAGTATAAATATGTTATATATAATATATAAATTTAATAGATATACTTATTTAATTATATATTATAAAGATATATTTAATTATATATAATAAAATCCATCACCCACATTTAATATTTCTGACATCATATTTTACATCTCTTTGTTTTGTGTCCACCTTAACTACGGATTGTGGATATAGGTGATTCTGCTACTTCTATCTTCCTACAAGCTGTTTAACTAGTTGATCTATAAGCTTGACTATGCATATGTCTTTAACAATGAGACTTTTTTTTTCTTTCATAATTTTCTTAAGTCTAGTTGTGACCTTTTCTTTTCTGCTTAGAGAAGCCCCTTTAACATTTCTTATAAAGCTGGATTGGTGGTGCTGACCTCTTTTAACTTCTGTTTGTCTGCAAAACTCTTGACCTCTCCTTTATATCTGAATGACAGCCTTGGCTAGTGCAATATTCTTTGTTGTAGAACCTTTCCTTTCTTCTAAATTTATCATGCCTTTTTCCATTTTGGACTGCAGAGTTGTTTCTTAAAAGTGAACTGACATTCTTATGGGAGCTCCCTTCTACACAGCTACCATGCTGCTTTTATTTTCTCTTTATTTTTAAATGTGTTGATGCTATCCTCTTTAGGTTTATCTTCTTTGGGACTGTTTGTGCTTTCTGGACTTGTATGTCTGTTTTCTTTCTCAGGCTAGGGAAGTTTTCAGAAAGAATGTCTCAAATATGTTTTTTTTTTTTCACCTTTATCTCTCTCTTCCAAGACCTCTATGAAACTGTATGCTTGATGTTGTCCCAGATGTTTCTTAAACTAATTTATTTTTTATTTTTTTCTCTTTTCCTGTTAAGCTTGGGTGATTTCTACTACAATATCTTCTAAATTAACTGATCTGTTCCTCTATATTATCTAATCTACTCTTGATTTCTTCTAGTGTATTTTTATTTAAGTAATGTATTCTTCAGCTCTGTTTGGTTCTTATTTTATAACTGTTTTTACAATTGTCGACAAAT
Source organism: Budorcas taxicolor (assembly GCF_023091745.1). Lineage (NCBI taxonomy): Eukaryota > Metazoa > Chordata > Mammalia > Artiodactyla > Bovidae > Budorcas > Budorcas taxicolor. The sequence goes on along the minus strand of NC_068916.1, from coordinate 32,237,177 downwards.
GAACACAAGTCCATTCCTTCTTCTCTCAAGTTCTTTGAACATTTTCGTGATCATTACTTTGTACTATCTATCAATTAGGTTGCACATCTCCACTTCAGTTATTTTTTTTTTCTGGGGTTTTATCATATTCCTTCATTTGGAACATATTCTTCCATTGCCTCATTTTGCCTAATTCTCTGCTGTTATTTCTAAGTATGCGGTTTATGTTTCCTGGTCTTAGAGAAGTGTCCTCATGTAGGGGTTGTCCTAAGAGCCCAGCAGCATAATTCTCTGGTCACCAAAGCCATATGCTCTAGTGATGCTCTCTCTGGGGAATGTGTGGTCCCTTCCACTGTGTCAGGCTAACTTCTGTGGGAGCCCTGATATTTGTGGCTGGCCCCTTGTCAGGTTATTTACCAGGCCCTCCTAATGCAGAGGCTGCCAGTTGCTAGTGAATGGGGCACAACTAGCCCAGGTTTTCCCAGTCCTGTTGCTTGACCACTGATAGATGGGCTTGGGTCACAAGGTAGCTAGATGAAGAGACCTGGGGCAACAAGGTCCCCATGGCTAGTTCTGACCTAGTGGTGAGTAGAACTGGGTCCTGGAGCATCTGGCTGTGGCATTCAGGGTCCCAGAGCTGACATCAGCCTGCTGGTGGGTGGGGCCAGGTTCTGACAGATGGGTGAGTGGCCCAAGAGGCCTGAGGCTAGTGTCATCCTACCAGTGAGCAGATATGGGTTCTGGAATCTCTGGACATGGGGTCCTGGTGGGGTCCCAAGACCAATGCCTGCCAACTGATGGGTTATCCAGGTCCTGGGGCTATGGTTACTCACTGACAGTAATAGATCCAGATATCCCTGACTGCCAGACCCAGGGTCCTAGACTGCTTTGAGCCCACTGGTGAGTAAGCCTGGTAGTCAGGGTGGCCACGGCAGTCAGTTTACTGGTAGGTGAGGTTGTGTCCCTGCCCAGCTAGCTGCTTGGCCTGGGCCACCTCAAGAATTTTATGGACCAGCTGGTGGGCTTGACAGTTTACCAAACTTAGGTAATTTTTCCTAACCATGTCATATTTGGTTAGATGCAAGAAAAGCATCTGTCAAAATCCAACATCCATTCCTGATAAAAATTCACAGGAAAACTACGAACAGAGGAAATTTCCTTAAATGGATACATATCATCTACAAAAAAAACCTACAGCTATAGCTCAGTTGGTAAAGAATCTGCCTACAATGCAGGAGACTCCAGTTTGATTCCTAGGTCTGGAAGATCCTCTGAAGAAAGGATAGGCTACCAGACCAGTATTCTTAGGCTTCCCTTGTGGCTCAGCTGATAAAGAATCTGCCTACAAAACAGGAGACCTGGGTTCAATCCCTGGGTGTTGGGAAGATCCCCTGAAGAAGGGAAAGGCTACCCATTCCAGTATTCTGGCCTGGAGATGGGGTCACAAAGAGTCGGACACAACTGAGTGACTTTCACTTTCAACATAATATTTAGCAGTCAAGCCCAAATGTTTACTTCTGAAGAGTAGAAAAGAATTAGGATGTCGGCCTTCATCACTTCTATTAAGACACCGTACTAGAGATACAAGTCAGAGCAATCAAGCAAGGTAACAAACTTTAAAGCATCAGATTAGAGAAAAAAGAAAATTTCCATTATTCTCAAATGACATGATCATCTACACAGAAAATCCTAAAGAACTACAACAACACTGCTAGAATAAGTAAGTGATTTCAGTATTAACATGACAAGTTACAAGGTTAATACAAAGAAAAACAACTGTAGTTCTAGAAACTGGCTGCAAGCAATTGGAAAGTGAAGTGCAATAAAATCCAATTTATAAAAGATTCAAAACATTGAGATACTTAGAATAAAGTAAAATATAGGAAAGAACTGTATATTGAAAACTATAACAGATTGCTGACAGAAAGGCAGCTCTAAATAAATATAGAGACATACTCTGATAATGTAAATTCTCCCCAAATTTATCTGTAGAGTCACCATAAGCCCAAACAAAATCACAGCAGACACTTTTGCAGAAATTAATGAACTGGTTTTAAAATTTATAAGGAAATATTAAGGACCTAGAATAGTGAAAATAATTTGAGAAAGAACAAAGCTTGAGAACAAATGCTATCTGACTTAAAGACTTATAGCTACAATAACATGATAGTATAATACTGGAATTAAAAAAGATTCCTGTTTCCATATAACACAACAGAGAGTTCCCAGAAGATCCAGACATAAATGGACAATTTTTTACAAAGACCAAAGGTAACTCAGTGGTGAACAGACAGTATTTTCAACAAGTATTGCTACAACAATTTAATGTCCATATGCAAAAAAAGTGACTTTAATTCATACTCCACTCCATATCATATTCAAAAGTTAATTTGAAACATGGACCACAGAGCTAAATGTCAAACTTAAAACTGTGAAACTTCTAGAAGATGACTTTGGGTTATACAGAAGTTTCTTGAATATGACACCAATATCACAGGCTGTGAAAAGAGTGTGTCAGGTTTTCAAACAATTGACCATATCACATGATCCACCCGTAGACTTTAATTTTTGTCATAGAAGCCTTAATTTAAGCAGCCCAAACTGAAAACAACCTATCTGTCCTTCCAAAATAAATGATTAACCCATTGTAAAATATTCATACAGTGGGTTACTATTCTGCAGTAAAAGCAGATGATAACACACAAAAGCAGAGATGAATCTCAAATTGTGTCAAGTAAGAGAAGTCAGAAAAAAAGTAATTCACACTGTATGACTCCATTTATATAAAATTCTAAGAAATCAAACTAATACATAGTGACAATGCCAGTAAGTGCTTGGCCGAGGACAAAAGGATGAGAACAAATTCAAGGATGTGGACAAATTCCTCCTAGGGAGGAAGAGGAGGGAAGGACTATTCAGGGGAACAAAACTTTCGGGAGCACAAATATGTTAATCATCTTGTTCACAAGGATAGCTCCATGGACATATGCCTGCATGCCTGCTAAGTTGCTTCAGTTGTGTCTCACTCTGGGGAATGCTATGGACTGTAGCCCGCCAGGCTCCTCTGTCCATGGGGATACTCCAGTCAAGAATACTGGAGTGGGTTGCCCTGCCCTCCTCCAGGGGATCTTCCTGACCCAGGGATCTAAACTGTATCTCTTACATCTCCTACCTTGGCAGGCAGGTTCTTTACCACTAGCGCCACCTGGGAAGCTCTCATGGATGGATGCTTAACGTCAAAATTTTTCTAGTAGTAGATTACAATTAAATATGAGAAGCTTATTTACTGTATCTCAATTTTACTTCAGTAAATTTGTTTAAAACTCAGATAAATGACTTTATCAAAATGTCTTCTTTGATACCAGATCCAAGGGTAACATCTATGTCTTCATCTTAATTGACATTTCAGGAGCATTTCCTCCGTGAAATGTTTATGTTCATTTATACTCTCTCCTTCTTTTTCTCTTTCCTGTCTGACCCCACTTGACCAGTCTTCTTTGCAAGTCACACTATTTCTGCTCAAATATTTCTGCTCAAACTAAGTTGGGACACTTTGTAGCTAACCTTATTTAGCCCAATGACTAAAACTTCCTTCCCAGTGCTAACTACACCCAAATATACACCTCTAGGCTCAGACTCTTTAAAATACTCCAGATGTATAAATTTCTAACTGGATATTTATCCTAGGCCTCTTTGTTCAAAGGAAAAAAAAAAAAAAAAACACTATTGATTTTAACCCTAACCTATTCTCCCAATTTTCACTATTTTAGTAAATGGCACCACTACCTATCCCTTCCTGCTTAAAGCTAAACATTTTAATTATTACCCTTGATTCTGTCTTTTTCCTCCCCAGCTTCTTCCCAATCCAACAGAAAGCCTTATTGGCTCTATCTTCAACATATAAATAAATCCAATTCATGTCTCTCCATTTTTACCATACTACTTTTGTCTAAGCTGTTATTGCTTACATGGGCCACTGAAATAGTTCTCTTAGTCTCATATAATTCATTTGCTACATGGCACAGTGTTATATTAAAATCACAGATGAGATTTTTATCACTAATCCACTTAAAACCCACCTATAGTTTCTTATTGCTCTTATAGTAAAATCCCAAGTTTTTATGGTCTATATGGCTCTACACAATTCCAACTTCATCTTCTAATATCCTCTCTCTTATCTTCTGGCACCTGGGCACACTCAACTATCTTCCGTGCCTTAATCACACTATATTTGGTTAAGGCCTAGAATTACAATTAGCTTATTAAAGGCAAGGGAACAGAAGCCAGAAAGTGTTTGCGTGCTAAGTCACTTTGGTCGTGTCTGACTCTGTGATGCTATGGACTGTAGCCCACCAAGCTCCTCTGTCCATGGGATCCTCCAGGCAAGAATACTGGAGTGGGTTGCTGTTTCCTCCTCCAGGGGATCCTTCCTGAGTCAGGGATCGAACCTGCGTCCTTATGTCTCTTGCATTGGCAGGCAGGCTCTTTACTGCTAGTGCCACCTAGAAGCCAGAATACTTGAGTTCACATCTGAGCTTTACCACCTCTTTCCTGTGTGACCGTGGTCAGAAGTCAGGCAGACTGCTGTATGTGACTGAAAGGCAAATTTAGAAATACGGTCTGTATGCCCCCAAAAGAGAAGGAATACTGATACTGGTAAGAATCTGTTACACTGTTTGTCTCATCTTTTTGCCTGGTCCAGACTTTTCTCACTTATAACATTCTTAAGTGAATTTAAAATTAAGTAGTGTAACCCTCTTAATGTTAATTGTGTTAAGCTTATACGTTATATCAACTAAATTTTCAGTGAACTCTATCCTTCACATTAAGTTGTCCTTGCCTTCCAATTCACAGAAAAATAATTTAACAAACTGGGAGCAAGAGTGGGAAATATGTGGTATTTCAGGTCTGAATGATAATGAGTTCAGGTCTGCCAATTTAAGGGCAGCCAAAAAACAGATCAACTTGAGTAAATGGTTGTAAGCAAAACCAATCATGTTATGCTAACTAGACTTGCCTTGCTTAAGGCAAAAATAAGTTTAGTAGTCAAGAGTTTCCAAGAAATCATTGCTTTTAAACTGTCCCAGGCAGAATTAGTCATGTTTTCTCTTAAGCTTCCATAAAACTTTGACCTCTTTGGACCATTCCCATATTAAATACATAAAATGTCTCCCTAGCCATCTAGGCTTCATGTTTCTCAAGGATAGGAGCCTTCTTTGTATTCTTCAAGCATCTCTTCAACCGTCAGTCACTTTACTTGTGTTAGTAACTCAAGTAGAATGCCTCCTGGCTTCTTTGACCAACTTACTCTTGATCACTATTTAATGATCTTCTAAGAATAGTGCTTGATATATAGCACACACTCAGTATATTTGCTAAATTAATTATATATGCTAAAATATTTGTGGTAAATGCCTACGGTAGTAGAGTCAGGGCTAAAAAGCCCAGAGGGTGGGAAGTTTAGGAAATCATGAAGAACATCTCTGCTAGCTGCAGGTATCTTTGCCAGCAAAGCTCAAAGAGAAGCGTGATTTTCAAGAATGTGCATTTGACAGATAAAAATACTTTTTGGAATGTGTTCTCTTATCATCAGATGAGTTTATTTTATCCTCCAACTCAACTATATTTAATGCTGAGTCACAGGGCTCAGTGTTCCTGGGAAGAAGGAGGGTATGAAATAATAGGGAGGCATCTCTAAATATAAAGAAGCAGAAATCTCATTCATTCTGGTCTGAGGGTATAACGGGAAAGGTGACAGATGTGAGAAAAGCAGGTCAACAGAGTTACTCTTGCTGACTTTGTGGGGCTGAACTTTAATGTCAGTCATTAACAGCATGTGGGAAACTGAGAATCCCAGGGCAAGTGGCATAATTCCCAAGGTGTAACCTATGTGAGGATTTAAAAGTCTGGGGGAAGACCAACACTGAACTTACCCTTAAATGCAATATGAGCACTGGGCTTCCCTGGTGGCTGAGACAGTAAAGCGTCTGCCTGCAATGCGGGAGACCCGGATTCAATCCCTGGGTTGGGAAGATCCCCTGGAGAAGGAAATGGCAACCCACTCCAGTACTCTTGCCTGGAAAATCCCATGGACTGAGGAGCCTGGCAGGCTACAGTCCATGGGGTCACAAAGAGTCGGACATGACTGAGTGACTTCATTTTCACTTTCAATGGCACTAGATGGAGGGAGGTGTGGAGATGAACGAGAATAAGATAAGCCTCATGACTCCCTACAGTCTACATACAGTGCTCAGGACATCCAAGGGTGCACATGCCCCAGTGAATGGACAGAGAAGTGTTGAGAGATTCCAGTGGGTCCCTGAAGTCATAAGATTGAGAGGAAGTATATAATTAGAGATATCTTTATAGCAGGATACCAAGAGTGTGGCTACAGATCTCAGTCACAGAAGCCAGTGAAATGTCAGATAAAAGCAGGATCATCTTGTTGGACAGCAATACAGGGGATAGGCCAGACTAATATGAAACAGGGGACACCGGGAATCAGGAAAATAAAGCCGGGGGTGGGGGGGGGTAGAATCTGTCCTCCAAAAGCCCAGTTCCATCTCCTTGCAGCCAAGTAAGTCTCCTATCAGGAGGAAAAAACAGAAAAGGAAGAGGTGAGAAAGTCTTCAAGACATAGCATTTGACTGCCGAAGGCTGAGACTAACAACAGGTAGTATTAAAAAGGAAATTAAAAAGGTTTGAAGAGCCGTCTCCTTCTTCCCATCTCCCAACTTTCCCAGCAACCTGAGGTACTGAGTGAGTTGTAGGAAATGGAATACATGTAAGAGATTCTCTGGGATTCTTTAAAATCTCACAGTATGTGTTCCCATTTTGGATTAAAGTAAGCAAGCTAAGCATCTTGAGGCCTGAGATGTAAGCCTGTGACATCAAGTGTGTAGAATCAAAGAGAAAATAGGCAATACAGAATAAGAGACAGAAAGAGATAGGGAGGAACATTCGTTGGCAAGCTCCCTTTGGATGGTCTAAATTTGGAAGTCCTGAATGCAATTCCAACTACAAAAACTCCATCCATTAAATAATTGGGTCTCCATCTGTCTGTACTTGTGCTTTATATGACAAAAGAAAGTTCCACAAGCAGATCAGAAAGAGAACCCAAAGCCAAAAATGAAAACATTTAGATAGGTTGGAAAATTCCAGTCAAACCAGAAAATAGATTCTATGACTCCTGCAAAACAAATCCCACTTACAACCAGGTCTCCAGGAGCTAGGATCAGAAACTAGACAATGGCTTCAACAGCTCTTAAGACTCATATACAAAGAACCACTTGGTGAACTTTTTTATAAAACACAGCCCACCTGACATTATGATTCAGGTGGTCTGAATGTGTTCTGTGTTGTGTTTCCTTTTTTGAAAAACTCCCTAGGTGATTCCAACGTGTAGCCAACGTGGACTTCAAGATTAGAGTTAGTACCAGAGTAATGGACTAGAATACTAGTAGTAACTAGAGTATCAGACTCTGTTACTTGTATCTTTAAGCAGTGACAACTCTTCATTATGGCTTACTGCTAGAACCTGAGACTTCTTTTCCTGCAATGAATATTTTACATGCCTCTGTGATGGGGCAAAGTATTTTTTGACCTAGTACTGAGATGTTAGTTTCCCTGGAGGTTGATTAGTGCCCCTACTTCTAAGAGGTGATCATTTTGCTTCGAATCCAGGTTTAACATAGAAACATCTTGAAAACTAGCGATTGGGAACTGAGATAAAGAAATCCACCCATTTCTTCCTTCTCAGAAGTAGGGGCATATCTGGATGACAATAAATGTTCTCCAGCAACAGGGGATTTCCCTAGACAAGCAAGAACATCATGTAAAAACTATTTTAAAACTACTTCCTTCTCTAAGATGCCCCCTTATTAGTATACCAATATTTATTTCTGTCCTATAATGCATTACAGAAAATTTAAGAAACTTTGTGTCAGTGGAAAGAAAGAAGATATAGAAGTTCCTGCAAAGAGTAAGAGGCCTACATCATAACCTTAAGGAGTTTGGGAAAATGAGATATAAAAGACAACTGAAGATTTTACTTGCCACAGTGCTTTCTAGGCTTCTGTGCCATCTATCTGCCTTAAGGTTAAACCCTGAGGTGTGGATTATGAAAGTAAAAGTCACTTAGTCATGTCCAACTCTTTGCTGCCCAATGGACCATAGCCCGCCAGGCTCCTCTGTCCATGGAATTCTCCAGGCAAGAACCCAGGTCTCCTGCATTGCAGTCAGATTCTTTACCATCTGAGCCACCAAGGAACCCCAAGGTGTGGATTATAGAAATGAGCAGATAAGAAGATACTTTGGGCTATAGCCTATTTCAAAGGTACGGAAATAGGCTATAGCCTATTTCAAGGATAACAAGGGTAAGGATTAGGATTCCAAAGGTAGCTCAGCATTTATTTTGAAATTACTTCCCAAGATGCACAAGATATATGCCTCAGCCCAGGTAGTGCTAATGGTTAAGAACCCACCTGCCAATGCAGGAGACATGAGAGATGCAGGTGTGATCCTTGGGTTGGGAAAAACCCCTGGAGAAGGGAGTGGCAACCCACTCCAGTATCCTTGCCTGGATAATTCCATGGATAGAGGAGCCTGGCGGGCTATGTTCCATAGGGTTACAAAGAGCTGGATATGACTGAAGAGACTTAGTATCTACACATGCATTGTCAGAGGGAGGTGAACAGTTTTTTCCCTACATCCTGGATACAGTGTGGAGATTATCTAAATTTTCTCCCTTTATTTGCTTAGGGAGAACATGCGAAATTATTGAATGAATGGGCAAGCCATTACCCAGTGTGCAGTGTGCAAGGACTTCCTGACTGGAAGTACATTGGTGGCCATGAACTTCAACAATGAGTCCTGATAAAAGGTTCCCAAGAGCTAGATGAGACTAGCCACCACTTAATGGAAACCAGTTAACATTGGCCACTCAACTCAGAGTCAGCAAGGACAAAATGTCACAGCAGATGTCCTTTAAGTGAGGAAAAGACAGAGGAGGATAATGAGAGAGCATCTGGAAGCAAGCTTTCTCCTCAAAGGAAATGAGTCATGTAAAGATGATCATATGGAGAGAAACACTGAGGTACCATTAATTGGTCAATGCAAAGCCATTTCTGTTATTGTTTGTTCAAATCTCCCAGACATTGACAACTTAGAAGAAAGAATACAACAGTAAAAATTAATAGCTAGCATGTCTTCATTCATTTCAGACATCACTTTAGTAAGTGTATAACTTATTACCTAATTAAAGGGCTAATCTCAAGTAATAATCACAACCTGAAGGGAGCACTGATGGGTGACAGGTTTCTCTCTGCTTTTAAACGCAGTTGCTGCCCGCTCAGATACTGCAGGGCTGGGGCAATGCCACATCTTTTTCATCATAAAAGTTCCATTACAGAAGCAGGTAGAGGGTAGAATAGCTTAATGATCAATTAAGACAGTTTGATACCATTAAGGAAAGTTTCACAATCTCATCTACACAGATATTTAATTCTCAAATTTGGTCCAGTATTTATTTTATCTCTGAACTAAATTATTCATTCATTCAATAAATCATGTTAAACCTCTGGAATGTGCATGATTTTATTGGAAAAGAAAATCCTTTCATTTCCTTCAATTAAAAAGTGGCTGGATCCTCCAGGGAGTTACAAAAATTCTACAGGGCAGAAAACTTTCAACGCAAGAGAGCAGGAAGCCAGGAAAAAATTTAATTGATCTCCTCACTTCAGGAATGAGTAACTTGACATGTTATTACTTCAATACTCCAAGAAATATACAGTTGTCAGCTGTCACATCTGTTAATTCAAATTCCCAACATCTTGAGAGCAACACTGACTATATTAAGAAAATGTTACCATTTTTTCCAATATTCTGTATTTCCCATTATAGCAACTCTAAAAAAAGGTTTTTTATTTAAGACCTGAGAACTCCTTTAAAAACATAGAATTGTATTTCCTTTATACCTTTACAACAAAAGCAAATAGTTTTAGTAGTTATGCACAACCCTTCCAAGAAATAATAAAAAAAATAATAAACAAAAAAATCCTCTCTAAAGAATCTTATCTCTGGAAAACAGCAAAAACTAGTTGGAAAAACTGTAGAGGAAAAAACAGTTGGAAAACTGTAGAGGTAATAAAGGTAGAGTAAATCTAGTTATTGACTCTTTGCATATTGAGGTTTTCTTTTGTTTACAATCACAAACTCAAAAACTATCTATCCTACAAAGAAGATGCATCCTTTTAAAAGACATTTTGTTTAAGTTTCAAAATTACCTATCAAAGATAGATTAAGCATCCCTAAATTTGAGACTCTATAGAGGCCAAAACACTGTATTTATATTAGTCGCATATATACAGAGTATTTATATTAGTCAGTATTCTCCAAAGAAATAAAACCAATTGTGTGTGTATGTGTGTGTATATGAACTCCAAAATTTGTAACCAGCTGGTGAGAAATAAAGGTGACCCAAGAACCCCTGAACCTGTGTGTGAACTGAGGCCAATCTAGTGGGAAAATATGCCCTTAACATTGGCTTTGGCAACTCACTGTAGGATTCAGATCTCAGTGCTCTATTTTGAGGATGCCCCTCTGGTTTTGAACACAAAACTAACTTCTGATTAATACCTTTCCTAGACATTCAGTAGTAAATATTTCAATTATGGGTTAAAACCCCAAATTTATGTCTCAAACACTATTTAAAGTTACATAATCAGCTGTGTATCTGGCTGGACATTTATTCCACACATGCTAAGTTCCTTCAGTCATGTACAACTCTGTGCAACTCTATGGACAGAAGCCCACCAGGCTCCTCTGTCCACTGGATTCTCTAGGCAAGAATACTGGAGTGGGTTGCCATTTCCTTCTCCACATTTATTCCATAATGTATACTTAATGTACATTTTGTCACTGATGATGGATACTTGACAATGATTGCTCTTCCAATACGATAAGTGAAATACACATTAGCTGTCAAAAAGAAACAGTCTTTATACTACTGATACAAAAAAAAAAAAAAAAAAATCAAAGGAGCCATAAAAGAAAATTCAGAGGACTCACTGAGAGTCATAGACCACATATTTGGCATAGACACTGATAAGAAAATAAAAAGTAAATAACTCACTTCAACAAGTTAAACACAACTACATGTGAAAATCCATAAACCAGTATTTTCATTCCTCCTATTGCAAGATTATAAATTTTGTCCAAAGCTGAAGATTAGTGTAATGTGTCACATTTTGAGATCAAGATACTAGTTGTTTATACTGTGCAGAACTATATTCTTTCCATCATCAAAACTATATAAAAAGATTTTTTGGTGCTTACTCATGCAGCTTTCACAGTTTAACCCATAATCACGTGTTTCAACTGGCGAAGTTTGCAACTTAGTTTTCAGCAACTACCAGATGATATACAATTGCCTTCTTGGCAAGACTGGCTCAAAATTCTGAATGTTTTGAATAATACTTAATAGTGTCTATTCATAGCATTGAGAAATTAATGGTGACATGTTAATACTCATATTAATTCATGCTATTTTTAAAAAATAACAAACCAAGAAATATTTAGGAAAACTAAGAAGCATTTTTGTACTTCCAAATGATAAACCAACATTTTTTAAAATCCTATATTTTAAATTTTAATTCCAAGAGGAAAAATTTTAATCATATTCTCTTCAAAATGTCTCATCTTTTCTTCTCTGCAGTATTCTTAAATACACTTTTTTTTTTTTACATATTAATGCATTAAAGTTAGTGTTAGTATGTGCTTAGTTGTGTCCAACTCTGTGACTCCATGGAGTGTAGCCCACCAGGCTCCTGTGTCCATGGGATTTCCCAGGCAAGTATACTGGAGTGGGTTGTCATTTCCTTCTGGGGGATCTTCCTGACCCAGGGATCGAACCCATGTCTGTTGCTCTGCAGGCGGTCCCCTCTGTTGCAGGCAGATTCTTCACTGCTGAGCCACCAGGGAAGCCATATTAATGCATAATTCTCTTACATTATAAACATTTTCCCAAATCCAATTTCATTTTTCTTTTGTCTTTAAAAAGTTGTTTTGAAATTGAAGGGCCAGAGTCTGGAATGGTAGAGTAAGAAAACTAGTGGACACCTCTCTAACAAAAATTAAAAGGTCAAAAGGTGAGACATGATTTAAGGTGTAGGAAAGAGACTCAACACTTGATGGGAAGAATTGCAAAGTAGTTACATTACAAAGAAATATTTTTTCAACAAACAATGCTGGGAAACTAGATGTCTACATGCAAAATAATGAATTTGGACTCACATATCAAAAACACTGGATCATAGTCTTAAATAAAGAACAAAAGAATAAAACTTCTAGGAGAAAGGAGGAAAATCTTCACAACATTGGATTAAGCATATTTTCTTGGATACCACACTGAAAGAATAGCATCAGAAGAAAAAATGCATAAATAGGACTTCATCAAAATTAAGATCATTTCTGCTTCAAAGAACATCAACAAGAAAGCAAAATGACAACCCACAGAAAATTCATGAAAATTAAAACTTGATAAATGATTTTAATAGAAAACTTCCCAAGGAAGATGTACAAATGGCCAATAAGAACAAGAAGATACTCAACATCATTAGTAATGATGTAATATCATTTAACATTCACTGGGATCTCTAAAATTGAAATGAAAATAGCAAGTGTTGGTGAGGAAATGGAATATTGAAACTCTTACACTTTGCTGGTACAGATGCAAAATGGTACAGCCACTTTTAAAATAATGTATTTAGTTCCTCACATTTGAAGCATAGAGTTACCAGTGAAAGTCACTCAGTGATGTCCAACTCTTGCAACTGCATGGGCTATATAGTCCATGAAATTCTCCAGGCCAGAATACTGGAGTGGGTAGCCTTTCCCTTCTCTAGGGGATCTTCCCAACCCAGGTATCGAACCCAGATCTCCTGCATTGCAGGCAGATTCTTTACCAGCTGAGCCACAAGGGTAGCTATAGCCTATCCCTTCTCTAACAGATCTTCCCGACCCAGGAATCAAACCAGGGTCTCCTGCATTGCAGGCACATTCTTTACCATGATGACCCAACAATTTCATTCCTAGGCAGATAGTCCACACAAACTTGCGCATGACTATAGATAGAAAAATTATTCATAAAAAACAAAAAGAGGAAACAGGCAAAATGTCCATCAACTAATGAATTGTCCATCAACAACAGAGGAATTAAGTTACATGAGTGAACTTTGAGAACACTTATGCTAAGTGAAAGAAATCAGTCACAGAAGACCGTGTATTATGTGATTACCTTTATGTGAAAGTGTAGAATGGGCAAATCTTTAAAGGCAGTGGCAAAGAATGTTTAAACTACTGCACAACTGCACTCATCTCACATGCTAGCAAAGTAATTCTCAAAATTCTCCAAGCTAGGTTTCAATAGTATGTGAATTGAGAACTTCCAATGTTCAAGCTGGATTTAGAAAAGGCAGAGGAACCAGAGATCAAATTGCCAACAACTGTTGGATCATAGAAAAAGCAAGAGAATTCCAGAAAAACATCTACTTCTGCTTCATTGTCTATGTTAAAATCTTTGACTGTGTGGATGACAACAAACTGTGGGAAATTCTTAAGAGAGATGGGAGTACCAGACCACCTTATCTGCCTCCTGAGAAATCTGTATGCAGGTCAAGAAACAATAGTTAGAACCAGACATGGAACAAGGGACTGATTCCAAATAGGAAAAGGCGTACATCAAGGCTGTGTATTGTCACCCTGCTTATTTAAATTATAGTCAGAGTACATCATGCAAAATAACAAGCTGGATGAAGTACAAGCTGGAATCAAGATTGCCAAGAGAAATATCAATAACCTTAGATACACAGATGACACCACCCTTATGGCAGAAAGCAAAGAGGAACTAAAGAGCCTCTTGATAAAAGTGAAAGAGGAGAGTGAAAAAGTTGGCTTAAAACTCAACATTCAAAAAACTAAAATCATGGCATCAGGTCCCATCGCCTCATAGCAAATAGATGGGGAAACAATGGAAATAGTGACAGACTTTATTTTCTGTACTTCAAAACCACTGCAGATGGTTACTGCAACCATGAAATTAAAAGATGCTTTCTCCTTGGAAGAAAAACTATGGCCAACCTGGACAGCTTATTAAAAAGCAGAGACAATACTTTGCCCATGAAGGTCCACCTGGTCAAAGCTATGGTTTTTCCAGTAGCCATGTATGGATATGAGAGTTGGACCATGAAGAAAGATGAGAGTCAAAGAACTTTTGAATTTCTTTTGAACTGCGGTGTTGGAGAAGACTCTTGCAAGTCCCTTGGACTGCAAGGAGATCAAACTAGTCAATCCTAAATGAAATCAGTTCTGAATATTCACTGGAAGGACTCATACTGAAGTTCCAGTACTTTGGCCACCTGATGGGAAGAACTGACTCATTGGAAAAGAACCTGATGCTGGGAAGGACTGAAGGTAGGGGGAGAAGGGGACGACAGAGAATGAGATGGTTGGATGGCATCACCAACTCAATGGACTTGAGTTTGAGCAAGCTCTGGGAGTTGGTCACGGACAGGAAATCCTGGCATGCTGCAGTCCATGGGGTCACAGAATCGGACATGACTGACTGAACTGAACTGAGAGAGTAGTATTTTTCTGTGGCTAAGGTAGGAAGGGCAGTGACAGCACAGAAGGATTTGGGAATAACTGGTAACAGGAATGGGATTTTCATGAGGCAGGGTGATGAAAATGCTCTAAAATTAGGTTTTGATGATGGTGGTTCATCCTGTGAATATATTAAACCAAACTGAACTGTATACTGTACATTGGGGAATTACATAGTATGTGAAGCATATCTGAACTTTTAAAAAATGAATGGCCATAAAGGTAGTAACTATTTTAGCCTATATTCCCCTGCATCAAATTTTACCTAAGCCATATCAAAAACAGAATTTCGGCTTTAAAACAAACAAACAACAATAGCAGCAACAACAACAACAAAAAAAAACCTCTCATATCTTAGAAATTGTTTTGGCTACATGTCACAGATACCCAAAGTATGTATAATCACATCTTCCTAAATATCTAGATCCTTATATTCCAATCTATTTTACAAGTAACTGGTACAATAATCATTCTAAAACTTTTTTCATCAGGCTTTTCTTCACTATTTAGGACATCACTATTTGGCTTCCCTGGTGGCTCAGATGGTAAAGAACCTGCCTGCAATTCAGGAGACCTGGATTTGATCTCTTGGATGGGAAGATCACCTGGAGGAAGGCATGGCAACTCACTCCAGTATTCTTGCCTGGAAAATTCCCATGGACAGAGGAGCCTGGCAGGCTATGGTCCATGGGGTCTTTAAGAGTCGGACATGACGGAGTAACTAAGCACAGCCCAGGACATCACTATCAGTCTGTACTGCCAGGGCAATAATTAATAAAAATTTATTAATACAGTGACTTAATACTTTCTTTAAAGACCCAAGTACCTGCAATTTTTCCAGTCTGTACCCCTCAGCATGTTCTTCTCAGCTTAGCCTCCCTCACTGCCGTAGGGAGGTGATAAAATTTTATATGCCACACACTGACATGTCACTGATAAGTTGCAAAAGAGGAACTATTTAAAAGTTTCTTTGGAAAATGTTATAAAACTCAAGAAAACCTTTCCTAGAGCCTTCTGGTATGACCCTACCCTCACTAATTATATGAAACTGCATCATATACCCGCTCCTTCCAACTACAATTCACTTCCTAGGGCCACAGAGGGGCTGGCCCCTCTGTAGAACATGGAGTTAGCACTAGGAATGTACAGAATTCAGTTAGTTCAAGGAAGGGATAGAATGGCTGCTGATTATAATGGGGAAGAATTATTATCTGCTGTATGCAAACAATCCATTTTTATTTGCACTCCACCCATAAATTAAAATGTGCCATGTCATAATTTCTTCTAATCTTACATCCATTAATTTCTTCAAGTCCTGTATATTTATCTCATGTAAAAAAAACTTGATTAAAACTACCTATAGCTACCCACTCCCATGTAGTATTTATTTAACCCTCCATGAGACAAATAGATTCTATGGTAGTTTTAAATCTTAAAATAAAAAGCCTGTTTTGGGAATTATGGTAGTAGGTAATTTATCTAGTTCAAATATTTTGCAGGTAAGATACCAAAGTCAAGAAAAGGAAAAACTCAGTGAAATAAGAAAAGAGAAGAATTTTTAAAAAAAAAAAAAAGAAAGGAAGGAAGGAAATAGAAAAAAAGAAGGGGATAAAATAAGAGAAATAGCAGGTGAAGGAAATGAACAAACCAGAAGAAAAGAAAGGTTGAGGGAGGGAGGGAGGGAGAGGAAACATACAAAGAAGGAAATAAGGAAAAAATAATGAGAAAAAGAGGAGAATATAAAGGGGACTGAAAAGGTAAAGGCAGACACATAAGACTGTCAGATGAAATGTGGCATTTATTCACAGTTTGCCTAGAGAACCCATGGATCATAACAACATGATAACCAATGCAGGCAGTAAAACCACACCAACCTTAACAGACACCTGCTTGGTAGCAATGGCACTGTTGCTTATGATTCTGACTTCTGGGATCATCCGAGAAGAAAAGAACTATAAATGATGACAGCGATTTTTTGAAATATTCTCAGCCACCATGAAAACTAGAGTCAAAAACTGAGTGCCAAGAAGGGTTCTGCTGTGATCTGAATATGTGTGTGTGCTAAGGTGGCTTCAGTTGTGTCTGTCTCTTTGTGAACCTGTGGCCCATAGCCCACCAGATTCTTCTGTCCATGGGATTTCCCAGGCATTGCCAGGATTGCCATGGGATTTCCCAGGCAGTCCAGGGATTGCCTTGCCCTCCTCCAGGTGATCTTTCTGACTCAGGGATCGAACCCTGTCTTCAACATGTCCTGCACTGGCAGGCAGGCTCTCTACCACTAGTGCTGCCTGGGAAGACTGATCTAAATATACGTACAGTATATTTATTGTGTGCACTTCCCAACACAGGAAACTCTCTATGATCCAAATTGGAGCACATATTTTCAGAATTTTGAAAGGATCAATATCTTAACTGTCATTAACCAGGTAGTTTTTAAATTATTACTTATTGGAACTTTATCAAAGTTATTTTCATGGCTTTTTAATTCTACCAATTGCAGAAAAGGTAATACTAAAATAATTAATACATATTTAGTGAGTAAACAAAATATCAAAAGTTTTGGCATTAAACTATTCAGACTTGATTTTTGTTCCTAATTTTATAGTGCACACAGAGCTATAAGATTGTGAGAACAAATTACAAGACATGTAAAGGTAGTAAATATGGCCCTAAAGTTATAAAAACTTCAGCACAGCTGTATCTCATCATTGCTGACACAGGGAAAAAAATAAGAATCACAAAAGGAAGCTTCTGCTCTTTAAATTCCTACATGAAAATTACCATACCCAATAAGTATATGTGTGGGCATTTGTCTTTTCAACTATAAAATTAAGACATATTTCTTGCAACAATAATCATAACTATAAATTTAAACTACAGTCAGAATCTTTCCAGTCCAATTACATATACCAAATATTTTTCCTTTGTGTGTACAAATATATGTACTCATATACAAAGTTATTTATTATAAAAATGTGTACATATTTTTAATCTTACTGATATACTATGGAAACCCATTTATACCTATATGTATGTCGGGGCTTCCCAGGTGACTCAGTGGTAAAGAATCCACCAGCCAGTACAGGAGATGTGGTTTCACTCGCTGGGTTGGGAAGATCCCCTGGAGAAGGAAATGGCAACTCACTCCAGTATTCTTGCCTGGGAAATTCCATGGACAGAGGAGGCTGGTGGGCTATAGTCCATGGGGTCACAAAAGAACTGGACACAACTTAGTCACTAAATAACAATACGAAACAACCCAAAGAGTTCTGCTTCCTTGTAGGATTCATAAAAGAATGTTGCTCTACACTAATATCAAAGAAAATTCAAATAATCTAAAAAAATCATA
The DNA here is from genome assembly GCF_023091745.1 of Budorcas taxicolor. NCBI lineage: Eukaryota > Metazoa > Chordata > Mammalia > Artiodactyla > Bovidae > Budorcas > Budorcas taxicolor. The sequence continues at coordinate 32,219,191 of NC_068916.1, read as the reverse complement.
ACTATTTTTGCTTTGCATAAGAAAGCTGAGGTCATCAGATAATTAGGTATTTTGAATTTTAAATGGTAACAATCTCCTCTAAGGAAAGACAAAATACATGAACTCTTTTGCCCACAGACAAGTTCTGAAAGAGGTGCAATCCATAAAGACATGTTAATTACAAATGAGATTTGAATGCATTTTTAGGGGCCATGTGTAGCTCACTATGAAGCAGTTCAAATTCTCGGAGATCCCCAATAAAAAGCATGATTTTGCTTTTCTCTACTCTCCAGCCAGTTTGCAAGGATCTCAAGTGGTTACAACAAAAAAAGGTTATGGCTACAGCAGGAAAACTGAAGGGGCCACATATGTGCAGGACTTGAGGGGATGCTGCTCACTGACAGGAATGAAGGGGTCTACCATTGAAGAAACGGCAAACAATCCTCAACCAGCCTGATCCCAGGCAAAACTGGGATCCCAGCCCCTGTCGCTGGGTGGAGCTAAAAGAAATTTCACACAGAGGGAGTGACAGAAAATCCACTTGTTCTCATGATCCTAAACTGATCCAAAGCAAAAGACTGACTGCTGTCATTTGATGGTAGAGGGAAGGCATCATGCTCTATCTAAGACCTTCAACTGTTACAAAGATATGACAAACAGGGGAGGGGCAGAAATGCTGAAAAATATAACCGTTAAGATTCTAGAGCACAGGTCAGGACAGAGGCTGAAATTTAGAGAAAACCTGACCCCACCATAAGCCTTGAAAGGAATACCAATCAAGAGTAGACTGCAACTACAGTAAGGGTAAAGGTACAGAAAGGAAGTGGTGCTATAAAACAGTCATACTGGTTTTTCAGAAATCTAAAGGCAAATAAAAAGCATCAAGAAAAGACAAGCCACAAAATGAGACAAAATACTTGCTAAGCACGTATTGGATAAAAGGATTGAGTCCAAAGTATACTATGAAATCTTAAAACGCCATAAGAAAAAAAAAAGACATAACTTAAAAATGGGCAAAACATCTGAATATATACCTCACCAAAGAAGATACACAGATGGCAAATAAGCATATGAAGAGATGCTCAACACCATGTGGCATGTGGGAATTGCAAATGAAAACAATGAGATTTCACACTTATTAGAATGGCTCAAATCCAAAAAATGATCAACACTGAATGCTGGTGAGTACTCAGAGCAAGAGGAATTCTCATTGATTATTTGTGGAGATGCAAAACAGTACAACAATTTTGGAAGAGTTTGTTAGCCTCGTACAAGGTTAAATATAGTTTTATCATATAATCCAACAACAGTACTCTCTTTTTGCAGCTGATTTGACAAGTTATATCCATACTAAAACCTGAGTGCCAATATTTAGAGCATCTTTGTTCACAGCTGCCAAAATTGAAAACAGGTGAGTTGTCCTTCAATAAGTGAATAGATGAGCAAACTGTGGTGCATCCACACAATGGGATATTATTCAGTAGTAAAAATAAATGAGCTGTCAACCATCAAAGACATGGCTTAAATTTAAATGCATACTGCTGAATGAAAGAAGCCATTTTGAAAAGGCTACACAGTATAGGGCTCAAATTGTATTGCATTCTGGAAAAGGCAAAACAGGAAATTTTCAAAACTCTGTGGTTGCTGGGGTTTGAAAGAACTGAAAAGTGCTGAATGCATGAAGCATGAAGGAACTTTCAGGTAGGAGAAACTACTCTGACACTCTAAAAGTGGATATATGACATAAATTTATCAAGACCCACCAAACTTCAAAGCACTCTTACTTTAAACAAAGTAAAAAATAACAATAATAATTTACAATTCATTAAATTATTGTAATTTAATGCTGAGACACTGAGAAAGAATGTAGACTGTGGGAAAGTTTAAGGCAAATTCACTGAAGGAGATAAGAGGAGATATAATGGTAAGTAACTTTGGAAATGAGTAGAGTCTATAAATTTCACCATAGTACACTTCACATAAGCAATATATTTTGACTGATAATGTTCTCTCACAGGGGAGTAGAGATTAACAATTCAAAAACTATTATGTATGGATATTAGAAATGAACAATTAAGTAAATGAATGGCAGATGGTAGAAGCCAGATTTCTCATTGCTGTCATGTTAATTTACAAATAAAGCAAAGTAAGAGAATAGTGATCTCTGTGGTGATGAATTAAAGTGGGAGACATCAATATGAGCTCATGTTTAACATAGATACAGATAACTTTTCCCTTATTGAATAACTTTTGTCTTTTGTTCTCTATCCAGGATAAGAAGGACCAATAATCTGATTTGTCAGCATGGTCAAACACAATAAATGGTAATAAAGTATCAAACATTATAAATACACAGCTGGGTTCACATACAAATATAAATGTATTTATAAACATGCAAACATGGACTGTATTTTCCTGAAATATTAACAGCTATAGTTTTTACTTTGTGTTACGAACATAGGCACTTGTCCCTTCTTCAATCAGATAAGGCTAATGAAATATGTGTAGACATGTATTTATAGTAGGTGAGTAAACACACGCATTCCTTTGTTCTGTTGGATAAGAGACCTTCAAAACAATGACCCCCAGGAGTAATAAGTTCATCCAGTACTGTGTTCTAACTCTATTCCCCAATAAAAAGAACAAAGATTCTTAGGGAAGATATCTAATTTTAGGACTTAGCAGGCAATATAACATGAGGTGGGGACATTTTACAGTAACAGAAATTAAGAAAGTATTTAAAACACATGTACACACACACACACATAAACCACTGTGAATACATCAAAGCGGCACAGGAGTTAAATGAAAGAGCTTTCAATAACCTAAGCCAAACATCTGAAGAAAAAAAGAAGATCAGTATTGGCTTATAACACAAACTATAAAATAAATACAAACGAGTCTATACTGATACAAACAAAATCCCATACGCTTTTAACTGTGGATTGTATATATTACTTCCTTAAAAATAATACAGAATGGAAAAGGAAATATAGCAGAAGAACCTTGGCAAAGACTGAATCAGTCCAGTGCTTAAGATCAATATCAACATCCATATATCATGTTAAGGCATGCTACAGTCCATGCAGTCACTTGGAGTCTGACATGACTTAGCAAATGAACAACAACAGAAGATGTGATAAAAGTGGCATTTTATGTCTATGATCTCTGCCCCAAAATATATATCACAAGTCTAATCATGAGAAAAACAGACAATTATGACAAAACGACATCTACAAAATAGTACTTCCTAAAACTGTCAAGAACATGAAAAATAAAAGGAGTCTGAGAACTCTTATAGCCAAAAAGAGTCTATAGAGACATGATAATTAAAGGTAAATTGGCCATGGGTGGAAACATAAAACAGAAAAAGACATAAGATAAAAATTATAAAAGAGGAAAAAATAAAGTGTGGATGAGAAATAACAGAAAATAAAAAGCAAGATCATAAGTTTATGCCCAACAATATAAAAATGACATTTAAAAATATTTGAGAAAAATGCATATATATGGAATTTAGAAAGATGGTAACAATAAACCTGTATGCAAGACAGCAAAAGAGACACAGATGTATATAACAGTCTTTTGGACTCTGTGGGAGAGGAAGTTGGGATGATTTGGGAGAATGGCATTGAAACATGTATAAAATCATATATGAAATGAATCGCCAGTCCAGGTTTGATGCAGGATACAGGATGCTTGGGGCTGGTGCACTGGAATGACCCAGAGGGATGGTACGGGGAGGGAGGTGGGAAGGGGGTTCAGGATGGGGAACACGTGTACACCCGTGATGGATTCATATTGATGTATGGCAAAACCAATACAATATTGTAAAGTAATTAGCCTAAAATTAAATAAATTTATATTAAAAATAAGTTATTCAAATAAAAAACTTCTACTACAAAAAATATATATATGTAATAAGTATGTTAATAAGATTTGTCCCCCTAAAAATAATATAGTTTTAAAATAAAGGGTTCTAAAAAGACACATCATACAAAATATGTTTCCACAAATAACTGAGCTTCATAAGGCCAGAACATAAAAAAGTAAAAGAAGTAACAAGTCCACTGTTATCCTTAGACTCTTCAATACAGACAACTGAGCAAGTTGACTTAAAAGTAAGGATATATAAGAATCAAAGAACACTATCAAACAAGTCAATTTAGCTGACATTTAATGAACATTGCACCCAATGAAAGCAGAATATACTTTCTTTCACATTCACAAGAAATATTTATAAAAATAGACCATATTTGGGGCCATGAAAATACTCTTCATAAATGTATGCCAACATCAATAAAAAATACATCAATAGCAGAATGATATCTGAAAAATTCTAAAATACTTAGAAAACTAAACAACACACTGATTAACTCATGGGTCAAAGAAAGGTTCCCAAAAGATGTTAGAAAATGTTTTGAAGAGAATAAAGTGAAAATATAACAATCAAAAGAACTTCCCTGGTGGCTCAGATGGTAAAGCGTCTGCCTACAATGCAGGAGACCCGGGTTCGATTCCTGGGTGGGGAAGATCCCCTGGAGAAGGAAATGGCAACCCACTCCAGTACTCTTGCCTGGAAAATCCCATGGACCGAGGAGCCTGGTAGGCTATAGTCCACGGGGTTGCAAAGAGTCAGACACGACTGAGCAACTTCACTTTCACTTTCCTATAACAATCAAAATTAATAAGATTCAGCTAAAGCAGTGCTTAGAGGAATATTTATAGCATTAAACATATATGTGAAAAAAAATAAAGGTCTCAAGTTAATGGCCCTAACTTCTACCAGAAGAAGCAGAATATGGAAGTAAAAGAAATAAATCCCAAATAAGCAGAAAGAATAATAAGAGCAGATTTAGTGAAATTTAAAACAGAAATAATAGGAAATAAAAACCACTGAAACCAAAAGCTAGTTCTTTAAAAATATGAGAAATACCATTAACCCTTAGCCGATCAAGAAATAAAAGACACAAAGTGCTAATATAAAGAATGAAAAAGGGAGTGACATTAGCATTATAGCATCCAATTGTAAATTAAAAAGAGATAGGACCTTGGTCAGGCTGCAGAGCCAAGAGAGTTGGTGAGCCTGCCAAACTTCCAACTCTCCATGATCTGGAAAGAGGGTCCTGGGGCATGGTGGATAGAGAATTTGTGGCGGTCCAGCCTGCCTGACAGAGGAATCTGCCACACCATCTAAGTGGAACAGAGATGAGTTTTGAGTAGAGGAGATGGAGAAATTTTCTAAGTTGGCCTCCCTGCCAGGGCAACACTGCAAGGCACTGGGCTTTAGGCAACATCAAAGGTTACCTCTTCAGCAAAGCTTGTGGAAAGCAAAAGTGGCAAGTGACCATCCATCTGCCTTAGTGCAGGCTGCAGCTAGAGTTACACATTTTTCTCAAGTAACACCCAGATTTCTGAGAAGGCATCTCGGTGACTGGGGGGAGAAAGAAGAAAAGGACGGAGGGAGACAAAAGTATTAAAGGGCACTGAAGGAATGCATTCCTGTTGTGTGCTTTGGGATTTCAGTATTCAATCCACCTACAGACTCCTTAGAATGCCCCCTACTACAGGATCTCCCTACTAGGCTGTGGTCAACCTCCAAAGTTGCAGGTGCTGAGACAACATCTCCTGCCACTCTACTGCTAGTTCCCACAATATCAGAGTGAATCCAGGAGATCCAGCTCCAGGAGGAGAAACCACAAACGAGATATAGTGCCACCTTCTAAAATGTAAAAGTAAGGTTACTAATCATCAGCTTGCTGAATTGTAAGAAACAAAGAAAACATAAATTCATAGCTAAAGAAAGTGTCTTCTATTCAAATGTAAAAGCACATGTGTATATCAGACACTATGAAAAGATAAATCAGGTATCACAAAAAGAAAATGGTATTTCTCTAGCAACCAAACTCAAACACATAGAAAATTGTGTTCTAATTGGTAAAGAATTCAAATAGTTGTTAAGAAGAAATTTAATAAGCTACAAGAAAATTCAGAAGGTAATTCAATAAACTCAGGAATAAAATTAATAAACAGAAGGAATTTCTTACCAAAGAGATTGAAATTTAAAAAGAACCAAATTCTGGAGCTGAAGAATTCAATGAATGAGATGAAGAAAGCAATAGAGAACATAGGTAACAGCTCAGACTAGATGAAAGAAAGATTAAATGACTTGGGAAAGAGGCCTATAGAAATAATTTCAGTTAAAAGAAGAGAAGTTAGATAGAAACCCTATAAGAGTTATCAGATTCAATCAGAAAGGCAAATATTGAAAAACAACAACAACAAAAAAATCCTCTAACAGAAGGAGAGGAGAGAGAAAAAGGAACAAAGAGTTTATTTAGAGAAATAATAGCTGAGAATTTCCCAAATTTATAGAGGAAATTAAATATACAAGACACAAAGCTAATAGAAGACTCTATTATCACAATGAAAAAAGATCTTATCCAAAATATATAATAACAATGCTGTCAAAAAACAATGATTAAAAATGAATCAGTCATATGGAAAAAATAAAGAACATAGCCTAGAAATCTTAGCAAATTTAAGAAGACTGAAATCATACCAACTAATTTTTCTGACCACAATGGTATGAAAATAGATATCAACAAACAAAAGAATGATAAAAAAATCTATAAATGTGTAGAAACTAAACACCACTGTGATTCTGAAAGACCAATGAGTCAAAGGAGAAATAAAAGGGAAACCAAAAATATCTTGAAACAAACAAACAAAAAATATAAACATACCAAAACTTATGAGAAGCAGCAAAAGCAGTTCTGAGAACAAAGTAATATATTAAGAAATTAGAAAGATCTCAGTTCAGTTCAGTTCAGTCACTCAGTCATGTCTGACTTTTTGCACCTCCATGGACTGCAACATGACAGGCTTCCCTGTCTGTCACCAACTCCCGGAGCTTACTCAAAGTCGTCCATCAAGTCGGTGATGCCATCCAACCATCTCATCCTCTGTCATCCCCTTCTCCTCCTTTCTTCAATCTTTTCCAGCAACATGGTCTTTTCCAATGAGTCAGTTCATCACAACACGTAGCCAACATACTGGAGCTTCAGCTTCAGCATCAGTCTTTCCAATAAATATTCAGCACTGATTTCCTTTAGGATGGACTGGTTGGATCTCCTTGCAGTCCAAGGAACTCACAAGAGTCTTCTCCAACACCACAGTTCAAAAGCATCAATTCTTCGGTGCTCAGCTTTCTTTATAGTCCAAATCCCACATCCGTACATGACTATTGGAAAAACCATATCTTGAACTAGGTGGACCTTTACTGGCAAAGTAATATCTCTGCTTTTTAATAAGCTGTCTAGGTTGGTCATAGCTTTTCTTCCAAGGAGCAAGCATCTTTTAATTTCATGGCTGCAGTCACCATCTGCAGTGATTTTGAAGCCCCCAAAAATAAAGTCTGTCACTGTTTCCATTATTTCCCCATCTATTTGCCATGAAGTGATGAGACTGGATGTCATGATCTTAGTTTTCTAAATGTTGAGATTTAAGCCAAATTTTTCACTCTTCTCTTTCACTTTCATCAAGAGGCTCTCTAGTTTTTCTTCACTTTCTGCCATAAGGGTGGTGTCATCTGCATATCTGAGGTTACTGATATTCCTCCTGGCAATCTTGACTCCAACTTGTGCTTTATGCACCCCAGCATTTCACATGATATGCTCTGCATATAACTTAAAGCCTTGATGTACTCCTTTCCTGATGTGGAACCAGTCTGTTGTTCCATGTCCAGTTATAACTGTTGCTTCTTAATCTGCATACAGATTTCTCAGGAGGCAGATAAAGTGGTCTGGTATTTCCATCTCTTTAAGAATTTTCCACAGTTTGTTGTGATCTAGACAGTCAAAGGCTTTGGAATAGTCACTAAAGCAGAAATAGACATTTTTCTGGAACTCTCTTGCTTTTTCAATGATCCAGTGGATGAACAATTAAATAATTAAGTAGACAATTTAATTGTTTGAACATGAACAATTAATTTGCAGCAAATTAGATAAATCTGGAAGGAATAACCTTCTATGACAGAATCAGGAAGAAATGAAAAATTTGAACAGACCAATAATGAGTAAAGACATAATCAAAAAACTCCCAATACAGAATACTCTAGGATTACAGAGTTTACTGACAAAATCTACCAAAGAATTAATTTCAATCTTTTGATGTTTCTAAAAAATTGAAAAGGGGCAAACACTTCAAAACCAGTTCTACGAAGCCAGAATTACTCTGATACAAAAGCCAGAGAAATATACTAAAGGAAAATAAAACTATACTAATATCATTGATGAATACAGATGCAGAAATTTTAAAAAGAATATTAGCAAACCAAAGTCAAGGACATACTTAAAAGTCTATATTAAATGACAATAGGGAGATAGATAGATAGACAGATAAATGTGTGTATGTGTGTGTGTATGGAATGCAAAGCTGGTAACATAAACAAATCAACATATCATATTAAGAGAATATAAGGTCAAAATCACAAGATCTTCTCAATAGATGCAGAAAAAGCCTTTGACAAAATGCAACATCCCTTTTGATAAAAATCCCTTCACAAACTAGATATAGAAGGAATCTAATAAAAGTGATGAGAGAAACCTACTGCTATCTTTCTGTTTAATAGAGAAAAATTGACAACTTTTCTTATAAGATCAAGAACAAGACAGAGATGCTCACTATTTATTTATATTTTTAAATGTCTTGGTGAAGTTACAAAAACTTAAAGGTAAGGGAGAAAGAAAATGTAATTTTCCATCCAGACAGGAAAAAAAACATGCTACTGAAGAAGAGAAGTTAGAAGTTGTTGAGACTGTCACATAGGCCAACTCAATCTAGGCATCATCTTTACTAGATTTATATAGTGATTCCATTATAATAAATTTTAGTTAAAAATAATATAATTTTTTCTTAAAGCAGCATGTGGTTGAACTTTTTTTTATTATATTGACCAACTCGCAAAGATTACCAAATGCTCACATAAAGTTAGGGAATGGGCCAAAATATAATCTTTACTGATAAACAAGAACCAGAAAGGCACCCAGACTACTTAATTGCAACTGTTAAGAATTTTAAATGTTTTAAGAATTGAAATACCCTGAGAAAACCATAACTGAAAAACAAACATGTACCCCAATGTTCATTGCAGCACTATTTACATTGCCAGAACATGGAAGCAACCTAAAAATCTGCTGACAGATGAACAGATGAAGTTGTGGTACCAGGTCACGCATGACCCTGAAGCAGAGTTTGATCTTCTACTCAAAATCTGACCCTATTTTCTTTAACAGGTTTCTGATGTGTCAACCATCATGGAAATTTCCTCTAGTTAGTAAAGATGATGATGATGGCATATTTAAAACCTTGAATAAGTTTCTTAATATTCCACATATTGAAATAGAATTCACATACAATTTCTCTTAAACACACACACACACACACACACACAAAATCCCCCTGCAGAATGAATACAATTTAAGTCATTAGAATATAACTTTGATCATTTCACTCATCTCAAGAACATGTACTGACTATTGTCTGTCATACCAAATGAAAGACAAAATCTTACTGTGCCCATGTGGTAAACATGACATACATTACATTACATTAATGTAATTGATACATTACTTTACATACTAAAGGTTTCTGTGACAAAGAAACTAGGGCTTTCTAGATCAAATCTTTTAGATATTTCTCATTGTGGTATAGACAGAACAAAAAAGGAGAAAAAAAAACCGTATTAAACCGAAGTCATCCCTGAGTTTACAGCAATTTTAAAAGCACAGCAGAGGACCATGATATTGATGAACTGGAAGGAAAGAAATAGTCCAATGGAGTGGTAACATATCATAAAGACACTTTAATAAAGTTAAGAGGAGTGAGAGTAAAAGAGAACCGCAACAGTGATAATGATCACGATCAGAAGTGGTGGCAGGGATACCGAGCAACAGACAAATGGCAGGACGTGGCCATGAAATATAGATGACAACAGAAAGAAAACAGCCAATCAGTCAATAAATCATCAGCAAGAACAACAGCAACCGGTTCTGTAATCAGAAAAGCGCTGAAAAGGAGTGAAAACTGCCCAACAATTCACTTCCTTTTATACGTAATAACCTTTTAAGAATCTATAAAATGTAGCTCAAGAAAGGGGCTGACGAATCAGGAGAATTAGAAACCACCTGAGCGGATTTCAGCATCCCTAGAAGTTATCAGCCAGAAATCTGGAAAGTGCTTCAAGAAGAACAGTCCCAGAGCAGGAAGAGACCCACAGGTGGTGCAGCATGGTGTCAAGCTAAGTCAGGAAGCAAAGTGCACTACAGCTTGGACAGGACCCCACGTGGGCACAAGTGGTAAGGAACAGCTTTAGACCAGTAGCTCTCAGTGGGAGTGGCACTGCCCCTGGGGCCATTTTTGGGTGTTTTCAATGATCACAATGGGAAACTGGAGCCAGGCATGCTAGATAGGACAGTCTTCAATAACAAAGACTTATCTTGCATCCTGCAAGTCTTTCCAATGTCTCACTGGACTTTTCTGTAGATGGAAAATTCCTGTTTATAATTATCTAAATTTAGAACCCAACCCCAATTTACTTATAGACACAGTTTCCTACACATTTTAATAACTACTAAATTTTCAAAGACTGCAATTTCCTTGAATGTAAACTGAGGAAGGATTATACTTTGTTTCATTTGAAATTATATCACAGTTGTTCACCATTTTGGAAAATCATGTCACCAAATCATGGTGTTTAATACAACATACCTGCATCCATCTCTATTTGCAGCTGTTACATTTATGGTTATTCCATGTGTGCCTATGTATACTTATTTAGCCATCATTTCAAAACTTCAAATATAAAGAACTTTTGCCAATTAAAAAAAAAGAAGTTGTGGTACATATATACAATGAAATATTATTTGGCCATAAAAAGGAATTAATTTGAGTCAGTTCTAGTGAAGTGGAATAACCTAGAGTCTGTCATACAGAATGAAGTAAGTCAGAAAGAGAAAAACAAATACTGTATATTAATGCATCTATATGGATTCTAGAAAAATGGTACTGATGAACCTATTTGCAGGGCAGATATAGAGAACAGACATGAACATAGCAGGGGAAGGAGAAAGTGAGACGAACTGAGAGAGTAGCAATGAAACATATATATATTAGCATATGTAAAGCAGATAACTAATGGGAAGTTGTTATATAATATGGGGAGCTCAAATTGGTGCTCTGTGACAACCTAGAGGATGGGATGGGGTGGGAGTTAGCAGGGAAGTTCAAGACGAAGGGGATATATGTATACCTATGGTTGATTCATGTAGATGTATGGCTGAAACAAACACAACATTGTAAAGCAGTTATTCTCCAATTAAAATTCTTTTTAAAGAATTTAATCATATGAAATGATATCCATATTCCTCAAACTGTCTTAATTAAATATTTGTGACTAGATTCCTGAAGGATGATACTCATTTTAGAGCCACTATGCACAAATCCTAGTAGGAGAAAAGTTAAGGAGAGAATTTACAGCAGCATATCTGAGTCCAAAAATCAATCCAGAAGACAATGCTTCAGATAACTCAATGACAATTTTATGTACTCTGTGACAATAATCAAATGATAGAAATTAAGACTGAATATGTATTTTATAAACTTAACACTCCCTGTGTGGTTTCTACTATTTACAAACAAACAAAACTCTCTACTGGTTTCCTAAATTCACATCTACAACTGTAAATGTATGCAAATGTGTACAAATTAATTTGTACAACCACTGGATCCAATAATGTTAATTGATATGAAATTCAGATAAATAACCCACTTAGACTAAGAACTCTCTTAGCTGTTTTTTGTGAAATATTTATTTACTATAGTTATTCTGATATTTAAAATATTTCAAACTAACTTCAGAGTTACAGAAAAGGTATAAAAATTGTACCAATAATTTTGATCTGCTCGGGGAACTAAAATCCCACATGCCATAGAGCAACTAAGTCCGAGCACCACAATTAGAGAGTCTGGGCACCACAACAAAAGATCATGCATGATGCAATGAATACCCTGCCTGCCACAAGTAATATCTGATGCAACCAAATAGATATTTTTTTAAATGACAATTGATAGTTTCAGAATTCATAATTTGCATATCACCCAAGTGTTGGAAATTGAGCAAATTGTTAAAAGTATCAAAAATTCCAAGATCAAAACTTTAAAGTTTTAAAAAATGGGGGAAGATTGAATGGAGAGATAATCTCTGAATTCCATACGAAAGTATAGAGAACCAGAACAAAACTATAAAATCATGTTTAAATGTCCATGCTGAGAACCAGAGAGGACTCCTTAAGTAGATTATAAGGCAAGAAGGGTGAAGGGGAAATCTGCAAAGAAAGAGTCCAACAGAAGGTTTTCAAAGAACCGCAAATAAAGAGAGAAAGGAATTTCAGTTCACATGAGTGGATAAAGGAGATAATCTGTGGCAAATATCCTGTCTAAGCTTGAAACAGTTCCTGGAAACGTATAATGTATTTACCATTCACTCAGGAGCTCAAACCTTCACATTTATGATTTTATTCCCCTCCCTCACCCCTACCATTTTTCCTCATGCTTTCATTCTCACAGCTCATTCCACCTGCCTCTCTCTCTCCTACTCACTCCCCTCCATTTCAGAACTAATTCTAGATATGATGCATTTTACCTCTAAACATTTCACTTGTGTATTTCCAAAGCCATTTTCTTATATAATCACAGTGCAATTATTAACATAAAATTAACACCGTTTTGATATTCAATTCAGTTCAGTTCAATCACTCAGTCATGTCCGACTCTTTGCAACCCCATGGACCACAGTATGGAGAAGGCAATGGCACCCCACTCCAGTACTCTTGCCTGGAAAATCCCATGGATGGAGGAGCCTGGTAGGCTGCAGTCCATGGGGTCGCTGAGGGTCGGACACGACTGAGTGACTTCACTTTCACTTTTCACTTTCATGCATTGGAGAAGGAAATAGCAACCCACTCTAGTGTTGTTGCCTGGAGAATCCCAGGGACGGGAGAGCCTGGTGGGCTGCCATCTATGGGGTCACACAGAGTCGGACACGACTGACGTGACTTAGGAACAGCAGCAGGACCACAGTATGCCAAGCCTGCCTGTCCATCACCAACTCCCAGGTCTCAAACTCATGTCCATTGAGTTGGTGATGCCATCCAACCATCTCATCCTCTGTTGTACCCCTCTCCTCCTGCCCACAATCTTTCCCAGCATCAGGGTCTTCTCAAATGAGTCAGCTCTTCACATCAGGTGGTCAAAGTACCGGAGTTTCAGCCTCAACATCAGTCCTTCCAATGAACACTCAGGACTGATCTCCTTTAGGATGGACTAGTAGGATCTCCTTGCAGTCCAAGGGACTCTTAAGAGTCTTCTCCAACACCACAGTTCAAAAACATCAATTCTTTGGCACTCAGCTTTCTTTATAGTCCAACTCTCACATCCATACATGACTACTGGAAAAGCCATAGCCTTGACTAGACAACCTTTGTTGACAAAGTAATGCCTCTGCTTTTTAATATGTTGTCTAGGTTGGTCATAACTTTCCTTCCAAGGAGTAAGCATCTTTTATTATCATGGCTGCAGTCACCATCTGCAGTGTTTTTGGAGCCCAGAAAAATAAAGTCAGCCACTGTTTTCACTGTTTCCCCCATCTATTTGCCACTTTTCTGAATGTTGAACTTTAAGCCAACTTTTTCACTCTCCTCTTTCACTTTCATCAAGAGGCTCTTTAGTTCTTCTTCACTTTCTACCATAAGGGTGGTGTCATCTGCATATCTGAGGTTACTGATATTTCTCCTGGCAATCTTGATTCCAGCTTGTGCTTCATCCAGCCCAGCGTTTCTCATGATGTACTCTGCATACAAGTTAAATAAGCAGGGTGACAATATACAGACCTGACGTACTCCTTTCCTGATCTGTAAGCAGTCTGTTGTCCCATGTTCAGTTCTAACTGTTGCTTCCTGTATTTCTTGAGAAATACAGATATCTCAAGAGGCAGGTCAGGTGGTCTGGTATTCTCTTCCCTTGAAGAATTTTCCACAGGGTTTTTTTTTTTTTTTTTTTTATGATCCACACAGTCAAAGGCTTTGGCATAGTCACTAAAGCAGAAATAGATGTTTTTCTGGAACTCTTGCTTTTTCGATGATCCAGCAGATGTTGGCAATTTGATCTCTGGTTCCTCTGCCTTTTCTAAAACCAACTTGAACATCTGGAAGTTCACGGTTCACACATTGCTGAAGCCTGGCTTGGAGAATTTCGAGCATTACTAGCGTGTGAGATGAGTGCAATTGTGCAGTAGTTTGAGCATTATTTGTCTTTGCCATGAGAACCCCATGAACAGTTTTGACATTATTATTCATTAATAAGTTAATGTTTACAACTGTGGCCATACTGACCTTTATAGAGAGAAAGTTTTTTTTTTTTTTTTCTCCTAGTCTAATTCAGGACCACTTATTGTCATCACTTTTTATGTCTTTCATTTTATGTTACCTGGAAGAGTTTATTGGTTTTTCTTATCTTTTATGTTCTTAACATTTTTTAATGAGTATGGGCCATTTATTCTAGTGACTGTTCTTCAAATTGGATTTATATGTTTCCTCTTGATTACATTTATCTCACATACTTTTTTGAGACCTGATGTATTCTTTCAAGTGCATCATATTAGGAGGCAAATAATATATATTTGTTTCTCTAATGGTACCATTAACTTGGATCACTTATTCTAGGTAGCATTTGTCAGGTTTATCTTACTGAAAGTTAATCTTTTTCCCTTGGTATTTAATTTCCCTTGGTATTATAGGCAAATACTTTGAGATAATGTAAATATACTGCTTCTAATTAAACTTTTACCCATTAGTTTTAACATCCATTGATGTTTACTGTCTAAAACTGTTATTAATGTGATAGTTACCAAACTGTGATATACAAAGTATTCATTAGTCCTTCTATAGCAACTGATTTGCAATATATGTGAACCTGATTGATTTTTATTGGGTTAAATATTGGAAAAGTTGCTACATAGATACAATAATTTTTCTGAGGCTTAAAAAATTTTAATATAGAGTAAGAATATTTACTTTAAATGAAAAATATCCTGTATAGCTTTGTAAAAATTAAAATTTTCCAATGTAATTATTCAGATTAGATTTTTAGGTTAGATTTTTACCATATCCTTTGATGTGGACTTAAGTATACATTTCAAATCATCTTTCACTTTTATCTAATCAAGATTCACTATTCTGTCACAAAATAAAATTACAGTGTGAATAGAATTAATTTTGCACTCTAGATCAAAGTAAATTATAAGCCTATCTATAAGTCATGGAATGGAACAAGTTGAAAAGTAGAAGAAGGATGCACAAAAAAGAAAGAGAAAGGAATCTACATATAACACTAAAGGAATGCATCAAATCAAAAGGGAAGAAACCAACAGAATACGACAAAAACAGAGAACTATAAAAGCAACCAGAAAATAATGAATAAAATGGCAATATATGCATACATATTAATAACAAAAGTGTAAATGAACTAAATATTCCAATCAAAAGCTATAGAGTAGCTGAATAGATAAAAACAAGATCTATCTGCTGTCCACAAGACTCACCTTAAAGCTAAAGACACACATAGAGTGAAAGTGAAGAGAACAAAAAAGATATTTCAGGCTTGTGGGGGTAAAAAATAAAAACAGCTTGTGTAACAATACATATATCAGAGAACACAGACTCTAAAATAGACTGTACAAAAGATTATAAGGGGCATTATATAATGATAAAGAGGGCAATCCAAGAGTATATAATATTTGTTAAATACTTATGCACCCAACACAGGAGCACCTAAATATATAAAGCAATATAAATGGAGAAACAAAAATAAATGGAGAAACTGACAGCAACTCAATAATAGTAAGAGACTTAAGTACCTCACTTACATAAATGAATAAAATATCCAGGAAGAAAATCATTAAGTAAACATTGTCCTTAAATAACACATTAACAAATGAGTTTAATAAATATACACAGAGTATTTTATCCAAGAGCAGCATATATTTTATTTTCAATTGCACATATAACATTCTCTAGATAGGTCACATGTAGGGCATAAAACAAGTCTCAGTAAATCTAAGATCAAAATCCCATCAAGAGTCTAATCTCATTACAACATTATGAAACTAGAAATCAACTACAAGAAGTGGAAAAAACACAAATGCATGGAGACTACATAACAATTGCTACTAAACAATCAATGGTCAATGGAGAAATCAAAGAGGGAATTTTAAAATACCTGGAAACAAATGAAAATGGAGACACAACTTTCCAAAATCTATGGGAGACAGCAAAAGCAGTTCTTAAAGTTCACAGCAATTTACACTGACCTCAGGAAATAAGAAAAATATCAAACAATATGAATGTGCATTTTAATGAACTAGAAAAATAACAATCAAAGCTCAAATTAAGAAAATTTAAAAGATCAGAGTAAGAATAAATGAAATAGATATTAGGAAAAAACAAGAGAAAAGACAAATGGAACTAAGAACTGTTTCTTTGAAAAGATAAATCAGTGAACTATTAGTCAGGCTAATCAAGGGAAAAAGAGCCTAAATAAATAAAACCATAAATGAAAGAGGAGTAATTACAACCGATAGCATAGAAATATGAAATATCTTAAGAGAATGCTATGAACAAATACATACCAAAAAAGTAGACAACCCCCAAAATGAGCTCCTAGAAACACACAATCTTCCAAGGTTGAATCATGAATAAATAGAAGATCTGAATATGCAATCACTAGTAATGATATTGCATCAGTAATTTAAAAACCCTAAAAAGCAAAGTCCGAGTCCAGATGACTTCACAGGTGAATACTACCAAACATTTAAAGAGGAGTCAGTGTGAATCCTTCTCATATTATTCCAAAAAATTGAAGCAGCAACACTTCTGAACTCATTTTATGAGATCACCATTATCTAAACATCCAAGATAGCCAAAGAGTACACAGAAAAGAGAAATACAAACCACATCACTGATGAACTTCTTCCTGTCAGATCAGCAAGAAGAAAAGGATGCCCCTTCTCATCAATTTTGCTACAACAGTTAGGCAAAGAAAGAAATAATAATCATCTGATTTGGAAAGAAAGAACTGTCACTATTTGTAGATGACATGATATTATATACAGAAATTCCATAGATTCCATCATAAAACTTAGATCTAATACATTCATTCAAGTTGCAGATTACAAAATTAATATAGAAAAATCTGTTGCATTTCTATACATTAATAACAAAATATCAGAAAGAGAAATGAATAACAAAAATTCTATTTATAATTGTATCAAAAATAATAAAAGAGTAATAAATTTAACCAAGGAGGTAAAAGACCTACTACCCTCTGAAAACTATGAAACACTAAGGAAAGAAACTGAAGATGACACAAATAAATGGAAAGATATACTGTGTTCATGGACTGGAAGAATCAATATTGTTATTAATAAAATGTCCATAAAAGCCAAAGAAATCTATGATTCAATTAATTCCCTATCAAATTACCAAAGGCATTTTTTAGAGAACTAGAAAGTTTGTATGGGACCACAAAAGATAGACTAGACAAAGCATTCAAAGCAAAAAGAAAAAGAACAAAGCTGGAGGCATCATGCTCCAGACTTGAAACTCTACTACAAAGTTATACTAATCCACAAAATACACACACAGAGATCAATGAAGTGGAGGAAATAGGTGAAGGGGATTACACGGTACAAAATTCCAGCTGCAAAATAAGTCACAGAGATGTAACATACACATAGGGAATATAGTCCATATTATTTTAACAGCATAGTATGGTGACAGATGAAAACTGGACTTACTGCAGTGGTCATAATGTATAAAAATATCAAATCACTATGTTGCACACCTGAACCTAATATAATATTGTATATTAACTATACCTCAATTTAAAAATTAAGAAAAGACTCAATGGGAGAGAAAAAATACACATGGTTCAATTATGAAATAAAAAGAAAATTTATATAAATTTTAAAGAGAAAAAAGTCAGTATATTCAAATGTACTTCACTGGTATCCTACATGTACCAGTATCATATGAAAATTAAAGTAAATCTCTATGTAACAAGATAGAATAAACCTCAAAAAGACAACGTGATTCACATATTGTTGCTGCTGCTGCGTCACTTCAGTCGTGTCTGACTCTGTGCGACCCCATAGACGGCAGCCCACCAGGCTCCCCCGTCCCTGGGATTCTCCAGGCAAGAACACTGGAGTGGGTTGCCATTTCCTTCTCCAATGCATGAAAGTGAAAAGTGAAAGGGAAGTCCTTCAATTAAAAAAAATTGCCAGGACTAAGTGCTACAAAGCAAATGCTCAAGTCATTAAAAAGCTCTGGTACTCTGAACAAACATATAAGACGTAAACCAAATTGATATACTACTTGGGAAAAAAAAAGAATGAAAATCTGCCATTTGCAACATGAATGGATATAGAGAGTATTATGCTAAGTGAATAAGTCATAAAAAGACAAATACTATATAATTTCACTTACATGTGGAATCTAAAAAACAATCAGAATAATGGAGACAGAGAACAAAAAGGCAGTTGCCAGAGGGAGAGGTTTGCATAGGGGAAAGAAATAAGTAAGGGAAATTAAGAGGTACAACCTCTAGTTGCAAAATAAATTAAGTGACTGGTATGAAACGTACAGTGTGGGGAATAATAGTCAATAACTATGTAGCATCTTTGTCACATACCTTAACTGACTTACTGTGGTAATTATTTTGAAATGTATAGAAAAATCACTATGCTGTATAACAGGAACTAACTTAGTGTTACAGGTCAATTATACTTCAAAAACAAACTCATAGAAAAAGAATTTAGGGGTGGGGAGAGATAGTCAAAAGGTACAAATTTCCTGTTAACAAGATAAGTAAGTACTAGGGATGTAATGTATAAGATAATACATATAATTAACTGCTGTATTTTATATATGAAAGCTGTTGAAGAGAATAGGGCCTAAGAGTTCTCATCATAGGCAAACTTTTTTAAAAACTGTTTCTTTACTTTTGTATCCGTCAGATGATAGATACTCACAAAACTTACTGTAATAACCATTTCATGATGTATATCAGTGAAATCATACACTGTACACCTTAAACTTAATAGTGCTGTATGTCAATTATAGCTCAGTAACACGGGGAACAACAACTTGATATCTGAGTGTAAATGAGTTCTGAAAGTGAAAACATTTGAGAAGTGTTCTGTTGATAACATGAGTTGATTACTTATCATGCTGTTGAGTGAAAAGGGTTGCAAAATGTTGCATTCCTATCTTTTTTTTTTTTTTGAGGTATATATATTTAGATAAATGTATGGCTACTAACTTGTAATTGGGACCACCTCTGACAGTAGTATTACAAAAGCTTTTTTTCTTCCAATTTTAAGTTCATTTCTATGTTCAAAAAATCGTACACTAGAAATTATTTGTATGAAAAATAATTTTCTAAAAAGCAAAAAAGGGGCATGCCAACATTTCCTATACAATAAATAATTTTAAAAAATTATCTGAGAATATTCTGTTACATAGGTGCAATTACCTGACATTGCTCATATTATAGAATGGACTTGGGCTATTTATTGCATAATATTTTTCTATAAACAACTCAACAATGAGGTAATTTTTTAAGGTAAAGGGAACCATAAAATCAAATACATTCACTAAGTGGAAAAATAGCTAAACTACAAGCAAAAATAGGAATAAATATAGAGAAATTTTATAAATGATATGTCTAAAAATATCACAGAATATGCCAATTTCTCTTTCTACAGTATGATATCAACTAAAGACAACTGTATCCACTACACTGTGTATTAGACGTGCATGGATTACCTGCTACTTATTGCAGGTTGGGGCCTTTAAACAACACCAATCTTATTGCCCCATCCCATTCTCTAGTAACCACTATTTTACTTTGCTTTTTTTTTTACTTTTGATTTCCTTTAGGATTGACTGGTTTGATCTTGCTGCCCAAGAGACTATCAAAAGTCTTCTCCAGCACCACAGTTCAAAAACATCAATTCCTCAGCACTCTGCCTTTTCTAAAACCATCATGGCCTCTTTTTCTCCTGATCTACCCCTCCTGAAAACCTCCAAAGTATCTATATTCTTTACCTCATTATTTAACTGTTATACATTTCTATAAGTTTAATACATATTTTACATTGTCAATATTGCTAAGTAAATTATTAGCTAGAGGGGAATATGTTTATACTTCTATATATACCATAATACTTTGAATTCTGCTGAATAAACTAGAACAGAGGGAGGATATTGATTTGAAACACTGACATTACATGAGTTCCCACTACTTCATGTTTTTATAGTTAATTTTCCAATCAATCTTGTGAGGTAGATACACTAATATGTAACTGGAAAATGCAGAATCTGATACTTGAACTGACCACATGATTTTTTAAAGATGGTTCTGTTAATTGGTTGGAGAAATGGAAATCAAACTCACTTTACTTTGATGAAAATGTGACTCTTCCATTACATAAGGCTGAATCTAAATATTTATCAAATAAGTAATTGTTTATATATGCCACTTATTATATGTTCCATGAATATGTTCTCATAATCTTCCCTTACTTTGCATGCATTACAGAAAAATAACATATACACTTTTATATTTTGTTTTTTATGAAGAATCAATATGGCTACTGGTCATAGCAAACAGAAGTTTTAGGTCTTAATTTACTAAAAAAATCAAAATAAGGTTTGCATGTTAAAATACAGAGTGAAAAAAAGTTAATTAATAATCCCATGCATAGTAGGATGTCAGACATGATTCAGGATGACATGATCTATGCAAATGACAAACATATATGATTTGCTTTTGTTGTGAGTCAATGTAAAAATTAGAAATCATCAAGATAGAGACTAAAAACAGATTAATTCACTCTGAAAGAAACATGCCACAAATCTTCACAACAGAATTTGTCCCTTTCCCTGTCACAATTTTTCATGGGAGCAGTTACTTCAGAAAATTATTTTAAAATCTGTGCTCAATTTAAAAGATTTTGTAACATTAAATTATATCAAGTGAAGCAAATTCTATTAAAAGAACAAAGTATTTCAAAGCATAGGTGGTAAACTATTCTAAAGAATATGTAGCGTTTCATAATTTTAAATGTAAATTTGATCAATTACATATAAAAAATTTAGATCACTAAAACCATAGAAAGTCAGAAAACTTCTTTCAAAGTAATGGCATATTAGAACTTAAAAGTTGTGCACAAAGAATTTTTGGCTTTAACAAAAACCATTCAAATTTTATGAGATTTTGATGAAAGTTAGCATGTTACATAGTGTGTCTTTAAAAAAAGTTTTAATTCCAAGTTATGGGGGAAATGACTCAAGTGAAATATAGAACTATCAAAAATAGAAAAGCGAGTCTTTCCCTTGGAAATGGGCAAGTAAATAAGGTCCCTTTACAGAATAAATAGAAGCCTGTTAAAATATGCTTGAAAAGGACTTTAAAAGATTTTCCCAAAAAATATACCAGATATACAACATGACTTTTCTCACATTGAAAAGTAAGATTAAGTCAGATTTAGACAACATCAAGCAAGTTTTACTGTTCAGTTGCATGCCTGTGCAAGTGTGACAACTTTATTTTAAATTGTTTTAACTAGCTTACTTATAAGGAAGATATTCAATGTTATTGTATGTGCTCACCTCTCAAGTTTTAGACAAATTTGACTAAAGGTGGAGAAGACCAATACATTGCCAAATTAAAACATTGCTGAGAAAATCTGAAAATGAACTGAAGAAACTAGAAGGTATATAGTGCTTCTGGATCAGATAACTAAGAAGTATTAGATTAAGATGTTGATTCTTTTCAAGCTATTCTACAGTATTGATACAATCCCAATCAAAATTCAAGCAGATTTTTCAAGTATAAATTGACAAAGTGATTTCAAATTCTATATTTAAAAAATCAGAAAAGGAAACCCGAACTTTCAAAAACAATGATGGTAAAGGAAATTCAAAGTTGCTCAATTTATACTACCTGATTTTAAGAAACATTTTAAACCAATAATAGAGTGTGGTAAGGTCATAAAAGGCAAAAAATGAAACAGCAAATAGAGTCTAAAAATAAACCAACACATCTATGGTCAATTGGTTTTCAAAAAAGATATGGAAGCAATTTAACAGGAAAAAGCTTATTTTAAATATTATAGGAACAATTCAGGAACAATGCTTATTTAACTTATATGCAGAGTACATCATGAGAAATACCAGGCTGAATAAAGCTCAAGCTGGAATCAAGATTGCTGGGAGAAATATCAATAACCTCAAATATGCAGGTGGCACAACTCTAATGGTAGCAAATGAAGAGGAACTAAAGAGTCTCTTGATGAAAGTGAAAGAGGAGAGTGGAAAAGCTGGCTTAAAACTCAACATTCAAAAAACTAACATCATGGCATCTGATCTCATCACTTCATGGCAAATAGATGGGGAAACAATGGAAACAGTGACCGACTTTTATTTTCTTGGGCTCCAAAATCACTGTGGACAGTAATTGCAGCCATGAAATTTAAAAAAGCTTGCTTCTTGGAAGAAAAGCTATGACAAATCTAAACAGCACATTAAAAAGTAGAGACATTACTTTGCCCACAAAGGTCTGTACAGTCAAAGCTATGGTTTATCCATAGCCATGTCCAGATGTGAGAGTTGGACCATAAAGAAGGCTGAGCACGAAGAACTGATGTTTTTGAACTGTGATGTTGAAGACTCTTGAGATTCCCATGGACTAAAAGGAGATCAAACCAGTCAGTCCTATAGGAAGTCAACTCAATATTCATTGGAAGGACTGATGCAGAAGCTCCAATACTTTGGCCACGTGATGCAAAGAGCCAGCTTTACTGGAAAAGACCCTGATCTGGGAAAGATTAAAGGCTGGAGGAGAAGGGGACAACAGAGAATGAGATGGTTGGATGGCATCACTGATTCAATGGACATGAGTTTGCGCAAACCCCAGGAGACAGTGAAGGACAGGGAAGCCTGGTGTGCTGCAGTCCATGGGGTCACAATGAATCAGACTTGACTGAGCAACTGCACAACAACAATGAAAAATAACCTCAAAATTCTATCCCATCATGTAAAATAATTAACTCAAAATTAATCGTAGACCTTAATATAAAAGCCAGGAAAATTATAAAATTTCTTAAAGCATAGATGAAAACCTTTGAAACTTTGGATTAAGTAAAGACATGACTACAAAAGCTAAATTCGTTTTAAAAATTATAGTGCTTTATCAACTTTAACAATATCTACTCTCTGAAAGACACTGTTAAGAAAAAAAAGAGGGACTTCCCTCGTGGCACTGTAGATAGGAATCTGCCTGCCAATGCAGGGGACACAGTTTCATCCCTGAATAGGGAGGATTCCATATGCCACGGAGCAATTACACCCATGTGACACAACTACTGAGCCTGTGCTCTAGAGTCCACAAGACACAATGACCAAGCCCGTGCTCTACAAGAGTAGCCACCACAAAGAGAAGCCCAGACATCACAATGAAGAGTATCCCCAAGTTGCAGCAACTAGAGAAAGGCCACACAAAGCAACAAAGACCCAAAACAGACATAAATTAATAAATAAAAATGAAGTAAAAGAAAACAAAGAGTCTAGATTGGGAAAATATACATCTGATTAAGTTCTTTTATCCAGAATATACATTGAAAAAATAACTTTCAAAATGCAAAAAGCAAACCAACACAAGTAGGGGAAATGTTTGAACACATACCTTGTCAATGTAGATGTGCTGATCACAAATGCTCATTTGCAAAGGTCTTCAACATCATTGGTGAAATGCAAAGAAAAACCACAATGAGACACTCTATATACCTTTTGGAATGTATGTAGATGTGCTAATCACAAATGCTCATTTGCAAAGGTCTTTAACATTATTGGTGAAATGCAAAGAAAAACCACAATGAGACACTCTATACCTTTTAGAATGTATACAGTTAAGATGAAATGCAATAGTGAGAGTATGGAGCAAATAAAACTTTTCAAGCACTACTACTGGCAATGTAAAATGGTACAACCACTTTTGGAAACAGCTTGGTAGTTTTTCTTTCTTAGGTTAAATATACATCTGGCACATACCTAGTCATTCTACTTCTAGCTATATGTCTATAAATAGACAAAAGCATATGTTACTACAAAGACTTGTATGTGAATGTTAATAACATTCTTATTTATAAGAACCAAAACCTGGATATAACACAAATGTCCATCAACAAATGAATCATGAGTTATGGTACATTCATAAAAGGGACCATTATTCTGTAATAAATAGAACTAACTAAAGATGCATGCAGCTATATAGATGATTCTGAAAACAATACTAAGTTGTTTTCAATATTACTAATACAAAAGGCACAAAAACTCACATTTATATAAAATGGCAGAAAGCTGATGAATGGTTGTCTCCATCCCTCAGGAGCTCAGTGGGATGGAGGGAATTACCAAAAAACACAAGGAAATTTTGCAGTAACAGATGTGCTCATTATCTTGATAACAGTGATAGCTTCATGATATTTCTATGTCAAAACTTAATAAATGGTATATTTAAATATGTTCAATTTATTGTATACCAATTATACCTCAATCAAAGTGAAAAAAGTAGTCATGGAGGTAAAAATCACATTGCTTCTTGTTTATATATACTCATTTTACACACAAACAAGGGCAGAATATGTAAAATCACCCCATCATCAGACTTTTCCCTCTATTAAATAAAGAAAAGTAATATCATTTCCTCTTCCTCATGCTTTTCCATTTCTGCTATTCATCCAGTATCAAAACTCAGGTGAAAAGTGAAATGGTAAATTCCACAATATGGGTCAAATCCACAGGTAAGAAGTCTTCTAATTACAATATCAAAAGGGATAGGTAGAAATTGAAACTATCTCAAATACTTAATATCTCAAAACTATCTCAAAACTATCTCAATACTTCAGTTTGTTCTCTTAGCTTCTTTTCCTTTACTAGATAAAATGATGCAAAAACTTAAAATCTCTTGATCTCTGAGAACAAATTCTAATCCGAAATGGAAAAACAAAAAACGTTGGCCCCTTTAAATGCTGTAGACCACATCTGTAAACAGCACAGCTAGAACTTGTGAAATGCAGCATGGAACAACTATTCCACCAGACTCTTAAATCTGGAAAATGTACACTGAATGTAGGCTGAATAATAAAGTCCTTTCACTCCCCAAGTAACATGATTAAAGTTTTCTTCTTTACTAAAATGCAAACTACCTCTTATAAACAGATTTGTCAAGGGGAAGCCAGAGTACAGGACAGGTGATTTAAATGGGTATCACAGTCATCTGCTTAGTACTTGCAAAGGCTGTAATATCTGTCATAAAAATGAACACATTCTCTTAAGGACATTTTAAAAGATGAGATTCACTTTTTTACCAAGTATACGCAGTATTGATTTCCATCATCAAGTGTTTTTGAACTCTAAACTGTAGATATGTATTAGTAAAAACGCACACATGGAATTTTCATTTTAACAATAAAGTTTCCCCAAGGCAATAGAGTTCAGAAAAAAAGACAGTTGTAGAAAGCCCCTTCTTTTCACGAGCTGCATTCCTTTTCTAAGCAAGTCAGCCATCCCTTGAAGTAAAGAAAGCAACACAAACTTATAAACTGAGCATGGCATTATGGAAGGTGAAACAAACAGAAACTCGTACCTGCTGGAGCAGTGTGTCCTAACCTTTCTGCATCACAGCACTGTATTTGTAGGGCACAGTGTGGGAAGCTGATGCTGATTATGGCTAGAGAGAATTCTATACATTTCAGCCTCCTCAGACTCTACCAGACCATGTGAACAGTTCCAGATACCAAAATCTCAGACATATCCATGTACCTACTGTGTGCTGTGACACTGGAAAGCTCTGTGCCAGAGGATGTTCGTGCTCATACACCACAAGGAAAATGGTATGAAAAGAACTACTGAATTTTCCCTATCCTGCATTTTAGGGTTAGTTTAAATCTCGATTTGTTCTCGTTAGGCTTCCCTAAATACTTGTGATCCATATGATACTGTTTCTTCCAACAGACCTCATTTTTATGAAGAATCATATCCTTGGAGAGGCATGATGAATTTTTAAAAGTTCTAACCCAAATGCATTGTTTCCTATTAGATATTTTATCAGAAACGTATATTTTGTGATGAAGGTCAAGACCCCTAATAAAAATTCCACAGTTACCTAATAAAATTCTATGGTTATCAAATTAAACAGCAACTATTTAATTTATATATATTTATATAAAAGACTTAGCATCACTGTATTATCTTTGTTAAAAGAGTTGTGGTTAAACAAGACAGCATGTAATAAATACCACAAAATGATATGTAAGGCTTATGAGTCTCTATGATTCCTCTTATTTTTAATATTAGAAATTCAGTAGGTCTTCTGCTTTGGGGCTTCCCTGGTGGCTCAGAGATTAAAGCATCTCCCTGGAACACAGGAGACCCAGGTTCGATCCCTGGGTCGGGAAGATCCCCTGTAGAAGGAAATGGCAACCCACTCCAGAGAATCCCATGGAGGGAGGAGCCTGGTAGGCTACAGTCCATGGGGTCACAGAGTTGGACACAACTAAGCAACTTCACTTCACTTCTGCTTTGGGAAGCAAAATGTAACAGTTATCATATTTACCCTTTTGCCTGAAAAGCATAAAGAAAAAATATGTATAAACAAAGGTTTTCAAAACATATGTCATCAGTGATTCCAGAGATATGCTAAGCAAATGAAAGAATCTCTTTGATTGTCCCAGCTTACTGCCTTCTGAAGAGCACAGCAATGGTCATAGTACCAGGAAGAAGAAACCATACAGGGAAAAGGCAGGGTGCCATACTGCCCCTCAGTTGGGCAATCGGATTTGGAAGTCTGGAGTGGCCATGGCAGCTAGAATTCACTGGTAGAGTACCAAATGCAGAAAAGATGCTGATCTCCAGAGGGTCACCATACATGTGAACACACAGGAAAAAACTACCTAAAAACATTCAAGGAACAAAATCCCTAGTCACTGTAGAAAGCTTCTAATTCAGGAGGCAGAAGTAAAGAACTCAGAAGAATCACGCTACACAATTGAAATAAAATTATCCCTATATAAACCACTCCCCTATTCCCACCTAACTAAATTTAAGCTAATCCCAAAAGATCAAAATGTCTCCAAGTAACTTAATTGCAACCCGCAACTTAAATATATTTAAGGATATTTATAGGAATTTATAGGAATACAAAAATATGCAGTACCTAAGAATGCAAAATCCAAAGTCTAGCATCCAACAAAAATATCCCCAGGCATGCAAAATCAGCCCAATTTATAAACTGAACATCATCAAAATTAAGAACTTCTTCAAAAACATTGCTACAAAATGAAAAATGAGATAACGACTATGAAAAACAAAGACTGTTAAAAACAGTTGTAGGTTACATATCTGATAAACTACTTCCATCTAAAATATATGACTCTTAAAACTTAACAGTAACACAATTTAAAAATGGGCAAGATATTTAAACCTATATTTCATCAAGTAGATACCAAATCACAAATACCCAAGTGAAAAGATGCTCAACATAAATAGTAATTAAGAAAATGTGACAAGCCACAATGATATAACGGTACACACCTGTTAGAATAATATTTTTTAAAAGTGCTCATCCTAAGTGCTAGTGGGAATTTGAAGAAACTGAAATTCTCAAACATTGTGGAATAAAAAATGGTAAAAATAAATTGTAAAATATTTTTAGCAGTTTCTTAAAAAGTGAAACATACAACATATATAAATATATATATCCACTTTAAGGTACTTACTCAGGGACTTTCCTGGTGGCCTGGCTAAGACAATGCAGGGAACATGGGTTCATCTCTGCTCTGGGAAGAGTCCACTTGCTGTGGGGCAACTAAGCCCGTGTGTCCAAACTACTGAGCCCGTGTTCCACAATAGGAGAAGCCATTAAAATGAGAAGCCCGCACACCACAGCTAGAGAGTAGCCCCCACAGCCAAAAATACATAAATAAAAATTTAAGGTACTTACTCAGGATCACTGCAGATGGTGACTGCAGCCATGAAATTAAAAAACGCTTACTGCTTGGAAGAAAAGTTATGACCAACCTAGATAGTATATTCAAAAGCAGAGACATTACTTTGCCAACTAAGGTCCGTCTAGTCAAGGCTATTGTTTTTCCTGTGGTCATGTATGGATGTGAGAGTTGGACTGTGAAGAAGGCTGAGCGCCAAAGAATTGATGCTTTTGAAGTGTGGTGTTGGAGAAGACTCTTGAGAGTCCCTTGGACTGCAAGGAGATCCAACCAGTCCATTCTGAAGGAGATCAACCCTGGGATTTTTTTGGAGGGAATGATGCTAAAGCTGAGGTTCCAGTACTTTGGACACCTCATGCGATGAGTTGACTCACTGGAAAAGACTCCGATGCTGGGAGGATTGGGGGCAGGAGGAGAAGGGGACGAACGAGGATGAGATGGCTGGATGGCATCACCGACTCGATGGACGTGAGTCTGAGTGAACTCCGGGAGATGGTGATGGACAGGGAGGCCTGGATTGCTGCGATTCATGGGGTCGCAAAGAGGTGGACACGACTGAGCGACTGAACTGAACTGAACTACTCAGGATAAATGAAAGCATCTGTTCACAAAAAGACTTGTTTATGAATGTTTATAGCACCTCTATTTACAACTGACCCAAAACTAGAAATAAACCAAATATCCAACAAAGGTAAATGAACAAATTCTGATAAATCCATCTAATGAGATACTATCTCCCTATAAAAAGGAATTGGCTATATGCACAAGGCAGTGTGAATGAATCACAAATTATGAGACAAAGTATTAAAATAAACCAAAGAAAGCACATACTTTTATGATTTCATTTACATAACATTCTAGAAATTCTATCTATAGAGATAGAATAGATAAAAATGTTTGTCTGGGCATGGGGAAGTGCAGCAATGAATTAGAGGGACTGATTACAAAAGGGCACAAGAGAACCTTTGTGATGTAGTATCCATTATCCTAATTGTGGTGACTGTTTCATGGATGTTTAAATAAAACAGAACTTAAAATATACAGTCTGCATAAGTGCTGTTATTTTTATGTCAATTAGTCTTCAGACATCTCATCAAAACATTTTTAATCCAACAACTAAAAAACTAAAAAAACATCTACCACAGGATTTTGGATATTGCTGCTTTAAGGATTACATTAAAATCTTAATGTCTTCCATACCTTCTCTAATTCCTTCCAAGGCTGATGAGTGACACATCTTGCTGAATTTCAGAGAAGAATATCACATGCTGGGATTACAGCTCCTTCAAGATTCTCTTTTCTCAGATCTGTTTCCTGAGAGAGTATTCATTCATTCTGGTCTTCCCTCCTCTGTGCAGCCAGAGATTTGGACTATTTCCTAAAAAACATTTGTATTCAAAATACATGAGTAGCCTATATTATTTGCAAAAATCTTTCCCTTTTTTTAGCAAATGGGCTTCCCTGGTGGCTCAGCAGTAAAAAATCCACCTACCAATCAGGAGACATGGGTTTGATCCCTGGGTCGGAAAGATCCACTGTAGTAGGAAGTGGCAACCTACTTCAGTATTCTTGCCCAGAAAATACCATGAACAGAGGATCCTGATAGGCTACACAGTCCATGGGGTTCCAAAAGTTGGACACGTATCAGCAGCTAAACAACTGAACAGATACTTGAGGGAGCTTACTGTGTGCCAGATGTTATTCCAAGCACCATGAAAAATATATAGTCAACAAGAGATCCTGCACTTTTCCCATCATGAGTCTGACAGTCTAGTGGAAGCGTGGTTGACTAAATTATTGGACCCAGTACTTTACCATTCATTGTTTCTACTTCCTTTGCCCCTATCTCTTATTCTTAAAAAGAAACAGCAATCCTGCAGGCTGTCACTTCTCAATTCCCCCCATTAGATTCTCCCCCTCTGGCATTGGTGTATGCTGGTAATAGAACAGTTGTTCTAAAACATGTGTGAAAACAGTTCACAGGACAAGCTTGTTCAACACATTTGATGATATCCACACCTAATGTTTTGATTTAACTAATCTGGGGTGAAGCAAAGAATTTGCAATTTAACAAGTTCTCAGAGGATTCTAATGCTGCCAATCATGAAACCACACCTTGAGAACCACTGTGTTAGATGCTAGCAGGAATTTATGGAATTTAAGGAAAGGCCGACTTACAGGAAAAAGACTTACACCACTGTTAGAATTGGTGCTGTGTTAACCAGAAATGGTAACAGTAGGCATCCTAGCCTTGTTTCTAATGTAGAGTTTTCTGTTTTTCACTGTTGAGTATGATGTCAATTGTGGCTTATCATGTAGGACCTTTATTACACAGAGCAACTTTTCTTCTATTTCTAGTTACTTTTTTTTAATTGAGATGTAATTGACATATAGTTTCAGTTGTATAATACAATTCCTTGTTTGTATATATTGCAATATGATCACCACTGTTCAGTTCAGTTGCTCAGTCATGTCCAACTCTCTGTGACCCCATGGACTGCAGCACGCTAGGCCTCCCTGTCCATCACCAACTCCCAGAGTCTACTCAGACTTATGTCCATTGAGTTAGTGCCTCATCCTCTGTCATCCCCTTCTCCTCCTGCCTTCAATCTTTCCCAGCATCAGGGTCTTTTCAAACGAGTCAGTTCTTTACATCAGACAGCCAAAGAACTGGAGTTTCAGCTTCAACATCAATCCTTCCAATGAATATTCAGGACTGATTTCCTGTAGGATGGACTGGTTGGATCTCCTTGCAGTCCAAGGGACTCTCAAGAGTCTTCTCCAACACCACAGTTCAGAAGCATCACAGTAGGTCTAGTTAATATCCATTACCACACATAGTTACAAATTCTATGTGTGTAATAAAAACTTTCAAGATTAAAACTCTTATTTACTTTCAAATATGCAATTCAATACTAATAACTTTATTCACCATGCTGTACTTACATCCCCATGACTTATGCTGGGCTGCATCCCACAGGCTTACAAGGCTTGTGCTTGCCAAGCCTCAAGAGCAAAGGGCTCAGAGTCTGCCACACAGACACCAGTGGATTAATGGATGGAGGAGTTTACATGTCTGAAGAAAGGTCGCAGAGTGACCCCCCCCCCACCACGGTGTGTGTGACAGACAGTGGCAGCGGCAGTCTTTGCTAGGTGGGGGAGGGAAGACTACCAGTT
Source organism: Budorcas taxicolor (assembly GCF_023091745.1). Lineage (NCBI taxonomy): Eukaryota > Metazoa > Chordata > Mammalia > Artiodactyla > Bovidae > Budorcas > Budorcas taxicolor. The sequence continues at coordinate 32,187,849 of NC_068916.1, read as the reverse complement.
GTAGGGGAGTAGACATCAAGTGAGCTCATTAGTTACCAGGGAAACCAGTAGAGGGGCACATCCTTCAATATCTCTTTGAGTTGAGGCCTGAAGCAAATGTGTAGGAAGATCAGTCATGTTGAGTAGGGTGTAAGTGAAACAGGCAGTGGTCTAGGAGGGGATATACAGAGAGCAAGAGAACAGCCATCTTGAGTGGCCTGACTAAACAATTTATTTACTTTGTAACTGGAAGTCTGTGCCTTTTGACTATCTTTACCCTCTTTGCCCACTCCCTGGTTATAGCAACCACCAATCTGTTCTCTGTATCACTGAGTTTGTTTTTGGTGGGTTTGTTTTTTCTTTTTTGGCTGTTGTTTCTAGATTCCTCATATAAGAATAATGAAATCATACATTATTTGATTTTTTGTGTGAGAATTATTTTACTTAGCATAATGCTCGCAAGTTTCTCCATGCTATTGCAAAAGGAAAGATTTCCTTCTTTTTTATGGCTATCAATATTCCATTGTATAAATATACACATTTCCTTTATCCATATATATATCAGTAGACACTTAGGCTGTTTTCATATCTTGGCTATTGTAAATAACACTGCAATGAACATGGAGGTGCATATACTTTAGTTAGTGCTTTAATTTTCACTGAATAAATACCTAGAGTAAATTGGTGGCTCATAGGGTAGTTCTATTTTTAATTTTTTAGAAAGCCTGTGTACTGTTTTCCTTAATGGTTGTACCAATATACAGTTCCATCAACAGTGCACAAAGGGACCATAGCTCTCCACATCCTCACCAACATTTGTTTTTTTGTCTTTTTGATAATAGCCATTCTAATGGATTTAATTCTCATTCACTGATGACTGGTGATGTCAAACAGCTTTTCACGTACCTGTTGGTCATCTGTATGTATTTTTTGGGGGAAAAAATGTCTATTAAAATTTTCTAATTTTTTAATCAAATTGTTGTGGGTTTATATTTTTTGCTATTGAGTTGTATGAGTTACTTCTATATTTTGTATATTAACCACTTATCAGATATATTTCTATCAAAAGTCTCTACAGGAAAATCTAAGTTTTCACTATCAAATGCTCCAAATACTTCCACCCTCTACCTGCTACCTAATTCCAAGCCACTTCCACATTTTTAGTTTTTTCTGACACCAGCGCTTTTCCACTTTCCAGTATCAAAAGCTCTGTTAGTTTCCCAGGGTTGTCATAAGAAAGTGCCACAAACTGGGTATCTTAAAGCAACAGAAATGTATTCTGTTGCAGTCTTGAAGGTTAGTTCAAAATAATGAGGTCCACAGAGCCATGCTTGTTCCTTCTGAAACTGGATAGAACCCATTCTTGCCCCTTCCTAGCAGCCAGTGGTGGCCACACCCTTGCTGTTCCTGAGCTTGTAGCTGTGTCAGGACAGTTTCTGCTTCTGTCATCATATGGCATTCTCCTAGAGTCCCCGTTTCCAAATTTCTCTCTACTTATTAAGATGCCAGTCATATCGGTAAATACTAATGACCTCATGTTAACTTGACTGCATCTTCAGATACCCTACTTACAAAGAAGGTCATATTTCCAGGTACCAGGTGTTTTGACTTAAACATGTATTCTGAACACCATTCAACACATAAGACCAAGCCAATCCCAGAATCCAAAGTGAGCCCAGCATGCCAGCCATCTTGCTAAGTAACCTATATAAATTATTTTATAATCAAGTCTTCTCTTTCCTTTTTATTTATCACCTCCAGTAAAGATTTGTTGGTGCTGTAACTTTGAGTCTTTTACCTTGCATATGAGAGAGTTTTCTTTTTCCCCTGAATTTGTTAACATCTGTTTCATTCAAAAGGGAAGAATTACCAGACTGGCTTTCTTCCCAGGATTTATAGTCATGTATCGATTAGACATCGTCGCTTTTTTCTGTATGGCTCAATGCATAAAGGGATAACATTCCAGAGAAACTACTGAATGATATTTCACAAGAGGGCAAAGAGAAGCCCCTTATTTGGACTGGGATGCATTCTGAAACAATCGGGGGTCAGTCTAAGAGAAGCAGGGATAGATTGTGGATGGGTTGCTGCTTCTGAGTTGAGATTAACAGAAGTGGTGATAAACTAGGAATTGAGTACTACCATGTGATGGAGGTAGTTTAGCAATTTGCTATCCCTCGTAATAGACTCAATGGACATGAATTTGAGCAAACTCCAAGAGATAGTGAAGGACAGGGAAGTCTGGTGTGCTGCAACCTATGTGCTCACAAAGAATCACACATGACTTAGTGACCTAACAGCAACAGGCACAGGCACAGACAGGCACAGAAATGTATGAGTGGGACCATCATTAATAATAAAGCAGTCATCGCTCAAAGAAGGGGTGGTTTTAGCATTCTCCAGCTGCAGCATATCTTGCCTTTAGGACAAACAATGTTTCCAGTTAACTTCACAGCTGGCTTTATCTGTGCCTGTCCTCTCAAACTGATTAATTAGAGGGCTGCTTCTCTTCTACAGTCCAAGTTGTTTTTGCTGTTTTTCAGCCTGGTGTGTTCTTTACTCTTTCATGACTAAAATTTTACGTGGTGTGGACTGTTGTCAAGTACCCTCACTTCATGTTGTCTGAAGATCACTGCAATTGTCAGTTTCTTCATAAACCCTGCTCCCTTAAGAAAGGACAGTTAAGAAATGTCATACTTTCCCATAATTAATTTAAGTGAAGAAATTATTTGAAGTCAGAACAAGTATATGAAGTGGAAATTTAGAAACACTCATTCATCACAGGATGAAGTTGATAGGAATGAAACAGGATATGATCAGCTTGCAATTTTGGTTGCTAAATGAAAAAATAAACTGGAATGGAAAAACTAGTTATTTTTCTGATGCTTATACATAATTTTTTATTAACATACAAGATTATACAAATAAGACTTGTTTGGAAAATAATTTAATCACTCAAATACTTATTTTTACACAATCTGTGTTTTCCTCAGAAGTAGGAAAATGAATGTCATTCTATATATTTCTGGAATTTTAAAGCAAAATGAGTATCAAAAATGATCATTTATAGAAGAACAGGAAGGAGATAGATGCAGATTATTTTACAATTTTTGTGGATCATAACATCTAAGATGGAATTTGACATTATAATGCCCATTTGAAAAACAAAGCAGTATAATACATTAATGCTAATCTTGAAACAGCAGTTTAATTGAAAAACGTTCTTTAAAATGAAGTGAAAATGATGAATGCATAGAAAAAAGTTAATTACTTTCTTTAATGGAGATAAAATCTGCACATTCTTAAAAGTATAATAAAACTGTCCATTGTAAAACATTTCATTCTGCATATGTGTGAAATTTCTTTTCTGGTACATGTCTAAAGTAAATATTTTTCAAAATATAATGTGAGGTTCTTGAAGTAACATCTTGTTTCTGGGAAATAGTGTGGTTGTCACATATACTTGTCACAAAGCAATTACTGTGAGTGCATTTTCAAACAACAAACATAAAAAGGTACAGAATCATGACACAGTCTGGATGTTCATTTGCTCAAAACTAAAACAGCAGTAGTAAAAAGCAAAACAATTCTGTCATCTCAAGGAAGTTAAGGCCAGTCTGAGGAGATGCTTAATTTAAAAAAAAAAGGCGGGGTGGGGTGGGTGGGGGAATTGCTCTTAAAACACAAGCCCATCTTTCAAAAAACGTTGAGAAGGGATAAGCAATAAGAGATTAGGTGAGAAGAGAAATTTATGAAAAGGAGTAGTTTTTGTTTTAAACTATGTATTACCAAGACTCATATGCAAAGCACCAAATATAGGACCTGTCATGACTGGTCACTGCTATAAATATTTCCAAGCAATGAGTTCCAAAATTATTTCTAACAGAAAAAATGTACTTATATCAACATATACTCTCCGCTAGAATTCACCACCATAGTTAAAAAAAAAAGTAGGAAATAAATATCCATGAAAATGTAGAATTTGGAAAGCAAAACCAATATAATATTGTAAAGTTAAATAAATAAATAATAAAATTTAAAAATAAATAAATAAAAATAAAAATAATGGACTATAGATTAACATCTTCCACATAATTTTAATTGTAAAAATCTTCTTCCAGTTTTAGACTTAGTTATTATGTTACTAATATTTAAAATAAATCAAAGTTGGATATTGTAGAGGAAATGCACATCCACTGAAAGAACATTAGAAACATCCCATTGTACCATTTGAAGCCAAGGAAACATTTATTTCCCCATCTTAAAAATATTAAACTTCCTATATTTTAAAACATCGAAATCTTTTCATCTTTATACTTTATATTTTAAAGCAATTTTCAGTTCAGTTCTACAAATATTCAATGAGAGGTTTGCCTTTTTAAGAATCTGCAAAATTGAGCATTAAGGCATATATATGACTAGAAATTTTGGATCTTATGTCCTTTGGTAAAGGAAGATATGTGTTAAGGCCTTAAATATTTTAGCTGCAGTCCTGGTATAGCTCTTCCTCCCATGGGATGGGAAACCCCTCGAGTTTGCAAAACTATTGATGATAATAAAGTTCATCAATAAAGGACAGTTAATCTAAAGAAATTTGTTTTCCCAAGTCCTTATGCTGTCTCATAATTACTGGGTTTCAGTCTGTCAACCAAGACCATCCAAGAGAAGTGGGTGGATCTTGGAGATCAGTTTTGTGAATTTATAAGGAGTATCTGTAGGATTTATAAAGATATTTAAACTCACAGTAAGATGGCTGCAGCCAGTAGGGTAGTCTAGAAATAGACCGCAAATGCATGCTATAGCTAAAACATTTCTTAGGGAAATCACTTCATGATTGTTTTGTTCTTAACAATTGCTTTTCAATCTTTAACAGGTAAAGATCAGTTTCATCTTTAACAGTGTTAGATGTTCTACTTAGTTTAGCCATAGGATTAGGTATGACTGAGAAAATGTTCACTGCCTATAGAAGGTGAAACCTTAGGTCAGTCTCAAGAAGGGGCAAATTTATTAGTGAACTGTATATTACACTCTGGGTCCATTATTTTGCTTCACTTCGAGAGTGTTAGATATCATATAAGCATATTATTTTAGTAATAAATTGTAACTGTTAGTATAAAGGCTTTCCTAAGATCTGTGAATCTTTCTAGCAAATCATTGAACTTGAAGGTATGACTGGAGACCCTCCATACTACAAGAGACCTACTATCTATCAACAACTACTATCCTGGGGGATGCATTCTGTGCACTAGAAAAGCACATTTTCTTCAGTTTTTGGATGGGATGTTTTATAAATATCAGTATGGATGGCCAAGTCAGTTAACACTATTCTTAGCCTTTAATATCCTTACAGCTTTTTTTTTTTTTTTACTATTTTTTAATTACTAAGAGAAGATTATTGGTATCACCAAATACAATAATGAATGTACATATTCTTTTCCCAGTTTCATCAGTTTTTGCCTCCTATATTTGAAGCTCTATTTTTAAATGACTATGCATTTACGATATATCTTCCTGGCAAACTATTAGTCATCATGAAATCTCCCTCCTTACTACTAGTAATATTCTTCATCCTGAATTCCATCATTAACATGTGCTTGTGATATCTTTCTCCATCCTATACTATTAACCAAACTTAGAAATTTAAATGTGTCCACTGTCAACATCATGATAGTCAAAAGGCTCTATTGCTGTAAATGTAGATATTCTAGAATTATCAGCAATAATTCAGGAGTGTCTGTTCTGAGCTGGCTAGTAACTGCAGATCTTTTGGCAAAGTGGTCAGTGTTTCGAAAAATGAGTACTGCTTTCCTGTCTATTTTGTTTCCACATGCCATATTTTTCACTTAATGCAGTGAACAGTCCTGGATACAGCCACACTCAGTAGTCAGCTTGTTCTCTCAGTGCATATATTCTTAGTTTCTAATCTGCCCTTGGGGACAATGCAAGATCTGACTCAATTTAAAAACATGACTAAAATCTCACTCTCACTCTTATGGTTCTCTGTGATCATTGCATGTCTCAGGATCAAACCATCTTCTTTATAATTTTTCAGATAAGGAAATGATGGCACAGAAAGTTTACTGGATGTAACTAAGGCAGTAAGTCAGCCTCTACTGCTGACATTGGGCTCCTGGCTCTCTGTCCAGGGCACTTCCAGGACAATTAACGTTCTTGTATACCCTCTTCCCCTGAAAAAAGTTTAGAAGCCTTTTACTAAAGCCTCCTATTGTCCATCTCCAAATCCTGTGTGTTTAACACAGAAAACAAACAAACAAACAAACAAACACAGGCATATTTATTATTCTGAAGCAAAAAAGTACAATTATCTAACTCACACCAGATATAATAACCACTCAGCAAAGCTGATCTCCGAGCTTGCCCCTTGTTATATGTGCTTGAAAATGAAGAAGAAATTCAGCCTTCAATTTAACATAAAGTCACACCTCAAAAGCCACATCTCAGACAGATATATGTGTGGTTGTGCGTGTGAGTTGATTTCCTTCTAACAAACTGGTGAACAGATATGAATATACTCCTAGAGTGATATATAAGATTTTTTTATATCATCATTGCTGGACAGAAGGCACTGTGTGTTATAGGTAAAGATACATTAGTAATACACAGTTTCTACACTCAAAGGGTTTAAATTTCAATGCTGATACTGGAGTAAAGCAACTCTACAAATAACTATATTTCATAGCAGAAGATAAGGTCTTCCATAGATAACTGTAAACAAACAAAAAAAATGCCAAGAGCATGAGGAATAGCTTCATAAAAAAACCTTACTGGATACTTTTATCCACATACTTATCTTAGCAGATACACAGAAGGGAGATTACTATTATACTCACTTTATAAATGCTGAGAATCTTTGTTTAGTACACATTCATCCAGAAAGGGGTAGAAGCATTTTTTGTAACTCAAGTTATCAAAATTCAAACTTAGAAGAAACTATGTATTCTACTTTAGAGTACCACCCTCTATTTCTAACTACCTAACTGACAAACCAAATCAATTTTTAAAATATCCAATGGTTAATACATCCACTGGTATAAAAGCCAATATTTTTATATCAATGGTCCTAAATCAATTATCAAGTCTTTTAGAGCTATAACATTCAGCATAAGTCAAAATAAATTTAGAAGTTTCCATTAGTAAATTACCCAGGAAGCAAGTAGAAAGTGAAAATTTCCACAAAGGAAATATGAAATACCCTATCTATGACTCAAAGAAATATACACAAATAAATAATTTTGGAAAACTGATATTTGATAAATAATAGTGTGAAAAGGCATATGACAATGAGCAAATGGCCAAATGACTTTGTTTTCCTTTTTCTCCATTTAATTTAGTGGTTTATTTGGAATTCTTTATTCCAATTTGTTGTAAAAAGAATCTGGTGCCGCTGCTTCATTTCCCACCATGTGTGGGTGATTATGGAGGAGGACGGCTGTCTGTCAAAAGCAGATGATGCCCACAGAATGTCTGAAAATATAAAATTGCTTTTGCACAATGATTACTTGGGTTTATCTGTCATGCACAGACTGCCTGGTCGACAGACATTGAAATTTCAGTGAGACAGTTGTGTTGGTATGTAGTACTGAAAACAACCCTCTAATCCTTAATTAGATATAATAACTGAATTTTCTTAATTCTTCAAAGTAGAAACATGAAAATTAATCACTGGTTAAATAAAGCATATATATTCAACATTATTCCATTACCAGAAAATAAAGCGATTATTATTCACTGTGTTACTGTGTTTAAATCAGAGAAGGCAATGGCACCCCACTCCAGTACTCTTGCCTAGAAAATCCCATGGACAGAGGAGCCTGGTAGGCTGCAGTCCATGGGGTCGCTAAGAGTCGGACACGACTGAGCGACTTCACTTTCATGCACTGGAGAAGGAAATGGCAACCCACTCCAGTGTTCTTTTCTGGAGAATCCCAGGGATGGTGGAGCCTGGTGGGCTGCCACCTATGGGGTCGCACAGAGTCGGACACGACTGAAGCAACTTAGCAGCAGCAGCAGCAGCAGCTACTGTGTTTAAATATCAAAAAATTGCATGTGTGCTTAATTGATATCAATATTTTAAAACTCCAAGCTGTAAACACTCCCTTTCATTAGGCATTTATGCATACAGAGTTATTTAATTTTTTTTAAAATCTAGCCATAATAGGCTAGCATTATTACATAAAATTCATCTATTCACAAAAATTATTAATAATCAAATGTAAATTTTATTCTTGTACAGGAAGATGAATGAACATGATAAACATTATGTGACTAAACTCAACACGGAATTTATACGACTACCAAAATTTTCTTTGTGATTCAAATAGTATATGAAATGAACGGACAGAGACGAAGAAGTAGTAGTAGTGGTGATATACTTTCCCTGTATCCTTATTAAAGCGGAATTTTAGAAAAAAAAATAAGAAATACAATGACTAGCTGAAAGTAATTCTGAATATACTGAGTTCCCACCATCTATAATAAAATAAATTTTATACTTTTGATAGGAAAAATAACTCAGTATTTTAGGGAAATAGGCATGATGATTACTTTCACTTTTGGAATTCTATGGGATTGAAGCCCAATTAATATATAGCAGCTAATGGTACCAGGATTCCACAGGCAGGATAGATTTTTATATACTTGAATTCTCCCTTCACCTACCAGTCTTAGACCTACAGTGTCTAAGAATATTAGCAAAGATTGATGGAGAAGAGCACCAGTACAAGATACAACACGATAGCAAGAAAAGCCTATGATTGAAAGGAATCTGAGGTCATAGATACAGACCTCTCTCCTTTCTCGCCTGGGCCTTAGAGAATATATTATATCTCCTTCGGTATGGAAGCACCACCTGTATGTATATAAAGCATCTTGATATCAGGAAATTCAAAATCTGCTCATCATTAAAGGAGAAGAGTCCTATAGTAAGCTGATCATTTAGATATATTTTAGGTATATTCCAGCTATGTGGCCATCTATGATGTGTCTTCCAACATCAAAAAGCAGTTCTCTAATTCACCAACACCAACTGGGTGTCCAAGAATTCAATTCAATTTCAACACTAACTACCCAGATGCAGCCCAAACCCTACAGGTTAAAGGGCACCATCCCACAAGACTGCCCGGAAGATACCAGACTACCTGCACATCTACCTGGCTGACTACAAATGGGAAGGTTTCTATGACTCCACAACCTCATTCAGGTGTGATAATTTGCTAGAACACCTCGCAGAACTTGGGAAGGTGCTGTATTTACTACTGCAGATTTATCTTAAAAGCTACACCTCAGAAACAACCAAACAAAAGAGATGCATATTATAAGGTATAATAGGCAGGGATAGAACAGCTCCTGCTGCTGCTGTTGCTAAGTTGCTTCAGTACATACCCACTTTATGCATGTTCCTCTGAGAGTATGCTGACATGTTCACTAACTTGGCAACTCTCCAAATCTTTATTGTTTAGGAGTGTTTATAACCCAGTCTCCAGACCTCTCCTTCCTTGAGAAGCCAAGGGGTATGGAAGCTGAAAGTTTCAACCTTCTAATCACATGATAAGTTCTTCTATTAGCTCCCACCCTGAAGCTATTTCAGAGGCCTCTCAGCCAAGACAGTCATCTCATTAGTATACAAAGGACACTCATTACTCAGAAAATTGTTTTGCAAGTTAATATTACTTATTGTAATATATGAACATGGAATATCTTTCCATGTATTTGTATGATTCTCAGATAAAGATGAGCCAAGATGGCAGAGTAGAAATACCGAGTGCACCCCGTTTCATAAGCACATGGAAAACACAATTATTTCCCGGACAATCATTGATGAAAAAAGAGTGGAACCTACTAGAAATGATCTGCAACTAAAGATACAAAAAGGAACCACAACAAGATGGGAAGGAAGAGAGCATTTTTGATATGGTCAAGTCTCATACCACCAATAATTACAATTTCAGAGGATCTCCCAAAGGAAACAGAGGTCTGAGCACCACATCAGTCTCCATGGACCAAGGGTCCTGCACCGGGAAGATAAGCCACCAGAGCATTTGGATTGGAAGGTTAGCCGAGCTTACTTTACAAGTCCTAAAAGGTTGGGGTAAACAGAGACTCAGTCTGAAAGGGCACACACAAAATCTCACACACTCCCAGACCCAGGGCAGAAGCAACAATTTGGTATTAGCCTTGGTCAGATTTACTTGCTGATCTTGGAGAGTCTCCCAGAGAAGCAGGAGGAGACTAACACTCACGCTGGGGACACAGATAGTAGCAGTGGCCATTTCTGAAGCTCATTTTCCCAGAACACTGGTGCCCACAAGTGCCATTTTAGAATCCTCTTTCTAGTGTGTAACTCCAGGACCCAGCCCCTCCTTGGACCAAAAGCCAGTAGGCACCTGTGCTGAGGTCTCTCAGACCAAGCCACTGGGCATGCTTACAGCCCTATCCACCAGCAGGCAGGCTACATTAAGACTCCCAGAGCCCACAGTCATCCCTGGACATAACCCTGCCTACCAGAGGGTCCAGGACCTGACGTTACACACTAGTGACCAGGCACTAGACTCAGAACCCCCAGAACTCTCCAGCCAGAGACCATAGGATCCAGCTCCACTCACAAGGGCAGACACCAGTCCCAGGAAAACTACAGCCCCACTGTCTGCAAACCTGGCCTGCCTAGCAACAGTCCACAACCTGCCCTAAAGACTGCCTGGAATCTGCACCCACATACAAGAGAGCCACAGCCAATTGTGTCAGGAACCACATCTCCCACTATTGATCTGACACCAGCTCTGGGTCTCTTGAGCCATGCAACCAGAGTCCAGGACCCAGCTCTGCCAGACAGTACATGGGGCTAGTGCCAATCTACCCAGCAATGGGTAGGCAATAGCCCTGGAGTCTTCTGGACCCTACTTCCCTGCACCAGTGAGCCAGCACTAGCCCTAGGGCTGCCAGGAGTTTCCATAGCCAGTCACGTTGTAATCCAGTCCTGCCAATTAGTGACCAGCAGCCTCTGCAGAAGGCAGGGCCTGGCAACAAACAGTACTGCCTATATAGACTACGACAGCTAAAGGATTCACACAGCTCTCAAGGAGGGAATCCCCAGAGCATATACCTTCAGTGACGTGAGAGGAGTGTGCTACTGGGAAACACAGGCTATTTCCTGCAAAAGACCACTTTCCCAAGGTGGGAAAAATGAGGCAATAGAAGAAAGTGTTTCAAACAAACAAGGCAAATGCCAGAAGAATTAATTGAAGTGGAGATAGGCAATCTAGCCAAGAAAGAGTTCAGGGTAATGATTGAAAAGATGATCAAAGAACTTGGAAAAAGAATGGATGCACAGAGCAATAAGTTATTTTTTTATCAAAGACTGACAAACTATAAAGAATAATCAAACAGAGATGAACAAGGAAATAACTAAAATATTTGTATCATCATCAATTTTCTTCATCAATGTCTCAGAGGGTTATGTTTCTAAAAACTTGTCCATTTCTTTTAAGTTGTTGAAGTTTTGGGCATTTATATCTGTTTATAGTATTCTCATTTTTGTACCTCTGTGATATGAGTTATTTCTTCTCTTTCCTTTCTTATTTTACTTATGATCTCTGTCTTTTTTTCTTGATGAGTCTGGCTAAAGGCTTATCAATTTTGCTTATCTTTTCAAAAAGCCCAGCTTGTTTTAATTTATTTTTTTCTACTGTTTTTTGGTTTCTATTTTATTTCCTTTCTGATCTTCATTACTTCCTTTCTTCTACACTTTGAGGATTTGTTTGTTATTCTTTTTCAAATTCATTTAGATGGTAGTAAGTTTGGTTGTTTAAATTTTTTGTTTCTTGAAGTAGACCCCGATCACTCTAAACCTCTTAGAACTGATTTTGCAGTTTCCTATAGATTCTGGAAAACTGTTTTGGTTTTCATTTGTCTCAGATAATTTTTTATATCTTCTTTTATTTCTTTACTGACATACTGTTGTTTCAATAGCATGTTGTTTGTCTCTGCATATGTGTTTTTCCCATTTTCCTTCCTATAATTGATTTCTAGTTTCAAACAATTGTAATAGGAAAAAATGCTGGATGTAGTTTCTATCCTCTTAATTAAATTTGTTGAGACTTGTTTTGTGTCCTAGCATGTCTTTCTCCTGGAGAACACCCCATGTGCACCTGCAAAGAATGTGTATTTTGCTGTGTTCAAACAGAATGTCAGTTCAGTTACTCAGTCATGTCCAACTCTTTGCAGCTACATCAACTGCAGCACACTAGGCTTCCCTGTCCATTACTAACTCCCAGAGCTTGCTCAAACCCATGTCCATCGAGTCAGTGATGCCATCCAACCATCTCATCCTCTGTCATCCCCCTTCTCCTCCCACCTTCAATCTTTCCCAGCATCAGGGTCTTTTCCAACGAGTTGGCTCCTTGCATCAGGTGGCCTAAGTACTGGAGCTTCAGCTTCAGCATCAGTCCTTCCAATGAATATTCAGGACTGATCTCCTTTAGGATTGACTAGTTGGATCTCCTTGCTGTCCAAGGGACTCTCAAGAGTCTTCTCCAACCACCACAGTTCAAAAGCATCAATTCTTTGGCACTCAACTTTCTTTATGGTCCAACTCTCACATCCATACAAATGGAATGTAGATATCTATTAAATCCAAGCTATGTCATTTCAGACTACTGTTGCCTTATTTATTCTCTGTCTGGATGATTTATCCCTTGAGGTAACTGAAATATTAAAGTCCTCAACTATTATTGAATTATTGTCAACTTCTCCCTTTTGTCTGTTAAGATTAGCTTTATATGTTTTGGTGCTTCTCTATTACATGTATATATGCATATGAATAGGTTTCCCTGAGCAGCAGTTAAAGAATCCACCTGCAATTCAGGAGACATTGAAGACTCGAGTTCCTAGATTGAGAAGATTCCCTGGAAGAGGAAATGGCAACCCACTCCAGTATTCTTTCCTGAAAAAAATCCCATGGACAGAGGAGCCTGGTGGGCTACAGTTCATGGTGTCGCAGTGAGTCAGGCACAACTGAGCAACTAAGCACAAGCAAGCAGGCATGCATACGAGTGTTCTGTCTCCTACTGACCCCTTTATCATTATATAATGCCCTACTTTTGCCTTTTTTATAGACTTTGTTTTAAAGTCTATTTTGTCTGAATGAATATTTATCTTCCTGCTTTCTTGTCATTTTCATTTGCATGAAATATGTTTTTATCTCCTCACTTTCAATCTGAGTGTGTCTTTAACTTGGAATAAGGGCTTCCCTGGTGGCTCAGATGGTAAATAATCTGCCTGCAATGCAGGAGATCCAGGTCTGATCCCTGGGTTGGGAAAATCCCCTGGAGAAGGGAATGGCTACCCATTCCAGTATTCCTGCCAAGGACAGAGAAGCCTGGTGGGCTACAGTCCATGGGGTTGCAAAGAGTCAGACATGACTGAGTGGCTTTTGCTTCACTTCAGAGTCTCTTGTTAGAAGAATATAGATGGATCTGATGTTCCACAGATCTTTCATACTTAAAAAAATCTCAAAAATTCAGTCATTGATGTTTTCAATTAAACTGTGTCTCTCCACAGCAACCCCAAGCAACTTAAATGTTGTTTATGATTATTCTTCAAATAATCCATCTAGCACTTATCACTGAATGTGAAACAGGCAAGGAGAAGTCAGTTTTCAAAAGGTTCTAGACAGATGAAAAGAGGGTCACAGATAGAAAAATAAGCAGGTCCATATAGCTACTGCTAGGCTTGGAGTACCTCAACTACTAAAATTATGAGTCAACAGGATGGGACTATGCTACTGCTAACCCAGAGACAATCTGTTCTTATACTATGTGCATATTGCCTTATTGATATGAATATTGCTTAATCTGTAGTTATGTATGATAAGATATAGAAATCAGTTAGATATCCCCAAACAGAATAGAAGAAATAATATTTATTTCATATGCAAATTTTTTATTTTTTATAGCCACCATTATAACATTATGGTTAAATACTTTGTTATTAAATACTGATTTGCCTCAGATTAAGGAAAATGACTGATTTCTATAGATAATTTGAATGGTGCTACTTGGAAGAAACAATATAGTAGAAACACCATGACATAGCCTATCAGAACGTAATCTGAAAACCAGTTCTGACAATTACTAGTTATAGATTTGGGGGAAGGTTATTTATCTTTTTGTGATTTTTTTTCTCATTTATAAAAACAGGGCTACATTTTCTTAGGGCAGGGCTTTTTTGTGTTTATTAAAAAAAAAATGTATGTGAGGGTTGGTCTTGGCATAGTATCAGGAGCTACAATGCTACAAATGATCAAAAGCAAGTGATGCAATATAACTGTATTTTCTAACCTAACTCATTAATGAATAAGTGAATGTCAACAATGTTTTCAAGAGAGCCAAGCTGGATATATTTACTAAAGAGTCACTTGTTTAGACATGAAATTTAGCTAAGAGGCTAGATAAGATATATGGAAAAGCCAAGAGATCAGATGGAGAGCTCCAGTGGTTTATGACTGACTTATTTTCAAGTAAGAGTCTATTCTGTTTATTGAAAAAAATATTTTCCCACACAGGTATAAAATGCCAATAAATCTATCTATAGTTTGTCTAAGTTTATATTCTATTAAATTATTATATTTTTAAATAAATTTATTTTAATTGGAGGTTAATTACTTTACAATATTGTATTATACTGTAATATTCATTAAACTGTGTTTGCTTTCATTTCTATAGTTTAATGAGCCATCTAGATGCTAAGTCATGCTCAAATCTACTGGCAACTTTTATTACCAAAGAATAATACTTATCAGTCATCTCTACATAAAGTAGCATTACAATGCTCTGAAAAGTTGAGTTTACAAAATCAGAATTGAACAGCAAAAATGCTTTATTTCATACAAAGAAGTCGCAAGAAAAGTATTCTAATCTATCTGTTTCATTTAAATATTTGTTCTATCTTTGAGATCAAGAAACAATGATTTCAGTATTGTAAAGTAAAATAAAGTAAAAAAAAAAGCAGTTAAACAAATGTAAAAAAAAAAAAAAAAGAAACAATGATTTGGGGTTGGGGGGAGGCCCACAAAGGAAGGGATACCTACAAACTTATAGTTGATTCACACTGTCGTACAGCAGAAACCAACACAACACTGTAAACCAATTTTCCTCCAATTAAAAATAAATTTTAAAAATAAAGTCAACTTAAAAAAAAAATAATGATTCATCCCTTGCCATTTCTGACTATTTCTTTAAAAATGACATAAAATTATCTTTAGAAGGAGTGGCACCTTTAATACCTATGCAAAAGGAAGTATGAGAATTTAAATACATATATCCGTTTCCCCACTCACATTTGACTGCATACATGGACAGTGGAAAAACAAGCCAAATACTTCCCCTTTTTTCACATACCCTCAGGTGAACTTTGAAATCCACAACCCCAAATCTAAAACCATTCCAAACCTTCTTAATTTGCCAAGTCCTTTATCAGTCACATTCAGAGTATGTTTTCACCACTTCATTTTTCATAATACCATCCTCCATTAATGCCCTCTAAACTTTGAAAATTCCAGCCTTTTTATTTGCTTACTTCTCTATAAATTCTTAACTTTGGAAAATGAATATTTATTTTGATAAGCATAGAAAACCTATTAACCATAATGGAAATGAAACTTATTTTCTTTTCCTTGGTCTGTGGCAATAGATTTATCCTTGGAAATATTTTCTGTAAAAGCACATTTATAAAGTTTATCTTTCCTCTTACAAAATATAATTGACATTTTGGCTCCCTCAAAAATGGTCCATGTAATGAATTTAACATATATAATGAGAAAATGCAAACATACATATAAGAAGAAAACTATGGAAAGAAAAATATGCTTAATTGTATTTAAGTTAAATATTTTTAAGTAAATCTTATCATGGCTCGATACCATATTGAGTGCTCAATTGTGATTCAATAATTATGTGTATAACTTTAACTACCATGTGATTTAGACCAGTTACTACAAACATTAAATGTTTATTGTTTCAGCTAACCTATACAGTACACACTTAATGTTTGCCCTTTCTTAAAAATAGGTTTTTTTGAATCCTAAAGTAACACACAATTCTGTTCATCTTTCTCTTCCTCCTGCCCTCCCTCTCCTGACTTTTTCTTTCTTCAGATTAAGCACATTATTCAAATTAAGATGTTGGTGGGGGGCATGAATAATAGGATGTTGAAGACATACAACAAGGGAATTGGAGATATAAAACAAGAAGGGAAAAAGTCACAAGAAAGATAATAACTAATTTAAGGTGCAAAATTATGTAAGAATATGTAGCCTCTCCCATTTTACAAAGCCACTCAGTCCTTCTTTACACAGATCACGTTCAAAACTTAATTAGATGTAAATAGGAGTTAGCCACTGCTCACCAAACACTTCATCATATTACCTGATTACATTTAAATTGTTTATAGGTAACGTAGGTAGTGGATTATTTTCAGGAATTCTGGAAATAACAACACTGTACCACAACAGTCAGGTTCCCTGTTCATCTGTTTTTAAAAAGTAAAATCCCTTTCATCCCTAGTGTGAAATTTTTAACAAAGTCTAATTTGCTGTTAAAGATTGCACAATGCAACATAATTCCAGCTTACTCTCAAATCAGGAACAGGATCTGAATGTTAATCTCAGCTCCACCCCTACTCATGTCAATTTCAGATACCAAAAATCATTTCAGAGTCCACCTCCTCTGGTCTTTTAAAATATCCTTTAAAAGAATAAAGATACTCCTCCTATCCCAATAGTATGAGGTACATATTAAATCATCAGCAGTAAAGCTCTTATCAAAAGGCTAGATGAAATATGTCTTTTTTGCTTTATTAAACATCCTTTGGTCAATTGTGACACTGTCTAGCAAGAGGCACTATTCCTCAAGGCAGTCTATAATATACCAAACTGGTACAAAGTTAATAGAACCTACAAGAAAAAGAGGCATAATATGATCAAATAAATATCTTTGGACTAAAGCTGAATTTAGTAAAAGTAACCAGGTTTTTTTTTTTTTTCCTTTTTCTTTACAAGATTTCCAAAAGCTTTCAGTTTATTCATTTGAATTATGAACCCCCCAAGAATGAGAGAGCACATGCATAGTTTCTCAAAGCAGATGGAGGACGAGGTGCACGGACTACAGAACGAGACAACTGGGCACAGATCCAGATTTAGTTTATTGTCACTCTACGAGCTTAGGTAGTGAAAAATCTTCCTGAGACTTAGTTTCCTCATCTGCCATACAATGCAGTGGATAAGAGACAGCCTCTGGAGAAAGACTCACTAAGGCTCAGATCCCAGGGCTGTCACTTGTTCACTCGAGTTCTTAGGCAAGTTCTTTCTACAAGCTCTTTGTATCTTGGAATTCCCTTTAGAAAAACAAAAGTAGCAACAATAGCATCTATGCCAAGATTTATCTTAAGGATTAAACTGCTCAGTCATTTCAAAGTGCCGTGAAGGACAGATGCTCAATAAGGTGATTTTCTTTCTCTCCTTTCCCTTCCATCTCTCACTCAGGAGCTCAAAACCTCTGTGTTGCCACTGGTTATCTTGATTTTTCCCCACCTTGCTTTTTTCCTGGAACTGGATCACAACCTCACATTTTTAAATCCTCATTCAATTTGTATGTTATTTCCTGAATGGTGCACCTTATTTTAACATTCAGTATGTTGTGCACTCTGCATTTTATTCCCTTTTATGGTCGCATGGCATTGAAAGGAAATTTTAAACAGCACTAATGATGTATATTCAACAACCACACCAAAAATCAGGTAAATGGTACTCTACAGCAAACTACTGTGTCCCAAGAGAATACCTTGCCTTCAGTCGCTCATATGATACTATGCTTCCCTCTGAAAGGAAGCAACTTACACACAACAATTGATGTAAGAGAAAAAAGAATGGAATGAGAATAAGTCACTGGGGTTCTGTTTTGACGCCACAATCTCAGGCTTCGGTTCTTATCTCTGTTAAAAAGAGAAGTTAAATCAAGGTTTCTCCTAACTGTGAAATTTAATTGGTAGAGTGAAAAGAGAGATTCTTCTGAAAATAATACGCACACATTTTTAGAAGTATCTGAATAAACTACTACAGTGCAACCATCTTAAATCTGGTAATGTCTAGCATCCACATTACTTCAAGTTTTTACCTTTGTTGTCAGTCTCCTCAATTCTAAGCCAAATGCACATACTTCAGTTCTTATTATTCTTAACCTGTCTACAACTTGTGAGAGTTGGTTATTGATTGCTGTCTTGTGACATTTCTTCTCTTTTAGCATGCATGATACACCACTGTCCTAATTTACTGTTATCCCTCAAGTCATGCCTTCTCAGTTCTCCACACTATATTCTCATCTATGACTGTCTATCTTTAAAGTTCTACCTTTGGTTGTCTTTATGTATGCCACATACTCTCCATAGCCCATTGTGCCTTCACCCAGAAATTCAATCAGTAGTGATTGAATTCATCAAATATTGTTTTAGGGCCTATACATATTTGAAGTCTCACAATAGCCACAGGAAGCAGTATTATAGGAGCAGACATAGTTCCTGAAGTCATAGAATACACACACACACACACACACACACACATCTACAAATTGTGATAAATATCATTAAAGAAATGGATATGGTGCTATGTCAAAAATTATTAGACTGAGATGTAATGAAGAGCTACTTTAAAGTGGTTAGAGAGGCTAATGGAGAAAAAATTAAAGAGGGAAGTCCTAGGGTATTAGATGTCAAGATTATAAGCCAAACAACAAATCTCAAAAATTGTGCATGTATATGAAATCATATACAGGATGTTCTCTTCCTACAATGTAATTCACCTACAAATAAGTAGCAAAAAGTAAATGAAAATATTCATGTATTATTTAAATGAAGTAGTCCACTTCATGTATTATTTAAATGAAGTAGTCCACTATTTATAGTGGAATACCAGACCACCTTACCTGCCTCCTGAGAAATCTGTATGCAGGTGTCAAGAAGCAAAAGTTAGAACTGGATGTGGAACAACAGACTGGTTCCAAATTGGGAAAGGAGTATGTCAAGGCTGTATATTGTCACCTGGCTTATGTAACTTATATACAGAGTTACAGCAAGTGAATGCTGGGCTAGATGAAGGAGAAGTTGGAATCAAGATTGCTGGGAGAAATATCAATAACCTCACATATGCAAATGACACCACCCTTATGACAGAAAGTGAAGAGAAACTAAAGAGTCTCTTGATGAAAGTGAAAGAGGAGAGTGAAAAAGCTGGCTTAAAACTCAACACTCAGAAAACTAAAATCATGGCATCCAGTCCCATCATTTCATGGCAAATAGATGTGGAAACAGTGGCTGACTTTATTTTGGGGGGTTCCAAAAACACTGCAGATGGTGACTGCAGCCATGAAATTAAAAGACATTTACTCCTTGGAAGGAAAGTTATGACCAATCTAGACAGCATATTAAAAAGCAGAGACATTGCTTTGCCAGAAAAAGGTCTATCTAGTCAAAATTATGGTTTTTCCAGTAGTCATGTATGGATGAGAGGGTTGGACTATAAAGCAAGCTGAGCACCGAAGAATTGATGCTTTTGAAGTGTGGTGTTGGAGAAGATTCTTGAGAGTCCCTTGGACTGCAAGGAGATCCAACCAGCCAATCCTAAAGAAAATCAGTCCTAAATATTCATTGGAAGGACTGATGCTAAAGCTGAAGCTCCAATACTTTGGCTACCTGATGTGAAGAACTGACTCACTGGAAAAGACCCTAATGCTGGGAAAGATTGAAGGCGGGAGGAGAAGGGGATGACAGAGGATGAGATGGTTGGATGGCATCATCAACTTCACGGACATGAGTTTGAGTAAGCTTTGAGAGTTGGTGACGGACAGGGTAGCCTGGTGTGCTGCAGCCCCTGGGGTCGCAAAGAGTCAGACATAACTGAGCCACTGAACTAAACTGAACGAAGTCCACTACTGGGCTTCCCAGGTGGTGCTAGTAGTAAAGAATCAGCCTGCCAACACAGGAGATGTAAGAGACATGAGTTCAAGTCCTTGGTCGGGAGATCCATGCCATGAAGGAGGACATCACAACCCACTCCAGTGTTCTGGCCTGGAGAATCCCATGGACAAAGGAGCCTGACAGGCTATGGTCCATAGGGTTGCAAAGAGTCGGACACAACTGAAGCGACTTAGCACGCAAGCACAATCCACTACTAAATAGTGCATTAGTGAAAAAAGCTATCAAAATGGAAATTACACAGTATTTTGAACCAAATTATATTGAAAATGTGGCATTCAAATTTATGTTATACAACTAAAGCTAGGGTTATAGGAAAATACATAGTAATGTCATTATTTGAAGAGGATATGTAGACAATCCGAAATCTACTTATACCTAATGTGTTAGAATTAGGAAGTTAATGAGGGTGTCTAGATGTAAAATTATTATAAATAATAGTTCTATTTCTCTATTTAATCACCAACAAAATTTTATGAAATAGATCTTTAAAAATAATACCATTTACAATAGCACCAAAACCCACACAATTCCAAAGAACAGATCTGATAAAAGATGTACAAAAGCCCTACACTAGCAAAATATAAAACTTTATTGGGAGAAACTAAAGACTATCTTAATAAAGGGAAATACCATGCCTTTTGTTTGAAAGTCTTTTCAAATTAACGTACTGACTTAACGTTACCCCTGTAAAATCCTAGAATTCTTATGAAATTAGCAAGCTGATTTTAATATTAACATAGATATAAATAGGGCCCCAAACTGCCAAGAACAAAGTGAGAACACTTACTATACCAAGCATGATAACAATAGTAGTTAAGGCAGTGTGATGAGACAAGGAGAGAAGAATGGGCCAAGAGACAAATGTCTCTTCAGTTCTCTGAAGAGACAATTTGGAAATAGACCCACATAGGAATGGGCCCTTGATTTTTAACAAAACTGGTATTGTAGAGCAGGGATGAAAAACAGTCTTTTCTTTCATATAAATGGCAGTTTGTAAATTAACTAGTTAGATAAATAAATAATCCCCACTTCACAACATATACAATTATCAATTCCAAATGGATCCTATATATGTGAAAGGTAAAAAATAAAAATTCTAGGACAAAGACAACCATGTTTTCATAGTATAGGATGATTTGTTAAACAAGAAAAAATTCTCTAACACAAAGAAAACTATAGATAACTTAGACTAGTATTAATAACTCTTATAAAAAGACACAAAAAGAATATAAACAGCAAGGCCAAAATGAATAATTATATATTCAACATTGACAATGAGTGTAACATTGTCAATATAACATTGACAATATAACTGACAATGAGTCTCATATTAAGGAAATAATAAAGACCTCCTATTAGTTAAAAAGGAAAAGACAAGTCAATTCTTTAGTGAACAAGAAATTTGAACTGGCACTTTACAAAAGAAGGAAACCAAATGACCAATAAACATCTTAAAGGTCACTCACCATTGATATTGATCAAGAAAATACAAATTAAAACTGCAATAGGATACCACTATATAACCTACCTACACGGTTAAAATGTAAAAACATACCCTTTAACAATATCATCAAAAGGCAGAGTGAAGTAACCCAGACAGAGAAAGACACATATTCATATGATATTGCTTATATGTAGAACCTAAAAATAAATTATACAAATGAACTATATACCAGGCAGTAATAGACCCATAGGCATACAAACTTATGGTTACTAACAGGAAAAGGGGGAGAGGAATAAATTAGGGGTTTTGGATTAACATATACACACTGCCATGTATAAAAATAGGCAACCAGCAGGGACCTACTGTACAGCACAGAGAACGACACACAATGTTTTGTAATAAGCCATGAGGGAAAAGAATCTGAAAAACTAATATGTATTATTATTAACATAGCTACATATACGTAGCAGGCATTAGTGGACGAACTTAAAAGGTTTTATGTTGCACCTCAGGCAAAGTAAGCTTTTCAAAATTTTATTTTCATATTTACAAAAAGGCAGATTAAGAAGGAAGAGAGCAATAAATCTCCTCACTACAGTGACAGGACAAGACTCCATCCCCATAATCAGGCTGCAATGCCACTATTATGGATTTTACTGAGCCTATCAGAGAGCAAAGATCCCCAGAAGTATTGCTGTGTCCCGTTACAAGCATCTTTGATGGATGGAAATACACTATAACAGAGCTCAAATATATATAAATATCATGCAAAGACAAAAACATACAGCCTTTCTCTATAGACTCAAAATGCATTTTATTATTTTGCAGTGGTGGTCTTGCAGTTGGTAAACATAAAATATCTTAATAATAACTGGTTATTTGTCCTTCAAGCAATGGTTTTCTTCCCAAATAGTTTACACAGGACTCTGATTTTATGCAGAGAGGTCTTACACAAAAAGAGAACATTTGTCTGAAGGCTGTAGGGCTATCTCTCAGAATCTAATGACTATGAGGTATGAAAGAAGCAGAGCCTCAGGATTACATAAACGTGGATCTAAATACTGCTGAAGACACAGAAACAGACTCTTACTTCTGCTTCTCTGCACATCTTTTTCTGTTGTATTTCTTTCTACAGACTGGCTTCTCCCACACATCATACTATCTGATATTCAATGTCTCTTTAAAGCTCCTGAGATTGTTAAGAATGCAGTTACACACAGAGGCTGATTCTTTATCTATCCTTCTACGTGTGTGTGTGTATGAGTATGTATACACCCTCATTATAATATTATAATAAATTTAAATAATAGTAAATTTATTATAAAAATCCAGTAAATTTATATGATTTATATATATATTTAACTTGATAATTCATTTGGTATCATATCTATAATGCTTATCAAGACATGTCTTGATATATAGGGGACTGAAACCATATTACATATATATCCTTGTGTGTGTGTGTGTATACATACATATGTGTATGTATGCACAACTTCCTTGTTTAGCCCAAGTGTATAATTTGGACGGAGCACCTATGAATAGATTACTAGTATGATTTAATAAAAGGAGCTTTTGTGGGCCTCCTCCACTTGCATCAACAAGGTGTCAAGTTACCTAACATGCAAAATAAAAAGTCTTAAAAATGCCAGTAAATGCCTATTTTCCTATGTCAAGGGTAAAATTCTTTTCCAAGAAAATAAAAGTCTACATGCTTAGCAATATTGGTGTTGACTTTCAACAAAGATTAATCACAAGAAAAAGTCTTTAATTATTTATAAATCTATATATATTTGCTCTTAGAAAGGCACATGCTTCATATTCTATCATCTTACAGATGATCTTTGTGTTGGAACCAATTCAGCAAGATTCCCAATTTCAAACAATAGATTTTCTATTTTTCTAAAAAGGAACTAAGTAACAATTATAATAGAAAACCTGTATTTTAAAATCTGTTTTACCTCACTGATATAATACCCAACTTAAATCAAAACTTAACATTCAGAAAACTAAGATCATGGCATCTGGTCCTATCACTTCATGGCAAATAGATAGGGAGGCTCCAAAATCACTGCAGATGGTGACTTCAGCCATGAAATTAAAAGATGCTTGCTCCTTGGAAGAAGAGCTACAACCAACCCAGACAGCATATTAAAAAGCAGAGACATTGCTTTGCCAAAAAAAGGTCCATCTAGTCAAAGCTATGGTTTTTCCAGTAGTCATGTATGGATGTGAGAGTTGGACTATAAAGAAAGCTGAGCACCAAAAAATTGATGCTTTTGAACTGTGGTGTTGGAGAAGACTCTTGAGAGTCCCTTGGACTGCAAGGATATCCAACCAGTCCATCTTAAAGGAAATCAGTCCTGAATATTCATTGGAAGGACTGACACTGAAGCCAAAACTCCAATACTTTGGCCAACTGATGCAAAGAACTGACTCATTGGAAAAGACCCTGATGCTGGGAAAGATTGAAGGCAGAAGAAGGGGATAACAGAGGATGAGGTGTGTGGATGTCAACAAACTGTGGCAAATTCTTAAAGACATGGGAATACCAGGCGACCTTATCTGTCTCCTGAGAAACCTGTATGCAGATCAAAAAGCAACAGTTAGAACTGGACATGGAACAACAAACTGGTTCAACATTGAGAAAAGAAGACAGAAAGACTGTATATTGTCACCCTGCTTATTTAACTTTTATGCAGAGTACATCATGTGAAACACTGGGTGGATGAACCATAGCTGGATTCAAGATGTCTGGGAGAAATATCAATAATCTCAGATATGCAAATGATCACTCTAATGGCAGAAATCAAAGAGGAACTAGAGAGCCTCTAGACAAGGGTGACAGAGGAGAGTGAAAAGGCTGACTTAAAACTCAACATTCAAAATACTAAGATCATGGCATTCAGTTTCATCTTTTCATGTCAAACAGATGGGAAAAAGTGGAAGTAATGACAAATTTTATTTTCTTGGGCTCCAAAATCACTGCAGCCATAAAATTAAGACACTTTCTCCTTGGAAGACTGCTATGAAAACCCTTGACATTAAAAACCAGAGACATCACTTTGCAGACAAAGGTCCCTGTAGTCAGAGCTATGGTTTTTCCAGTAGTCATGTATGGATGTGAGAATTGGACCATAAAGTAGGCTGAGCGCCATAGAATTAACCTGTTCAAATTGTGGTGCTGGAGAATACTCTTCCGAATCCCTTGGACTGCAAAGAGATCAAAATAGTCATTCCTAAAGGAAATCAACTCTAAATATTCATTGGAAGGACTGATGTTGAAGCTGAACCTCCAATACTTTGGTCACCTGAGGTGAGGAGTCAACTCACTGCAAAAGTCCCTCATGCTGGGAAAGAGTGAAGGGAAATGGAGAAGGGGGCAGCAGAGGATCAGATAGCATTACTGAGTCAATGGATATGAATCTGTGCAAACTCCAGGACATAGTGGAGAACAGAAGAACCTGACGTGCTGCAGCCCACAGGGTCACAAAGAGTTGGAGACAACTTAGTGACCAAACAACAACAAAGACGGATATTTGGAATGCAGCGAGAGAACCTGAAGTAATGTCAGGAACAGGATGGTATTTTTAACAACATGTACTGAACTTTTTTAAACAGACACACAGTGGGTAAGAATCCATAGGACTAAAAGTGTTGAAAAAGACAAAATATTTCATTTTGGGAAATTAGTTTTGAGTTTATATTAAGGCCAATAATTTTCCCTTATTGGATCTAGTGAAAGGACCAAGGATCTAGCAATTTCTCAGTAGATGTTACTGTTATTAAAATTACAGCCTAGAGGGATAGGGTGGGGAGGGAGGTGAGAGGGGGGTTCAGGATGGGCTAAACATATGTTTCAGTTCAGTTCAGTTCAGTCGCTCAGTCATGTCCGACTCTTCGCGACCCCATGAATCACAGCACACCAGGCCTCCCTGTCCATCACCAACTCCCGGAGTTCAGTCAAACTCATCTCCATCGAGTTGGTGATGCCATCCAGCCATCTCATCCTCTGTCATCCCCTTCTCCTCCTGCCCCCAGTCCCTCCCAGCATCAGGGTCTTTGGCCAATTTATGTTGATGTGTGGCAAAAACCATCACAATATTGTAAAGCTATTATCCTCCAATTAAGATAAACTAATGTTAAGAAATTAATTTTACAATGTCATGTTTTCATATATATGTATGTAAAACAAATGCACAAATGTATATAATAGACTAAATTAGGGAAGAATATCTATAAACATGTATATGAAACTGTTTTATAAATAACTATTTTATATGTATTATCATAGACACTGAAGTTGCTAAATTGTTTGATCTCTGTTTCTATATCTATAAGGATTACAGAGATACATCTCCTGTGGTATAATAGAGGACTCAACTCAACTAAAAGTATTCAAATAATAGATAGAAAGTGGTACATTACCATTATTGCTTACTTTTTGGTACGTTTATGAAACCAAAAACTTTCTACGGACATGCATGACAGATGGATGGCTGGATAAGTGGATGAATGGTTACAGTTCTTTCATTGTTTAAAAATGTTCTTGTCTTCAGTAAAAGAAGAAAATATTCAATATAGAGACATATTT
The DNA here is from genome assembly GCF_023091745.1 of Budorcas taxicolor. NCBI lineage: Eukaryota > Metazoa > Chordata > Mammalia > Artiodactyla > Bovidae > Budorcas > Budorcas taxicolor. The sequence goes on along the minus strand of NC_068916.1, from coordinate 32,161,792 downwards.
GTAATTGTTAAAAGATAATTAGAAACAAAGGAATGCAGAAGAAGTTTGTCTAAAACTTAAAAGGGCTACATAAGGATACATAAAAGGGCTAATTCAGCAATATATTTTGACAGAGCAGCTACTCCGTCATCCTTGATACCATTTTAATCTGTTCTCTGTTTCTTTAATTCCTACTATGAGTAAGAAAATAAATTTCTTATTGCAGTTAATTTTAATTAATTTAAATCCAGAAAGCCACATACAACTATTTAAAGAGTTACATTATTTGACAGTTCAATACCAGATGCTCTCTTTTCTAACCTCAAAAAAGGGCTTCCCCAGTGGTGCTAGTTGTAAAGAACCTGCCTGCTAATGCAAGAGACATAAAAGACATAGATTCAATCCCTTGATCAGGCAGATACCCTGGAGGAGGGCATGGCAGACCACTCCAGTATTCTTGCCTGGAGAATCCCATGGACAGAGAAGCCCGGTGGACTACAGTCCACAGGGTTGCAAAGAGTCGGCCATGACTGAGCGACTTAGCATGCTCATGCACCCCCAAGAAGACCACCTAAGCATCAGGCAGTATCCTACCTAAAAAGACACTGGTTTCTGCCTCCTCACAAATATTAGATTTCTGTCATTTCTTCTAGTATTCCTTAATGCAAAACAATGAATTATGTACATAAATTTATGCTGCTTAAAGGAAAAAAGTTATTTAAAACATGTGACCATGCTTCCTGAAACCATTTCTAACCTTTACATTTGCAGAACAAGCTAAGGGATGGCATTTGCAAAGATATCCCAGGATGATATTAACATTAACAATTGAAGGCATGCTCTGTAGAATATTTAATAAAAAGTGACTTTTCTCCTCTTTGTAACATAGAAAGATTGGTCTTACACTTAAAGTATAAATACAAATCAGGTCTCAAGTTTGTGTCCTATGATCTCAACTGTCAGAAATAAATAATACTCCTACAGAATTAAAGAGCATCTCATACAAAAATCTCTCTCCAAATCTGTCCAGGGTGATGCTGTGGGGTAGTATCAGCCACCACAGCTCCTCTGCTTACATGTGTCTTAGGCTAACTCTAAAGTTCAGTGGTTAAAACCTCAGAGGCTAAAAAGAAGGAAAATACCATTTCATTGTCTGATCATGAACCTGCTTTTCCGCCATGGAACCTTCTCACTTTTCACCCTCCTCACTCTCTTGCAGCCCACAGGAAAGCTTGTCTCCTATGAGAATTGAAATGTTCGAATGACAGATGCTCATGGTGAATGTTATGGACAGTTGTGCCTTCTTCAGCTCACCTCGTGTTTGGAACGCAACATGCAGTACATTGTTCATTGCACAAGCTATGGAATCAGACAGATGTTGCCTTCTTTGAATATTCAAATATTCAAATTGGCTTGAATATTTACTATATTACTATCACCTTGGGCATGTTAGTTAGACTTTGTGTAGCCAAGCTACTGCAACTGCAAAATCATGATATTAATAGTTGCCTTAGAGGATGATTACTAGGAAAATCAAACATTACACATGTGAATTTGTTATCCAGCTTCTGATATCAAGTCTCCAAATGACAGCCATCACAGTTTTAAAAGGACAAAATGGATAAGTGTGTGTGTGTGTGCTCAGTCATGTCTGATTCTACAACCCACCAGGCTCCTCTGTCCATGGAATTTCCCAGGCAAGAAGACTGGTGTGGGTTGCCAGGGGACGTCCAGGGAAATCTTCCAGACCCAGGGACCCACGTCCCTTACATCTTCTGCACTGGCAAGCAGATTCTTTACCATTGCGCCACGTGGAAAGCCCATACAATAAGAGCAGGTGTAAGTGAATAACAATAATCTTAGCAAGTGTTTATCATCCATTTGTGCTTTTCCTGCTTAACTCCTGTGTTGAATTCTTCTCTTCACTGAAACTCTAAGATATTTGAAAACACAAATTACTTTTACTGCACTTTGTTTCCTTAACTGAATCCTCAGTGAAGGAACATCCCAATATTAATATCTCGACAACTACCCTCATTTTTCTTCTGTCAAATACAATGCTACTTCCATGATTTCCTGTATTGATAAAGGAAATTCATTTGTCATTAATTCATTTGATTCATTTGTCATTAATCTTTCACTCCTTTCATGAGATCAGTGTGCAAGTCACGTAAGCTCCACAACACTGATATGTCTTAAATATCTTCCTTATATTCCTACAGCTTCTGCCTTACTACAGACTTTTACTATCCCTTTCATCAATGTCATCCTCTACCTCCATTTATGACTCCTAAAAAGCACCCAAGTGACCATTATATAATGATCATGCCACTTTGCTTGGAAGCCTACAGTGATTTTCATTTTCTTAATGTAAATCCCAAATTCCTAATCACAGCACACAAAACTGTTAGTTATGTCCGTGTCTTTCTTTCAGGGCTCTGTTTTCTACTTTTCACCCTCAAAAAACTATCTAGAGAGTCACCAACATTCCCTGCTACTTTTAGAAAAAAAGCACTAGAAACCCACCTGAGACATTTAAAGCCAATGGAAGGAGATACTAATGATAAAGGTATGAACAGCTCACAGATTCTGATGTATATGTACAAATCAGATCACGAGGAGTGAAACTGAAGGAAAAATAATTAAGTTATTATTTTATGACATGGTCTATAATATCTGCCTTCCTGAGTCAGCTCCCTGAGTCAACTTCTTGACATGCCTTCTCTCCTCAGCTCATCTTATTACATGAAACAGCCTGCCCACAATGCACAGCTTTGTACAAAGTCACCTCTGCTCCAGAGCCCATTGCCTACTGGTTATATGCTGTTTGTCAGTGAATTGCAAATCTAGTTCAACTCATTACTACTTGGGCTGAACCTGAGACTGATAGTCAGAGTATGCAGGGAAAACAAAACTAAAATGAAACAGAAAAAGAAATCACACTGAGCATCATTTCCCTGGGGGCAGGATAAGAGGAGCACTAGAAGTTTAATCTCAAAGTGACAGATGGTTGTGGAAGGCACATTGACTAATATACCCAAATATACTCAAAACCTCTGTATTTCCACTTTCATCCCTCTTGTCTGCTAACTATCCATTTTCCAAAATTTTATAAGATCCTTGAAGACAAAGATTGTATCTTGCTTTTTTGTTTTATCTGCAGTGCAGAAAATATGAGACAATCTACAAATCATTGTTTAATTAATTCACACATTTCTTGTCACCTCTCTATAAGGTCTTTGCTGTCTCTTGCAGAAAAAAAAAAAAAAAGGCCTCTCCATCCCTTATATGATATTATAATATCCTCTAAATATATTTTTTGCCAGAAAATAAAATACTGGTGTATTTATTTGATTCCATCACTATACTGGACTACAAGAGCCTTGAGGAAATATTATGATATATTGATTTCTAACAACGTTTCTAACTATTACAGATCTGAAAAATGTCTGTTATATAAATGACTGAATTAATGGGAAATTTTAACCATCCTTTCATACTCCTAACATCTTTTGTGATTGATTCTTCCTTTATAATAGCACTATTTTATGTAAGCTTATGTGGATTACCAGGAAAAAGGAATAAGTAATGCTGCACAAAGCTTGTCATTGTGTAGAACATGACTTAACAGCTGCAAAAAGAAAAAAAAAAAAGTACTTTTGGCCTATCACTGTTGCTAGTTTTATTGGCCTTTCACTGGTGAAGCTGGGTCTTCAGCACACTCTCTCTGAAGCATACTCAGGGGACTTTGCTAAAGGTCTTGCTATAGAACTTTGACTTATTTGCCCCAATGATTTAGTTATAATCCAAGTCTCTGTGGAATATACTAATTGGCTTTGTTTTAATACTCCTTTATCACAGCATACATAATTATTTTGTTTGGAGATCATCTAAAGAGTATACCATAAGTCAAAATCAGATGCATCATTCTTTCATTTCCTTAATGAACTTTACCATACTTTATCTTTTCCATTAAGTTACATATGAGTCACAGTTTAGAAATTAATTCTAAAGGAAGGGAGCTTTCCAAGCATGGGAATGGTAAGTATTAACTTCAGCATATGCCCATCTGTTATAGTTAATACTCATCACGGATTTCTTCCCTATTGATTTGTTTCTGCAGCCTATAAAAATCAGAGTTTTTGAACTTTGAATAATGGCGAATTCTTTGTATACTTAGCAACTTGTTACTAAAGTTAATTTTCTTTAAGCTATAAATATTTGTATATTTAAATTTTTTATTTCTATAGTTTAAAGTAGAAGTGAAATTCTCTAAATTCCTAACTGTCTGGAAATAATCCCAATTAACATGACATTAAAAAAAATTTATTTTTAACATTATTTAGGGTTGTCTAACATCTTTAGACTTGCCTAATATTAAGGTGCTCTCACAGTTTAAACAAACTTGGTTGAGTAAACCAAAAGTAGTATATTTTTTAAAGTTTCAAAATAGTCATCTCTAATTTGCCCATGTTGATTCAGGGTCTTATTAAATGTCCAACATAGAGAAGATTTCTCTGCAATAACCTCAAATAATCACAATGACAGCTTTCTAATTTGTATGTATTTTGTCTTTTCTGTTCTTATATGACAGTTAAGTGAATAATTGCTTTCAAAAACAGTCAATTATATCCACAGTTAATTAACTGAATTAATTATCTACAGGACCTTTCTGTACAATAGAAAATTTCAGATCTCACAAGGGAAATTTGCTCCATCTTTAAAACATGTGGGTATATCACATTCAGTAAACATACAGTATTGCTTATGTAAGTTCAACCCACTATGAGTATCAACTGAGACCAGGGGAGAGGGGTAGAAATCATTTGGGAACAAACAGCTCTAACTTTTCTTTGCAAAAAGAGTGACATCTATCACCTTCTTTTGAAAGTGGTAAATACATAAGGAAATATATAAAACGCAGGGTGAAAACAAAGAACAATCTGGAACAAGCAGTAAAAGTAGAATTCACCTGCTCTTTCTTTTCAGGATATTCCTAGAAGTCAGTGTGGTTGAAGAAAGACCCACCATTGCCTCCTGCAACACATCCCCTCTACATGTAAAAGGTCACTCACAAAGCTAGGAGTCCCTCACTTTACACTATAACCCACCAAATTTGGGCTACATAACCAGAAAGAGTCAGATTTGCATTCAGTCAGTTCAGTTCAGTTCAGTCGCTCAGTCGTGTCCGACAATTTGCGACCCCATGAATCGCAGCACGCCAGGCCTCCCTGTCCATCACCAACTCCTGGAGTTCACTCAGACTCACCTCCATCAAGTCAGTGATGCCATCCAGCCATCTCATCCTCGGTCGTCCCCTTCTCCTCCTGCCCCCAATCCCTCCCAGCATCAGAGTCTTTTCCAATGAGTCAACTCTTTGCATGAGGTGGCCAAAGTACTGGAGTTTCAGCTTTAGCATCATTCCCTCCAAAGAACACCCAGGGCTGATCTCCTTCAGAATGGACTGGTTGGATCTCCTTGCAGTCCAAGAGACTCTCAGATTTGTATTACTAACTATCTAAACATAGGAAACGCCCTATCTCATGCGTCTCTAATTTGTTGAAGTTTGTATGAAAGGAATATTTGAGAGATAATTAAGGTCATGAGAAAGAGAGTCATCAGAATAGAATACATTTTGTCTTGCCTCTCTGGACAGAATATTAATCTTAATAATAATTAAGATGATATAATTAAATTTAATAATAATAATTTTAATATAATTACAAATAATCTTAATAATAATTAATCTTAATAATTTGCCTACTAGACAAATCTGTTTCAGGCTAAATGATAGAGATGTGAAAAGCATTCATAGAACATGAAGGAATAATGAAAGTCAGGGAATCTACAGATAAAATTGTTGATTATTAAATGTCTTTAGAGAAGAGACTGCCAAATTTGTGTCAGGACATCCAAGACACAACATGTTATTAGATAGGAAGAATCAACATTGTCAAAATTATTTTACTAAAAATTCAGACTTAAATTGAAGAAAGCAGGGAAAACCACTAGACCATTCAGGTATAACCTAAATCAAATCCCTTACAATTACAGGTGGAAGTGACAAATAGATTCAAGAAATTAGATCTGATAGACAGAGTGCCTTAAGAACTATGGATGGAGGTTTGTTACATTGTAGAGGAGGAAGTGATCAAGAACATCCCCAAGAAAAAGAAATGCAAAAAGGCAAAATGGTTGTCTGATGAGGCCTTACAAATAACTGAGAAAAGAAAAGAAGCTAAAGGCAAAAGAGAAAAGGAAAGATATACCCATTTGAATGCAGAGTTCCAAAGAATAGCAGGAAGTGATAAGAAAGCCTTCCTCAGTGATCAATGAAAAGAAATAGAGGAAAACAATAGGATGGGAAAGACTAAAGATCTCTTCAAGAAAATTGGAGATACCAATGGAACATTCCATGCAAAGATGGGCACAAAAGAGGACAGAAATTACCTCTTCACTTGAGGTAATTTCCTTGCTGACAAACTTGTAACAGATATAATAATATTTAACTTATATTGAACCTAGGTACAATGACAATATCCTGCTTAATGTTAAGTACTCTTAGACATGTCTACATTATTTAGATCAACAAACAAACATTAATATCATGTATTTAACACTGAATATTTCCCATTTCACATGAACCTGAAATTCATTTAGGTTAATATCTCTTGTATTTAGAATTATTTGATTTGTAAGTGCTTACTTTTTTTTTTTTAAGGCCAGTTATATTAGAGCTCATTTACAAACTGATCTTAGCAATCAGCAATATTATCAAAAAAAAAACAAAGACACACACTGAGACATATACACATACAAATAGACACAAGAGATCCTATAGCTTTGTTTTCCAAACTTAGTTATGATTTAAAAATGGTTGGAGTAAGATTTTAAAAGGCTTTGTCTCCCTTTTTTGTTCCTTTAGGTTTCAGGAATTAGATATGGTCTAGATAAGTGATCCAGAGAGCTCTGGTCTAAAGGTATAGGAGGAGTTATTTTCTCAGGGCAAGAATTCTTAAAGAGATAATTTTTTTTTTTTCAAGCTTCCTCTGGAGTCTAAAGAATATTGTGACCACATTGTCAAAATTGTATTTTGTGTGTGTGTGTGTGTGTGACCATAGTTTTATAGCCAAAATTTAGACCAGATTGTGTTCAATTTGGCCCTGATAACAAGGGCAGATTGGTCCCAGCAGGGATTGTCTCTCTGGGGAAGTAGGGGTCTTAGTTTGATCAGTCCCTGGCTGCTGATTACAGGAACAAGTCCTGGACTTAAGGAAACTTCAGTCCATTTTCCTATCCTATGTCAATAAAGATCTAATATTTTTAGGCCATTTTTCTTGTCATTAGATCATAGCTATAGATTGACCAGTCATTTAAAAAACTTTCCCAAGGGGTTTCCAAGTGGGGTGTGCAACCTTAGAGTGAGCAATTCACATATTAGCTCAAACAGTTTGTACCAGATATCCGTGCTGCTGCTGCTGCTGCTAAGTCGCTTCAGTCGTGTCCGACTCTGTGCGACCCCACAGATGGCAGGCTCCTCTGTCTCTGGGCTCCTCTGTCTCTGGGATTCTCCAGGCAAGAACACTGGAGTGGGTTGCCATTTCCTTCTCCAATGCATGAAAGTGAAAAGCGAAAGTGAAGTCGCTCAGTCGTGTCTGACTCTTAGCGACCCCATGGATTGCAGCCTACCAGGCTCCTCCATCCATGGGATTTTCCAGGCAAGAGTGCTGGAGTGGGGTGCCATTGCCTTCTCCAGATATCTGTGCACTCAAACCAAACCAACAAACCAAACCAGAACTTCATCAGCCAGGAGTCACATTCCAAATGAAACAAAAGGCAAAGAAATGCCCAGAAATCAAAAGCCAAATGCAAGAGTGCCCCCAAAAGATGGTAAAGTGATGCCCGAATATCAAAAGTCAAATGGCATAAATGCCAAACGTGAATTCCCAGTTCCACTAGACCTGCGACCTGGCAAAGTCAGCCTTTTTAGTTCTGATAGTTTCAAGCAATTTCTTGTTGATTTTCTGTGAAGGAGTTACTCTATCATCTCTTGTTTTAGAAGCTTCTAGATCAGCAGCAGCAGCAGATACCAGTCAAAGCACGGCTGGCCTTTTCTAGCTGTGCACATAAAAATATCAATTTTAGAATATAAAAAGAACCCAAATTTGGCCACTTTAGGCTGAGATCTCTTTTAGTATAATTTCTCCAATTAATTAGGTACTTGCAAGTATGTGCTCCATATGTATTGTACATGAATATAGCTAGAGTGTTAGTCAGAGTCTGGCTTTCTGACACCTCTTTATTTCTGCTGAGAGATTCTGTTTCCCATTTTAAGCTGAATTTGTCCGGGATAAAAATCACTAATGAACTTGTGTAGTGGGTCCATGTGCTGCTTGTGAGCTTAACTCCTCCAGGAGTCACCCCAGAATGATTTCAGCTCATCTTACATGTCTCAGATTCTGCCTCTGGCAATCTAAGACCGTGGCTTCTCCGGTCACTGAATGGCCAGTTCTTATGTGCAACCCCTGGATGAGCAAGTATTTTAATTAATGACTGGGTTTCCCTATGGGACCACTGCATGGTATGAGGACTAGGCCTCCACCACTCCCGTAAATTTCTCAGTCACCTGAGAAAAATGAAACCGGCCGGGAGGAGTCTCGTCCCTTTTCTTCAGAGCAAAGCTCACCTGTATTTTCCTCACTTTTATCCTGACAAATTCTATAAAGGCAGTCAAATTGAGGACAAGTGTCAGATCAGCCTATTACTTAACCACTCAACCAAGACCATCCAGTTCCCTACAATGGAGCAACCTCGGCATCTTTCAGCCGAGCCCCAGGTATCCTCAATTTTTTCCCAGTTGAGCCCCTCTACCCAGTACCTTTCCACTGGGTGGGCAGTTTTCCTGGCATCTTTCGGCCAGCCCCCCACCTAGCATCTTTTGGCTGGGTGGGAATTCCTCACTATCTTTCAACCGAGCCCCACTCAGTGTCTAGACCATGAGTGGGTATGCCCTGGATGTTTCACCTGGGCCCCCCGCCTAGTATATTTTCTACTAGGAGTGGGAAGGTAACCTGCTCCACCATCAAATAAAACTCAGAATCTCAACCAATATGGGAGATTCAAGAACCAGGAGAGATTTACCCAAATTCATCTACACTCCCCGAGGAGGCAGATAGATGCAAGGGGCTGCTGCTGGTACCAAAACTGATTCCTCCTGGAGTCTAGTTGAAGAAAGGAAGTCCACTCTGGGTCACATCATCAGTTGCCATAACTGTTGACTAAAAAAAGATGTACAACTTGAGAGTTGTGATTTAAGTTTTATTTGGGGCAAAATGAGGACTGCAGCCCAGGAGGCAGCATCTCAGATAGATCTGAGAGACTGCTCCAAAGCAGTAGTGGGAGAAAGAGGTTTGGTGAAGGAGGAGTTCAATACTATGAAGTGCTCATTTTACAAAAGACTTTTTGTTAGTCATGAGGATCTGATATCACTATGAAGGGATTTAGTGCTTTTCTGCATATGAGGAGATGCAAGGATTGAGATCATAAAATCTGTTCCTAGAAACATCCAACTATCTAAAGACCTGTCCCACCAGATTCCCTGGAGCAGAGTGCCTCACTCCAACTTGAACTCCCTCAGGGTTTGTTGAAGGTCAACAGCTATCCCAGCATGGGGATCAGTCTCCATAGAGGCAGATGGCAAATGCCTTTGCTGTTCAGTCATTGGCAATGCTCTTGGTAAGTGCCAATTTGTAATTCACATGCTCAAGCCTGGTCCCTGGTCCAGAGCTAAATCTTTTTTGGAGATCACACATCTGACAATAGGTTGGTTTTAATATGCAATATAAAGAGATAAATACAATAGCTTACAAATAGCTGTGAAAAGAAGAGAAGCGAAAAGCAAAGGAAAAAAGGAAATATATAAGCATCTGAATGCAGAGTTCCAAAGAATAGCAAGAAGAGATAAGAAAGCCTTCTTCAGGGATCAATGCAAAGAAATAGACGAAAACAACAGAATGGGAAAGACTAGAGATCTCTTCAAGAAAATTAGAGATACCAAGGGAACATTTCATGCAAAGATAGGCTCAATAAAGGACAGAAATGGTATGGACCTAACAGAAGCAGAAGATATTAAGAAGAGGTGGCAAGAATACACAGAAGAACTATACTAAAAAGATCTTCACAACCCAGATAATCACGATGGTGTGATCACTAATCTAGAGCCAGACATCCTGGAATGTGAAGTCAAGTGGGCCTTAGAAAGCATCACTATGAACAAAGCTAGTGGAGGGAATGGAATTCCAGTTGAGCTATTTCAAAGATGATGCTGTGAAAGTGCTACACTCAATATGCCAGCAAATTTGGAAAACTCAGCAGTGGCCACAGGACTGGAAAAGATCAGTTTTCATTCCAATCCCAAAGAAAGGCAATGCGAAAGAATGCTCAAACTACCGCACAATTGCACTCATCTCACTTCCCTGGTAGGTCAGAGGTTAAAGCGTCTGCCTGCAATGCGGGAGACCCAGGTTCGATCCCTGGGTTGGGAGGATTACCCTGGAGAAGGAAATGGCAACCCACTCCAGTATTCTTGCCTGGAGAATCCCATGGACAGAGGAGCCTTGTGGGCTACAGTCCACGGGGTCGCAAAGAGTCGGACACGACTGAGGGACTTCACTTTAACTTCACTTTCACTCACATGCCAGTAAAGTAATGCTCAAAATTCTACAAGCCAGGCTTCAGCAATACATGAACCATGAACTTCCTGATGTTCAAGCTGGTTTTAAAAAATGCAGAGGAACCAGATATCAAATTGCCAACATCCGCTGGATCATCACAAAAGGAAGAGAGTTCCAGAAAAACATCTTCTGCTTCACTGACTATGCCAAAGCCTTTGACTGTGTGGATCACAATAAACTGTGGAAAATTCTGAAAGAGATGGGAATACCAGACCACCTGACCTGCCTCTTGAGAAATCTGTACACAGGTCAGGAAGCAACAGCTAGAACTGGACATGGAACAACAGACTGGTTCCAAATAGGAAAAGGAGTACATCAAGGCTGTATATTGTCACCCTGCTTAGTTAACTTATATGCAGAGTACATCATGGGAAACGCTGGACTGGAAGAAACACAAGCTGGAATCAAGATTGATGGGAGAAATATCAATAACCTCAGATATGCAGATGACACCACCCTTATGGCAGAAAGTGAAGAGGAACTAAAAAGCCTCTTGATGAAAGTAAAAGAAGAGAGTGAAAAAGTTGGCTTAAAGCTCAACATTCAGAAAATGAAGATCATGGCATCTGGTGCCATCACTTCATGGGAAATAGATGGGGAAACAGTGGAAACAGTGTCAGACTTTATTTTGGGGGGCTCCAAAATCACAGCAGATGGTGACTATAGCCATGAAATTAAAAGACGCTTACTGCTTGGAAGAAAAGTTATGACCAACCTAGATAGCATATTGAAAAGCAGAGACATTACTTTGTCGACTAAGGTCCATCTAGTCAAGGCTATTGTTTTTCCAGTAGTCATGTATGGATGTGAGAGTTGGTCTGTGAAGAAGGCTGAGCACTGAAGAATTGATGCTTTTGAACTGTGGTGTTGGAGAAGACTCTTGAGAGTCCCTTGGACTGCAAGGAGATCCAGCCAGTCCATTCTGAAGGAGATCAGCCCTGGGATTTCTTTGGAAGGAATGATGCTAAAGCTGAAGCTCCAGTACTTTGGCCACCTTATGCGAAGTGTTGACTCATTGGAAAAGACTCTGATGCTGGGAGGGATTGGGGGCAGGAAGAGAAGGGGACGACAGAGGATGAGATGGCTGGATGGCATCACTGATTCGATGGACATGAGTCCAAATAAACTCTGGGAATTGGTGATGGACAGGGAGTCCTTGCATGCTGCGATTCATGGGGTCGCAAAGAGTCAGACACAACTGAGCAACTGGACTGAACTGATAAAGAGATAAAATCCTAGAGTCAAGGAAACACCAGGAGGTTGTTAGAATGAGTTAACTCTGCAATGATGAAGATTGAAAACAAAGGGATATGGAAGTAGAGAAGCCATAAATCGAAGAGCTGTATCAAACAAACAATAGTATATTCTAACAGAACAGGTGAAAGGAAGAGGATAGAGTAGCAACAGAGTTGTCTAGTCTGGATTCCTCTGATACAAATGAATAGTGGGGAGTCATCTGGTGTCACTTTGTGAATGTTAGGCTTGAAGCACTATTAAGGAATCTACATAGACGACATGTCAGGAAGAATATTGCCTTCCCTACCAATGTCAAAGTATTTCATGGTTAAAACAAGGTAATGACATATGGAAATATTTTCCAAGCTTACATATAGCTTATGGAGAAATATAAATATAGCTCATGTATAAAAGAGGGCTTCGTTGTTGCTTCCATTATTAGCCATTACAATATTACATGGCTGAGATTCAAAGAGGCTTAAGGGTAGATAATCTAGACTAATGAGTGTCTCCTTGTGGTTATAGTTAAAAATTGGCCCATGGATGAGTTTAGTTAGAATGAAGAAGAGCAATGGGCTCATAGTATTCAGAAAAAGGTCAAAGAAAAATGAATACCAAAATTTCAACAAAATATTTAGATTTCTATAGTTGGAGAAGACTCTTGAGAGTCCCTTGGACTGCAAGATCATCAAACCAGACAATCCTAAAGGAAATCAGTCCTGAGTATTCATTGGAAGGGACTGATGCTGAAGCTGAAACTCCAATACTTTGGCCACCTGATACGAAGAACTGACTCACTAGAAAAGACCTTGATGCTGGGAAAGATTGAAGGCAGGAGGAGAAGGGGATGGCAGAGGATGAGATGGCTGGATGGCATCAATGGACTTAATGGACATGAGCTTGAGCAAGCTTAGGGAGTTGTTGATAGACAGGAAAGCCTGGTATACTGCAGTCCATGGGGTCGCAAAGAGTTGGACACGACGGAACAACTGAATTGACAGTTGGGTATAGGTTTTCTTTTCTTTATGATAGAAGTTGAATTTGATATTAATCAAAATCAATATTGAACTTGCTATCAATCAAATTCAATATTTAGACATGAAGGACAACTTAACATACCTCAGCTCTTTCAACCATTGCTGCTGCTACTGCTGCTAAGTCGCTTCAGTCGTGTCCAACTCTGTGAGACCCCACAGATGGCAGCCCACTAGGCTCCACCATCCCTGGGATTCTCCAGGCAAGAACACTGGAGTGGGTTGCCATTTCCTTCTCCAATGCATGAAAGTGAAAAGCGAAAGTGAAGTCGCTCAGTCGTGTCTGACTCTTAGCTACCCCATGGACTGCAGCCTACCAGGCTCCTCCGTCCATGGGATTTTCCAGGCAAGAGTACTGGAGAGAGCAGCACCCCAGTCGCTGAAGCCTTTCACCCTAGAGCGGTGTCTAGGGACCAGAAACTGGGAGCTGAGAAATCAGCAGAGAGGGAAAGCAGAAGCTTTTGAAAATGCTTGAAAGGAAAGGAAGGAAGGGGGACAAACAGCAGGAGGATGCTTCTTAGGAAAGAGGAGGCGGTCCTAAGATGGCAGAGGAATAGGACGGGGAGACCACTTTCTCCCCAACAAATTCATCAAAAGAACATTTAAATGCTGAGTAAATTCCACAAAACAACTTCTAAATGCTGGCAGAGGACATCAGGCACCCAGAAAACAGCCCATTGTCTTCGAAAGGAGGTAGGAAAAAATATAAAAGACAAAAAAAGAGACAAAAGAGGTAGGGATGGAGCTCGGTCCCGGGAAGGGAGTCTGAAAAAGAGAGAAGTTTCCAAACACCAGGAAACACTCTCACTGCTGAGTCTGCGGCGAGCCTTGGAAGCACAGAGGGCAATATAACAGGAAGGAAAAATAAATAAATAATTAAAAACCACAGATTATGAGCCCAAAGGTAACTCCCCCAGCAAAGAAGCAGCACAGACACCTGCACCCGCCACTAGTAAGTGGGGGCTGGGCAGGGAGGCGTGGGCTGCATTGCTTAGAGTAAGGATCTGGCCTGAATACCCCAAGCACAATCTGAGTGAACTAACTTGGGCTAGCAAACCAGATTGTGGGATAACTACCACGTGAAATGCCAGCCGTAACCTAAGACACTGCCAGGCCTGCACACAGAACAGACTGAACAGAGATAGCCGGCTGCAGACCATCCCCCTCCAGTGACAGGCAGCCAGAGCCAGAGGGGGCAAACGCATCCCCAGAGACACATTATCTACAAAACTATAAGCAGGCTTCTTTGCTAACTAAGACTTCTAGGGGTTCCGGACGGTCAACATCTGCCTGAGTAGGTGCACAGGTACACCCAGAAAACCTAACAGCAGGGACGGGGGAGGTGATAAGTCGCAGTGACCTCGCTCGCCAAACACCTCATCACCTGAGCTGCTCGGACCTGGGAAGGGCACAAAATGAAGGCCCAACCAATTCTGTTCCTCTGAGGACTACCTGAGTGCCTGAACCTGAGCAGCTTATACCTGGGAGGTGCATGCAGCCCAGGGCCTGCCTCGGACGGTTCCTGGTGGAGCAACCGAGAGAGAGCCTGAGCAGTGTGAGCAGGGAGGGTACATGCACCGTGAGCGAGGGCAGGCCCAGTGTTGCTGAGGCACTGCGAGCACATGCCAGTGTTATTCGTTTGCAGTGTCCCTCCCTCCCCACAGCGCGACTAAACAAGTGAACCTAAAAAGTGTCCACCATCGCCCTCTTTGTGTCAGGGTGGAAATCAGACACTTAAGAGACCAGCAAACAGAAGCTAAAACAGAGGAAACCACCTTGGAAGTGACAGGTGCAATATATTAAAACTCTGTCATTAGTACTGACTACATAGGAAGGGGCCTCTAGATCTTGAGAAATATAAGCTAGACAAAGGAACTATCTGAAAATGAACTGACCCCACAATACCCACAACAACAACAGAGAAAGTCCTAGATATATTTTTACTATTTTTATGATCTTTTTTAAAATTTTTTTAAATTTTAAGTCTTCTCAGTTCAGTTCAGTCGCTCAATACTGTCCGAAGCTTTGCGATCCCATGAATCGCAGCACACCAGGCCTCCCCGTCCATCACCAACTCCTGGAGTTCACTCAGACTCACATCCATCGAGTCTGTGATGCCATCCAGCCATCTCATCCTCTGTCATCCCCTTCTCCTCCTGCCTCATATCCTTTCCAGCATCAGAGTCTTTTCCAATAAGTCAACACTTCGCATGCGGTGGCCAAAGTACTGGAGTTTCAGCTTCAGCATCATTCCCTCCAAAGAAATCCCAGGGCTGATCTCCTTCAGAATGGACTGGTTGGATCTCCTTGCAGTCCAAGGGACTCTCAAGAGTCTTCTCCAGCACCACAGTTCAAAAGCATCAATTCTTCAGTGCTCAGCCTTCTTCACAGTCCAAGTCTCACATCCATACATGACTACTGGAAAAACAATAGCCTTGACTAGATGGACCTTAGTCGACAAAGTAATGTCTCTGCTTTTCAATATGCTATCTAGGTTGGTCATTACTTTTCTTCCAAGGAGTAAGCGTCTTTTAATTTCATGGCTGCAGTCACCATCTGCAGTGATTTTGGAGCCCCAAAAAATAAAGTCTGACACTGTTTCCACTGTTTCCCCATCTATTGCCCATGAAATGATGGGACCAGATGCCATGATCTTCATTTTCTGAATGTTGAGCTTTAAGCCAACTTTTTCACTCTCTTCTTTCACTTTCATCAAGAGGCTTTTGAGTTCCTCTTCACTTTCTGCCATCATGGTGGTGTCATCTGCATATTTGAGGTTATTGATATTTCTCCCGGAAATCTTGATTCCAGCTTGTGTTTCTACCAGCCCAGCGTTTCTCATGATGTGCTCTGCATATAAGTTAACTAAGCAGGGTGACAATATACAGCCTTGATGTACTCCTTTTCCTATTTGGAACCAGTCTGTTGTTCCGTGTCCAGTTCTAACTGTTGTTTCCTGACCTGCATACAAATTTCTCAAGAGGCAGGTCAGGTGGTCTGGTATTCCCATCTCTTGAAGAATTTTCCACAGTTTATTGTGATCCACACACTCAAAGGCTTTGGCATAGTCAATAAAGCAGAAATAGATGTGTTTCTGGAACTCTCTTGCTTTTTCCATGATCCAGCAGATGTTGGCAATTTGATCTCTGGTTCCTTTGCCTTTTCTAAAACCAGCTTGAACATCTGGGAGTTCATGGTTCACATATTGCTAAAGCCTGGCTTGGAGAATTTTACTAGCATGTGAGATGAGTGCAATTGTGTGGTAGTTTGAGCATTCTTTGGCATTGCCTTTCTTTGGGATTGGGATGGAAACTGACCTTTTCCAGTCCTGTGGCCACTGCTGAGTCTTCCAAATTTGCTGGCATATTGAGTGTAGCACTTTCACAGCATCATCTTCCAGGATTTGAAATAGCTCAACTGGAATTCCATCACCTCCACTAGCTTTGTTCATAGTGATGCTTTCTAAGGCCCACTTGACTTCACATTCCAGGATGTCTGGCTCTAGGTGAGTGACCACACCATCCTGATTATCTTGGTCGTGAAAATCTTTTTAGTATAGTTCTTCTGTGTATTCTTGCCACCTCTTCTTAATATCTTCTGCTTCTGTTAGGTCCATACCATTTCTGTCCTTTATCGAGCCCATCTTTGCATGAAATGTTCCCTTGGTGTCTCTAATTTTCTTGAAGAAATCTCTAGTCTTTCCCATTCTTTTGTTTTCCTCTATTTCTTTGCATTGATCACTGAGCAAGGCTGTCTTATCTCTTCTTGCTATTCTTTGGAACTCTCGATTCAGATGTTTGTATCTTTCCTTTTCTCTGTTGCTTTTCACTTCTCTTCTTTTCACAGCTATTTGTAAGGCCTCCTCAGACAGCCATTTTGCTTTTTTGCATTCATTTTCCATGGGGATGGTCTTGATCCCTGTCTCTTCTACAATGTCACAAACCTCCATCCATAGTTCTTCAGACACTCTATCTGTCAGATCTAGGCCCTTAAATCTATTTCTCACTTCCACTGTATAATCATAAGGGATTTGATTTAGGTCATACCTGAATGGTCTAGTGGTTTTCCCTACTTTCTTCAATTTAAGTCTGAATTTGGCAATAAAGAGTTCATGATCTGAGCCACAGTCAGCTCCTGGTCTGGTTTCTGTTGACTGTATAAAGCTTCTCCATCTTTGGCTGCAAAGAATATAATCAGTCTGATTTCGGTGTTGACCATCTGGTGATGTCCATGTGTAGAGTCTTCTCTTGTGTTGTTGAAAGAGAGTGTTTGCTATGACCAGTGCATTTTCCTGGTTAAACTCTATTAATCTCTGCCCTGCTTCACTCCACCTTCCAAGGCCAAATGTGCCTCTTACTCCAGGTGTTTCTTGACTTCCTACTTTTGCAATCCAGTCCCCTATAATGAAAAGGACATCTTTTGGGGGTGTTAGTTCTAAAAGGTCTTTTAGGTCTTCATAGAACCATTCAGCTTCAGCTTCTTCAGCATTACTGATTAGACTTGGATTACCGTGACACTGAATGGTTTGCCTTGGAAACAATCAGAGATCATTCTGTCGTCTTTGAGATTGCATCCAAGTACTGCATTTCAGACTCTTTTGTTGACCATGATGGCTACTCCATTTCTTCTAAAGGATTCCTGCCCACAGTAGTAGATATAATGGTCATCTGAGTTAAATTCACCCATTCCAGTCCATTTGAGTTCACTGATTCCTAGAATGTCGACGTTCACTCTTGCCATCTCCTGTTTGACCACTTCCCATTTGCCTTGATTCATGGACCTGACATTCCAGGTTCCTATCCAATATTGCTCTTTACAGCATCGGACCTTGCTTCTATCACCAGTCACATCCACAGCTGGGTATTGTTTTTGCTTTGGCTCCATCCCTTCATTCTTTCTGGAGTTATTTCTCCACTGATCTCCAGTAGCATATTGGGCACGTACTGACCTGGGGAGTTCCTCATTCAGTATCCTATCATTCTGCCTTTTCATACTGTTCATGGGGTTCTAAAGGCAAGAATACTGAAGTGGCTTGCCATTCCCTTCTCCCGTGGACCACATTCTGTCAGACCTCGCCACCATGCCTGCCCGTCATGGGTAGCCCCACCTGCCATGGCTTAGTTTCATTGAGTTAGACAAGGCTATTACTCCTTTAATTTTCACTTTTATAAAGACCCTATTTTTTAAAAGCATACTTCATATATATATATATATATGTTTTATAATTTTTGTGACTTTGTTTTTTTTTTTTCTCTTTTTTTTTCTTCTTTTCATTAATATATTATTTTTGAAATTTGAAACTCTACTCTAGATTTTTAATCTTTGCTTTTTGGGTTTGTTTTCAATTTTGTACTTTTAAGAACCCAATTTTCCATATGCATTTTTACTTGGGAGCGAGATTACTTCTTGGCTGCTCTGCCCCCCTTTGGACTCTCCTTTTTCTCCACTAGGTCGCCTCTGTCTCCTCCCTGCCCCTTCTCTTCTCTACCCAACTCTGTGAACTTCTGTGTGTTCCAGATGGTGGAGAACACTTAGGGAACTGATTATTGGCTGGATCTGTCTCCTTTTGATTTCCCCTTTTATCCCCATGGCCACCTCTGTCTCTTTCCTCCCTCTTCTCTTCTCTGTATAACTCCATGAACCTCTCTGAGCGGTCCAGTTGTGGAGTGCACATAAGGAAGTGATTACTGGCTAGCTTGCTCTCTCCTCTATTGATTCCACTTCATCTCATTCGGGTCACCTCTAACTCCCTCCTCCCTCTTCTCTTCTCCATGTAACTCTGTGAGGCTCTCTGGGTGTTCCTCACTGTGGAGAAACTTTTCATCTTTAACCTAGATGTTTTATCAATGGTGCTATATAGAAGGAGAAGTCTTGAGACTACTGTAAAACTAAACTAAGACTGAAAACCAGAAACAGGAGGCTTAAGTCAAAACCCTGAGAACACTAGAGAACTCCTGATTCCAGGGAACATTAACTGACAGGAGCTTATTAAACACCACCATGCCTACACTGACACCAAGCACCACCCATGGGCCAACAAGTTCCAGAGCAAGACATACCAGGCAAATTCTCCAGCAACATAGGAACACAGCCCTGAGCTCCAATATACAGGCTTCCCAAAGTTACCCCAAAACCACTGACATCTCATAACTCATTACTGGACACTTCATTGCACTCCAGAGAGAAGAAATCCAGCTTCACCCACCAGAACACAGACACAAGCTTCTCTAACTAAGAAACCTTGATAAGCGACCTGTACAACCCCACCCACTCGAGGAAACTCCACAATAAAGAGAACTCCACAAACTGCCAGAATACAGAAAGGACACCCCAAACTCAGCAATATAAACAAGATGAAGAGACAGAGGAATATCCAGAAGGTAAAGGAACAGGATAAGTGCCCACCAAACCAAACAAAAGAGGAAGAAATAGGGAATCTACCTGAGAAAGAATTCCAAATGATGATAGTGAAAATGATCCAAAATCTTGAAATCAAAATGGAATCGCAGATAAATAGCCTGGGGACAAGGATTGAGAAGATGCAAGAAAGGTTTAACAAGGACCCAGAAGAAATAAAAGAGTCAATATATAATGAATAATGTAATAAATGAGATTTAAAAAAAAACACTCTGGAGGCAACAAATAGTAGAATAAAAGAGGAAGAAGATAGGATTAGTGAATTAGAAGATAGAATGGTAGAAATAAATGAATCAGAGAGGAAAAAAGACAAACAAATTAAAAGAAATGAGGACAATTTCAGAGACCTCCAGGACAGTGTTAAATGCCCCAACATTCGAATCATAGGTCTCCCAGGAGAAGAATACAAAAAGAAAGACCATGAGAAAATACTTGAGGAGATAATAGTTGAAAAATTCCCTAAAATGGGGAAGGAAATAATCACCCAAGTCCAAGAAACCCAGAGAGTCCCAAATAGGATAAACTCAAGGTGAAACACCCCAAGACACATATTAATAAAATTAACAAAGATCAAACACAAAGAACAAATATTAAAAGCAGCAAGGGAAAAACAACAAATAACACACAAAGGGATTCCCATAAGGATAACAGCTGATCTTTCAATAGAAACTCTTCAAGCCAGGAAGGAATGGCAAGACATATTTAAAATGATGAAAGAAAATAACCTACAGCCCAGATTACTGTCCCAGCAAGGATTTCATTCAAATAGGAAGGAGAAATAAAAAGCTTTACAGACAAGAAAAAGCTGAGAGAATTCAGCACCACGAAACCAGCTCTCCAACAAATGTTAAAGGATATTCTCTAGACAGGAAACACAAAAAGGGTGTATAAACTAGAAACCAAAACAATAAAGTAAATGGCAACGGGATCATACTTATCAATAATTACCTTAAATGTAAATGGGTTGAATGCCCCAACCAAAAGGCAAAGACTGGCTGAATGGATACAAAAACAAGACCCCTATATATGCTGTCTACAAGAGACCCACCTCAAAACAGGGGACACATACAGACTGAAAGTGAAAGGCTGGAAAAAGATTTTCCATGCAAATAGAGACCAAAAGAAACCAGGAGTAGCAATACTCATATCCGATAAAATAGACTTTAAAACAAAGGCTGTGAAAAGAGACAAAGAACGACACTACATAATGATCAAAGGATCAATCCAAGAAGAAGATATAACAATTATAAATATATATGCACCCAACACACGAGCACCGCAATATGTAAGACAAATGCTAGCAAGTATGAAAGGGGAAATTAACAATAACACAATAATAGTGGGAGACTTTAATACCCCATCACACCTATGGATAGATCAACTAAACAGAAAATTAACAAAGAAACACAAACTTCAAATTATACAATAGACCAGTTAGATCTAATTGATATCTATAGGACATTTCACCCCAAAACAATGAATTTCTCAAGCACACACGAAACCTTCTCCAGGATAGATCACATCCTGGGCCATAAATCTAGCCTTGGTAAATTCAAAAAAATTGAAATCATTGCAAGCATCTTTTCTGACCACAATTCAGTAAGATTAGATGCAAATTACAGGAGAAAACCTATTAAAAATTCCAACATATGGAGGCTGAACAACACGCTGCTAAATAACCAACAAATCACAGACGAAATTAAAAAAAAAAAAAAAGAAATCAAAATATGCATGGAAATGAATGAAAATAAAAGCACAACAACCCAAAACCTGTGGGACACTGTAAAAGCAGTGCTAAGGGGAATGTTCATAGAAATACAGGCATACCTCAAGAAACAAGAAAAAACTCAAATAAATAACCTAACTCTACACCTAAAACAACTAGAAAAGGAAGAAATGAAGAACCCCGGGGTTAGTAAAAGGAAAGAAATCTTAAAAATTAGGGCAGAAATAAATGAAAAAGAAACAAAAGAGATCATAGCAAAAATCAACAAAGCCAAAAGCTGGTTCTTTCAAAGGATAAATAAAATTGACAAACCATTAGCCAGACTCATCAAGAAAAAAGGGAGAAAAATCAAATCAATAAAATTAGAAATGAAAATGGAGAGATCACAACAGACAACACAGAAATACAAAGGATCATAAGAGACTACTATCAGCAATTATATGCCAATAACATGGACACCGTGGAAGAAATGGACAAGTTCTTAGAAAAGTACAACTTTCCAAAACTGAACCAGGAAGAAATAGAAAATCTTAACAGACCCATCACAAGCACGGGAAATTGAAGCTGTAATCAGAAATCTTCCAGCAAACAAAAGCCCAGATCCAGACGGCTTCACAGCTGAATTCTAACAAAAATTTAGAGAAGAGCTAACACCAATCCTACTCAAACTCTTCCAGAAAATTGCAGAGGAAGGTTCTATGAGGCCACCGTCACCAAATACCAAAACCAGACAAAGATGCCACAAAAAAAGAAAACTACAGGCCAATATCACTGATGAACATAGATGCAAAAATCCTTAACAAAATTCTAGCAAAAAGAATCCAACAACACATTAAAAAGATCATACACCATGATCAAGTGGGCTTTATCCCAGGGATGCAAGGATTCTTCAATATCCTCAAATCAATCAATGTAATACACCACATCAACAAATTGAAAAATAAAAACCATATGATAGTCTCAATAGATGCAGAGAAAGCTTTTGACAAAATTCAACATCCATTTATGATAAAAACTCTCCAGAAAGCAGGAATAGAAGGAACATAACTCAACATAATAAAAGCTATCTATGACAAACCCACAGCAAACATTATCCTCAATGGTGAAAAATTGAAAGCATTTCCCGTAAAATCAGGAAAAAGGCAAGGGTGCCCACTTCCACTACTACTATTCAACATAGTTTTGGAAGTTTTGGCCACAGCAATCAGAGAAGAAAAAGAAATAAAAGGAATCCAAATTGGAAAAGAAGAAGTAAAACTCTCACTGTTTGCAGATGACATGATCCTCTATGTAGAAAACCCTATAGACTCCTCCAGAAAATTACTAGAGCTAATCAGTGAATATAGTAAAGTTGCAGGATATAAAATCAACACACAGAAATCCCTTGCATTCCAACACAAATAATGAGAAAATAGAAAGAGAAATTAAGGAAACAATTCCATTCACCATTGCAACGAAAAGAATAAAATACTTAGGAATATGTCTACCTAAAGAAATTAAAGACCTATATATAGAAAACTATAAAACACTGGTGAAAGAAATCAAAGAGGACACTAATAGATGGAGAAGTATACCATGTTCATGGATTGGAAGAATCAATACAGTGAAAATGAGTATACTACCCAAAGCAATTTATAGATTCAATGCAATCTGTATGAAGCTACCAATGGTATTTTTCACAGAGCTAGAACAAGTAATTTCACAATTTGTATGGAAATATGAAAAACCTCCAATAGCCTAAGCAATCTTGAGAAAGAAGAATGGAACTGGAGGAATCAACCTGCCTGACTTCAGGCTCTACTACAAAGCCACAGTCATCAAGAAAGTATGGTACTGGCACAAAGACAGAAATATAGATCAATGGAACAAAATAGAAAGCCCAGAGATAAATCCACGCACCTATGGACACCTTATCTTTGACAAAGGAGGCAAGAATATACAATGGAGTAAAGACAATCTCTTTAACAAGTGGTGCTGGGAAAACTGGTCAACCACTTGTAAAAGAATGAAACTAGATCACTTTCTAACACCATACACAAAAATAAACTCAAAATGGATTGAAGATCTAAACATAAGACCAGAAACTATAAAACTCTTAGAGGAGAACATAGGCAAAACACTCTCTGACATACATCACAGCAGGATCCTCTATGACCCACCTCCCAGAATATTGGAAATAAAAGCAAAAATAAACAAATGGGACCTAATTAAGCTTAAAAGCTTCTGCAAAACAAAGGAAAGTATAACCAAGGTGAAAAGACAGCCTTCAGAATGGGAGAAAATAATAGCAAATGAAGCAACTGGCAAACAACTAATCTCAAAAATATACAAGCAACTCCTGCAGCTCAATTCCAGAAAAATAAACGACCCAATCAAAAAATGGGCCAAATAACTAAATAGACATTTCTCCAAAGAAGAAATACAAATGGCTAACAAACACATGAAAAGATGTTCAACCTCACTCATTATCAGAGAAATTCAAATCAAAACCACAATGAGGTACCATTTCACGCCAGTCAGAATGGCTGCTATCCAAAAGTCTATAAGCAATAAATGCTGGAGAGGGTGTGGAGAAAACAGAACCCTCTTACACTGTTGGTGGAATGCAAACTAGTACAGCCACTATAGAGAACAGTGTGGAGATTCCTTAAAAAACTGGAACTATAACTGCCTTATGACCCAGCAATCCCACTGCTGGGCATACACACTGAGGAAACCAGAATTGAAAGAGACACGTGTACCCCAAAGTTCATCGCAACACTGTTTATAATAGCCAGGACATGGAAGCAACCTAGATGTCCATCAGCAGATGAATGGATAAGAAAGCTGTGGTACATTAGAACTGATTCAAATGTATTCTTTTTAATGGCTGAATAATACTCCATTGAAAACAACAGTGGATGAAACTGGAGCCGATTATACAGAGGGAAGTAAGCCAGAAAGAAAAACACCAATACAGAATACGAATGCATATATATGGAATTTAGAAAGATGGTAACGATAACCCTATATGCGAGACAGCAAAACAGACACAGATGTATAGAACAGTCTTTTGGACTCTGGGAGAGGGAGAGGGTGGGATGATTTGGGAGAATGGCATTGAAACATGTATAATACCATATATGAAGAGAATAGCCAGTCCAGGTTCGATGCATGATCCTAGATGCTTGGGGCTGGTGCACTGAGACGACCCAGAGGGATGGTATGGGGAAGGAGGAGGCAGGGGGGGTTCAGGAGGGGGAACACATGTGTACCTGTGGCGGATTCATGTTGATGTATGGCAAAACGAATACAATATTGTAAGGTAATTAACCTCCAATTAAAGTAAATAAATTTATATTTTAAAAAAGTAAAGGCAAGTTTACTGAGAAAACAACGTGGTCCTGAACTGCTAAATCTGCATTCTGTGGCGTTTTACAGATATACCTTCGTCGATGGCTTTATTTTCATTATGTTCAATCATTTTGATTAAAGTCTATCTTATGAACATGTCAAAAAAAAAGGAATACTGGAGTGGGGTGCAATTTAACCATTACTCCTGCCAAATACACAGGAGACATACACCAGCCAACAAGGAAAAAATTCACAAAATTACGTATTATTGTATATAAAGCAATGGTTTCACCATATTTTCAGTTACCTCTTATGAAAGTAAAATAATGATTGTATAACATTTTGTGTGTGTGTGCGTGTGCGTGTGTGTGTGTATGAGAAAGGACCAGCCAGTGTTCGATGAGATGTATTTCCCTGAAATACAATAGTAAAAGATTAGAGAAAATTACTCTGTTGGTTTGTTTAGTGAAAGGGGAAAGGAAGCTGATTAGCTTTGACAAGTAAATTCAAGCAGCTAAATGCTGTAGAGACTAAGATAATGCTTTGAGTGAATTAATGGCTAAGGAAATCAATAGTTTATAATATTCTTATTGATGACAAGATTTAATTTACAGCTTAGAGCACAACAAAGTTGTTTTGCACATTTTCCTCAAAAATAGATTTTTATCCTGAAAAACAATTAGTTTCAGACTTGTCCTTTCTCATTATTTAGCATTCATAAACCAATATAGTGATGCCTATTCTAATTACTATAGTTTTTAAAGAAGACTATCCAGTCACATAAATGAGTTCACTGAAATGTTAGCAAGAAATTGTGTGACATACATACAAAAACTGCTAATTATTTTTCAGTTTATAATATATTTAGTAATGAGCATGCATTACATATAGGATGGAAATGAAAATATTTACCATTATTGATTTAACAAAATGATTTTATCACAATTCAAAAACACAGACGTTTAGATGAATTAGTTATTTTATAACAAGTTAAAGAAATACAATCATGATGCAAAAGATGGTGAATGTTTAAGAAAGAAAATTCTAGGGATATTTATATACAAATTAGGATGTTGTCAGGAAATTATCATGGATTGTAACAAGCTGATCTTTTCACAAACTCCTAATTATTCCTTAACATTCCTTGTCTCATAAAGAGCTGTTTTTTTCCTCCTTTCTAACTCAATGTTTTGTGCATGTGTCTGTGGTTCTAAAATGTGACATTATCTCTCTCCTCAAGAGCTCAGCCTTCGGTTCCACTTGGCAGCCCTAAGGATTTGCATAGGGCAAATCATGTCAAGCCAGAACTGTCAGAGATGACAAATACATGTCAGCACTTAATGGCCTTTTTGTATAAGATAAGAGTGGGAACATAAAAATTATATACAGAAAGAATGACAAAACGTAGTGCTTTACTGACAGTAAAGGTGGTGGCTCAGTCATGTCTTTGTAGCCTCATGGACTATAGCCCACCAGACTCCTCTGTCCATGGGATTTCCCAGGCAAGAATCCTGTAGTGGGTAGCCATTCCCTTGTCCAGGGATATTCCTGACCCATGGATTGAATCCAGGTCTCCTGAGTTGCAGGAGAATTCTTTACTCTCAGAGCTACCAGGGAAGCCCTTTACTGACAGCAAGTCTTGTTAGTTGCACAGTTGTGTCCAAATCGTTGCGACCCCACAGACTGTAGTTGACCAAGCTCCTCTGTCCATGGAATTCTCCAGGCAAGAATACTGATGTAGGTTGCCATTCTCTTTTCCAGGGGATCTTCCCAATCCCAGGATCAAACCTGGGTCACCTGCCTTATAGGCAGATTCTTTACCATCTGAGCCACTAGGGAAGACTCAGACCTTATCTTATTTGCACATATTTACCAACAATTGTCAAATGCTCAAGATACAATACATATCTTTTTCAGTTTACAATTTTATTTACCCTTAAAAAAAGTGTTAGGAGCCTTGCTTTGCATTACTCACATCTAATAGAATGTATTAATAAGCTTTTGAAGTCAGGGAATTTGTCTCACTTATCCTCCAGTACATATAAGCCTCAGTTCTGTTGCTCAGTCGTATCCGACTCTTTGCGACCCCATGAATCACAGGACGCCAGGCCTCCCTGTCCATCACCAACTCCCGGAGTTCACTCAGACTCACGTCCATCGAGTCCGTGATGCCATCCAGCCATCTCATCCTCTGTCATCCCCTTCTCCTCCTGCCTCATATCCTTTCCAGCATCAGAGTCTTTTCCAATAAGTCAACACTTCGCATGCGGTGGCCAAAGTACTGGAGTTTCAGCTTCAGCATCATTCCCTCCAAAGAAATCCCAGGGCTGATCTTCAGAATGGACTGGTTGGATCTCCTTGCAGTCCAAGGGACTCTCAAGAGTCTTCTCCAACACCACAGTTCAAAAGCATCAATTCTTCGGTGCTCAGCCTTCTTCACAGTCCAACTCTCACATCCATACATAACCACAGGAAAAACCATAGCCTTGACTAGACGGACCTTAGTCGGCAAAGTCATGTCTCTACTTTTGAATATGCTATCTAGGTTGGTCATAACTTTTCTTCCAAGCAGTAAGCGTCTTTTAATTTCATGGCTGCAGTCACCATCTGCAGTGATTTTGGAGCCAAAAAATTTAAAGTCTGACACTGTTTCCACTGTTTCCCCATCTATTTCCCATGAAGTGATGGGACCGGATGCCATGATCTTCATTTTCTGAATGTTGAGTTTTAAGCCAACTTTTTCACTCTTCATTTTTACTTTCATCAAGAGGCTTTTTAGTTCCTCTTCACTTTCTGCCATAAGGGTGGTGTCATCTGCATATCTGAGGTTATTGATATTTCTCCCATCAATCTTCATTCCAGCTTGTGTTTCTTCCAGCCCAGCATTTCTCATGATGTACTCTGCATCTATTAACTAAGCAGGGTGACAATATACAGCCTTGAAGTACTCCTTTTCCTGTTTGGAACCAGTCTGTTGTTCCATGTCCAGTTCTAACTGTTGCTTCCTGGCCTGCATACAGGTTTCTCAAGAGGCAGGTCAGGTGGTCTGGTATTCCCATCTCTTTCAGAATTTTCCAGTTTATTGTGATCCACACACTCAAAGGCTTTGGCATAGTCAATAAAGCAGAAATAGATGTTTTTCTGGAACTCTCCTGCTGTTTTCATGATCCAGTGTGCCAGGGGCCAGCATGAGGAATCCCACCCATGACAAAGTCATGCGGAAGGAAGCCTGACAAAACCCAAGGACGTGATCAGACTTCAGGTGTTCCCCCTGGAATTTCCTGAGCATCCACGCCCCAAGACCAAAGTCTGCCTGCTTTACTGTGTTGTGCTTTCCACCTATTCTTCTGTCATTAACAGGGGGCTGTCCCCCCACCACCATTTTCTGGAAAAAAAATTAATTTAGAGCTTTTAGATAATAAATATCCTGGGCATAATTTGAGTGTTTCAATCCAAAAACCCCTCTGATGGCTTTCTAGCCTGCCTGCAGGACTCGTACAGCTGTGCATGTGATTGTTTACAGTCTCCCAACCTCGAGAGGCACAGGAAGCTTAAAACATCCTAGGAATGCAGGGGCTTCCGAGGTGTCAAGATCATTAGAATAAAACTGATTAAGCGTTTCATTGTTGAGCCAATACTTGCTGCCAAATTCTCATATCCTTTATTTTTAGATATAGTTGGTATATAGAAAAACAAGTAGTAGACCTGGTATAGCAACATTAGATCTTTGAGTTAAGTACCTTCTTTGTTATAACCCACTGTGCCTTTGTTCTCTAGAGATGTAACCTTAGTGCTTTAAGGAGATGCAGATTAAAGAAAAAAACTTCAGGGGAAACGAAATTAACATTCATTAAGGAAGAGAGCCAAAAAGTTTTAGCAAGCCTCTTGGCCAGAAGATAATGTAAGTCACCTGAGACCTTTTGTATACAAAAAGATATACAGAAAGAGTCTGGGCTGCTAACGCTACATAATTTTGTATTACCCATTGATCTCTATGTATAATCAAAAGTATAATAGGCCTTGAAGGACAATAGGGGGGGGGGAGTCATTGGAAGGACTGGTTTCCCCCGTGTCTCCTCTTTACTCTAATTTCAAGCTGAATTCCCATCTGGAGTGTGGAGGCTCACCATGTATACTTGTCCCAGCTTCTAACATCCGTAAGAGAGAGAGCCCAAGGCAGGGCACTCTCCGTAATTCAAATGGGAGCCGGCGGCCTAAGGTAGATGGTGCAAGTTCCTTGTCTGGAACTTTATTGGTTTTCCACATTAATCAGCCTCTTTTCTCCACTTAATTTTCCTACTACACTATTTCTTCCTAATCTAATCTTATATTAATAAATAAATAAGTCTTTCCTCACCAACGCCGTCCCCACTTCAAATTCCCTGGATCCACCGGGGCTGGACCCTGGAACCAGTGGATGTTGGCAATTTGATCTCTGGTTCCTCTGCCTTTTCTAAAACCAGCTTGAACATCTGGGAGTTCATGGTTCATGTACTGCTTAAGCCTGGCTTGGAGAACTTTGAGCATTAATTTACTAGCGTGTGAGATGAGTGCAATTGTGAGGTAGTTTGACCATTCTTTAGCATTGCCTTTCTTTGGGATTGGAATGAAAACTGACCTCTTCCAGTCCTGTGGCCACTGCTGAGTTTTCCAAATTTGCTGGCATATTGAGTACAGCACTTTCTCAGCATCATCTTTCAGGATTTGAAAGAGCTCAACTGGAATTCCATCACCTCCACTAGCTTTGTTCGTAGTGATGCTTTCTAAGGCCCACTTGACTTCATATTCCAGGATGTCTGGCTCTAGATGAGTGATCACACCATCGTGATTATCTGGGTCGTGAAGGTCTTTTTTGTACAATTTTTCTGTGTATTCTTGCCACCTCTTCTTAATATCTTCTGCTTCTGTTAAGTCCATACCATTTCTGTCCTTTATTGAGCCCGTTTTTGCATGAAATGTTCCCTTGGTATCTCTAATTTTCTTGAAGAGATCTCTAGTCTTTCCCATTCTGTTGTTTTCGTCTATTTCTTTGCATTGATCCCTGAAGAAGGCTTTCTTATCTCTTCTTGCTATTCTTTGGAACTCTGCAATCAGATGCTTATATCTTTCCTTTTCTCCCTTGCCTTCTGCCTCTCTTCTTTTCACAGCTATTTGTAAGGCCGCCCCAGACAGCCATTTTGCTTTTTGCATTCATTTTCCATGGGGATGGTCTTGATCCCTGTCTCCTGTACAATGTCACGAACCTCTGTCCATAGTTCATCAGGTACTCTATCTATCAGATCTAGGCCCTTAAATCTATTTCTCACTTCCACTGTATAATCATAAGGGATTTTATTTAGGTCATACCTGAATGGTCTAGTGCTTTTCCCTACTTTCTTCAATTTGAGTCTGAATTTGGTAATAAGGAGTTCATGATCTGAGCCACAGTCAGCTCCTGGTCTTTTTTTAAAAGTTGACTGTATAGAGCTTCTCCATCTTTGGCTGCAAAGAATATAATCAGTCTGATTTTCGTGTTGACCATCTGGTGATGTCCATGTGTAGAGTCTTCTCTTGTGTTGTTGGAAGAGGGTGTTTGCTATGACCAGGGCATTCTCTTGGCAAAACTCTATTAGTCTTTGCCCTGCTTCAGTCTGTACTCCAAGGCCAAATTTGCCTGTTACTCCAGGTGTTTCCTGACTTCCTACTTTTGCATTCCACTCCCCTATATAGAAAAGGACATCTTTTGGGGGTGTTAGTTCTAAAAGGCTTTGTAGGTACAACCCTGCTGCTGCTGCTGCTGCTGCTGCTGCTGTTAAGTCACTTCAGTCGTATCCGACTCTGTGCGACCCCATAGACGGCAGCCCACCAGGCTCCCCTATCCCTGGGATTCTCCAGGCAAGAACACTGGAGTGGGTTACCATTTCCCTTCTCCAATGCATGAAAGTAAAAAGTGAAAGTGAAGTCGCTCAGTCATGTCCGACTCTTCGCGTCCCCATGGACTGCAGTCCACCAGGCTCCTACACCCATGGGACTTTACAGTCAAGAGTACTGGGGTGGGGTGCCATTGCCTAGGCACTTACAAAAGTGCCTGGGAATTGCACAATTAATATTAGTTGAATGAATGCTTATGGAAATACTTGTTGAATTTTTTAAAAATGAAAGTCTCATATTTCTTCTAGCTGGGGACATGGCCTAACTTGTTGTGTTCCACTAGTATTATATTTATCTGAGTCTCTATGTCAGTTCAGTT
Organism: Budorcas taxicolor; assembly: GCF_023091745.1. NCBI lineage: Eukaryota > Metazoa > Chordata > Mammalia > Artiodactyla > Bovidae > Budorcas > Budorcas taxicolor. The sequence goes on along the minus strand of NC_068916.1, from coordinate 32,131,105 downwards.
CAGTACAGTTGCTCAGTCATGTCTGACTCTTTGCAGTCCCATGGACTGCAGCGTGCAAGTCCTCCCTGTTCATCACAAACTCCCAAAGTTTACTCAAACTCATGTCCATTGAGTCGGTGATGCCATCCAACCATCTCATCCTCTGTCTTCCCCTTCTTCTCTCACTTTCAATCTCTCTCAGCACTCAGAGTCTTTTCCAATAAGTCAGTTTTTTGCATCAGTTGGCCAAAAGATTCGAGTTTCAGCCTCAACATCAGTCCATCCAATGAATATTCAGGACTGGGTTCCTTTAGGATGGACTGGTTGGATCTCCTTGCAGCCCAAGGGACTTTCAAGAGTCTTCTCCAACACCACAGTTCTAATACATCAATTCTTCAACACTCAGGTTTTTTTATAGTCCAACTCTCACATCCATACACGACTACTGTAAAAACCATAGCCTTCACTAGACAGACGTTTGTTGACAAAGTAATGTCTCTTTTTTTTAATATGCTGTCTAGGTTGGTCATAACTTTTCTTCCAAGGAGTAAGCGTCTTTTAATTTCATGGCAGCAGTCACCATCTGCAGTGTTTTTGGAACCCCCCCAAAAATAATGTCTGTCACTGTTTCCTCATCTATCCGCCATGAAGTGATGGGACCAGATGCCATGATATTAGTTTTCTGAGTGATGAGCTTTAAGCCAACTTTTTCACTCTCCTCTTTCACTTTCATCAAGAAGCTCTTTATTCTTCACTTTCTGCCATAACGAAGGTGCCATCTGCATAACTGAGGTTTATGATATTTCTCCCATTAATCTTGACTCCAGCTTGTGCTTCATCCAGCCCAGCATTTCTCATGATGTACTCTGCATATAAATTAAATAAGCAGGGTGACAATATACAGCCTTGACGTACTCCTTTCCCAATATGGGACAAGTCTGTTGTTCCAAGTCCAGTTCTAACTGTTGCTTCCTGACCTGCATACAGATTTCTCAAGAGGCAGGTCAGGTAGTCTCCTATTCCCATTTCTTAAAAAATTTTTTCACAGTTTGTGATAATCCACACAAAGACTTTGGCATAGTCAATAAAGCAGAAATAGATGTTTTTCTGAAACTCTTTTGCTTTTTCTATGATCCAACGAATGTTGGCAATTTGATCTCTGGTTCCTCTGCCTTTTTAAAAACCAGCTTGAACATCTGGACGTGTAAAATTCAGGTACTGTTGAATCCTAGCTTGGAGAATTTTGAGCATTACTTTGCTAGTATGGGAGATGAGTGCAATTAGGCGGTAGTTTGAGCATTCTTTGGCATTGCCTTTCTTTGGGATTTGAATGAAAACTGACCTTTTCCAGTCCTGTAGCCACTGCTGAGTTTTCCAAATTTGCTGGCATACTGAGTGCAGCACTTTCACAGCATCATCTTTTAGGATTTGAAATAGCTTAACTGGAATTCCATCACTTCCACTAGCTTTGGTCATAGTGATGCTTTATAAGGCCCACTTTACTTCAAATTCCAGAATATCTGGCTCTAGGTGAGTGATCACACCATTGTGATTATCTGGGTCATGAAGATCTTTTTTGTACAGTTCTTCTGTGTACTTTACCACCTCTTCTTAATATCTTCTGCTTCTGTTAGGTCCATATCATTTCTGTGCTTTATTAAGCCCATCTTTGCCTGAAATGTTCCCTTGGCATCTCTAATTTTCTTGAAGAGATCTCTAGTCTTTCCCATTCTATTGTTTTCCTCTATTTCTTTGCGTTGATTGCTGAAGAAGACTTTCCTATCTCTCCTTGCTATTCTTTGGCACTCTGCATTCAAATGGGTATATCTTTCCTTTTCTCCTTTGCTTTTCACTTCTCTTCTTTTCACAGCTATTTGTAAGGCCTCCTCAGACTGCCATTTGCCTTTTGCATTTCTTTTTCTTGGGAATGTTCTTGGTCCCTGTCTCCTGTACAATGTCAAGAACCTCCATCCATAGTTCATCAGGCACTCTATCAGATCTAAGCCCTTAAAATTTTTTGTTACTTCCACCATATAATCGTAAGGGATTTGATTTAGGTCATACTTGAATGGTCTAGTTTTCCCTGCTTTCTTCAATTAAGTCTGACTTTGGCAATGAGGAGTTCATGGTCTGAGCCATAGTCAGATCCCAGTCTTGTTTTTGCTGACTGTATAGAGCTTCTCCATCTTTGGCTGCAAAGAATCTAATCAATCTGATTTCGGTGTTGACCATCTGGTGATGTCCATGTATAGAGTCTTCTCTTGTTTTGTTGGAAGAGGGTGTTTGCTATACCAGTTCTTTCTCTTGGCAAAACTCTATTAGCCTTGCCCTGCTTCATTCTGTACTCCAAGGCCAAATTTGCCTGTTACTCCAGGTGTTTCTTGACTTCCTACTTTTGCATTCCAGTCCCCTATAATGAAGAGGATATATTTTGGGGGTGTTAGTTATAGAAGGTGTTTTCATAGAACCATTCAACTCAGCTTCTTTAGCATTACTGGTCAGGGCATAGACTTGGGTTACCGTGATATTGAATGGCTTGCCTTGGAAAGGAACAGAGATCATTCTGTCGTTTTTGAGATTGTACTCAAGTACTGCATTTTGGACTCTTTTGTTGATCATGATGGCTACTCCATTTCTTCTAAGGGATTCCTGCCCACAGTAGTAGATACAACGGTCATCTGAGCTAAATTCACCCGTTCCAGTCCATTTTAGTTTGGTGATTCCTAAAATGTTGATGTTCACTCTTGCCATCTCCTGTTTGACCGCTTCCAATTTGCCTTGATTCATTGACCAAACATTCTTGGTTCCTATGCAATATTGTTCTTTGCAGCATCAGACTTTGCTTCTATCAGCAGTCACATCCGCAACTGGGTGTTGTTTTTGCTTTGGCTCCATCTCTTCATTCTTTCTGAAGTTATTTCTCCACTGATCTCCTGTACCATATTGGGCACCTACTGACCTGGGGAGTTCATCTTTCAGTTCCTATCTTTTTGCCTTTTCATACTGTTCATGGGGTTCTCAAGGCAAGAATACTGAAGTGGTTTGCAATTCCCTTCTCCAGTGGACCAAATTTTGTCAGAACTCTCCACTATGACCCATCCATCTTGGGCGGCCCTACAGGGCATGGCTCACAGTCTCACTGATTTAGACAAGGCTGTGGTCCATATGATCAGATTGGTTAGTTTTCTGTGATTGTGGTTTTCAGTCTGTCTGCCCTCTCATGGAGGAATCTCTATATACTGAATCACAAGGAAAAATTATCAGATAGTACTAGCTAAGATAATGACTAAAAAGAAACAAAACCAATCTAGACAGTCAACAATTTGTATTAATCTTTCTTATAAAAGAGAAATAGTCCTCCTCTGGAGCCAGTAGAGACCACCTCCATATTCCAGAGCTAAGGCACAGTATAGTGATACTGTAGAAGAAAAACTACACTGGACACTTGTTTAAAACAGCAAGAAAGACCTTATTCAAATTAACTGCAATGGAGATCAGGATTTTGCAGTGGGGCAGAGGAAAAGAACTAAAACAGAAAATTTTTTATTCTTAGACATTAGGGAGAGGTATGAGCTAGTAGGAAAGAATTAAAGGATTTTGAGGAAGCTGGTCAAAATAATTAGGTCTTCTGTGTTTGCAATCTGGCACTTATCAAAGTCAGGCTCTTATCCTCCTTCAGAGATTGGAAGACAGAGGCCCTATCTTTCTTGATGATTACATTTCAAAGGGAGGGCTCCCAGGGACTCCAGAAAAAGTATTGGTTTGTAAAACTGTCAAGAGCCTGAAAAAAGATTTACAGTTCAAAGAAGCAGAGATAGAATTTACAATGGAAAGTTTTCTTAGGTAAATGCTCCCAGAAAAAGAGGTCAGGGTCCTAGAGTTAAGAAGTCTGTCTAAAATTTAGTGGAGCTGAGTGGAATACTAAGAGTATCTTGGTCAAAACATTTAGGGAGAGTACAGAGTCAGAACAGTGACACTAGAGAATAGCTGGAAAATTTAGGAACTATTTCTTGGTAAAAACATGCCCCCTGGTGCTCTCCGTGTACAAAAATGTGTTCAAGTTGCCTCAAATTCTTCATTTTGCTTTTTATATTTACTGAAGTCACATCAGTAAACATCCACTTGATCAAGCATTCTTTAAAAATAAAAATATTTTCAGATTGGTTATCCATAAAAAATGAACAGTTCTGAGTGTCTGTTCTTCAATATGAACAGAAAATTTTAAATAAGCTTTCAAAATGTTGGTTGGGGGCAATATAGAAACTCCAAAACCTTGTAGAAATTCTGACTTTACTATCTATTAGCTAATTAACCTCGTGCAAGTTTTTTAATACTATATTCTTTGTTTATTCATCTCAGGAAACAGATACACAGGGGTATTGGCATGTTTAAGGATATTAACATTATTAAGTGCTTAGAAGTATACCTGAAAGAGAAGCATTATTCAATTGAAGTTTTACAAATGGAAAAAATTTTTAAGTATCTTCCTAAAACTAGATAAATAAAAACTTTGGAAATGTGTTTCAAATTGAATTCAGATTCAGAATGAATTGCTGTTTTCAATTTGCTTTTGGAAACAGATTCTATTTTTCCTTCAAATTTTCTAAACTTATATAATCAGAAAAAAAAATTCTGTTTAACTAAATTGATCATATTCCTTATACACTGATATTAAATGCTTTACTTTTTTACCAAATAATTAACAAAAAAATGAACATGTATTAAAACAATATTTTCCACAGAAGCCGTTAACTTTACCTATGATCATCATGAAACGAGACATATTTGTGATCAAATGAACAATTTATGGTTAAGAAAGAAAGCTGTCTTCCTGTATTGCCCTTGCTAGAAGATGAAGTAATAAATTCTATCTCAGGCAAGTAAATGATATAGCAGCCAAACACAATACTTCACTGTAAGTAGTACAAATAATGACAACTTGAAATTATATGAAAACTTATTGCAAGAAATGTGGAAAAGATGAAATATATAGTAAAGTGGTATTAAATGTCTTAAAAGTTGTATAAATAAATGGTATTATATACCACACGAGATAAGAACCAGATATACTGTTTGTTAAACATTTTAGGGGAGTTTAATTTGAACTTGCTTGCCAAATAGCCTCTTATATTGAGGAAGTCTACATTTGTGCTTTACTTTGACTTAGGAATAAGAGAATTTGGGTTTGTTTTCTTCCCTGAGATATTATCAAAGTTAACCCTAGTATTATAAAAGAACTATTGGCTTTAGTTGACTTTGTTATTTTTCTAAGTGATAAACACAAATAAGTTTTCATTCTGATTATAGATGTGTTTCTTTCTGTTTTATTCTCAAAAAAAGCTTTTGAATTTCATAAGACCATGAAGGAATAGTTTTCTGTATATGAAACATCAATTTATAATGATTTATTAGCAAAAGTTCTATTTTTTGGTTTAAAGAACTACTTAATTGAAACATGTTAAACTGGTAATTATGTTAATAATATTACCCAATGTTTGTGTAGTGCATTATGGTTTTGAAAACTATGTTAATACCCACTGCCTATACCAACCTACAACACTTTGAGGCTGGTATTAACAGGACCCTAAATTAGCTGATGTGTTTTCTGTGCTGTGCTCAGTCACTCAGTTGTGTCCACCTCTTAGCAACCCCAAGGAATGTGGCCCATCAGGCACTTTTGTCCATGGGATTTCCCAGGCAAGAAAACTGGAGTGGACTGCCATTTCCTTTTCCAGGGAATCTCTCTGACCCAAAGATTGAACCCATGTCTCTCTGACATTGGCAGGCAGATTCTTTACCACTGAGCCACCTGGAAAGCCAAATTAGTTGATGAAGATATTGAAATACTAAATGTAAGTTATTCCCTAAGATCATGATAACAGTAACTGATTCCAATAAAGAATTTAATCGTACATCTTAAGTTTTTTGTCTTCTCTGAAGGAAAAAAATAAAAAGAGTTAAAGATGTCAATGCCTTAAAGTAAGATGCCAATGCACCTCCATGGTGGCTCAGACAGTAAAGAATCTGCCTGCAATGCAGGAGACCCAGGTTCGATCCCTGGGTCAGGAAGATCCCCTGGGAAAGGAAATGGCTACCTACTCCAGTATTCTTGCCTGGAGAATTTCATGGACAGAGGAACCTGGCGGGCTATGGTCCATGGGGTCGCTAAGAGTCAGACATGTCTGAGCGACTATCATTTTCACTTTGAAGATGCCAACACAAAATATCTTTTTCTGGGAAATCCTACAAATCCAGGAAATGTTCATTCTACCAAACATACTAACGAAAATAGTGATGATGTCCTTTTAAACGTATAGCTGGGAAAAAATAGAATATAGGCTCAAAAGACCAGAACCAAAGCAAACACACAAATCACTGAAAAAAAGCTACATCTGGGGGCATTTTCAGATTCTTGTTAACAAAGAGCATTTATTATGGGGGGGGGGGGGGAGTCTAATAGAAAATAAAATGGAGAAAACCCTTTAAGTGTGTATTCCTGAAGAGGTTCACCTTTAGTGAAAAAGTAAGCTGATAAAATAATCCATCTCCTCCTATGGAGATAGCAACAAAGTTTGGTAATCCCTGGTTTTGTTAAGAATAGAGTGAAATAGAATGCTCCTCCCTGAGAATATGTATTCAAAAGTCAGACTACATGTCTAAATGGCATTTAAAGGCTTACTAGCCACATGGTTTAAAAACCCTAAATCAAGAAATTAATTAGTTTAAATCAACTATCCGGTATGGGGAAAGCATCCAGTTACCTAGCAAAAGCCAGTATTTTCACTCTAGGACTCATAGAATTACCACATAGAATGTTCCCCAAACCCTTTAAAATGTCAAAAGAAAAGAAGAATGGAACAAAGGCACCCTAAGATAGAGTAAAATAACCAACAACACACCAGGAAATTACCCGGAAGCCAGAGGAGGAGGAAAGGGAGCAGAGGAAGAAGAAGGTGGAGACATAATGAAAGAGAAAGTGAAGAGTGACAGGTCTAACATATATCTAATTGGAGTATTCTAAAGAACAAAGCAGAATGAGGTCAGATAATTCAGAGGTAATAGCTTAAAATTTCCTGGAATTAATTTTTAAAAATATATAAATCGCCAGAATCAGAATGCACAATACATCCCATTTGGGATAAGTAAAAGTAAGTCCACAGTATCTTCAGAGAGTTGAAGAAAATAAAATGGAACATATAATTGAATGCATAGTGAAATAATATTTATGGGGTCGCAAAGAGTTGGACACGACTGAGCGACTGAACTAACTAGAGATATTTGAAGATTTTCCTTTCCCATTGAACTCTTCTTTCATGAAAAACCTATAATACACTGAGAAGCATAAATAGAAAACAATATTTGAAGAAATAAACACTCAAATTAGAAAAAAAAAAAGAATACATATTGCAAAAATTTAGCCAACATAATTTTAACTGAAGTATATATTTGAAAGAGAAAGAATATCATGCCAAAAAAGGTCTGAGATAGAAAAACACAGTAAAAATAGAAAATGGCAAGTATGATCATTAATTTAAGTAAATATTTATAGACTCCATACAAAAAGACTAAAAATTCTATTTCCAGCAGTGATGGGGTGTCCTGACTGACATATATCTGAAAATTTACCAATACAGTATTGTAAAGTAAAATAAATAAATAAATAAATAAATAATAAAAATTTTTAAATGCCAGAAAACAACTTTCATAGACTTAAAAACATATCAGTGAACTATGAAGAATCTTAGAGGCCAAAAATTAAATGAAAGAGGAATGTAGACTCTTAAGTAGAAGTCTATTAATAAATGGTAAAATAAAAAGCATGGCCCAGAGCAAAGAATAGTTTTTACATTTTTAAAGAGCTATAAGAAAAACTAACAACAAGCAGATGAAGAATATACGGACAGAAATTATGTAGCCTGTCAGTATGTGGTCTATTAATTCTAAAATATTTGTTTGCCAAGCCCTGCTCTACAGTCTAGAACACAAGTAGAGCTCTAAATGTAGCTCTCCCCTTAAAGGAAACTACCTTATGTAATACCTCTGACTTGATATTTCATGGCTTTTCAAGGCCTTGTTGTTCAATGGCTAAGTCATGTCCCACTCTGCGACCCCATGAACCTCAGCATACTAGGCCTCCCTGTCCTTCACTATCTCCTGGAGTTTGCTCAAACTCATGTCTATTGGGTCAGAGATGCTATCTAATCATCTCATCTTCTGCTGTCTTATTTTCTTTGCCTTCAATCTTCCCTAGCATCAGGGTCTTTTCCAGTGAGTCAGCTTTTTGCATTAGGTAGCCAGAGTACTGGAGTTTCATCTTCAGCATCATTGCTTCCAGTGAATATTCAGGGTTGATTTCCTTTAGGATTGACTGGTTTGATTTCCCTGCAGTCCAAGGGACTCTCAAGAGTCTTCTGCATCACTACAATTCAAAAGCATCAATTATTTGGCACTCAGCTTTCTTTATGGTCTAACTCTTACATCTATACATGACTACTGGAAAAACCATAGCTTTGACCAGATGGACCTTTGTTGACAAAGTGATGTCTCTGCTTTTTAATATGGTATCTAGGTTGGTCATAGCTTTTCTTCCAAGGAGCAAGCATCTTTTAATTTCATGACTGTAGTCACTGTCTGCAGTGATTTTGGAGCCCAAGAAAATAAAATTTTTCATTGCTTCTACTTTTTCCCCTTCTACTTGTCATGAAGGGATGGGACTGGATGCCATGATCTTAGGTTTGTTTTTTGTTTTTTAATGAGTTTTTCAAGTCGGCTTTTTCACTCTGCTCTTTCACCCTCATCAAGAGGCCTTAGAGATGATGATAAAAGTCTACAGCAAAATTATAACATCTATTAGAAGAAGCCCCAATCCAAAAGAGGGGCTTCCCAGGTGGTTTAGAGGTAAAGAATACTCCTGCCAATGCAGGAGCCACAAGAGACATGAGTTCCATTCCTAGGTCACGCAGATCCCTTGGAGAAGGAAATGGCAACTCACTCCAGTATTCTTGCTGAGACAATCCCATGGACAGAGGGCCCTGGCAGGCTACAGTCCATGGGGTCACAAAGAGTTGGACATGACCAAGCCATGGAGCACCCAATCTAAAGGTCTTGTCATCAGAGTAAGGGAGTTCTAAAAACACAAATACACACCCAGGGTGCTATAAAAAAATATAATCTGCCTCAAAAATTACCATTTACTAAAGGGAAAAACCCCTCCAAAGTATTTACCACATTAAGTTAGCTCTCATCTAGGTTTTTAGCTGGAACCCAGATTATGTAAAAGACTCACAGTCAACATTTATCTCAAAGTGGCCCTGATGAAAGGTAGTAATTTTAAGTGAAAGATGGAAGCAAATATAAATCAACTCTACAAGGACCCACTTTCAATTCAAGCATCAGAGCATTCTCACCAATAAACTTCCAAGAAAGATAATCGCATTATAAAAATCATAAAACAGGTTCATGAAGAAGATAGCAGCATAGGACTCATAGTGACTTAAATCCTAGAATTATCAAACAGAATATAAAATATTCTTACTATGCTTCGATAAACAAAAATATGAAAACCATTATATAGAGTCAGAAGAAATAAAAGTTGGTCTACTATACCGGGAAGATCCCCTGGAGAAGGAAATGGCAACCCACTCCAGTATTCTTGTCTGGAGAATTCCCATGGACAGAGGAGCTTGCCAGGCTACAGTCCAGAGGTCGCAATAGTTGGAAACAACTGGTAGCTGATCCCTGGAAGGAACCTCAGGACAAGATCTCTGCTAATGAACTCTGTGTGTGTGTTAAGTTGCTCAGTCGTGTCCAATTCTTTGCCACCCCACAGACTGTAGCGGGGGGGCTCTTCTGTCCATGGAAGCTCCAGGCAAGAATACTTGAGTGGGCTGCCAGTCCCTTCTAGAGGGGATATTCCTGACCCAGGGATGGAACCCATTGTCTCTTGCATTGCAAGCAGATTCTTTACCATCTGAGCCTTCTACCTAAAGAATGTAAAGCCCTCAGTGCCCTAGGGGCTCCTTCCTGTCCTTGAGGCACTAACCTCTCCTGCAAGTAGGGCCCCCACACCTCTTCACCTTGTGTGACTCCCTGCCTCAGCACCCATGATGTATAGGATGTGCTAGCACCCCTTTCTCTATGGTATGTATGAAGTGCTTCCTACTGCCAGATGGCATTACTTGCGTATCTCTCTCCTCCTTCTAAGAAACCTGTTTGATGTTTCAGAAGAAGGTGATTTGTTCTTATGATAGTTCACTACCTAGTGAGTTCTCGTTGTGGCGTCTAGCAGTTACTGGAGTAGTTGTGCTGGGTGGAGAAAGCTCTATCCTCCCATCACACTCAGCCCCAAATCCGTACCCAATCTTGAAACAAATGATATGAAGAGTTATCCTTGGGTCTGTGAATACAAAAACATTCAAAACTACAGGAAAAAAGGATTCTAGATATAAAAAAGCAGGGATGGACTTATAAGTAATTCGCATTTGGCTTCACAATTAAATCTGAGCCTAGCAAGACCTGTCCAAAGACTCTATACTCTAAGGACACATGGTCTCAGTCTTTTCATGGGCCCGTCCCCTGCATGTCCTGTGAGATGCACCCATAAACAGATCACAACGTTGGGAATATTTAAATGCCTATAGAAACAAGAAGATAATTTTATCCCTAGATCAAATTCTTATTTACCTTCAGTTCAGTTCAGTTGCTCAGTCGTTTCTGACTCTTTGCGACCCCATGAACTATAGCACGCCAGGCCTCCCTGTCCATCACCAACACCTGGAGTACACTCAAACTCACGTCCATCAAGTCAGTGATGCCAGCCAGCCATCTCATCTTCTGTTGTCCCCTTCACCTCCTGCCCCCAATCCCTCCCAGCATCAGAGTCTTTTCCAATGAGTGAACTCTTCACATGAGGTGGCCCAAGTATTGGAGTTTCAGCTTTAGCATCATTCTTTTCAAAGAAATCCCAGGGCTGATCTCCTTTAGAATGGACTGGTTGGATCTCCTTGCAGTCCAAGGGACTCTCAAGAGTCTTCTCCAACACCACAGTTCAAAAGCATCAATTCTTCAGCACTCAGCCTTCTTCACAGTCCAACTCTCACATCCATACATGACCACAGGAAAAACCATAGCCTTCATTAGATGGACCTTAACTTTCCTTCCAAGGAGTAAGTGTGTTTTAACTTCATGGCTGCAATCACCATCTGCAATGATTTTGGAGCCCCAGAAAATAAAGTCTGACACTGTTTCCACTGTTTCCCCGTCTATTTCCCATGAAGTCATGGGACCAGATGCCATGATCTTCGTTTTCTGAATGTTGAGCTTTAAGCCAACTTTTTCACTCTCCTCTTTCACTTTCATCAAGAGGCTTTTTAGCTCCTCTTCACTTTCTGCCATAAGGGTGGTGTCATCTGCATATCTGAGGTTATTGAAATTTCTCCTGGCAATCTTGATTCTAGCTTGTGCTTCCTCCAGCCCAACGTTTCTCATGATGTACTCTGCATAGAAGTTAAATAAGCAGGGTGACAATATACAGCCTTAATGTACTCTTTTCCTATTTGGAACCAGTCTGTTGTTCCATGTCCAGTTCTAACTGTTGCTTCCTGACCTGCACATAGGTTTCTCAAGAGGCAGGTCAGGTGGTCTGGTATTCCCATCTCTCTCAGAATTTTTCACAGTTTATTGTGATCCACATAGTCAAAGGCTTTGGCATAGTCAATAAAGCAGAAATAGCCTTATTACCCAGCATTTTGTATTTTGAGCTATTTATAAATTTGTATTCACTTAAAGGACAAATGTACAACTATTGGATATATAATATCATAGATAGCAGTCATAAATTTATATAATCAAGCAGCCATATGTTCAAGAATTCTACCTTCTGAGAAAATGGACCCAGAACTGAAGCCTTAAATATTGTTTTCCTCTTTTAAATTTCTATTTTTTAATGGTAATATAACAAGTGAATGCCAAGAAAGGAATGTCCCCATAATTAATCAGAAAAGAATACCTTTCACTTTGTATTGGCAGAGTTGCTTATGCTAATTTTCAATAATTGAGGAAGTATGGCTAATAAATAACGTACTAAATCTAAATATCATCTTTGTTCATACTTACATTTCCTTGACATGTTTTGACAATCATAAGACACTACCACACGATCAATTCAGTGATGAAATGCCTCAAATATCACATTACAATAAAATTTTTGTTGCTGGTTTTCTTTTTTCTTAATACAAATCCTCAACAAGATATCTAAGGCAGCAAAGTCACCACCTGAGGAAAATCCAATTGAGCAAAGAGAGAGTTTATCTGTTAAGAAGCCCAATAATGAAACACTTTCACTCTGGTAGATTTATCAGGGACATACTATGTGCTAGTCATTGCAATAAGTGATGATAAGACTGATGTTGAAGCTGAAACTCCAATACTTTGGCCACCGGATGTGAAGAGCTAACTCATCTGAAAAGACCTTGATACTGAGAAAGATTGAAGGCAGGAGAAGGGAACAATAGAGCATGAGATGGTTGTATGGCATCACCGACTCAGTGGACATGAGTTTGGGTAGGCTCTGGGAGTTGGTGATGGACAGGGAGGCCTGGTGTGCTGCAGTCCATGGGGTTGCAAAGAGTCAAACATGACTGAGCGACTGAAATGAACTGAACTGAATGCAGCAAAAAGCCTGAGTCCTTTCATTTTCTTCAGAAAATGTCTAGCAGAGTGACTGGAAGATAAATAAACAAATGAAATAGTAAATCAAGTAGATAGCCTTTAAGCACAACACACAGGGGAGTGGTACCAAATTCAGGCTTCTAATCTTGAAAAACAGAAAGAATGGCATCCTGGTTTGAGATGTTAGTGATCTCATGGGTGATGAGCAAATTGAGTGCCTCCTAGGGAAAATCTAGAAAAAACAATATTCACTGCAAGATGCAGCCAGTCATTTGGTCTTAACATACTCCCCAAGCATGGGCTTAATGTTTACAAATCTGGCCATAGTTACCTTGTGCATAAAAAAATAGTCTTAGTAGAAAATCCAATTGAACTATCAACTCCCTTATATAAGTATCATCTTTGTCTCCTGTAATGAAGGATAGAGAACACATCACTTTCTTTTCTTTACCTAGACTGCATTATTAAAGTCTAGTCAATTCATTCCTCCTTTATACTTAATTTTGAATAAGAATTATTCAGATATACAAGGATGAGAAGGAGTATCCTAAGAAGCAGATGCCAAAATGGAGTTGGAAATGCAAATGATTAATTAATGGTACTATCTGTAAAAAATAAAATGAGAGAGAAGGAGTAAGCAGAGAGAGACTTCAGACCATGACACTGGTCTGGTATTTGTGAATCATTGTTTGGAGTGGAAACTCTATAGTGCCAGAAATATTGTCTGACACAGAGAAAGTCTTCAATAAATGCTAGCTAAATAATTGAATGAAAGAGTTCTTTGTGGGGAGGGAAGGTGGAAGATATATGCAAATACATAAATAAACACATAAAAATAATATTTGTGCTGTCACAGAAGTTGGGTAGGTGCGTGAACTAAAATTCATTACAGAAGTTTCTTCTGGAAGCAGTTCCTTCCCAGTGGAACTGAAGGGAGATTAAAGGTATGTCTCTGCCACCACCAGGATTACTAGGAAGCACTGGTTGATCATATGATAGAATCATTGAGGAGGATGAATAAGGATCCTGGGAAACTAAGAGAGTAGAGTCACAGTCTAGTGTTTCAGGCATTTAGTGCAATAAACAAGCCCAAACTTGGTATATAAAAGAACATCCATTGTATAATGTTCAGGATTCTGGGAGCTAGCCATTCAGACATAACACTATGACAATGTATAATTTTAGCTCTGTGCTAGCTAGACCTTAAGTTAGGCAGTACTGAAGTTAGAATTCCCATGTATTTGCATCTGTTTCTCATGATATGCTTTTCAAACCAGTTCCCTGGTGGCTCAGATGGTAAAGTGTCTGTTTACAATGCCGGAGACCTGGGTTCGATTCCTGGGTCAGGAAGATCCACTGGAGAAGGAAATGGCAATCGACTCCAGTGCTATTGCCTGGAAAATCCCATGGACAGAGGAGCCTGATAGGTTACAGTCCATGGGGTTGCAAAGAGTCGGACACGACTGAGCGACTTCACTTTCACTTTACAATTTTAAGGTCTATTGTTCATTGCTTAACTTCGCACTTTGTTTTCTGATGATTATTTCTTTCACTGCTCAGGGCAACTTTAACCAGTTATCTGGCCTTGACATGAATAAAATTACTCTTTTTGAATATCCTGAAGTCAGAGTTGGGAAAAATTTCACAGATTACAAAGCAGAAGGGTCATCATTAATTGTGAAAGGGTATCAGCATTTTCAACACAAGATATCATTATAGTTTAAGTTCCTACAACCTTTACTATTTTCATTTTGCCAGTATTCTCTATTGATTATATGGTCTTTCACCAGACCATATTGTTTTACTTTGTCTCAAGTCATCTACTATGGTTATAAATTAAGGAAATGTATTTCTGCTGAGGATCCTTGCAAGAATGTTTTGTCATTTCTAAATTCTTCTAAAGAACAGAATGTCCAAAGGCAACAATTTATTTTTATAATCAAATTTCATCTCTCTTCTGCTACTTATGTTTCCAGCATAGTTTGGGAATCTAGTTACTTTTTAAACATGTCCTTGTTAATTTAATCTAAACACCACAACTTCAGGAGTTGAAATTTTTAGTCTGGTTGTGAATCTCTATTGCCAAAGAATGATATATGTGATGATGTCCATTTAAGGAACTGGGAAGAGTTGCTATTACTGTATGTAAATTGTAAAAATATGCAAGACTAACTAAAATATGATTCAATTTATATAAAGTTTAAAAGAATGGACAAAACTGCAAGAGACTATTTTTGTATGTGAAGGGGGATTGATGGAGCATATGCCATGTCCTTTCTCTCACAGAACATTATCAGTTCAGTTCAGTTCAGTCGCTCAGTCGTGTCCGACTATTTGCGACTCCATGAATCGCAGCACGCCAGGCCTCCCTGTCCATCACCATCTCCCAGAGTTCACTCAAACTCAGGTCCATCGAGTTGGTGATGCCATCCAGCCATCTCATCCTTTGTTGTCCCCTTTTCCTCCTGCCCCCAATCCCTCCCAGCATCAGAGTCTTTTCCAGTGAGTCAACTCTTCACATGAGGTGGCCAAAGTACTGGAGTTTCAGCATCAGCATCATTCCTTCCAAAGAACACCCAGGGCTGATCTCCTTTAGAATGGACTGGTTGGATCTCCTTGCAGTCCAAGGGACTCTCAAGAGTCTCTCCTCTATTTCTCTGCCTCATCGCCCTTAGGAAAAATCAGGAAAATTCTTACTGGGAACTTAATATGTATCATTTCTTTAATTCATTTTTAATTATGCCATGTTCCTGGCCCTGGCTTCAGTATAAAGAGAGAATAATGATACACTCATCATACCCCTTCTTGTTTGTACTGGTAAAGAGGATCTTAAGGTCTAAGTGTCTGCCTCAACACAAGCACCTATCAGTGAAGTATGAACCCTAGAGGCTGATTTTCCTTAATTCTGTTATCCTTGTGACATATAAGCCATACTATCTCTGATACACTGACCACAGATGACTGTACCAGAAGCTGTGTCCAAATCAAGGGCAAAGAAGCCCTAGGCTGGTCATGAAAAAGATCACTTTTCTCTGAGGTAGCTTGGCCTAACATTCTGTCCAGTAGGGGTGTTATATATGTGATAAAGCCTGACAGAGAAATAATCAAATTTCTCTCCATGACTATTTCACAGTTTAATTCTGGAAATTCTCAGTTTCAGAGTGACTAATATCTAAAAAATGGGACTGTGGTTTGTAACATTTCTTTATCCTTCATGACCTTATGCAGCTTTGTAATAAGCATTCTCACAAAGAAATTCTGGTATATATTCCTCCTCATCACCCAAAGAGCCTAGTTACCAAAAATACTGATAAATTTACTGACTTCTTATGATCAAAGTCCCAAAGACCACCCTCAGTTTCAGTGATTCATTAGATGGACCCATAGGCCTCAGCATATTGTCATATTCGTAGCCATGATTTATTGTAGTAAAGGTAGATAAAATCAGCGAAGAGGAAAGGCATATGGAATGTAGTTTGGGATTAGCAGATGTAAACTATCAAATATAGGATGGATAAACAATAAGGTCCTACTGGATAGCATAGGCAACTGTATTCAAGGATATAGTTTATATCCTGTTATAAACTATAATGTAAAGGGATATGAAGAAAGAATATATACATGTATAACAACTACTTTGCTATACAGCAGAAATTAATACAACATTGTAAACCAACAATACTTCAACAACTTTTTTTTTAAAAAAAGAAGAAACTTCCATGCTCAAGCTTCCAAGAGTTCTCTCACAGTGGAGTTACACAGGATATGCTTAAATCCTCTAACATTCAATTGTGACAACATGTATAAAATGTTGCCAAAGATGACACAGACAGACAGAAAGATAAACCATGTTCTTGAATTGAAAGAATAAATATGGTCTAAATAACTATGCTACCCAAAGCAATCTACAGATAGAAGTGTAATTCCCATCAAATTACCAATGATATTTTTCACAGAATTGGAACAAAAAATTTACAGTTTTTATGGAAATAAAAAAGATCCTGAATAACCAAAGTAATCCTGTTGAAGGAAAATGGAGCTGGAGGAATCAGGTTCCCTGACTTCAGACCATACTATTGATACAAAGCTATAGTCATTAAAATATTGTTGCACTGGCACAAAAAAAAAAACAGAAATACAGATTGATAGAACAGGATAGAAAGTTCAGAGATAAACCCAAACACCTATCGTCGCCTAATGACATAGGAGGCAAGAATATACAAAAGACAGCGTCTTCAGTAAGCGATACTGGGAAAACTGAAGAGCTACATGTAGCAGAATGAAATTAGAACACTCCCTAATGCCCCACATGGAAATAAACTCACAAATGATTAAACAATCTAAATGTAAGGCAAGATATGACTGTATCTTTACCAGCTATATGCTAAGGAAGCATTAAAATATTATTCATGTAGACTAGAATATTTTAACGCTTCCTTAGTATATAGCTTAGTTCTAGATTATTTCCTGATGGAATCAGTGCAGTTAATCCAGACAGCTAATATTGATTAATTAATATGAAAATTTTTGTGAATGGGTCTAATAATAATTGTGGCTCTGAAGGTTTTTTTCAGTATTTTAATGGTCACAAATCAAGAGCAAGTACTTTCTATATACCCAGCTAGCTAAAGCTGATACCTGTTTTAATTTTCAGTTCAGTCAACTCAGTCATGTCTGATTCTTTGCAACTTTTAAGTATACATTACTGTCACATCCCAGTATGGCCTCAAGGATCTCCTATATATCTCTCAAATTATGTTTCCTTACATATCAAGTACTTGTAGGCACTCATACTGACTTCTGGCATTACTTAAGTAGTATAAATCACTAGAATACAAATACATTACCCATGGCTTCATGACAAGTCTCCATGCCTGAATCATTGCCATCATACTTTTAATGATCATGACCATGATTCAGGCATGGAGAATTCTAACAAAATATTGTTTATGTAGACTAGAATATGGCTCCCCTGGTGGCTTAGTAAAAGGTCTGCCTGCAAGGTGGGAGACCCAGGTTCAATCCCTGGGTCGGGAAGAACCCCTGGAGAAGAAAATGGCAACCCACTCCAGTATTCTTGCCTGGAGAATTCCATGGACAGAAGAGCCTGGTGGGCCATGGAGTCCCAGTCGGACACGACTGAGTGATTAACACTTTCAGACTAGAATAGATGATGCTATGTTAATAATTCTTGCTTATTTTCTCAACTTGGAAAGTCTCAACATTCCCATTTGCAGAAAATCATAGGTGTATAGCTGGGACTTAGTGGGTCATCCTGAAAAGGAGATCATGAAGCCAAAGGTGGCGCTTCAATCTGGGTTCAGGACTTAGACCTTTATAAAGCTCACTTCTCTCACCTATACAGCAGAACCCACTTCACACTGGTCCCTTCTGTCCCAAACTATTTGACAATTAGTTGGACCTTATCACTTCTTATTTTTTTAAGACCTGCAGACAAGGTACAATGATAATTTTGGTGGTTAATAAAAATTACTTTATGAATTATTTTTATAAATTTCTTTTTCTTAATAAACAATAAATTAGAAATTTTTGTTCAGGCCCAGTTAATGATTACAAACATAATTATTAATTATTTTTCATGCCAATAAATTAAATGTTATTTGAACAAATGCCAGGGATTCTATCATTACTAAATGAAGAAAAACCATTAGCAAAAGGAGCTTCTCACTTTTCTTTTAACCTACCTTTTAGTTTAAATAATGAGAAACATCCATAACAATTAATAACTTCAAGAGTATCTGCTAATTAAATTGGGATTTATACTCATGCATTCTTCTCTTCACTAACCAGTCTTCTCTAACAGGTTTATAATCTTTATTAGCCACAGAAATATGCTCTCCCTTATAAGAGCACAAATAAGCAGCATGCTGCTAAGGTGCTTAAGTCATGTCCGATTCTGTGCAACTCCATAGACGGCAGCCCACCAGGCTCCCCCGTCCCTGGGATTCTCCAGGCAAGAACACTAGAGTGGGTTGCCAAATCCTTCTCCAATGCATGAAAGTGAAAAGTGAAAGTGAAGTTGCTCAGTCGTGTCTGACCCTCAGCGACCCCATGGACTGCAGCCTTCCAGGCTCCTCCGTCCATGGGATTTTCCAGGCAAGAGTACTGGAGTGGGGTGCCATTGCCTTCTCTTCACTAATCAGTCTTCTCTAACAGGTTTATAATCTTTATTAGCCACAGAAATATGCTCTCCCTTATAAGAGCACAAATAAGCAGAATAAAGACAGTTAATTTTCTAAAAGGACCTTAATTAAGTGACAGTGACTAACAGCATTCACTAAATTAAAAAAACAAACAAACTGACTTTAATTTTGTTTCATCTCACAGCAATAATTATACTTCCAGAATGAAAGTGAAAGTTGCTCAGTCGTGTCCAACTCTTTGTGACCCCATGGGCTCTACTGTCCATGGAATTCTCCAGGCCAGAATACTGGAGTATTGGGTAAACTTTTCCCTTCTCTAGGGGATCTTCCCAACCCAAGGATCAAACCCAGGGTTCCCGCATTGCAGGCAGATTCTTTACCAGCTGAGCCACAAGGGAAACCCAAGAATACTGGAGTGGGTAGCTTATCTCTTCTGCAGTAGATCTTCCCAACCCAGGAATTGAACCAGGGTCTCCTGCATTGCAGGTGGATTCTTTACCAACTGAGCTATCAGGGAAGTCTACACTTCCAGATAGGAAAAACTTAGCTCTTATTACCTAGATATCTATATTTACTATTATAACATACTATAATAGTATATCTTTCTTAATAATAAATATAGATACCTAGGTAATAAGAGCTATTTTTTCCTTTTGAAAATTTTCTTCAATAAGAAAATAATGAAGTAATCTTAAAGGGTAAATAAAAAAATTCTCTAAGTTTACAACTTTAATTGAGTGATCTAAAGCTTTACAAAGCCATCACTATGAATCTAACTGACTTCAGCTATTCACAGCATTAACTCGGAAATTTTCTGCCTTTCATTCAACAAACAGTAAAATTTTGAGTGCCAAATTGCAGAATTTGAAATCATACTGTAATAACATCTATAATCTAAATAAAGCTAAAACATGACTTGAAATTTTCTGTATTGGTAGAAAACTTAAGAAGTTTAAAGAACAAGTGATAATCAATCTCAATTTTTAGTTTTATATTATAATGTATGTATTTATTATGTATATTATATTTTATGTTATATTACAAAACTTTGGAAGAGGAAGAGGACATAGCAAATGATCAACCACTACAGTTGTCAGTGGTATAAATGGCTTTTCAATTTGGGAAGTGCACTAATTCACACCTCAGGTGTCTTGAGACTCCAAGTAATACCAACTCCAGAGTGCATGCTCCATAGAGGAAGAAAGCATTTTCACCTACTCTAGACTCCACTTCTAAAATCTTTTCATAAACATTTAGAAATCCTCTAGCATATACAGTCTGAAAAGATGACTGACAAACTAAGGAAAGCCTATCTTTCCACAGCCATTGTCCTCACCATAACTCATGACTGTCACCAAATAACACTGCAGAGTGCTTGCAAACATTGCTCTGTGGCTTCAGATCCATACAAAAGGAAAATCACTTTCCCAGGTTAAAAAAAAAAAAAGTCAACGTAAAGAAAATGAAGAAAATAAATAGTTTTACAGGTAGTCCTTGAAGAACTCAGGTTTGAACTGAGTTCACTTATACACAAATATTTCTCAATAGTAAATACTATAGTGCTACGTGGTCTGTGGTTGGTTGAACCTGTGAAGAAACCTCAGGTACAGATATAGAGGGACCACACAATAAATTACACGTGAATTAAGCTGTAAACTGTCAATAGTATAACTATTGCTGGAATGATTTGATGAGTTAAACACCATGATGGAAAATATAGTTTCTTAGAAACAATATTAAAAATGTGGACAGGATGGCTCTAGATATCAGAACACCTCAGATTTACATGGTGTGTTATTCATCTAAAATTAGAAATCTTAAGGAGTGAATAAAAAGAGAACACCAAATAGTATTATTGACTTTATAGGAGCTTTCTATTTTAATTCTGTCCAGGATAAAAGATTTGAACTTAGGAAAAAAATTTCTCCTGATTTCATTACAGTTATGATAAACCCTTCCCAGTGTCTTTCTCTTCAGTCTCCAAATTATAAATACACCACCTTTAACTTAGCTTTCAGATAGCTTTAACTATGGTTGTTTTGTTTTGCAGTTTAAAACGACTACCTTTAATAGCACAGAGGCAGAATTGGAATTGAGTAGATTTTCTTTCTCAGTGTTACTGCTGTGTGTTCATTTTTTTCAAAAGCAAGTGAACTAATCTATATTGTTTGCTTTATTCCAAGAAGGTCTTTAAAACAAATTAAATCATTCCTGACTGACTTCCTGAAGACTTAATTTTCCCTTTCCTCTTATTATAGTTACTAATGCCACTCATGGTAGAGAGGTCTGACAGAATGTGGTTCACTGGAGAAGGGAATGGCCAAAAACTTCAATATTCGTGCCTTGAGAACCACATGAACAGTATGAAAAGGCAAAATGATAGGATATTGAAAGAGGAACTCCCTAGGTCAGTAGGTGCCCAAGATCAGTGGAGAAATACCACCAGAAAGAATGAAGGGATAGAGCCAAAGCAAAAACAATACCCAGCTGTGGATGTGACTGGTGTTAGAAGCAAGGTCTGATGCTTTAAAGAGCAAAATTGCATGGGAACCTGGAATGTTAGGTCCATGAATCAAGGCAAATTGGAAGTGGTCAAACAGGAGATAGCAAGAGTGAACGTCAACATTATAGGAATCAGCGAACTAAAATGGACTGGAATGGGTGAATTTAACTCAGATAATCATTATATCTACTACTGCAGGCAGGAATCCCTTATGAGAAATAGAGTAGCCACCATGGTCAACAAGAGAGTCCGAAATACAGTTCTTGGATGCAATCTTAAACACGACAGAATGATCTCTGTTCATTTCCAAGGCAAACCATTCAATATCACAGTAATCCAAGTCTATGCCCCAACCAGTAACACTGAAGAAACTGAGGTTGAATGGATCTATGAAAACCTACAAGACCTTTTAGAACAAACACCACCAAAAAATGTCCTTTTCATTATAGAGGACTGGAATGCAAAAGTAGAAAGTCAAGAAATACCTGGAGTAAGAGGCAAATTTGGCCTTGGAATACGGAATGAAGCAGGGCAAAGGCTAATAGAGTTTTGCCAAGAGAATGCACTGGTCATAGCAAACACCCTCTTCCAACAACACAAGAGAAGACTCTACACATGGATATCACCAGATAGCCAACACCGAAATCAAATTGATTATATTCTTTGAAGCCAAAGATGGAGAAGCTCTATACAGTCAGCAAAAACAAGACCAGGAGCTGACTGTGCCTCAGATCATGAACTCCTTATTGCCAAATTGAGACTTAAAGAAAGTGGGGAAAATCACTACACCGTTCAGGTATGACCTAAATCAAATCCCTTATGATTATACAGTGGAAGTGAGAAATAGATTTAAGGGATTAGATCTGATAGAGTGTCTGATGAACTATGGATGGAGGTTCGTGACATTGTACAGGAGACAGGGATCAAGACCATCCTCATGGAAAACAAATGCAAAAAAGCAAAATGGCTGCCTGGGGAGGCCTTACAAATAGCTGTGAAAACAAGAAAAGTGAAAAGCAAAGGAGAAAAGGAAAGATATAAGCATCTGAATGCAGAGTTCCAAAGAATAGGAAGAAGAGATAAGAAAGCCTTCCTCAGCTATTAATGCAAAGAAATAGAGGAAAAGAACAGAATGGGAAAGACTAGAGATCTCTTCAAGAAAATTAGAGATACCAGGGAAACATTTCATGCAAAGATGGGCTCAATAAAGGGCAGAAATGGTATGGACCTAACAGAAGCAGAAGATATTAAGAAGAGGTGGCAAGAATACACAGAAGATCTGCACAAAGAAGATCTTCATGACCAAGATAATCACGATGGTGTGATCACTCACCTAGAGCCAGACATCCTGGAATGTGAAGTCAAGTGGGCCTTAGAAAGCATCACTATGAACAAAGCTAGTGGAGGTGATGGAATTCCAGTTGAGCTATTTCAAATCCTGAAAGATGATGCTGAGAAAGTGCTGCACTCAATATGCCAGCAAATTTGGAAAACTCAGCAGTGGCCACAGGACTGGAAAGGTCAATTTTAATTCCAATCCCAAAGAAAGGCAATGCCAAAGAATGCTCAGACTACTGCAAAGGCATCCATCTCACACACTAGTAAAGTAATGCTCAAAATTCTTCAAGCCAGGCTTCAACAATATGTGAACCGTGAACTCCCTGATATTCAAGCTGGTTTTGAAAAGGCAGAGGAACCAGAGATTAAATTGCCAACATCCGCTGGATCATCAAAGAAGCAAGAGAGTTCCAGAAAAACATCTATTTCTGCTTTATTGACTATGCCAAAGCCTTTGACTGTGTGGATCACAATAAACTGTGGAAAATTCTGAAACAGATGGGAATACCAGACCACCTGACCTGCCTCTTGAGAAACCTATATGTAGGTCAGGAAGCAACAGTTAAAATTGGACATGGAAAAACAGACTGGTTCCAAATAGGAAAAGGAGTATGTCAAAGCTGTATATTGTCACCCTGCTTATGTAACTTATATGCAGAGTTCATCACGAGAAATGTTGGGCTGGAAGAAGCACAAGCTGGAATGAAGATTTCCGGGAGAAATATCAGTAACCTCAGATATGCAGATGACACCATCCTATGGCAGAAAGTGAAGAGGAACTAAAAGCGTCTTGATGAAAGTGAAAGAAGAGAGTGAAAAAGTTGGCTTAAAGCTCAACATTCAGAGAACAAAGATCATGGCATCTGGTCCCATCACTTCATAGCAAATAGATGGGGAAACAGTGGAAACAGTGTCAGACTTTCTTTTTGGGGCTCCAAAATCACTGCAGATGGTGATTGCAGCCATGAAACTAAAAGACGCTTACTCCTTGGAAGGAAAGTTATGACCAACCTAGATAGTATATACAAAAGCAGAGACAGTACTTTGCCAACAAAGGTCCATCTAGTTAAGGCTATGGTTTTTCCAGTGGTCATGTATGGATGTGAGAGTTGGACTGTGAAGAAAGCTGAGAACTGAAGAATTGATGCTTTTGAACTGTGGTGTTGGAGAAGACTCTTGAGAGTCCCTTGGATTGCAAGGAGATCCAACCAGTCCATTCTAAAGGAGATCAGAGGGCGGTCCTAAGATGGCAGGGGAATAGGACGGGGAGACCACTTTCTCCCTCACAGATTCATCAAAAGAACATTTCAATGCTGAGTAAATTCCACGAAACAACTTCTGAATGCTCGCAGAGGACTTCAGGCACCCATAAAAGCAGATCATTGTCTTCAAAAACAGGTAGGAAAAAATATAAAAGATGAAAAAGGAGACAAAGGAGGTAGGGAGGGAGCTCTGTCCAGGGAAGGGAATCTTAAGAGAGGTTTCCAAACACCAGGAAACACTCTCGCTGCCGAGTCTGTGGCAGCCTTGGAAGCACAGAGGGAAACATAATAGGAAGGAAAAATAAATAATGAAAACCAACAGATTACGAGCCCAACAGTAACTCCCCCAGTGGAGAAGCAGCGCAGACGCCTGCATCCACCACTAGCAAGTGGGGGCTGGGCAGGGAGGCACGGGAGGCGCGGGCTGCAGTGCTGTGTAAGATTCGGGCCGCAACGCCCCGCATGTGACCAGAGCAAACTAACTTGGGTTAGCAAACCAGACTGTGGGATAGCTACCATGCGAAAAGCTCGAACATAAGACACCACCAGGACCATGCACAGAACAAAGGACGGAACAGAAATAGCCAGCTGCAGACCATCCCCTGCCGGTGACAGGCCGCCAGGGCCATAAGGGCTGGAAGGGGGCAATCACAGCTCAAGAGAGACATTACCTACCAAAATGCAAGCAGGCTGCTTTGCTAACTAAGACTTCTGGGGGTTCTGGACAGTCATCATCTGCCTGAGAAGGGACGCCAGCAATACACCCAGAAAACTGAGCAGTAGAGACAGGAAAGGCGATAAGTGCAGCAACCACGCTCACCAAACACAAGCTACTCAGACCTGGGAAGGGCACAAAACGCAGGCCCAACCGAATCTGCACCTCTGAGGGCTACCTGAGTGCAGAGCCTGAGTGGCTTAGAACGGGGAGATGCATGCAACCTAGGACGGGCCTCAGATGGTTCCCAGTGGAGCAATGTAGAGCCTGAGCGGTGTGCACCATGAGCAGGGGCAGGCCCAGCGGGGCTGAGACACTATGAGCAATGCCAGTGTTGTTTCTTTGCAGCATCCCTCCCTCCCCACAGCGTGACTGAACAAGTGAGCCAGAAAAAAAAGTGTCCACCACCCCCCCCCCCCCCCGCCCGCCGCCTCCCGTGTCAAGGCGGAAATCAGACACTGAAGACACCAGCAAACAGAAGAAGTTAAACAGAGGGAACCGCCTGCAAAGTGACCCCACACTGCCCACAACACCAGAGAAAAGGCCAGATATATCTTTACTATTTTTACAATCATTCTTTTTTGTTGTTGTTGTTGATATTGCTGTGTGATTGTTTTTTCTTTTCTTTTTCTTCTTTTTTTAAGCTTTAAAAATTTTTAAGTCCTCTATTTCTCCTTTAATTTTTATTTTTATAACCTACTATTACTTTTCAAAAAAAAAGACTCTATTTTTAATGCAAACACCATATATAGTCTTTTTGTGGTTGTTGTTGTTTTTTAATAATTCTTGTGGCTTTTTTCTTTTTCTTCTCATTCTTCTTCTTCTTCTTTTCTTTAACATTGTATTTTTGAAAATCCAACCTCTAATCTAGATTTTTAATCTTTGCTTTTTGGTATTTGTTGTCAATTTTGTACATTTAAAAACCCAAACTTCAGTACCCAGTTTTACCTGGGAGCGAGATTACTGGCTTGACCACTCTCTCCTCCTTTGGACTCTCCTTTTTCTCCACCAGCTGGCCTCTGTCTCTTCCCTCCCCCTTCTCTTCTCTACCCAACTCTGTGAATCTCTGTGTGTTCCAGACAGTGGAGAACACTTAGGGAACTGGTTACCAGCTGGATCTGTCTCTCTCCTTTTCATTTCCCTCTTTTATCCTCCTGGCCACCTCTGTCTACTTCCTCCCTCTCCTTTTCCCTGTATAACTCCATGAATACCTCTGAGCAGTCCAGACTGTGGAGTGAACATAAGGAAGTGATTACTGGCTAGCTTTCTCTCTCCTCTTTTAGTCCCACCTCATCTCATTCCAGTCACCTCTAACTACTCCCTCCCTCTTCTCTTCTCCATGTAACTCAGTGAACCTCTCTGGGTGTCCCTCAATGTGGACAAACTTTTCATCTTTAACATAGATGTTTTATCATCAGTGCTGTATAGATGGAGAAGTCTTGAGGCTACTGTAAAAATAAAGGCAGGAGGCTTAAGTCCAAATCCTGAGACCATCAGAGAACTCCTGAATCCAGGGAACATTAATCGATAGGAGCTCATCAAACGCCTCCATACCTACACTGAAACCAAGCACCACCCAAGGGCCAACAAGTTCCAGAGCAAGACATACCATGCAAATTCTCCAGCAACACAGGAACACACTCCTGAGCTTCAATATACAGGCAGCTCAAAACTACTCCAAAACCATTGATGTCTCATAACCCATTACTGGTCACTTCACTGCACTCCAGAGAGAAGAAATCCAGCTCCACCCACCAGAACTCCAACACAAGCCTCCCTAACCAGGAAACCTTGACAAGCCACTGATACAACCCCACCCCACAGTGAGAAAACTCCATAATAAAGAGAACTTCACAAATTCCCAGAATATAGAAAGGCCACCCCAAACGCAGCAATATAACCAAGATGAAGAGACAGAGGAATACCCAGCAGGTAAAAGGACAGGAGAAATGCCCACCAAACCAAACAAAAGAAGAAGAGATAGGGAATCTACCTGAGAAAGAATTCCGAATATTGATAGTGAAAATGATCCAAAATCTTGAAATCAAAATGGAATCACAGATAAATAGCCTGGATACAAGGATTGAGAAGATGCAAGAAAGGTTTAACAAGGACCTAGAAGAAATAAAAAAGAGTCAATATATAATGAATAATGCAATAAATGAGATCAGAAACACTCTGGAGGCAACAAATAGTAGAATAAAAGAGGAAGAAGATAGGATTAGTGAATTAGAAGATAGAATGGTAGAAATAAATGAACCAGAGAGGATAAAAGAAAAACGAATTAAAAGAAATGAGGACAATTTCAGAGACCTCCAGGACAATATGAAACACTCCAACATTCGAATTATAGGAGTCCTAGAAGAAGAAGACATAAAGAAAGACCATGAGAAAATCCTTGAGGAGATAATAGTTGAAAACTTCCCTAAAATGGGGAAGGAAATAATCACCCAAGTCCAAGAAACCCAGAGAGTCCCAAATAGGATAAACCCAAGGTGAAACACCCGAAGATACATATTAATCAAATTAACAAAGATCAAACACAAAGAACAAATATTAAAAGCAGCAAGGGAAAAACAACAAATAACACACAAAGGGATTCCCATAAGGATAACTGCAGATCTTTCCATTGAAACTCTTCAGGCCAGGAGGGAATGGCAAGACATACTTAAAGTGATGAAAGAAAATAATCTACAGCCCAGATTACTGTACCCAGCAAGGATCTCATTCAAATAGGAAGGAGAAATCAAATCAAAAGCTTTACAGACAAGCAAAAGCTGAGAGAATTCAGCACCACTAAACCAGCTCTCCAACAAATGCTAAAGGATATTCTCTAGACAGGAAACACAAAAAGGGCATATAAACCCAAACCCAAAACAATAAAGTAAATGGCAACGGGATCATACTTATCAATAATTACCTTAAATGTAAATGGGTTGAATGCCCCAACCAAAAGGCAAAGACTGGCCGAATGGATACAAAAACAAGATCCCTATATATGCTGCCTACAAGAGACCTACCTCAAAACAAGGGACACATACAGACTGAACGTGAAGGGCTGGAAAAAGATATATCACGCAAATAGAGACCAAAAGAAAGTAGGAGTAGCAATATTTATATCCAATAAAATAGACTTTAAAACAAAGGCTGTGAAAAGAGACAAAGAGGGCCACTACATAATGATCAAAGGATCAATCCAAGAAGAAGATATAACAATTATAAATATATAAGCACCAAACACAGGAGCACAGCAATATGTAAGACAAATGCTAACAAGTATGAAAGGGGAAATTAACAGTAACACAATAATAGTAGGAGACTTTAATACCCAACTCACAACTATGGACAGATCAATTAAACAGAAAATTAGCAAAGAAACGCAAACTTTAAATGATACAATAGACCAGTTAGACCTAATTGATATCTATAGCACATTTCACCCCAAAACAATGAATTTCACCTTTTTCTCAAGTGCGCAGGAACCTTCTCCCGGATAGATCACATCCTGGGCCATAAATCTAACCTTGATAAATTCAAAAAAATCAAAATCTTTCCAAGCATCTTTTCTGACCACAATGGCATGAAATTAGAAATTACCCATAGAGGTTTACATGGAGTCTAAACAATTACATGGAGACTAAACAATTACATGGAGACTAAACAATTACATGGAGACTAAACAATTAAATTAAGACTAAACAACTACATGGACACTAAACAACATACTACTAAAAAAAAATCAATGGGTCAATAATAAAAATGAAATCAAGGAGGAAATTTTAAAATACCACTGTCATTTTAAGAAAAATGACAATGAAAACACAACCATGAAAAAATCTATGGGAAGCAGCAAAAGCAGTTCTTAGAGGGAAGTTTATAGAAAAACAGGCCTTCCTCAAAAGCAAAAAAAGAGAAAAATCTCACACAGTCTAACATACCACTTAAAAGAATCAGAAAGAAGAAGAATAAATAAAACCTAAATTCAGAAGAAAGAAGGAAATAATAAAGATCAGAGAGTAAATAAAATAGACACATAAAAATGTAGAAAAACAATGGAAAAAAATCAGTAAAACTAAGAGTTGGTTCTTTGAAAGTAGAAACAAGATTAACAAATATCTGGCCAGGCTTACTATGAAAACAGACAGAAAACAAATAAACAAAATAACAAATGAAAAGGGAGACAAAACAATTGATACTGCAGAAATACCAAAAAAAAAAAAAAAAGTGAATACCCAAAATTTGACAACCTAGAAGAAATAAACAAATGTCTAGAAACATGTGTGTGTATGCTTAGTCACTCAGTTGTGTCCAAATCTTTGTGACCCTATGAACTGTAGCCTGCCAGGCACCTCTGACCCTGGGATTTCCCAGGAAAGAATACTAGAGAGGGTTGCCATTTCCTTCTCCAGAGGATACTTCCTGACTCTCATATGGCCCACCAAAATTGAGTCAGTAAGAGACAGATAATTTGAACAGACCAATTACTATATGTGAAGTAAAATCTGTAATTGAAAAACTCCTTACAATCCAAAGTACAGGACCCACAGATTTCACAGGCAAATTCTATGAAAAAAGAACATATACCAATCCTTCTCAAACTCTTCCAAGAAACTGAAGAGGCAGGAACACTCCCAAAGACATTCTATGAAACCAATATCACCCTGACACCAAAACTAGACAAAGACACCACCAAGAAAGAAAATTACAGTCCAGTATCTCTGATGAATATCTATGCAAAAATTCTCAACATAATATTAGCAAATAGAATCCAACAATACACAAAAAATTATCATACACCACAACCATGTAGGATTTATCCCAAATTCACCAGACTAGTTAAACATATGTAAATCAATGTGATACACCACATAAACAAAAGACAAAAATCACATGATCATCTCAGTAGACTCAGAAAATGCATTTGACAAAATTCAATATCCATTCATGATTTTTAAAAAACTTATCAAAATGGGATCAGAGGGAACATGTCTCAAATAATAAAAGCTTCTTGCAATAAACCCATGGTTACTATAATACTCAATGCTGAAAAGCTGAAAGTGTTCCTGCTAAAATATGAAATAAGACAAGGATGCCCACTCTCACCTTTTCCATTCAACATATACATGGTAGTCCCAACCACGGCAATCAGACAAGAAAAAGAAATAAAAGGTATCCCAATTGGAAGGGAAGATGTAAAACTGTCATTATATGCAGATGATATGATACTATATGTAGAAAACCTTAAAGACTCCACATAAAAACTACTAAAACTGATAAGTGAATTCAGCAAGGTAGCAGGATACAGATTAACATACAAAAATCAGTTGCCTTTCTTTGCACAAACAATGAAATATCAGAAAGAGAATGCAAAGAAACAATACCTTTTATACTCCCAAAAATAATATACTGAGGAATAAATCTGACCAAGGAGGTAAAAGACTTATAGCTGAGAACTATAAAACCTTAGTAAAGGGAAATGAAAATTGACTCAAAGAAATGTAAAGCTATCCCATGCTCTTGGATTATAAGAATTAATGTTGTTAAAATGGCCATATTACCCAAAACAATCTACAGATTTAATGAAGTGAAAAGTGAAAGTCGTTCAGTCATGTCCAACTCTTTGCGACCCCACGGACTTAGTCCATGGAATTCTCCAGGCCAGAATACTGGAGTGGGTACCCTTTCCCTTCTGCAAGTGATCTTCCCAACCCAGGGATCTAACCCAAGTCTTCCATATTGTAGGCAGATTCTTTACCAGCTGATCCACAAGGGAAGCCCAAGAATATTGGAGTGGGTAGCCTATCTTCTGCAGTGGATCTTCTCAACCTAGGAATCGAACTGGGGTCTCCTGCTTTGCAGGGGGATTCTTTACCAACTGAGCTATGGGGGAAGCAGAAATTTAAAGAGACCTCTACCAAATCATTTGATAGAGATGAAAAATGAAAACATTTTTCACTGAATAAAAATAATCTTAAAATTCCAATAGAACCATAAAAGACTCAGAATTGTTAAAGAAATCCTGAAGAAAAAGAACAAAGCAGGAGGCATAACCCTATCAAACTTCAAACAGTAATAGAAATCTACATTCAACAACTTTTGCATTCCAATCCTCTAGGAGAAAAGGGATATCTTTTTTTGGTGTTAGGTCTAGAAGGTCTTGTAGGTCTTCACAGAACTGGTCAACATCATCTTTTCGGCATCACTGGTTGGGGCATAGTCTTGGATTACTGTGTTGAACAGTTTACCTTGGAAATGAACTGAGATCATTCTGTTGTTTTTGAGATTGCACTGAGTACTGCGTTTTGGACTCTTTCACTGCTTATGAGGGCTACTCCATTTCTTCTGTGGGATTCTTGCCCACAATAGTAGATACAATGGTCTTCTGAACTGAATTCTCCCATTCCTTTCAATTCTAGTACACTGATTCCTAAGATGTCAGTGTATACACCTGCCATCATCTGCTTTATCACAACCAATTTAACTTGAACCTGGACCTAACATTCCAGGTTCCTAAGTAATATTGTTCTTTCAGTTCAGTTCAGTTCAGTCACTCAGTCGTGTCCGGCTCTTTGCGACCCCATGAATCACAGTACGCCAGGCCTCCCTGTCCTGCACCAACTCCTAGAGGTCACTCAGACTCATGTCCATCGAGTCTGTGATGCCATCCAGCCATCTCATCCTCTGTCGTCCCCTTCTCCTCCTGCCCCCAATCCCTCCCAGCATCAGAGTCTTTTCCAGTGAGTCAACTCTTCACATGAGGTGGCCAAAGGACTGGAGTTTCAGCTTTAGCATCATTCCATCCAAAGAAATCCCAGGGCTGATCTCCCTCAGAATGGACTGGTTGGATCTCCTTGCAGTCCAAGGGACCCTCAAGAGTCTTCTCTAACACCACAGTTCAAAAGTATCAATTCTTCAGCGCTCAGCTTTCTTCACAGTCCAACTCTCAAATCCATACATGACCACAGGAAAAACCATAGCCTTGACTAGACGACCTTAGTTGGCAAAGTAATGTCTCTGCTTTTGAATATGCTATCTAGGTTGGTCATAACTTTTCTTCCAAGGAGTAAGCGTCTTTTACTTTCATGGCTGCAGTCACCATCTATTTTTGAAACCCCAAAAATAAAGTCTGACACTGTTTCCACTGTTTCCCCATCTATTTCCCATGAAGCCATGGGACCAGATGCCATGATCTTCGTTTTCTGAATGTTGAGCTTTAAGCCAACCTTTTCACTCTCCACTTTCACTTTCATCAAGAGGCTTTTTAGTTCCTCTTCACTTTCTGCCATAAGAGTGGTGTCATCTGCATATCTGAGGTTATTGATATTTCTCCCGGCAATCTTGATTCTAGCTTGTGTTTTTTCCAGTCCAGCGTTTCTCATGAAGTACTCTGCATGTAAGTTAAATAAGCAGGGTGACAATATACAGCCTTGACGTACTCCTTTTCCTATTTGGAACCAGTCTGTTGTTCCATGTCCAGTTCTAACTGTTGCTTCCTGACCTGCATACAGATTTCTCAAGAGGCAGGTCACGTGGTCTGGTATTCCCATCTGTTTCAGAATTTTCCACAGTTTATTGTGATCCACACAGTCAAAGGCTTTGGCATAGTCAATAAAGCAAAAGTAGATGTTTTTCTGGAACTCTCTTGCTTTTTCCATGATCCAGCGGATGTTGGCAATTTGCTCTCAAGTTTCTCTGCCTTTTCTAAAACCAGCTTGAACATCAGGAAATTCACAGTTCACATATTGCTGAAGCCTGGCTTGGAGAATTTTGAGCATTACTGTACTAGCATGTGAGATGAGTGCAACTGTGCAGTAGTTTGAGCATTCTTTGGCATTGCCTTTCTTTGGGATTGGAATGAAAACTGACCTTTCCAGTCCTGTGGCCACTGCTGAGTTTTCCAAATTTGCTGGCATATTGAGTGCAGCACTTTCTCAGCATCATCTTTTAGGATTTGAAATAGCTCAACTGGAATTCCATCACCTCCACTAGCTTTGTTCATAGTGATGCTTTCTAAGGCCCACGTGACTCCAGGATGTCTGGCTCTAGGTGAGTGATCACACCATCGTGATTATCTGGGTCATGAAGATCTTTTTTGTACAATTTTTCTGTGTATTCTTGCCACCTCTTCTTAATATCTTCTGCTTCTGTTAGGTCCATACCATTTCTGTCCTTTATTCAGCCCATCTTTGCATGAAATGTTCCCTTGGTATCTCTAATTTTCTTAAAGAGCTCTCTAGTCTTTCCCATTCTGTTGTTTTCCTCTGTTTCTTTGCATTGATCACTGAGGAAGGCTTTCTTATCTCTCCTTGCTATTCTTTGGAACTCTGCATTCAGATGCTTATATCTTTTCTTTTCTCCTTTGCTTTTTGCCTCTCTTCTTTTCACAGTTATTTGTAAGGCCTCGCCAGAGAGCCATTTTGCTTTTTTGCATTTCTTTTCCATGGGGATGGTCTTGATCCCTGTCTTCTGCACAATGTCACGAAGCTCATTCTGTAGTTCATCAGGCACTCTATCTATCAGATCTAGGCCCTTAAATCTATTTCTCACTTCCACTGTATAATCATAAGGAATTTGATTTAGGTCATACCTGAATGGTCCAGCGGTTTTCCCCACTTTCTTCAATTTAAGTGTGAATTTGGCAATAAAGAGTTCATGATCTGAGCCACAGTCAGCTCCTGGTCTTGTTTTTGTTGATTGTGTAGAGCTTCTCCATCTTTGGCTGCAAAGAATATAATCAATCTGATTTTCGTGTTGACCAGCTGGTGATGTCCATGTGTAGAGTCTTTTCTTATGTTGTTGGAAGAGGGTGTTTGCTATGACCAGTGCATTCTCTTGGCAAAACTCTATTAATCTTTGCCCTGCTTCATTCTGCATTCCAAGGCCAAATTGTATGTTACTGCAGGCAGCCCACTCCAGTACTCTTGCCTGGAAACTCTCATGGATGGAGGAGCCTGGTAGACTGCAGTCCATGGGGTTGCTGAGAGTTGGACACGCCTCAGTGACTTCACTTCCACTTTTCACTTTCATGAATTGGAGAAGGAAATGGCAATCTACTCCAGTGTTCTTGCCTGGAGAATCCCAGGGATGGCAGAGCCTGGTGGGATGCCATCTATGGGGTCGCACAGAGTTGGACACGACTGAAGCGACTTAGCAGCAGCAGCAGGTGTTTCTTGACTTCCGACTTTTGCATTCCAGTGCTCTATAATGAAAGGACATCTTTTTTGGGTGATAGTTCTAAAAGGTCTTGTAGGTCTTCATAGAACAGTTCAACTTCAGCTTCTTCAGCATTACTAGTTGGGGCATAGACTTGGATTACTGTGATATTGAATGGTTTGCCTTGGAAACGAACAGAGATCATTCTGTCATTTTTGAGATTGCATCCAAGTACTGCATTTCGGACTCTTTTGTTGACTATGATGGCTACTCCATTTCTTCTGAGGGATTCCTGCCAAAAGTAGTAGATATAATGGTCATCTGAGTTAAATTCACCCATTCCAATCCATTTTAGTTCACTGATTCCTAGAATGTTGATGTTCACTCTTGCCATCTCTTGTTTGACCACTTCCAATTTGCCTTGATTCATGGACCTGACATTCCAGGTTCCTATGCAATATTGCTCTTTACAGCATTGGACCTTGCTTCTATCACCAGTCACATCCACAGCTGGGTATTGTTTTTGCTTTGGCTCCATCCCTTCATTCTTTCTGGAGTTATATCTTCACTGATCTCCAGTAGCATATTGGGCACCTACTGACCTGGGGAGTACCTCTTTCAGTATCCTATCATTTTGCCT
The DNA here is from genome assembly GCF_023091745.1 of Budorcas taxicolor. Taxonomy (NCBI): domain Eukaryota; kingdom Metazoa; phylum Chordata; class Mammalia; order Artiodactyla; family Bovidae; genus Budorcas; species Budorcas taxicolor. The sequence continues at coordinate 32,096,682 of NC_068916.1, read as the reverse complement.
TTTCATACTGTTCATGGGGTTCTAAAGGCAAGAATACTGAAGGGGTTTGCCATTCCCTTCTCCAGTGGACCACATTCTGTCAGACCTCTCCACCATGACCCGTCTTGTGTTGCCCCATGGGCATGACTTAGTTTCATTTAGTTAGACAAGGCTGTGGTCCTAGTGTGATTAGATTGACTAGTTTTCTGTGAGTATGCTTTCAGTGTGTCTGCCCTCTGATGCCCTCTTGCAACACCTACCATCTTACTTGGGTTTCTCCTACCTTGGGCGTGGGGTAGCTCTTCACGGCTGCTCCAGCAAAGCGCAGCCGCTGTGCCTTACCTTGGATGAGGGGTATCTCCTCACCACTGCCCTTCCTGACCTTCAACATGGGATAGCTCCTCTAGGCCCTCCTGCACCCATGCAGCCACCTCTCCTTGCATGTGGGGCAGTTCCTCCCACCCGCTGCCCCCAGCCTCAGATGCAGGGTGGCTCCTCCTGGCTGCCACCCCTGACCTCGGATTTGGGTAGCTCCTCTCAGCTGTTCCTGTGCTGTCGCAGCCTGGCACTCTCGGCCACCGCCCCTGACCTCAGAGGTGGGGTAGCTCCTCTCGGCCTCGCTTATTGTGCCCGTCACAGCTGCCCGTGCTTAGTGCGCTGGTCGATTATTTTTACAGAATTGGATTTTACTTTCACCACTTAACATACTCACAACTGAGCTAAAGAATATTGAAACTATTGGACAGTTGCACTCATTTCCCATGCTAGTAAGGTTATGCTCAAAATCCTTCAAGCTAAGCTTCAGCAGTACTTGAATCAAGAACTTCCAGATTTACAAGCTGGCTTTAGAAAAGGTGGAGTAACCAGAGATCAAATTGCCAACATTTGTTGGATCATAGAGAAAGCAAGAGAATTCCAGAAAAACATTTACTTCTGCTTCATTGACTATGTGAAAGCCTTTGACTGTGTGGACCACAACAAATGGTGGAAAATTAGAAAGATGGGAAAACCAGAGCACTCTACCTGTCTCCTGATAAACCTGTATGCAGGTCAGGAAGCAACAGTTAGAACCTTACATGGAACAACTAACTTGTTCAAAATTGGGAAAGAAGGACAAAAAGGCTGTATATTGTCATACCATTCATTTACCTTATATGCAGAATACATCATGCAAAATGCCAGGCTGGATGATTTACAAGCTAGAATCAAGATTGCTGGGAGCGATATCAACAACCTCAAATATGCAGATGATACCATTCTAATGGCAGAAATCAGAGAGGAACTAAGGAGCCTCTAGATAAGGGAGAAAGGGGAGTAAAAACGTTGTCTTAAAACTCAATATTAAAGAAACTAAGATCATGGAAACCAATCTCACCACTTCATGGCAAATAGAAGAGGAAAAAGTGGAAGCAGAGACAGATTTTCTCTTCTCGGGCTCCAAAATCACTGCAGATTGCCACTGTAGCCATGAAACAAGAAGACACTTACTTCTTGGAATGAAAGCTATTAACAACCTAGAGAGCATATTAAAAAGGGAAGACATCACTTTGCTGCCAAAGGTCTGTATAGATGAAACTGTGGTCTTTCCAGTAGTCATGTATGGATGTGAGAGTGGAACCATAAAGAAGGATGAACACAGAAGAATTGATGCTTTCAAACTGTGGTGCTGGAGAAGACATTTTCCACTTAAGATTTGAATTCTTACCCACCCACATGAAGAGCTTTTCTTTGGAGACATTTTCCTGGAAATAAATACAAAGGGATGTATTACAGTAAATCATTGTGATTCACACATCATAGATTTTTAGTCCTATTTCTATTGCCTAGTTCTGAATAAAATATCTTCATTGGCAGATTCTCTATTATGAATTCTAAGAATGCCTCTTTCAACTCTTCCTTCATAGAGTGCTTTGGATTTCTCACTTATTTCCTTTCTTTTCATACTGTATCAGAAGCTTTTCTAAGAGAGTTAAACTTTGATTAAGGACTAAGTCAGATTGTATTCTGTTGTAGCCTTTGTGGTATCTTTCTATCATTCACTCAACAAATACATAAATGAACATCTATTGAGACAGTCCTTGTTCTAGGTATTGGTATCACAACCAGAGAGAAAGCGACAAAAATTCCAATCCTCAGAGAGCTTGCTTTTTAGTAGATAAAAAGACAACAACAAAAGACAGCAACAAAGACGATAATAAACATATACCTAAGAAGGTGATGAATGCTCTGAAGAAAAATAAAGCAAGAGGATGAACAAGAAGTTCAGCATATGTAAACTTGTGATGACGTGGCTAAGTATGACTTCACTCAGATAGTGCCACCTGAGTGAAGATCTGAAGGAAGTGACGGAAATTTTTAAGTCAATGTCAGAGAAAAGAATGTTTTAGACAGAGGCAAGTTCAGCTCAGTTCAGTCGCTCAGTCCTATCCGACTCTGCAACCCCATGGACTGCAGCACACCAGGCTCCCCTGTCCATCACCAACTCCCAGAGCCTACTCAAACTTGTGAACGTTGCATTAGTGATGCCATCCAACCATCTCATCATCTGTCGTCCCCTACTACTTCCACCTTAAATCGTTCCCAGCATCAGGGTCTTTTATAATGAGTCAGTTCTTTGCATCAGGTGGCCAAAGTATTGCAGTTTCAGCTTCAGCATCAGTCCTTCCAATAAATATTTCAGGACTGATTTCCGTTAAGATTGACTAGCTGGATCTCCTTGCAGTACAAGGGACTCTCAAGAGTCTTCTCCAACACCACAGTTCAAAAGCATAAATTGTTTGGTGCTCAGCTTTCTTTATGGTCCAACTCTCACATCCATACACGACTGCTGGAAAAATCATACCTTTAACTAGATGGACCTTTTTTGGTAAAGTAATGTCTCTGCTTTTTAATATGCTGTCTAGGTTGGTCATAGCTTTTCTTCAAAGGAGCAAGCGTCATTTAATTTTTTGGTTGCAGTCACCATCTACAGTAATTTTGGAGCCTAGGAAAGTCTCTCATTCTTTCCATTGTTTCCCCATCTATTTGTCATGAAGCAATGGGACCAGATGCCATAATCTTAGTTTTTTGAATGTTGAACTTTAAGCCAACTTTTTCACTCTCTTCTTTCACTTTGATCAAGGGGCTCTTTAGTTCATCTTCACTTTCTACCATAAGGGTGGTGTCATCTGCATATCTGAGTTTATTGATATTGCTCCCAGCAATCGTGATTTCAGCTTGTATTTCATCCAGCCATGCATTTTGCACAATGTACTCTGCATATAAATTAAATAAGCAGGGTGAGAATATACATCCCATCACTTCATGGGAAATAGATGGGGAAACAGTGTCAGACTTTATTTTGGGGGGCTCCAAAATCACTGCAGATGGTGATTGCAGCCATGAAATTAAAAGACGCTTACTCCTTGGAAGGAAAGTTATGACCAACCTAGATAGTATATTCAAAAGCAGAGACATTACTTTGCCGACTAAGGTCTGTCTAGTCAAGGCTATAGTTTTTCCTGTGGTCATGTATGGATGTGAGAGTTGGACTGCGAAGAAGGCTGAGTGCCAAAGAATTGGTGCTTTTGAACTGTGGGGTGGAGAAGACTCTTGAGAGTCCCTTGGATTGCAAGGAGATCCAACCAGTCCATTCTGAAGGAGATCAGCCCTGGGATTTCTTTGGAAGGAATGATGCTAAAGCTGAAACTCCAGTACTTTGGCCACCTCATGAGAAGAGTTGACTCATTGGAAAAGACTCTGAGGCTGGGAGGGATTGGGGGCAGGAGGAGAAGGGGACGACAGAGGATGAGATGGCTGGATGGCATCACCAACTCGATGGACGTGAGTTTGAGTGAACTCCGGGAGTTGGTGATGGACAGGGAGGCCTGGCGTGCTGTGATTCATGGGGTCGCAAAGAGTCGGACATGACTGAGCGACTGAACTGAACTGAAATATACAGCCTTGACGTACTCCTTTTCCTATTTGGAACCATGTCCAGTTCTAACTGTTGCTTCTTTACCTGCATGCAGAATTCTCAGGAGTCAGGTAAGGTGCTCTGGTATTCCCATCTCCTTAAAAATTTTCCAGTTTGTTGTGATCCACACAGTTAAAGCCTTTGGTGTAGTCAATAAAGCAAAAGTAGATGCTTTTCTGGAACTCTCTTGCTTTTTCAATGATCCAGCAGATACTGGCAATTTGATCTCTGGTTCCTCTGCCTTTTCTAAATCCAGGTTGAACATCTGGAAGTTCACAGTTCACATACTGTTGAAGCTTGGCTTGGAGAATTTTGAGCATTACTTTGCTAGCGTGGAAGATGAGTGCAATGGTGCAGTAGTTTGAACATTCTTTGGAATTGCCTTTCTTTGGGATTGGGATGAAAACTGATCTTTTCCAGTCTTGTGGCCAATGCTGAGTTTTCCAAATTTGTTGGCATATTGAGTGCAGCACTTTCACAGCATCGTCTTTTAGGATTTGAAATAGTTCAACTGGAATTCCATCATTTCCACTAGCTTTGTTCATAGTGATGTTTCCTAAGGCCCACTTGACTTCTCATTCCAGGATATCTTGCTTTATGTGAGTGTTCGCAACATTGTGGTTATCTGGGTCATGAAGATCTTTTTTGTATAGTTCTGTGTTTTCTGCCACTTCATCTTATTTTCTCCTTCTCTTGGGTTCACACCATTTCTGTCCTTTATTGTGCTCAGCTTTGTATGAAATGTTCCCTTGGTATGTGGTATTTTCTTGAAGAGATCTCTACTCTTTCCCATTCTATTATTTTCCTCTATTTCTTTGCACTGATCTCTGAGGAAGGCTTTCTTATCTCTCCTTGCTATTCTTTGGAACTCTGCATTCAAATAGATACATCTTTCCTTTTCCCCTTTGCCTTTAACTTCTCCTCTTTTCTCAGCTATTTGTAAGGCCTTCTCAGACAGCCATTTTGCCTTTTTGCATTTCTCTTTCTTGGGCATGGTCTTGATCTCTGCCTCCTGTACAATGTCACAAACCTCTGTCCATAGTTCTTCAGGCACTCTGTCCATCAGATCTAATCCCGTGAATCTATTTGTTACTTCCACCATGTAATTGTAACGGAGTAGATTTAGGTCACACCTGAATGGTCTAGTGGTTTTCCCTACTTTCTTCAATTTAAGTCTGAATTTGGTAACAAGGAGTTCATTATTTGAGCCACAGTCAGCTCCCAGTCTTGTTTTTGCTGACTATATACAGCTTCTCCATCTTTGGCTGCAAAGAATATAATCAGTCTTTTTTTGGTATTGACCATCTGGTGACGTCCATATGTAGAGTCTTGTGTTGTTGGAAAAGGGTGTTTGTGATGACCAGTGAGTTCCTTTGGCAAAACTCTACTAGCCTTTGACCTGCTTCGTTTTGTACTCAACGGCCAAATTTGCCTGTTACTCCAGGTATTTCTTGACTTCCTACTTTTGCATTCCATTTTCCTATAATGAAGAGGACATCTTTTTTGGGTGTTAGTCCAAGAAAGTCTTGTAGGTCTTCTTGGAACAGTTCAACTTCAGCTTGTTCAGCATTACTGGTCGGGGCATAGACTTGGATTACCATGATATTGAATGGTTTGCCTTGGAGTCGAACAGAGATCATTCTGTCCTTTTTGAGACTGCACCCAAGTACTGCGTTTTGGACTCTTTTGCTGACTATGATGGCTACTCCATTTCTTCTAAGGGATTCTTGCCCACAGTAGTAGGTATAATGGTTATCTGAGCTAAATTCACCCATTCCAGTCCATTTTAGTTCACTGATTCCAAAAACGTCAATGTTCACTCTTGCCATCTCTTGTTCGATGACTTCTAATTTGCCTTGATTCATGGACCTAACATTCTAGGTTCCTATGAAATACTTGTCTTTACATCATCGGACTTTACTTCCATCACCAGTCACATCCATGACTGGATGTTATTTTTGCTTTGGCTCTGTTTCTTCATTCTTTCTGGAGTTATTTCTCCACTGATCTCTTGTAGCATATTGGGCACCTACCGACCTGGGCAGTTCATCTTTCAATGCCCTATCTTTTTGCCTTTTCATACTGTTCATGGGGTTCTCAAGGCAAGAATACTGAAGTGATTTGCCATTCCCTTCTCCAGTGGACCAGGTTTTGTCAGAATTCTCCACCATGACCCATCCATCTTGGGTGGCCCTACAAGGCATGGCTCATATTTTCATTAAGCTAGACAAGGCTGTTGTCCATGTGATCAGTTTAGTTAGCTTTCTGTGATTGTAGTTTTCATTCTGTCTGCCCTCTGATAGTTAGGGAGAAGAGGTTTATGGAAGCTTCCTGATGGGAGAGACTGACTGAGGGGGAAACTGGGTCTTGTTCTGATGGGCAGGGCCATGTTCAGTGAATCTTTAATCCAGTTTTCTGTTGATGGGCTGTGTTCCCTCCCTGTTGCTTGACCTGAGGCCAAACTATGGTGGAAATAATGAATATAATGGTGACCTCCTCAAAAGGTCCCATGCATGCACTGCTACACTCAGTGCCTCCAACCCTGCAGCAGGCCACTGCTGATTCAAGCCTCTGCTGGAGACTTCTGGACACTCATGGGCAAGTCTGAGTCAGTTTCTTGTGGGGTCACTGCTCCTTTCTCCTGCATCATGGTGCACACAAGGGTTTTGTGTGTGTGTGTATGTGTGTGCCCTCCAAGAGTCTGTTTCATCAGTCCTGTGTAAATTCTGGTGGTTCTGTGGTGGGTTGATGGCAACCTCCTCCAAGAGGGCTTATGCCATACCCAAGTCTGCTGCACCCAGATCCCCTGCGGCAGACCACTGCTGACCAGTACCCTCACAGGAGACACTCCTACATGGTTCTGGCTCAGTCTCTGTGGGTTGAGCATGCGTTCTATGTCCTTCTCAGGTCTGAGCATTTGGGCAACCAGTTGCTTGGCAAGCACACTGCCCCAGGTGGACTGTGCATCTTAGTCACCTCCCCCGTCCTGGCCTTTCAGTTTCCTGGGTGCGCCATGCGAGCATCATCACAGGTGTGCAATATGTCTCTTCCAGAGAGCTGATCTCAGGCTGCGACCCTCCTGGCAGATACCAACCATCCAGGATCTCAGGAAGACATGGTTAGCAGCTGGGATCCTGCTCACAGTTTGGTGGAAGATGCCATCTCTGGGGCTGAGATTGTAGCAGGCCCTTGCTTTCTGGCTCTGGCTGTCTTCCTCTGGGCGAGGAGGGGCTGGTATGTTATAAAAGACAGGTAGGGACTGGTAGGTAGCCAGCTAGCTTGTAAAAGACAAAAAGAGAGTCCAAAGAGTTGGGGACACAGACCTGTCCTGGAGAGGGAGTCATGAAGGAGAAAAAAGTTTCCACACAGTAGGAACCCCTCTCACACGTGGGTCTGTGGGGAGTTTTGGAATCTCAGAAGGCCTAACCTAACAACCTAACGCACAGCCTGGCCCACTCGCAGAACAAAGACAGAGGCAAGGACAAGCTCAAAGGCTTTGAGTATTTACTCTGCTTATATGAGTGAGGAATAGTAATGAGGCTTGTATAGGTAGTGAGAAGTAAGCAACAGAGAGGGAAATGTCAAAGAGCATTGTGGAGCAGAGGAAATACATTGTGTGGAGCCTTCTAGGTGATTAGCGGGGATATTAGTTTTTAGTCTCATGATGTGGGAAGCCATTGCTGTATTTAACTGACATGATCTTATGTGATATTATCTAACCTACTTTTAAACTACATTACTGCTGTGGCTCTGTTAGAAATAGACCCAAAGGAGAAAGCAACAAGTCCAGTTGAATGCTACTGTAATAAGATAGATAGGAGAAGATGGAATAGTAGCTTGGAACAACACTTTAGCAGCAGCAGTTGGAAGACATAATGAGATATGAGATATATTTTGAGAATCAAGCAAAAGATTTCTAGGGACAGAATATGGGCTACAACAAACTTAGAAGAATAAAAGATGCCTCCTACGGTTTTATTCAAAGCAATGAGTTCAAATAAGAATAGGCAGTGTCAAAAGAATAGAAAATCAGATGTTGGAGCACCCTTTTAAAAATTTACAAAAATTTTTTTCTCTTACTATGCAGACAGATAAATTGAGTTGTGGCTAGAATGAGAAGTGAAGTGAAGTCGCTCAGTCGTGTCCAACTCTTTTTGACCCCATGGACTGTAACCTATCAGGCTCCTCTGCCCATGGGATTTTCCAGGCAAGAGTACTGGAGTGGATTGTCATTTCCTTCTCCAGCGGATCTTCCCGACCCAGGGATCGAACGCAGGTCTCCCGCATTGTAGACAGATGCTTTACAGTCTGAGCCACCAGGGAAGAAGTGATATAGTTTCAGTATGTTTTGGCTTTGTTTTTTAAATGAGACATAGAGCAGTTTTATTTACTGATGGAAAAGTCATTCCAGAAGTGGGAGAAAATGACAGTGCAAGACAGAGGAGGGGGAATTCCTGAAACAATGTCCTTGAGTTGATGAGCAAAAATGTGACACAGTAGGGGAAGTTAGCATAAGAATGTCTTTATATGACCAGGAGAAAAGGTTAAGCATCCACTGGTGATGATGGGAACTGGTAAAAGTTCATTTCTAATTGCTTCAATTTCTTCTCTCAAATAGACAGATAAATGTAAAGATGGAGGAAAGGTGCTGGGTGGGGGAGGAGCTGGTCCATGTGATTAGACCATCTGAGTTTTCTAATGGGAGCTTATCAATGTTAAGCTCCTACCCTCCTACAGAGAATGGAAGACAAGGGCCTTATATTTCTTGATGATTACATTTCAAAAGGATGGTGCCCAAATCATTGAGAAAGGCATTCCTGGGTTTCAAAATTGGCAAGAGACTAAAAGATTTACATCTCATAGGATCAGAGAAAGATTCTATAATTGAAAGTTTTCTAAAATAAGAAAGGCCAGGGACTTACTATCAGGAAGAAACTTTTCTAAGGTTAGGAAAATCTGAGCAAAACATTATGGCTGTCTTGATCATACTAAAGGCCAACATGGGGTGAAAGTAAGGTCCACCTGTCTAATTATGTATTTTTCTCTTACCACATTTCTATGGAATGTCAGAGATTGATTTACCTAGAACTTCTGAGTGAATATAATGAAGCAATAGAAGGACAAAGAAGATAAGGGGATATGCAAAGAAGTGATTAAAATGAAAGACCATGAAATTTAAGAACTTATAATTTAGAGGGGAAAGTGAAAGTGAAAGTCACTCAGTTGTGTCTGACTCTTTGCCACCCCAGGGACTACATGGAATTTCATTCCCCAGGGACTACATACTGGAGTGGCAGCATTTTCCTTCTCCAGGGGATCTTTCCAACCCAGGGATTGAACCCAGGTCTTCCACATTGCAACCAGCCGTGCCATAAGGGAAGCCCAGGGGGGAAAGGAGAACATGAAAAGATAAAAGGAACAGTGAAAAAGTAGTAAGATCATTGGTTTAAAGATTCTGATAGGATTAAAGGATTATTTGGATTGGATGTGAGTGGAAAAAATAATGGAGAAGGAAATGGCAGCTCACTCCAATATTCTTGCCTGGAAAATCCCATGGACCACGGAAAAAGATAGAAGGTGGTGGTCAGAGGTGTGGTGCTTGAAATGGACAAGATCTAGAGAGTAACCAGAGGACAGAGTGGTTGGTGGAGAGCAGGACAAGATCAATGGAAGAGAGGAAGTTTGAACAGACAAAACATGAATATTCCATCACCACGACAGGAGTGGTACTGGAGAAAAGGAAAGTAAACAAGAAGTTAAAATCTTTAAGGAGTAAGAGACAGTGACCCAGAGGTAGATTATAAGTTATACTTAAATTAGGGGTTAATTATGTTTGTCTATTGCCTGGCTGTTCACCAGACAATGGAATGACTGGCACTAGAATGCAAAATCTTCATTCCTTCAAATATATTCATTGAACAAAAAATCTTAAGAAAATATATTTGAGTGTTTACTTCTTTGGAGAAAAAGATTGAATAGTTTGAATTTTCTTATTTCTTTCTCTTTTGTTCTCATTTGTACCACAAATGGGAATGGAATCCATTTTTAATCAAGAAATAAGTAATGTAGGAAGTACAATAATCAAAAACTTCTAATATGCTGTTGTGTCTAAATTAAATTACCTTATAATCACAAACAGTAAGTAAATTGTTCCTTTACTTAAAGTAGAACAAAATGTTCAATACCAGTTTCCTTTCATAAGTATTTCCATTCATTACTTCTCATGAGTTTGAGGGGGAAATTAAACAGCATACTGTAGAGCTGTGGCTAGCATGCTGTTGCTTTTCTGCAAGTCTTATTTAAATTACTTCTGTTTGAGCCAAACTGAAACAATTCCTCTCTAAGAGTCAATTGGCCAATATTTTTTTAAAAAAACTATGGGAACCATATGCTCTTTCAATTTCCAGGAAACTTTAATGACAACATGCTTAATTTCCATGAATTCATGTCACAGGACCCCAGCTTTTCTGCCTGACCTACATTTCTGGTTTTTGCAGTTAAACCTCAAGCCAATGGCTAAATGCTGTTTTTGAGAGAAATTCATAGTCTGGCATTGTAAAACCATTCTCCTGTAACTTTTTATTTAGTTAAGTTTCTTTAGGCAAATTACTTACAGTTTATCTTACAGTTGTGGCTCATAACTAAGAGTTAAAAAAAAAAACAAAACAGCTGGAGGGCTTTTTAAATTTCTTTAAATCTGACAACATAATCTATAGTCATTCTTTTAAAAAGTGATGTAACAATGGTCATCTTCACCTCTCTTCCTTTAAAAATATCAGAGACTCCCAATCAAGTTAACTAAATGTTTACGTAAACACTGAGTGCCAAATTGTCTTTAGCATCTTAACTAAAGTGAGCATTACCAAATCCCAATGCATTAAACTTAAACCTGGCAGTATAACACTGACAAAGCTTTTATATGAAAGACTTCCAGGTTAGCAAGCAACTCAGCCTCATTGGCACAAATTCCAAAATGAGTTAACTCTGACACTGCCGCCCCTCTCAGCAAAGTCATCTTTTTCAGGACATTTTCTATTTCATCTCTTTGAATTTGATAGAGTTCTTCAAAAGACTTTTGCAAGCAATCATCCCATACACTGGCAAAGTTTCTTTCAGGCCAAAGATGGAAGTGAGACTTGAGTATCAGAACTTTAGATCTGAAATATTCCTGACTTTACGCCCCAATGTTAAATCAATGGAATGTAAAAAGTCAGCAAGATGTCTTCCTTACTTATGAATCCTGCTCAAAATTATGTTCTCTGACAGTAATTTCTTACCTGCTGATTGGTATTATTCTGCAAATGCTTCCTTCTCCTTAATATGCTCAGTCACATCTCACTCTTTGTGGCCCCCTAGACTGTAGCCCGTCAGGTTCCTCTGTCCATGGGATTTTCCAGGCAAGAATACTGGAGTGGGTTGCCATTTCCTATTCCAGGGAATCTTTCCAACTGAGGGATCAAACCCCTAAGTCTCTTGCATCTCCTGCATTGGGAAGCAGATTCTTTACCACTAGTATCACCTGGGAAACCCATTTCTAAGTTATTAAGACTCTGAAGCTAACCTAAAAATTCAGATTTTGTAACAGAACTTTGCTAGAATTAACTAGACATCTCTATTATATACATTTTAAGGTTTTATAGTAGCATGATTTTAGACATTGCCAAGTTGGCATAATTTTCTTAGATTAATTGAAACTTGAAACAATAAATTGTTAGTGTCCCCTAGAATACCTTGGGAGCATATTCCTCATTCATGGTATTCAAATCAAGAATATAAAGTATAAAATAGCTATATCAAAATAGTAATTAACTTTAAATCCTATCTTAAGCCATAATTACATCTAGTAGAGAGACATCAGTTTTCTCTTTTCAGTAAGGAAGGATCAAGGACATAGGTTAAAAACAAGGAAATCATGCAATTCTAGAACTTTCAGCATCACTTTTCTCTTTGCAAGTGGTGAAGACCTGAATTGTCCTTTATTTGGGAAAAATGAAATCACTTTCATTTTTAATGAAAGAGCTGGTTGGAATGTAAGCAGACCTACAACAATCTGGACCATGTATCCTTAAACTATTACTGCATTGTTTTTCCTCCCTGGATCTGTACATTACTGCTTATTTTCAGGGAGCTATACATATATATCCTTGAACAAGAAGTTACTTAAAGGGATCAGGAGCAGAGACACAAAAGACCACAGGAAAGGTCTGCTAGACTGATCTCTATTCCAGACTGTGTTGTTCTGCACTGGTGCTACTTCACATGGCTGTACTTAAGGCTGACTAATTCAGACTTTAGTAGATGTTCTTATATAAGATTACTGTACCAGAAGGATAAGAGCAGACCACATACCTGTAGATGGGGGTGAGACTTTAACTAAGGAGAGTGGATATTCTGACCACTAATCATTCAATGACAAAAATGAAAATGAAGATGTAAGCCTTGCATTCGAAGTGCCAAAGAAACCGATTACTCTTCTCAGTATCCTGGGAGAAGTTTTGAATAGAAACGGTTAAAATACTCCTTCTGGGTAAACTTACTTTTTAAAAATTGAAATATAATTGATTTACAATATTGTATTAGTTTCAGGTGTAAAGCAAAGTGCTACATCTATGCATACATATATATTATTTGCAGATTATTTACTCTTAAAGAAAGACAAATATGATATCACTTATAAGTGGGATCTAAAAAATAATACAAATGAATCGATCTATTTACAAGACAGAAAAAGACTCAGAAACATAAAAAAAACAAACTCATAGTTATCAAAGGGAAAGGGAGGGGGATGGGATAAATTAGAAGTATGGGATTAAGAGCTATGCACTACTAAATATAAATTAGATAAGCAGCAGAGATTTACTGTATAACACAGGGAACAATAGTCAATATCTCATCTTAAACTTCATTTTGTTAAGTGACACCAGGCTAGCGTCTGAGCCGAAGAATATTCTGGAAAGGCTTCTGAGACTGTGTTGTATCTGGTGGTGTCTGCATGCCATCACATTCAGGAGCTATCATAGTTTACTTATGCCAGACTCCGCCTCCATTATTCCCAAACTTTCTATACTCTGCTTCCAAGTTACAATCTTAACCTCCATCTTCCTCGTAGCCTGAGTAAATGAGAGAAACTGTGTGCTAATCCTTGAGGGAAAGATATTGCTTTGGGAGAGAAAAGCAGCAAGTTAAGAGACATTCCACCCTGCGATGGCAGCAGGCCACCAGCAATGGAGGGCAAAGTGACCACTGGGCATTAGTCCACAATGTGACATCAGACTGATGTGGGCAGTAATTCCCAGAACTAACTGCTGCTGGGAGCCAGTGTGGAGAATCCCGCCCATGGCAAAGGTCATGAGGAAGAGGTCTGATGGGCAAAGGCGAGATCAGGCCTCGAGGGGCCCACCTTCTCGAGCATCTACCCCAAAACCAAAATCTGTCTGTCTTACTATTTTATGTCTTTCACCAACTCTTCTGACATTAACAGGGGGCTATCCCCGACCACCTTTCTCTGGAACTAGTTTACTTAGGGCTCTAGTTGATAAACCTCCTGGACATGAAAGGAATGTTTCAACCCCCCTGTTAGCATTCTAGCTTATTTGGCAGGTTTATCCAGACTCTTGCAACATTGTTGAGCCAATGCTTGCTGCCAAGTTCTCACATCCCTTATCCATTGTGTTCCTGGGAGTGCATATAGTCAAGATATAGAAATAACAACCAGTAGCTTTAGCATTAACAACATTAGACTTTGAGTTAATAAGTTCTTTCTTTGCTGTAACCCACTGAATCTTTGCTCCATAAAAATGTAACTCTGTACTTTAAGGGTGATGCAGGCTAGGAATTTAAGAAGAAACACTTTAAGGGAAAATTATTGTTCTGGCTGATCAACCTTTATCAAAAAGAGGTCATAAAATATCAACAGGCCTCCGGGCCAGAAGATAATGTACAAAAAATAAAACTCTTGCAAGAAGAAACCTGATATCGATAAAAGTTAATACTGATGGAATGTTGAGTTCACTCTGCATTTTTCACCTTGCTGTATGTACAACTCAGGGTATAAAAGCCCCAAAGAAAATAAAGTAAGTGGGCCTCGCTCACGGAACCTTGGTCACCCTGTGTCATTCTTTCCTTCTCTCTTTCTCTATCTTCATTCGCTGACGTCATCTATCCTGAGGATATCCCTGGACTCTGCTGAGGCTGGACCTCGACCAACTGCGGGGCATCAAGAACTCCTGGTACACTCTGTAATACTGGAGGAGGAAAACCTGCTAAAAGACTAGACATCCTGCATTCAAGTATATTCAAGAACAAGGACTTCAGCCATTTTCTATTCAGACACAGGCTTCAGTATAACACACACAATTAAATAATTCTATTGAGGTTTTTCTTACTTGGATTTCTTTTTCAATGGTTAAATAGTAGACCCAAGATGGCTATCCTCAGAAAGGCCCACTTTCAAAGTTGGCTGTCATATGGGACTTCAGGGACCATGGGACACAAAAGCATATATTTGATGTCCAAGTAGTAAATGTGATATACAGTGTTGAAAGTGGCATTTTTCTCAATTCCATATCTAACTCAGAGTATACACATAAAATGAGAATGGTAGGGAAGATGGCACCACCTTGGCATTCTAGGCTTATCAATTTGTTCATTTCTTCATTGAAGAACTATGTATTAAGCCTCTCAAGTGTCAGGCACTGTTATAGGCTCTAGGTGTAGCGTAGTAAACAAGACAAAGTCTTATTTAATAAAAGTCCAACAATAAAAAATACCTAAAGAAAAAAATATCATGTTTGGTATCAACAAGATCTATGAAAAAACTAAAACAGGGTGTGGAAGAAGCGGCTGGCCAGACAGTATCTGCAAGGAAGGGTGGCTGACCAAGGACATGTGTTAACAGCAGCAGCTTCCTTCAGTTCTCTGTGGACAATGAACATCTATGAAGGAATCAGAAGAGGAGAACAGGACAGAACAGTCTTTGAGCACATGTATGGTATCCAGGGAACCCCAGAAACTGGAAGGATTCTGGGAGAGTATTGGTGTCCTGGCTATGTATATAGGAGTCACAGCACTGAAATCTGAGTTATTACCATTAATGTGGATTCACTTGCATCCAGAATCGGCTAAGACATAGGGATATTCAGATTATACAGTTAATGGCACAACAGGCAAATAAAGTGATTGAGAAAGACAAACAGAAACGTGGAACTGGTACAAAGGTTGGAGGTCACATCTGACTAGATACACTTCAATCTCATAGAAACAGTGGTTAACACAGCAACAAAATAACAGTGTAACAAGACAAGCAAGTGGCTCTATTGGTAAAGAACCCACCTACCAATGCAGGAGACACAAGAGATGCAGGTTCAATCCCTCGGTTGGGAAGATCCCCTGGAGGAGGGCATGGCAATCCACTCCAGTATTCTTGCCTGGAGAACCCCATGGACAAAGGAGCTTGTAAGTCTGCATCTATGGTGAAAGAGTCAAGACATGATGGAAGTGACTTAGCACGCACGCAAGACAAGCAAGAGTCAAAGCTAGAGTCTTGAGAAATGTTCATATTTAGATTCAATCAGAAGAAACAACAGAAAAAAAGACATTACTTTGGGGGAAGCAAAATAGAGAAATAACAAAAATACAAAAAAAAAAGAAAAAGAGCATTCAAAATCAGCTAAGGGTATTCCATAATGCCAAACTCAACAGATTTTTTTTTTCAGAAGAGAAATCCGTTTACAGGATAGATAGAAATTACAAAAGGTAAGCATCATTAATGTGATAGAATACACAGTTAAATTTTATGATGCTATAAGGAATTCAGATGAAAACAATTTTGATCAGTTACCACAAGCATTGAGCCAGGAAAGGAAAGAGAAGACTAGGGTGGTGCTAACAGATGTGCCAGTCACAGAGCTAGCAATTAAATAGGCACTTATTTTTAAATAAATGGCCTGATGAGAGTGAATGATAGTTTACCTTTGCTTTTTTTATAATAAGGGAAAACAGAGGGGAGGAGTCTATGGGAAGAGAATAATTGATTACTAGAGACAGAAGGGCTAATGATAAGGGTAATATGGAGAGAGAGGGAATTAGACCTAGAATATAGAGAGGTATATGAACTTCCTTTGAAATAGTAAGATATATATATATATATATAACTCTTTTGATGTTTCAAGATGAGGTTAAGCTATATATAGGAGTTAGCACTCGATAACTTTAACCTTCTATGAGAGAATGGGGGCAAGGAAGCTAGCAACACTTGTGGGGGCTATAGTGTAACAAATCTGGAAATAACTCAACTTTCTCAAACTTTGATCAGAAAATGTTAGCCCTCCCAAGGCAGGGACATTCTATTTTCAGATCTATCCTACCTTTCCTTCTCAATCCCCCGTCTAAACATTCGGTTTAAAGACTAGGGACCCAAATACAAGTACAGGAGAGTTCACAGATTTACATGAAGCTTATGTTAGGCAGAAAATATATCTGGATAGGGCTGTGCAGGTGTGGGTAAATTTTTGGTTACTGGTGGTATTCAGCTACAGAGCTCTGATAGGTTCCTACATTCAGATTATTAATTACCACACAGAATTTTATCAAAATTAATAGGTGTTCAAGGCATTTGTCAGGCTTTGTTGGCCCTTTTAAACTCACACAAATTGTCCTGCATATTGTAGTAAGATGGCAAAAGCAACCCTTAAGTGCAACATTAAATTACCCATGTTCTAGGCAAAACATTCTAATGTTAAATTACAGCAATGTTTTCTTAGGTCAGTCTCCCAAGGCATTAGAAATAAAAGCAAAAACAAATGGGACCTAATCAAATTTATTAGCACACAGCAAAGGAAACTGTTAACAAAATGAAAAAACAAAAAACAGCCTACAGACTGGGAGGAAATGTTTGCAACCAATACAACCCACAAGGGGTTGATTTCTAAACTCTACCAACAGCTCATATAACTCAACAACAACAAAATAAAACAATCCAATCAAAAAATGGACAGGAAATCTAAATAGACATTTCTCTAAATAACACATACAAATGGCCAATCAGTTCAGTTCAGTTGCTCAGTCGTGTCCGACTCTTTGCGACCCCATGAATTGCAGCACGCCAGGCCTCCCTGTCCATCACCAACTCCTGGAGTTTACCCAAACTCATGTCCATAGAGTTGGTGATGCCATCCAGCCATCTCATCCTCTGTCGTCCCCTTCTCATCCTGCCCCCAACCCCTCCCAGCATCAGGGCCAATAAGCATATGAAAAAATGTTCAATAAGTATTTGATGCAATGCAAAACTACTTGGTTGGCAAAAAAGTTCTTTTGGATTTTTCTTTAAGATGTTATGGAAAAACCCAAAGTTTTTGGACAACCCAGTATAACTAGGCACCACCTCATAACAGTCAGAATGCCCATCAATAAAAAGTCTGCTAATAATAAATGCTGGAGAGGGTGTGGAGCAAAGATATTCTTCCTACATGGTTGATTGGAATGTAAATTGGTGCAATCACTATGGAAAACAATATGGAGGCTCCTTGGAAACTTCTGTGCATATATCTGAAGAAACTATGACTTGAATAGAAACATGCACCTAATGCTCACAGCAGTGCTATTTCCAATAGCCAGGATATGTCCATTGACACAGGAATGGATAAAGAAGATGCGGTATATATGCATTTGCAGCAACATGGATTCAACCGGAGACTGTCATATGGAGTGAAATGAGAAAAAGAAAGACAAATACCATACGGTGTCACCTATATGTGAAATCTAAAATATGACACAAATGAAATTATTTGTGAACCAGAAAACAGACTCACAGACATAAAAAGCAAACTTAGGGGTTTTTATTGTAGTTTATTACAGGATATTGCATATAGTTCCCTGTGCCATTCAGTAGGACTGTCTTGTTTATCTATTTTGTATGTAGTAGTTTATATCTGCTAATCTCAAACTACTAATTTACCTCTTTATCCCTTTTCCTTTTGGTTACCATAAGTTTGCTTAATGCCAGAAACTAACATAACATTGTAAATCAACTATACTTCAATAAAAATTAATTAAATTGCCTATGTTCCACTATCAATAAAAATTTAATGAGTATATTTTAAATTGAATACCTGATAATATTTACATGTGTTTTTCATTTATCTTAAATAACATATTTTACCTCAAATTACATTTATATCCATCACACTTTCACCATGCAAAAAGTCTAATAACCTATATTTTTAAACACAAAAATGCAGAATTTACTTTGGCAATTACAGAAGGGAAAGGGCATATGAGAAACTGCCACCTGGGGTTCCCTTACATCCAAACACAGGAAAGTTGAAAACGTAATTTTAAAGAAACTAAAACAACCAAGATCAAATTGTATTCAAGGTCAGATTTTTATTGTTGCCATGACTAAAGTTGACATAGAATATCTCTATATTGTCTTTCTTCATAAGCAATCTTATTTCTATTCTATACCATTTTAAACAGGAGCTAGCTACAGAGAGAAACTAAATTTGAGGCAAATAACTAGAAGCCTCACTTCTATTTAAACATTTTAAGAACAAATGATAAAGAAATGCAAAGACCATTAGTTTTGACTTGGCATCTATCTTGCCCTGCATCAACAAAACTGATATCTAATTTCATCTCCTGCTGATTGCTGTTATTATTAATGGAGGACAGATATGGATCAAAGATAAAAAGTTGATCCTTGAACAACATGGCAGTTGGGGCACATAGTTGAAAATCCAACCGTAATTTATAGTAAGCCCTCCATATTCAGAGTTCCTCTCTATCTGCAAATTCACCCAGCCATGGACTGTGTTTTCATGTTGTATTTACTATTTTAAAAACTGGACATAATTGGACTCACGCAATTCAAACTTGTATTGTTTAAAGGCCAATTTTCTTAACAAAGTTAGATAAAATAAAACCAAAAATTTCAAGCAATATCTGACAATTAAATGAGCCCAGCACTTTGGTAGGCAAAGGGCAGATGACTAAGCCTCTCTGTATGCATCTGTTTCTTGTTTAACATGAAACTAAAATTCACAATTAAATCATATTTAACTGCATTTTAGGTATCACATATTAACTTTAATTTCTCATTATTTTTAACATAATTTTTAACCAAACTATGCTAAAATAAACTTTTTTAAGAGAAAATATTAAGAAATCACTTGGGAGAAGAAATCATCTTTTTTCAAAAATTACATTAGGATGGAACTAGTTTTAGGAAAGATAAAACCATTAGTTCTCAAGCCTATATATCACATTAATGACTTTTAAAAGATGTCTAGTATTCAAATTGTTTCTGAGTATTGTTATTTTTATATTAAAGTAAAACAATTTCCCTTTATCGCTGACTAGTTTTTTGAAAGTTGATCAACTATGTTTTGTTGAAATTTTCATATCATAGTCAGGTAATTAATGTTGCAATATAAGATGTTTCATAAAATAAAGATAATTTTGTGAATGGAAGAAAACAGTCCACATTGTACACATTTGTTCAAATTTCACATAATTAATCATTACTAGCTCTTTTGCATTCTGAAATACATATTTTGGTTGCTAACATAATCGTAATTCAAAACTTCAGAGCTAAAGAAAATCTAGGGAAATAATGGGAGCTATGTCCTTTAAAAACTAATTAAAACTATAATTACAGATGAAAAGCAATAAAAGCAGGTCAAATAAACCTTGCTTGATCACTGTTGGTGGAATTTATAACAGTTGTTACCATCACTTTAGAATGTAATTTTAATGTCCTGAAGGATTAATTAAATTTATGAGATTGCTCATTTTATGTGATGTTCATTATACAAGTCTCTTCAGTTGCAAAACTTGCATATCTAAACCAATTAGCTGAATATCTGTAAATATTTAATGTCCACGCAAATATCCCTCTGTGGCTTATTGCTAGTACCTTATCCCATTTTATCAGGTCCTTTGTCAGGAATTCTCACATGAACAGTTGAGTATTCAAACATTAACACCAAAGCTGAAATAAAAAGGCAAAGTAATTCCAAAGTAAAGCAAAGCTTGTCAAAGACTACATAAAAGTAGTGTTGGAGAATGAACTTGAATCATATAAAAACTCTTCCTATAAGGACGATCTAACCAAGCTATACTGAAAAAGGAAATCAGCAAGAATGGTGAAAGAAATGTTTTAAAATAGTGATTTGAGGATCTAAGAATCGCTAGTGGTCTTTACGAGTAGTAATAAAACTCAGATTTTTGTTTGTTTGTTTTTTGGCATAAATTGTATTCCCTAAGGTCACAAAGCAAAATCAAAGGTGAAATACAGAAATTAGTAGTGTGTTGCCAACTTGTCAGAAAAATTACATTCAAAGTTCATCATCAGAATTAGGGCAGGTGAAACTTTGGTTTGTACATAATAGATATGCTTCCTTTATTTTTCAAAGTATAATCCAAATTAAATAGTCTTCATTAGTCACCATGAAATTTTCATTTCCATTTTTAATGGATTCTGTTGGTGACAGAATTATTCTTAGGTAACAAGGGTTTTCTTTATGTCAATCACTTTTACTAGATAAATCAAAACCCCTTTGGGGTTATTTTTCATTTTGCCCAAGGACAAATAAGGCACAAACAATCAGAAGTTTAGTGTGCCTACATGTTTTTCCATTAATACAGTTCAGTTTAAGTTTTCCTTAGTTAACCAGGACTTCTATTCATCAAAACATTATTTAAATTCATAGTGGCTACAGAATAGTAAGAACTAATATCAACATATATGTATGTATAATATTATATGTCATAACACATGTATCAACATATACATTATTTTAAATGCATATGTGCATTATGACTCAGACTCTGCTTTAAATATATCATATTTTTGTGGGAGTCAAAAGTGTGTGTGTGTGTGTATAAATAGTAACAAATTTAGATGTGTAGCATGTTGACAGAGGTTTAAATAGGATGAAAGGAAAATATTAAGTAAGGAATTTTTACAGGACTCAGAAATCCATTTCTTTTTGTTTTATCAGTTTAGTTTTATTGCTGTCAGTTGTCTGAGAGCAAAATGGTTACTTGATAAATCCCCCAAATTAAACAAACATGACCAGATAGATTATAATTTTCCAGACTATATATATTCATAATTGACACAAGTAAAAAGTGAAAGTGGAAGTCACTCAGTCGTGTCCAGCTCTTTGCAACCCCATGGACTATCCAGTCCATGGAATTCTCCAGGCCAGAATACTGGAGTGGGTAGCCTTTCCCTTCTCCAGGGGATCTTCCCAATGCAGGGATCGAACACAGGTCTCCTGCATTGCAGATGGATTCTTTACCAGCTGAGCCACAAGGGAAGCCCATATTTGACACAAGACTCTTTCAAATTTGTGGGATATTTATTAATCTTCATAGACTATAAACATATACTTTTGTTCACTTATTAATTTATCTGTTTTCGTGTAAGAGCCAATAACCAAAGTTCTGAAATAATGAAGTAATTCTGGCCAATCGGGGGCTCTCACATAAAGCTCAATTGCCTTAATCAGCTAGAGAAAAGGGGTGCTCTCATCTCTGAGACAAGGTTATCTGTTTTCTGAAACAAATTTCTGAAAATCAGCATTTTACAGACATGATTCATTTTCTCTCATTTCAAAAGCAGGCAGTAGCAATTTAAGAAAACATAAGTAGACCCAGAATTTATTATTTTCTTCCAACTTAGTGAATGAAGTTTCTTATTGCTGACTGCACTAAATCTGACCTTTTTCTCTATAGGTTTCTGGCAAAACAGCTTTCTAATAATTTTGTTGGAAATATGTAATCAGAGCTTCCTAACATGCAAGATAAACAAGGATACTGAGTTTAAAAGGCACTGGTTGAACCCAACTTGACTATCATATGCAAATCACAGAAGTTTATTTTAAGGAAACTGTACAGTAATGCTTTTTAGCACCTGACTAAAAAGACAAGTAAAAGATTAGCAGCCAGAGGGGACTGACTGAGAAACCTCATATGCACTTAAGCTTGGGGATCTATGTTCCTTCCAAAATTGGCCTAGTTTTAAAATTATCTGAAGGAATGTAAAAAAACCTACAGTATTGCTACCTTGCTGAATTACATTGGCAGTTTACCGAAAGTAGAAATTTTAAAGACCAGGAGGTTATGACAAATTTTAAAAAATATATAGAATTTCTTGTTCTCGTGGCAAAAGAAATAGAGTTTCTGGAAGCAGAATCTTATACTCTACAACAATATTTCACTTGCAACAGAAATGAATTTATTAGTGACAAAGGTAAATTTTATGAAACAAGGCATCAGAACTGGTAAGTTAAGTAAATCTCCTGAATTTTATATAGTTTTTCAAATGTAATCAACTCCTCTGGAGCAAATGTAGCACAAAAACAGATTTTTGGAGAAGAGTTTCTATAGTAAATGACAACTATCTCTTGGTTTGATAAGAGACAAACTTTTTTCCACAAGTCATAATTGGAGTATTTATGGAAACAATTCGTTGAATCTCTACAATCACCCAGAAAAAATTATTACAAAGGAGAATATGATGCTCAAATTGTACTATGTAAGTTGTGTTGTTTGTCTTTTGGGACAAAGATTTCTGAGCAAATTTTTTCTTAGTAAATTAAAAAATAATGACCACAATTGTTACCATCAAATCTGAGATGGTGCTAGAAATCTGAACACATTATCCTCCTCATATCTGTCATGTAAAGAAAAAGTATTCCTTCCCTACTTTTTTTCATAAACCACTGAATAACCTAAACAGGCTACTGTACTGTGCTTAGTCGCTCAGTCGTTTCTGACTCTTTGCAACCCCAAGGACTGTAGCCCACCAGGCTTATCTGTCCATGAGGATTCTCCAGGCAACAATACTGGAGTGGGTTGCCATGCCTTCCTCCAAGGGATCATCCCAACCCGGGGATCGAACTCAGGGATCGAACTCAGGGATCGAACCCAGGTCTCCCCCATTGCAGGCAGATTCTTTACTGTCACTTTTCCATTATCAGGGTGATCACTAAACTGTGTGTATAAGAAACATCCCCTGAATATCCCTTTGGCAGATGGCTGTCATTTCTTTCTTTACCATTATGCATGTGACATTAAAATTGAGACCCCTTTAAAAAAAAAAAAAAGACTCAAGGGTGGAAGAGAGAGAGCAAAAACAGTGGGTAGGGAGTGGAAAACCACTGGGGAGAGAAACTGTTTTCTTCCACTGAAAAAACAGTTGCTAAGATTTTTTTTTTTTTTTTTTTTTGATGCCACAGCTCCTATTGCTTGTCTATGGGAAGAGGGAATCTGTCTCAACAGGAAATCAACAAAATCAAATGCAGACTGTTCCCAAACAGGAGTCCCTTCTCTAAGGTTGGACAAGAGGGCAATGGAACATTTTCCTGAGTCTGTAGATTAATTTGTGTTTGTCTGTCTTTTCACAAGATTCAATGAACAGAAATCTGCTACTACTGGGAACTTCCCCATAGGGGAATGGGAGGGTGCCCGGTTTGCTATGGGACATCCAGCCTTTTCACCTGTGAACCTGCCCATTCTTCAGTCTCCCTTCTACCCCTCTCCTGCTCACTCCCTTCTTTTCTTCTCTCCTTCCTTCCCTTTCCTCCTTTTATGACGGTTAAATGACCTAGCATTCAAATCCTTAGTAAACAAAGATCAAATTTCCCTTAATATTGAAGAGGAAGGAGACAGTTGGTTCCCTACCCCTCCTCAGAGTGTTCTCTAGAAAACCTAAGAGATACAATCTTTTGATTTTCACTGCAAGATCAAGACCTAATGACTACTGTAATTGTACTCACGGCTGAGATTAACTGTGAAGTCTCATAAAATATATAGGAGACAATCACAAATCAAATCTTCTTGTCCCTCAAGGAGATAAGAGAAACCTTAAATTTTCTGTATTACTGTATAAATTAGTATGAAATTCTGTCCAGATTTTATAATTAACTTCATGCAAACTTAGATGCTTCTAAATCTGAGAATGCTTACTCAATATTAAAATGTATTCTCTCATCTATATTGCTATAGAGGTTGTTTTATTTCCCCAATCCTTCCTCCTCTCCTTTCTACCATTTTTTTTCTTTCCACAAATTTTACTAAGCACAGATAACAATAAATAATAAGTACAATGTATAATAAGTACAAAAAGACTTATACCAAACCTAAAGGTTAAAAACAAGACAGTCCTATCTGCTTCAGTATCTTTGACTTCAGCTTCAAGATTTCAAAACACAAGTTTTTGTTTTTCTTGGTAAATTAGGTATTATTTTAGTCAGCAGAGAAGGCAATGGCACCCCACTCCAGTACTCTTGCCTGGAAAATCCCATGGACGGAGGAGCCTGGTAGGCTGCAGTCCATGGGGTAGCTAAGAGTTGGGCATGACTGAGCAACTAGGCACAGCACAGCACATACACACACACACTCACATACACACAAACTAACATAACACAAAGGGCAACCATAGAGCCTCTGCAGCTTTGGAATTGAGTTACCCAGGAGTCTTCTGTCACCGGTGAGCAAAAAGAAGCTGCTCCTATCTGGAAATGGGCAAAGAGTCAAAAAACAAAAACAAACAGAGACAATCACTGCTAACTGATTCTCTTTCACTTTTCACCACAGCAAAAGCCACAGGAACAAATATGCTTCTGTCTCAGTCTCCGTCTCCTCCCAGGAGGCCCTGACTTCCCCGGACCCTCACAGGATGACTTGATAGTGAAGCTGCCGGCAGACCTAGTCCTTTCCTAGTTCATAGGCAGATTCTTGCTCATTTATGTTTGGATCAGGATTTTCAGTCCCCCCAGGTTAACCGATATTATTGCCAACAGGCCCAGTATCCATTGTTCTAAGAATAAGCACTGAGGGCTTGTGTGCACTTGGTACTTTAATACTTCCTGGCTCAGATGGTAAAGCGTCTGTCTACAATGCGGGAGACCCAGGTTCAATCCCTGGGTTGGGAAGATCCCCTGGAGAAGGAAATGGCAATCCACTCCAGGACTATTGCCTGGAAAATCCCATGGATCGAGGAGCCTGGTGGACTACAGTTCGTAGCGTCACGAAGTGTCGGACACAACTGAGCAACTTCAATTCAATATCCCTCATTACAAATTGGAATATTTTGGAGAAATTTAATTTCTGTCTCGGTTTCCTTCCTAGTATTCTTATTCCCTGCTGAGACTAGAGCTGTGCATAGAACTCTAAACCTTGCAGCTGGGTCGGGAAGATCCCCTGGAGAAGGAAATGGCAACCCACTCCAGTATTCTTGCCTGGAAAATCCCATGGACAGAGGAGCCTGGTGGGCTGCAGTCCATGGGGTCGCTAAGAGTCAGACACGACTGAGCAACTTCACTTTCACTTTTCACTTTCATGCATTGGAGAAGGAAATGGCAACCCACTCCAGTGTTCTTGCCTGGAGAATCCCAGGGACGGGGGAGACTGGGGGGCTGCCATCTACGGGGTCACACAGAGTCAGACACAACTGAAGCAACTTAGCAGCAGCAGCATCAATCTGAATTTGAGCCTCATAAGAAAATCAGCTGGCTAAGAGATCACAATCAGTAAATGCAGGAGCTGACATTCAGATACAAGGCTAGATTGGGCACATATCTTAAGCTCTTTCTGTTGTGTCAAGAGACTCAGATGTTCATTGCTAATAATTAGCAGAGTCTTGTCAGAAGGAAAATATCCAACCCCCAAAGTGGCAAGATACAATAAAAAAGGCAAAGGACTAGGAACCAGAATACCTGGCAAATTAGTTGTGTGACCTTGAAGAAATCATCCAGCTATTTGGAACAACAATTGTCTCATCAATTGAATAGAGAATTAGCAAAGTCGGTGATCTTACAAATCGTTTATAAATTAAAAATTACATGGTCCTTTCTGAATGCTAATTGCAATCTAAGATATTTCTTGTGTAAATATGCATCTAAAAAGAGGGCTTACTGCCATTTTCTCTGGCAACTTTGGAGATATATAGTCCCGTATCATTTAAGATAAAGTTAGAAAACTTGAGAAAAGAACATCTTTCCATAGACCTTAAAAATATACTTCAAAGTCCTCAAACTTTCTCCATTCATCCATGTTGTAGAGAGAAAAATAAAAATGTTATTCACCTCAAATTTGGTGTCAGAACGGCTGTCTCTCTCTTCTTCCTGTCACATGCCTTGAATGCCTTGGCATGAATTTGAGAAGTAGCTTTTCTTGCTCTCCAGTCAAATTGCTGTACTGGAGGGAGAAGAATCCATAAATCCCAATATTTAGCTCACAATTTACCTTCCACTTGCCCACCTAATAGTTTTCAAATTGAAAAACATCTTGTTTCCACATTCCCCTGGGCTATGAGAAGCCATTAAAAATGACAGGGATTGCTAGAAATGGAGGAACTATATAGGATCAGTATAAGTTTGCAGACAAAGCAAAACTACTTTCACTTACATGTGTTAGAAAATCTGCTTGCAAAACTGATCTGCTATGGAGAGCAGTTGAAAGGAAGTCAGCCAATGCTGGGAGGCTACCATCTCATTCAGATATGCCAATGATAGCTTCAGAGTCATTCTGCTGTCCAGCTCCAATTCAGCTAACACTTACTGAATGCCAGGGAAGCACACAAGAATTTTGAGATGCCAGTAGGACTTACACAAAAAAGCAAATTCAAATTTCATGTTTATTGTGATACACTAGCATTGTTGTTCCGGAGAAGGCAATGGCAACCCACTCCAGTACTCTTGCCTGGAGAATCCCAGGGATGGCGGAGCCTGGTGGGCTGCCATCCATGGGGTCGCACAGAGTTGGACACTACTGAAGCGACTTAGCAGCAGCAGCATTGTTGTTCAGTTGCCCAGTCATATCCAACTCTTTGCAACCCCATGGACTGCAGCACACCAGGCCTCCCTGTCCCTCACCATCTCTTGAAGTTTGCCCAAGTTTATGTCCATTGCATCGGTCCACTAGCATCCCAAATAAACTTACGTAATTCTTTGCTTCCATTACAAAATCAAGAGAGACACATCCTTTAACTTTGCTAATCACTGACCTTCCTACAACCTTCTACAAATTAGTTAAAAGCATACTAAAGGCGAGAGAATTCTCTAAATATTACAAGCAGTTTTTCTTCTATTTCAAATATATATGTATTTATGTAAGCAACAGAGAGAGACAGAATGTGAAATAGAGAGAACATATGTGTACAAGCCGATTAAAATATAAAGTCTATAAAATAAAAAGTCTGCAGTCTAGTGGTTTGAACATTGTGTGAAAATGTACTCTTATTCTGATTCAAAGGAGATGGGACCGCAATCATAAATTGGAAATTCTCACTAGACGAACTTATTTGGCCTTTGGAAAGAAGTAGATAATTTTTAAGGAAAATATCTTTTAAATTTTAGGACTCAAGAGTGAGTCTTATTATCAACAGTCTTTCAATTATGAATTTTAGCTGAACTTCTACCAATCTAAAGCTTATTCCATTAACATAATCTTTAGAATGGCCTTAAACTCTAGATTTATAATTTCAATTGAATAATATGTGTTCTGTTCTTACACACTTTTTACAAAAGATATGTTATAGCTTCAATTTAAAATACAATGATTGCAACCCAATCAAGGCAAATTATATGATAATTTAAAAAAACTATTGCAATCTTTAAGCTTAAATGTACAATCATATAAAAAAATCTATATTAAAAATTATATGCAATCATATTAAAAAGAGATGCCAAAACATTCTCAAAGAACTAATGCAATAGGAGTTTAAAATGATAATCTTTCTACCTTGCCTTTGGTGAAGTCCTCCAAGGCTGACAACTATAGATTATATGCCAAGCATTCATATATCCTAGAGTGAGATGTAGTTCACCAATGCCAGAACATGAGAAACATTTGAGGTTCTACAAGGTTAGCCACCTCACCTAATTTGTTTTTTTAATTTAACGCTTAATCTTCACAGAGAGAATTGCCTTGGAAAGTCATGCCAGTGAGCTAGCATTACCCCATGGCAATGGGGAGAGAAGGCTTCCTTCTACATTAAATCAAAGGAAGAGGCTTCTCAAGGACACTCTACATATCTTCCATAATTTAGTTGATGCAGAAGACTGGTATATGAAGCACAGTTCAGGAATTTACAACTAAGAAGCTATGCCTATCTGGCTGAACAAGAGTTTGGGAAAGTCAAGGAAGATCATAGTTTGGTAGCAGAATTTCAAATATATTAGTAATTGCAATAAATGTAGTTGCAATAAATGTAATTGCAATAAATACAAGGATTTTCAAACTGTATAAAAATGCATTTGATATATTAACAGCACAAAATTAGAGAAAAACTGAAACTGAAGAAATGAAGTCAGGTATATCATGTAAATATTAATCAAAATTATTAATTTAAAACAAAGGGGCTTTAAGAGGATAAAATGAAGTAAGAAGACTCCGCCCACCAAAATGACACAATAATTCAAAAATCTTCCCACAGAATAACATGATCTCAAAACATACAAAGAAAAATTGAAAAGAAAAAAAAAAGCTACAGAAAACAAATACAAAAACTGTAAAGAGAGATTGATATATTTCATTCAATAATTGATAGAACAAGCTGACAAGATGGATTGTGAATTCCTAAGAACCAAGGCTGATGTTGGAACAGATTATCACTCTGAATAAGAATTTTTTAAATGATTATATGATCTTAAAACATTACGCAGACACCAGGGGCAGGATCTATTTCTTCAACAACTTTCCAATGGCTCATATACACTGTTACATACCAAAATAAATCTAAGATTCTAAATCTGTTCAGAATTTTTTAAAAGGATATTCATCTAGGTAAAATATATAAATATAGATAATCTTATTTTGCTGGCCAGAAAAAGAATCTTTTCCCAGTATTCCTCTATTCATGACAGAAGTAGGAGTAGTCTTATAAGAAGAAAAAAAAAAAAAAAGACAATGAGGGCAACAATTTATCAGAAACTCTCAAAGAAACGATAATATTCTCCTTGGTCAGAAGCATATTTACAGAAGTTTCACAGGGTGTGGAGAAAGAGATGCACTATTTGACCTACTTTTTCAGTTCCCTAGTATCAGTATGTGAGTGTGTGGGGAAACAGGCACTCTCAAATGCTGTTAGGAATACAAGTGGCTTGGAAGTTGGAAGACATTTGGCTATTTCAAACCCATTTTAGTAGATGGATTGCCATTCACCAATATCGAGTTTTTCTTTCCTGTGGGAAAATTATCCTTCCTTACCCCCTGGAAGCCAGTAATAGTCATATGACTTGCTTTGAGCAATGATATATGAACAGAAAGGATGTGTGTCACCTCTAGTCTTTAAGAACAAATGCAAGCCATAGTCAACAATATACAGTAGTTCTGTTCTGTAAAATCTCTATGGGGAGCACATATACACCCATGGCTGATTCATGTCAGTGTATGGCAAAAACCACTATAATATTGTAAAGTAATTAGCCTCCAATTAAAATAAAAAATAAAATTTTTTAAATCTCTATGAATAGTGAAGTAACAAATCCTACGCCACAGCTTCTAGGAGAAATACATGGTTAGGTTCCTTTCTATCAACTGATCAATACAACTAGTAATACATGTTTTATATATGTTTCTGCCTAAAGATATTATGGAATACATATTTCTTACAAAATTTAAATCCAATTTTTCTTTATAGTAAAATAGTAGTAGCTAAAATGGGTGTTTTCACAGCTGAATAACATGACTTTAAATTATCTTATTTTTCAGCCTTGCAACAATACTATGCAATATTCTTTTTTTTAATTGGTTGTCCTCTCATGAGTCCACAAATTTAACTATTTTTCATCTTTCCTTTAGCTTCAGATGTTACTATATAGCTTGAATCTTAATACTGTAGGTGTTACTTTAGCCTTTTCTGGAACAGGCTCACATACAGATATGTAAATCTCTTTTTCTTTTCCTGGATGTACGGTACTGTTGATTCGGTAACACTGCACTCACAGCCAACAGCACTATAACTCAGGCCTGAATAAAATTTATCAAACATTATTTTCTCCATAAAGCACATCACAGCCTTCTCATGCTTACGAACATTAGAGAGTACTTCAGCACTAAGCTTGTGGCTGTCTTAAAAAGCAAAATCACTAACAAAGCAAAAAAAAAAAAAAAAGGCACTAAATAGACTTCATTAAAAGTCAATTGTTTACAGTACAAGACTTGAACAAGAGGGCACTGCATCACCTTGTTTGATCTCAGCTGGAAAACATGCATGTTGGGCAACTTGATTTTTTTGCCATTCTGTGCATCTCTGAATGACCACAACAGTCCCATGGGTATTGTCTTGGTGGTTGGATACAAATAAATTTGAGCAAGTAGGGAAATTTGCAAGAGAGTTCCAGGAAAACATCTATTTCCGCTTTATTGACTATGCCAAAGCCTTTGACTATGTGGGTCACCACAAATTGGAAAACTTTTAAAGAGATGGGAATGCCTGGCCACCTTACATGCCTCCTGAGATATCCCTCAAGGTTAAGAAGCAACAGTTAGAACTGGACATGGAACAACGGACTGGTTGCAAATTGGAAAAGGAGTACATCAAGTCTATGTATTATTACCCTGCTTACTTAACTTACATGCAGAGTACATCATGTGAAATGACAGGCTGGATGAAGCACAAGCTGGAATCAAGACTGCCAGGAGAAATATCAGTGAAAAGCTGACTTAAAACTCATTATTCAAAAAACGAACATCATGGCATCCAGTCCCATCACTTCATGGCAAATAGATCAGGAAACAATGGAATAGTGACAGACTTTATTTTCTTGGGCTCCAAAAGCACTACAGATGGTGACTACAGCCATGAAATTGAAAGGCACTTGCTCCTTGGAAGAAAAGCTATGACCAGCCTAGACCGTGTATTAAAAAGCAGAGACATTACCTTGATGACAAAGCTCCATCTAGTCAAAGCTATGGTTTTTCCAGTAGTCATGTATGGATGTGAGAGGTGGACCATAAAGAAGGCTGAGTGCCAAAGAATTGGTGCTTTTGAACTGTGGTGTAGGAAAAGACTCTTGAGAGTCTCTCGGACTGCAAGGAGATTCAACCAGTCAATCCTAAAGGAAATTAGTCCTGAATATTCACTGGAAGGACTGATGCTGAAGCTGAAGCTCCGACACTTTGGCCACCGGATGCAAAGAACTGACTCACTGGAAAAGATCCTGATGCTGGGATCTTTGGAAAAGATCCTGTGCTTTACAGGATGATATGGTTGGATGGCATCACTGACTGGATGGACATGAGTTTGAGCAAACTCCAGGAGTTGGTGATGGACAGGGAAGCCTGGCAGTCCATGCGTTTGCAAAGAGTCAGACATGACTGAGCAACTGAACTAAACTGACTGAGGCAAATTTGCAGACCACAGACTAGAAATAGAAACCAACTCGACAGCTGAATGTTCCTGACACTGGCTGCTTCATCACTCCAGGCTGCATGGAGACCTCAACTGACTGTAAATGGACATGTAACACGAGTCAAAATTAAACTTTGGTGTTTTATGTCTCTTACACTTTGATATTAATGGTTACTGTAATGTAACTTAGCCTACCCTGACTTAAACACCCCTGACCTAGAAATCCACTGCAATATCATGTAACAAATATATTTACATATCTGAACTAAGATGCATGAAGAAGGATGTAGAATATTTATAGGATACACAAGAAGCCAACAACTCTGATCATTGCTGATAATCAAGATTAGAAAACTGAAGTGACACTGTTTTCACTGGGGATCTTCAACTGTTTTAAATTGCATACTTTTTTAATAAAAAAACAAATATAAATAAAAATTGAAATAAAAAAATATGCATTTTTTTCCCTAGAGAAGGAAATGGCAACCCACTCCACTATTCTTACCTGGAGAATTCCATGAAAAGAGAAGCCTGGTGGGCTACAGTCCATGGGGTCACAAAGAATCAGACACGATTGACCAACTAACCTACATAAATGCTTTTTTTTTTTTTTTTTCCCAAAAAATTAGCCTTCAAATTTTGTCTTAAAAATAGGGAGAAAGTGTTAGTCACTCAGTCATGTCCGACTCTCTGCAATCCCATGGACTGTAGCCTGCCAGGCTCCTCTGTCCATGGAATTCTCCGGGCAAGAGTACTAGAGTGGATAACCTTGTCGTTCTTCAGGGGGTCTTCCCAATCCAGGGATTGAACCTGGGTCTCCTGAATTTTAGGCAGATTCTTTACCATCTGAGCCATAAGGAAGACCTCAAAATTAGGGAAACACATTTTTTTTTTTTTTTTTGGAAACACATATTATATTAGACTGGAAATTTCTAGGAGGCTTAGAAATTGTTATCTTTGTCAATGGATTCTGTCATTGTTGGAACCAGTTATTTCATTACTTACAGGAAAGGTGGATTTAAGCTATTTTCATCACCCAAATTGTTATTTATACCTGGGGACAAGTACTTTTATTCTCTTTCTTTGGACTCAAAGTGTCATTGTGGAATATGGCAGCAGAATAGTTAAGCAGCCGCCACAGCCTTGTTTCCTGGAGGAGTCAGTACATTAATTGTGAACCTAGTTTGCTCTCAGGGGGCACCTCCTCTAGAGGATCATTGGGACATGACTAAAAAGTATGAGAGGAGGAAATGATTCTCTTCTAAAAACAATGACCCATAATCTTTTGATAAACATGAGAATGCTATCTCTCTGTAACAATATTCTTCAGAATAAAAATGTATCTCATTTGCAAATTTTTCCTCATAAGTTTTACAGTAGCTATTCATTAAACTGATTAAAAATTTAAGGTGACAACAGTATTCTAGAAATCATTTTGAAAATAAAAACCCCATGACTTCTCTAACCTCACACCCATTTGAAGTTTTCTTAAAAAACATTACCTTTATTATTATAATCTTTCTGTCATATCTACAAGTATGCATAGAATTACTGAGTACAACTTGAGGCCACATATTTTTTTTCTATATTACACTTTAATCTAACTTGATTCTAAAAGAAAAAAGAAAAAGTTGTCAAAAAGTTTATTGCACAATTTTCCTTACAGTTTAATAATATTCCTGTATTAGTGAGTCAGTTTCATACTGTTCAAATACATTTTCTCAAAATCAAATTTATGTATATTTATAGAAGAAGAATAGTTGTATAAAAACAATTTATTTAGACTTGTATAAGGAGACTAGAAAATAGCATACTTTCAGGTAAATATATTTTTATAGAGAAATATTACATACCATGTATATATTTTATATGTGTAAAGAGATTATATAAATAGACATGTATAGGTACATGTGTGTATATACATACATATATATATATATATATACACACATATAGTTAACATATATGGTGACAATAGTCAATGAATATATACAAAATTATTTCTTTTTACATGTGGAGGAAAACAATCTACTTAGCACCAGTTCATAAACTTTGAAGAAATAACTTCTATGTTTACATATATAAATTGAGTTGAAATTTCAAGTTGAATTTGGTTATTAGGCACATTGTAAAATCACTTTTGAACTGCTATCAACAATTATGCCCTCCAACCTGGGCTATTTTGGCACACAAACCAAATTTGATGACACTGGTATAAATTAGTCAACGAATAAAACTGTCCTTGTATTTTGCTATGCATAAAATCATCATTATTTATTTAAATCATCACCATGTACGTAGAAAATGCCACCTGATACCTTATTCTAACAACAAAATTATCTATCATTTTAGGTTTCCCATATATCCTGTTCAATTATGAAGGTTCATTTCTAATACAAAAGGAAGAGGGAAAGACTAATAAATAAGAGATCTTGTTTCAATTTGTTTAAATATATACGGTTTTCAAAAACCAATTCTTATAAGGTATTAGAGGAAGGAGTAAATTTAATCCCTATTTGACTCTGTATTAGGTAAATTCCCTTCAGTTGAAAGCATTAGGGAAAAAGGTATTTAGTGCTTCAGGTAACTGAAAAATTAAAGATGTAGTGACCCAATAATATTGATAAGCTCTTGATTTCATTCTGACCCTCCATTCTTTTCCACAATATAAATTTTATCTAAACATGAACATCCTTGTACTTTTAGATTAGATAGCAGCTTTGACAAGAGTTACATGTCTGTTATAGGAAGGCAGAAATATGTTCTCTTCCTGCAAACCCCACACAAAATCTTGAACTTCCTTGAGCCAACCACTTCCATTGTCAACCTCTGATTGTGAGGATCAGGGGAATGTGATCCTCTCTTCTGGTAAGGTGATTGTGTGGATTTAATCCCACCCACATCACATGACTGAAAAATTTTTGGATTTTCTAGAAAAAGAGAAGAGAGAGAATGAGGAGACAAGATCATGGGGCAGAAAGACTTAAGCTCATCTCTTCTCATCAAAACACCAAAATAACAACTAACTGCTGAAAAAAAAAACATTCAAAAAAAGACAGGAACCTACCACAAAAGGTTATTAACTTCCAAAGACAAGTAGAAGCCACAATGAGATGGTAAGAGGGACACATTTGTGATACAATCAAATTCTATACCCACTGGGTGGGTGACTCACAAACTGGAAAAAAATTGTATCACAGAATGAAACAGAAATAACCAATAGAAAAGATCAATAAAACTAAACTCTGGTTCTATGAAAAAAAACAAACAAAATTGATAAACCTTTAGCCACACTCATCAAGGAAAAAAATGAAGAGGGCTCAAATCAATAAAATTAGAAATGAGAAAGGAGAAGTTACAATGGACACCACAGAAATACAAAGGATCACAAGAGTCTACTAAAAAGAATTATATGCCAATAAAATAGACAACCTAGAAGAAATGGAAAATTCTTAGAAACATACAACCTTCCAAGTCTGAACCAAGAAGAAATAGAAAATATGAGCAGACCAATCGCAAGCACTAAAACTGAAACTGACTAAAAATCTTCCAAAACACAAAAGTCCAGGACCAGATGGCTTCACAGACAAATACTATCAAACATTTAGAGAAGAGTTAACAGATATCCTTATCAAGCTATTCCAAAAATCAGAGGAAGGAACACTCCCTAACTTATTCTATAAGGCCACCATCACCTTCAAAATCAGACAAAGACACCACACACACACACACACACACACACACACACACACACACAAATTACAGGCCAATATCACTGATGAACATAGATGCAAAAACCCTTAAAAATTAATCCAATATATTAAAAGGATGATACATCATGATCAAGTTGGATTTATCCCAGGGATGTAATAATTTTTTCGATATCTGCAAATCAATCAGTATGATATACCAGATTAACAAACTGAAGATAAAAACCATCTGGTCATCTCAATAGATACAGAAAAAACTTTTGATAAAATCCAACACTTTTTTAAAATAAAAACTCTCCAGGAAGTGATCATAGAGAGAGCATGCTTCTGCTGCTAAGTCGCTTCAGTCGTGTCTGACTCTGTGCAACCCTATAGACGGCAGCCCACCAGGCTCCCCTGTCCCTGGGATTCTCCAGGCAACAACACTGGAGTGGGTTGACATTTCCTTCTGCAATGCATGAAAGTAAAAAGTGAAAGTGAAGTTTCTTGGTCGTGTCCAACTCTTAGTGACCCCATGGACTGCAGCCTACCAGGCCTCTCCATCCATGGGATTTTCCAGGCAAGAGTACTGGAGTGGGGTGCCATTGCCTTCTCTGAGAAAGAGCATAATTCAACATAATAAAGGTCATATATTACAAATGCACAGCTAATACTATACTCAACAGTGAAAAGCTGAAAGAATTCCCTCTACAATGAAGAATAAGACAAGGATGTCCACTGTCATCACTTCTATTCAATTTGGTTTTGGATGTTCTAGGTCAGTAATCAGAAGAAAAAGAAGAAAAAGGAATCCAACTTGGAAAAAAAAGTAAAACTGTCACTATCTCCAGATGACATGATACTATAGATAGGAAATCCTAAAGATGCCACCAGAAAGAAAACTACTAGAGCTAATAAATGAATCTAGTAAAGTTGAAGAATATAAAATTAATACACAGAAATATCTTGCATTCCTATACACTAACAATGAAAGATCAGAAAAAAATTTTCTGATTTATTTGATAATTGAGAGGAAACAATCTCATTTGTCATCACATCAAAAAAAATAAAAATAAAGCAGGAGCAAAGCTATCTAAGGAGGCAAAAGACTTGTACTCTGAAAACTGTAAGACACTGATATAAACAAAATTGAAGATGACACAGATGGAAAGATATACCATATTCTTGGATTGGAATAATCAGTATTGTCAAATAACTATACTACCCAAGTCAATATACAGAATCAGTGCAATGCCTATCAAATTAACAATGGCATTTTTCACAGAACAAGAACAAAAAGTTCAAAGTTAGTATGGAAACACACAAACAGAAGGAAAAAAAAAAAAGAAAAAAACAGCCAAAGCAACTCTGAGGAGGGGAAAAAAGGAGATGGGGGAGTCAGTCTCGCTGACTTCAGCCTATACTACAAAGCTACAGTCATCAAAACAGTATGGCACTGACACAAAAACAGAAATATAGATCGATACAACAGGATAGAAAACCAAGAAATAAACCCATGCACCTATGGTCACCTTACTCTATGATCAAAGAGGCAATAACGTACAAGAAGAAAGGAGTCTCTTCAAAAAGTGGTGCAGGGAAAACTGGACAGCTACATGTAAAAGAATTAAATTAAAATTTTAATACCATACACAAAAATAAACTGAAAATGGATT
Source organism: Budorcas taxicolor (assembly GCF_023091745.1). Taxonomy (NCBI): domain Eukaryota; kingdom Metazoa; phylum Chordata; class Mammalia; order Artiodactyla; family Bovidae; genus Budorcas; species Budorcas taxicolor. The sequence continues at coordinate 32,060,019 of NC_068916.1, read as the reverse complement.
AAAGATCTAAATTAAGACTGTATACTATAAAACTCCTAGAAGAAAACATAGACAGAACACCCTTTGATGTACATCACAGCAGTATCTTTTTGCATCCAACTCCTAGAATAATGAAAATAAAAACAAAAATAAATGGGACCTAATTAAGCTTAAAGGCCTTTGCCCATTAAAGGAAACCATAAACAGAACAGAAAAACAACACAAAGAATGGGAGAAAATATTTGCAAATGATGTAACCAACAAGGGATTAATCTCCAAAATTTATGAATTGTTCATGCAGCTCAAGATCAAAAAGCCAAATAACCCAACCCCCAAATGGGCACAAGATCTAAACAGACATTTCTCTTAGAAAAAGAAGATATACACTGGGCAGCTGGCAGGGTGGCTGAGGGGCAGGGCAGGGGCAAGAGTGGCCTCTTTGCCTCATTTGTGACCTAGCAGCACCCAGAAACTGTACTGGCCACCAGCACCATGAAGATCTGGACTTCAGCGCACATCTTTGACCACCCATGGGAAATTGCCACAACGGCTACAATGCAGAAATACCCAAACCCTATGAATCTGAGTGTGGTTGGAGTTGATGTACTAGACAGGCACATATACTCCTCTGGAAGGTTGCACAACCATAGACTTCTCAGCACAGAGTGGGGACTGCCTTCCATTGTAAAATCTATTATTGGTGCAGCAAGAACCAATACATATATGCAAGAATTTTCTGTAGTGGATCCCTCAGTTCAGGTCAATTAAGTTCAGTCGCTCAGTCGTGTCCGACAATTTGCAACCCCATGAATCGCAGCACGCCAGGCCTCCCTGTCCATCACCAACTCCTGGAGTTCACTCAGACTCACATCCATCAAGTCAGTTATGCCATCCAGCCATCTCATCCTCTGTCGTCCCCTTCTCCTCCTGCCCCCAATCCCTCCCAGCATCAGAGTCTTTTCCAATGAGTCAACTCTTCCCATGAGGTGGCCAAAGGACTGGAGTTTCAGCTTTAGCATCATTCCTTCCAAAGAAATCCCAGGGCTAATCTCCTTCAGAATGGACTGATTGGATCTCCTTGTAGTCCAAGGGACTCTCAAGAGTCTTCTCTAACACCACAGTTCAAAAGCATCAATTCTTCAGTGCTCAGCCTTCTTCACAGTCCAACTCTCACACCCATACATGACCACAGGAAAAACCATAGCCTTAACTAGATGGACCTTTGTTGACAAAGTAATGTCTCTGCTTTTGAATATGCTATCTAAGTTGGTCTTAACTTTTCTTCTAAGGAGTAAGAGTCTTTTAATTTCATGGCTGCAGTCACCATCTGCAGTGATTTTGGAGCCAAAAAAAAGTCTGACATTGTTTCCACTGTTTCCCCATCTATTTGCCATGAAGTAATGGGACCAGATGCCATGATCTTCGTTTTCTGAATGCTGAGCTTTAAGCCAACTTTTTCACTCTCCTCTTTCACTTTCATCAAGACGCTTTTTATTTCCTCTTCACTTTCTGCCATAAGGGTGGTGTCATCTGCATATCTGAGGTTATTGATATTTCTCCCGGCAATCTTGATTCCAGCTTGTGCTTCTTCCAGCCCAGCGTTTCTCATGATGTACTCTGCATAGAAGTTCAATAAGCAGGGTGACAATACACAGCCTTGACGTAGTCCTTTTCCTATTTGGAACCAGTCTGTTGTTCCATGTCCAGTTCTAACTGTTGCTTCCTGACCTGCATATAGGTTTCTCAAGAGGCAGGTTAGGTGGTCTGGTATTCCCATCTCTCTCAGAATTTTCCACAGTTTATTTTCTTCCACAGTTTATTAGGGATCCACTGTGGATCCCTAATGGAACTTAAATCTACAAATATTTCATTTACAAATATGGTTTCAGTAGATAAGAGATATATATAAACCACATCCTCAAGACCCAGAAAAAACTATTTGACTCAAGAAGCCATAAGTACCATGAAAGAAGTCAATCTCAGCAGTTACCTTGAAGGGCTGATGGCAAGTACGATATCATCAAATGCTAACAAAGAAACAGAAGATATTAAGAAGGGGTGGCAAGAATACACAGAAGAGCTATACAAAAAAAGATCTTCATAACCCAGATAATCAAGATGGTGTGATCACTCACCTAGAGCCACACATCCTGGAATAAGTCAAGTGGGCCTTAGGAAGCATCACTATGAACAAAAGTGGAAGTGACGGAATTTCAGTTGAGCTATTTCAAATCCTAAAAGATGATGCTGGGAAAGATGCACTCAATATGACAACAACTTTAGAAAACTCAGCAGTGGCCACAGGACTGGAAAAGGTCAGTTTTCATTCCAATCCCAAAGGAAGGCAATGCCAAAGAATGTTCAAACTACTACACAATTGCACTCATCTCACATCCTAGCAAAGTAATGCTTAAAATTCTCCAAGTCAGGCTTCAACAGTACATGAACCTTGAACTTCCAGATGTCCAAGCTGGATTTAGAAAAGGCAGAGGAACCAGAGAACAAATTGCCAATATCCATTGAATCATCAAAAAAGCAAGAGACTTCCAGAAAAACATCTACTTCTGCTTTATTGACTATGCCAAAGCTTTTGACCATGTGGATCACAACAAACTCTGGAAAATTCTTAGAGAGATGGGAATATCAGACCACCTGACCTGCCTCTGTAGAAGTCTGTATGCAGGTCAAGAAGCAACAGCTAGAACTAGACATGGAACAGCAGTCTGGTTCCAAAGGAGTACGTCAACGCTGTATACTGTCACCCTGCTTATTTAACTTATATGCAGAGTACATCATGAGAAACACTGGGCTGGAGGAAGCACAAGATGGAATCGAATCAAGATTGCCAGGAGAAATATCAATAACCTCAGATATGCAAATGACACCACCCTTATGGCAGAAAGTGAAGAACTAAAGACCCTCTTGATGAAAGTGAAAGAGGAGAGTGAAAAAGTTGGCTTACAACTCAACATTCAGAAAACTAAGATCATGGTGTCTGGTCCCATCACTTCATGGGAAATAGATGGGGAAACAGTAAAAAACGTTTTTCTGTGCTCCAAAATCACTGCAGATGTTGACTGCAGCCATGATATTAAAAGACGCTTGCTCCTTGGAAGAAAAGCTATGACCCACCTAGACAGCATATTAAAAAGCAGAGATATTACTTTGCCAACAAAGGTCCATCTAGTCAAAAGCTATGGTTTTTCCAGTAGTCATGTATGGATGTGAGAATTGGACTATAAATAAAGCTGAGTGCTGAAGAATTGATGCTTTTGAACTGTAGTGTTGCAGAAGATTCTTGAGAGTCTCTTGGACTGCAAGGAGATCCAACCAGTCCATCCTAAAGGAAATCAGTCCTGAATATTCTCTGGAAGGATTGATGCTGAAGCTGAAACTCCAGTACTTTGGCCACCTGATGGGAAGAACTGACTCATCTGAAAAGACCCTGATGCTGGGAAAGATTGAAGGCAGGAGGAGAAGGGAACAGCAGAGGATGAGATGATTGGATGATATCATCGACTCAATGAGCGTGAGTTTGAGTCAACTCCAGGAGTTGGTGATGGACTGGGAGGCCTGGTGTGCTGTAGTCCATGGGGTCACAAAGAGTCAGATACAACTGAGAGACTGAACTGAACTGAATAAAGGCCGAGAATCAATAGAGTGTGTAATACATAAATTAAATGCTGAAATTGAGGAACTGACTGCTTTGGCAAGAGGAAGCATACAGACACCAATGGCAAAGGCAGCATTTGTGAAGAAATGATAATGGAAGTTGATACACAGCACCCAGTTCCCCAAGTCTCTACAAGCTGGTAGTATATTTATTTGGTATTTAAAAAATACAACTCTATTTTAGGTAGAATTCTTTTTAATAAGCTAAAGAAAAGCTATGTGACTTGATCAAACCAAAGAGCCACAGGTTTCTAAATAAAAGGGATCAGCTGAAATTCATATTGTCAGAAATGACTGATTTTGAGGATTCAATACATGCACAATTTTGACAATTTTTGAAAAGTATATTTGGAAATTGGTATTGGCTGGTGAAACCTTCTTAAGGTAGAATTTTAAAGCTTTTCATTCATTGGACTTCTATCTGGCTTTGGACCAACCTCAGAAGCAAAGAGAGCCTCCTCTCTATACGCTCAACGGCCCTGTTTCAGTAATCTTGGAGAGCTTACATGAGGGAACTCACTTTTAAAGGAGAAACTGTATCATTTTAAAAAGACATTAACTGCATAAAATAGTTTGCTCTGCAAATTACTATTACCACCATTAAAAATCACAATTATTTCATTTCATACTCAGATAACATTATTTTAGAGTAAAAATTATCACAAAAGTAATAAATGACTCCAACAAAATTATACTATATTGTGTCAAAGAGTACTGTACTGATTTGCCAAAGTTTTGTAACTTAGTAAAAATCCTTACTTGGATTTGTACTTTATGATTTAGTATGCTATATCGTGGGTTGGTTATGTTAACTGAAAAAATAAAGTCATTACCAGAAAAAAAAAAAAAGTGAGACGTATAGATAGCCAAAAAGCACAAGGTGCTCAACACCACCAACAGTGGTAATTATCAGAGAAATGCAAATTAAAAGGACAATGAGGTATTTCCTCACACTAGTCAAAATGGCCATCATGAAAATGTCTACAAACAATAAATGCTGGAGAGGGTGTGGAACAAAGGGAACCCTCCTACACTGTTGGTGGGAATGTAAATTGGTACAACCACTATGGAAAATATACATATGGAAAACTAACAACAGAAATACTATGTAATCCATCAATCCCATTCCTGAGTATATATCTGGAGAAAATTATACTTTGCAAAGACACATGCAACCATTATTCATTGCAGTACTATTTGAAACAGCTGACATGGAAGCAACCTAAATGTCCATCAACAGAGAAATGGATAAAGATGTGATACATGTATACAGTGGAATATTACTCAGCCATAAAAAACAATAAAATAATGCCATTTCCATCAATATAGATGAATCTAGAGATTTTCATAGTAAAGGAAGTCAAAGAAAGACAAATACCATACAATATCACTTATATGTAGAATCTTAAAAAAATGAAACAAATGATTTTATTTAGAAAACCAAAACAGACTCACAGACCTAGAAAATAAACTTATAGTTAGCAAACAGAAAATGTGGGGGTGGGGGAAAAATTAGGAGGTTGAGATTAATACTAATACACAAAAATACATATAAAATAGATAATTAACAATACCCTACTGTGTAGCACAGGAACCTCTACTCAATACTCTGTAATAACCTACATGAAAAAAGAATCTGAAGAAGAAAATATATGTGTGTGTGTGTGTGTATGTGTATGTGTGTGTGTATGTATATATGTATATATGTGTAAAATTATGTGTATATATGTATGCATGTCACACACACATACGTGTATAACCTGGTAGCTCAGACAGTAAAGATCCCAGTTCGATCCCTGGGTTGGGAAGCTTCCATGAAGAAGGGAATGGCTACCTACTCCAGTCTTGCCTGGAGAATTCCATGGACAGAGGAGCCTGATGGGCTACAGTCTGTGCGGTCGCAAAGAGTTGGATGTGATTAAGTTCTTTGTATGCAGATAACTGTATCACTTTGCTGTATACCTGAAACTAACACAACACTGTAAATCAGCTATACTCTAATCTAATATAAAACAAAAATGTTTTAAAAAGAAGGTATTTGCGGCAGAAAGCTGGTTATGCAGGAAATGGGATCTGAAGGGGAATGTCAAGGTAGCCCAGATCAATAACTACAGGAAGCCACTCCCACCCCAAGGCTGAGAACAAAATAAGAGGGGAGGTGAATCCTCATCAACATGGGGGCTTAGGATGAGTGACCCCCAAAAATGCCAAAGTGGCATACTTTGTCAAGTTAAAACTACATAATAATGGCCTATGAAAGAACGACACCCTGACTCTCCTCTCTGTCTCTGTAAAAGCCAGGAATGAATCCCCCTGTCAAAGGTGCCCTCCCTGCATCTGGGAGTAGAAGGAGGCCCTTACTGCCAGGGCTAGGAATTCAGTCAAGGAGGTCTATGTAAACAAACCATGTTCCTTCTTTATTTACTGCCTCAAGCCCAAACTGTTTAGATTCTTCACTAAATATGCACCAAAAGCCCAAGTTTCTTGATCCAGCCAATTCCTCAGAAATTTGTGGTTTCTTTGCCTAAAAAGTATAAAAGTGCTTTTTGCCACTTCTGAGGTCTCATTTTTATAAGAGTTCATGTGTAAATTAAAACATTTTTTTCTGTTTAAAATAAAATTTTCCAATACCTATTTAATAAACAAATTTTTGTGCTTAAATGAAGCATTTGTTATACTGTGTGCTTAAGATGCAATGATGAATAAGATTATATTTGCACTGCAGGACCCACATCACTTGCATTTATCCCTCCTTCTGTATTTCTATTGCTGCTAAACCAGTCTCCACTAGCTCATTGACTCTACTCTGTTTCATATCCAATTTACCTTCACAGTGCTGCCAGATTAATTTCACTTAGGAAAAAAAACACTTTGCGTATATTACAATCTTTTTAAAGACTTGTGATCATTCTACATTTTCTAGAGAACTATGTTATATGTTTTTAACAGGTAGTCAAGGCAGTCAGCAATATGTTCTCCATCCTAGTTTGAAGCTCTCTGTCCACTCCCCCAAACCTTCTGTTCCTTCCAAACCAGTCTACACACTACTCCTACACAAGCCATATATATCCCTACTATCAAGCTTTAGTTCACACCATTTTCCTTGCCCGGGATGTATACTTCCTGCACTAAATGTATCTAAGTAGAAAAATACAATTTCAAGTATACAAAATATTTTCACAACTTTAGAGATATCTTTTTAAAAGAATATCAGTTACTTATTGAAGAAAACTATGGATATGTAACTTTTAACAATATATTCTATTTTGCTGTTAGGTGGTATGTGCCGGAGTTTCCTTTTTTGAGGTATGTACAACCTGATTGGAGAAATAGAATATATTTACTTAAAAGTTAAGTGTATATATATAAATATACACACACACACACAACTCTCTGCCTCTATACACAACATGCGGTGGTAGAACTTAAAACACTTACAACAGAACTTTAAAATTCACACAATATATTATCATAAACAAATTTACCTATATTTTAAACCTTATTTTTCTTTATATAATTGAAGGCTTTTTTGATCTTGGCTTTGAGTTAATTATGTAACATTAAGTTATTAGTCTGAATTAGTATCCTTACCATAGTTCCATCATTACTCTCAGACTTGTAGAATTTTGAACTGTAAGAGGCTGGGTAAATACTCAAGACTGTTTCTGAAGGCATATAGTTATGAAATGAAAGTATCTCATCTGGATCTCATTTCTTAGCTGTCCAGGGTTTTTGCTACAACATCCAGAATCTAAGTTGCCAACTACTCCAACATATATACATTGTAGGAACTGAAATTAAGAAATATTAATCACTAACTTTCTTCATAACTAGCCCAAGATACATATAACAACATGCCACCAATTTAAATGATAATGCATATTTTTCTAAAGTTATTAATAATGATGAGAATTTTAGTGGTGATTTATTTGGACAGTGAGAAGCCTCTGATCTATTATAACCTTACCTCTTTTTTTCTTTTAACCTTGATATGTTAGAACAAACACTTTATAAGTTAATCCTAAAGTAAGGGTTTTTTTTTTTTTTAAAGCAAGTTTTGAATTGCCAATAATGAGTTCCTAAATTTGGCCAACGAATAGCTTTATATAGAATAACAGTAGTAGCAATAACAATAATACAAATAATGATAGTATTAACTGGCAGAATGCTTATATGTGGGAAATTTTTCTAAAAACTTCAAATAAATTGATTTATTAAAAATCATATAGAATCCACCTGTAAAGTGAATCCACCTTATAGGTGGATTTTGTTATTAAATCCATATTACAGGTGAGAAATATGAAGCTTCAAGGTTACTAAACTTGTTCAAGGGAACAAAATATCTTCTAACTCAAATTGCTGCCTCAAAAGACTGTTTTTATCCACTATACCATCTCTCAGAACTGCAGTCTTACTTCTATGCGAGCATCTGATTTGTATTTCTAATGAGGTGGATGAAACTGGAGCCTATTATACAGAGTGAAGTAAGCCAGAAAGAAAAACACCAATACAGTATACTAACGCATATATATGGAATTTAGAAAGATGGTAATGATAACCCTGTATGCGAGACAGCAAAAGAGACACAGATGTATAGAACAGTCTTTTGGACTCTGTGGGAGAGGGAGAGGGTGGGATGATTTGGGAGAATGGCATTGAAACATGTATAATATCATATGTGAAACGAGTCACCAGTCCAGGTTCAATGCATGATACTGGATCCTTGGGGCTGGTGCACTGAGACGACCCAGAGGGATGGTACAAGGAGGGAGGAGGGAGGGGGGTTCAGGATGGGGAGTACATGTATATCTGTGGTGGATTCATGTTGATGTATGGCAAAACAATACAATATTGTAAAGTAATTAACCTCCAACTATAAATAAAGTAATTAACCTCCAACTATAAATAAATTTATATTTTAAAAATAAATAAATAAAATAAAAATTGAGAACAGTGTAGACAGTTTATCATTCTTTAGTCCTCAAATATACTATTAAAAAGTTGCAAATCTCTGGAGCTAATTGTCTTTAAAAGAGATATAGCAGATTTGTAAAATCCATCAGTCCCCATTTTGAACTAGTTCAGACTTAATAACATAAAATATGCTAGTAATTTTTCCTGAATATTTATTTAAATAATGTCATCTTTTCATTCGTCTTCTTTGTTAGCTGCTCATTTGTCACTAGACAAATTGTAATTTCTTAGGTTTCACTTTTCTGCTATGCCATGATTTATCAAGTTTTTTCTGAAGATAGACATTCAATCCCCCAAACATTATTTTCTTTGCAGTACTTCATCTGATAAATGGAAATGATGCCAACACAATGGAAAAATATCTCCAACACTGAAAATGTTTCTGTCTCATATTAAAGGTTTTGATAGAAGTGATACAGTATACAATTAATTGTATGATTGACTAACAGCTTTTTATTAAAAGAGAAAAGATGTAATAAATAGAACTGATAAATGTAAGTCAGTGTAGAGTCACAGTTTGACAGTCTCCAAGGCAGCCGTCATTTTTTAAAATTGTTCATGATTTATGTTTTGGAAAAGTGGGAATTTCATTAAAAATAATTGAGTTCCATGGTGTTTCTTCAGATACAGAAACTTGATGATAGTTATCAAGCTTTTATGTGGGGTCTATAAGTATGCTAGACATAGGATTCCCCTAAGAATACATGGAATTAAATGTGTCTACCAACTGCTTACTATCTTTACACTGCACAGTATTCAACCTTCTTTACAGCCCTGTCTACCTAAGGAGGTGCCCAGTAAGAGGTCAAAGAAAATGTAGCAGTAGATTGAGACATTTTTTCTCTTTGATAATAACAATAACCAGCCTTTTTGAAAACATATTACATGGAAGAAACTGGCTAAACATTTTTCATTTAATCATCAGTCTATCCTCAAGCAGCCCTTATAAGACATGTGTTATTTTTAATTCCATTTTTGTAGAGAAAACAGACACAAGGAAGTTAATTTACCCAACTAGGAAATATTAAGTTCTAACCAATATGTATGAGTCTGTTCATGATTTATCAACCCAGTGAAAGCCTCTATCTCTCCTTCCTCCTGGCCTAGAGCCACAGAAAGTGAACAAAACCCATCTGTGGTCCGTCTTAAACTGGGCCACCATATCATATCCATCTGTTTATTAAATGTTGAAAGATAAAAAGTAAATATGCAAGAGTGGGAAACCACACACCCAAGGCCACTTGGAATCAGAATTCTGTGGTGTGGGAAAAATAGAGACCAGACTGGCAGTAGGGATTCTCTCCTAAAATTCCAGAGAGATGGGCCCAGACTTTCTGTCTTCCTCTTTGGCCATCTCATGCTAATATATAAATGAAGGAGTTTGATGACCTGGACTTCTGAGTCTCAATTTCATTGTAGAAGCCACAGAATCCTTAACTCCTCAGTCCTCGCCTAAGAGCTACAATAAGACATCTCCATGAGTATACTTTCATGACTTCACGGAGGCACTGTCAATAAAGAAAAAAATTCCTACCATTTGTAAAGGTTAAAATCTTAACTTATCAACAAGTCTACCCAAAATTAAGATGCAGCACTCCAATGGGAAACTCTTCCCAAACCACTCTCCAGCTTGACTCTGTCCTTCCTATCACCCAATGAATGAGTCACTTGCTTTGGATCATTTTATCCTTTTATCAATAACTAGGATAATTTATTACATGTTCTTAGACTAATCACCAAGAAACTGGTTAAGATTTAAAATATTACCATGCATAAATTGATTGTGTTAAAGCTGTATCTCAAGAAGTCTGTGTCAGTTGCTCAATCATGTCTGACTCTTTGTGACCCCATGGACTGTAGCCCACCAGGCTCTTCTGTCCATGGAATTCCCCAGGCAAGAATACTGGAGTAGATTGCCATTTCCTCCCAGCGTACATCTAAATAGGATTTAAATTGCTATTAGAGCTATCATAACCGTGCAATCTCCCTCCTTGGGCACATACCCAGAAAAACACATGATCCAAAAGGATACATGCACCCCAAAGTTCATTGCAGCATTATTTTTAACAGCCAAAACACGACATGGAAACAATGTAAATGTTCATCAGGAGAGGAATGGATACAGAAGATGTGGTACATACATACAATGGAATATTACTCAACCATTAAGAAGAGCTAAATAATGCAATTTGCAGCAACATGGGAAGACCTAGAGATTGCTGTGCTGAGTGAAGTAAGTCAGAGAAGGAGATATATCATATGACATTCCTTATATGTGAAATCTAAAAAGAAATGATACAGATGAATTTATTTACAAAACAGAAACAGACACAGACTTAGTGATCAATTGATGATTGTCGGGGGAAGAAATGGAGGAAAGAGATAGTTAGGGGTTTGAGGACATGTCCACACTGTTATATTTAAATGGATAACCAACAAGACCCTAATAACACAGGGAGAGAATGGATACATGTATATGTATGGTTGAGTCCCTTCGCTGTCCACCTGAAACTCACAACATTGTTAATTGGCTATACTCCAGTATAAAATAGAAAGTAAAAATGAAATTGCTATCATTTTAGCCAAACACAAATAAGCAACAAAAATTGGTGGTGGTGGGGTTTTTCTGTGACTACAGAAGTACATTATTAAAGAGATACCAAATGGCTTATCATCTACTTTACAAAAACAAGTATAAATGAACCCAGAGGGCTGACATTTGACTGTAGTGCTGAAAAGGAAAACAAATACAAGAGCTCAAGTGAAGAATTTTGAACCAAAGATTGTGTTTGATCTCTTTCTTGTGTGGGGCATAATTTCAGTTTTTTATTATGTAAAACTATTGGTTCAGTTTGATAATGCAGAAAAGCTACTTGGCACAATTCACAAATTAAATTCACTCTGTTTGTATCAAATGTTAATTATATTGTAAAATACACTTAAACCTGTACAAACTGTAATTGGTTGTCTGAAATGGGCTGATGTCCTAATGACCACACAGCCCGCTGCCTCTAATGCCCCATAAAAATACCATCTGCCTGTGGTCCTACAGCTCCTGGGATTTCTCCAGCTCTGTCTACCACCCTTGTTTGCTCTCACTGTAGTCTAGTTTCCATAGTTCCCAACTGTTGCAGCCTATATGGAATCTGTCACTCTGTACGAATAACACAGTTGGACTGTCTGCTGGGCTTTGGTTTCAGCTTCCTCTGGCATGCCTCCAGGCAGTCTTGCTTCATTCGTTGCCTCTAGGAGGCAAGTCCCTTCCTACCCACAAAGTTCCCTGGTCTGCATTCCCAAGCCTGATGCACTCACTGTTCCAAAAGAGTGGAGGAAAATTGACAGTGATGAGCAAATTCGGTGCAAAAATTTTTTGTCAGTTCCCAACTTCCTTCAATATTTTAGAAGAAATAAAAGAAATAATAATTCAGAAGACTCAGAAGGATAATTTTTATATCAAAATATTTGAAACATAAAACCTCTGACCAAGACATAAACTGTAGACTACAGTTATCCACAAATTTAGATCATATAATTGATATGTTTGAAACAAAACATATCATATGGTGTTAGAACACTTTCTAACACTGTACACAAAAATAAACTCAAAATGGATTAAAGATCTAAATGTAAGACCAGAAACTATAAAACTCTTAGAGGAGAACATAGGCAAAACACTCTCTGACATAAATCACAGCAGGATCCTCTCTGACCCACCTCCCAGAATACTGGAAATAAAAGCAAAAATAAACAAATGGGACCTAATTAAAATTAAAATCACTGCAGATGGTGATTGCAGCCATGAAATTAAAAGACGCTTACTCCTTGGAAGGAAAGTTATGACCAACCTAGATAGCATATTCAAAAGCAGAGATATTACTTTGCCAACAAAGGTCCATCTAATCAAGGCTACGGTTTTTCCAGTGGTCATGTATGGATGTGAGAATCGGACTGTGAAGAAGGCTGAGCACTGAAGAATTGATGCTTTTGAACTGTGGTGTTGGAGAAGACTCTTGAGAGTCCCTTGGACTGCAAGGAGATCCAACCAGTCCATCCTAAAGGAGATCAGTCCTGGGTGTTCATTGGAAAGAATGACACTAAAGCTGAAGCTCCAGTACTTTGGCCACCTCACGCGAAGAGTTGACTCACTGGAAAAGACTCCGATGCTGGGAGGGATTGGGGGCAGGAGGAAAAGGGGATGACAGAGGATGAGATGGCTGGATGGCATCACTGACTCAATGGACGTGAGTTTGAGTTAACTCCAAGATTTGATGATGGACAGGGAGGCCTGGAGTGCTGCAATTCATGGGGTCACAAAGAGTCAGACACAACTGAGTGACTGAACTGAACTGAATGCCACTCTTTACTCCTTGGTTTTGATTATGTATTCCTCCTTCTAGTTTGTCTATATCTTTCTTCAGTTATAAAATACCTGATCACAAAAACCATAAAAATGGGATCTAATTAAAATTAAAAGCTTCTGCACAACAAAGGAAACTATAAGCAAGGTGAAAAGACAGCCTTCAGAATGGGAGAAAATACAGCAAATGAAGCAACTGACAAACAACTAATCTCAAAAGTATATAAGCAACTCCTGCAGCTCAATTCAAAAAAAAATAAACGACCCAATCAAAAAATGGGCCAAAGAACTAAATAGACACTTCTCCAAAGAAGAAATACAGATGGCTAACAAACACATGAAAAGATGCTCAACATCACTCATTATCAGAGAAATGCAAATCAAGACCACAATGAGGTACCATTTCACACCAGTCAGAATGGCTGTGATCCAAAAGTCTACAAGCAATAAATGCTGGAGAGGGTGTGGAGGAAAGGGAACCCTCTTACACTGTTGGTGGGAAAGCAAACTATTACAGCCACTATGGAGAACAGTGTGGAGATTCCTTAAAAAAACTGGAAATAGAACTGCCTTATGACCCAGCAATCCCACTGCTGGGCATACACACTGAAGAAACCAGAATTGAAAGAGACACGTGTACCCCAATATTCATCACAGCACTGTTTATAATAGCCAGGACATGGAAACAACCTAGATGTCCATCAGCAGATGAGTGGATAAGAAAGCTGTGGTACATATACACAATGGAATATTACTCAGCCATTAAAAAGAATACATTTGAATCAGTTCTAATGAGGTGGATGAAACTGGAGCCTATTATACAGAGTGAAGTAAACCAGAAAGAAAAACACCAATACAGTATACTAACGCATATATATGGAATTTAGAAAGAAGGCACGATAACCCTGTATGAGAGACAGCTAAAGAGACACAGATGTATAGAACAGTCTTTTGGACTCTGTGGGAGAGGGAGAGGGTGGGATAATTTGGGAGAATGACATTGAAACATTTATAATATCATATATGAAATGAATCACCAGTCCAGGTTTGATGCAGGATACAGGATGCTCGTGGATGGTGCACTGGGATGACCCAGAGGGATGGTACGGGGAGGGAGGAGGAAGGGGCATTCAGGATGGGGAACACGTGTACAGCCGTGGCAGATTCATGTCAATGTATGGCAAAACCAATACAATATTTTAAAGTAATTAGCCTCCAATTAAAATAAATAAATTTAAATTTAAAAAAAAGAAAAAATGTAAGTAGGTGCATTTAACTTTGGGCTTCCCAGGTGGTGCTAGTGGTAAAGAACCCATCTGCCAATGCAGGAGACATTAGAGACATGGGTTCAGTCCCTGGGTAAAGGAGACCTCCTGGAGGGGGGCATGGCAATCCACTCCAGTATTCTTGCCTGGAGAATCCCTTAGACAGAAGAGCCTGGCGGGCTACAGTCCATAGGGTCGCAAAGAGACATGACTGAAGTAACTTAGCAGACATGCACATTCACAATATTGTATATACTGACACTAATGTATTACAAAGGCTTTCTTAGTGGTATTTGGCATGAAGTCCTTTTATCACAAACCTCCTCAGGGCTCTATGCATACAAAACAAGCTACAAAATGGAAAGCACTTTAGAGAAAAGCTGTCAGATAGAAATATAATATGAGCCACATAGGTAATTTTAAATTTTCTAGTATACGTAAATAAATAAAAATTCAGAGGTGAAGTTAATTTGAAGAAAAAGTTATTTGACTAAATATATTAAAAATTCTTCTGCAAATAAATATATAAATTATATATAGATATAATAACTATATATGTTATAAAATATAAAATTATTGAGGTAATATAAAATTACTGAAATGATTCACATTGCTTTTTAAAAAAATTCTTTGAAATCTTAAACTTTACAGCACATCGAATTTTGGACTAGCCCATTTTAACTGTTCAATACATGTGGCTAGTGGCTAACATATTGAAAGCGTGAATGAATGAATGAATATTCATTCATGAGGAATGAATATTTGCAATTTCCTATAAAAAGAATTATTTCTATAATGAAAATATATTCTTGAAAGAAAAAAGCCAAAGTTTATGCTTATATCTCAAAATAATTCAAAACACTTTAATTCTTACCAAAAACAAGTTTATATACTCAGTTATCCAGTATAAACATGCAGTCATAAGCTGTAGTTTTGAATTCCTATTGCTGTCAGATAAAAATTTGAGACCTCTCATTCAAGGCATCTAGCTGGCTGCATATTCTACTTAAAGATATCCCAATCCTCTCTATGGAAATAAGGCTCTGATACAAGACAAGACTAGCTAATGGAATAGTACATGCAATGAAAAGAATATACAGCAACAGGGCATAAGAATTAGTGTTATTTTCAATCCTATTTGCAATTTCAAGGATGACATACCATTTCCATAAATTTGTATTTCCTTAATTAACTTTTTATGCTCTCTTCTCTCCTTATCTCTTGAGAGACTCTACAAACTTAATGAGAATTGATCTCATCATACAAATTTAAGTAGAAAAACTCAACCTTTTAAAAGGTAGTTTCAGAAAGACCTTTAAATCTGTAGGAAAAAAATCTAGCATTTTTATTTTAAAAAGCCAAAAACCAACACCCAAAATGACCTCCTGTAATTTATTAATAAATACCACAGGTATGCATTCATTCAACCAGCATCTTTGCATAGACATTACATGCCATATGTTGTGCACAGAGAAAAGAAATAACAACAAAGAAGATCCTAGCTCCTGCCTAGTAGTTCACACTCTACTGAAGAGACAGACTGTGCACTCTTTGTACTCATATCAGAAATGTGCAAGAAGCTCTGAGAAAAGTATATACAGGCCATTTGTATATGCAGAAGTATACACAGGCCATTGAGAAGGCATCTAACCACATTTTAGTGCCAGATAGCTCTGAAGGAGGAAATAGACAAGTTCAGCCCTGAAAGGTGTTAAGGCCAAAGTAAGAGGAAGCAGGAATAAAACAAGCAGTATTATGTGAAAGAAGAAAGGCTCAAATGAGGCGGTCTTTCATAGAGCTTCAGGAAAGTTTGTCTAGTGAGTCTGTAAATATGAGGAAAATATGGCAAGAAATGACGCTGGGGAATTAAGTAAACAGAAGTCATATTTTGAAGAGCCTAGTACACCCATTCCAAGGATGAGGAGCCCCTGAAGGAACTTACATAGAAAAGTGACTTATCACTGTATGCATTATAAAAGTCATTCTGGCTGCCTGTGGATATGACAATATGCCTATTGTTGGGGAACAACAGTGGACTGAGGAAAACTCACTGAGAGAACAGTACACCTTAAAAATCACATCAGTGATTAGAAGGAGTAAAAAGAGAATGTGGTAATGATTTCCTGGTTTCTTGCTCTGGCAATAAATAGCTGGTTGTGCCAGTTGTTAAGGCAGAAGATCATAATAAATGCTAAATCAAGCATCTGCTCTGCACCAGATATTGTACTTGTTTTTTGTATTAAGCAATTTAACCTTTATAACAACTGTATGAAGCAAGTGCTATAACTATCCAACTTAACTACTACAGTAACAAAGACGTGGAAGTTTAAATAATTAAGATCACACAACTATATAGGTATTGGAGCCCAGATTTCAATACAAACATCTGTCTCCAGATATACTAATCTTGGCCAGTATATTAAAAACACATTGGAAACACAGGAATCATGTAAGCCTACTTTCCAATATTTTGTTTTGGTCCATGATGGTTTCAAAGAATGTTAAACTGGAGCCATAATTTCTATACCATTCTTGAGGAGAGATGCACACCCAAAGGTATTTGTTTTAAGAAACTTTATCGCATTCATTTAGAAATCTCCTTGCTGCATTGAAATCATTGCTCAACCAGCCAATACGATTCTCTTAGAACTTTCAATACAAAATTCATAAAACATGTCCATCCTTAAAGGACTTTATCATTAAAAATATGCATTTATGGAAGGAATTTCCATTTGGAATTTAGCATCACATTATGGGTATTCTCCAGGCAATAATACTGGAGTGTGTTGCCATGCCCTCCTCCCTGGGATCTTCCGAACCCAGGGATCAAACCCACATCTCTTATGTCTCCTGCATTCACAGGCAGGTTCTTTACCACTATCGCCACCTGGGAAGCCCTATTATTAAGGTGACCACAGCCCCAGTTTGCCAAATACAGCAGTAGTTTATCAGCATTTAACTATTTGTTATCAGCATTTAACTATTAATAATAGTCTCTTTAATATCTGTTTAACTCAGATATTTTGGCTTAGAAGATAAATTGGTCACTTGATTTGGGCATGCACAAAAAAAGAAATTGGAATAATCTTGATACTGTGCATATATATGAATGTGTACGTGTGAGTGTGAGTGTGTGTGTTACTGATCATGGGATTCCTTCCAATCCATACCTCACCTCCTTCACCATTCCACCCTTCTCAGTCTATACAACTACAAATGACTATAAAACCAAAAATGGAGACTACAGATCCTTTTTTTCAAAGCTTAAAAACTATCAGACCAAGTATGGAACTAAAAGGTTCAAAATGACATAGAGCAAACTTTCCCTCTTCCTACCTTTGGAGACAAGATTTTTTAAATATCCCAAGAAAAGGTGAAATAGAGGAAGGAGGAACCACATATATAAGAAACAGAGAGAAAGAATCCAATAGCATCAACCATATCAATGGCAGGAATTCAAGCAGAATCCATACTGTGTTACTTCACACGTAACTTTCTGGTATGAGCAACTGCCAACAGCAAAGCATGGTTCATCGGTTGACTAGTTTAGGACTCTACTCAGCCCTCCCACATGCTCCATCAGACCCATCCCAGTGTGCTATCCAGAGAACCAAGACATTTGAACAACTTAGACTCCTGGAAGAAAGGTGATTATGTGTAGGAAAAATCTTTCCCTTGACTAAAGGGACGTTAAAATGCTATGAAATATTTTACTTTGAGTTTCATTGAGAGTGCTATTTTATTTCATTTCCAGGTATTTTTCAATAAAAGATAAATTTACCTAATGCTTTGACTCCCTGTTTACTCCTACCCCTGAGCGGGGCAAACCCTTCATGACAATAGAAAGGAAAATAAGAAATTTCAGCAACAAATTGCCTGGGTTGCTATAAAACCAAACCAACCTACTCAGGGCACTAGGGAGTTCAGTCAGTTCAGTGCAGTCACTCAGTCATGTCCTACTCTTTGCAACCCCATTGACTGAAGCATGCCAGTCCTCCTTGTCCATCACCAACTCCCAGAGTTTACTCAAACTCATGTCCATTGAGTCATTGATGCCATCCAACCATCTCATCCTAAGTCATCCCCTTATCCTCCTGCCTTCAATCTTTCCCAGCATCAGGGTCTTTTCAAATGAGTCAGTTCTTCGCATCAGGTGGCCAAAGTATTGGAGTTTCAGCTTCAATATCAGTCCTTCCAATGAATATTCAGGACTAATTTCCTTTAGGATGGACTGGTTGGATCTCCTTGCAGTCCAAGGGACTCTCAAGAGTCTTCTCCAACACCACAGTTCAAAAGCATCAGTTCTTCGGCACTCAGCTTTCTTTATAGTCCAACTCTTATCCATACATGACTACTGGAAAAACCATAGCTTTGACCAGATGGACCTTTGTTGTTAAAGTAATGTCTCTGCTTTTTATATGCTGTCTAGGTTGGTCATAACTTTTCTTGGAGTGAGTCTCTGTTTTTCCAGACCAAGGTCCTACCAGAAAGAATGACACCTTCATTTCTACTCAGTTTCAGCTGGGCACAATGAATGAATGATCCATTCATTTCACAAATATTTATTGAGTGCCTCCTCTGTACCAAGCACTGACATAAACATTTAGAATGCATTAGTGAACAGAACTATGGCAGACTGTATTCTCCAAATATTGTTACACCTACATTTTTCATCCTGCATGTTTTCTTCCTGACTCTTGATAGAGCTCAAGAGTCTAGGGACTCTGATGTCAAAAGGTCTGCTGTGTGTCTTTTGGGATTTGGCAATAAATGATATCTTCTGATTTTCTCTGTCTTTAAATATACACCAAAGGAATCCTGAAAAGTCTGGCTAAAGCCAGACTAAGGCAGCCAGACCAGACAATTCATGTGGAGTGACCACTTAAAGATACCTGAAAAGCCTCACCTATTTCAGCTCTAAGTCCAACTAAATTCTTCACCAAGACAAACTTCTTCCTCCTAAGGAGGAACACCACTTTTAACAAGTAGAAATTGGAATTGAAGAGTCCAGAAAACATTAAATATTTAGTTATAAATATAACAAAATGTATGTAATATATTATGTTATATGTATGTAAGAATTGCACGTTAAAAACTTGAGAACACATGAAAGAAATTTTAAAAGTCTAAACAATCACAGTACAAATAAATTATGATCATGGATTACAAGACTTAATATTATTAAAATGTCAATTCTCTAGACCCTATAGATTTAGTAATTCTAATTAAAGTATCAGCAGTATTTTTTGGTGGAAATTGACAAGCTGATTCCAAAAATCTGGAGAAGCAAAAGAAGTGGAATAGACAAAATAATTTGGAAGAAGACCAACAAATAAGGTGAAATTGCACTGGATTTCAAAACTTAGCATAAAGCTACAATTATCAAAACAGTTTTGTATTAGAGAAAAAAATGGACACACACATCGACAGAATAGAAGATAGACTGTATAAATAGATCTATACATTTACCAACAATCGACTCTGCACAGATGTGCAGTTTAAAGGAAAGAAGGTATTCCTTCCAACAAATAATGCTGGACAACTATCAATACAAGAAAAATTGAGTTTAATCATTATCTTCCACCATCACCAAAAATTAACCATGTAGATGGACCACAAGGTTAATTACAAAACCCCAAACTATAAATATTGGATAAAATATTAGGAGAAAATATTTTTGGCCTTGGGTTACATAAAGTGTTTTTAAATTAAGATGCCAAAAATACAATACATAAAACTAAAAAGAAACAATGTTGCTATAAATTATTATACATATTAATTTATTAATATTGTAGGTATCAATAATTGAATGTTATACAAAGAATATTATGTTATATTTGTAGCATGGGAAACTAGGTCAGACGTTAGACCTTTAATATTAATTGCTCTTTGTCTCTAGATGAATTGTCCTGTTAAACTGCTAATAAAATTATTTTTCAAAGAGGCTTACCCTTGTTTTTCTACATTAAAAACATTAATATCCTCCAAAAAATCTACAAAATAAAATCCATATTTGTTTAAATATGTCACTCAAGTTATTTCCCTTCTTCTCCAGTCTTAAGCTCCATTATTCCTCACATCTTGTACTGTACATACCAGCAATACCTGGCATTCTTGGATTATCTCTTGTGCTCTGCCTTTGGATAACCTTCTTTCTACCAAAAATAACAAAATAGAGTCATTTTTTTGGTTATGTATCTAATGATAACAGTATGTCTGGGCTAACCACTATAATACACTAGGGGAAGTTATCTTTGAAAAGGGATAATTAACTCTGTTAAATGAGAAATTCCACTTCTTGGTACTTAACCAAGAGACATGAAATGAATATGAAAGTTAACAAAAGCACTCTAAAAAATGTTTTTAGAATCTTTAATCATAATACCCCCAAACTGGAAAAAGCCAGATATTCATCAACAGAAGAATGGATGAAAAAGTCAGGCTATATCCATAAAACAAGAGTAATATTCAGTAATAAAAGGAACTCCCAACATACCCTAACACAGAATAATCTCAAAAATAGGCCAAAGGAATAAAACCTTTTATAAAGGGTTATATGTTTTAGTTTCCATTTATATGAAGTTCTAAAATAGGTAAATTAATCTATTTTACCTGAAGAAAAAATTTGAGAAGAAATAGCTATTTCTGTGGGTCCAGAGGATTAACAGGTGATTTTCTAGACTGATGATAGTGTTCTATACAGAAGCCATACAGAATGTACTGGATAGAGGTTTCAGTTACCCAGGTGTGTGTACTTCTCAAAACCCATCAAATGTTATATTTAGATCTTGCATTTCATTTAATGTAAATTTTACCTAAAAGGATCAGTAAGTGAATATCTAAGTGTAGTTAATATGTGTGCTGAAATGTTGAGGAGTTAAGCATATAGATGTTTGCAATTTACAATGATACACATTAACAGAAGTTCGATATCCAAAACATAAAACCTCCTGCAAATCAACAAATACTTCCACAAACCTGTAAGAAAAAAAGAAGCAATTCTATAGAAAAATGGGCAAAGTTAAAAACATGTGCTTTCTAACAGAAGGAGAACACTCTGGCATACCTCACAGCAAAGTCCTCTAACCTATCTCCTATAGTGATGGAAATAAAAACAAAAATAAACAAATGGAACATAGTTAAAAGCTTCTGTATAGCAAAGGAAACTAAATTAATTAAACTCATGCAGTTCAACATTAGAAAGACAAATAACCCAATCAAAAAATGGACAGAAGACCTAAACAGACATTTCTCCAAAGAAAACACACAGACAGCTAACAAACAAATGAAAAGATGCTCAACACTGCTTATTATTAGAGAAATGCAAATCGAAACTACAGTGCAGTATCACCACACACAGGTCAGAATGGCCACCATCAAAGAAATGCGCAAACAAATGAATGTTGGAGAAAATGGAAGCCTCTTGCACTGTTTGTAGGAATATAAATTGATACTGGCTCTATGGAGAATAGTATGGAGATTCCTTAAAAAACTAGGAATAAAACTGCCATATAACACAGCAATCTAACTACAGGGCATATACCCTGAGAAAACCATGATTGAAAAAGACACATGTGCCCCAATGTTCATTGCAGTACTATTTCCAGTAGCTAGGACATGGAAGCAACCTAGATACCCATCGACAGATGAATGGATAAAGAGGATGTGGTACATACATACAATAGGATATTGCTCAGACATAAAAAAGGAACACATTACAGTCAGTTCTAATGAGGTGGATGAATCTAGAGCCTACTATACAGAGTCAAATAAGTCATAAAGAGAAAGACAAGTATTGTATATTAAAGCACATATATGGAGTCTAGAAAGGTGGTACTGAGGAACCTCTATCAGGGCAGCAATAGGGACGCAGACATAGAGAACATACTTGTGGACACAGTAGGGAAGGAGAGGGTGGGGCAAACTGAGAGAGCAGCATGGAAACATACACATTGCCATAGGCAAACAGATAGCCAGTAGGAGCTTGCTGTATAATGAAGGGAGTTCAAACCTAGTGCTCTGTGACAACCTAGACAGGTGGGATGCGGTGGGAGAGAGGTTCAAGAGGAACGGGACATATGTATACCTATAGCTGATTCATGTTGATGAATGGCAGAAACTAACACAATACTGTAAAGTAATTATCCTCCAATTAAAAATACACACATTTTTAAAAAATGCACTTCTTGCATAGGAAACTTGAATTGCAATAAACATATATAAAAGATGGACAGCCTCATCATTAAATAAGATAATGCAATTAAAGCAACAATGGGATACAATTTCAAACATATTAGAGTAGTAAGTCGGAGTAGGCAATGGCAACCCACTCCAGTGTTCTTGCCTGGAGAATCCCAGGGACGGCGGAGCCTGGTGGGCTGCAGTCTGTGGAGTCACAGAGTCGGACACGACTGAAGTGACTTAGCAGCAGTAGCAGCAGCAGAGTAATAAGTAATAAGAACTATAATCAAATTTAGTAAGTAATAAGAACTATGCTCAAACTTGGAAAAATTCTTGCTGAATGGCTTTTAAATTATACCACTCTGGGCAGTAGTAACAAATTAGAAATAAAAAATTAGAATATATGCATGCCCTAGATTTTCTGATATATAAAATGGAGAAACTCCTGGGTTATGTTCATCAGAGGGTATATATAAGGATGTATATTAAAACACACATTAGTAGGAAAAATGGACAAATAAACTATAGGGCATTTTTATAGAATTCTAGATAGCAGGTAAATTGAACTGGATCTACATCAAATTAATGTATTTGAAAATAAAATATTAGGGCAGCAAAGCGAGTTGTGAAAGCAAAGATACAGCATGCTTCTGATTACGTAAATACTGAAAATACAGAATACTGTGTGTATATATACATATACATATATATATTTATGGATATTTGTGTGTATCACAGAAGCAAGGCAATTTACAGAAACATACCAAACACAGGAAAATTACATGTTTCTTTAAGTAAGTAAAAGTTATCAGAATTTATATCTTGAAAATTACTGTTCAAACCAAAAGCTCAAAAGCATTCTTCCTATTTGAAAGAAGCTACCCTATATCCTAAGTCACCATGAAATCACTCTATTGCCAAATAAAACCAGTGAACAGGATGAGTATTTAAGAAGGCTCAGTGATTCTCATGAGGGCTTTTATAACCTTTCGGCTCCACATAAATTTTTCTGGAAAATCTGCCCAAGTGGTAAAAGTAATGATAACAACTCTAGTTTGTTTTAAAAGGTGACTTTTAGGTGACTAAAAAGTCAATTACACAGGTATATCCCCATTAGGTACACAGTATAGGTACCTGAAATCTATTCCATACACATAACAAAAGTTAAAAAAAAATAAAAAATGAAAATTATGTACAATTTCAAGGTTGTGTTTAAAATAAGGATAAAGTCATGAGTAGAATGGGAATTTATCATTATATTTTAATTCTCTTTCAAAAGGATAAAGAAAAAAAAAAAAAACAAGATTCTAAGAAGAATCAAGGTAATGACAAATGACGCCATAGTCTTTCACTCTCTGAATCTCTATACAAAATGGTCAGAGTAACAAACTATAAAACTTTTAAACTCCCCAAAAATATTTACTGTAAAATCAGGTGACAAGCATGAGAATTAAATAGCACACAGACAAACCACCACATCCACAATACCAGCTTAATATCAGCATTGATAGGAGAGAATAGAAAGGGAAACCACTAGAAGTCTGGCTGAAAACACTCATCAGATTTTCAGTGGAATGAACAGCAGCCATCTTGAAAGCTGTATCTGAACAGCCAAGGATTTAACCCACTCCATTAGTGGGTAAATGCGAAAGAATTACTGTAAAATGGAAAGACCTGAAGTGGACTACCTAGCAAGAAGTCTCAGAACCGACCAGACATGGCTCCCTTCCAGGCTGATAGGACCTAATACCAAGAAGAAAAAGCTGGGAGTAAAATCAAAACTGCAAGATAGCCACACTAACCAGGATGGCTCTTAGTTTTATGCTGATATGAAGTGGAAGCTCCAGAGACCCCCAAAATGACCAAGGATAAGTAAGCCAAGATCATTTACAGATATTTGTGTCCAAAAAGAAAATCTCTAATGCTGTAAGAAGCATTTTTAATCTAATTGCAATGCTGGTCCTGCTGAACACATTCATGATTCATCCATATGAAAAGTCAGTCTAGAAGAAGAAAGAAGGAGTTCCATGATGTCCCTCACCTAGTTTCTTCTTTAAAAAAATTTCAAAAGTTGCTGATAATATAAGCCACTTATCTATGTGACAGAGTTCTCGGGGTTCTTTATTAACTACTACAGCAAAGAATTTCCATCATTAGTCAGCCTTCAGATCTAGACTGGTCTACACTGAAAGAGATTAGGCACATTCAAAGACACTGGGACTGTATAATGGAAAAACATACCCATTCTAAATTGAAATAAGTAATTCTCTAAATCCTCTCTGAAATCAGTCATTTGCTTCTATCTATCTGTATCATATTTGCACATGTATTTCTAATATTTAGGACTCAAATGATGCTCAAAAATAATCTCTCTGAACTTTTAAATAATATTGGTTTATAAATTCTCTTTAAAATGTTTAAGTTAAGTATGTAATAACACAGAAAGTAGAAATTTACACCCAAGTGTTATTGGGTGACTATTTAAGGCCCTTAAAATACCACAAATATATGTAAACAATACTATTTGCTATAACGATTCTTGCATTCTCCTGGAAGAACAGCATCCAGTCCTAGTACTAAGAATGAAAAGTAAAAATTTGAGTTAGGTAAGATATGCTTTGATTCCCAAGATATGTTTTCTCAAAGCAACAATGAAGGATTGTTT
This sequence comes from Budorcas taxicolor, assembly GCF_023091745.1. Taxonomy (NCBI): domain Eukaryota; kingdom Metazoa; phylum Chordata; class Mammalia; order Artiodactyla; family Bovidae; genus Budorcas; species Budorcas taxicolor. The sequence goes on along the minus strand of NC_068916.1, from coordinate 32,034,926 downwards.
TCTTTGGTTTTATTAGGAAAACGTGCTATACCTTTCAACATCAAATACAAATGAAGTGAACTGAAGTGAAAGTCCCTCAGTTGTGTCCAACTCTTTGCAACCCCATGGACTATACAGTCCATGGTATTCTCCAGGCCAGAATACTGGAGTGGATAGCCGTTCCCTTCTCCAGGGGGTCTTCCCATATCCAGGGATAGAATCCAGGTCTCCAGCATTGCAGGCAGATTCTTTACCCACTGAGCCACAAATACAAATGAAATACTGATATTTTGGTGAATTCCAGTAAAGCTCAACTCATCCAAATTCTAAGATGCAATGATGATAATCTGTTATCTGGAACAAGAAATTAGCTGATTAGGCTCATAAATGTTCTAGAAATTCAAGGGAAAGTGTTGGCTTTCAGTTATATGGAATAAATAGGAATGAGTTTTTTTTATTATTCTATAACTTAAGATTTCCCCATAAACATTTTCCAATTTCCAGCTTTTAGTACCCATATTTTATGCTCATTTTATGAATTTACTTCTCTTGACAGGCATGTGTATTTGATCACAGCAGTCATTACACATCTTTAACTACGCAGCCATATTGCATTTTGGTCTGAGTTGATTTCAGATAAATATCTGAATGTTTGTTTCAGAAAGTGGGCTTCAGAAACTAATAACAGGAACCAGGAATGCTTGATAGCTCAATTAGGGACACAAAACTATAAAGGCCAAGTGAGCAAACAGCTCATTTGCTGCTGGAAATGTATTCTTTCCAGAACAATAGACTGTGAGTCCCTAAAAGGCATGAATGATAAACTGTATCATTTTACATCTTCAGGGTTTAGTGCAGTGCCTGGCACACAGTAGGTACCAAACAAAATATGCTGAATAAAAAATAATGGAAAAGTATAAAACACACATATGCATTCCACAAGCAGGAAAAGATTTCAGACTTTGAAATCTTGAATGATCTTACCACTTAAATAAGTTAGTCTCAAGAATCACTGAAATAATTTAGTATTGAAGAAAGATGCTAGAGAAGGGAAATAGATATTTCCCTCTCCTCCACCCATTTCTTTCTTCACTTTCTTTCTCCTCCACTCCTTTTTTTCTTTCTCCTGCAACTTGGTGATGCACAATTTTCTTGTATTACTTTATTTTTGTTATAGCAAAGAAAATAGTCAGAAAATATATTAGTTAAAATCAAAAAATTTTCAAAGTAAAAGAATAATTTTACAGTTGAGTCCCTATATATGCCAGGCATCTTATATACATTATATAATTTAATATTCATAAGCACAACCTAAAATAGTGATTATTATGATTTTTTTTAGGTGAGGAAACTACAAGGCAATGATTGATCGCAAGTGAAACAATGGAACAATGGAATAGTACATAATACAAAGCCTTTTGACTTCAAATCTCACGTTCTTTCCATACTAACCTATCTTTTACAAAGTAACTAATTTAAGGCTATACTATTTATATTGTAAAGTATTCTTTTAAATAAATTTATAAAAGATTTCCCTAAACTCCCTAAATATATAAACAATGTTAAATTCATAAAATCCATTTAATAAATGAGTTTTACAAAACACAGGTTGTTTATAGTCCACTACAGTTAGATATCTAGTATTAATGACAGTTCAATAATACATATTTAGAAGAAAGTGAATTGCAAGTAAGGAATCTAGCATCTATTTTAATATTTGCCATTGATTTGTATGTAACACGTAATCACATTCTCCTAGTGAATCCAGCTGTTTTCAAATTTTAGAATATAAAAAAAATGCTGACCACCAAACTGGGATATTTGAAAACTAGCTATCTCCTTAGCTAACTTGTTAATTTCTTAAAAATAAAAATAGTGTAAACATGTAAAACAATCCCAGTTGATCTAAAAGTAAAGGATGTTAAAGACATAGTTAGAAAAGCAGCTTCAAGAATTTCCTCTGATAGGCACAGAAAAACAATTCTCTCACACACACATATATATACCCACATATATATATTTATCACAAATGACCATTTTAATTGCTTTTTAATTGAATGTTGTGCTATCATAGTACTTCACTAGAAAACTGCTAGACTAGTAAGTTACCAGAATAGAAACCAAAGTAATTCAGATTTTTTTCTAAAAACTTAACTTCAAATATTTTGTAAACTCTAGAAGAGTAAAATGGGTCACCTATAGAGACTTTTATTTTTATTATGGCATTTAGCAATGAAAAATGTCATATAAATTCAACCTAGAATAATATCACTACATTTGTTACCCCCAAATCTATTCCACTCATTCATCATTCAATATTTTTACAAAGTTATTAAGAGCTACCACTGGTAGAAGTGGTGGGGCTATAGAGGAGAATAAAAAAGGTATAGTTCTTGCTCTCATGGAGTTTACATTGCAATGGGAGATAATTAGCTAAAGAAAGCCATATCAAAACAAATTCAGAGATTAAAATTTAAGGGAAAAATTTAAAAATAACTATGTATAGGGAGCATTTATATAATTGATGGTTGCAGGCATGCTCAGTCACTTCAGTCTTGTCTGACTCTTTGCAACCCTGTGGACAGGAGCCCCCTGGCTCCTGTCCATGGGATTCTCCAGGCATGAATAGTAGAGTGGGTCACCATGCCCTCCTCCCAGGGGTCATCCCAATCCAGGGATCCAACCCCAGTCTCTGACATCTCCTGCACTGGCAGGTGGGTTCCTTACCACTAGTGCCACCTGAGAAGTCCATATATTATCAATATTATGCATAAAATAACTAATGAGTACCTACTGTATACCACAGGTAACTCTACTCAATGTACTATGGTGACAAATGGGAAGGAATTCCAAAACAGAGGGGATATATGTACACACATAGCTGATTCACTTTGACCTTTGTGGGTGGTATTCTCTGCATCCATATCCCCTTTCTTCACCAACAGAACTTTTAGATAACATCACAGCATACACCTAATCCAACTCCCTGCTCCAGTGGCTAATTTTCCATAGTTTAAGATAATCATATCTCCATTTTCTTAGCCACAATGGTTGGTACAAGAATGGGTATATTAAGTCATTCAGAATCCAATGGATTTGGAGAGACATTTCCTGTGGATTAAAATTTTTCCTTTTTTGTCAAAAAGTATCCAAATGGCTGTATTCTTTTCTGCTGGTTCTAAGTGTACAATTTAGCTCCTGGTACTTCTATAAACAAACTATGGAGTCACAAGTAGATAATCAACTTGAAAATAGTGTTAATTTTCCTTACTGGGGAAGCAGGAAGCAAGGGGAAAAAAAAAAAAAAAAAAAAAAGTCATCTCCAGCACCACAATTCGAAAACATCAATTCTTTGGCACTCAGACTTCTTTATGGTCCAACTCTCACATCCATACATGACTACAGGGAAAACCATAGCTTTGACTATATGGACCTTTGTCAGCAAAGTGATGTCTTTGCTTTTTAATAAGCTGTATAGTAAAGCCAGAAGAAGTTATGGTTTTAAATGGGTAATCAGGGAAGAACTCTTTGTGAAGGTAATATTTAAACTAAGTCTTGAAGAAGTTAAGAAGCTAGTGATGTCAACATCTAGGAGGAAAGCTTTCTAGATAGAGGGAAGGACAAGTGCAAAGGTCCTGAGGCACTTCTTTATCAATTATCATTTTAGAATCTTATCTACATTAACTTCAAAAACCTCTAAATTTCCTTTCAGTGTTAGATGGGTCTTGCCACAAATATAAGATTCATATTGTGTTTACAGTCAAAAGGGAAATGTCCTGTAACTGTGAGTCTGTCACTGAGAGTGTGCATGACAGAATAATTTGGGGTAAAGGAAGACTTGAACTTACGTTTTGTCATTTTGTTAATCAGTTCCTTTCAATTCAGTTCAGTTCAGTCACTCAATCATGTCCAACTCTTTGTGACCCCATGAATCGCAGCACGCCAGGCCTCCCTATCCATCACCAACTCCCGGAGTTCACTCAGACTCACGTCCATCGAGTCAGTAATGCCATCCAGCCATCTCATCCTCTGTTGTCCCCTTCTCCTCCTGCCCTCAACCCCTCCCAGCATCAGAGTCTCTTCCAGTGAGTCAACTCTTCGCATGAAGTGGCCAAAGTACTGGAGTTTCAGCTTTAGCATCATTCCTTCCAAAGAAATCCCAGGGCTGATCTCCTTCAGAATGGACTGGTTGGATCTCCTTGCAGTCCAAGGGATTCTCAAGAGTCTTCTCCAACACCACAGTTCAAAAGCATCAATTTTTCAGCGCTCAGCCTTCTTCACAGTCCAACTCTCACATCCATACATGACCACAGGAAAAACCATAGCCTTGACTAGACAGACCTTAGTCAGCAAAGTAATGTCTCTGCTTTTGAATATGCTATCTAAGTTTGTCATAACTTTTCTTCCAAGGAGTAAGTGTCTTTTAATTTCATGGCTACAGTCACCATCTGCAGATATTTTGGAGCCCCAAAAATTAAAGTCTGACACTGTTTCCACTGTTTCCCCATCTATTTCCCATGAAGTGATGGGACCAGATGCCATGATCTTAGTTTTCTGAATGTTGAGCTTTACGCCAACTTTTTCACTCTCCTCTTTCACTTTCATCAAGAGGTTTTTAGTTCCTCTTCACTTTCTGCCATAAAGGTGGTGTCATCTGCATATCTGAAGTGATTGATATTTCTCCCAGCAATCTTGATTCCAGCTTGTGTTTCTTTCAGTCCAGCGTTTCTCATGATGTACTCTGCATAGAAGTTAAATAAGCAGGGTGACAATATACAGCCTTGACGTACTCCTTTTCCTATTTGGAACCAGTCTGTTGTTCAGCCAGTGTAAATTATCATACAGAGCACCATCGTGAGACTCTGGCTGACCCAGGTTTGAACTTGAGCTCTGCCACTCTGGAGACTGGAGCCACTTACCTGATCTAAAAGGATGAAATAATACCCATCTGAAGCATCTTTGTGAAGGCTGGGTGAAAATACAAATTCAAGTCTTTGTGTCCTTCATTAAAATTAATTTTTTTTTCTTTAAACAAAAAGAGAGAAATGTGTTCTGGTCAGATCTTTAAACCCTGAATCAAACTATTCATTTGATTTTATTAAATTGGATTGGATAACATTTTCTAAAAAACCCTAAAGACCCTGTACATGACAAAATCAAAATCAGAGTATACTATGTCCTCTTCAAAACTTTGCACCAATGTCTTCTGAATCTTTGGTCTAGAAAGACATGACATCAAAGCAGTTCCTACTTTATAATTACTCAGCTCTCTCTCTCCCACTTTTCTTTTGTCTCACTCTCCTCAGACCTCAAAATGACTCTAGATGCAGCATCCTGCAGCAGTATAAAAATGCAGTCCAAGGGACTTTCAAGAGTCTTCTCCAACAACACAGTTCAAAAGCATCAATTTTTCGGTGCTCAGCTTTCTTCACAGTCCAACTTTCACAAACATACATGACCACAGGAAAAACCATAGCCTTGACTAGATGGACCTTTGTTGGCAAAGTAGTGTCTCTGCTTTTTAATATGCTGTCTAGGTTGGTCATAACTTTCCTTCCAAGGGTAAGCATCTTTTAATTTCATGGCTACAATCATCATCTGCAGTGATATTGGAGCCCCCAAAAAATAAAGTCTGACACTGTTTCCACTGTTTCCCCATCTATTTCTCATGAAGTGATGGAACTGAACTGAAGACAGCTGACTCATTGGAAAAGACCCTGATGCTTGGAAGATTGAGGCTGGAGGATAAGGGGATGACAGAGGATGAGATGGTTGGATGGCATCACTGACTCAATGGACATGGGTTTGGGTAGACTCCAGGAGTTGATGATGGACAGGGAGGCCTGATGTGCTGCGGTTCACAGGGTTGCAGAGTTGGACGTGACTGAACTGAACTGAATTGTAATTTTTCATGTTCATACATAGTCTGAATAATTATTTTCATGGCTTCATAATGTTTCATTAAGTAAATGACAAAAGGCATATAACCAAATGTCCTACTATTACCTTTTAGAGGAAATACATATTTAACTGCTCGTCAGTTCTCTGCAGAACATAATTTCAGATATTTTTTAAAATGTTTTGATGGAAACATTTTTTCTGCAGAGTGCTTACCTTTGCCATGTATTGAAGAATGCAAGGCATTCAAACTATGTCAATTTTACATTGGGTCATATTATTCTGTGCCAACTCAGGAAGGCTCATGCATCTATTTCAATATGGAATGTCAATTTCTCAGTTGAAGGCTCAGCAGTATCTCTCTGCCTACCCTCTTTAAATTGACTATGAGAAAATGGTAGATTACCCATCTTAGTGTCCAGCTGCTTGCTATATACCTGGCCTAAGCACGCAGATGTATCCTTGGTCTGGTAGTGGCTTTAACACTTAAAATTACAAAACTCATTCAGATCTTTGAGTTTACTAAATTTAAACTTTGGAATTTCTTACTTTTCTTTTACTTCTCCAAAACACTTATAATAAAGACTCATCTGTCACAGACACTTCCCAATTTACTTTTTTACAAAATCAAATTTTCCCTTCCTAGCAGTTCTCTGTGTGAAATTGCTTACTTTTGGAAGCATGACCTTAAGAGGAAAAAAAAAAATCCAAAGACCTATTTAGTATTAAAGACTCCTTATACTCTTTAAAACTTTAAACCACTAATAGAATAAAATTATTACAGCTAACATTATGGACTCACTATTAACCAAGCAGTTAATTAACCAACAGTTAATTAATAATTATTAAACAACAGTGTAAAGTGTCATATATTTTTTAATTTGATCACTATAAAATCATTATGAAACAGGTAATATTAGCTTCATTTTATTAGGGGAGGACATGGAGTTTTTAAGGTTTATGAAAAGCTTATTCAACATCACATCATGTGTAAATGTTGCTATTGAGACAGGAATGATCAATTTTATTTAACTTAGACATCAAAGATAAAATAATTAAACAACAGCATCATTCAGAAAAGATGAGATATAGCAAACCTCGTGGAGGAAGGAGAGTGTGGGTTGAATTGACAGAGTAGTATTGAAACATATACGCTGCTGCTGCTGCTGCTGCTAAGTCGCTTCAGTCGTGTCCGACTCTGTGCGACCCCATAGACGGCAGCCCACCAGGCTACCCCATCCCTGGGATTCTCCAGGCAAGAACATTGGAGTGGGTTGCCATTTCCTTCTCCAGTGAATGAAAGTGAAAAGTGAAAGTGAAGTCGTTCAGTCATGTCCGACTCATCGCGACCCCATGGACTGCAGCCCACCAGGCTCCTCTGTCCATGGGATTCGCCAGGCAAGAGTACTGGAGTGGGGTACCATTGCCTTCTTCGAACATATACGCTACCATATGTTAAATAGATAGCCAGTGGGGATTAGATGTTTGAAGCAGGGAGCTCAAACCCAGTGCAGTGTGCTATGTGACAACCTAGAGGGGTTAGATGGGTGGGAAGTGGAAAGGAGGTTCAAGAGAAAGGGGATATGTGTGTACATATGGCTGATTAATGTTGATATGGAGGAAACCAACACAATGTTGTAAAGCAATTATCCTTCAATTAAAAATAAATTAAGAGAACAGAGAAAAGAGCTTTATAATTAAATGAAAATAGCTATATATCTTCCAAATATACTTCTGTGAAGTGTGGTATAAGAAAGAAAGATGGCACTAAGTTGAGTCTGACTCTTACAACCCTATGGACTATAGCCTGCCAGGTTCCTCTGTCCATGGCAATCTCCAGGCAAGAGTATGGGAGTGAGTTTGCCTTTTTCTTCTCTAGGGGATCTTCCAGACCTAGGAATCAAACCAGGTTCCAAGCATTGCAGGCAGATTCTTTACCAACTGAGCTACGTGGGAAGTGTGGTATGTTGCTGCTGCTGCTAAGTCGCTTCAGTCATGTCCAACTCTGTGCGACCCCAGAGACGGAAGCACACCAGGTTCCCCCATCCCTGGGATTCTCCAGGGAAGAACACTGGAGTGGGTTGCCATTTCCTTCTCCAATGCATGAAAGTGAAAAGTGAAAGGGAAGTCGCTCAGTTGTGTCCGACTCTTCACGATACAATGGACTGCAGCCTATCAGGCTCCTTCATCCATGGGATTTTCCAGGCAAGAGTACTGGAGTGGGGTCCCATTGCCTTCTCCGGAAGTGCGGTATACCCCCTTGTAATTATCCACACACCCATGTGTGATAGGCAGACCTATAATGACATCATGTCTAGATGAGGCTTCAGAACCTTCCTCACAAGAGTGCTCCAGGTAGCCACCACCACTGATCATCTGGGGCAGACTCAAGAGACGAATTTGATGGCCATCCTAGGAGACTGATACAGGTCCACTGACTGAACTCTTTCAGAAAAGCAGCTGTGGTCTGCGTACTAAATAATGACAGTGGAATGATAGAACCATCTACTTCATAAAACTGACAGCTTTAAGTGAGCCAACTGTAATACCATGAATTATCCTGAAAGCTTTTTCCAAAGTAACAGTTAAGAAAATGGTCAAGAACACGACTTCTTCTCTCATCATCTCAAACTGTGCCAAGATAGTTAATACTATCCTAAGATAAAATTACTGAGATTTTCAAAAAAGACCTGTCTTTGAACAATTACCTTAGAACTTAGCCACAATTTTAAGTTGGTAATAATAAACAAGTAATATATCATCTGATTTTTTGATATTCCTGTCAAAACAAGCATAAGGCTTATTCTACCAATAAATTTTAAAAATCAACTTTGGCTGGAACATTTCTATCATATAGCACAGCTTTGATTCTGAAGACAAAATTTTACTATTCTATAGGGAATCAGAGAGCAAAACCAAGGAGACTGGATTAGAAATATGTAATGCAAGACCTAGTTATAGATAAGACACTAGCAGCCATGATTAGACCAGTTAGAGAACTTCAAAGCAGGAGCATACTTTTCTAGAACTAGGCAACACAATCATTCAAATATAGGAAGAAAATATTATGAAAAGATTATGTAAAATAAGTTAAAAAAGAGATATTTTACTGACATTTAGGGAATTGATGGTAGTGAATATATGTATGAAACATACACATTGGAAGTTCAAATTAAAACCATTTTTGATAGAGATATGTCATCGTAAAGTTCAGAGGTCACCAAACAAGATGACTGGAGGACCTTTCCTACTTTGAGATTTTATAACTTGTTATAAGGTAGGCATTTAACTTCTCTGATGGAAAGAAACTGAGGCATTAACAGAGCAAAGCTTCCAAAATGCCTTAGAAATAGTAGATAAAAGAATGACTAGAGCGGCCAACAGAGGCAATAAGGATTGGTGATAAACTACAGAGCACTCACCTCCCCTAAATGAAATTATTCACTCCTCAGCTAGAAGAGGTGTAAAAGCTGGCTCAAAACTCAACAGTCAAAAAATGAAGATTGTGGCATCTGGTCCCATCCCTTCATGGAAAATAGGGGAAAAGTGGCAGATTTTATTTTCCTAGGCTCCAAAACCAATGCAGATGATGACTGTACCACAAAATTAAAAGACCTTGCTCCTTGGAAGAAAAGCTATGACAAACCTAGACAGCATATTAAAAAGCAGAGACATCACTTTGCCAACAAAGGTTCATATAGTCAAAGCTATGGTTTTTCCAGCAGTCATATACGGATGTGAGAGTTGGACTATAAAGAAGGCTGAGTGAGTGCTGTGGAATTGATGCTTTCAAACTGTGGCACTGGAAAAGATTCTTGATGGTCCCTTGGACTTCAAGGAGATCAAACCAGTGAATCCTTAAAGAAATCAATCCTGAATATTCATTGGAAGGATTGATGCTGAAGCTCCAATATTTTGGCCACTTGATGTAAAGATCTGACTCATCAGAAATGACTGATGCTGGGAAAGGTTGAGGGCAACAGGAGAAGAGGGTGACAGAGGATAAGATGGTTGGAAGGCATCGCTGACTCAACGGACATGTCTGAGTAAACTCCAGGGGATAGTGAAAGACAAAGAAGCCTGGCGTGCTGCAGTTTATGGGGTTGCCAAAAGTCTGACACAACTTAGCAACTGAACGACTAAATGCTCAGCTAACAGCTCTATCCCTAACAGTCTGTTTGATTTGGTTCAATTCCTAATCTTGCTAATCATGCTTCCTGATCTATAAAATGAGAGCAACAATAGAACCTGCCTCATTGGGGTGTTGTGAGGATTAAACGAAAAATGCATGCAAGGTACTTTAGCAATGTACCTAGTACACAGTAAGTACTCAACAAATTTCAGTTATAATAACAATCAGGTTTTCATTATATACCAAGAATCTTAAATTATTTTTTATTAAATCCTTTCACAAACCTATGAGAACAATATTATCTGTGTTACAGAAGAGAAAACTGAGGCTCAGCAAAGAATAAAATACGTCCAAATTCATTATCTTACCCAAGGCCAGAGTTTCAAGCTCTTTGTATCAAGTTATCCTTATCACACACAGATTCTCATCAGTAGAATCGCATCTTCTGTGCTAGAGAAACAATTGGGTGGTTTCAGACTGTTATTTCTTAGTTTGATTTAGAATATAAAACCAAGTGCTATAGTTTCTCTGATGGCTTATGATATGTAAACCTCACAAAACAAAATTTTTCTGTGTTCAAAATTTTGTGTTATATGGAGCTTAAATTTTGATTAATTCATGAAGGAGAATTAAAATAAGGATACCTCAAAGAAGTAAACAGGCCACGGCGACCATGAGAAATAATTATCAGCATTGCAAAATTAATTAAATACCCCTCATTCTGTAACCTCATTTCAGATTAATATCATTAAGAGAAAAATATAAATTTATTTTTATAAGAATGGGGACTGCCATTAAATATTTATGTAATAGACATATAACTTCCAATTTATTAAGAAAGAATAAATTTATTTCAAAGGTCACTGATTCCTCATCATGTTAGAACCAATTCCTTGTGAAGTCTTAACATTAATCTCCATGCAAAGAAATGAAAATTAAAATAAGGCTATCCACTCAACCTCCCAATTTACATCATTTATTTTATTTTACATACTTTAGCCTAGGAGTTTGCAAACTATGACCTGTGAACCAAAATCTTGTCTTCCCTCTGTTTTTGTACATAAAACTTTATTGGAACATAATTGTTATTCATTTATGCGTTACTATGACTGCTTCTACATTAACAGGCAAAACTGAGTAGCTATGACAGACCATAAAGCCAACAAAGCAAAAAATATATATCACCTGGGTCTTTACAGAAAGAGGGCTGAGTTGGCAGGTCTGCAGTATTCAAACCCTGTAACTTTCAAAGAAAGATAGGGCCCTTGACTGGCTCCTGGGAGGTAACATCCTCCCTTAGAGTATCCTGCCTTCTAAAAGTGTCTTAGTTTATCTGGGGCCTTGGGCCATGCCATACAGTTTATGCTAACAATATGATTTATGATGTCCTTAGGTCACAAATTATCCATTTGAAACCTCTAGAGTACTTGGAGACCACCCACAATAAAAATTCTGAATATCAAGGCTTGGGTGAGCTTCACTGATTATATTCACTGCATACATATTGTCAGACATTATTGTTGCAGAAATTAAGCTCTGTACATTCAATTCCACTAACAGAAGAAAACTGGAATCTTGAGCATGGTTTCTACTGGACTCTGTTCTGCCACATGCACATTTTACTTCTGCCATTATTAATACGTATTCTTTCACTGTAATGAACTATAACTGTGGGTGTAATAATTTTTCTGAGTTCTGTTGGTTGTTTTAGTGAATCATTAAATCAGAGGGTGATCAGGACCTTTCAGCTTACTGTCTCCTTTGAGAAAGTTTGCCAACTTCAAACATCAAAAGGACAAAATTATTATACTTAAGCTAACAATAGAAAGTTGTTCAGAGTTCATATTGTCTCTTCTAACTCATTAGCAATCTAACAAAAAAAATTTTGTTAGAAATTTTGATTCCTGAAACAAGACCATTCACTCAGTAATCAGTATCAAGCCAATCAATTTTCCTTAACCTGACCAAGTTCTCAGTTGTAAATACTTTCAGATATAATATTTATTTGGAAAAACCATAAGAAAAAGTAGTAGTGTGCACTCTAAAATGCAAATGTATTCTATATAGCAGTCAGCAGTAGCTGCTAAAATTTAATCTTATAAAAAAGTTAGGAAGAAGCAAAACTGTCCTTGGAACAGTCTTTATTTTCTCATTTTAAGCTCATGCAAAGACCAAGACAAATTATAGGACAACAAATCCATGTACTGTATTTTTTTGTCTTCAAGTAATACACAAATGAATTTTCAATGACACACTTATAAAATAGAAAACAAATGCAGGGAACTTTCCTGCGTCCCACTTATGGGGCTTGAATTCAATCCTTGATTGGGAATTAAGATCCCATATGCTGCACAGCATGCCAAAAATAAAAAAATTCAAGCTTAGCTAAGGAGAGACTTTATATATTAAAAATATCAATAAGGGGAGGAAGACAATTCCAATAGGGAGAAAGCTCTCACCTAAGATTTTCAAGACTCTCAAAAGTTAAGCAGAAAGGTCTTTTATAGGGAGGAATAAATAAACTGAGAAAGAACCGGAGATGCTAGATTTTTCAGGATGTCCCAGAGAAACAGAACCAGTATGGTAGATATAGCTATATAGGTATGTGTAAGACTGCGGCCATGAAATTAAAAGATGCTTACTCCTTGGAAGAAAAGTTATGACCAACCTAGATAGCATATTCAAAAACAGAGACATTACTTTGCTGACTAAGGTCCGTCTAGTCAAGGCTATGGTTTTTCCTGTGGTCATGTATGGATGTGAGAGTTGGACTGTGAAGAAGGCTGAGCGCCAAAGAATTGATGCTTTTGAAGTGTGGTGTTGGAGAAGACTCTTGAGAGTCCCTTGGACTGCAAGGAGATCCAACCAGTCCATTCTGAAGGAGATCAGCCCTGGGTGTTCTTTGGAAGGAGTGATGCTAAAGCTGAAACTCCAGTACTTTGGCCACCACATGCGAAGAGCTGACTCATTGGAAAAGACTCTGATGCTGGGAGGGATTTGGGGCAGGAGGAGAAGGGGATGACAGAGGATGAGATGGCTGGATGGCATCATGGACTCAATGGACATGAGTCTGAGTGAACTCTGGGAGATGGTGATGAACAGGGAGGCCTGGCGTGCTGCGATTCATGGGGTCACAAAGAGTCAGACACGACTGAGTGACTGAACTGAACTGAAGAGTAAGCTGGAGAACCAGGAAAGACAGTGGTGTGATTCAGTCTGAATCAGGAGGGTTAAGAATCATGTGATCTCTGTAACAAGCCCTGCTGAATCCAAAATCCCAGGAAACAGGAGCACTTACATCCAAGGGGAGGAGAAAATGGATTATCTCAGCTCAGAGAGACAAATTCACTTTTTTGTTCTATTCAGACCCTCAGTGGGTTGGATGATGTCCACCTGCATTGGTGAAGGCAGTCTACTGATTCAGATGCAAATCTCTTTCAGAGACATCCCTACAGATATACCCAGAAATAATGTTTTACCAGCCATCTGGCCTCTAGAAATCTATAATAGTATCAAATCACAAAGAAAGGGTGCCAACAGAGGGGAAAGGTAACTATTGCTTGAGCATTAACCACTTAGCTCAGGTTATAAGCTCAGAACAAGAAATTCCTAAACTTCACATCATGTTCCTGTGTTATGTTTCATTATAGTCACAAAGCAGAGGAAGCAGCCAGAGAATTTTAATAATGCCAATAATGAGTAAATCTTAGAATTCAAGATTATGTATCATATTTCTGTTTAATTTAGATTAAGCTTTGACCCTTTGCTCTTGAGTCAGGTGTTAGTATTGGTAGTAGTGGTAGACTGTGGAGAAAAACAGATAAAGCCCTGACCTCATGATGCTTCATTTCCAGTGGGGAGGATGGATGAAAAGGGGAAAAAGGTAAATAAAGAAGAGGACCATATTATTTTAGATGTTCCTAGTTGTTACTGATAGTTGAATTGTGTCCCCACCCTGAAAAATTCTGATGTTGGAACCCAAATTCAGAATATGACTACTCTCAGATATACGGACTTTAAGAGTTGATTCAACTAAAATCTGGTCATTAGGGTGGATTCTAATCCAGTTATTATTGTTTCTTTATAGAAAGAGGAAATTTGGACATAAACACAGAGGGAAGACTATATAAAGACAAAGGAGATGGCTATCTACAAGCCATGTAAATAGTTCTCAGAAGGAATTATCTCAAACTTCTTAGCCTCCAAAACTGAGAAATTAAAAGTCTGTTAAGTTTGCTCAGTCATGGCACTTTATTATGGCAATGCTATCAAAAAACAGTGATGTGTTATATAGAAATAAAAACCACAACTTAATAAAGTGTGACTGGTGACAGGAGCTTGGCATGGAAAGTAGCACAGTTTGGTTAGAGAAGTCAGAGAAGAACTGTGTGAAGAGATGACGTTTTTATTTGAACAAACCTTATCAAAACCGAAGGTAGCCACATTTATGGCAGAGAATGTTTAGTCACTAAGTCATGTCTGACTCTTTTTTTTTTAATTTATTCATTTTAATTGGAGGCTAATTACTTTACAATATTGTATTGGTTTTGCCATACATCAACATGAATCCACCACGGGTGTACATGTGTTCCCCATCCTGAACCCCCCCTCCCACCTCCCTCCCCATACCATCCCTCTGGGTCATCCCAGTGCACCTGCCCCGAGCATCCTGTATCCTGCATTGAACCTGGACTGGCGATTCGTTTCACATATGATATTATACATATTTCAATGCCATTCTCCCAAATCATCCCACCCTCGCCCTCTCCCACAGAGTCCAAAAGACTGTTCTATACATCTGTGTCTCCTTTGCTGTCTTGCATACAGGGTTATCTTTCTAAATTCCATATATATGTGTTAGTATACCATATTGGTGTTTTTCTTTCTGGCTTACTTCACTCTGTATAATAGGCTCCAGTTTCATCCACCTCATTAGAACTGATTCAAGTGTATTCTTTTCAATGGCTGAGTAATATTCCATTGTGTATATGTACCACAGCTTTCTTATCCATTCATCTGCTGGACATCTAGGTTACTCCCATGTCCTGGCTATTTTAAACAGTGCTGTGATGAACATTGGGGTATACGTGCCTCTTTCAATTCTGGTTTCCTTGGTGTGTATGCTCAGCAATGGGATTGCTGGGTCATAAGGCAGTTCTATTTCCAGTTTTTTAAGGAATCTCCACACTGTTCTCCATAGTGGCTGTACCAGTTTGCTTTCCCACCAACAGTGTAAGAGGGTTCCCTTTCCTCCACATCCTCTCCAGCATTTATTGCTTGTAGACTTTTGGATCGCAGCCATTCTGACTGGTGTGAAATGGTACCTCATTGTGGTTTTGATTTGCATTTCTCTGATAATGAGTGATGTTGAGCATCTTTTCATGTGTTTGTTAGCCATCTGAATGTCTTCTTTGGAGAAATGTCTGTTTAGTTCTTTGGCCCACTTTTTGATTGGGTCATTTATTTTTCTGGAATTGAGCTGCAGGAGTTGCTTGCATATTTTTGAGATTAGTTGTTTGTCAGTTGCTTCATTTGCTATTATTTTCTCCCATTCTGAAGGCTGTCTTTTCACCTTGCTTATAGTTTCCTTTGTTGTCCAAAAGCTTTTAATTTTAATTAGGTCCCATTTGTTTATTTTTGCTTTTATTTCCAATATTCTGGGAGGTGGGTCATAGAGGATCCTGCTGTAGTTTATGTCGGAGAGTGTTTTGCCTAAGTTTTCCTCTAAGACTTTCATAGTTTCTGGTCTTAACGTTTAGATCTCTAATCCATTTTGAGTCTGTTTTTGTGTGTGGTGTTAGAAAGTGTTCTAGTGTCATTCTTTTACAAGTGCTTGACCAGTTTTCTCAGCACCACTTGTTAGGATAACAGCTGATCTTAAAACTCTTCAGGCCACAAGGGAACGGCAAGACATACTTAAAGTGATGAAAGAAAATAAACTACAGACCAGATTGCTACACCATGCAAGCATCTCATTCAAATATGAAGGAAAAATCAAAAGCTTCACAGACAAGCAAAAGCTGAGAGAATTCAGCACCACCAAACCAGCTCTCCAACAAATGCTAAAGGATCTTCTCTAGACAGGAAACACAGAAAGGGTGTATACACTCGAACCCAAAACAATAAAGTAAATGGCAACAGGATCATGCTGCTGCTGCTGCTGCTGCTGCTGCTGCTGCTGCTGCTGCTGCTGCTGCTGCTGCTAAGGCGCTTCAGTCGTGTCCAACTCTGTGTGACTAATTACCTTAAATGTAAATGAGTTGAATGCCCCAATCAAAAGACAAAGACTGGCTGAATGGATACAAAAACAAGACCCCTATATATGTTGTCTACAAGAGACCCACCTCAAAACAAGGGACACACACAGACTGAAAGTGAAGGGCTGGAAAAAGATATTCTATGCAAATAGAGACCAAAAGAAAGCAGGAGTAGCAATACTCATATCAGATAAAATAGACTTTACACAAAGGCTGTGAAAAGAGACAAAGAAGGACACTACATAATGATCAAAGGATCAATCCAAGAAGATAACAATTATAAATATATATGCACCCAACACAGGAGCACCACAATATGTAAGACAAATGCTACAAGTATGAAAGGGGTAATTAACAATTACACAATAATAGTGGGAGACTTTAATACCCCACTGACACCTATGGACATATCAACTAAACAGAAAATCAACAAGGAAACACAAACTCTAAATGGTGCAATAGACCAGCTAGACCTAAACGAAATCAATAGGACATTTCACCCCAAAACAATGAATTTCACCTTTTTCTCAAGTGCACATGGAACGTTCTCCAGGATGGATCACATCCTGGGCCATAAATCCAGCCTTGGTAAATTCAAAAAAGTTGAAATCATTGCAGCATATTTTCTGACCACAATGCAGTAAGATTAGATGTCAATTACAGGAGAAAAATTATTAAAAATTCCAACATGTGGAGGATGAACAACACGCAGCTAAATAACCAACAAATCACAGAAGAAATCAAAAAAGAAATCAAAATATGCATAGAAATGAATGAAAATTAAAACACAACAACCCAAAACCTATGGGACACTGTAAAAACAGTGCTAAGGGGAATGTTCATAGCAATACAAGCTTACCTCAAGAAACAAGAAAAAAGTCAAATAAATAACCTAACTCTATGGATCTAACAGAAGCAGAAGATATTAAGAAGAGGTGGCAAGAGCACACAGAAACTCTACAAAAAAGATCTTCACAACCAAGATAATCACAATGGTGTGATCACTCCAGACATCCTGGAAAGTGAAGTCAAGTGGGCTTTAGAAAGCATCACTATGAACAAAGCTAGTGGAGGTGATGGCACTCCTGTGGAGCTATTTCAAATCCTGAAAGTTGATGCTGTGAAAGTGCTACACTCAATATGCCAGCAAATTTGGAAAACTCAGCAGTGGCCACAGGACTGGAAAAGGTCAGTTTTCATTCCAATCTCAAAGAAAGGCAATGACAAAGAATGCTCAAACTACCACACAATTGCACTCATCTCACAAGCTAGAAGAGTAGTGCTCAAAATTCTCCAACCAAGAGAGTTCCAGAAAAACATCTACTTCTGCTTTATTGACTATGCCAAAGCCTTTGACTGTATGGATCACAATAAACTGTGGAAAATTCTGAAATAGATGAGAATATCAGACCACTTTACCTGCCTCTTGAGAAACCTATATGCACGTCAGGAAGCAACAGTTAGAATTGGACATGGAACAACAGACTGGTTCCAAATAGGGAAAGGAGTACATCAAGGCTGTATATTGTCACTCTGTCTATGTAACTTATATACAGAGTACATCATGAGATACGCTGGGCTGGAAGAAGCACAAGCTGGAATCAAGATCTCAAACAGAAATATCAATAACCTCAGATATGCAGATGACAACACCCTTATGGCAGAAAGCGAAGAGGAACTAAAAGTCTCTTGATGAAAGTGAGAGAGGAGAGTGAAAAAGTTGGCTTAAAGCTCAACACTCAGAAAACTAAGATCATGGCATCTGGTCCCATCACTTCATGGGAAATAGATGGGGAAACCATAGAAACAGTGTCAGACTTTTTATTTTTTTGGCTCCAAAATCACTGTAGAGGATGATTGCAGCCATGAAATTAAAAGATGCTTACTCCTTGGAAGGAAAGTTATGACCCACCTAGACAGAATATTAAAAAGCAGAGACATTACTCTGCCAACAAAGGTCCGTCTTGTCAAGGCTATGGTTTTTCCAGTAGTGATGTATGGATGTGAGAGTTGGACTGTGAAGAAAGCTGAGCACAGAAGAATTGGTGGTGCTGGAGAAGACGCTTGAGAGTCCCTTGGACTGCAAGGAGATCCAACCAGTCCACCCTAAAGGAGATCAGTCCTGGGTGTTTATTGAAAGGACTGATGTTGAAGCTGAAACTCCAATACTTTGGCCACCTCATGTGAAGAGTTGAATCACTGGAAAACACCCTGATGCTGTGAGGGATTGGGGGCAGGAGGAGAAGTGGACAACAGAGGATGAGATGGCTGGATGGCAACACTGACTCAACGGACGTGAGTTTGGGTGAGCTCCAGGAGTTGGTAATGGACAGGGAGGCCTGGCATGCTGTGATTCATGGGGTCGCAAAGAGTCGGACATGTGTGAGAGACTGGACTGAACTGAACTGAACACCTAAAGCAACTTGAAAATGAAGAAATGAAGAACCCCAGGGTTAGTAGAAGGAAAGAAATCTTAACAATTAGGGCAGAAATAAATGCAAAAGAAACAAAAGAGACCATAATAAAAATCAACAAAGTCAAAAGCTGGTTCTTTTAGAAGATAAGTAAAACTGACAAACAATTAGCCAGACTCATCAAGAAACAAAGGGAGAAAAACCAAATCAACAAAATTAGAAATGAAAATGGAGAGATCACAACAGACAACACAGTAATACAAAGGATCATAAGAGACTACTATCAGCAACTATATGCCAATAAAATGGACAACTTGGAAGAAATGGACAAATTTTTGGAAAAGTACAACTTTCCAAAACTGAACCCAGAAGAAATGGAAAATCTTAACAAACTGATCATCCAGTCCAACTCTCACATCCATACATGACCACAGGAAAAACCATAGCCTTGACTAGACGGATTTCAATATGCTGTCTAGGTTGGTCATAACTTTTCTTCCAAGGAGTAAGCGTCTTTTAATTTCATGGCTGCAGTCACCATCTGCAGTGATTCTGGAGCCCCAAAAAATAAAGTCTGACACTGTTTCCACTGTTTCCCCATCTATTTCCCATGAAGTGATGGGACCAGAGGCCATGATCTTCGTTTTCTGAATGTTGAGCTTTACACCAACTTTTTCACTCTCCTCTTTCACTTTCATCAAGAGGCTTTTTAATTCCTCTTCACTTTCTGCCATAAGGGTGGTGTCATCTGCATATCTGAGGTTATTGATATTTCTCCCGGCGATCTTGATTCCAGTTTGCGCTTCTTCCAGCTTAGCATTTCTCATGATGTACTCTGCATAGAAGTTCAATAAGCAGGGTGACAATATACAGCCTTGACATACTCCTTTTCCTATTTGGAACCAGTCTGTTGTTCCATGTCCAGTTCTAACTGTTGCTTCCTGACCTGCATATCAGTTTCTCAAGAGGCAAGTCAGGTGGTCTGGTATTCTCATCTCTTGAAAAATTTTCCACAGATTTTGTGATCCACACAGTCAAAGGCTTTGGCATAGTCAGTAAAGCAGAAATAGATGTTTTTCTGGAACTCTGACTTTTTCAATGATCCAGCAGATGTTGGCAATTTGATCTCCGGTTCCTCTGCCTTTTCTAAAACCAGCTTGAACATCTGGGAGTTCACGGTTCACATATTGCTTAAGCCTGGCTTGGAGAATTTTGAGCATTACTTTACTAGCATGTGAGATGAGTGCAATTGTGTGGTAGTTTGAGCATTCTTTGGCATTGCCTTTCTTTGGGATTGGAATGAAAACTGACCTTTTCCAGTCCTGTGGCCACTGCTGAGTTTTCCAAATTTGCTGGCATATTGAGTGTAGCACTTTCACAGCATCATCTTTTAGGATTTGAAATAGCTCAACTGGAATTCCATCACCTCCACTAGCTTTGTTCATAGTGATGGTTTCTAAGGCTCACTTGACTTCACATTCCAGGATGTCTGGCTCTAGGCGAGTGATCACACCATCGTGATTATCTTGGTCGTGAAGATCTTTTTTGTACAGTTCTGTGTGCTCTTGCCACCTCTTCTTAATATCTTCTGCTTCTCTTAGGTCCATACCATTTCTGTCCTTTATTGAGCCCGTCTTTGCATGAAATGTTCCCTTGGTGTCTCTAATTTTCTTGAAAAGATCTCTAGTCTTCCCCATTCTGTTGTTTTCCTCTATGTCTTTGCATTGATCACTGAAGAAGGCTTTCTTATGTCTTCTCGCTATTCTTTGGAACTCTGCTTTCAGATGCTTATATATTTCCTCTTCTCCTTTGGCAGAGAATACTGAATTGCAAAAGTCCCGAAGGACACAAACAAGGCCAACAGGGTTTAAGACAGTAAGAATAGGACAGGGTGGTTTGAGATGGTCTTGGAGAGGTCATACTTAAATCTGGTTCCTTGATATTTGGAATAGATTAAACACAGGGAGAATATACCAAAGCCTAAAGATCTTGGTTCTACATCCGTCTCACTTTTGGAATGCATATAAGTAATCTTCTAGGCTATCAAAGTCGAGGCAAAATTTAACTGAGAGTTTATGACCTACACTTTATTCTCAAAGTGTAAATGATAATAAAACCACATTGAGAATTTGACAGATTTCATCACCCAAAGAGTATCTTATATTGTCCATCATAAGTTGATTACCTTTGAAAGATACAGAAAATACAGTGCCATATAGAAGAAGCACAAAATAAAAATTGATGCAGGGAAGTAGAGAACAGAATAATAAAAACACTAAATTAGGCAATTTGCACTGAAAGGCATGTTTCCAAAATTGTGCTTATGATCTCAAATAACATAAGGGAGTTAATGGTTAAAAGAAGAAAAAGAAAACAATGACACAAAAACGCTTTCCCGTCACCTCAACTCCCACATCAACAGGATTAAACACACTGTGAAAACCCAACCAAAGTGCATGTGTAGGAAAACTTTCAGCTTTAAGACATTTTTCAGAGCAGGCATATGAAATGCTTTCAGATTATCAGAAGAAATGAAATTTATACCAATATTATATATAAACTATCTCAAGGATGGAAAATTAAGGACAGGTATTCCTCTTCTCCTTCATTTCTCTCTGAAACTCATGATAACCATCACCAATCACTCCTGACCTTCTAATATCCCACTTCAGTTATCTCAGTGGGGATGCTCTGAAATTTTGTAAGGTGGGGAATATTTTTAGAATTCTTTAAATTATGTTTTTCTCTTTTGTATCTCTATTCATATGACACCCATCAAGTCAGCCTAAGGCTTCTGTCTACCTAAAGGGAGATGGAGAGAGTGTTAATAGTTTGCCATAGTAAGAAAATAAACAGAAGATCATCCATTTCTCTCTGATATAAGACATGTTCAAAAGCCTATTTTATTACAGAAAAAGAATGTTCTAAATCACCATTTTGTAATAAGGATACTGACTTGGTGGCCTTGATACAGAAGCTTTATTTTAAGGAGATGCTGGCCAGATCACAAGCAGAAGATGGTAAGGATTCAGTAATGAAACAACCCATGCATGATACTGTGTCTTAAGGTCAAAATCCCAGAAAGGGGAAAATTTGGATCCCAGAAGTTAATTCAGAGACTATACCCAAGCAAACCTAGAAGCAGCCATTCGAAATAAACTGAGTAATGAGGTAAAGGCTGGGTCTTCTTTAGTTCCCATGTGGCATGGAGTACAGAAACCCAGAGGTTGCCATATGACCCAAGGTCGTGGAAGATAAGTGAGTTGAGAGTTTATGAACCTGCCCCAGGTAGTCTCCTGTAGCAAAAGAGAGGGAAATTCCAAAGAAAAAAAACTAAGGATGAACATGTGACTCCATTAGGGAGTTGGTTGTGCCACTAGTAACCAAGGTCAGCTGGGAAATGCCTGGACACAATACAGAAAGGCGCTAGTTGTGATTAGTCAAGTAGTAAACCAGATTAGCTATATCCAACAGAGATTGGCAAGATTCCAGCAGATGCCATACAACTCAGAGGACCCTTTCCTTCCCTTTATCACCAAGAGGACACATGTCATTTCCCCCTCCATATGACCAGATAACACTTGAAAAGAAATGAAGAAAAGAATAAACTCTGCTGCTGCTGCTGCTAAGTCGCTTCAGTCGTGTCCAACTCTGTGCGACCCCATAGACGGCAGCTCACCAGGCTCCCCCGTCCCTGGGATTCTCCAGGCAAGAATAAACTCTAATATGGAGCATTTATCTAAAAGTTTCTTTCATTGTTATATTACACTGAATTACTATTTTGGAGTCAAATCTTTAGGTGCCCAGCCCATATATTTACTACAGTTGGTTCTGCATATCTGCAGGTTCTACAACCAAGGATTCAACCAACTGCAGATTGAAAATATTCAGAGAAAAAAAAAATTCCAGAAAGTCCCAAAAGCAAGACTTGAATTTGCTGGATTTCAGCAACTATTTACATAGCATTTACATTGTATTAACAACTATTTGCATAGTATTTACATGGCTTTAGGTACTATACATCATCTAGAGATAATTTAAAGTATACAGGAGAATGTACGTAGGTTATATACAAATACTAACTCCATTTTATATAAGAGACTTGAGCACCCTTGGATTTTGGTATCCAAAACAGATTCTGGAGAGAATACCCTGAGGATACCAAAAAATGACCACATTCAGCAAGATTAAGAATTTCATGAGGGAAATCCAACTAGCTAATTTAAAAAAAAATGTAATATTCTCTCTTTTCTTTGCATTGCTCAGTATAAGTAAATTTGTGAACTCAATAAATAACAAAATGGAAATACAAATTGAAAATTTGTGGGCCAAGTCTTTTTCCTGGACAAAGCTAATGTGAAGACTAAAAGCTTCACACATCTCTTGTAACTTTTTTTTCTAGGTATATTTAGTTGATTCATCTCCAAAGCCACTTCAGACTGACACAATCTATCTGTAAAATGTTCCTTCAGAGAGGTTATATCAGGTCTTGCAGCTTGGGAGACATAAAAAACATTTTTAGGCATACTACTACTACTGCTAAGTAGCTTCAGTGGTGTCCGACTCTGTGAGATCCCATAGACAGAAGCCCACCAGGCTCCCCCGTCCCTGGGATTCTCCAGGCAAGAACACTGGAGTGGGTTTCCATTGCCTTCTCCAATGCATGAAAGTAAAATGTGAAAGTGAAGCTGCTCAGTCGTGTCCGACCCTCAGCGACCCCATGAACTGCAGCCTTCCAGGCTCCTCCGTCCACGGGATTTTCCAGGCAAGAGTACTGGAGTGGGGTGCCATTTCTAATACTTACTGCTGCTGCTGCTGCTGCTAAATCGCTTCAGTCGTGTCCAACTCTGTGCGACCCCATAGACAACAGCCCACCAGGCTCTGCCGTCCCTAGGATTCTCCAGGCAAGAACACTGGAGTGGGTTGCCATTTCCTTCTCCAATGCATGAAAATGAAAAGTGAAAGTGAGGTCGCTCAGTCGTGGCCGACTCTTCACGACCCCATGGACTGTAGCCTACCAGGCTTTTCCAGCCATGGGATTTTCCAGGCAAGAGTACTGGAGTGGGATGCTATCGCCTTCTCCGTCTAATACCTATAGTGTTTTGTCAAAGTTTTAATTCTCAAAAACCAATCTACTTCCTTCATCTCAGAGTGTTAGTCGAAGGTGGAGTGGGAAAGCAAAGGATACTTCCAGATCTACATCAAAATTTATCATATTGTCTTTTACTCAATCAAATTAAACTTATTTACAAAAGTAACTTACAAATGATACTCTTAAAATAAACATTAAAATATACAGACTGGTTATGATTTATTAAAGTGCCTTCAACAACTCTTTCCTTGGGACTCAAATTTATAATGCTCTGGTTCCTCTCTTTCTTTTAGTCCATCTATCACTCCTTCTCTTCTCCCCTCTCTCACTGGCATACACATTTTCTCAATATTTTTTTAATTGGATTCCATTTTCATCTTGTGGACACCAGAATCCTTCCATGGGTAGACAGGATTCTCTTTGACTTCCACTTTTATCTCTGATTTCAAAAGTTCTTCATGATGAGAAAAGACAACCACATGTGCTTTTATGTGGAGTAACAAGTTTCTATAATTCTGAAAATAGATGGCATAATTTAACATTATGAAAATGTATGCTCTGTTCAGATATCATGGTTTCTTGAGCAATGCCATTCTTACAAAGCAGTTCACATTAGTATTCCTAGTGGGCTAGTAATAGACCTTACAAAGGGCAAAAAACAAAAACTGTCTAAGAACTTCTTCAAAGTAATGCATCTTTTGAAGTTACACCGCAAAAGCCCAAATGGATAAGAAAACTAAAAATGAGAAGTGACAAATACAGAAATGCCTTTGAAAGGTTTGCTTAGTATATTTTCCACTTTAGAGACAGTGCTATAAATTCATTTATAATTTCATGTATTACTGTGCATAACTTGTACTTTTGTCCTTAAGGTTGTTTATTATCACATTATCCTAATCATTATTTTGGTTGTTGTTGTTCAGTTGCTAAGTTGTGTCCAACTCTTTGTGGCCACATTGACTGCTGCACACCAGGCCTCCCTGTTCCTCACTAAATCCTGGAGCTTGCCCAAGTTCATGTCCATTGAGTCGGTGATGCCATCCAACTATTTAATTCTCTGCTGCTGTCTTCGTTTTTTGCCTTCCATCTTTCCCAGGATTAGGGTCTTTTCCAATCATTATTGT
The DNA here is from genome assembly GCF_023091745.1 of Budorcas taxicolor. NCBI lineage: Eukaryota > Metazoa > Chordata > Mammalia > Artiodactyla > Bovidae > Budorcas > Budorcas taxicolor. The sequence goes on along the minus strand of NC_068916.1, from coordinate 32,010,030 downwards.
TATGATATTATTATAATCATTATTAAGGCTGTTTATTATTATCAAATTATCTTAATCATAAAAATATCATATTTGTTAGTTTCTTTTGATAAATAAGAAGAAAAAAATCTTTACTGAATGCCTTTCAGGAACAAATTACTTAAACCAAGTAGCATGATCTTTCAGTTTCATGAAGTAGAAAGAACAGTTCAAGGTCCTGAGTACTATTCCTTCAGATTCAGTTCAGTTCAGTTCAAACGCTCAGTCCTGTCTGACTCTTTGTGACCTCATGGACTGCAGCACACCAGGCCTCCCTGTCCATCGCCAACCTCTGGAATTTACTCAAACTCATGTCCATTGAGTCGATGATGTCATCCAACCATCTCATCCTAGTCATCCCCTTCTCCTCTTGCCTTCAGTCTTTCCCGGCATCAGCATCTTTTCAAAAGAGTCAGTTCTTCACAGCAGGTGGCCACAGCATTGCATTTTCAGCTTCAGCATCAGTCCTTCCAATGAAGATACAGGACTGATTTCCTTTAGGATTGACTGGCTGAATCTCCTTGCAGTCCAAGGGACTCTCAAGAGTCTTCTCCAACACCACAGTTCAAAAGCATCAATTCTTTGGTGCTCAGCTTTCCTTATAGTCCAACTCTCACATCCGTACATGACTACTGGAAAACCCATAGCTTTGACTAAACAGACCTTTCTTGACTAAGTAATGTCTCTGATTCTAAATATGCTGTCTAGGTGGGTCATAACTTTTCTTCCAAGGAGAAAGCGTCTTTTAATTTCATGGCTGCAGTCACCATCTGCAGTGATTTTGGAGCCTCCCAAAATTATAATAAAGTCTCTCACTGTTTCCCCATCTATTTCCCACGAAGTGATAGAACTGGATGCCATGATCTTCCTTTTCTGAATGTTGAGCTTTAAACCAACTTTTTCACTCTCCACTTTCACTTTCATCAAGAGGTTCTTTAGTTCTTCTTCACTTTCTGCCATAAGGGTGGTGTCATCTGCATATCTGAGGTTATTGATATTTCTCCTGGCAATCTTGATTCTAGCTTGTGCTTCTTCCAGCCCAGCATTTCTCATGATGTACTCTGCAAAGAAGTTCAATAAGCAGGGTGACAATATACAGCCTTGATGTACTCCTTTTCCTATTTGGAACTAATCTGTTGTTCCATGTCCAGTTCTAACTGTTGCTTCCTGACCTCCATACAGATTTCTCAAGAGGTAGGTCAGGTGGTCTGGTATTCCCATCTCTCTCAGAATTTTCCAGAGTTTGTTGTGGTCCACAGAGTCAAAGGCTTTGTCATAGTCAATAAAGCAGCAGTAGATATTTTTCTGGAACTCTCTTGCTTTTTCAATGATCCAACGGATGTTGGCAATTTGATCTCTGGTTCCTCTGCCTTTTCTGAAACCAGCTTGAACATCTGGAAGTTCATGGTTCACATACAGCAGATGCGTGGCTTGCAGAATTTTGAGCATTACCTTACTAGCATGTGAGATGAGTGCAATTGTGTGGTAGTTTGAGCATTCTTTGGCATTGCCTTTCTTTGGGATTGGAATGAAAACTAACCTTTTCCAGTCCTGCGGCCATTGCTGAGTTTTCCAAATTTGCTGGCATATTGAGTGCAGCACTTTCACAGCATCATCTCTCAGGATTTGAAATAGCTCAATTGGAATTCCATGTCTTCAGATAACCTTGTTTTATTTGCCACTGACCAAGTAGCTGCCAGTGATATTCTCATGAAATGGGCAAATTCGACTTACCTCCTAGTCCCTGCCTAAGTCTGTAAACTTGACTATTTCAAACTTTTGAATACTATGAAAAAGTATCTAAATAGGACAAGAGTTGGTTATAATGTGAGTCAGAAGAAATCAAATTGTTTTCACTTGGCTTCTAAACTTGAAGCTATATACTTTTTTAAAGTGTTGTAACCACAGAGGCAGAGATTAGGGTGATGTGGCCACACGCCAAGTAAGATGGATGGAAAAAGCCAAAAATGGGGTCACCAGAAAATGGAAGAAGCAAGGACTTCTTTCTCCCCTAGAGCATTAGGCTTTGGCCTCCACAATTGTAAGAGAACAAACTGTTACTGTTTTAAGCCACCTAGTTCCTGGTAATTTGTAACAGCAGCCTCAGGAAACTAACGAGGATGGATTCCCTGAGAATTATTCATTGTACTGCCAGTGATAAAGACTTCTCCCTTACTTGACCTCAGAATGAGGTTCTATTCAATCAGCTGAAGGCAAGTACAAGGAGCTGCAATGGCAGAGTTCTCTGGTTCCCACTCACATTCTCTCCTCAGGCTTATCTGTTTCTGCCCACTCCTGGTTTAGTTTCTGGTTTTGTCCAAAACAGCAGCCATTACAGTGGCTTATTATTCAGTAATGTTAAAAGATGCTAAAGAGGTTTCCTAGCTTTCTAGAGAAAAATTTCAGAAAACTAGCAATTAAAGTTACATGTAATAATTCACACTTCAAAAATTTTGAATTAAAACAAAGCATTTCCCAAGTTTCTTAAAATCTCCAGGTGCTACTCCTGTTAACCCTTACCTGCTGCTGCTGCTAAGTCGCTTCAGTCGTGTCCGACTCTGTGTGACCCCAGAGACAGCAGCCCACCAGGCTCCCCAGTCCCTGGGATTCTCCAGGCAAGAACACTGGAGTGGGTTGCCATTTCCTTCTCCAGTGCATGAAAGTGAAAAGTGAAAGTGAAGTCGTTCAGTCCTGTCTGACTCTTAGCGACCCCATGGACTGCAGCCCACCAGGCTCCTCTGTCCATTGGATTTTCCAGGCAAGAGTACTGGAGTGGGGTGCCATTGCCTTCTCCAATTACCTACTGACCTCTTAATTCTCAGGCTAGCTTTTGTCTTTCATTCCCCATGCCTAAGCCTTAGAAGGGTGGTGGTGGTGGTATAGTTGCTAAGTTGTGTCCAACTCTTGTGACCCCATGGACTGTAGCCCTCCAGGTTCCTCTGTCCATGGGATTCTCCAGGCAAGAATGCTGGAGTGGGTTGTCATTTCCATCTCCAAGGGATCTTCCCAACCCAGGAACTGAACCCAGGTCTCCTGTATTGAAGGTGGATTCTTTACCAACTGAGCTACAAGAGAAGCAGCCAAGCCTTAGAATAGACAACTACAGTACTTTAAGTTAAAAAAACAGGATTTATAAAATAATTTAAGCTTCTCATTAACTGGCTCCTTTTACCTCCTTGAATACTGATATTTATTATTATTTTCCTTTACTAGTAGCCTAAACTTCAATTAACATGTAGACAAATACAAAACAAGAAATTCAGTCAGGTTTTCCCAAGACAGTTCATATAAAATCAGTTCAGTTCAGTCGCTCAGGTGTGTCCGACTCTTTGTGACCCCGTGATTTGCAGCATGCCAGGCCTCCTTGTCCATCACCAACTCCTGGAGTTCATTCAAACTCACATCCATCAAGTTGGTGATGCCATCCAGCCATCTCATCCTCTGTTATCCCCTTCTCCTCCTGCCCCTAATCCCTCCCAGCATCAGAGTCTTTTCCAATGAGTCAACTCTTCGCATCAGGTGGCCAAAGTACTGGAGTTTCAGCTTCAGCATCAATCCTTCCAAAGAACACCCAGTACTGATCTCCTTTAGAATGGACTGGTTGGATTTCCTTGCAGTCCAAGGGACTCTCAAGAGTCTTCTCCAACATCACAGTTCAAAAGCATCAATTCTTGGCACTCAGCTTTCTTCACAGTCTAACTCTCACATCCATACATGACCACAGGAAAAACCATAGCCTTGACTAGATGGACCTTTGTTGGCAAAACAATGTCTCTGCTTTTGAATATGCCATCTAGGTTGGTAGTTCTACCTAAATAGGCATAAACTTGGCTAGCTGAAAGAACCACACAGATAGAAGTATACAGATAGTAAAGTACACAGAAAAACCTTTTCCTTAGGGCTCAAGAATCATACTGATTGCTCATTTCTTAGAAGCTGTTAGCCTCAAGTTGTTACATCAATAAAGCCATAATTCATCTCTGGATAAGTATTCCCACTCACCCCATCACCAAGTAGGTTTTCTAAGAGTGTTCAATATACTATACATTTTGAAAGTTACTTTCTTACTAAAAAAAAAAAAAAGTCTTTCAAACACATCAGATATGAAATGCTTTTCAATTAGTTTGTTTATATTTGGTTTGGCCTGGGTAGAACAGAGCAATTTTCAGCAATATAATCTCATTAATCTCCAAGTTATATGAGAGAGAAAAGCTACATAGCAGGCTATTTATTTTCTGTTCAGTGAATTCTTTTGTCATTCTCTTGCAGTTTAATGAACAGTTTCTCCAAATCCTCAGAGCAGTTGAAGTGTTTATTTCAGCAAATAATGTGTTTGCAGAAGCATAAATCATTACCGAAGTCTTTCCTAGGAAACTTCCCTTGTAACATATTGTGGCCTCTATTCCACTGTGCAAAAGAAGGTCATAATAAAGCACATTTATTCTTTGCCCAACGCTGCAGCCTTCTTCACTAGTAAAAAGTACTAAAATCTAGCAAAGCACTTCAATTTTTAAATTACCTAATTTTTTTAAGTATTGGTTTTATTTCCAGGTAATTTTGCATTAGTTTGTTACTTTTTATTGGAGAATATATGTATTTTAAAAGTATCCCTGGTAGCTCAGCTGGTAAAGAATTCGCTTGCAATGCAGGAGACCCTAATTCGATTCCTGGGTTGGGAAGTTCCCCTGGAGAAGGGATAGGCTACCCACTCCAGTATTCTTGGGCTTCCCTGGTGTCTTAGCTGGTAAAGAATCCTCCTGAAAATCAGGAAACCTGGGTTCAGCCTCTGGGTTGGGCAGATGCCCTGGAGACGGGAAAGACAATCCACTCCAGTATTGTAGCCTGGAGAATCCCTAGGATAGAGGAGCCTGGCAGGCTACAATCCATGGGGTCGCAAAGAGTCGCACACAACTGAGCAACTAAGCATAGCACAGCATAGTGCTCTAAGAACCCTCACAAATTACCTGCATTTGTGCAATGCCCAGATCAAAAGGAGACCATGGCCAGCACCTAGAAGATGCTCTCATGCCCTGCTTCCAATCATTTTCTCTAAGTTTACCACTATGCTGACTTCTATCACAATAGATTATTTTGTTGTATCAGACCTGGAGCTGACTGTGGCTCACATCATGAACTCCTTATTGCCAAATTCAGACTTAAATTGAAGAAAGTGGGGAAAATCACTAGAACATTCAGGTATGACCTAAATCAAATCCCTTATGACTATACACTGGAAGTGAGAAATAGATTTAAGGGATTAGATCTGATAGACAGAGTATCTGATGAACTATGGATGGAGGTTCGTGACCTTGTACAGGAGACAGGGATCAAGACCATCCCCAAGAAAAAGAAAAGTAAAAAAGCAAAATGGCTGTCTGGGGAGGCCTTACAAATAGCTGTGAAAAGAAGAGAGGCGAAAAGCAAAGGAGGAAAGGAAAGATATGAGCAACTGAATGCAGAGTTCCAAAGAATAGCAAGAAGAGATAAGAAAGCCTTGCTCAGTGATCAATGCAAAGAAATAGAGGAAAACAACACAATGGGAAAGACTAGAGATCTCTTCAAGAAAATTAGAGACACCAAGGGAATATTTCATGCAAAGATAGGCTCAATAAAGGTCTGAAATGGTATGGACCTAACAGAAGCAGAAGATTTTAAGAAGAGGTGCCAAGAATACACAGAAGTGCACAAAAAAGATCTTCACAACCCAGATAATCACAATGGTGTAATCACTCACACTCACCTAGAGCCAAACATCCTGGAATGTGAAGTCAAGTGGGCCTTAGGAAGCATCACTACGAACAAAGCTAGTGGAGGTGATGGAATTCCAGTTGAGCTATTTCAAATCCTAAGAGATGATGCTGTGAAAGTGCTGCACTCAATATGCCAGCAAATTTGGAAAACTCAGCAGTGGCCACAGGACTGGAAAAGGTCAGTTTTCATTCCAGTCCCAAAGAAAGGCAATGCCAAAGAATGCTCAAACTACCGCACAATTGCACCCATCTCACACGCTAGTAATGTTCAAAATTCTGCAAGCCAGGTTTCAGCAATACATGAACCATGAACGCCCAGATGTTCAAGCTGGTTTTAGAAAAGGCAGAGGAACCAGAGATCAAATTGCCAACATCTGCTGGATCATCGAAAAAGCAAGAGAGTTCTAGAAAAACATCTATTTCTGTTTTATTGACTATGCCAAAGCCTTTGACTGTGTGGATCACAATAAACTGTGGAAAATTCTAAAGCAGATGGGAATACCAGACCACCTGTCCTGCTTCTTGAGAAACCTGTATGCAGGTCAGGAAGCAACAGTTAGAACTGGAAATGGAACAACAGACAGGTTCCATAACAGGAAAGTAGTATGTCAAGGCTGTATATTGTCACGCTGCTTATTTAACTTCTATGCAGAGTACATCATGAGAAATGCTGGGCTGGAAAAACCACAAGCTGGAATCAAGATTGCCAGGAGAAATATTAATAACCTCAGATATGCAGATGACACCACCCTTATGGCAGAAAGTGAAGAAGAACTAAAGAACCTCTTGATGAAAGTGAAAGAGGAGAGTGACAAAGTTGGCTTAAAGCTCAGCATTGAGAAAATGAAGATCATGGCATCCGGTCCCACCACTTCATGGGAAATAGATGGGGAAACAGTGGAAACAGTGGCAGACTTTATTTTGGGGGCTCCAAAATCACTGCAGATGGTGATTGCAGCCATGAAATTGAAAGACACTTACTCCTTGGAGGGAAAGTTATGACCTATCTAGACAGCATATTAAAAAGCAGAGACATTACTTTGCCAACAAAGGTCCATCTAGTCAAGGCTATGGTTTTTCCAGTAGTGATGTATGAGAGAGTTGGACTATCAAGAAAGTTGAGCACCAAAGAATTGATGCTTTTGAACTGTGGTGTTAGAGAAGACTCTTGAGAGTCTCTTGGACTGCAAGGAGATCCAACCAGTCCATCCTAAAGGAGATCAGGCCTGGGTGTTCATTGGAAGGACTGATGTTGAAGCTGAAACTCCAATATTTTGGCCACCTGATGCGAAGAGCTAAATCATTGGAAAAGACCCTCATGCTGGGAAAGATTGAGGGTAGGAGGAGAAGGGATGACATAGGATGAAATGGTTGGATGGCATCATCGACTCAATGGACATTTGTTTGGGTAGACTTCGGGAGTTGGTGATTGACAGGGAGGGCTGTTGTGCTGCCATTCATGGAGTCACAAAGAGTGAGACACGACTGAGCAACTTAACTAATACTTTATGTAAATAGAATCACACGGCACATATCTTGTGTCTGAATTTTCTTTCAACATTATGTTTATGAGATTCTTCCATATTGCTGTATTATAGATCATTCATTCTCATTCTATACATAGTATTCCATTGGATGAGTATGTCATCACTTATTTATCCATTATCCCATTGTTGATTAGCTGGATAGCTTCCAGTTTGAGATTATCATAAATTGTGCTTTACTGAACATTCTTATATATCTATCAGTGAATATAAGTATGTGTTTCTGTTGAATGTTTGTCAAGGAGTAGAACTGCTGGGTTATAGTGTATGCATGTTCAAAATTAGTGAGTAATACCAGTTTAAATGGGCTTAACAGGTGGCACTAGTGGTAAAGAACCTGCCTACCAATGCAGGAGACATAAGATTCACAGGTTCAATCCCTGAGTCAGGGAGATCCCCTGGAGGAAGAAATGGCAAGCCACTCCAGTATTCTTTCCTGGAGAATTCCCATGGACAGAAGAGCCGGGTGGGCTACAGTCTATAGGGTCTCAAAGAGTTGGACATGACTGACACAAAATGTGAGAGTTGGACTGTGAAGAAAGCTGAGCACAGAAGAATTGATGCTTTTGAACTGTGGTGTTGGAGAAGACTCTTGAGAGTCCCTTGGACTGCAAGGAGATCCAACCCATCCATTCTAAAGGAGATCAGTCTTGGGTGTTCATTAGAAGGACTGATGCTGAAGCTGAAACTCCAGTACTTTGGCCACCTCATGCAAAGAGTTGACTCACTGGAAAAGACTCTGATGCTGGGAGGGATTGGGGGCAGGAGGAGAAGGGGACGACAGAGGATGAGATGGCTGGGTGGCATCACCGACTCGATGGACATGAGTTTGGGTGAACTCTGGGAGTTGGTGATGGACAGGGAGGCCTGGTGTGCTGCGATTCATGGGGTTGCAGAGAGTCATACACAACTGAGCAACTGAACTGAACTGAAGCAACTTAGCATCCATGCATCAGTTTAAAAAAATAGTTAAATCAATCTTCACTCCCAAGTAGCTGATTGAGTGTTCTAGTTGCTTTACATGCTTGTCAATACTTCATATTATTTTTTAGTCATTCTGCCAGGTATGCAGTGGTATGGCATTGCAGTTTAATTAGCATTTCTTTGATAACCGAGATGGAATACTTTTCCTGTGTTAATTTGCCATATTTTTGTTTTTCAAGTGTTTTATCAATTTTCCTACAGGGTCATCCATCTTTCTCTTTAATTCATAATAATTTCTTAAAAATTATGCCTATAAGTACCTTATAGATAAATGTCATCAATATTAAAGTATCTTTTCCCATTCTGAGTATTTTCAGTCCCTTAATATTGTCTTTTGATAACTAGAAGTTGTTTAATTTTACTATAGATCAATTTATAAATTCTTACTTCTATCATGGGCACTTTTTGGTGTCTAATTTAAAAAATTCTTATCTACAAAGGATCATGAAAGTGTTTTCTTGTGTACTTATAAATCTTCAGTGGTTTGCCCTCTGCATTTAGATTGCAAGCCATCCAAAATTGATTTTTGTGTATAGTATAATACAGGAATAAAGATACTTTTAAACTATAAATATGCAATTAATCCAGAACTATTTATTAAAAATCTGTCCTTTATTCCACTATATGTCCAAACTTTTTTTCATCATACTTAACCTGGTAATAATCTAGCATCTTTCTTTTAAACTTGTCTACAGTCACAACTTTAAACTCTTAATTTGGAAAAATATAAACCCACTGATACATACACACATTTATTAAATATCAAATTTCAAAACTGGAAACAGGATTTTAAGATGAATGGGAAGAAGTAATTGTTCCCTTTCTATTTCTTTCTATGTTTCTGTATTTTTTAATATAGTTTTGTTATTTAAAATGTCCGTGCTTTCAAAATTTCTTTATTCAAAACTCCATTTCTCTCTTATTTCCCAATGTATTGATATAGCTTACTTCAAAATGATCTTTAGCAACTTTTGCCTTAGCACTATCAGTGGAAATTTAGCCAACATTTATTGAAAGTCTATTATGTCCTAGGTAGTGTGGTAGTATTCTCTTAACATAATATTTCTTGTATGTAGATCCAGACAGTCCCCAAGGAAATAATTTCTTAGTTCTACAACTAGAATACTTATTAATATTTTTAAATAGGTAGAGACTTCTTTGAGAATCTGATAAAAGCTTTAGCTTTTCTCTCCTGAAAATGTGGACATACACAACATTACACATAATATTTCAAGGATTCCAGTGTCACAAGAAGCCACAGTTTGAGAACATTTCCACTATACAAACTCAGAGAAATTATTTTGTTATAAGAATGATTCTCCATGAGCATCTTTGTTTGCAAAATACCACAGAGGGTACAATATGTTGCTTTATTGAGGGTAATTTTATGGTTGCTATAAGGGCTGAATAAATGATTTCAATATAAAATATATTAAACTGAATATAATAGCTATCTATTTTTAATTCTAGATCAATTTAGGACACTCCATTTGGCACTAATAAGTTTATAAAAATCCCCTTTCAAAAAGAAGTGTCATTAGGAATAGACATTTCCACCTTTATAATAAAACACTTAGAGTTTGCTCCCTCCATCCTATTCCTAAGCCACTAGCTAAGAGAAAGACAAATGCCTTGTTACTAGCGTTTTTCAAATAATAGAACAAAACAATTGTTTTTGTGTAGTTATAAAAGAGCACAGCTATTGATCCTTTAAAGAATCAAAAGGTATTTAATCAATTTATGTTACAAAATATACCAATTTGTTATGACATTCAGAAGTTTCACATGCAGGACTATGAAGCATCCCATTCGAGCACAGGCGCACACACACCAATTCTCCCACATCCAAACACTAGACCAGAACGCAAAGCCTGCATGTGACATCACAGATCCAGCTGTGCACTGCAGTGAGCTGCAACTTCACCACTTCATCCTCAAACATCCTCTCACGTAAAAACCTGCTGTTTTTATGTCTTCCTACTGCTTCACAGATGATAGAACTCAGGGCTGACAGCTCTCACTAGAACAAACATTCTTTGTTTCATCGAAAGAAAATCAAGCTCCAGGAAATAACACCCTGCTTAGCTGTGGCGCTTCTAAGAACCAGTGGATTGATCTCCTGGAGCTGGTCGATTCTTCAGCATGCTCAAGTCGCCTTCATGAGTCAGGATTAAAAAAAAAAAATCAAAATGTATTTTCAGTCTAAAAGTGCTACACTTCATAGTTCCTAAAAGAATCTAGTTTCATGAAACATCTTCATAATTCTTATACTCTATTGAATGTAAGAATTTCCTGAGTGACCTTGTCAACACATTGTAGAGTCCTCGGTCTACTGAACATGAGGATATTGAGCTGACTTTAGGCACTGTCTGCTAGTAAGATTAATGTCTACTTTTGATTTCAGAGAGCACAACACAAAAAGAAAGAAATTAAAGGTTATAAAATTATGTTAAATACATTGCATTGCACTGCTCAGTTGCTCAGTTGGCTCCAACTATTTACCACCCCAGGGACTGTGGCCTGTCCTCCATCCATGGGATTTTTCAGCGAAGAATACTGGAGTGGGTTGTCATTTCCTCCTCCAGGTGATCTTCCTGACCCAGAGACTGAACCCATGTCTTCTGCATCTCCTACACTGGCAGGTAGACTCTTTACCACTGAGCCACCTGGGACTTACATTAACTACATTGGAGAAATACAAATTCTCTTTTTTACCTAAGTAGGTTTCCCATGGTTAATCATTTTATTCACCTTCTCATTCACCCTCAACATCTCCATTACTCTTTTGTATTTCAAACTCAAGTAGAAAAACTCCAATTAAGATTAACTCCAACTCTGATGACTTTGATCTTGTTCCTATGGCTAGAACAAAGCCACCTAACCTTTCTGACTTTAACTTAAAGACCACGAAATTTGAGTAGACATTTAAACTGCCCTGACACTCCCCTATTTTTTTTTTTTCAGCCAGTCCATACTGCCTCTCTCAGAGTGGGCCATTTACTACCTCTTCTTATCCATTCTATTTCCCAAAGCCTCTTCCCTCTCAACAGACACTATTTTAAATATTTCAATGTGTGCACATGCTCAGTTGCTAAGTTGTATGCAACCCCATGGGTTGTAGCCTACCAGGTTTCTCTGTCCGTGGGATTTCCCCGGCAAGAACACCGAACTGGGTTATCATTTCCTTCTCCAGCAGATCTTCCAGACCCAGGGATTGAACCTGTGTCTCCGCCATTACAGGAGGATTCTTTACCACTGAGCCACCCGGGAATCCCAAATATTTCAATGATAAAATATAAATAATTGAAAGAGAATTTCTGTATCTTTCCATACGTGGTCTTCACTTCTGTCACAGTGTTTAAAAAATAAGCTCTCTACTTTAGCAATAGGTCCAATCCTTGCTGACTTACTCAAGGACTTCTGCAATTCATTACTTTCTTCTGCAACATCACCTTTCCTATTGATTGGATTATTTCCATCAATATACAAACATATTGTAATACTGCTTATCTAACAAAATAAGTAAACAATCTTGACTTTATGCCTTACAAGTGACTCCTTCATTTCTCTTACTCCCAAATACTAATAGCAAAAATCTTGTAAGAATTAACAATTGTTATTTTGCACTTCCTCTTCCCTATTGTCCTATTCCTCTTCAACACTTCACTAAAAGCTCTTACAAAGATCACCACTGATCTCCATGTTGCCAAATCCATAATTACTTATCTGTCCCATCTTCCTCCATCTCTCAGTGTTTTCAGCACAGTCATTATTTTCCCTTGAAATCGTTTCTTCAAATGACTTTCTAAACACCACACTTTCTTGATTCTCCTACTTCGCCAGCTGTTTCTTTATGGTCTCCTTGACTTCACCCAAGAATTTAACTCTCGACCTTCATCTCTCATCTCTTCTCTTATTTATACTTATTCCCTTTGGGATCAGATTCATTCCAGTTTTAAAATCAATCTCTACACTAAAAACTTTATTTTTATCGCTGGTCCTAAACTCTTACCTGAACTCTGTCCTGTATATCCAACAGGTTAATTTGGTATCAACCTTTGATGTCTAACAAGCACAATAAAAACTTACACCCAAAGTCAACTCCAAATCCTCAAATCTTTTCTCCAAATTGCCATAGATTCTTCACCATAGACTCTTAGCTAAGGACTAATAGTCTAAGGACTGCTGCCATAGACTCAATCTATTTCAGCCTACATATGACACAAAAGCCAGAAATAATTATTGTGATGAAATAATCAACCTAAATAATCATTTAAAATTAAGATCTTATCATTCTTATACACAAAATTTTTCAACAGCTTCCCTTAACACTTAAACCCCACTCTTAACCTTGATCTACAAAACCAAACATGATCTAGTCTCTGTATACTTCTCTGGTTTGTTCTTTGATAATTCTCACACTTCCTTACAATGTTCTAATAATGAGCATCTAGGAAACCCTGGTACACTCTTGGTGGGAATATAAATTGGTACAGCCACTGTGAAAAACTGTATGGAATTTCCTCAGAAACTAAAAATAGAGCTACCATGCATGTGTGTGTGTGCTCAGTCGTATCTAACTCTCTGCAACACCAGGGATTTTAGCCCACCAGGCTCCTCTGTCCATGGGACTTTTCAGGCTAGAATACTGGAGCAGATTGCCATTTCCTTCTCCAAGAGCGACCTTATGACTTAGTAATTTCATTACCAGGTATATATCCCAAAACTGCCAAAACACTAATTTGAAAAAATACATGAACCCCACTATTTACTGCCAAACATTTATAATTGCGAAGATATGGAAGCAATCTAAGTGTACATCAGTAGATGAAAGAATAAAGATGATACAGTATACATATACAATGGAATACTGAAAGTGTTAGTCATTCAGTCATGTCTGAATCTTTGCAACCCATGCATGGCCTGTAGCCCACCAAGCTTCTCTGTCCAAGACATTCTCCAGGCAAGAATACTGGAATAGGTAGCCATTTCCTTCTAGAGGGGATCTTCCTAACCCAGGAATTGAATCTAGGTCTCCTGCATTGCAGATTGATTTTTTACCATTTGCCACCAGGGAAGTCCACAATGGAATACTCAGTTCAGTTGCTTAGTTGTATCAGACTCTTTGCAACCCCATGAATTGCAGCACGCCAGGCCTCCCTGTCCATCACCAACTCCCAGAGTTCACTCAGACTCATGTCCATTGAGTCAGTGATGCCATCTGGAATACTACTGCTGCTGCTGCTGCTGCTGCTGAGTCGCGTCAGTCGTGTCGGACTCTGTGCGACCCCATAGATGGCAGCCCACCAGGCTCCTCCGTCCCTGGGATTCTCCAGGCAAGAACACCAGATTGGGTTGCCATTTCCTTCTCCAATGCATGAAAGTGAAAAGTGAAAGTGAAGTCACTCAGTTGTGTCTGACTCTTGGCGACTAGTCAGCTATAAAAAAGAATGAAATTTTTCCATTTGTAACAACATGGATGGACTTCGAGGGTCTTATGCTAAGTGAATGAAGTTGGGCAGAGAAAGACAAACATTATATTATGTCATTCATATGTACAATCTAAAAAAAAAAAAAATAAAACCAGTGAATAAAACAAAAAAGAAACAGACTCACAGATATAGAGAAAAAATACATGGTTACCAGTAGGGAGAGGGAAGAGGGGATGAGCAAGATACAGGGGATTAAGAGGCACAGATTACTATGTATAAGATAAATATGCTATAAGGATATATTGTACATAATTAAATGTAAATAATTTAAAATTAAATAGACAAGTCATGTGGCTCATAAGAGAAGGTTTCTACTGTTAATAACTGAATGTCCTCAGTTTCTAGTTGTTATTGTTCAGTTGCTCAGTCATGTCTGACTCCTAGTGACCCCACGGACTGCAGCATGCCCAGCTTCTCTGTCCTTCACCATCTCCTAGAGTTCACTTAATATCATGTCCATTGAGTGGGTGATGCCATCCAACCATGTCATCCTCTATTGTCCACTTTTCCTCCTGCCTTCAATTTTTCCCAGCATCAGGGTCTTTTCCAATGATTTGGCTCTTCACGTCAGGTGGCCAAAGTACTGGAGCTTCAGCTTCAGCATCAGTCCCTCCAGAGAATATTCAAGGTTGATTTCCTTTAGGATTGACTGGTTTGATCTCCTTGCTTTCTCCAGTTTACCTCTGTTTAAGTCAAGAAGCTATAATATTCATTTAATCACCCAAACCCAAATCACCTGCCTAATATAAGCACCCTTTCCATAAGTGGCAAATGACATACAGAGACTCAGTCTAATCAATAGAACACCTACAAAAACATAATCATCTCTCAATTTGTGCTTTCTGAATATTTGATTCATCAGGCACAGGTGCAGCTACTAAGGACTGAAAAAGGCAGACAGAAATAAGAAGAGTCCAAAGGACACACCGCAGTTTGGGTGTTTGCAGTAAGAAAGGCAGTCCTTCACACAACCTGCATATAACACAGTTTGGGGAGGTAGTTATCTTGGAAGCCAGATAAAGAAATGACGAGCCAGTGTGAGGACACTGCAGTAGTGACTTAGACAGTCTAGTCAATAAAGAAAGAGTTTAGAAGAATGTAGAATAAAGATGTCCAGAAGTCAAATAAAGGGCAAAAGTAGTTGATCAGAAAGAGGAGCTTTAAAAATTATTACGATCCAGTTACATGGAAAGTAACAATTATGCTTCTGAGGCTGCATTTAAGTCTTACATTTAAAAACTTTTTAATTCTCAACTCAACAATTGGCCTAATGTTTTTCTCTGAAAATGTTTCAAGACTTACAGATATCACTCTCTTCCATTTTCCTTTCCCTCAAAATCACTCCAAATAATCAATGAAGAAAACCAAAGTATTTCATTGACAAATTACTATTGTTAGCAATTTAGAACAGTATTTCTTGGCCTCTAACACTGGGCAAGAATACTGGAGTGGGTTGCCATTTCCTTCTCCAGGGGATCTTCCTGACCCAGGGATCGAACCCAGGTCTCCTATGTTGCAGACAGATTCTTTACCAACTGAGCTACAGGGAAGCCCCTAAAACCAAAACACATATTAATAGAAGCAGAATGGTCATCTTTACCACCTGTAATCAATCTGCCTTTATATTTTTATGGGAGGATACTTCTATGACACACATAAAATTGAATATGGGTAACTGTCATGTTTCAAAGAAACCAGAGTTCACAGCTACTATAAGGAGAATACAAACAGTAAGAATAATCAAAGTTGTGGGTATTTCTCCTACAATAGTTCAGGGAATTTCTTAGGTCTTTCCATTGGTTATTTTAAGGTCAATTCTGTTCTCATATTTATAAGACAATACATTACTCATGCTAATATGTAAACAAAATCACTGCAGATGGTGACTGCAGCCATGAAATTAAAAGACGCTTACTCCTTGGAAGAAAAGTTATGACCAACCTAGATAGTATATTCAAAAGCAGAGACATTACTTTGCCGACTAAGGTCCGTCTAGTCAAGGCTATGGTTTTTCCTGTGGTCATGTATGGATGTGAGAGTTGGAATGTGAAGAAGGCTGAGTGCCAAAGAACTGATGCTTTTGAACTGTGGTGTTGGAGAAGACTCTTGAGAGTCCCTTGGACTGCAAGGAAATCCAAGCAGTCCATTCTGAAGGAGATCAACTCTGGGATTTCTTTGGAAGGAATGATGCTAAAGCTGAAACTCCAGTACTTTGGCCACCTCCTGCGAAGAGCTGACTCATTGGAAAAGACTCTGATGCTGGGAGGGATTGGGGGCAGGAGGAGAAGAGGACGACAGAGGATGAGATGGCTGGATGGCATCACTGACTCGATGGACGTGAGTCTGAGTGAACTCCGGGAGATGGTGATGGACAGGGAGGCCTGGCGTGCTGCGATTCATGGGGTCGCAAAGAGTCGGACATGACTGAGAGACTGAACTGAACTGAATATGTAAACATATTTTAAAAGCCTATAGCAAACACCATACATAAAAAAAAAACACACAAAATGGATTAAAGAATTAAATGTAAGACCAGAAACTATAAAACTCTTAGAGGAAAACAAAGGCAGTACACTATTTGACATATATCACAGCAAGATTCTCTTTGACCTACCTCCTTGTGTATGTTCTCAGACACTCAGTGGAGTCCAACTCTCTGCAACCCCATGGACTGTAGCCCACCAGGTTCTTCTGTCCATGGGATTCTCCAGGCAAGAATACTGGAGTGGGTTGCCATACCCTCCCCCAGGGGATCTTCCCCACCCATGAATCGAACTCATGTCCCCTGTACTGGCAGGCAGGTTCTTTACCATTTGTGTCCCTCCCCTACCCCAAGTAATGGAAATAAAAACAAAAATAAACAAATGGGACCAAATTAACCTCAAAAGCTTTTGCATAGCAAAGAAAACAATAGACAAGATTAAAAGACAACCCTCAGAATGGGAGAAAATAATTTCAAACAAAACTGACAAAAGATTAATCTCAAGAATACAAAAGCAGCTCATACAACTCAATATCAGAAAAACAAAAAGGCCACTCAAAAAAATGGGCAGAACTGAACAGACATTTCTCCAAAGAAAATATACAAATGGCCAATAAATGCATGAAAAGATGCTCAACATCACTCATTATTAGCGAAATGCAAATCAAAACTACAATGAGGTATGACCTCAAACTGGTCAAAATAGCCATCATCAGAAAATCGACAAACAAATGATGGGGAGGATAAGGAGGAAAGAGGACACTGCTACACTGTTGGCGGGAATGTAAAGGGAGATTCCTTTAAAAACTAGGAATAAATCTACTATATGTCCCAGCAGCACCACTACTGGACATACACTCTAAGAAAACCAGAATTCTAAAAGACACAGGTACCACAGTGTTCACTCCAGCACTATTTACAACAATCAGGACACAAAAGCAACCTAGATGTCGACAGATGAATGGATAAAAGATGTGTGGTACACATTATGTGTACAATGGAATATTACTTGGCCATTAAAAAATCACAAATTAGTCAGTTCTAGTGAGGTAAATGAACTTAAAGCCTGTTATAGAGTGAAGTCAGAAAAACAAATATAGTAAATTAATACATACATATGGAATCTAGGAAAATGGTATTAATTAACCTATTTGCAAGGAAGGAATGGAGAGGCAGGTGTAGAGAATGGACTTGGGGACATAGTTTAGAGGGCCTGAATGGGAGGAATGGAGAAAGAAGCATCAACATATATGCACTATCATGTGTAAAATGGATAGTTGGTGAGAAGTTGCTATACAACACAGGGAGCCTAGTCTGGTACTTTGTGATGACCTGGAGGGGTGGGATGGAGAAAGGGAGGGAGGCTCAAAAGGGAGGGGACATATGTATAATTATGGCTGATTTCCATTGTTGTACGGCAGAAACCAATTCCTTGTAAAAAAAAAAAAATTTTTTTTTTAATGTTTAAGCTTATAACAGTATGCTGGAGAAGACTCTTGAGAGTTCCTTGGACAGCAAGGAGATCAAGCCAGTCAATCCTAAAGGAAATCAACCCTGAATAATCACTGGGAGGACTGATGCTGAAGTTCCAATACTTTGGTCACCTGATGCAAAGAGCTAACGCACTAGGAAAGACCCTGATGCTGGGAAAGACTAACGGCAGGAGGAGAAGGGGACAACAGAGAATGAGATGGTTGGATGGCATCACCGACTCAATGGACATGAGTTTGAGCAAATTCTGGGAGATGACAAAAGACAGGGAAGCCTGGTTTGCTGCAGTCCATGTGATCGCAAAGAGTTGGACGCAACTAAGCAAATGAACAGCAAATAGCAGTATGTACAGGTGTCTTTCATGGAAATTTTCTGTTCAACTAAATTTAAAAACAGATTTTTCTTTTTACTATAGGATTTCTCAGGGAAGTTGACGTGCCCAAGAATTTAATGAATTTAAAAGGTAACAGATTCTACAGAGTTTCATATCTTTGATCAGGAAACCATGACTGTGAGCATCCATCTGGTGATATCATTTTGGTAACTACTGTTTACTTATTTGTGAAAGAGATAAATCCAAAACAGGTAAAAGTACAATGGCAAACCTACACAGTCTTTATTCCTTATATGTTGTAAGAGATGGTGAAACAGAGTAGCTCTACTCTTAATCGGGCTTTCTTGGTGGCTCCAGCAGTAAAGAATCTGTCTGCAATGCCAGAGACCAGGGTCAGAAAGATCCCCTGGAGAAGAGAACGGCTACCTACTCTAGTCTTCTTGCCTGGAGAATTCCATGGACAGAAGAGCCTGGTGGGCTACAGTCTATGGGGTCAAAAAGAGTCAGACACAACTGAGTAATTAACACACACACACACACACACACACACACACACACACACACACACACACACATTTAATCATCACACAAAATGAAAGGTCTTTTTGGTCCAAACATGTGGAAATGCAATTATACCTCACAAGTTGATGAAAACTAACTGATGGCAGATTCTTTCAACAAAGACAACTTAACTTTTTGCCTAACAGTTTCTGTAGATCGATATGAAAAGGATTTATGGCCCTCTAATCCACATATTTGTATAAAGGAAAAGCTAAGAGAAGTACAATAGAATTTTAGATTTTATGATTGTGTTTGGGGTCATAGTTTTATTTGGAGTGAAAGCTTATTTGGAAAAATGCAATATAATACAGTTTACAGAGCATTGTAAAATGATTCAAAGTCATAAAATGAGAGGCATTAAATAAGCCATTTTTCACCTTGGAAATGTAGAAAAAAAAATAGTTAACATTCAAAGTATACCCTAAGTTACTTACAAGATTTGTCTTCACATTTAGAAAACATTTAACACCACAAAATACAGGCTCCAGCAAGCACAATGTATCTTTATATATTAGCCTTCCACCTAAATCACTTACTAGCTAGCGTGTGACCTTGGAGAAAGTACTTAATGGCATGAGTACTCAGAGCACTCAAAGTCCTCATAAGTAAAATAGTAGAACTATGGAAACCCATATGGAAGCTATGGCAATAAACTAGACAAAAAGCATGACAGAGGTCTAGATTAGGGTGGGAACAGTGGAGATAGAGGGAAGTGAGCACATTCAAGTTGAGGGTAGAGCTGACAGGACCTTCTCCCAGGTTTGATGTTGGGGAAATAGGAAAGGAGAAAATCAAAAATAACTATCAGATTACCAGGTTGAGCAATAGGCTGAATACTTCTCAACAGGTAAGACTAGGCAGAAACAGATTTCAGAAAGGAAAATTAAGGGCTTAGTCTTGGCTATCTGAGTTTGAGATGACATGAAAATGTCAAATAAGCAAATATATACTTTGAATCCTAACTCAAACAAATGGTCTGGCCTTGTAATAAGAGTCATCAGAATGTGTTGGTAATTACCACCATGCCAGAGGACTTAATGAGATCACCTGTTATGAGAAAATAATATTGTCTCTAGTTTACCTAGATCATTTTTATATAAATCAACTGAGTTTTAAAACAAAAGCTTACATATTTCGTGTCACAGACTCCTTTGGTAGAATGACATCTATGGACACACTTTTCATAATAATTTTTCTTAATGTATAAAATACAATGCACAGGATAACAAGGAAACCAATTACTCTGAAATACACTTATCCAACCATAAAAATTAAATTTAAAATACTTATTTATTTTTAAGACACTATCTATGGAGGTAAGTCTAGAAATGACCATAAATTCAAAGTGGTGACAAGCATAAATGATATTTTGTAGTATCTGTAACAACTGGCATATGGTAGGAAAAAAATGTTATTTCTGCTAATGACAAAGACACAGATACTCTCATCCTATTGTGTGTGTATCTATACTCAAAATGAAAATAATACAAATGGTTAGTAGGGAGTACTTGCTCTCCTGAAGGAGGTCACTGTAGTATTAGGAGTAGCGAAGGGTAGAGAGAGCACACAAGTCATTAAACCACTGCATTATGGTGTGAGAACATTTATGAAAAATGAATGTTCACTGAGGCACAGGAGCACAGGGGAAGGCCTCAGTAAGTCTTCTCACATATGTATCTTTCGCCATGTAGGTGACGAAGTGTGCATTTGGCTTTTCATATGAAAAAAACATTAAAATGCATAAGGAATCTGAGAGAGCAATCAAGTGCAGCAGCAGCATAGTTCCTCTGTATTGTCCTACCCCTCTGTGTTATTTCTTTTCTCAAAAAGGCAGGAGAAAATCCAGGTATCTCACACCTGTTATTTCTTTCAGTCTCTCAAACAGCATCCTGATCTG
Organism: Budorcas taxicolor; assembly: GCF_023091745.1. NCBI lineage: Eukaryota > Metazoa > Chordata > Mammalia > Artiodactyla > Bovidae > Budorcas > Budorcas taxicolor. The sequence continues at coordinate 31,989,477 of NC_068916.1, read as the reverse complement.
TTCAACAGAATCAGGGTATAAAGAATCCTTTGAACTTACTAATCATTCTATGTGGAACCTACTTCTCCTAGATCATGACATGGTTTGGTTCCACATTTCATTCAGGTATCTGCCAACATGACCTTGTATGAAGACTTCTCTCAACACAGAATATGAAGACTTCTCTCAACACTGAATACAAAATAGCCCCTCTTCTACATCATTCTCTGCCTACATTTTTAAAATAGCACTTACAACTGCTTGAAATTATATTCTGGGGAGAAAAGACTAGTTTATTGTCAGACTTCGTCCCAAGGTCAGCTCCATAAGGGCTGTAACACAGTCTTGTTCATAGTTGTCTCTCCACAGGCCCTAGATAAGCAATTGGCACATGGTGGTAGTCAGTCCCTAAACATGTGCTGAGTAACTCAGTTAATCCACATATTGTTTAAGGATGTATTATCACTGGGTTGTAACCATGACTGCCACTCTGTTTCAAATGTCCTGGTGTCCCTCATGATCCACCTTGTACACGTGACACAATGCATCCCTTGCCCTTACATATGCTACAGAAACATCCGGGTGGCTGCCTCTTCCTTTATCATCCCCACCTTTTGTTAATGTTCCCTGTTCTCATCCATTGACATGCTGACAGAGTAGAAACTCTTAGATGTTGCATTCCAACGTAACATCCTGCCTATCGCTAAAGACAGTGACACTGTCACACTCTACATCCCTGTGCCAGGCTAGAAGGGACTTTGTCTCCCAATGCTACTGACAATGTGGTGGAGAAGTCCTTTGGCAACACCAGGCTAAGGCCTCAAAACACCACCTGGTCCTGCCTCTTCCCTGCTTCTTCTCTTCCTGCAGCTGACTCCCCTCCCTGCCTTTCCTCTAATTATATCTCCTCTCTCAGAGTACTAGCACATTAATTAATCAATTCCTTAATGTTTTCCATGTTTAAATTTGTCAACATAGTGGTATAGGCAAGAAAATGAGAATCTGCCAAGGCAGCCAGTTGAGACAGAATATGAATTAAAGAAAGTATTGGGGAGGTGAAGTGTACATGGATGAAAGAATATTAGGTAACAGGCTGATAACAGTAACAGATTAAATAAATAACATAGATAAAGAACATCTTCTAATGAATAGATAAATCTAGTTTGGGATATTTACAGTGCTAAGTGCCGCTAGTACAACCAACTATAATAGATACGTTGAAAAAAAGCAGTTAAGAATGTGAATTAAGGAGCTGGGAGCCATGAACATTTGGGAGGCCATAAATGAAGCATGAATATGGATCATGGCTCCCAGGAAAATTAAAGAACAGATAGCAGGGTGTCAAGATGCTAAAAAAAAAAAAAAAAACAAAGTTCAGCAGAATGATGATTTTGTTATTAAAATTCAAAGTTTTATGTAATACAAAAGCAGAAATTTCTGAAGAAAACAAAATTTGATTTCAAGTAGTTACCATTATTATTTTTTGGCCCTCAAGTGTGATTCCGTATAATAGGATAGCTACTGAAGTGTTACATTACCCTTTAAAAATGAAACTAACCTCCAAGCTTCAGTCACGGCACAGTTAACAAATAGTTTTAGAGGCGGCGGCAGAAACTGCCCCCTTCTCATCAACCAACTCCCTTCACCGAATCTGAACATGGAGCCAACTGCATTACAACACCCATCGCTCAACACTGATTTTTAAATCTTGCTTCTGACAGGTTACAGTGCCTTGCAAGGCAATTCTCAAAATTCATGAAAGAATAGGTGACTTGCCTGCCTGCTGCCAGCGCCTTCCCAGGCCGTCCTCGCTGTTCCTCCTCCTCCAATGCCTCAGTCCCCAGCCATGCCCCATGCCCTCACTGAACTCACTGGGCTGCAGGGCTGTCACCTGGTGCTGCCCTGCGGCTGCAGCGCCCTGGGCAGGAAGTGAGGAAGAGAAAGCCCAGGAGTGGCGGGGGAGTTAGTCCAACTCCCGGGCCCTTCTCCAATCCTCCCCCACCCCGGCTTGCTCCCTAAAAATTCAGGTCCCCCAGAAGGCCTGTTCTTGACCTGTGCCCCTTCAAAGTTGAGAAGTCAGAGCCCTAGGGCCAAAAGTAACTTATTTTACATAGTACTTTGAGAGACCAACCTCGTTCTTGCAGTACAAACAATGCGTAATTTTCCATAGTAATGCAGACAGTGAGCAATACCAATACGGAGGGTAGAGGACAGGTCTAAGATTAGTCTTTCGACTACAAGATTAAAATTGAGCTCTCCTGACCCCTGCCAGGACTTATTTGGATCACTAAGCCTTCCTCTGAGAAGCTAAAGACTCTGCTACCTCTTACGGAAGTCTGGAAGGCTCTGTCCTGGGGTTGGCAGATTGGGCCTGCCCCCTGATGGGTGATTAACAGTGTCTGAGTTGGCCTGGGACTACTTAAACCTCAAGCTGTTTCCTGCCATCTTCTAAAGCAGCAATTATTAAACTCTGGTGTGTGTGTAGGAATCACTTGAAAGCTGATAAAGAGACTGAGATTCATTGAAGGACCCAAGACTTTATTTTTACCAAGTGCCCCAAGTGATTCTAATAGAATGGAAGTTTGACAAACCAGAAGATGCCTACATTGTGTCTTAAGTTATCACACCCAAAAGGGAGATGATTATTGAAAGAGATTCCAAATTTCCTTGTTTTGCCTTTGTCCTTCAGATCAGTGTATTGTGCATTGCATTCTTTTGAAAAATACATATACAAATAAGTATTTTTAAAAAAATCAGGAGACAGTTGAAGCTGATCATTCCAAGATTCTCTGGTGCTCTCATGCATTTGCACAGGTTTCTTTCTGCATGGAACCCCCTCTCTCACCACTCCTTCCTCCCTGATCCCCTCCATACCTGGGCTGAACATTTCTGTTTTGTCACCCACAGGCCTACCTCTGATCTTTGCTCATTCATCTCACATTACTGTTTATCTGTCCCTGACCTAGGAGTCTCATGTTTTCTGCCATCATCTATGAACTGTGGCAGGAAAACTCGTTAACTGGCAAGCAGAGTAAAATCTCAGACCCTTCATGGATCTTGACAGAAACAAAAAGGACCATCAGGAGGCACCTGACCTGCCTCTTGAGAAATGTATTTACAGATCAGGAAACAACAATTAGAACTGGACATGGAACAATAGACTGGTTCCAAATAGGAAAAAGAGTATGTCAAGGCTGTATATTGTCACCCTGCTTATTTAACTTACATGCAGAATACATCATGAGCCACTGGGCTGGAAGAAGCACAAGCTGGAATCAAGATTGCCGGGAGAAATAGCAATAACCTCAGATATGCAGATGACACCACCTTTATGGCAGAAAGTGAAGAGGAACTAAAAAGCCTCTTGATGAAAGTGAAAGAGGAGAGTGAAAAAGTTGGCTTAAAGCTCAACATTCAGAAAACGAAGATCATGGCATCTGGTCCCATCACTTCATGGGAAGTAGATGGGGAAATAGTGGAAACAGTGTCAGACTTTATTTTTGGGGGCTCCAAAATCACTGCAGATGGTGATTGCAGCCATGAAATTAAAAGACGCTTACTCCTTGGAAGGAAAGGTATGACCAACCTAGATAGCATATTCAAAAGCAGAGACACTATTTTGCCAACAAAGGTCCGTCTAGTCAAGGCTATGGTTTTTCCTGTGGTCAAGTATGGATGTGAGAGTTGGACTGTGAAGAAAGCTAAGCACCGAAAAATTTATGCTTTTCAACTGTGGTGTTAGAGAAGACTCTTGACAGTCCCTTGGACTGCAAGGAGATCCAACCAGTCCATCCTAAAGGAGTTTGGTCCTGGGTGGTCATTGGAAGGACTGATGTTGAAGCTGAAACTCCAATATTTTGGCCACCTCATGTGAAGAGTTGACTCATTGGAAAAGACTCTGATGCTGGGAGGGATTGGGGGCAGGAGGAGAAGGGGATGACAGAGGATGAGATGGCTGGATGACATCACCGACTCGATGGACATGAGTTTGGGTAAATTCCAGGAGTTGGTGATATACATGGAGGCCTGGTGTGCTGTGATTCATGGGGTCACAAAGAGTCAGAAACAACTGAGCGACTGAACTGAACTGAACTGACGTCCAAATACTCTCACAAACTCTCCCAACTGCTCTCTGGCACTCAATATTTCACTCCATTCTCTAGATTGACTCTGATGCTTTGGTTAACTGCAAATATCCTCAGAGAGGAAAAAAAAAAACAAAAGTTATCACATAGGGAAAGAAAAAGAACACAGGGGCATAATTCTAAGGATATTGTGGAAAGTATACCTCAGAGCCACGAATGGAAGAAATGGCAACACATAAGAGAGTCTGGTATTACCCAAGGCAGATGTATCACCAAATTATTATTTTGACACCACACTTCTGTTCTGGTTAAACCATTTCTATATTTTCAGTATTAATGCTGGATTTTCTCTAAATTTGACAGCCTCCTCGCTGCAGAAAATATCTATAAACCACATTTTTTTTCAACTTTTGATAAAATAACCTATTTTAACTGATTTGTTACCCCAATCAGTTTATAGTTTCATGAAGATTTTGACTTCTAACATTTTAATCTTAATTGAATATAAGAGGTGAGCTCTTAAAGCAAGAAGTGGGGTTAATTCAAAGGAACTAATAGCACCTCACAAGAATTTATTTTTTAAATTTTTACTAAAAATTTTAAATCACTGTTAGCTTAGACTTGTGAAACAAACTTAAAAAATAAAACTCTTACAGACAATACTTTCTATTTATCATTTAAAAGCTCCAAATACTTTATGGGTAATATAAGTCATGTTACTACTCTTGGGAAATAAGCATATAAATTATGGTCCCTACTGCATAATTAGAAACCAAAAAAACCCATACAGGTATTCAGTCATTTTTCTAGGAAAACAACTTTCTAAACTATAAACAGAACCTAACACTTGACCACACTGCCTGTATCTGACCAGAGTCTATAATAAGTTCCCCTAAGTATAATAATAGGAGAGTTTCTATGAATGTTAACAGCTTTCTGAAATCCTGATAATGGAAGCCTGTATTTATGCTTCTAATCACCATGAATTTGGCAGCCACAAGCAGGTAAACATTTCCAGCATTTTGTATATGAGGAAGTATATATGTGTCAACATTGGATGGACAAAATATATTATTTTAATTGATTAACTAGTTTTTGTTATAGTACTTTAAAGGTTTTCCTGAGATTTTTAGCACAGGTTTATGGGAGTTCTCTGTGGTAAATGAATTCACAGCAAAACTTGTGAACTTCCAATCAGAAAGATGGGAATTCAAGAATGATAGAGGAAAGCTAAGCCAATCTTGGACAGAATGAGCAAAAGTATGTTAAAACTGCATCCCAGGGGACTTCACTAGCGGTCCGGTGGTTAAGAATCTGCCTTCCAATGCAGAGGACACAGGTTCAAACCCTGGTCAGGGAACTAGGATCCCACATGCACAAAGGAATCACTGAGGCTCCATGCCACAACTAAGACCCCACACAGCCAAATAAATCATAAATTTAAAAAGAAAAACTGAATCTCAGAGGGTGCATCCCAGGGAACACACCTACAACAGTTCTTGACGTGATCCAAACAAAAGATAGCTAAGATAGAGTTTTGTAACTAAATCAATTATTACCCACTGGTGATAGGGATTCCCCTGTTGGTTACAGATGGTACACTGTAGTCTCTGACACAAGTGGCAGTCCAATTGTTAAAACTCTCCTGAGCCATAAATTCAAATGTTATTTCAGTGGAGGAAAATACATTAATTGGTGAAAGAAAGTGAAAGTGTTACTCACTAAGTCATATCCGAGTCTTTGCAACCCCATGGACTATAGCCCACCAGGCTCCTCTGTCCATGACATTCTTCAGGAAAGAATAGTTGGAGTGGGTAACCATTCCTTTCTCCAGGGATTGAACCTGGGTCTCTACCTTCTGAGCCACCAGGGAATTCCTGTATCAAATATCTAAGAAATATGGGAGTAACAGCAACTAAAAATAAGACTATGCAATTGGGTGGTTATTACTAACAACTGATATTCTGAGAAAAAATAAAGAAAAGCTGAGTAATAAATCACTGATTTAATAGCTAAGTGTGAAATACCAGAGGGCCTTCTTGGAAGCTCACAGAGCTAATCTCTTGTAGAGGGCAGGGAAAGTTGAGGCCCAGGCCCAAGACTTAATAGCTGGAGTAACCAAACTCCAAAGAAGGTTAAACCTTCAACCAAGAAAGATCTGCTCTGCCAAGATAAGATTTTCTTAGAACTCAGTTTGTAAACAATGAAAGCCAAGCAGCTTGCCTTCGGACCCATAGCAAGATAGGCCCCGCTGAGCTCTCAAGCTGCAATGTAAGCAGCTCAGGTACTTGAGCAAATCAACTGAAAAACCTATGGTATTAAAGATTTTGGTGGTGGGAAAACATTCACGTGGAACTTAAAACTCCTAGGAAATCACATTAGAGAGTGTTAGAAGTCTTCAGCAAAGCCATGCTACCTGTAGCTGAAATTATGCACCTTTTGAAGAATACCTCCTAGGTTGCTCCTAAGATAGTTTATCCATGTGGTACTAAGTGATCTTGTTGCCAAATCTGCCCAACATGAGTTTGGTATTTTCAGACTCATCAAGTCATATGAAAAAGTGGGCCATCTCTCTTAAGATGGGACTAGCACAAGCAATGGCACCCCACTCCAGTACTCTTGCCTGGAAAATCTCATGGATGGAGGAGCCTAGAGGGCTGCAGTCCATGGGGTCGCTGAGGGTCGGATACAACTGAGCAACTTCACTTTCACTTTTCACTTTCATGCATTGGAGAAGGAAATGGCAACCCAATCTGGTGTTCTTGCCTGGAGAATCCCAGGGATGGGGGTGCCTAGTGGGCTGCCATCTATGGGGTCGCACAGAGTCAGACACAACTGAAGTGACTTAGCAGCAGCAGCAGCAGCACAAGCAGAACCTGAGGTTACAAGCACACTGTGTGAGCCTGTAGCCCACACCTCTTGTCATCACTGCTGCACACTAACTCTCCCTCAGCTCATGCCTGAGGCCATATGAGGCCTCCCTTACAACCGGCTGACCAAGGACGAAAAGCCCGAGCTTGGTTCAGAGACGGAACAGCTTAGTATGTGGGTGGCAGCCAAAAATGGACAGCAGTTATAATATCCTCATCCAAGAGGTGGCTTGCAAGTCAGTGGCCAGAGCTAATTCTCCCAATGTACAGAACTTGGGGACAGTTCACTATCATGCATTTACATGAAAAGAAAAGTAGCCTGAGAAAAGAATTAAAATGGGTTTTCCCTCCCATGAGCAAGAAATGTTTCATCATTCAGTTGAATCAGATGCTGTGATTCTAGTCAAACGAGCATGCTTCCTTTCTGCTGGTTTTATGATTAGAAATATATGATGAATGATGTCTCCATTTATTTTTATTTTTTTGGCTTGCTGAAAACATCAAACCAAAGATAAGGCACAACTGTGATATCTTTGCTAATCCACCTTGTTAGCATAATTACAGTTTTTTAAAATAGGATTTAGATTTCCTACTAGAAGGTTTTTTTCCAGATTTTAATTTCCCACTTAGACTTCTTTTAAAATATAATACCTCCCTATATCCTTCAGGTTGCATGGTTGAAAAGAAAGTAGATAATTGACGTATACTAGACTGGCAGATGGGTACTGATGTTTTTGCAAAAGCAAACACAGATATGAAACTGATCCTAAGGCAAGGCTGTTCCCTGGGATAACACTTGTTGGGCATTCTACTAGATTCAGTGTAGTTCCTGCTCTCCGCTGTTTATCAACTCGGCTTCTTTCCATTTTCATCCTAGAGTTCCTTATAACTTTTTGTCACAGAATTATGGGCTTAACCAACTGGGGTCAGCAAAGAAGCTAGTTAATAATGCCTTAAGGAGTTACTCTTTCCAGGACCATTTATATTTTAGTAGATATCTATAAAAACAAATAGGCTCAAGGCCCAAAGGAATATTTTTCAGATGATTGAATCTGACACATGCAGAAAGAGCTTTGGTAACCATCTCTCATTTTATATCATCTTCTGTATTTGGAGCATGAGAATTATGTTATCCATGAGCATCAAAAAATTGCCATTTCTAGCTCAGAGATCTTGACATATTTTGTTTTATTAGGCCTCAGAAGCCAAGTCAGAAGGGGCATACTTTTCATAGCTATCCTGTCATTTTTCCTTCTAAATGATTATATTCATATCAAAGACTCTTTTGAGAAAAAGATACAATTCTAGAAGCTGCAGCATCAACAGAACTTTATTCACTTTTGCAAATTCAAACCCATACAAACTTATTAATATAATCTGCTGCTTTGACTTAGTTTAGAATATGGTTTCCCATGCTTCTAAATAGCCATTCATTTCAGTAGCTGAATAATTTTCACTAATTTGATGTAACATAGTTTACCTTTATGTTATTAAATTAAGGTTACTTCTATATTTTTGCTATTGTGGACAATAGTTCAAAAAATATTTGGCACACTTAGCTTTATACTATTTGTGAATTATTTCTACGGAGTTAAATAACTGTAGTAGTGTTTAAGAAAAACATTTCTGTCTCCTGATTATTATTAATATCTTTATTATGTCTTCTCTCATAGCAACTATAATAATTTAAACCATTTAATAGGGCATCAAATCACCAAGAAATGAAGTTAACTTACCCAAAATAAAGAACCTCATCAGTAACAGAGCAGGTTTTAGGACTCATCTCTTGACTCCCTGCATTAATCTATTGCATACAGTTATACATATTTTTTTTAAAAAAAGGGAATCATAGGCTTTACTACGAAGAAGAGGGCTGTAGATTTCACTAAATCCCAAGGACAATGGGGACCTCATTTGATGCTGTTTTTACAGTTTAAAATACTATTTTTCCTGAGCCTCTGCTTTCTTAAAAATCTTTACACATTCTTCTTTAGACTGGAACTCATATTTTACTTTATAGAAGAAATCTCTCCTATTGGCCAGATTAGATTAGGTTTCTTATTAAATACTGTCATTCCAAACTAGTTTCTTCTTGTAGAATCTATTACAATTGTAATTAAATCATCAATAATTAATTACTTTCCTAATAAAACATAAGCTAATTTCTATCTGTCTGCTCTCCACTATACATATAAAACTCTGGCCACCGGATGCAAAGAGCTGTCTTATTGTAAAGGACCCCAATGCTGGGGAAAATTGCGGGCAGGAGGAGAAAGGGGCAACAGAGGATGAGATAGCTGAATGTCATTTCCAACTCAATGGATATTAATTTGAGCAAAATCCAGGAGATGGTGAAGGGTAAGGAAGCCTGGCATGCTGCAGTCCATAGGGTCTCAAAGAGACTGACGCAAATTAGGGACTAAACAGCAACAAAAATACATATACCTTAGACAGTGCCTTACAAATTATAAAGCCCCAAAATGTTTATTGAATGAATAGCAAACAAATAGATAGTAGGATGGACTGTCATATTATTATTTTAGCAGGACTGAAATCACACTTACCAAAAGTAGTATTATTTATCCTTTGCTAAAAGTCTGTAAGGAAACTTCTGGTTCAAGATAATGGATTTATTGTTAGCATTTTTCTTTATTGAGCCCCAAAATTACACTGGGATGATAGTGAAGATATACCATAAAAAAGAAAATATTATAATCTAAAAATAGGAAATATGCCATTGAAGAAGGAAAAATTTTCTGGCAGACAGAATATACTTGAGAGTGTAAGTGTGGAAAAATCAGACCACAGAAAATTACCAACCCAAGCCTTAAAAAGAAAAGACTAACACAGCAATGGGAGTCGTTTAGCTTGATGAAGACAGTCCATTCTAAAGGAAATCAGTCTTGAATACGGAAGGACTACTGCTGAAGCTGAAACTCTGTTATTTTGGCCACCTGATGAAAAGAACTGACTCATTGGAAAAGACCCTCATGCTGGGAGATTGAAGGCAGGAGGAGAAGGGGACAGCAGAGGATGAGATGGTTGGTTGGCATCACCAACTCAATGGACATGAGTCTGAGTAGGTTCTGGGAGTTGGTGATGGACAAGAAAGCCTGTCGTGCTTCAGCCCATGGGGTTGCAAAGAGCCAGACATGACTAAGTGACTGAATAACAACAACAAAAAGGAGCAGAAAGGAATTAAAATGAATACCTCTAGTTTTATGCTTAGAGAGATTAAGACAATCATTACTGAAAGCTCTTTTTAAGTCTAGGATTTAGAGAGCTGGAAAGAACATTGTGCCAACAATAAAAACTAGAAAATGCTGGATAAACTTCAAAAAATGATAATTTTTCTTAAATTGAGTTTGCAAGCTAATGAAGAAGCCTGAAATCCAAGAGAAGATGGGTCTTTCCTCAGAGAGATGAACCGGGGAATTCCTGCTCACCTGTAGCAGAACATGGGAAGAAGAAATCAGGCACCATCAAAGTTTAAGACTTTTAAAATTCAGGAAAATTTGTTTTTCATTGCTATATTAGTCAGCAATCTCCAGAGAAACAGAACTAATTGGAGAGAGACAAACAGACACACAATTTAATGATTTGGCTCATGCAGTTATGGAGGCGGCTGCTGCTGCTGCTGTTAAGTCATTTCAGTCGTGTCCGACTCTGTGTGACCCCATAGATGGCAGCCCACCAGGCTCCACCGTCCCTGAGATTCTCCAGGCAAGAACATCGGAGTGGGTTGCCATTGCCTTCTCCAAGGCATGAAAGTGAAAAGTGAAAGTGAAGTCGTTCAGTCATGTCCGACTCTTAGCGACCCCATGGACTGCAGCCCACCAGGCTCCTCCATCCATGGGATCCTCCAGGCAAGAGTACTGGAGTGGGTTGCCATTGCCTTCTCAGTTATGGAGGCTAGCAATCCTGAAATCTATAAGATGGGCCAGTAAACTGGAAACCCAGGAAAGAGCTGCTGCCAATGTTCAATTACAGAGGTCATCTGCAAGCAGAATTCCTTCTTACTCGAAAAGATAAGACTTTTGTTTTATTCAGCCCTTCAGCTGATTGGGCCAATCCATATTACAGAGGACAACCTGGATTTACAGAGGATTCACCTAGTTACATGTCACTCTCATCCAAAAACATCTTCACAGAAACATTTAGAATAATGTCTGACCAAATATCCAGGCACCGTGTTTACATATCTAGCTGAGTTGACCCATCAGATTAACCATCACAATTACGAAAACCTGAACTAGGCTAGCAGGAGCATGTTGAATCCTGGGAAGCTGTATACACAAAAGGATTTCATTTCCATTCACAGGTTCCTTTCCATTGACCTCCACCTTGGGCTCATGAAAAAGATTGGGGGCCAAGTGGAACACCAAAGAGAGCCTTTGTTGGTGCTGCAGGTCTGTAGGAGTGAAGCCTGAAGTTCTAATTAGACCCCTCTCTATGAAACAGAATCCTGAAGTGTCTGAAGGATAAAAGAAAGCCCTGGACCCCTGTCACAGAAGACTCAGTGTGGCTGTAGGAAAGAAAAAGAGGAAAATCCTACCCCTGAGAGAGAGAGGCAAGGAATCTTCCAAATTCCATACCAGTTGGGGTCTCCTACTTATGGAGAAAGACAAAAAAAAAAAAGAAGAAGAAGAAAAAAAGAAAATAAAAGCCTAACATTTCCAAAATAAAAAAGTCATAAATTGGTTGTCAGGGGGACAGAGAGGAGGGTCAGAGGGCGCACCCCTCACCCAAGGACCCAGAGCATATATAAGACTCAGGCTGAATCAGGACAAGAGAAAATACTCCTTGTTCCCCATCCCCCACCACCAGCCTAGAAAACACCTAGAATGTGCAACATCTGTCTACTGCTGGAGGAGAGGAAAAGTATGGAGAGAGACTTGCATTGTGGCACAGTTGAAAGGAAGATGACAGTGCAAGGGAACATTGAGACATACTTTCCAGCAAACCCCAGATTAAACAGAAGGAAACACTAGAGCAATTGAAGCTGGTTGTGGCCTAAGGGTAAACATAGCAACAAAAAATTCCAGACTCACACAAGTCCTGCAATATGGACTCAACATTTTATTCCAAGGGTATAGCAGAAGAGACCTGACCTTGGCCAGGCGTTAAGATGATTTCATTCAGTCTTTCCTATAATACTGGAGTGGGTAGCCATTCCCTTCTCCAGGGGATCTTCCTGACCCAGGGATCAAACCTGGGTCTCCTGCATTTCAGGTGGACTCTTTACCACCTGAGCAACCAGAGAAGCCCTATATTATGACATTATGTCCAAAGTCAGTTATAGCAATTATGTCTGAAATCAATTAAAAATTGTGAGACACTCACAGGAGAAAACAAACAGGCAAAAAAAAAAAATCCACAGAATTGGACTGGCAGACTATTTAGGTGTTGGACTGTACAGTAGAGGGCAACAAACAGGAATAAGGGAGTTGGTGATGGACAGGGAGGCCTGGTGTGCTGCGATTCACGGGGTCGCAAAGAGTCAGACACGACTGAGCGGCTGAACTGAACTGAACTGAAGAAGCAGTAGCTGAAAGCCAGACTCAAGTCTTCAGAATGTAAGGGTTTTGGGGGTTTTGTGGGTGTGTAATTTAAACTTTTTATTTTCTTTGGGGTACCCTCTATTAACAATATTGTGATAGTTTCAGGTGAACAATAAAGGAACTCAACCAAACATATACAGGTTTCCAGTCTCCCCCAAACTTCCCTTTCATCCAGGCTGCCACATATCATTGAGCAGAGTTCTATGTGCTATACAATAGGACCTTGTCGTTTATCCATTTTAAATAAAGCAGTGTGTACACGTCCATTTCAAACTCCCTAACTACCTCTTCCCCTCTAAAGAATCATTAAATGCATAGCAGAATGAATCTGAAACAACCCAAACCTAGATTCCTCTTCATATGATTTGGACCTCTGAGAATAAATTTAAAGTTTTAAAAGTATCTAAAAAGTAAACTTACCTTCAAAATTATAAAAATGATTTTGCATCTAATTTCCCATCAGCATTACTGGCAACCAGAGCAATGTCTTTAAAAGTCCAAAAGCAGTAAATTTTAAGTCTTAAATTCTACACTTAAAATATTAGTAGCTTTGATTTTGAAAACAAGATAAAGACATTTGAAGCTATAAAGGGACAAAGAGAAATTATTTGATGTAAAACCCAAGAAAAAAATTTAAAACAGAAAATCTAACAGAAAAGAAATAGGAGAGCCAAGAAACAATGACATTAACTCAATAGACAGCTGACAAAAAGTTGCAGAAGAACCCATTTCTGTCAGATTTAGACAACAGTCCAGCCCAACCTGACCAAATAGCAAGAAGTATAATTAAAAGGCTGCATGTACTTAATTATAATCCACATTTTTGTTAGATCACCAGAGAATGTGTATTTACCTTAAAGCTTGAGAAAAACTGGTTATGATCTAAATTAGTGGCTTAATATATCACATGTAAACTGATAAGATCTAAAGTTGATAAATCAAGAAAGAAATAAAGGTTCAAGAATGATAATTAGAATTATGGGCATGGGGAACAAAAACTTGAACTAAAAATAGAAATGTTTACTGATTATTACCTCTTAGAAGTAAGATTATAGGATTAAATAGAATATTTTACTTTTCATTTTTCACTGTATATTAGTAGCTTGTGTTTATTTTTAACTATGTAAATAAGTTACTTTATAGCTACTGTAAGATTGGGAACTCCAATGACTGCAAAATATGCATAGTTCCACAACTGTTTTAAACCTCAATAACTGTTTTGTTATGGATTTGTTAGTTTTGGTGTACTAGACTGGATAATCACTACATTCAAATTAAATTTAGAAAAAACAAATACAATGAACCATAAAAAAAGATTTACAAACTACAGTTAAGTTTCTACTTATTTTTAAAGTATTCAATACAGTTAAATTCCATTTTGGCTCAACAAAAAGCTATGACAGTTTCTTAGATTTGATTGGAATTATACTTGAAAATGTTTGCCTTTGGGATTGAAAAACAAATCCCTTTGAAAGAGCAACTATTTATTGTTCATATCACAACATAATGAATTTCTAAATGAGAAACCATTATTTCTACATATTTGCAATTGAAGGTTGGACTTACAACTCTTGAATCCATGTTCACAGTGGAGTAGCTCTAAAATGAGATTAATCCCACTTCTCTACTCCAAACACTAAAAAGAATTAACCATTTTCTTGTTTTCATTACTGATATAAACCCAATCTGTTTGTAATTTCCCAAAGTTACATACAACCATTTCGAATCAGTTAGCTGTGTTATGGTAATAAATAAGCTATAAATCTCAATGGCTTATAGTAATAAATATTTACTTTTACTTTTTACTTTTCATGTTGGCTATTGTGGGTCTCTGCTGTACATGTTCTGTCATTCAAGGATTCAGGCCAAAGATGAGACATCTTTCTGGGACATAAAATTCTCAAAGCAGGGAGGAAAGCACAAGAGAATTGGTGGGAATAAGACACAATGGCTGTTGAAGATGTCTGCTTAGATGTAGTATATTTAACTGCTGATCACATTCCACTGGACAAAGGTCAATGTCCATAGAATAAGAATCTCTATTTCACACAGTAAGCGCAATAAGTTACATAGAAACCTGCAAAATGGAAGAAACTATTTGCAAGTGATGCAACCAACAAAGGATTAATCTCCAAAACTATTTATAAACAGCTCTTGCAGCTCCATATAAAAACAACAACAACAACAACAACAACCTGTATTGCTAATCCTGTTCACAGTGCCAATTGTCTCACTGTGTCTCACTGTGTGCACTGTTCATTGAACCCATGGTAGACAAGGTGCAAGCAGGGAAGCTGGAAGAAAACTCAAGGAGCTCTAGGAACTGCAGATGACTTTATTCTCTCCTGGCTATAGCAGCAGCCATAGCAGCAGACACACTATCTTCTCACCTCTCATGGTTGGCCCAACAGACACAACCATGACGCAGCAGTAACGTCGCTGCTTCTTAGGTGATCATATACGTGTACACACAAAGTAACCCTGTGTACAAAGTAGCCCGTGACCAAATGAGTACCTCGTGATGTGCATGCACAGCGCTATAAATGATCTCAGTTTTTACACACTCATTATTTATAAAAGGTGGGGTGAGAGAGCCTGAACATGCCATCTTGGCTAATTTTCTCTCTCCCCACACAACCCAATCAGAAAATGGGCAGAAGATCTAAATAGATATTTCTCCAAAGAAGACATACCCTCGGCCAAAAAGCACATGAAAAGATGCTCAACATCACTAATTCTTAGATAAAAGCAAATCAAAAACACAATGAGATATCACCTCACACTGGTTAGAATGATCATCATTAAAAAGTCTACAAACAAATGTTGGAGAAAAGGGAACCATTCTATACTGGCAATTACATTCCCAACTGGTATAGCCACTATGGAAAACAGTATGGAGTTTCCTTAAGAAACTAAAAATAGAGCTACCATATGATCCATCAATCCCACTTCTGGACATATCTGCAGAGAAAACAATAATGTGAAAAGATCCATGTACCCCAGTGTTCACTGCAGCACTGTTTACAGTAACCAAGACATGGAAACAACATAAATGTCCATCAATGACAGGATAAAGAAGATGTGGTACACATGTACAATAAAATATTATTTGGCCATTAAAAAGAATGAAATAATGCCATTTGAAGCAACGTGGATTGACCTGGAGGGAGATTATCAAATTAAGTGAAGTGAGTCACACAAAGACAAATACCCTATGATATTGCTTATATATGGAATCTTTTTAAAAATGATACAAATAAACGTATTTACAAAACAGAAACAGACTCACAAACTGAAAACAAATGGTTATCAAAGGGGAAATGTTGTGGGGAGGGGTAAATTGTGAGTTTGAGATGAATATCACACATCACTCTCTTTAAAATAGATAACCAACAAGAACCTACTGTACAACACAGGGAACTCCGCTCAATATTCTGCAACAGCCCATATGGGAAAAGAATTTCAAAAAGAATAGATATATGTATATGTATAATGGAATCATTTTGCTGTACACCTGAAACTAACACAATATACTCCGTACAATGATACTCCAACATAAAATAAAAATTTTTTTAAAGAAATAGGAACCATAATTTTCTTTCAAAAAGGAGAAGTAAATTTAAGGGAACACTGATAAAATTTTCCATAAACCCTTCTATTCCCTTTAACTTCACTTTGTCATACTACCTGGGAAGATATTCTGAGGTTATAGACAAGATGATGAGTATTCCTCAGAGCAACTGGAAAGCTGGAGGAACTGAATACCCACCAAAAGCCCAGCTGAGTAAACTGAATAATGAAACTTTTTAAATCCACTTTAACACCACAAAAAAATTCTGTATTTTCATTAAACTGATATCACTTCAAATTAACCTTTAATTCAGTTCAGTTCAGTTGCTGAGTTGCGTCTGACTCTTTGCGACCCCATGAATCACAGCATGCCAGGCCTCCCTGTCCATCACCAACTCCTGGAGTTCACTCAGACCCACATACATCGAGTCAGTGATGCCATCCAGCCATCCCATCCTCGGTCGTCCCCTTTTCCTCCTGCCCCCAATCCCTCCCAGCATCAAAGTCTTTTTCAGTGAGTCAACTCTTCACATGATATGATGAAAATCATTAATTCATGAATATTATTTCTATATAGAATTATTTTAAAAAGACAATGAGAGATAAGACATACATGAGAAGCTTTAATTAAGCATAGGATTAAAACTGGGAGCCAAATTTGATACCAGATTAGTTCTAATAATCAATTTCTCAGTTGACTAGAAAGAGCTATTTAATTCTAATCAGATACATCAAAATAAAACTCAGGAAAGAATTTTGTATAAAACATTAGAGCTTATCAGACTATATGATGTTTCTCTATATGCAGAGATTCTGCAAGACAGGCTGTAGACTGAAACTTTGTCAATATCGTTGTACCACATTTATTAGGGAGAGTTTGCCCATACCTCTTATTCAAATAGCTATTGTCTTTGATTAATAGACTGTCTAGTGTTAAAATTCTGGTACTATCAAACAATAAATGATGCAAGGGGTGTTCTCATCTAGCTATGATAGGAATAAAAAACGTTGCAATGATTATTTAATGATTTCTATCATAAAAACATGTAGTATAGCTGTTACAAAAAAAAAAAAAAAGCCACGAAGGCACTGATGGCACTAAATAGAAAGCCTCTAGAAATAGAACAAGAAATAGATCTGTACTGTACATACATTCACCTCTATGTTTTGTTACTTTACATTCAAATACAAAGCTGCAAAGGGAGAGAGAATATCATTTTGTCCTTAAATTTTATAGCAAAATACTCAATTAATTGACATCAGCTTTCCAATTTGATACCATATGACACAGATCTACTTTCATTTTTCTTCCTCGTCATCAATCTTAGGTTTGATAAAAATAAGCCAGATGTAGAACAATAAGGAAGTAATCCATGGGGTGAGAGGGACTGAAGTTTTTGAGGAATGAGAATGTAGGGCAGTAAAAATATTACAAATAGTCCTTTATTGGAACTCAGCTATGGAAAAAGTCAATCAAACTGTTTGAGCTTCATGTATAGAATGGAAGTAAGACATATCTCCAAACATTGATGAGTTAGAGAGATAAAAACGTAACATAGTTCTTGATGCATAAGTGACATTCAATTTTTCCAAGCATTTATTGTTTTTATGTTTGTTTTTAATATTTTACGAACATGAGGAATTAGAATCTCAATAAGGTGTTATGGTGCTTATTTTAGACCCCATCCATTCAACATATTTTGGGAATATGTTCTATACAAGACAATGGGTTAAGAGCTGTGAAAGAAACAAAAAACAGGGAACTTGTTACCATCCTATTGTAAATGTGGAACTGAAAAGGGATGAGAGGACTTAGCTAGAATAAAAACTAGTTACTTGTTTGTCATTTTTGTAACCAACCATAAAAAGAAGTGTCTAGTGCATTCTGGAAGTTTCAACATGCATTGGACAAGCAATGACCTTTCTCTGTATACTTTCTGATTGTGGAAGGTATATTATGGGAAACAAGTATTTAGCCTTTTTTCCTAATTCCTGACATAGAGCTCTCAAGTCCTTCGTAATTTCCTGAGTGACAGAAGCATCTTTTAGTTTAATGATTGGATTCTTGGTGGGCCCCTAGGTAGCTTCAGGATGGTAACTGGTGACTAGAAAAACCTTTAAGCCCCACCCCTTGATCTCTGAGAAGGGAGAGAGACTGTAGGTTTATTTATCACCAGGGGCACATTCTAGTCTTCCCTGATAGCTCAGTTGGTAAAGAATCTGCCTGCAATGCAGGAGACTCCAGTTGGATTCCCTGGTCAGGAATATCCACTGCAGAAGGGATAGGCTACCAACTCGAGTATCCTTGGATTTCCCCTTATGGTTGAACTGGTAAAGAATTCATCTGCAAAAACTGAAAGAATTTCCATAAAATCAGGAACAAGACAAGGGTGCCCACTCTCACCACAACGATTCAACATAGTTTTGAAAGTTTTAGCCACAGCAATCAGAGAAGAATAAGAAATAAAAGGAATCCAGACTGGAAAAGAATAAGTAAAACTCTCACTGTTTGCAGATGACATGATCCTCTACGTAGAAAACCCTAAAGACACCACCAGAAAATTACCAGAGCTCATCAATGAATATAGTAAAGTTGCAGGATTTAAAATTAACACACAGAAATCCCTTGCATTCCTATACACTAACAATGAGAAAACAGAAAGAGAAATTAAGGAAACAATCCCATTTATCATGGCAACAAAAAGAATAAAATACTTAGGAATAAATTTACCTAAAGAAACAAAAGACCTCTATATAGAAAACAGTAAAACACTGATGAAAGAAATCAAAGATGACACAAATAGATGGAGAAATATACCATGTTCCTGTATCAGAAGAATCAATATAGTGAAAATGAGTATACTACCCAAAGTAATCTATAGATTCAATGCAATCCTTATCAAGCTACCAACTGTATTTTTCAAAGAACTAGAACAAGTAATTTCACAATTTGTATGGAAACACAAAAAACCTTGTATAGCCAAAGCAATCTTGAGAAAGAAGAATAGAATAGGAAGAATCAATCTGCCTGACTTCAGACTATACTACAAAGCTGCAGTCATCAAGACAGTATGGTACTGGCACAAATACAAAAATATAGATCAATGGAACAAAATAGAAAGCCCAGAAATAAGTCCACGCACCTATGGACATATTATCTTTGACAAAGGAGGCAAGAATATACAATAGAGAAAAGACAATCTCTTTAACAAGTGGTGCTGGGACAACTGGTCAACCACCTGTAAAAGAATGAAACTAGAACACTTCCTAACACCATACACAAAAATAAACTCAAAATGGATTAGAGATCTAAATGTAAGACCAGAAACTATAAAATTCCTAGATGAAAACATGGGCAGAACACTCTCTGACATAAATCACAGCAAGATCCTCTATGACTCATCTACTAGAGTAATGGAAATAAAAGCAAAAATAAACTATTGGGACCTAATTAAATTTAAAAGCTTTTGCACAATGAAGGAAACTATAAGCAAGGTGAAAAGACAGCCTTCAGAATGGGAGAAAATAATAGCAAATGAAACAACTGACAAAGAATTAATCTCAAAACTATACAATCAGCTCATGCAGCTCAATACCAGAAAAATAAACGACCCAATCAAAAAATGGGTCAGAGACCTAAACAGACATTTCTCCAAAGAAGAAATACAGATGGCTAACAAACACATGTAAAGATGCTCAACATCACTCATTATCAGAGAAATGCAAATCAAAACCAGAATGAGGTACCATCTCACACCGGTCAGCATGGCTGCTAGCAAAAAGTCTACAAACAATAAATGCTGGAGAGGGTGTGGAGAAAAGGGAACCCTCTTACACTGTTGGTGGGAATGTAAACTAGTACAGCCACTATAGAGAACAGTGTGGAGATTCCTTAAAAAACTTGTAATAGAACTGCCATAAGACCCAGCAATACCACTGCTGGGCATACACACTGAGAAAACCAGAATTGAAAGAGACACGTGTACTCCAATGTTCATTGCAGCACGGTTTACAATAACCAGGACATGAAAGCAACTTAGATGTCCATTGGTGGACGAATGGATAAGAAAGTTGTGGTACATACGCACGATGGAATACTACTCAGCTATTAAAAAGAATGCATTTGAGTCAGTTCTAATGAGGTGGATGAAACTTGAACCTATTTTACAGAGTGAAGTAAGTCAGAAAGAAAACACCAATATACTATATTAACACATATATATGGAATTTAGAAAGATGGTAACAATGACCCTATATGAGAGACAGTAAACAAGACACAGATATAAAGAACAGACTTTTGGACTCTGTGGGAGAAGGTGAGGGTGGGATGATTTGAGAGAAGAGCCTTGAAACATGTATATTACCATATGCAAAACAGATGGCCAGTCCAAGTTTGATGCATGAAACAGGGCACTCAAAGCTGGTGCACTAGCACAACCCAGAGGGATGGGATGGGGAGGGAGGTGGGAAGAGGGGTTCAGGATGGGGGGACACATGTACACCTGTGGCTGATTCATGTCAATGTGTAGCAAAAACCACCACAATACTGTAAAGTAATTATCCTCCAATTAAATAAATTAATTTAAAAAAATAAAAAAGAAACAAACAAAAAATCCACCTGCAATGTGGGTAACCGGGGGTTGATCCTTGGGTTGGGAAGATCCCCTGGTGAAGGGAAAAGCTACCCACTTCAGTATTCTGACCTGGAGAATTCCATGGACTATACAGTCCATGGGATAGCAAAGAGTCAGTCACAACTGAGTGATTTTCTTTTTTTTCCAGTGGTGCATTATTATTTAATCAACTATGCCTATGTAATAAAACCTCCACAAAAACCCCTAGATGATGGGGTCTGCAGAGCTTCCAAGTTGGTGAACACAAGGAGGAGTCAGCAGGGTGGCACACTCCCTTTCCCACATACCTTGCCCCCATCTGGCTGTTCCTGAGTTGCATCGTTTATGATAACCCAGCAATAGTAAGTAAAGTCAGATTTTCTAGGGCTAGTTAAACAGAGCTAACTTAAACCACAAAATGTCACAAGGATATACAAGGAATAGGATTATTTGTCTGGAGAAGAAACATTTGCCTAATTGCTTTAAAAGTTTTATTTCAATTCAGTGATATAAAAATAACAGATTTTAATTATATCTAGAATATTGAGTCTAAAGATAAAAACATAAATTGAAAGGTGTCATTTTATAATGATGTAGGAAAAATTTCACACAGTTTAAAGAAGGTAGAGACTACACTACTTTCAATAATTCCAGACCTATTCAGTTATTTCACATTTACCTAATTAACAGATAAGCATGATAATAGATTAAAATCTTACAGTTTGTACTCCCATTAGTCAGTCATATATTCTTTAAGTATATAAATAGCAAAATTCTGACCCATAGATAAATAAAAGATTATAGAGTCATTTTTGGAGTTTTCAAACTAAAGAAGAAAAACATAAGTTGAAGAAACAGACCCAATGTTAATTCTCTCAAGCCAATATCAATTTTATTGACTCATTGTAATTTATTCAACAGTAAGATGTTTATAACACATTAATTTTAAGAACCAAACTTTAGTAATATTATAGAAGAACTTGCTCATGTGAGTGCTTTGGATACATATTTCGTCATTTTTGTACTAAATAGAAATCTTAGCTATAGTTTCTAATGCCAAGGCAAGATTATTCTCTAAATGGAATGACAACATGCCCAGAATGATAACATCTGAAGAGAGCTCAGCACTGTTGACTCATGTTTTGTTTTCACAACCTGAAATAGACACAGACAGTACCAAAGGGAAATAGTTTCTTGATTAGATTAACATAAGGCCGCAAAGTTTGCACTGGAGAGTGTGTTCACATGACCCACCTCACTCACACAGATTGTATACTATGATTGTTTGATTCATTCTTCTTCCCTCCTTTTCTCCTCTCCATTTTCTGATTTCAAGTGTTCATCTGCGAACATTAACCTGCTGTTTCTACCAAACTATTCTGTATAAAATATTCCCACTCCAAAGGACAATGATGGAAATAAAAATAAGAATAGGAAAAGATCAGTGTGTAACTCACCATTATCATAGTTAAACAATACTACCTGTAAATACCATCATAATTTGTCTTTGAAAAAGCTGAAAAGTAAAAAGGAAGACAATTTCAAGCATAAAAAGATAAAACCCAACAATAAAAATGAATTTACAGATAAAAGTAATTAATGTCTTTGGATAAATATTTAAGAACAATATCTCCTATATGGTGAAAATGAAAATTGCATATAAAAATAGACTATTCTAGAAGATTATGCAAAAGAAATAGAATCATACATTCAGTAAGAATTAATGAGTGCTTATCAAATATTAAATCAGCAACAAGGATATTAATTTTGACTTTAACAATGGGATAGTTTGCTGTTTTGCTTCAAATAAGAACAGAAGAAACTAATTTGCTAGTTGAGAACACTAAATTATGAAGTAGTTTCTTCTAGAAATTTGTTTTCATTTTTACTGTTCCTACTTTCAAGAGAATACACAAAATGTATTTGTTTAACCTGTTCCTAGTTAACTTTGAATGATCACTTAGAAATCTTTTTCGTTTCCCACAGACTCAAAACAAAAGAAGTAATTAAATCTTTCTATCTGTATTGCAGACAAATTTGAGACTAATGCAAGTTTATACCCCACAGAGCTGGCCAAAACTGCAGCCAAGAGGTGGGGAAAAGTTAGGAATCAAGAAAAAAGTAATTCCTAATCACTGAGCTCTCACTATTCACCATCAGGAAAGCAGTGTTGATTAAAAGTGCTCAGAGTGCCATCAGAACTGTGTCAAGCCAGGAGGCACTAATTTTCAATTCACAGCAATATCGTGTGAGCATTTCATATGAAAAGTGCACGACCTAGTCCTGAAGAAATACTTTGCATGTTTATTTGCCTTGAACTTAACTCAGCACTTTTTCCATCAAAAGGCCATGATTTTAAGACATATTTCTCATGAAAATAAATTATCCTTTTAGTATGACAATAAAGAACCCAATAGTCTGGGAACTTTCTAATTCAAATATATTGAAATTGAAAATGGTGGTTAAGCTTAAAACATATAATTTACCACACACCACAAAACAGAGAATGCACTAAAGAAGTTCTATTCAAATTACAAATATTAAAAATGATTAAATGTAGCTACCAATCAGATTTCTGATATATTTAACTGACTGCATCGACTTTGATTTAAAGCTCAGGCAAAGGCTATCAGAAATGAAACTAAGCATAAGTAAATGACTGGAAAAAACATTGTGTAGATGACACAGTGAGACATGAGCAGGTTAACATTAATTTGAAATCAGCACTTAATGACAAATTTTGGAGGGGGATTTTTAAGATTCAAAAAAGAAGCCAAAGTACCATTACCAAACAGTTTAAATTAAAAATTGCAAAGTTAAAGCAAATATTTATCACTGAGTTTTACATTAACCTTTATTCGGTTTTCAGTTGTTCATTGAGCTGAAAATTCACTATTCTATACCTCAATTTTTTCCTCTCTAAATGGATAAAGATACATACCAAATAAGGTTGCTATGAGGATCAAGTAAGTCAATACATGTAGAGCAGTTACCTTGGTACTAGGTAAATAGTCAACTAATAGCATATATCATGACGCCAGTATGAAAATCTGCCATTTACTGTGCACCCTATTATTCTGTGGGAGCATTCTGTTACTTTTACACATTTTCACATATCCTCTAGCAGCCTTGAAAAATTTTATTACCCCTTCTTTTAGGAAACAATTATAGACAGATTTAATAGTTTACAAAGTTAGTTAATAGAGAAATCAGGATTAAAAGACTGTTTATCTGACCCCAAAGCCCATATAAGTTCAACTATATGAGTGGTTCTCAAATCTTAAAATAAATTAATACCTCCTGGAGAGCTTGTTAAAATAGTTGTTTGTTCACATCAGGAGAGATTCTGAGGGAGAAGTTTGAGGCAATAATCATAAGTTTGCAGTGTAACAAGCTTACAAGTGATGCTGATGCTCCTGGCTTAAGGACTACATTTTGACTGAACGTGGTCTCTGAGAATATGCTTAAGAAATTGGTAGTAATTACTTCCCTGTGTGAGGTACCTTTATGAAAAACTGTGGACTGATAAAAATGCTAAATAATGCATCTACATTCAATTTTACCATTTAAAAATTCAAATTAAAGTTGGCTTAATCTAGTATCTAAGCAAATTGCATTGCCTCTTTATTAGATAGGAGTTCTGAATCCTCTTCCCTCCAATAAAAAATCATTCTCAAACCAATATTGGTTTTGTAAATTTTCTAGCAAGTCAAATGGGAGAATCTTCAGAGAAATCTCTAAATAGGAAGAGTTTATGAACTCTCTCTTTAAAATTAAATAATTGATAAGATAATGCAAATGAACACAATATCCAAGCTAGAATGCTGTTGTCTCCACTGTTTTAGATGCAAAGCACATTCAGTACCCATAATAATTTCAAATGGTTCTTGGTAAGAATTCTCACTGATTGATTCATTTATATTCAGGCACTTTTTCCTAGATGAAGGTATTCAGTTATCCTACTCTTAAATGCTTCAAGGGAAAGATTCAACAAACCTCATGCACAGAACATATTACCTTTTTAAATTTATCTGTATCTACTGATCAAATGAAGAGCAATGAAAGAAAGAGTCTACAATTAAGTTTTTCAACAGTTTCATATGTTACAAAGTTTTCTCATTTACTCTAGGGGGAAACTTAATCCGGCATCTATTGAAACCCCTTCCCCAAAGTACTTGATCTACAAGCCTGAAATCAAGGGACGCTCAAGAGTCTTCTCCAACAACCACAGTTCAAAAGCATCAATTCTTCAGTGCTCAGCTTTCTTTATAGTCCAACTCTCACATCCATACACGACCACTGGAAAAATCATGGCCTTGACTAGACAGACCTTTGTTGGCAAAGTAATGTCTCTGCTTTTGAGTATGCATGACTGTAAATCATATCAAGTAATCAAGCATAATTATATGTAATTTGTTTCACCAGGATTTATAATAATAAACAAGGATAGCAACTTTATCTTTTAAAAGTAAATTTTTGTATATTCCCTAACTTTAATACTGTTCTATTTGGCCTATTGCTTAATCTCATGCTGAAAAAAATCTTCAAACAATTCTGAAAACATTTTACATTTTTGAAATTCTCCAGGCAAGAATACTGGAGTGGGTTTCCATGCCCTCCTCCAGGAGATCTTCCCACCCAGAGACGGAACCCACATCTTATGTCTCCTGCTTTGGCATGTGGGTTATTCACTACCAGTGCCACCTGGGAAGCCCACCACTTATTACACTCTGGATCAAATATTTTAACAAGCTCAAATGCATTTCATAATAAATAATATAGTCACACAAAATACATTAATTAATTGTTGTGTTGTTTTTCAGTCACTAACTTGCGTCCAGCTCTTTGCAACCCCATGGATTGTGACATGCCAGGCTCCTCTGTCTGCCACTGTCTTCCAGAGTTTGCTCAAATCCATGTCCACTGAGTCAGTGATGCTATCTGACATTGGCACAGATAGAAACACTCCTGCTTAATCTAATTAAGCATTCTGTTTTTCTTAACAGCAAAAGTTTTTTAATCTTTTCTCCTAACTTGAAAGGATCTTTCAGAGAACCTGCAGCAGCAGTTTTTAAATTGTCTGTTTCTAAACTGCATAATATGGATTAGGTTAAAGGAGAGGCATACATGAAGAAAACGAAAATGTAAGGTGTCCAGGGATGATATATATTTTAAGAGCTGATACAGATAAAGAGAAAAGGGACCCAGAGAACAGAGAGGACAGAGAATTGCCAAGTAGACTACAAATTGTACTGTTTTCAGGGATACTGACTATAGTGCTTTGGGGATCATGAACAAGACAAGAATGTATTTATTATCCTTAATATTATCTAAAGTATTGATCTGCCATTATAAATTAACTATAAAAACTTAAGTAAAAATGTATTTTGGTTAACAGTGATTCAGACTACTCACTAATTCCTCAACACTTGTCTATTGCTCAGTCGGCTAACACACAAAAGAAACTCAAATATAACTGGATTTTTTAATGAGAAAACATCTAATATTTAAGCAAGTATAACATTGTACAGAGTCTGTGCTTTTTTCTAAAAAAAAATGAGTTCACTTATATGACTTCTTTCTCTGTTTTTGGAGAGATTCGTTTTTATGTTTTCAATAAATATGTTCACCTCTGGGCTTGTTCTCTAAGATATAAAAAGTGGTTCTTTTGATTTCTTTTGTATGAGACATTTATTGATGATGCCAAGTAAGTTTTAAACTGAATAAAGGTTGTTCCTTAAAAATCCAGTTGTTATTCAAATTTTTGGTACTTCTATACCTCCTGTCATGGTTTCACTCATTTTTTGCTCTACTTCAATATGTTTGTCTGTGTGTTGTCATTTTTATCTTCAAAAAAATTTTTACATGATTCACATTTTGCCTATTGTAGTCATTTAGGCTAAGAAGGATGGTAGACTAAGAAGGATCTTTGCTGTGCTTAGTCACTCAGTGATGTTCCACTCTTTTGTAGCCCACCAGTCTCCTCTGTCTGTGGGATTCTCCAGGCAAGACTACTGCAGTGGGCCATGCCCTCCTCCAGGGGATCTTCCCAGCCAAGGGATTGAACCTAAGTCTACCAAATTGCAGAGACGAATTCTTCACCAATTCTGAGTCACCAGGAAAACTTAGTGGACTTTTTTTCCTATTTTTTTTCTTTAGATGGATTCCCAAATGACTCAAATTTTGAGACACTTTTGACTGGACAACAGCCAAACCAAAGAGTGAGAAAGTCTGAAAGTCTGTATGATACAATAGTGATCGATGACTTGAGATTTAATGAAAGAAAAACCAGAGAGAGAGAGAGAAAAAATCAAGCTAAGAATTTTGCCCAACTTTTGACATCCATAGTCTTTGTAATATCTATAATGATGGTAATCATAATTTTACTATCTGTGATAACATATTTACTGAACACTGGCAACAGTCACTGTGATTAGTATCTCAAGGGCACTACCTCATTTATTACTCTTAATCACAACCTAGTTCAGTATTCTTGCCTGGAGAATCCCATGGACAGGGGAGCCTGGCAGGCTACAGTTCACGGGGTCACAGAAAGTCGGACACGACTGAGCGACTAAGTACACAACCACCATCAGATAGGTGAGGGGTTGCCAAGCTAGAGCCTGAGGGCCAAATATGACCTGTTACCTGTGTTTGTAATTAAATGGTTATTGTAGTACAGTCATCCTTATTCACTTACATATTGCCTATGACTGTTTTCATCTTACAACAGCAGATTGGACAGCTGTAGCAGACCTGGACAGCTGTAGCAGACCATAATTTAGGCTTTTTAGAAAGCCTAAATTGCGCACATGGACCACTATAGGAAAAGTTTGATTGATTTTGCTTTTCTTCAGTTGAGGAAACAAAAGTATCCAGTCTACTGAGGTAGGCGATGTTCTATAACTGTACTTAAAAAACAATTTTAAAAAATCATTGGTTAAATAATGACCATATAATAACTCTCTCAAGAAGAAAGAGAACAGGTACTATTTCCCTCTGTGGCTCACATCCTACAATAGTCAAGTCATAATATGTGAATTTTAGAAAATTTAAAGTAATCTATGAACCTTGTATTTTGAAAAGTATTATTTGAAGCTGATGAATAAGACAAATAAAAAGGGCAAAGTGGTTGTATCTTAAATAGCTATACCCCTAAAAGGCCTTCTCTTACACTCTCTTCTGAAGAACTATCACAACCAATTCTCAGATCCTGTCTATTGTACTACCCTGTTTATTTAATGAAAATTGTCCACAGTTTTTAGCTGTCGTATTTGTCGACTTATTGTGATTCTCTTTCCATTCTGATGGAAGTTTCAGAATGACAAGGACTGGATCTGTCTTGTTCATTCCTGCATCACCAGATAGTAAGTGCTCAAATCTATTTGAAGAATAACAAGAAGCAGAGGAGGTTGGGAAAGAAAATTTTTAAAAAGTGGTATTTGTCAACAGACAAGGAATTGGGGGAAAAATATTTTTAGGCAGAGGAGAAGAATGAACACAGCCAAAAAAATGTTTGCTTTGCTCCTCTGTGGTTTATTGCTATGAACAGAATAGAAACAGAACATCCTCAAAGAAAGAATACAGAAGAAGCAGTTTTAAGGAATAATATCTTTCCTGAAAATGTTGATAACTTCTTTCACCTAAAGTCATTTATAAATAAATTCTAGCACAAAACTATCTTACAAAGGAGAAGAGAACAGAATAGATCTGGTTCTAAACCTGCAATTTCAGAACACTGGGATTTTAAAGGGCTGGCAGGAATAAATTTCCATTAAGAGCAAACCTAAATGAAACTACTAAATAGGATGTTGATCCAAAACTGAGCAAGAGTAAAATGGTCTAATGAGTCATGAAATTTTATGAGGCTAGTAAAAACACTATATCCACATAGCAGTCCTCAAATCCAGTAAGATGCTATCTTGTCTTCGGAAATTAGCCAATTATCTTTGGGTATCATTAAAAGTTGCATATGCAAGCTTTACCTGGAAAAATAATGAGAATTTTAAGTGTTTTGAGATTAGAGTCCTTACATTATAGCACTTGGTGTCCTGCTGTTAATACCATCCATTCAACAAGTAAATGGATAAGCATTTCTGAGAACCTAATATTTAATTAGAGGGATTGCCAGATGGCTCAATGGTAAGGAATCCACCTGTCAATGCAGGAAACACAGGTTTAATTCCTGGGTGGAGAAGATCTCCTGGAAGAGGAAATGGCAACCCAGTCCAGTATTCTTGCTTGGGAAATCTCATAGACAGAGGAGTATGGCAGGCTATAGTCCCTGGGGTCGCAAAGAATCAGACACAACTGAGAGACTGAGCGCTAGAAAAACACTACATAATAGACATTGTCAGACATTGTGAGACACACTTCCTTCTAGGGTATCTCATGCTCATGGGGAAGGCAGGTGAGCAGACCATTATTTCTCTCTATAATGATGAGAGTCAGTGAAGATGTATTCTCGGAGTGCTAAGAGAGGAAAACCTTAATAAACATGGAGATAATTAAAGATTACACAAATTACAACATTGTTTGGTATGGAAAGGAATTCACCCCAGCTACAATCACTTGTGTTTGGCAGCCACCTAAAGATAGGGAGGAAAAAAGAATAGCTTTATAGCAGGCAAAGGGACAGTTTCAGGTATGCCCTAATTGGAGGCTATTGGCAGGGGGAAGATACAAGTGGACTAATTAAAAGTGGGGCATGCTCTGTGATTGATTGGCTCTCTCCAGTTGATCCTAAGTTGGAAGCAGGGGTAAAAATTAGGGAAGCTGTCAGTTATTGATCAAGAACTGGTTGGCTGGTTGTTCATTATTACAGGGGTTGTTGTTTAGCTTTCTAACTGATTGCTGCAGATTGTGGGTTAGAGATCTATTTTTATACATTGCGTACTTATATATTTGGGGCTTCCCTGATAGCTCAGTTGGTAAAGAATCTGCCTGCAATGCGGGAGACCCGGGTTAGATCCCTGGGTTGAAAAGATCCCCTGGAGAAGGGAAAGGCTACCCACTCCAGTATTCTGGCCTGGAGAATTCCATGGACTGTATAGTCCATGGGGTCGCAAAGAGTCAGACACCACTGAATGAATTTCACTTTCACATCTATATTCAGTCTCTCAAGCATGTATTGATGGTGATGAAAAACTTAATTAACAAGTTAGTGTCAAAGTCCAACTAATTTGCCCTTCCATTTTCCTTCTTTTATAAAGTGCATCTAACTTACAGTTTTCAAACATACATATAAAAGTCATTACCTAACAAAAATTTGTTTAATTTCCAAAAGAAGTTATAATGTGGGAAGAGCAGTGCAGCTGCATAGAGAATAATAAATCAACAGTTTGGCCAGTTCAGAAGTTTATGATAAAAGATTATTTTTTAAAAAATGAAACATGGCAACTTGGCTGTACTGATAAAGCAAAAATAATATCTCTTGTCAACATAGTGGAAGGCACTATTATGACACTATTACCACCTATCAAATAATTATATTCCTTACATATCCCCCTTACTCCTGTAACTTTTGTTTTAGTTTCTAGTCCAGAAAACATCATTTTTCAATGCACAGTTCTACTATTTTTCATTTTTTAGTTCACTTCATCTTTACTTGTCTTGATTCTCAACAGAACAACAATTTAAACAGAAGTAAACAGAAGATGCAGGGCCTCCCTGGTGCCTCAGAAGGTAAAGCGTCTGCCTGCAATGCAGCAGACCCGGGTTCAATACCTGGGTCAGGAAGATCCACTGCAGAAGGAAATGGCAATCCACTCCAGTACTCTTGCCTGGAAAATTCCATGGATGGAGAAGCCTGGTGGGCTGAAGTCCATGAGGTCACAAAGAGTTGGACACGACTGAGTGACTTCGCTTAACAACTTAAACAGAGAGCAAAAGCCTATTCAACCACCTAAAATCTACTTGAAAGCCCAGATGGTGGATCATGGAGGGGGAAGGGGAAAAACAGTTATATGCACCATATATCCTATTACTTGCCTTAAGATTACTTAAAATAGCAGATATTTTCCATTTATGTTATTGAAGACATGTTGCTGAAGGCTGATTTATAAGTCACAAAAGAATGCTCAAATTCACTCAAAATATGCCATTATGAATATTCATTACCACATATTTTCTTTCTGCTGCTCAGTTTTAAAACGTAAAACACAATTTAATATAAATTTAATAGCTCATCCTTAATATAGTTTCCCTAATTTTAACTATAAATTTTACTAGATATGCTATCTTGCTTCAAATAGACTTTAGCAAGTATGTGACTTGCTGAGCTCAAAACTTAAGTAAAAGCAAATTATAGTTTCTGATGCAAAGTCATGCACTTCTCAAATTGTTATAAACTCAGAAGAAAATGATCAGTTCTTCTATTTCACAATTTTAGAGACATCTCAGCTTCCATTAGCAAACTCCATACATATATATATGTATATATATATATATAGACTCCTAAATATAGGCTGATAAACCCCTAGATCAAGAATACTTTCTCACTAGGATAAGTCCCACAAAATATGCCAGCTCATATTGGACAAACTGAGTGTCTCTTTAAAATAACTAACATTGGTATAGCAAAGGGTATTAGCATTGAATATTGTAACCACAACCTTCATATATATCTAATTATGTCATTTATTCATGGTTCTTCAGAACAAGGAATGTTTAATTTGAGTTCACAGATACACTTCAAGGATTCCTCAAGTCTAAAATTTTATAGGAGGCATTTTTTGGACATTTTCCAAGATTTACTTAAACCATTGGTCATTTTAAAAATATTTTATTAGTATATTTAATTTTAATATTTCATCCTTTCAGTTCAGTTCATTACTCAGTCATGTCTGACTCTTTGCAACCCCATGAACCATAGCAAGCCAGGCTTCCCCATCCATAACCAACTCCCAGAGTTTACTCAAACTCATGTCCATTGAGTAGGTGATGCCATCCAAACATCTCATCCTCTGTCATCCTCTTCACCTCTCACTTTCAATCTTTCCCAGCATCAGGGTCTTTTCAAATGAGTCAGTTCTTTGCATCAGATGGCCAAAGTATTGGAGTTTCACCTTCAATATCAGTCCTTCCAATGAATATTCAGGACTGATTTTCTTTAGGATGGACTGGTTGGATCACCTTGCAGTCCAAGGAACTCTCAAGAGGCTTCTCCAACACCACGTTCAAAAGCATCAGTTCTTCGGCACTCATCTTTCTTTATGGTCCTCTCATATCCATACATGACTACTGGAAAATACACGACCAGCTTTGACTAGATGGACATTGTTGGCAAAGTCATGTCTCTGCTTTTTAATATGCTGTCTAGGTGGGTCATAACTTTTCTCCCAAGGAGTAAACATCTTTTAATTTCATGGCTGCAATCACCATCTGCAGTGATTTTGGAGCCCCAAAAAATAAAGTCTCTCACTGTTTCCCCATCTATTTGCCATGAACTGATGGGATGAGATGCCATGATCTTAATTTTTTGAATGTTGAGCTTTAAGCCAACGTTTTCACTCTACTCTTTCACTTTCATCAAGAGGCTCTTTAGTTCTTCTTCAGTTTCTGCCATAAGGGTGGTGTCATTTGCATATCTGAGGGTATTGATATTTCTCCTGGCAATTTGATTCCAGCCTGTGCTTCATCCAGTCCAGAGTTTCTCATGATGTACTCTGCATAGAAGTTCAATAAGCAGGGTGACAATATTTAGCCTTGATGTACTCCTTTTCCTATTTGGAACCAGTCTGTTGTTCCATGTCCAGTTCTAACTGTTGCTTCCTGACCTGCAGATAGGTTTCTCAAGAGGCAGGTCAGGTGGTCTGGTATTCCCATCTTTCAGAATTTTCCACAGTTTATTGTGATCCACACAGTCAAAGGCTTTGGCATAATCAATAGAGCAGAGGTAGATGTTTTTCTGGAACTCTCTTGCTTTTTTGATGATCCAACAGGTGTTGGCAATTTGATCTCTAGTTCCTCTGCCTTTTCTGAAACCAACTTGAACATCTCAAAGTTCATGGTTCATGGAGAGTTGAAGCCTGGCTTGGAGAATTTTGAGCATTCCTTTACTAGCATGTGAGATGAGTGCAATTGTATGGTAGTTTGAACATTCTTTGGCATTGCCTTTCTTTGGGATGTGAAGGAAAACTGACCTTTTCCAGTCCTGTGGCCACTGCTGAGTTTTCCAAATTTGCTGGCATACTGAGTGCAGTACTTTCACAGCATCATCTTTTAGGATTTGAAATAGCCCAACTGGAATTCCATCACCTCTACTAGCTTTGTTCATAGTGATGCTTTCTAAGGCCCACTTGACTTCACATTCCAGGATGCCTGGCTTTAGGTGAATAACCATACAATCATGACTATCTGGTTCATGAAGATCATTTTTGTACAGTTCTTCCGTGTATTCTTACCACCTCTTCTTAATATCTTCTGCTTCTGTTAGGTCCATACCATTTCTGTCCTTTATCAAGCCCATCTTTGCATGAAATGTTCCCTTGGCATCTCTAATTTTCTTGAAGAGATCTCTAGTCTTTCCCTTTCTGTTGTTTTCCTCTATTTCTTTGCATTGATCACTTAGGAAGGCTCTCTTATCTCTCCTTGCTGGTCTTTGGAACTCTGCATTCAAATGGGTATACCTTTCCTGTTCTCCTTTGCTTTTCACTTCTCTTTTCATACCTATTTGTAAGGCCTCTTCAGACAGCCATTTTTCTTTTTTGCATTTATTTTTCTTGGGGATACTCTTGATCCCTGTACAATGTCACAAACCTCAATCCATAGTTCTTCAGACACTGTGTCTATCAGATCTAATCCCTTGAATCCATTTCTCACTTCCACTGTATTCACCATTGTCAAGCCCACATTTCTTATGTCTCCTGCATTGGCAGGTGGGTTCTTATTTGCTCTTCCTGATCCACTCTGCTCTATTTCACTCTTCCCTCTGCTGTAAGAGGCTAGTCTTTCAGACTCCATCACAAGCGAATGACCTCTGTATATTTTCCCTGGATAGTCCAGGAGGATACTGGGAGAAGACTGGAAAGAAATACTGGAAAGAATAAAGAGTATATTTATGGCACTTATTAATTTAGGTTCCTTCCTGTTCTGTTAGGTTTCCTCAGGATGGCTGTGTTCCTCAAGGCAACTTGCCTTATACAACTCTCTCTCCCTCTGGATTCCAGCAACCTTGCCCCTTTCCTCAATCCCTTGAGATAGGGTTGGGGTACACTTTTCCTTTCCTGTTAAACTAGGGTTCTTGCCATATTTATTGGGATCTCTTACATACCACTCAGACCTTTACAATTAGCTCCTTTGTAAATAGACAGTGTGCCATTTGTTTCTTGTTGATACTCAAATCCAAAAACCAGATTTGCATTTTGGTATTGAAGACAACTTTATCTATCCAAGAAAAATGAAAATCCTCCCCACAAGGTGATCTCTCCCTGAATTCAACAAGACATAAAACTACATATTTCTGGCTTCCAAATCTCAACAGTTGATCTGCCTGGTAGACCTCAGATAAACACGAAGAACATAACTTGCAAGGAGTTTGGAAAACTTAGTTTTACTTTTTAAGCCTCAATAATTCAGGTAAACACCAAGAGACAGAGCAGATAATTCATGAACCAGCATACCATATGTACTACAAACACTAAAATTTACACATAAATATTTATTAAAAGTTGACTTCCTATGGAATAATAGTATTTTCTGCAATGTTTATCATGTATATGCTTTGCCTGTGTGGTTTTATGTAAATATTTAGATTAGTAATCAAAGAGAGGAACTCAATCGTTACCAAGGAAATGCATACATTGATTATCAATAGAACAGTAAGATTTAAAATGTCAGGTAAGTATTGATTTTATCTCATATTCAGATTATTTTTACATATACAATAAACAGAATTGAAGTTTATTCTAGGAAATGCATCCTCAAAAATTTAGATATGAGACAGGTCCCATTTCCCTTTTGAATTCCATAGGTACTGAAAATATTAGATTGTGGACAATGGACTGTAGTCGTAAAGAATATTTTCAGAGTGTAGCAGATTGTTAAAGTAACAATAATTCTTCATTTATCCAATGAAGAGACCAAGTCTATTTCCCTAATCCATGAGTATGGCTGAGCTATGTGATTGCTTTTGACTGTAAGTTATTAGCAAATTGTGGCATAAGCAGAGACTTGAAAAGCATTTGCACATTGAAGCTTAGCTATTTGCCATTTGGAGATCTCTTGTCATCATCATTAGCCTTGGTTAGCCTACTAGACAACAGGAGACACATTGCTCAGCTACCTTATCTGTCCAGATACCAGCCAATCACTAGAAAAAGTCTGATCCATCCTGGATCAGCCAGCCCCCAACCAATCTGCCAACTTACAGCAGATGCATAAGCTAATCCAATCAAGTTGAGCCAAGCCCACCACAGATCAAAGGAGCCACCACTGAACCCTGTCCAAACTGCAGACCCACAGAATCCTAAGCTAAAAAATGGCTATATTTTCAAGCACTAAGTTTTGAGGTTTGGGGTTTTGTTACACAAGCAAATTAGCTGATGTATAAATAGGTACCTATAAGGGATGTGCTGCTATCAATTAACCTGAAATAATATGGCACTGGATTTAGGACTGGATGGTAAATTAAAGCTGGAAAAGCAGTGAGGAAACTGCTGTAAAAGCTGAAGCAGAAGAACAATTGGCAAAGCTGTCACCTGTAGTGACATGTTAGGCAGAAAATTATCCGATCAACTTGTTGGCATTGATAAGATAGCTTCTGAGCAAAATGTTCAAAGTGTCAGCTGGCTTCTTTTAGCTTCTAGGATAAGGTATGGCAAGAGAGAGGTAAACTAAAAGAGACCTGCTCTGTTCTCAGGCAAAATTTAAAGGAGAAATAAAGCTGTAGGATTTGGCCCAGAAAACAAAACCAATTTTCATTTCCAGTATCTCCAACCAGAAAAATATTTTCAAAATAAAATGAAAACAAAGATAAAATCAAGAGTGTGTCTGTAAAAGCCTTTGTTAAAATCCTGAAATATTCAAAGAGTGCTGGATGTCCTTTCTGAGATTTACACAAGGCTTCTAAAAATAATAAGGGTGTGGTCACACACAAGTTTGGGGCTTCCCT
This sequence comes from Budorcas taxicolor, assembly GCF_023091745.1. Classification (NCBI taxonomy): domain Eukaryota; kingdom Metazoa; phylum Chordata; class Mammalia; order Artiodactyla; family Bovidae; genus Budorcas; species Budorcas taxicolor. Next base: position 31,953,687 of record NC_068916.1, on the reverse strand, counting down.
GGTAGCTCAGGTGGTAAAGTATCACCTGCAATGCAGGAGACCCAGGTTCAATCCCTGGATTGGGAAGATCCTCTGGAGAAGGGAAAGGCAAACCCACTCTAATATGCTTGCCTGGAGAATCCCATGGACAGAGGAGCCTGGCAGACTACAACCCAAGGGGTCTCAAAGAGTCTAACACAACTGACAGACTAAGCATGCACCCATACACAGAAAAGTTTAACACCCAAAAACGTGTTTATTAAATCTACAGAGAGAGGCAGTTTCAAAAACAATTGAGATTTTGGATTTTATTGATTAGAGTACACTAGAATGGCTGTCTGGGGAGGCCTTACAAATAGCTGTGACAAGAAGAGAAGCGAAAAGCAAAGGAGAAAAGGAAAGATATAAGCATCTAAATGCAGAGTCCCAAAGAATAGCAAGAAGAGATAAGAAAGCCTTCCTCAGCGATCAATGCAAAGAAATGGAGGAAAAAAACAGATTGGGAAAGACTAGAGATCTCTTCAAGAAAATTAGAGATATCAAGGGAACATTTCATGCAAACATGGGCTCGATAAAGGACAGAAATGATATGGACCTAACAGATGCAGAAAATATTAAGAAGAGGTGGCAAGAATACATGGAAGAACTATACAAAAAAGATCTTCACGACCCAGATAATCATGATGATGTGATCACTAATCTAGAGCCAGACATCTTGGAACGTGAAGTCAAGTGGGCCTTAGAAAGCATCACTACGAACAAAGCTAGAGGAGGTGATGGAATTCCAGTTGGGCTATTTCAAATCCTGAAAGATGATGCTGTGAAAGTGCTGCACTCAATATGCCAGCAAATTTGGAAAACAGCAGTGGCCACAGGACTGGAAAAGGTCAGTTTTCATTCCAATTCCAAAGAAAGGCAATGCCAAAGAATGCTCAAACTACAGCACAATTGCACTCATCTCACATGCTAGTAAAGTAATGCTCAAAATTCTCCAAGCTAGGCTTCAGCAATACATGAACCGTGAACTCCCTGATGTTCAAGCTGGTTTTAGAAAAAGCACAGGAACCAGAGATCAAATTGCCAACATCTGCTGGATCATGGAAAAAGCAAGAGAGTTCCAGAAAATGTCTATTTCTGCTTTATTGACTACGCCAAAGCCTTTGACTGTGTGGATCACAATAAACTGTGGAAAATTCTGAAAGAGATGGGAATACCAGACCACCTGACCTGCCTCTTGAGAAACCTGTATGCAGGTCAGGAAGCAACAGTTAGAACTGGACATGGAACAACAGACTGGTTCCAAATAGGAAAAGGAGTACGTCAAGGCTGTATATTGTCACCCTGCTTATTTAACTTATATGCAGAGTACATCATGAGAAACGCTGGACTGGAAGAAACACAAGCTGGAATCAAGATTGCCAGGAGAAATTTCAATAACCTCAGATACGCAGATGACACCACCCTTATGGCAGGAAGTGAAGAGGAACTAAAAAGCCTCTTGATGAAAGTGAAAGAGTAGAGTGAAAAAGTTGGCTTAAAGCTCAACATTCAGAAAACGAAGATCATGGCATCTGGTCCCATCACTTCATGGGAAATAGATGGGGAAACAGTAGAAACAGTGTCAGACTTTGTTTTGGGGGGCCTCCAAAATCACTGCAGATGGTGATTGCAGCCATGAAAGTAAAAGACGCTTACTCCTTGGAAGAAAAGTTATTACCCACCTAGATAGTATATTAAAAAGCAGAGACATTACTTTGCTGTTAAGGTCCGTCTAGTCAAGGCTATGGTTTTTCCTGTGGTCATGTATGGATGTGAGAGTTGGACTGTGAAGAAAGCTGAGTGCCAAAGAATTGATGCTTTTGAACTGTGGTGTTGGAGAAGACTCTTGAGAGTCCCTTGGACTGCAAGGAGATCCAACCAGTCCATTCTGAAGGAGATCAGCCCTGGGATTTCTTTGGAAGGAATGATGCTGAAGCTGAAACTCCAGTACTTTGGCCACCTCATGCGAAGAGTTGACTCATTGGAAAAGATTCTGATGCTGGGAGGAATTGGGGGCAGGAGGAGAAAAGCACGATAGAGGATGAGATGGCTGGATGGCATCACGGGCTCGATGGACATGAGTCTGAGTGAACTCCGGGAGATGGTGATGGACAGGGAGGCCTGGTGTGCTGCGATTCATGGGGTCGCAAAGAGTCGGACATGACTGAGCGACTGAGCTGAACTGAGAATCTAAAAAAAACACAAAAATTTTATGGGAGTTATCTCAATAAGTTCAGTTCAGTTCAGTCATTCAGTCACGTCTGACTCTCTGCGACCCCATGAATCGCAGCACGCTAGGCCTCCCTGTCCATCACCAACTCCCGGAGTTCACTCAGACTCACGTCCATAGAATCAGTGATGCCATCCAGCCATCTCATCCTCTGTCGTCCCCTTCTCCTCCTGCCCCCAATCCCTCCCAGCATCAGAGTCTTTTCCAATAAATCAACTGTTCACATGAAGTGGCCAAAGTACTGGAGTTTCAGCTTTAGCATCATTCCAGGCCACTATTTTAGATGAAAATAAATTGAGATTGTTAAAATTTCAGCAACAAAGAATCATCTCTATGTCAACTTTCTATGGGAGGAAGTAAACTAAGACAGCTACTCAGTTGCAAACAAAACAATTTTCATGGAAAAGGCAACATTTTAGAAGATAGAAGCAAGAACCAGTATGATGGAGTCGAGATTCATGGAGAACAATGTATAAAGAAACCACACACAAATAAACTTCAAAATTTTCAATGGGAGGTGCCTTCTGTGAAGGAGAACTAAACCCTAGGCAAAAAAACAAAAATATCCCCTGACTCCAGAGTCAGAAGACACAGCAGCATTTCCCCTGTGGCATTTCAGAATTGCAAGAATCAGTGCCTGCTATCTGCCTCCTTCTCTTCTTTTGTTTGAGCAGAAAAGTCAGTTACATTAATAATTACTTTATCCTTGTCTCACCATTGTATGTGGGGGACAGACAACTTGTAATTTTAATTCTGTTTTCTTTCGTTTATGGGAGCAAAATAAACACATCCAAGAACTATATTCAGACCTTTTTTAAATCATGAAGTTCTAGACTTCTACCTAAAGTTGGAACTGAATGAGACTTTTGACCAGTCTTCAGAGGAGACGTAGCTATTTTAAAAGTGAGAGGAAAGTGAATTAATTGTGATCAAAGGACAGGCTGTAGTGGATTATTACAATGCTTACAATGACCCTTCCTATCATATTAATATGAAAGCAGAATTCATTTTCCCACCTTTTGAATCTAGGTTGGTCATGTAACTTGCCATGTAAATAAGACTCTAACACACATGACACAAGCATTGGGGAGAAAACCTCTTGCATGTTAGAACTTACCTATTTGCTGCATGCCCCAAAGCAAATACCACCATGTGAATACACTTTGATTAGCCTATTGGCTGATAAAAGGCATGTGACCTAGTTATATTCATACCCCATCTGAGAGATCAGCAAGAATCAAACATGTGAATCCAGTTATCCAGAATCAGCCACACCACAAACAGCCTGACAATTAACAACTGAGAAATCAGTCAGTCCAGTTGAGTGCAACACAGCTCAAGGAATTCAGTTCAGTTCAGTCACTAGGTCGTGTCCTACTCTTTGCAACCCCATGGACTGAAGTACCCCAGGCCTTCCTCTCCATTACCAACTCCCAGAGTTTACTCAAACTCCTGTTCATTGAGTCAGTGATGCCATCCAAACATCTCATCCTCCGTCATCCCCTTCTCTTCCTGCCTTCAATCTTTCCCAGCATCAGGGTCTTTTCCAATGAGTCAGTTCTTTGCATCAGGTGGCAAAAGTATTGGAGTTTCAGCTTCAACATCACTCCTTCCAATGAATATTCAGGACTGATTTTCTTTAGGATGGACTGGTTGGATCACCTTGCAGTCCACGGGACTCTCAAGAGTCTTTTCCAACACCACAGTTCGAAAGCATCAATTCTTCGGTGCTCAGCTTTCTGTATAGTCCAACTCTCACATCCATACATGACCACTGGAAAAACCATAGCTTTGGCTAGGTGGACCTTTGTTGGCAAAGTAATGTCTCTGCTTTTTAATATGCTGTCTAGGTTGGTCATAGCTTTTCTTCCAAGGAGCAAGCGTCTTTTACTTTCATGGCTGCAGTCACCATCTGCAGTGATTTTGAGCCCAGAAAAATAAAGTCTCTCACTGTTTTCATTGTTTCCCCATCTATTTGCCATGAACTGATGGGACTAGATGCCATGATCTTAGTTTTTTGAATGTTGAGTTTTAAATCAACTTTTTCACTCTCCTCTTTCATTTCATCAAGAGGCTCTTTAGTTCTTTGCTTTCTGCCATAAGGGTGGTGTCATCTGCATACCTGAGGTTATTGATATTTCTCCCGGCAATCTTGATTCTCTGCCCTTGGACGTGGGGTATCTCCTCACGGTAGCTAGCTCCAGCGCCACACAGCCCCAGCTCAAGGAGGGCTTGCAGAAATTATGCAGTTCAGCAAAAGGTTTTAAGCCACTAATTTGTTACACAACAAAGACAAATACACAGGACTAAGCTACTTCTACACAAATGTCTACAATACTCTTGCCTGGAAGATCTCATGGGCAGAGGAGCCTGGGAGGCTGCAGTCCATGGGGTCGCCAAGAGTTGAACACAACTGAGTGACTTCACTTTCACTTTTCACTTTCATGCACTGGAGAAGGAAATGGCAACCCACTCCAGTGTTCTTGCCTTGAGAATCACAGGGACGGCGGAGCCTGGTGGGCTGACGTCTATGCGGTTGCACAGAGTCGGACACGACTGAAGCAACTTAGCAGCAATCTTAAAAGAATAACATGAAAGTTTTCTATATCTCCAACTGAGAAGTTCAAAAATCTAGACTGATAAAGATTAGCAGTTTTTTTGTTTTTAAAGGAACACATTTGGGGGGAAAGTTAAAACTTATTTTTAAAAATGTATTGACACTAGCCTGAGAAATTTTATTTGTTGTTGTTTAGTCTCTAAATCGTGTCAGACTCTTTTGTGACCCCATTGACTGTAGACTACCAGGCTCCTCTGTCCATATTTGAACCAAATATGCCTGGGGTTTTCCAGACAAGAATAGTGGAGTGAGCAGCCATTCTCTTCTCCAGGGGATCTTCCTGACCCAGGGATCGAACCCACATCTGCTGTTTGGCAGGCAGATTCTTTACCACTGAACCACCTGGGAAGCCGGAGAAATACAATCTAAAAAAAAACAAAAAGAATAAATTCTATGGGATGGGGGACTCAGACAGTTAAAACTGAAAAATGTTGAAGGAGGTCATTCAAAGGATGTAACCACCTGTTGATGCAAAACCTGGTCCAAGACAATGAGAGACTCCTCACCCCATTTTGGGCCTTCCTGGTGGCTCAGACAATAAAGAATCTGCCTGCAATGTGAGAGACCCGGCTTTGATCCCTGGGTCAGGAAGATCCCCTGGAGAAGGAAATGCAACCCACTGCAGTATTCTGGCATGAAAAATCCCATGGACAGAGAAGCCTAGTGGGCTATGGTCCACGGGGTTGCAAAGGGTCAGACACAACTGAGCAACTCACACTGTCACTTCACTTTCACCCCATTTTTGGAAAGTATACTCCGTTCACTGTTTCCACAGTGGAAGGTGTTTTCAAGGACTCAGCCTTAAAAGAACAATGTATTGTTGAGACCATCTGGATGGTAGATGTGACTGAAGCCAGTTAAGGCCTCCATATAAACTTTGTAGATTTTGGTGGGTTGGTGAAGACAAGAATCATATGTAAATTCCCTTGCTTATCAGAATGGCCACCTATTAATCTGAAGTAGTGTGCCTTTCTTTAGTCTCTCCTTGTCCTCCACATATAAGGCCCAATTTTTAAACCAACAAAAGACCTGAGTTAGTTCTTTCCAGTAACTATTAAATATATGTGACCTAGAATAGTTCTTTTTCTCTGCTGCTTAATAAGTAAAATAAGGGAGACTGGATGAAATGAAATTTGATTTTGTATCTTGCTTTAAAATACATTTCTGATTCCATTTCAAATTTTGAGGGCTGTCTGACCATTATGCTAATGCCAATGTCTTCCAGAGTGAAACAGAGCAAGACTTTTCTTCCAAGGAGCAAGTGTCTTAATTTCATGGCTGCAGTCATGAAAGTATTAGTCATGGGCTAGTCCTTAGTTTGGCTCAAATAAAACTGTTTTCTATTCTTGTTATAGATTGTTTTTTGTTAAAAGAGCCTCACAGTTTATAATGCCACAAAAGTAAGCATAGAAGTGATTCTCACTGCAAGCCTGTGGCAGCAGGCCCTAACGTTCTATCTCTAGAAGGCAGCATCAGTGTCACTTGGGTACTTGTGTAGATTAAAATTCTCAGGCCCTGTCCCTGAACTGCTGAATCAGAAACTCAGCTCGGGAAGTGAGCCCAGCAATCTGCGTGTTAATCAGGTCTGCAGGTATGTCTGTTGTGTGCTAAATTTAGAGATCTCTGGCTGACAGCAAATTTGCGCTCCTCAGGGCTTTCCTTTCAGACTTCTAAAAGAATGACATTGTTCTATCTTCAAGGAAAATAACAATTCTTCCGTTATTTTAGGAACTGGTTCCAAAACAGACATATCACCTTTGATTTCGCTTGGCTTTACTGCACGTTGTGGATCTTGCATTTTTCACAAAGCAAGGGTTTGTGGCAACTATGTGTTGGGCAAGTCTTTTGGTGCCATTTTTTTCCAGCAGCATTTGCTCACTTTGTGTCTCTGTGCCACCTCTGGTAATTCTTGCAATACTTCAGAATTTTTATTATTATCGTATTTGTTATAATGATCTGTGGTCAGTGATCTTTGATATTATGTGTCAGAAATACTAGGACTCACTGAAGCCTCAGATGATGCTTAGCATTTTTTTAGCAATAAAGTATTTTTAAATTAAGATATGTACATTCCTCTCTTAGAAAGTTATTTACATGTTTAACAGACTACTATATGGTGTAAACATAACTTCTATATGCACTGGGAAACCAAAAATATCACACGACTCATTTGTGGTGGTCTGGAACTGAACCTGCACTATCTCTGAGGTATGACTGTGTAATAAAAATACAAAAGAGCAAGCTCAGTCTTATTTTCTGAAAACAACAAACGGTACTGTCATACTGGGAACAAATTTTTAAACACTTGGGCAAGACGTTTTTATGTATGTTACCACATAACTTATGTTAAATGTATCTTTTTCCTTTCTTTTCAGAACTGTTGCTTTAGTAAAGAGAACAAGAAATATCTCATAGTACGCAATGAAAGACCACCAAAGAAAGAAGCCCAAAACTGGAGGTTGAAGAAAAAGTTAGTACTGAATTTCATTTCCAATGTATAAAGGTTTATAAAGCCGCAAAATTCTTCTAAAGAGGAGCTTGAATAAAAATAATTTTTATGTAAAATGGAAAAACTGACTTTCCCATTTTAATTTACATTCAGAGACACTTGTAAATTGAACCTGGAGTAAAGGCAGGGGTGGGGAAAAGATGAAGGGAATTCAGAATTACAGTCTTAAAAATATTGCCAAGGCACTGTCTACACTACTGTTTTTAACAGTACTTGAGAGTCTTACAGGGAATAGCAGGAAATAGCACCGTACTAACCACTTTGAGAATTAGAACCTAGTTGAACACAGCTCTTATTTTCACAGAGGACACAATCTACTTTGCAATGTAAGTGCATGTTAAATGCCCTAGGAGAAAACAGAAATCTCATTTTCACATACAGAGTTATAATAAAACACTCCAAGGAACAATACTATAGCCAGTTTTTTTTTTAATGAACCACAACAAAAAAGCTCTATTTTATCCAATAAGATAAAATGGTGTTGATATACAGACATAGTAGATGTTCTGTAAGCATTTGTTGTTAAATCTTACAGTACATTCTATTACTTTTGTTTTCAGGTTGGAAATATCAGCTCCTTAAATGGCAGGGTTAAAATACCAAGAAGGAATTAGTGAACAGAAAAGCAGAAGACACAGTTTTCAACTATGCTAGCAACAAAGGTTTCAGAGTTCATCATAAGAAGAGTTAAGTCATCTAATGTGAAACAGCAGGAGACCATGGGGCATACAATAATGAAACTATAAATATGAAGCAACGTATCAGAAGAATGTATGGAACGTCAATGCTATGTAAGTTACTCTAGAACATGTTAGCATATATGGAAGAAGGAAACAAAACCTGAGAAGCTTAGGTTTCTTCTCTGATGAATAAAACACATATAAAAAACTCAATACAAGCTACGTGTCAATTTTTTGATGAATGATGAGGGTTTTGGAGGTCAATATCAATCAAAACAGATTTATGTTGTAAAGTGGTATCAGAGTTAAGCTGACTAGGGATTCCTTCTTCGGCTCTCTTTAAAGGATAAAATCGTTACCTCTCTTAATGCTTTTCTTTTCCATCCCACACTCCCCAAACCACAAATACTCAAGAGCTTACAGTTTTAAGGTAGAAGGTAATATGACTAGAATAGTTATAAAGATAGCAAATAATAAGAGAACAGAGTATCATCAATAGTCTGTTCTTAAAAACAATCAAATAGGCAGGGACAGAGAAGGAGAGGAGAGGGCAGAAGGTAATAATTCTATATGAAGAATCAATGGTTCACCATAAAAGCAAAACTCAAGTCTATAGAACTAATTAGAACTGCCACCGAGTTTGTCAATGGAACTGCAATTTTTTAATTACACTCACATTCTAAATGGTTTACAAAATGATTTTGCACACATTTTATTATTACTTTGCACAACAAATTAGGTAGAAACAGTTGCTCAGAAAATTTAAATGACTTGAGTAAAGGCTAACAGCTAGAGGTTAGATTGAGCCAGAAAGTGAAAGTGTTAGTCACTCAGTTGTGTCCAGCTCTTTAGGACCCCATGGATCGTACCCCACCAGATTCCTCTATCTATGGAATTTTCCAGGAAAGAATACTGGAGCAGGTTGCCATTCCCTTCTCCAAGGGATCTTCCTGTCCCAGGGATCGAACCCAGGTCTCCTGCATTGCAGGCAAATTCTTTACGGTCCAAACCATCAGGGAAGCGTTGTATAGAGCCAACACTTGAAGTCAAATATTAGAAATAGTGTTCTTTGAAGAACCAAAGGTAAAGGTGTCCCCTGGCTTATATTTAACATCAGAAAATGAGTTTTGAAGACAAAAGTACCTGCCATTGGTTATGCACCAATCATGTGACCAAATTTTTCCTCTCTGAGAGGTCGCCGAGTCCTGCTGGTGAGTCCTAGGAACGATACATTATTATATGGGCCTCTGCTCAAATAAGCACAGCCTCCATACATCTAAATAGAATGAGGAGAAAGTGATGCTGCGTAATCTCCCAGGATGGGTCAGCTCAGAAAAGACAATACTCTTTCTGCTTCTCTCTCTTTCTTTCTCTAAAGCATCTCAGCAACCATGCTCTGAGGAATCCAGGCCCATATACAGAAACCATATTTAATTGTTTTAGAACACAGCTCCAGCCGACATCCCAGCCAACACCCAACTTCATCTCCAGAGATGTGAGTGAGGAAGCCTTCACCAGGTACTCTCTGACTGCAACACATGCAGACCTTAAGTGAAAAGAGCCACATCAAAGGCAGTCAGCTCTCAGAGCCAGAAGGGATCAAATAAATTTTGTTGTTTTAAGTCATTAGGCTTTAGGGTAATGTGTTCTACAGCAAAGAACAACCAGAGCTTCATTTTTTACCTAAACTATTTTGTTTCAGAAGGCAATTATTGCAACATGTAGGAGCTCTGTGGAAACGACCCAGGTGATAAACGTGTACCACCTCATTGTGCAGGGACAGGCTTGTGAGGCAATGGAAGGGATGGCTGTGTCATACGTAGGCCCCAATGCCAACTGAAAATGTGGGGACCCTTGTTCAGAAGGCAGAGGAAAAGTATTCTTAATGCACATGAGAAGCTTGCTTTCTTTCACAGATTATTTAAACTTTTGCTTTTTTATTTGCCATTTCATGCCATTTTCAGTAAAGAAACAATTAACATTTTAAATGAGAGCATGATGTTTCTATTGTGTGATGCTAGTTTCAAATGCAAATATCAAAGCATTAAACTTACATGCAGAATCACCAAAATTACACAGTTCATGTTATATGGCTCCTTTCAGACTGATAGAAGAGAGAGATGCAAGCAAGACTCAGAAGATCTAGAAGGAAAAAGAAAGGATCCCGGCCCACCTCAGGGTAACAGCCAGTCTAGAGAGTGTCCTGGGGCACAGGGATTATGGGGCAAGTGTAAACTCTAACAGGTGACACAAGTATGGGGCTGTCCATTGATGTGGGGCATAAGTGCTGGCCTGTAGGAGATCCCAGAGCTGTGCCTTGGATGAGGCAGATCTGGACAAGTCAACCCCCTCCCATGCCTCTCTGGTGCATTGACTCCCCCTGCTACAAGAGACAGGGGACCCTGAAGGGTCTTTAAACTTCTGTGGTGGGAGACACTCATACCCAGATGAAGGGAGGTCAAGTGGCCAGACGCATCACCCAGTGAACGCACCACAGGGCAGATGCCACTAGTATTGGTGGGGACAGTTCATGTCATTCTGGCTCTAAAACACTACCAGTTCCAAGCACCCACCTCGACCTTCCTGCACCTACAGCCAGGCCCCTGTCAGGGATGAAGGATGACAGAGATCATGGGGTGGGGCCGCAGGGTGAGGAAGAAGGAGGTTGGCGGGGCCCAGGAGGGAGGGAATCAGGGAGCAGAGAAAACCAGCAAGGAAAACTGAAGGCAACGGAGGCTTCAAGCCCCCTCGCTTGCTCGGTCATCTCATGGAACTTCATTTGGAAAACACTGCACATGAAGGTTGTCGGTTACGGATTGAATGGGAAGGAAAAAGTATTGTGTTGCATACTGTAGTTCCTGTTAATACACAGTTTCACTTTCTAAGGTTCCAATTACCTCCAATCAACCATGCTCCAAAAGTATTAAATGGAAAGTTCCAGAAATAAATAACTTTTAAGTTTTAAATTGCCAGGAATTTTCTGTGTAGCATGATGGAATCTCACTCTGTCCCATTTTCTCCTGCTCAGGCATGAATCATCCTTTGTCCAGTGTATCCTGCCCACTCCCTAAGTAGCCGTCTAGGTTATCAGAGTGCTTGTGTTCAAGTGACTCTATTTTACTTAATAATGGCCCCTGAATGCAAGACTAGTGATGCTGGCAATTCAGATATTCTTTTACTCTGCCTAATTTACAAATTAACCTTTATCATTGGTATATATGTATAGGAAAAAAACATAGTAAATATAGGATTCAGTACTGTCCATAGTTTTAGGCACCAACTGGGAGTCTTGGAACATATCACACAGATGGAGGGGACTACTCTACATGCTGGGCTTCCCAGGTGATGCCAGTGATAAAGAACCCACCTGCCAATGCAGGAGACATGAGACGTGGGTTTGATCTCTGGATCAGAAAGATCCCCTGGAGGAGGGCAGGACAACCCACTCCAGTACTCTTTCCTGGAGTAGTCCATGTACAGAGGAGCCTGGTGGGCTACAGTCCATGGGGTCACAAAGAGTTGGATGCAACTGAGCACGCAGGCAAGCACTGCAGATGCTAATATAATCCCTGGACTGAGAGTTAGTGTTTCTGAATTCTAGTTCCACTCTCTGCCTTAATTTTGTATCTTTGGGGCTCTGATCTTCTAGAAAATGAAGATTTGAGCTAAGCAATTCCTTAGGTTCAGTTACATACTCTTCAATAATTGTATACTTAGTGTCTGTTAGAGGCTGGGAAATGTACTAAATCCTGAAACTTCAGGAGTGAACAGAAACAACATGCAGTGTATAATGCCATTAGAAATAAAGAGTCAATCAGTAATTGCAAATGTAATTCATATCATAATAGAATAGAAACTCAGGAGGCAATGGGAGCCACTGAGGTGGGGAGGCATCATCCTCTTTAAAGTGTGTAGGAAGACTTCCCTAAAGAAGGAATGTTTAACAAGGATGAGCAAGAGTTGGTTAAGTAAATTGTTTCTTGGTTTGTGGGAGAGAGAAAAACAGGTTGAAAAGAGACATGGAAAAAATGCATTTCTCCAGAAGGAGGGCAGGGCAATCCCAGAGGAGAGAAGAGCCTGGGCTGCGGTAGTGACTCTTGAAGAGATGCTGACTACAAATTTGGGGTAAAGGGAGTGAGTTCTGACTGACACATAAGAATATGATGACTTAAAACTGCAAACAAGCAGTGCAGTCTCAGAAGCAGGAAGGAGCAGACAGTAGACGAATAAGCATTTTCCCCAGACACAAAGACTGAGATAAGCCTTTGGATTCAAGCAGTTTGTTTTGGAAGTTACTGCAGGAAGCTCATGGGGATGTGAGACAGGGAAAGGAAGAAGGCTAGGAAGGGTCATGTTGCCCTGTGGAAAACTGGAACGTATTTCTACTGGGGACCCTCTGAGAGGTGGACACTCCTTCAGAGTTGCCTCCTGCTGGGTAAGAAAGTTGAGGTAGTTTCTCCAACTCCTATCTGTCATTGGTTCTGGATTGCCATGGGCAGGTAGCTCCCCAGAACTGCTGGTCAGGGGCCACAGCATACCCACAAGAACAAAGACTACCCCAAGCACAGAGTCAGAAAGCCGTGGACATTCTCCCTGCAGGTGAATGTCGGGTGGGCAGAGGGAACGGGAGTGGGACTCCAACACTGTCTACTGCAGTGTCTGAGTGGCTCATTGAACTGAGGCAATGCAAAGAGCCGACTCATTGTAAAAGACTCTGATTCTGGGAAAGACTGAAGGCGAAAGGAGAAAGGGGTAACAGGATGAGATGGTTGGACGGCATCACTGACTCAATGGACATGAGTTTGAGCAAATTCCGGGAGAGAGTGAAGGACAGAGAAACCTAGCGTGCTGCAGTCCATGGGATTGAAAAGAGTGGGACAGGACTTAGCAACTGAACAACAGCAAAAACAAGGAAATGGAGATGAGAATAGAAGCAAATTCTGGAGAAACCATAGCCGCAAGAGGAGAGAAATGGTGAAACCTGGTGCTTTCTGGCTCACAAAATAAATTCATAGATTCATGAAGGATTAGCATTCAATAGTTCATTTATCATCTTAATGAGAAAACTGGACTTGAGAGGAGTTAAATCACTTGTCCAAAGTTTCACAGCCATCCTGGGCTGGAGTTGCCTAACATTTGCCTCAGTCTTCTTCATTCTACCATTACATGCTTCTTCACTAACATGACATTCTCCTTGAAAAGAAAGAAGAGGAAGAAGAAAAGGAGGAGAAGGGACAGGCCAAAGGAAAGAAGGAGAAGTAGGAGGAAGAGAAGGAGATGGAAGAGCAGACAGAGGAAACATTGTTCATAATCATCTTCATCCAGACAAGGCATAATCAGCCCCTGGAAAATGGATTTACAAGAAAAGACCAAAGTCAGCAGCCAGCATGAGAAGACCTCCATCTTCTTAAAATGCATATAAATATGTTCCTACAAGAACTGCCTATTCATCCATCTTCACATCTGCTATAATTTTGAAGATGTATAAGTACCAAAAAAATTTCCATAGAATTCTGCTACTGTACTCTATATGTATGTTGAGGTATATAGCATATAAGGGAGAAAAACTGGATTTCCTCAGTTTAGTAGTAAAGAGTGAGAATAAAACTGTAAGCAAAGTCATGTATCAGTAATCCTCCAAACAATAAACATACACCAGAAGAACAACATTCTACTAAACCCAGATACATCATGGGCTTCTAGGAAATGACTTAAAGAGCTATAATCACAACGTCAGCACAACATGCAATGATTTATAGGAGGACAAAGCTCTCAGAACTGTATTTTGCTAGCAGTCTAAAATTATATTCCCTAATATGAGAACATGGCTTCAGTCATCAGAGAGATTCTGCTGGCACAGAATGATTTTTTCAGGGAGTGTAGAAATATTTGAAATATTAGAATCTTAAATTTGAAAGGTTATTTTCTCTGCCTGGACAATAATTATATATATGAGGATGAAACTATGACATGATAAAATAAGAAGACATCTGCAAATTAAGGATAGATTGTAAGGTAAGCAGAAACTTTTAAAATAAGGTGAACAATAGGATTTTTCATTGAAAATATCTAATATACTAAATATATATATGAGTGAGGTCAAATGTAAGAGTAAGTCACTGTAACCATTTCCATGATCAATTTTAAGAGAAAACTGATATGGAAGAGTTATTTTAATGATGGCCAAGTTTTTTGGAGGCCCAGGCAAGTTTTTGGCCTATATGTCAACTTTTTCTAAAATCTTCCCAAATAATTTACCATGACCAAATATTTCTATTGAAACAGCTTCAAAAGATCACAGTCAGTCTTGGATAGCTCATACATTTTAAAATTCAACTTTTGTCAAATTGATTTATGATTTTGAATTGGACTCATGTCAACTTGATTTATGTTTCTGCTTTTGGCCAATCCTATGGGTACTTACCATAACTGAGTTGTCACAGAGAAAGAAGATCCACAGAAACAGAGATGATATACCTCTCAAAGGACCATTAATGGGAAATAACAAAACAAGACTTGTCCTTTACTTTCAGGAGCCCATGAGCTCCAGGGAGCAGGCATATTGTAGTATCAGACACAAATTAGGAGTATGGACTTCACTCAGATAAGCAAACAGATATATCCTGTGCTTTCGGGAATGTGACAGCTCCCATAAAGTTTCTTTTGAACTTTCAAAGAATGGCTGACTTAGGAAACTCTTAACACTCATCACTTACAACCATTAAGAGATATTACAATTCTGCTCAGTGTGCCTTAGTACTGAACAAAAGCCATTACAGTTGTCTTGATTTTTCCCATTTTAACATAGACGCTTTTCTTGTCCCAGGGAGAAATAGCTACCATGGTTTGATGGAGAAAAATTGTGTAACACAATATTGTACCATCAATATTCACAGAAAGTTCCTAGCCAACAAATTTGAGAACTAGACAGAAAATTACTGACTTTTTTTTTATTCTTTGCCCTTTTCAGAGCAAGACAGTAAATTTACCATTAAATTGGCCATTAAGTTGGCCAAGATACAGAGTCTTATTTGCTTCACTTGGTATCTGCCAATATCATACATATTCCTCAAAACCTTATTGCCACTGCTAAGCATAATTTAACTATTGAAGTTGGCCAAAAAGCTTGTTGAAGTTTTTCCATAAGATAGTATGTAAAAGACCAAATGAACTTTTTGGCCAATCCAGTATTATCTTTCCCTTTTTATTGTTCATTCGTTACTTTATTTGAATTCTGCTAAGTCACTTCAGTCGTGTCTGACTCTGTGAGACCCCATAGACGGCAGCCCACCAGGATCCCCTGTCCCTGGGATTCTCCAAGCAAGAACACTGGAGTGGATTGCCATTTCCTTCTCCAATGCATGAAAGTGAAAAGTGAATTTGAATTCTAGATATCTGAAATAAACAATGTAGCCTGTAAGTTTCTATCAAGGATGTCAATATTTTCTTGGATTATCACCCAACAGTGCAATGGTGATATTCTCAAAATAGTCTTTTGCTTATCTTTGATTTACAAAGCATTTGCTGAAAGTATTATCTCTTTAAAAGTTATGGTGTAGTTTTTGCAAATTGCTGCTGTTATTACCTCCCAGGAAACCACCAAAAGTTAGTTTGAAGAATATGTTTCGAAAATGTTTGAGAGAAAAATTGTTTACACTGAATATCTGCAGAAAACCGAACAGCAATATACCATGATTTTCAAGGGC
Source organism: Budorcas taxicolor (assembly GCF_023091745.1). Lineage (NCBI taxonomy): Eukaryota > Metazoa > Chordata > Mammalia > Artiodactyla > Bovidae > Budorcas > Budorcas taxicolor. Next base: position 31,937,927 of record NC_068916.1, on the reverse strand, counting down.
CCTGTTAGTGCCAGAAAATGTGCTTGTCTAAGAAGACCCTGAAGTATACAAGGCAAGACCATAAAATTTTACATTTTCTATAAACTTAAAACTATGACCACCAAAACTCTCTGGCTGCTTTCTTCCTTCTGGATAGCAACACACAAATAATAAGGTATCTAGAGAGTTATGAAAGCTTACTCCTTATGGATCTTCAATCAAGAAAGCAGCCTTGTCTTTGGCCAGTTTATGTGTAGTTCTCTAATTGGGAAGAATGAACTAAACCACTCACAGCAGCCTAATCTCTTCCTAGAATTTTATATAAATTAGACATCACTTTGCCAACAAATATCCTTATAGTCAAAGTTTTTCCAGTAATCATGCACAGATGTGAGTTGGACCATAAAGAAGGCTGAGCACTGAAGAATTCATTCTTTCAAACTGTGGTGCTGGAGAAGACTCTTGGGAGTCACCTGGATAGCAAGGAGGTCAAACAAGTCAGTCCTAAAGGAAATCAACCCTGAATATTCAGTTGAAGTACTGATGCTAAAGCTGAAGCTCCAATACTTTGACCACCTGATGTGAAGAGCTGACTTATTGGTAAAGACCCTGATGATGGGAAAGATTGAAAGCAAAAGGAGAAGGGTGCAACAGAGGATGAGATGGTTAGGTAGCATCACTGACTCAATGGACATGAATTTGAATAAACTCCAGGGGATAGTGGGGGATAGGGAAGCCTGGTGTGCTGCAGCCCATGGGGTTGCAAAAAGTCAGACACAACTTAGCGATTGAACAACAGACATGTCCAATCCCAGAAAATGGTTCCATTGATCTCAGAAGATCTCTAGCAGTCTTTTTTTTTTTTTCAATTATTGATATGGTTGATTGTAATTATATCACTTTACTACTTGGTTTCTATTTGCTCTGGTTTGTTTCTTTGGTTTTTTTTTTTGTTTGTTTGTTTTTTTTGCTAGTTCATCTTTTTTTTTTTAATTTTAAAATCTTTAATTCTTACATGCGTTCCCAAACATGAACCCCCCTCCCACCTCCATCCCCATAACATCTCTCTGGGTCATCCCCATGCACCAGCCCCAAGCATGCTGTATCCTGCGTCAGACATAGACTGGCGATTCGATTCTTACATGATAGTATACATGTTAGAATGCCATTCTCCCAAATCATCCCACCCTCTCCCTCTCCCTCTGAGTCCAAAAGTCCGTTATACACATCTGTGTCTTTTTTGCTGTCTTGCATACAGGGTCGTCATTGCCATCTTTCTAAATTCCATATATATGTGTTAGTATACTGTATTGGTGTTTTTCTTTCTGGCTTACTTCACTCTGTATAATCGGCTCCAGTTTCATCCATCTCATCAGAACTGATTCAAATGAATTCTTTTTAACGGCTGAGTAATACTCTATTGTGTATATGTACCATAGCTTTCTTATCCATTCATCTGCTGATGGACATCTAGGTTGTTTCCATGTCCTGGCTATTATAAACAGTGCTACGATGAACATTGGGGTACATGTGTCTCTTTCAGTTCTGGTTTCCTCGGTGTGTATGCCCAGCAGTGGGATTGCTGGGTCATAAGGTAGTTCTATTTTACTTGCTAGTTGTTGCTGTTCAGTTACTAAGCTGTGTCCAACTCTTTGCAGCTGTAGCATGCCAGGCTCCTGTGTTGTACACTGTCTTCTGGAGTTCACTCAAATTCAGGTCCATTGAGTCGATGGTGCTTGCTAGCAGGCCTCTATTCTAATAAAATTAATCTGAATAACTTTGCACTTCCCCTAAATTATCAAATACTTGAGCACTTCAAAGCAATACTGAATTCTAGTAAGGACCAGTGAAATTTTCTTGAACTGCAGGTATCAAAACTAGACAAAGCTCCTGAGAAAGCTAGGTGACACACTCCTCACCTCATCCTAACAAACCATGCACACAATTCAAGTTTGCGTCTTAGTAAAATGACCAATTATGACAGATTTTAGACAATGCTGTTGAAGCAGCAAGTGCCAAAGCTTTGCCATGCCACCTCTCATATCCATGGCTTCACATATCTCAGTTCTTTGCCACATCACTGAGATAACAGAGCAGAAGGCTGCTAATAGCTCTCAGAGAAAGCAATGATTTAATACAGTGTATTATCACTGTTACATTTCATTTCATGTTATATCAAGAGATTTATGACTTATTTAGCTGTTTCTTCAAGACAGATTCCTCCAACAGATCATTTAGTGCACTGAGAGAGAAGAAGAATTCATTTCAGACTCTTCCCATGCTCCTGTAAGATAACAGGTGTCACAGCAAAACCTGATTATCCTGGTTAGGAAGATGTTTTTCCAAAGGAGTGGAAATGCTCACACTCTGCATGATGCTTTCTTTCTCATTAAGTGTGACATTTCAGTGCGTTGTTGCAAGCTAAAAGCCTAGGATTACACTGGACTGTGGGTATGAGATTTCGCCTAAGATCAACACTACAAACAAAGTAAGACGGATAAAAAGCAAGTGACAGACTTCTTAATGTATACTTTGTAGCGAAGGTCACTTTATGACAGTCACCAAGCAGAGGCAGCATGGACTTCCCCGGTGGCTCAGATGGTAAAGAATCTGCCTACACGGTGGGAGACCTGGGTTTGATCCCCAGGTTGTGAAGATCCCATGGAGAAGGGAATGGCAACCCATTCCAGTATTCTTGCCTGGAGAGTCCCATGGATGAGGAGTCTGGCGGTCAACAGGAATGCAAAGGACACAACTGAAGTGACTTAGCATGCATGCGAGCAAGCAGAGGCAGCAGCTGAGCCAGTTTCTAGACAACCATGGACAGCTGCTAGAAACTGGCTTCCAGACCAGCCACATAACTCATAATTCAGGGTGGACTTTAACCAGAAAAGCCAAGCACATTCGCTTTGTCTACTCTTTATTCCTAAGAGACCTGCATTCCACGGTCAAAGGTTTTGTCTAAATTCCTTAATTTATATTTTGACTCCTATTTCAATGAAATTATGCATTTGCTTCACTTTTAGAAATGAAGACCTAACCAGAGGGTACTGGCAGCCACTGGAAAAACACAGTAATTATCTGTGAGGAGTAGAGTGACTGTTGGATCCAGCCAAAGTATCATTATGATTTAAGGTTTGGATTCTCTCTGCGAGGTGTCAAGCATGTGCGCATGTCATGGGATCCTCCTCACTCTACTCCTCTCTGTTTTATTGACAGAAGCTTAAAATTCAGGTGTATTTTTCATAAAGATAATAGCAACTGCCCTATTTAGGAACTGCCTCAGAAATAGGAATTTGACTCTAAAAATGTACTTTGAGATCATCTGTGGAAACTATCATAATCAGTTGATATCTTTTGTTATACCAATATACATTCAGAAATACTATGAATATTTTATGTACTCTATAATTTGTTAGAAGACAGTGTATTACCATGTAAAATATTCATTATTCTGTAACCTAGGACCTTAATAGAATGTACTTGGAAATAGAGTTCTATCATTTTGTATTTATTTATCCTTAGAAGCAGTAGGCATAGATCCACTGAAGCAAGTTATGAGGGAGGGCCAGAAAAATCATATACTGGATATAAACATTTTCAAAACTATGTTAAAAATAGCAACACAAAATTAATATTTTAGATAAAGACTTTAAAAGGTGATCTGATAGATCAAAAGACAAATAGTCTTTTAAAGCAAATGGATTTAATCTTATTATTTTATAATTTCCGTTTCTGAATTTTTCACCTTGCCTTCCCTGAATGTAAGCATTTCTGAAATTTAGGAATCAAATACACCCTAGTAAATATAAGGTTTTCCCTTATAAACATAAGTTCTCCTAAAAATACCAGCAACATGTAATATAAATCAATTCAAATGCTATGCCAAATATCTGCATTATTCAACTCAAGCTGTCTTTAGTAAGACAGCATTTGAAATTGTATCAATTAAAATAAGAAGGTGACAGATGGCTTAATAAGCTAATATTAGTTGATGAATTAATAAACATGGTGTACTGGTTATCTATTTCTATGTAACAAAATTAACAGCTGAAAATAACAAACATTTATTACCTTCCAGTTCCTGTGGATCAACTCCAGGTGCAACACAGCTTGGTGCCTCTGGCTCAGAGTCTTTATGAAATTGCAGTCAAGCTGCTGCCTGGGGTCAAGCTCTTATCACACGACTAGAATGAGAGAGGATGGCCTTCCACGGTGCAGCAGGTGGGGGTTGGCAGGCCCTGGAACACCTACACCCAAGCTCGCTCACTTGTCCCTTCCCACAGGTCTGCCTCACAACATAGCAATTTGTTTCCACATAGAGAAAATGATCCAAGAAAGAGCAGGAGAGAACAACCAGACTAAAATTCATAGTCTTTTTTCCATCCAGCTTTGAAAGTCACATCCCATATCGCTTACCATATTCAGTTCATTAGCAAGGCAGTAAGCAGTCCAGCTCACACTCAAGGGAAGCGTATTATACAAAAGTGTGGATAACAGGAGCTAGGGATCATCTGGGATGAAAGTTGTGTTTCACATATTGTGTTGAAAGTTTCTTGGAAATACATCCTCTAAACTTCAACTTTGCTTAACCAGCAGCCATTATCAGTGAGCATTGATTCAAATATTCTATATCAATATGACCAATTCAGTTATCTGCACCTCCTGCACTAAACGTTCCAATAAGCACATTTAAATATACTGTATTCTTTCATATGGAGTAAGTTATATCTTTCAAGCTGGGCCATTTTTAACATTGTAAGAAAACAACTTGAACTTTTTGCACTATTTATAATCGTCTTCACAAGTAATTTCTACATATTGAATAATGGTTAAATATTAAATTATACTCTTTGGAAATGAAATTTATGAAATCCCCTGGTAAAGTATTAGCAAACCAAATCTGATGAAGAATAACTTTCATTTCAGTTAGGCAAGAATATTCTTTTGATTCAGTAGAAAGGGATTAAATTGTAGATAGAAACAGACAAAAGTATAAAAGACTTGGAAAACTTGATTCATCCCAGATATATCATTACCTCTAATTTTTTTAAATAAAAAAATGGAAAAATTATAGTGTCAATCAAAAATATATATAACATCCATATCTGCCACTCACACAGCAGTCATTCAACTCATCTTCTCCTCAAAGTAAAAAATTTTATTTCAACTCTTGCTCTAAATCAGCTATATTATTTTTTATATAAGCATCATCAAAGATTAAAATTTCAATAATGAGTTACCACTTTTGACCCTCACAGCTTTCTAAGGGATCTTTTCCTGTATATTCTATATCAGGCTATTACATTTTTAGCTCTCTTTCCTGAAACAAATAATGGTACCAGACCATTAGAATCACAGTAGATCCCTACTACTTTTTTTAAGTAGTAAGGAGTCAGGCCAATCCTGTAACTCATTGGTTTTATAGGAGATGTCATGCTCGGAGGACAAAATCATTTCACATCTGTCTTCCTGACCTGGCTCTTGCTTGTGGTTGGCCCTAAACTGAAGCTGTTGGATGTGACGAGAGACAGAGTCTGATGATTATAGATATCTGCAAAAATCACACCTCATAGAACAATCATCTTTTCAAGGCTTTCAGAATACCCTCTGTTACAATGATTCATCATTTTTAAGAATGCTGTTTTAAAATTTTTCTAGCAATCATGTAAGACACATGCTGAGAATACTGAGAATTAGATAATTTTAAAAATGTATAGGTAACTTTGTTTTCCTAACTGCTTTCATTAAAAGAAGTGGAAGGTAATGTTTAGAGGTTATTCATAAATGATAAGACAAGTTCATGGAAGAATTGTTCACAAATGTATTTACACACACACACATAGTATATTGAGGAGTGCACATAATGTGAAGAATAATGAAACAGCTTTTCATTTAAAATGATTATGAAAAACACTTTTACCAAAGCATAAAGGGCCCATGTATGAATTTATTTGCATCAAATTGCTAAGATTTGCAAGTCAAACAATGTCAAAAGGAAATAATGCGTCCTAAAAGGTAAGCTTCACCTTAAAAATTTAAGTTTTTTCCATATGCCAAAAAATAAAAATCTGATTACCAAAAAAACCCATAAATGTCTAATTCCAACCAGAAGAATAGCTCTTTTAACTGCTATTTGAATCATCAGCTTTAAATTAGTCTGTATTAGGCTGCTAGGGCTGCCACAACAAAATACCAAAGACTGGGTGGCTTAAACAACAAAAATTTATTTTCTTATAGTGGTGGTGGTGGTTTAGAGGCTAAGTCATGTCTGATTCTGTGATTCCATGGACTGTAGCCCACCAGACTCCTCTGTCCATGGGATTTTCCAGGCAAGAATACTGGAGTGGGCTGCCGTTCCCTTCTCCAGGGGATCTTCCCCACCCAGGGACTGAACCTGTGTCTCCTCCACTGCAGGCAGATTCTTTACCAACTGAGTCACCAGGGGAGCCTATTTTTCTAGAGGCTAAAACTCTAAGATCAAAGTAACAGCAGGGTTGGTGTCTAGTGAGAACTCTCTCCTTGCTTACAGATGATCATCTTCTCCCTAGGTCCTCATGTGGCTTTTTCTCTGTGCAGCTCAATCCAGGTGTCTCTTCCTCTTCTTCTTACAAGAACACCAAGCCTATCAGATTAGGGCTTCATTCTTATGATCTTGTTTAACCTAATTATCTCATGAAAGAACCTATCTCCAACTATAGTCACATTGGGGGTTAGGACTTAAAAATATGGATTTGCAGGGAAAACAATTCAGTCTATAACACTAGTCAATGTGCTGGGATTTTAAAGAGCTGGCTCTTGGGGATGTCAAATCTCCAGTGTCCCACAGGAAATGCTGTGCTCCCTCTAGGATTCTTTCACATCTAATAGACTCCATCACAGATTTTCAGCTATCTCTGGACCAAAGTCTTGGTATATAGATCAAGTATACACAGAGTCATCTCTTTGCATAATTGGAACAACTAACGGCACTTCTAGAGTAAACTCTTTTAGCCTTTCCTTTTCACATCAGAAAATAAAGCAAAACATTTATCAATCACTCACAACAATCCAGGCTACTATCCTCTAGGGGTACCACTCTCTATCACCTAAATATCCATCTGTACATGAAATATTTGTAGCTGAGTGAATCAATCATTTATTCATTTACACTTTCACTTATCAACTACTTATTGTTGAATATGCTAGTCAATATCCAAGACACTGTGGGAATTCAGAAACAAGGAAGAGAATGTCCCTGTCCTTGAACAACTCATAGATGAGAACTAAATTCAAACATTTAAAATTTGGACCCTTGGACCTATGATTGAAGTACAAAATCACTATCTCAATGGAAATATCATTAAAATGGGGATCAAAACTAAAATTCTTCCAAGTCAAGATCAGTGCTAAGCCATACAGTGCCTTTGTACAAATTAAAAACTAGCAACCCCACTGGTCTCAGATTGACACTTGAACAATGCTGTTGTACAATGAGCACCCCCTTTTTCAAGGGACACAGCCTACACAGGAATCACAGGCAGGATGTTGGCCACCTATAGATCCCTCACTTATACCTAGTTGTCCAAACTGCACAATCATGTGTGGCAGTCCTCTTCCAGGTGGTGGGACTTAGAATGTATTGGGGAACAACACAGGCCCCCAGCAAACATTCCAACTTAATGCCACCCCTGCAATCCAAAACATTAGGCTGGGAAGATTAAGATGTAGGAGATTTGGGGGCCAATACAGAGATGAAGAAGAACTAAAAAGCCTCTTGATGAAAGTGAAAGAGGAGAGTGAAAAAGTTGGCTTAAAGTTCAACATTCAGAAAACGAAGATCATGGCATCCGGTCCCATCACTTCATGGGAAATAGATGGGGAAACAGTGGAAACAGTGTCAGATTTTATTCTGGGGGGCTCCAAAATCACTGCAGATGGTGACTGCAGCCATGAAATTAAAAGATGCTTACTTCTTGGAAGAAAAGTTATGACCAACCTAGATAGCATATTCAAAAGCAGAGACATTATTTTGCTGACTAAGGTCCATCTAGTCAAGGCTATGGTTTTTCCAGTAGTCATGTATGGATGTGAGAGTTGGACTGTGAAGAAGGCTGAGTGCCGAAGAATTGATGCTTTTGAACTGTGGTGTTGGAGAAGACTCTTGAGAGTCCCTTGGACTGCAAGGAGATCCAACCAGTCCCTTCTGAAGGAGATCAGCCCTGGGATTTCTTTGGAAGGAATGATGCTAAAGCTGAAACTCCAGTACTTTGGCCATCTCATGCAAAGAGTTGGAAAAAGACTCTGATGCTGGGAGGGATTGGGGGCAGGAGGAGAAGGGGATGACCGAGGATGAGATGGCTGGATGGCATCACTGACTCAATGAATGGGAGTCTGAGTGAAGTCTGGGAGTTGGTGATGGACAGGGAGGCCTGGCGTGCTGCAATTCATGGGATCGCAAAGAGTCGGACATGACTGAGCGACTGAACTGAACTGAACTGAACTGAACAGAGATCAGAGAGAACAGTTGGGAGCATCCCAAAGCCAAAAGATGTGAATAACTGTCAACTCCACAGCAATGACATTCCTGCAAGCTTTGTGACTGATTTTCTCCCAAGGAACTCCTTTATCTGCTAGAGAGGGAAAGAAAGGTAGAGTATCTTTATAGTATGCTTGTCCCAGTCATCTATCTTCTGGTTGGATTATAAATGAACTATGAACAGGGACCTAAACTATGAATGCCACGTACCTTATGAGTACTTGAAAGTGAAAAGAAAGTGTTAGTCATCCAGTAGTGTCTGACTCTTTGTGACCCCTTGGAGCCCCACCAGGTTCCTCTGTCCATGGAATCCTCCAGGCAAGAATAGTGGAGTGGGTTGCCATTTCCTTCTCCCGGGGATTTTCCCAACCTGAGGGTTGAACCTGGTCTTCCACACTGCAGGCAGACTTTTTACTGACTAAGCCACCAGGGAAGACCTATGAGTACTTACTAAACACAAAGCAATACAATCTTACTTTATGCAGAATGAAGAATAAAGTGAGATCTTTTTTAAATTAGTTGGGTAAAAATGACTAATCTCTATAGTTACAGAAACAATTATTGGATGAAGTAGGACAGTCTCAAAAGTGTCCTGCATACACTATCCTGAAATAATTCCATATTCATTTTTTTTGGTTAGTGTTTTTCCAGTAGGCATGCATGAGTGCATGTCATCAATTCAGTGAGTGAGAAGTTTGATAACACCATTTTTCTATATCATGAAGATAAATACACAACTTAGCTTTAGGCTTACAATTAAATGAACCACAAAACTCTTATTTATTAAAACACATTGCAGAATTTTTGAACGGAAATTTATTCATGTTCAAAGGCAACAAGAAATTATTGTAAAGGTTATTGAACTGAAATTTGTATTATTTTTAGTTTTTAAAACAATAATATGCTTATATTTCAATTTTGAAATATATTCTCTTAACTATATTTTCTTAACTATAAGTCATATTTAGGTGGGCAAAGTATAAAAAGAGTAATAGAAAACATCTCTGGTAGTAATAGAAAATCAGAGAAGGCAATGGCACCCCACTCCAGTACTCTTGCCTGGAAAGTCCCATGGATGGAGGAGCCTGGTAGGCTACAGTCCATGGGGTCGCTAAGAGTCAGACACGACTGAACGACTTCACTTTCACTTTTCACTTTCATGCTTTGGAGAAGGAAATGGCAACCCACTCCAGTATTCTTGCCTGGAGAATCCCAGGGACGGGGGAGCCTGGTGGGCTGCCGTCTATGGGGTCGCACAGAGTCGGACACGACTGCAGCGACTTAGCAGCAGCAGCACAGCAGCAGCAGCAGCACTAATAGAAAATATGCTGATAAACTATGAATAACATTTTAAAAGGTAATTAAAATCAAAGCCTCTGTAACACCCACCTATAACAATACAAAAGCCCTAGATTCCTGGGAAATTATCTAGAATCTATATTTTGTTTCTATGTGTGTGTGCATGCTCAATTGCTCAGTTGTGTTCTCAGTTCAGTTCAGTCTCTCAGTCATGTCCGACTCTTTGCAACCCCATGAACCGCAGCACGCCAGGCCTCCCTGTCCATCACCAACTCCCGGAGTTCACTCAGACTCTCCTTCATTGAGTCAGTGATGCCATCCAGCCATCTCATCCTCGGTCGTCCCCTTCTCCTCCTGCCCCCAATTCCTTCCAGCATCAGAGTCTTTTCCAATGAGTCAGCTCTTCGCATGAGATGGCCAAAGTACTGGAGTTTCAGCTTTAGCATCATTCCTTCCTAAGAAATCCCAGGGCTGATCTCCTTCCGAATGGACTGGTTGGATCTCCTTGCAGTCCAAGGGACTCTCAAGAGTCTTCTCCAACACCACAGTTCAAACGCATCAATTCTTCGGCACTCAGCCTTCTTCACAGTCCAACTCTCACATCCATACATGACCACAGGAAAAACCATAGTCTTGACTAGACGGACCTTTGTCAGCAAAGTAATGTCTCTGCTTTTGAATATGCTATCTAGGTTGGTCATAACTTTTCTTCCAAGAAGTAAGCATCTTTTAATTTCATGGCTGCAGTCATCATCTGCTGTGATTTTGGAGCCCAAAAAAATAAAGTCTGACACTGTTTCCACTGTTTCCTCATCTATTTTCCATGAAGTAATGGGGCCAGATGCCATGATCTTCATTTTCTGAATGTTGAACTTTAAGCAAACTTTTTCACTCTCCTCTTTCACTTTCATCAAGAGGCTTTTTAGTTCTTCTTCACTTTCTGCCATAAGGGTGGTGTCATCTGCATATCTGACGTTATTGATATTTCTCCCAGCAATCTGATTCCAGGTTGTGTTTCTTCCAGTCCAGCGTTTCTCTAGGCTATCACAAATTGTCATTTCTCCTTCCAGTAAGTACACTTGTTCTTAATCTTTCTCACACCTATTCTATATTAATTCTCTACTAATATTTTACACTTATATATACACTTTCTTTTACTTCCAAATATGGAATTGTGTATAAAAACACAGACACATTGATTTTTCCATTGAGAATATCTTTTGAATACCTCTCCATATTAACACAAAGAGCTATTTTATTCTATTAAAGGACTGTATGATGTTTCATTGTATAACTCTTATAACTTACTGTTATAAGTTATAGCTTATAACATAACTCTTATAACTTATCAATGCTCCAATGAATGATAGTTTTATTTTTAAGTGCAACACTGTAATTAACATATGTTTATGTACTTACTGTGTACCATATTTTTCCATATAATAAATTTCTCAAGATAGGATTGCTAAATCAAAAATTTTTATGACATTTTTGTAAATAGAATTTATTTGTAGATTCCTACAGGACTCATATAACATTCTAAACTATGGTAGTTTGTTGTTGTTTAGTCAACAAGTTGTGTCCAACTCTTGTGACCCCATGGACTGTAGCCCATCAGGCTCTCCTGTCCATGGGATTTTCCAGGCAAGAATAATGGAGTGGGTCATCATTTTCTGCTCCAGGGGCTCTTCCCAACCCATGAATAGAACCTCAGCCTCCTGCTTGGCAGGTGGATTCTTTACCACTGAGCTACCTGGGAAGCCCATGGTAGTTATCAAATGGTGTTAGTGGTTGTCTACACTGGCCCTACTAAACAATCTGAACAAATACAACTGAATGGTCGTTGCACCTTTCCCTACAACCAAAAATTAAAACTATCTACACAGCCATCCAAAGCTTCAGTTCACAAGGTTCTGGTGGTAGGCAATTCTTTACTGAAAGGTAATGTTTTATTCTGTTCGATAGAAAGGAAAGCCATACTGCATTGTCACTGAGTAAGTACTAGCATCTCCTGATTTTACTGAATTCTAAAACACTAATCATTTTTGGGAAAATAGAGCATGTATTAAGTGCGTATAGTATACTTGAAAAAAAATACTGCCTTTAAGGCAAGCGTGTTGTTATCCAAATTTGTCGCTCTGTTCCAGTACTCTCTAGTGCACAGCTTCTTCATTCTTAAAACAGATAAGTGAAATAGACAAACTGTATGGTGCTTTCTGGTTCTAAAATTCTCTACTATAATTCATGTCACTAAAGATAGCATTGCCATACTATTCAACTTTTAAATATTCTTCCTATTTTGATTGAAAATGGAACTATTAGAAACATTTTCCCTAAATCCCTTCAGATTACGTAAAACTTGAGATACATGTGTGCATATTCTCTTTAATTTGTAAACAGTCAAAATGGATGTACTGATTCCTTCTACAGTGCTTTGGTGAAGATACAATGAGAGAAAGTACTTAGAATAACTGGTATAGGGCTTCTTACATATAACTAATTAGTGACTACTACTTTTCTCATGATCATTGGGGAAGGTTTTGAGCTTATGTTTAAATTCTGTATCACTGGATAAAGATCTGGTGTTTGTGTGTGTGTATGTGTGTGTGTGTGTGTGTGTGTGTGTGTGTGTACACAATGGAATAATACTCAGCCATTAAAAAGAATTAAATAAGGTAATTTGCAGCAACATGAATGGACCTAGAGAGCGTCATACTTAGTGAGGTAAGTCAGACAAAGGAGAAATATAATATGACATCCCTTATATGTGGAATCTAAAAAGAAATGAAACAAATGAACTCAGTTACAAAACAGAAAGAGACTCACGAACTTAGAAAATGAACTCATGGTTACCAGGGAGGAAGGCATAGTTAGGGGCTTTTGGGAACACACTGCACACTGCTATATTTAAGATGGATAACCAACAAAACCTACGGTATAGTACATGGAACTCAGCTCAATGTTATGTGCCAGCCTGGATGGGAGGGGGATTTGGGGGAGAAAGGATACCTTAATACATATGGCTGAATCCCTTCACTGTTCACCTGAAACTATCACAACATTGCTAATTGACTATACTCCAATACAAAATGATTTGGTGTTAAAAATAAATAAAAATAAAATTTAAAATGCTGTATCACTATATCCTGTTTTAAATTATAAAATTATTCACAATAGCAGAATTAAGTAATAAATCATAGCAAAATTTTATGACATAAGTCTGTGATCCTGCTCCTTTCATAAAGAAAATACTTTCAAACATATTTAGTCCTGAGCTAATATTGAGAGAGCACAGAGCTTAAAAAGAATACATTTATTGTCATAAATCATTGTTGGTATCCAACCCATAAACTGAAAGAACCCTTTGTTATATAACTTAGGTAACAATGGCAAAGCACATCTTTGGTGGAAGTGGCATTCCAGGGTTCTTGCACGTAAAAATAGTTACTCTAAGCATATATAAAGTTTAACACAAGTATATTTTATGCACTTATTGTTTTAAAAGATTTCAAACTGCAACATATTACAGTACAAAAGGATGGCGTCAATCATTAAATTCTTTAGACCTAGAAGATTCAAAACTTTGATCCAATTAAATCAATTCTCTCCTAAGATACAATGTATACACTGTCCATATTGCAAACAAATGCCACAGAAGTTTTGCCTACCCTCTTTCTGTTCCAAATGAAACTATATCCTCTCACCTTTGGGAACTTCCCATGATGTTTTTTCTGCATAGAGTTCCCATCCCCCAACTTCTTTTAAGACCATAGTCAAATCTGACCTTCTCTACAATGCAGTCACTAATAATCCTGGACTTGGTTTGAGATGCTAATGCAGTCAAACTTCAATTATTGAATGTGGCTCTTCTATTTTATCTTTTTTTTAAAAAAAAAATTATTGAAGTATAGCTGCTTTACAAAATTATACTTTATACAATGTTCTACTGTAGAACAAAGTGGATCAGCTATACATATACACATATCCTCTCTTTTTTTTTTTTGGATATCGTTCTCATATAGATCCCCACAGAGCACTAAATAGATTTCCCTGTACTATATAGTAGGTTCTCATTAGTTATCTGTTTTATACATACTATTAACAGTATATAGGGCCTCCCTAGTAGCTCAGTGGTAAAGAATCCTCCTGCCAATGCAGGAGACACAAGTTCGATCTCTGGGTTGGGAAGATCCTCTGGAGAAAGAAATGGCCACCGACTCCAGTATTCTGGCCTGGGAAATCCCATGGACAGAGGAGCCTGGCAGGCTAGAGTACGTTGAGTCGCAAGAGAGTTGGACGCAACTTAGTGACTAAGCAACAACAGCAATCAATAGCATATTTATGTCAATCCCAACCTCCCGATCCATCCCACCCCCCACTTTCCTCCTTGACATCCATACGTTTGTTCTGTACTTGTGGGAAAAAATAGTGAAAGTCATTCAGTCATGTCCAACTTTGTAACTCCATAGACTATACAATCCATATAATTCTCCAGGCCAGAATACTGGAGTGGGTAGCCTTTCCCTTCTCAAGGGGATCTTCTCAACCCAGGGATCAAACCCAGGTCTCCTGCATTGCAGACAGATTCTTTACCAGCTGAGCCAAAAGGGAAGCCCAAGAATACTGGAGTGGGTGGGCTATCCCTTCTCCAGCAGATCTTCCCAACCCAGGAATTGAACTGGGTCTCTTGCATTGCAGGCTGATTCTTTACTAACTGAGATATCAGGAAAGCCCCTTGTTTGGTACTTTTGTCTCTATTTCTGCTTTGTAAATAAAATCATTTATACCAATTTTTTGAATCCACAAAGGCCTTAATATCCAGCCATATCATATACTTTCTCCTCTAGCATCAGGTGTTCCATATATTTACTTGGAATTGAATCCAATTAAGTCAAATCAAATTGAAGATGATGCATGTTCAACCTCTAAAAATATAAGGCTCAAAATTAATAATTATTCACTGGCCTCTAGTAGTAGTGGAGCATGACAAAAAATAAGCTATTAAATGAACTGCGACTAAATCATTAAACAAATTATAACTCCCTTAACTTTGTTTCTTAAGTATTATTTGGAAATGAAAGTTTGGAGACTTGAGAAAATTGTAGTCCCTAATGAACTTTATTAACAGTATTATTGAGTGCATCTTAAACACTAGAAACATAAGAACGAAAAAGATGGAAATTCTCCTAATAATCAGAATTTTTCAATATAGTGGGGTTAAAAAAAAAAAAAACCCTAAATAGATAACTATAATTTATTCTTATAATAGGGTTAGTAAAAGGGATTACGGGACCCGCTGAAGGCTTCTAAAAACCATTTAAAATGTAATCAAGAAAACAGTGGAAATTAGCCAGAGGACAAAGATCCAGAGGGAAGAGTGGCAGACACAGATGCATGACTATGGGAAGCAACGCCAGTAAGGGGTTGGTCAGAAGGTAAACTAATGTTAATCTATTTAGTCCCCGTAGCAACCACAAAGGGCCTTCCTGGATTCAACTAAACATTCATATTTCAAGACTAGCGCCATGCCACTCAGAAGAACGGAGGATAAGAACAACAGCTTCCTGGCATCAGAATACACCAAGCTTCCTCTAAAGATTCCCATAAAATGAGTATGGAAGATGCCCTTGCTAAAAAGCCTCATGTCCCAGAGGAGCCAGTATCTCTTGTAGCAAATGCACTAAAGGCATTCCCAGAAACAAGAGTCACCATACTCCAGGAAGTGAGAACGTTAATTTGCCAGTCGGAGGTAATTTTTCCACAAGCGAGATTGCCTAGACATACACTCCACATCTTAACAGAACTAGACTAATCAGCAGTCACAATCTCATGCAGATATGGGAAAGATTTTGTTAACCCTTTACCCACAAACCCTCTGTGATTACTTCTCGGCAAAACAGTGCTCAAGGTAGAGGAGACAGCCTGTAGACTCCTTAGGGAAAGGAAAAAGGGTACATTCCAGTGTCTAAAAAGAAGTGTATAATGACGGAAGCATATCAAGTGTTCAGAAGTGTAAAAGGTGTGGGAATAAGAAAGAAATGTCACAGAGAAGCAAGGGAGAATGTGTCTTGCAGGACTATAGTTTAATGTAGAATCAGTAAAAGATTTGATGTAGGGAATGATGTAATCATACTTACAATTTAGAATGCAAAATGGAGTTACACTTGTGCGGAGCTCTAGCAAGAGATGCAAGGGAAAGAAGTGAGTGAGGTCATGTATTTATTTCCCTGGATTCTTCCCTTCAGGGTTTCCTGAATGGGCTTTGTCCCTTGACCAGGTGTCATTGCTCCTTTCCAGGTGGTTCTCTCTCAGCAGCACAATCTCACCTGGGTTCTGGTAACCAGTACTCCTCTTGAGGGCTTCCCTAGTGGCTCAGCTAGTAAAGAATCTGCCTGTAACACAAGAGACTCCAGTTCAATCCCTGGGTTGGGAAGATCCCCTGGAAGAGGGCATGGCAACCCACTCCAGCATTCTTGCCTGGAGAATCCCCATGGACAGGGGATGGGGTTGCAAAGAGTTGGACAGAACTGAGCAACTAAGCACAGCACTGCTCTTAAGATTAGCTCCAGAGTTGATGAACTATCTCATCTATCTTCCCTTCACATATATCCATATATAATCCCTTTATTGAACTTTTCTAGAACTATTCTAATTTTTACGTGTGCCATCTATTTTCTAACTGGTCCTGCACTGATCACAATGAGACAAACTATTATTTTTATAAATCAAGTTTTATTAGAACATGACCTGCCTATCGCTTATGTATAGTCTATCACTGCATCCACACTACAACAGTGGAGCCGACAGATGTGACAGAGACTGTATGGCCCACAATGTCTAAAATATTTATCTGGTTCTTCATAGGAAAAGCTTGCAAATCCCTGTCCTAGAGTCTGAGGGTAACCTGAGCTGTAGACAAGATACAGAACTTGATTCTAAAGGGAGAATTTCAGTGAAGACTGAATTTGCAGCCCTCACCAAAATCAGGATTTTGATAGAGAAGGACAGAGAGTTGGAATGGAGACATCTGGGTAAGATGCACTGAAGTTTATTTGACTGACAGATTTTACAGGGATTTTCTTGGCTTGCAGAAGCAGCCCATTTCCTTCTGTTAAAAGGGAGAAGCATTCCCCTCTCTAGCTAGTCTAGAGTCTATACAGAGGGAGCAACAGAGGCAGGTGTCCTGCAAGCCCAGGTTTCCCAGAGTTGCCATAACAAAGTATTAAGAACCAATTGGCTTAAATCAACAGAAATTTATTCTCTTGCAGTTCTGGGTGCTAGAAATTTGAAACATATTGGCAGGGACATACTCTGTCTCTGAAAATGCTAAGGAAGCATCCTTCCATGCCTCTTATAGTTTATGGTGACCTCTAACAATCCTTGGCACTCCTTGACCAAGGAATCTGTCACTCTAATCTCATCCTCACTTTACATGGTTTTCTCCCTTGTGTATCTGTGTGTCTGTTTTAAATTGCCCTCTTCTTTTAGTGATACCAGTCACTTAAACACGTGCTGTGTCCATGCTAAGTCACTTCAGTCATGTCTGACTCTGTGACACTATGGACTGTAGCCCACCAGACTCCTCTGTAAATGGGATTCTCCAGGCAAGAATACTGGAATGGACTGCCATGCCCTCCTCCAGGGGATCTTCCCTACCCAGGATGGAGCCCATGTCTTTTTACACCTTCTACATTGGCAGGAGAGGTCTTTACCACTAGTGCCACGTGGGAAGCCAAGTCACTGCCACCCAAATCCAGTACAGTCTCCTTTTAACTTGATTGTATCTGCAAAGGACTTGTCAGGTGGTGATAAAGAGCCCTCCTCCCAATGCAGCAGATGTAAGAGACATGGTTTCCATCCCTAGATTGGGAAGATTCCCTGGAGGAGGGCATGGCAACCCCCTCCAATATTCTTGCCTGGAGAATCCCATGGACAGAAGAGACTGGAGGTCTACAGTCCATAGCATTGCGCAGAGTCATACACGACTGAAGTGACTTAGCACGCACATATTCATTCCATCCACCCTTATATGAATAATTAAGCTCAAATCTTAGCATGGTCTAAGTAAGAAAATGCTGGCAGAATGCAGAATTCTAAGTGAGGAAAGGCTCAGAAAGTGAGCATGATAGATTGGGTCTGGTATATAAGATCCAACATTCCACTGACTGGTGGTACTCACTGTTTACACAAGACAAAAAAGAATGTGATGGTGAGGCAATCACCAACATTCATCAGAAGCTCAGAAAAATAGGCCACAACTGACTAGAAAAGGTGCTATTATAGATAAAGGCCTTGGTTCCCAGGACTCTCTCCCTTTGGGTCCAATGTATCCATGGACCTATCTAGTTATCATCTCAGTTCTGAATGCATAATTGGGAATGGACACTTAGCAGGTCCCAGGATCCTCACACCGATTCCTTGACACATGGAATAAGAGCTGACAGAAAGGCTGAGAACAAGCCCCCATCCATCAAAGTTCTTAAAGCCAATGAGTGCCACACACTGGCTAAAATGGCAACGATCAGGGCCATCCCTAAAGACTTTTTAAATAAGGCAAGTGTAATGGTCCCTACTACGTACATCACCAATCTAGTCTCTGCAAAATCCCATGAATCATAATGGAGGATAGTGTACTTATCCAAGCAGGAGCCCTAACTGAAGTTGTTGTTCTAGGTATGGCATCTTTACTGAAACAGGTCAACTAAGCCTCTAGTTCATGTGCATGAGTATGTATGATTTTCAATATCC
Source organism: Budorcas taxicolor (assembly GCF_023091745.1). Classification (NCBI taxonomy): domain Eukaryota; kingdom Metazoa; phylum Chordata; class Mammalia; order Artiodactyla; family Bovidae; genus Budorcas; species Budorcas taxicolor. The sequence continues at coordinate 31,919,383 of NC_068916.1, read as the reverse complement.
ACCAGGAAGGAGCACCTGAAGTAGTTCATATTCACCTAGGATAGGTAGCAGTGTGTGTTCTCATTCTTGCTTCAGAGATATGCTAAATTGCCTGCCCTCTGTTACAATAAGTCCAAAGACAGTCTGGCTCATCTGAACATTCCACAGGGCATCATGTTAGAACAACGGCAGTAAGCTGATCAGATCTGGTAAGCAAAGAAATACTCTGGATACTCAGGTTTAGAAGGTGGAAGATAATCAGTGGCTAGTGGTATAGTTTTGGAGTCTAACCGTTCGAGGCCTGGCAGATACCTCTTCCAAGGTAAAGTAAGAGTGACTGCACCTTGCTCCTCTGACCCTAGAGGAATAAAATGAATAAAACAGTTTGCTAGACCTCTTCTAGTTTTAGAGGCAGCATGTACTGCACTTGAGAGTTCAGTTCTGGCTCATTTATCAGGTGACCCAGAAGTTTTCCCAGTTTTGAAAGGATTCCAGAGTGAGTTCAGAAAGGGCTCCACAGCTGAATCCAAACACTCCCTGTGGAATTTTGAAAGATTTCCTAGTGATAATACACTGACTAGCAATACATATATGAAACTTTTTCTTTTTTAAAGACAACTTCCTCTATTGGTCTCTATTCAAAATTGTCAAATACTCTAATAACAACAAATACATGATCCTTAGTATTCAGGACTTCTCTCCACCCTGGCTTTGTCACCTCTCACAGAAGAGCAATTTTAGAAAGGACCAGAATCTGTGAAAATGAAGAGTTGTTTATGCTACTAACCTTTTTTGAATGTAAATATGAGAATAAAAAGAAATTAAAACAGGAGAAAAAAATACCTTTATTACAAAAGCAAATATGAGAGTGAAGTTACTTTTCATCTTTTCTTTCCCTTATTATAAAACTGATTCCATCTGCTGCTGCTGCTGCTGCTGCTGCTAAGTCGCTTCAGTCGTGTCCAACTCTGTGCGACCCCATAGACGGCAGCCCACCAGGTTCCACCGTCCCTGGATTCTCAAGGCAAAAACACTGGAGTGGGTTGCCATTTCCTTCTCTAATGCATGAAAGTGAAAAGTGAAAGTGAAGTCGCTCAGTCGTGCCCGACTCTTAGCGACGCCATGGACTGCAGCCCAGGCTCCTCAGTCCATGGGATTTTCCAGGCAAGAGTACTGGAGTGGGTTGCCACTGTCTTTATGTAAAAGTGTAGAGTGTTGTTTAAATATTTTCCGAAGTAGGTAAGTTTATTTAAAAAATTAGTATTTTACAACCAAATGCTTTAAAGAAAATAATATCATAAAATTTGATCTATGTATATTACATAAATAAAAACATGACTGAATGAATAGCAATCCACATTCATATAATTTTTAATTTCTAATTTGCAAAGCATTTTAGCATATAAAATAAATAACCAATATATCTAAAAAGAAGAGATGAGTGGATCTTGGTATTCACTTGGAGAATGAAATTTAAGTACAGGGGTTTTTCTGGACAGGCTTAGAGAACTTAAAGTGAAGCCATCTACTAATATATTTTATACAAGTGCATCCAACCAAGCTGGTATGTAATATGAAGTAAAAATTTCTGTCCCTATCTATTTTGGCACCCAAAAGGATTTATTTGTGCTTTTTAAAAATAGTCAAGCTTTATGCAAGTCCTGAGGATTCTAAAATGACTAAGATGATGGTTCTGCCCTTAAGGACACATACATACACTTTACACAAGGAATTATAACTATGATAATAATTATAATTATAATATGATATGATAAGCTCTCAAGATAAACAAACTCTTTGCCAACAACAACAAAAAGTAGTCATGAATTCTACATGAGCTTATGTAAGACTTACAAGAGTAGGTAATATATTTGATGGGAAATTAAAAGAGGAGATAGAGTTCATGAGACAGTGAAAAAAGAGAAGAGAGGAAGGTAAAGAAGCAGAGGGAATCCTAGAGAAGCATGAAAGCGTAAGGAGGTGTTCAAAGAATAAAAGAAGCCATTGAAACTGAGGAAGAAATGATTTGTGAAGAGGGGTGGGTGATGATCTAGTTTCATATTTTTAGTATACAAACATTAATTTTACTGTGAATACTAGAAATCAAAATGTCCATAAGATTTTTTAAACGTCCATAAAATAAAAATAACACCTACCAGATCTTCGCATTTTCGAAGCCTAGCAAAATATATGACAAACTTTGTAATGAGAAAAAGAAATATTTTTGATAAGTTAACATGTGATATTTAAATACGCATTGTATTTTATGGCATTATTTTGCATTACATGTCATGTATTGCATTTGTTTTATATCTGTGCTTTTTATTACCTTGGGGATAAGCATTTATATGAAGAGCATCATTTCTCCTAAAACACTAGTAGGAGCAGTTGGCATTTAATGCCACTCTAAAGAATCATTTTCATAACCTCTCTTTAGGGAGCTACATTTTAGGAGTAGAAAAAGTTTGAGGAAAATAAAAGCAGAAATGGGTTTGGAGAAGCAAAAATTAGTGAGAAATTACTCAGTGAATATCAATCACATTCTCTTAGCAGAATTTGAGTATCACTAGATTTGAGGTCTCCTGCATTGCAGGCAGATTCTTTACCAACTGAGCTATCAGGGAAACCTAGATTTGAGGCATCCATCTTTATTTATGGTACACTTTAAGAAGCTCATTTGAGGCTAGGGAGCTTACTCCAAAGCTACAAGCTTGATATGTTCATATAATAAAAGAATTTCTACCTCACTACCCATACATGATAGCAACAATATAATACATGCCAGCATTCTTTATAAGTTGTGTAAGTCTTACCAAATGCAATAATAACCATCATCACTTGCTCAATAATACATTGATTATGAATAACCACATAGAAATTATCCAATAAAAACTATAAAACAACATTTCAAGTGCTTATTCCATGTCAAGCACTCTGATAAGTCCTCTGCATATATTCTCTTATTTAATCTTTTCAACCACCCACTGGAGGCAAGGAGGATCCTAAATTTACAACTGAGGAAACTGACATAGACAGGAAATTTGACTTGCACACAGAAATATAGGAAAGTAATATACAGATAATATAAACAAGACCTGAACAGAAGCAGTACTACTATCAAAGACTCAGATATTAACCATAAGAAATTAACAACCATGACACCACCCTTATGGCAGAAAGTAAAGAGGAACTAAAAAGCCTGTTGAAAGTGAAAGAGGAGAGTGAGAAAGTTGGCTTAAAGCTCAACATTCAGAAAACGAAGATCATGGCATCTTGTCCCATCACTTCATGGGGAATAGATGGGGAAACAGTGGAAACAGTGTTGGACTTTATTTGAGGGGGGCTCCAAAATCACTGCAGATGGTGATTGCAGCCATGAAATTAAAAGACGCTTACTCCTTGGAGAGAAAGTTATGACCAACCTAGATGGCATATCGAAAAGCAGAGACATTACTTTGCCAACAAAGGTCCATCTGGTCAAGGCTATGGGTTTTCCAGTGGTCATGTATGGATGTGAGAGTTGGACTGTGAAGAAAGCTGAGTGCCAAAGAATTGATGCTTTTGAACTGTGGAGTTGGAGAAGACTCTTGAGAGTCCCTTGGACTGCAAGGAGATCCAACCAGTTCATTCTGAAGGAGATCAGTTCTGGGTGTTCATTGGAGGGACTGATGTTGAAGCTGAAACTCCAATACTTTGGCCACCTCATGCGAAGAGTTGACTCATTGGAAAAGACCTTGATGTTGGAAGGGATTGGGGGCAGGAGGAGAAGAGGACGACAGAGGATAAGATGGCTGGATGACATCACCGACTCGATGGACGTGAGTTTGAGTGAACTCCGGGAGTTGGTGATGGACAGGGAGGCCTGGTGTGCTGCGATTCATGGGGTCACAAAGAGTCAGACACGACTGAGCAACTGAACTGAAGAATAAAAAATGACCCAATATATAAATGAGAAAAAGATTTGAACATGCACTTCATCAAAAACATATGGCTGGCAAGAGATATGTGAAAATATACTAAACATCACTAATTATTATGGAAGCACAAACTAAAAGTACAATGAAATACCAGTATACACTTTCCCTGGTGACTCAGCAGTAAAGAATCTGCCCGCACTACAAGAGCCACAGGAGACAAGGGTTCCATCCCTGGGTTGGGAGCATCCCCTGGAGAAGGGCACAGCAACCCACTCCAGTATTCTTGCCTGAAAAACTCCATGGACAGAAGAGCCTGGTGGGCTACAGTCCATGGGGTGGCAAAGAGTCGGACACAACTGAAGCTACTTAGCCTGCACACACCAGTATACACCTACTGCATGCTTAGTTGCTTAGTTGACTCCAACGCTTTGCCACCCCAGGGACTGTAGCCTGACAGGCTTCTCTGTCCATGGAATTTTCTAGGCAAGAATACTGGTGTAGGTTGCCATTTCCTACCCCAGGGTATCCTCCTGACCGATGGAGGAATCAAAGCCATATCTCCTGTGTCTCCTGCACTTGCATCTCCTGCATTGTGCCAGCTGAGAAGCATATACCTACTAGAATGGCTGAAATATGACAACTAAATTTAACACGACATTGTAAATAAACTATACTCCAATAAAATTTAAAAATAAATAAAATTAAATTTTAAAATGACAACAGTGCATGTTAGCAACAATATGAAGGAACTCAAACTCTCATACAATGCCAGTCAGGAATGTAAAATGGTATAACCACTTTGAAAAATACACCTGTGGTGGATTCATGTCAACATATGGCAAAACCAATACAGTATTGTAAAGTAAAAAAATTAAAAAATAAAAATAAATTTAAAAAAAAAGTTAAGCATATATGTATTATATGGTCTGGCCCTTCCACACAAAGCATTTACCCAAGTAAAGAGAACACCTGAGTGTGTGTGCAACTGTGTTGGATTCTTGCAACCCCATGAACTGTAGCCAGCCAGACTCCTCTGTCCATGGAATTCTCCAGGTAAGAATACTGGAGTGAGTTGCCATGCTCTGCTCCAGGGACTCTTCCTGACCCAGGGATGAAACTGGGTGTCCTGTGTTGCAGGATGATTCTTTAACATCTGAGCCACGAGGGAAGCCCCAGTTTATATATTTTTCCTACATTTTTATAATATCTGACTTTTTACAATGAAAATAAATTTTATATCTAATAATAAGTCATTTTTAAAGAAAGCACTATCTTATAGACTCGAAAATTTACCCAGTATACCGGCAACTATTTCCATACTTAAATTTGTAAAAATAACCAGAAAGTCAATTTATAAACATCCTCTTTGGATGTGGACCTTTATTTACTCTCAGATGAATCAGTGTTGATTTTTGTTTTACCCTATTTCACTGCCTTGTCTCCCCCATCTCTTGGTCCTTGGACAGAAAAAGGTCAGAGAGGGAGGGCAAGTACGGTTTGGCTCCATCCTTTCTTTTGCAAGTCACAGCATCTACTTTTTTCGACAGCATTTTAAACTTAGATGAAATAGCAAATTACAAACGCCCAAGACCAGAAATCTCGCGTCGACGATGAGGGAAATGTTTATAACTGTTTCCAGCCTTTTCCCCACCGCGAATGACGCGCGCGCGCCCGCAGCAGCACTCCGCCTGGAATTCGGTGAGTATGGAAGCGAAGGGGCGTGTGACGCAGTCGCTGTCGCCTAAGGCTGCGTTCTGATTCAGATCTGGTGCCCGGGCGGCGCCTGACTGCGCGCTGAGCCGGCCTGGCCTCAGTTTCCCTACTTCTAAATAGGAGAGGCCATGCTGCCCTGTTTCTTGTTCTTTCCCAAGCACATCAGCACATCGTTGGTGTTCCTGCGCAGTGCGCGCCACGGCTTCGCTTTCCTGCCGCGCTGGGTCCCCAGGCTGTCCTCGGGTTACCCGCCGGCCGCCCCCATCCGCCTGCTGGCCGCAGCCGCCTCTTCCCGGGGGCCGGCAGATGCCGCCGGCGCCCCGTCCCGGGTGCGCCAGAACTTTCACCCGGACTCCGAGGCCGCCATTAACCGCCAGATCAACTTGGAGCTCTATGCATCCTACGTGTACTTGTCCATGGCCTATTACTTCTCCCGAGATGACGTGGCCTTGCACAACTTTGCCAGATATTTCCTTCGACTGTCCCGAGAGGAGACCGAGCACGCGGAGAAGCTGATGAGGCTGCAGAACCAGCGGGGAGGACTGATCTGCCTGCAGGACGTCAAGAAACCGGACCAGAGCGACTGGAAGAGTGGGCTGAATGCCATGGAGTGTGCTCTGCTCTTGGAAAAGAATGTGAACCAGTCGTTGCTGGAATTGCACACTCTGGCATCAGAAAAAGGTGACCCCCATTTGTGCGATTTCCTAGAAACCCACTATCTGAATGAGCAGGTGAAATCTATCAAAGAACTGGGTGACCACGTGAACAACTTGGTTAAGATGGGGGCCCCCGAATCTGGTCTGGCAGAGTACCTTTTTGACAAACATACCCTTGGAAATGAAAACAATCACAACTAACCCATAGGCTGCCTTCACAAACAGGGTGTGCCAGGACCCAGAGGCAGCTGTTTCCTCCTTTCTTTATATATTCTTCTCTTATAATGTCTCAATAAAGTGATTTGTAGAGAAAATATATTTAGCCCCATGTTAACAATGGCTGTTTGCCCAGCATCAAGATGATTTTCCCAGCCCAGAATGAGATGGTATAAAAAAGACTGCAAAAAAGCTACTGAAATAGATGCAAACTAAATTTTTACAGTGACCAAATATTATTCCAGACCGTGACCCTGCAATAAATGTTGATGAATTTCAACTCAACAAATGCCTGTTATTTTCAAGACATTATGTTAAAGGCTAAAGTGGAAACATGTGTAAGATAAATATGCAAATAACTATAGCAAGATGGAGGATATGTAGTACTGCAAAAATAATCCGTGCAAAGTTCCGTAACAAGTTTTACCCTTTTCTAAAAGTGCAATCTGTTTTTGAAGGATTTTGTGATCAACCAAATTCAAGAAAAGCTAAAAAAGTATAAATGCTGGATTTGGAAAGACACAATGTGTGCTAGCACGTTAAGGGCTCTGGTAAATATTGAAATTAAAAACAAAATCCAAACCAAAAAGTTACTGGATTATTTTTCATTTAGCTCAGTGTTTCCCAAACAAACCCAGTCTCAGCTAGCTTTTTGTGTGTGTTTTAGCAATGATAATATAACCATACCTATATATCTGATAATAGACTACAGCCTCCCTTTTAAGATACCATAAAGAGTGAATACACTGCAGAAAACACATTCCTGTGGCCTTTAAAATGAAGCTGAAAGAACATTAGGATGGAAAAGTCAAGAAGGGATCCGTAGTAAAAGAAGCATCAGCTGTTTTCTTGGGGAGGCGGGAGAAGGGGCAATAAAGTGAGTAGGAGAATACAGTACGTCCCCTACATACGAACCTTTAAGTTTTGAGCATTCAAAGATGCAAGCATGCGTTCACATGTCCAATCTTGTTAACTTAGTTCATGTGTTTGGCGTACTTTGTCACATGTACGCATCCTCTACAAGTGGTTGTGTTTTTGTGTACTTTATTGTATACCACCGTATAGGGTATCTTCCCTGGTGACGCAGATGGTAAAGAATCTGCCTGCGATGCGGGAGACCAGGGTTTGATCCCTGGGTCAGGGATATTCCATGCAGAAGGAAATGACAACCCACTCCAGTATTTTTGCTTCGAGAACTCCATGAACAGTGGAGCCTGGCAGGCTACAGTCCATAGGGTCACAAAGAGTCGGACATGACTGAGTTACTAGCGCACGCACACACACTACATAGAATATAGTAGTACAGTATCTTTTTAAGTAGAATTGAATCCAGCAAGGAGCCAGAACCTGTGCCAGCAACACCAGGCATGAGTGAAATTGCAGTTTGTTCTCCATCTATATTGCAAATGGATCCTTCAACTCTGCTTTCTCCCACCTTGTCTCCGTCCTCCAGTCAGTATCTCTTCTTGGCCTTTTTGCTCAATACGAGCCCCTGTATGCCAGATGTTGTAATGCCCTACTGTACTTTTCAAGGTACTATACTGTAAGATTAGAAATGTCTTAGTTTTTGTTTGTGGTGTATTATTTATGTGAAAAGTAGTATAAACCATCATAGTACAGTACTATAAGCGATTGTGTTAGCTGGGTTCCTAGGCTAACCTTGTTGGACTTACTAACCAATTGGGCTTACAAACTTGCCCTTGGAATGGAACTCATTCGTATGTAGGGGACTTAATGTATTTTGGTCAGTAGACCTTTGGCTAGACTAAGAGTGCTGGTTGGTGGTTGGAAAGATGGGCTAGAGCCCAGCTATGGAGGTGAGAAGGAAAGGTAAGGTTCGATATAGTGAGCAATGGCAGTGCTTCAAAGGGATCCCAACAGGAGAATGCTGTGCTAAATGTTGAACAATCAGAAGTTTAGTTGTAGAGAATAAAAATCTGAAAACAACCTCAATGTTGGTGTTAGTTTGGGTCCTCTGAGAAACAGATGCCAAGATGGGATTAAGTGCAGGAAAGAACTGTATTAGGGAAAAAATAAAGGATGTTGAGAGGAAATGGGAAAAGAGCTGGGAGAAGCAGGGAGAGACTTCAGACTCTGTGTGAGTCTGATCCTGAGGGAAGGAAGAAAGGGAAGTTGTACATAGTTCTCCAGGAAATTCTGCAATTCAATAGAGTAGAGAGAGACCTGTCTGGGAGACCTCCAGATAAAATTGCTCATCAGAGGAATACCAAGCTTCTGAGAAATGGGCCTGCCTACATACATTTCTGGCATTCAGTTATTGACTGGGAGGGACCCATAGGAGGGGCTTCCCAGGTGGCTCAGTGATAAAGAATCTGCCTGCTTATGCAGGAGACGCAGGAGACACAGGTCCAATCTCTGGATTGGGAAGATCCCATGGTGAAGGAAATGGCAAACCACTCTAGTATTCTTGCCTGAAGACTCCCATAGACAGAGAAGTCTTAGCAGGTTAGTCCATAGGCTTACAAAGAGTTGGACACGATTGAGTGACTGAGCATGGCCAAAGGAAGTGCAGCCTTGCAACAAACTAAGGGATGGATCAATTTTAGAGCACAGCAGCTTGGGCCTTTGGCAAATTGTGCACCCTTCAGTACCAGATTTGAGAGCTACACACACATGACTGCACAAACTCAACAAAACAATTTAAATTAAAACCGCATACTTGGAAATGTTCTGCAACTATTAAATATGATTTTGTCAAACACATAATGAGGTGGACAGAAATTCACAATGTGTTATCTTAAAAATAAGCATATTGCAAGGTAGGGTTATATTATAAAATTGCATATATATATAGACTTCCAGGGGAAATTATATAAAATATATGCATATAAAATGGAAATATATATACCAACAAATGTAACTGAAAAATCTCTTAGTGATGTTGTGTTTGATATTTATTTTCTTTAGCTATTTGTCTTTTAAAAATAAATTTCTTATCATGGGCACCAATCATCATAATGAAAGAAAAGTAAAGCTATAAAAGAAAAATAAAGCAAAAAGGGCTGAACCATGGTGAAACCAAAGAATATAGAAACAAAGACATGCTGGAGAGGGTTTAGAGATAGAATCTTTTAAATATTGCAGATGTTTCAATGAAGAAAATTCAGAAATGGGGTATAGGAAGAAAATCAGTAGAGTTCAAACCAGAGAATAGACAAGTTGAAAAAAAGCAGGAATCACAAGAAGAAGAATAATTGAGGTTGGAGAGTCCATGATGATTTGCTTTTGATTATGTGGATCAATCTCACTACACAGTGTATGCTTAAGTTGGTTTATCTTGCCTCACAGGAGTGCTATTACATTTCTGCAGAAAATGTCCTCTTCAGTTCTTCTAGATGAGTGTATTTCAAACTGCATATTGCAGCTTATAGATGTGTCATGAGATTAGTGAGTTACTATCCATCTTTTGTTAATAAAATAGAATTGAAGTGAAAGTAAGTGAAGTAAGGATATTTTCTCCTGAAATTCTTAGTGTGTGCGTGTTTTCATGTATTTACATCTTGGATAGTGATATTTCTTATTCTAAGTTGCTGTCAAAAACATCAGTAGCCATTATCCTAGAAAATTATTATACATTCTCATCTCAAATCTCTCAATCTCCTCTCCTTCCACACTGTCATTTGATAATCCTCTTATTTCACTGAAAATTCAGAAGTAATCACAGAAGAACTTCACATATTCTCCTCGTTGAATTGAGTATGTATTCGCCCCTGTGTCACATACAAATCACTTTATTCTGCTTCAAAGGTTGAAGCATATATTTTGCTTTCTAAAACCAATCTCCTGCTTTGTCCTGAGTCCCAACCCTCCCACACACTCAAAGACAAAAGGCCATCACACCTACAACTATCCTCTCACTTTCTATTGGTTGGTTCCCATGAGAAACAAAAATAGTGTTATTTTTTTCTAATAAAAAATTTCACCTTTGGATATACATTCCTTTTAGCAAACACTAAGTTACCACTCTCTCTTTTACAATGAAAGTTCTTGAAAAAGGTGTTCCTGCTTCCTGGCATCAATTTTTCTGTTCTCTTTGGTACCTCCCAAGTAAGGCTATGTTCACTGTTCACCACAACAACCTTGTTTTGTTTTGTTTTTTTGTCAAGATCATCAGCAATGAACATTGGAGTACATGTGTGCTTTTCAATTATGGTTTTCTCAGAGTTGATGCCCAATAGTGGGATTTCTGGGTCATATGGTTGTTTTATTCCTAGTTTTTAAAGAAATTTCCATACTGTTCTCCACAGTGGCTGCACCAATCCACATTTCCACCAACAGTGCAAGAGGGCTCCCTTTTCTCCACATCCTCCCCAGGATTTATTGCTTGTAGATTTTTTTATATTGCTCACTCTGACTAGTGTGAGGTGATACCTCAGTGTAGCCTTGACTGACATTTCTCTATTAACTAGTGATGTTGAGTAGCTTTTCATGTGCTCTCTGGTCATTTGTATATCCTTCTTGGAGAAGTGTCTGTCTAAGTTTTACACCCATTTTTTTTAACAGTAGCTAGGACATGGAAACAGGCTGGACATCCATTGATAGATGAATGGATAGGGAGGATGTGGTCCATATGTACAACGGAATGCTATTCAGCCATAACGAGGAATGGATTTGAGTCAGTTCTAGTGAAATTGATGAACGTAGAGTCTGTTATGCAGGGTAAAGTAAGTCAGAAAGAGAAAAATAAATACAATATATTAACACATATATATATGGTGGGCTAATGTCTACGGGGTCACACACAGTCGGACACGACTGAAGCGACTTAGCAGCAGCAGCAGCAGCAGCAGCAGCATGGAATCTAGAGAAAATGGTGTTGATGCACCTGTTTGAAGGGAAGGATTGGAGATAGAGAATGGACTTTTGGACACAATGAGGGAAGGAAAGAGTGGGATGAATGGAGAAAGTAGCATCAGCATATACACACTACCATGAATAACACAGCTGGTGAGAAGTTGCTATATAATATAGAGAGTTCAACCTGGTACTTTGTGATGACCTAAAAGGGGTGAGAGGGAGGCTCAAGAGGGAGCGGATATATGTATAATTATGGCTGATTTGCACTGTTTTATGGCAGAAGCCAACATAACATTGTAAAGCAAGTATCCTCCAATTAAAAAAATAAATTATATATGTAAAATTTATTGATATTTCCCCTTAGATGTTTCATGGATGTTGCTTAGTCTCTCAGTCATGTCTGACTCTTTGCAACCCCATGAACTGCAGCATGCCAGGCTTCCCTGTCCTTCACCATCTCCTGGAACTTGCTCAAACTCACGTCCATTGAGTCTGTAATGCCATCCAACCATCTCATCCTCTGTTGTCCCCTTCTCCTTATGCCCTCAATCATTTCTAGCAACAAAGTCTTTTCTAGTGAATCAGCTCTTTGCATTAGGTGGTCAAAGTATTGGAGCTTAAGCTTCAGCATCAGTCCTTCCAGTGAATATTCAGGACTGTTTTCCATTAGGATTGGCTCGTTTGCTCTCCTGGCAGTCCAGGGGATTCTCAAGAATTTTCTCCAACACTACAGCTCAAAAGCATCAGTTCTTCTGCACTCAGCCTTCTTTATGGTCCAACTCTCACTTCCATACATGACTATTGGAAAAACCATAACGTTGACTAGATGAACCTTTGTTGGCAAACTGATGTCTCTGCCATCTAGGTTTGTCATAGATTTTCTTCCAAGGAGCAAGCATCTTTTAATTTCCTGGCTGCAGTAACCATCTGCAGTGATTTTGGAGCCCAAGAAAATAAAGTCTGTCACAGTTTCCATTGTTTTTCCATCTATTTGCTATGAAGTGATAGGATTGGATGTCATGATCTTAGTTTTTTGAATGTTGAGTTTTAAGGCAGCTTTTTCACTCTTCTCTTTCATTTTCATCAAGAGGCTCTTTAGTTCCTCTTCAGTTTCTGCCATAAGGGTGGTGTCATCTGCATATCTGAGGTTATTGCTATTTCTCCTGGCAATCTTGATTCTAGCTTGTGCTTTATCCAGCCCTGATTCCACGTGCTGTACTCTGCATAGAAGTTTCATAAGCTAGGTGACAATATACAGCCTTGATGTACTACTTTCTCAATTTGGAACCAATCCATTGTTCCATGTCTGGTTCTAACTGTTGCTTCTTAACCTGCATACAGATTTCTCAAGAAGCAGTTAAGGTGGTCTGATATTAAATATGAAATGTCTATGAAACATAGACATCAAAACATACACTTGATTTCACCATCCTCCACAACCTACTTAAAATCTTTTGCTTAATAGTAAAAGAATATTCCATTCTACCAGTTTCTAGGGTCTTGTCATTCTTGACCACTCGCTTTCTCTCATACCTTCTACCAGACATTCAGCAAAATCCTGAATCTTACCAATGCTAACAATTTTCATCTTGCCCCTTTAGTACAAACTCCTGTCTTTTTATCCCCCTGCATTATTTTCTGTAACACTGGTTACCTGAAAGTTATCCACATAGAGATCATAAGTAAAATTGAAAAGGCTGAAATGACAAAGAAGAGATGATATATTAATAGAAAGAAAGACAGCAGAGGGGGGTCCAGACAGAGACACTTGGAAAATTAAAGTAGCTCTATATTTAGGGGATATTAGATGAAGAAACCTTGACAGGATACAGAAAAAGAACATAAAAATATCAAAACCAAAAAAGAAAAACAACACTTATCTTGGAAGCCATGGTAGTGGAGAGAGTTTCCGTCAAATGCTATAGAACTTAATTAGGTTGTGGGTTGAAAGGCATCAAATTATATTCTATTTAAAATTATTACAAAATAGTGGCTATATTTCCCTGTGCTGTAAAATACATCCCTGTTGGGTTTGGTTTTTGTTTGTTTGTTTGTTTGTTTTTTCACAAAACAGATTGTGTCTCTAAAGCCCATATCCCTATCATGCCCTTCCTTCCTCCCCTCCCCCCACTGGTAACTATTAGGGTTTTTTTCTTTCAATGTAAATCATTAATTCTTCAATTTAAAAAAGGGACATCAGAGTTGGCAAATCAGTAACTCATTTGTTATTTCAGAATAGTGGCTTTAGGAGTGATGGAGATAGAAAGCCATATTCATGGGGGTAAACAGGTAGAGAATATAGAATTCTTATTTGAAAAGTTTTTCTTTTTTAAGTAATTAAAGCTACTAGAGGGTACAGAATGGCTATCAGTGCTTTCAGGACAAAAGAAGCTAGTAAAAAGAAAAGATTTGAGAAGCAAGTGATAGAGTGAGGTTCTAGTGGAGAATGGAGCACAAGATTTTAAAAAACCTAGGTATAACCTGGAAAGACATGTCCTCCAAAAACAGAATGAATAAAAGAGGAAGAAATTAAACTTTAAGATGAAAGTGAAAGTCACTTCACCCTGGCTGAACTCAAACTTCCAAATAAAGTGAGGCAGGAGATAGATGGCTCTCAGGCTGAAAAGCTGGAGTTTGTGCCCTGTGGACAGATACTCCAAGATGAAGAAGAGAAGGGGCTAAGCCCTGACCAGATGAAAGACCACATTTCTCACTCTTGAAGTCAAGGAGACCTTCCCACCTACACACGCACAGAAAGGCTTCTTGAAGGTCAAAAAGCGAGGGGGTGCCACCCCAGAGTAGTGATGTCAACCAGCCCATAGGCCTCTTTGCTAGAATCCATCCTGTCTAAGAGATCCATCAGCACATGTGGGAGGACCCTGAGATATACCAAAATACAAACTCAAAACCAGGCAAAGCAAGATGATTGGCAGAAAGAAACATAGAAATGCCCCACAAAGGTAATTCAAACTACCAGGAGGGCAGAACTCTCTCTGAGCCCACCTGTGTATCTATCCACATGTACCCTTTTTCCTCCTAATAAGCACTTTACTTGCTTCTTTACATCCCATCTCTATGTGAAAATTCATTTCTACACAGCTGACGGGCAAGGGCCTTGTCACTGGGCACTGGTCTCTGGTGGTCTAGAGGCTAGGATTCAGCATTCTCACTGCCTGACTTCAACCTCTGGCCCAGAACTAAAATCCTGACTTCAAGCAACTGCAAGCCAAGGCCGCCCAGGATCAAAAGTAGCAAATGAGATCATCTACTGAGATATAGCTACCTCTATCTAGAAATATTTTAATTAACTTTGTTTTAGGAAGGGAGACCCCTTCCAGAGCCTGAAACTGGGCTCTTGTCTAACACCCAGAAATGAATTGTCCAAGGAGACACATGTGCTGACAAATCAAGCGATTTTACTGGGAAAGGGCACCCAGATGGAGAGCAATAGGTTAAGGGAAACCAGGAGAACCGCTCTGCTAGCAGTCTCGGGTTTTATGGTAATAGGATTAATTTCCTGGTTGTCTTTAGCCAATCATTCTGACTCAGAGTCCCTCCTAGTGGTGCACGCCTCGTTCAGCCAAGATGGATGCCAAGAAGGATTCTGGGAGGTGGTCGCATATTTGGTGTCTCTTTTTGACCTTTTCTGAACTCTTGCAGTTGGTGGTGGGTTATTAGTTCTGTGTTCCTTACCAGGACCTCCTGTGATAAAATAGCTAATGCAAATTGTTACTATGGTGCCTGGCCAGGGTGGGCAGTTTCAGTCAGAGTGCTTCCCTTAACAGTTTTATTTACCAGATATTATTACAAAATAGTAAATATAAGTCATTTTACAGATGGGATATAATCTTTGTCTAATATTTATTAAAAAAACTACAAGTCAAAAAGCATGTGCCTAGAGCTGAACCAAGTGGAAACTAGATTTCTAAACAAAAACCTAGTATAAAGAACAAATGACTCCAAACACCTAAATATCCTGAGACATTGTTTTACTCTTGAACACAAACACCCAATGATGCCAAGATCCAAGGCCTTCAGGTTGGCGGGAAAATATAGCATATTCCCCTGAACATTAGCATCTATTGTAAGTCATCGTCCTTCACATGCAATTGTTAATCAGGTTTTGCACAGTTCCTTTGAAAACTTCCTTGGAGAAGCACTTAGTCTGCAAGACAAAATATCTCAGGACAGAGTGTATACATTTCTTACTGAAATTTGACCCAGAGTTTCTGAAGCCAATAAAGTTCACTTGACTTTTTTAAAAGTTGGACTTCACCTTCAAACTTTCCACTCTCAAATGAAAGACATCAGAGAAAACATTCAGCACCACCACTGTCACAAAGAAAGGTGAGGTGTCCATGGTGGAGAAAAGGGAGCATGAGACGCTTCAAGAGTGCTCCAAGAGACACACTCAGAAAGCAGACAGCTAGAAAACACAGACAACTGCTCATCAGACCTGAGCAGGGTGGTATCTCTGCTCACAACAGACTATTAAACATAATCTGCCACGGGCACTCAGTTTATGAAATCAGGAAGGTGCACAGACTTTGGCATGTGTTAGATTTCCTAAGCTCCATATTTCTATCAAGTAAGTTTAAGACACTTTGTTGGGTATATTTGTTTTGGAATGAGCAAAACGATGCACATGTGTGTGCGTGCAGAGGCAGGGGCTCTCCCAGGCTGGGTGAGAATGCCCAGCAAGGAGTGACTGCCTGAAAGTTTTCAGAGAACAGACCATAGACATGCACTCAGGGCTGGACTCCTTCCAAGAGGCCTGGCCAATTTCCCAGTGCAGATGGTGGCCAGACAATCTCCTGAGAGAGATATCTAATGCTTTTGGACAAACCTTAGTCTCTCTCAAACCCTCTGAGCACCATGTTTTCATAGACTGAATTAGCAAAAAAGAATTCCCCCTACCACAAAAGGACTGTTGGACTAATAAAATGCTATTTCGTGACCTAGACACAGATCCTAGATAGTGTAGTCTGGTTATTAATAGCTTGCACTAGAGAATTCAAAATACTTGTATGAGAATAACTGCTCTACCACATACCAAATGCATGATCTTGGGAAAAGACGTTAAATTTTCAGAGATGGATTTCCCTCTCCCATGATAGCCTATTGCAACGTTTATTGGGGGACTAAATGAAATAAAGAATATAAAGTGAAGTGAAAGTTGCTCAGTCGTGTCAAACTCTGCGACCCCATGGACTGTAGCTCAATGCCAGATTCCTCTGTCCATGGGATTCTCCAGGCAAGAATAAAGGAGTGGGTTGCCATTTCCTTCTC
Source organism: Budorcas taxicolor (assembly GCF_023091745.1). Taxonomy (NCBI): domain Eukaryota; kingdom Metazoa; phylum Chordata; class Mammalia; order Artiodactyla; family Bovidae; genus Budorcas; species Budorcas taxicolor. The sequence continues at coordinate 31,902,795 of NC_068916.1, read as the reverse complement.
AAAAAGAATAGATAGGTCAGCACATTTTCTGGTACATGGCAAATGCTCAATAAATATTAGCTGCTTAGAATGGGTGTTTTTAAAAGGGAGAAAATTTTGTCAGTGTATTTGTGAGTATGTTTGCTTGCATATGCAAAGACTACCTCTGGAAGGATAATGTCATTTGCCCTCAATGAAGAAAAAACCTGGTAGTTGGGAAAACAGTGCTAGTAAGACTTTTTCATTGTGTAGGCCATTTATGTCTCTTTTTTCAAAGAAATAAAACACTTTAAATCTCAATGTTCTTAATGTTTTAAATTTCAGAATATTAAATAAATATTGGCTTTACCATTTTTTTTCATTTCCCTTTACATTTATAACCAACAGTAAGAGAGTATTTCATGTTTTGCCAAAAAATATTTAAAGGTTATATACTAATCATAATTTTCCCAGTGATTATTAAGATCACTTTGGATGGTTTCAACTTGCAAGATCATTTTTATAATCCTGTACTACCTTGAAAAATAAGAATTATCTGTATATCCACCAAAGCAGAAAACCAATTTTTCTGTTAAGAGTGTCATTTTAAAAACACTTTTTCTGATTTTTGTCAGGCATTTCATTCATTTAACAAGTATCTTTGCATCATTATATATAGTAAAATAGGAACCAATTTATTGTGAATTCAAGAAAACTAGAAATAGAGACAGTGTTCTTAAAGTTTAATAACACTAAGTACTATTAACATTGTACTGTGTGATTTATAAAGAACCTTCACATAAAATTAATTTATTCCCTATACCACAGTCTATTATCCAGGAGCAGACTCCTTTGTGATGTTGCATTGCTCTTGGGAAAAAGGCAAAAGTATTTAATTTAGCATGACTGGCCCTGTCTAGTCTGCCTCATTAACTTCATATCCCACCTCCTTGCTCTCTCCACCCCAGCTGCACTGGCATTATTTTAGTCTCTAGATTCACCAGGCACACTCATGCCACAGCCTCTTGCCATATTGCTCTGTTTGCCTCCTTCCCTTTTCCATCAACTCACCTCCTACTTAATCTTCAATTCTACAAGTGTCGCTTATGCTGGGAGGAGATCTTCCCTTCGCCCCTTCCAGAACTGCTTTCTCTCTTCTCCCCCTCTCTCCATTCTAACGTGCAAGGACATAACAAAGGGCTCAGTTTCCCTGCAGTCCCATCAAGGTATTTGTTCTCCCAGCTCCCTCCTTTCAATGTCACTGCAGGTCTGCAGCATTCCTCCACAGACTCGGTGCCTCCTGTGAGGAAGGCAGCTCCCTCTACTTAGCCACTCTGTCTCTAGGCTCTATAAGCCACTCTATCTCTTGCTGTATTAGGCCTGGGGTGGAAATGTCCAATCCCTGCCCTACTCCCCCACCACTTATTTATAAATAACTGCTTTATTATACTCTCTCTGAATTATCTTATTTGTGCCCTGTATCAGGATCCTGACTACAATCTTGTTCCCAGTCCTCCTAATAGTTCTTTCTCCAACATGATCTCCTAAGACTTATGCCCTCATGCTAGTCCAAACAGCATACAGTCTTGACTGCAATATACTAGACTGCTTACAGCTCCCTGTTGTTCAGTCACTCAGTTGTGTAAGATTCTTTGAGACACCATGGACTGCATCACCCCAAGCTTCCCTGTCCATCACCATCACCTGGAGCTTGCTCAAATTCATGTCCATTGAATTGGTAATGCCATCCAACCATCTCATCCTCTGTCGTTCCCTTCTCCTCCTGCCTTCAATCTTTCCCAGCATCAGGGTCTTATCCAATGAATTGGCTCTTCCCATTAGGTGGTAAAGCATTGGAGATTCAGCTTCAGCATCAGCCCTTCCAATGAATATTCAGGACTAATTTCCTTTAGGATTAACTGGTTTGATTTCCATACAGTCCAAGGGACTCTCAAGTCTTCTGCAACATCATAGTTCAAATGCATCAGTTCCTCAGTGTTCAGCCTTCTTTATGGTCCAACTCTCACTTCAATACACAACTACTGGAAAAACCATAGCTTTGACTATATAGACTTTTGGTGGCAAAGTAATGTCTCTGCTTTTTAGTACACTGTCTAGCATTGTCATAGCTTTTCTTCCAAGGAGCAAGTGTCTTTTGATTTCATGGCTGCAGTAACCATCTGCAGTAATTTTGGAGCCCTTTTTATGCTTCAGCTCAGTTCAGTCACTCAGTTGTGTCCAACTCTTTGCGACACCACAAATTGCAGCATGCCAGGCCTCCCTGTCCATCATCAACACCTGGAGTTCACCCAAACTCATGTGCATCAAGTTAGTGATACCATCCAGCCACCTCATCCTCTGTTGTCCCCTTCTCCTGCCCCCAATCCCTCCCAGCATCAGGGTCTCGTCCAATGAGTCAACTCATCGTATAAGGTGGCCAAAGAATTGGAGTTTCAACCTCAGCATCAGTCCTTCAACAAACACCCAGGACTGGTCTCCTTTAGGATGGACTGGTTGGATATCCTTGCAGTCCAATTCAGTTCAGTCGCTCAGTTGTGTCTGACTCTTTGTGACCCCATGAATTGCAGCACACCAGGCCTCCTTGTCCATCACTAAATTCTGGAGTTCATTCAAACTCACATCCATCGAGTGGGTGATGCCATCCAGCCATCTCATCCTCTGTTGCCCCCTTCTCCTCCTGCCCCCAATCCCTCCCAGCATCAGAGTCTTTTGCAATGAGTCAACTCTTCCCATGAGGTGGCCAAAGTACTGGAGTTTCAGCTTTAGAATCATTCCTTCCAATGAACACCCAGGACTGATCTCCTTTAGAATGGACTGGTTGGATCTCCTTGCAGTTCAAGGGACGCTCAAGAGTCTTCTCCAACACCACAGTTCAAAAGCATCAATTTTTTGGCACACAGCTTTCTTCACAGTCCAACTCTCACATCCATACATGACCACTGGAAAAACTATAGCCTTGACTAGATGGACCTTTGTTGGCAAAGTAACATCTCTGCTTTTTAATATATTATCTAGGTTGGTCATAACTTTCCTTTGAAGGAGTAAGCATCTTTTAATTTCATGGCTGGAATCACCATCTGCAGTGATTTTGGAGCCCCCCCAAATAAAGTCTGACACTGTTTCCCCATGAAGCGATGGACCAGATGCCATGATCTTAGTTTTCTGAATGTTGAGCTTTAAGCCAACTTTTTCACTCTTCTCTTTCACTTTCATCAAGAGGCTTTTTAGCTCCTCTTCACTTTCCAGCATAAGGGTGGTGTCATCTGCATATCTGAGGTTATTGATATTTCTCCCGGCAATCTTGATTCCAGCTTGTGCTTCTTCCAGTCCAGCGTTTCTCATGATGTACTCTGCATGTAAGTTAAATAAGCAGGGTGACAATATACAGCATTGACGTACTCCTTTCCCTATTTGGAACCAGTCTGTTGTTCCATGTCCAGTTCTAACTATTGCTTTCTGACCTACATATAGATTTCTCAATAGGCAGGTCAGGTGGTCTGGTATTCCCATCTCTCTCAGAATTTTCCACAGTTATATTGTGATCCACACAGTCAAAGGCTTTAGCATAGTCAATAAAACAGAAATAGATGTTTTTCTGGAACTCTCTTGCTTTTTCCATGATCTAGCAGATGTTGGCAATTTGATCTCTGGTTCCTCTGCCTTTTCTAAAACCAGCTTGAACATCTGTTAGTTCACAGTTCACATATTGCTGAAGCCCAGCTTGGAGAATTTTGAGCATTAATTTGCTAGCATGTGAGATGAGTGCAATTGTGCGGTAGTTTGAGCATTCTTTGGCATTGCCTTTCTTTGGGATTGGAATGAAAACTGACTTTTTCCAGTCTTGTGGCCACTGCTGAGTTTTCCAAATTTGCTGGCATATTGAGTGCAGCACTTTCACAGCATCATCTTTCAGGATTTGAAATAGCTCTACTTAATTCCATCACCTCCACTAGCTTTGTTCATAGTGATGCTTTCTAAGGCCCACTTGACTTCACATTCCAGGATGTCTGGCTCTAGATTAGTGATCACACCATCATGATTATCTTAGTCGTCAAGATCTTTTTTGTCCAGTTCTTCTGTGTATTCTTGCCACCTCTTCTTAATATCTTCTGCTTCTGTTAGATCCATACCATTTCTGTCCTTTATTGAGCCCATCTTTGCATGAAATGTTTCCTTGGTATCTCTAATTTTCTTGAAGAGATCTCTAGTCTTTCCCTTTCTGTTGTTTTCCTCTATTTCTTTGCATTGATCACTGAGGAAGGCTTTCTTATCTCTCCTTGCTATTCTTTGGAACTCTGCATTCAGATGCTTATATCTTTCTTTTTCTCCTTTTTTTTTCACTTCTCTTCCTTTCACAGCTATTTGTAAGGCCTCCCCAGACAGCCATTTTGCTTTTTTGCATTTCTTTTCCACGGGGATGTTCTTGATACCTGTCTCCTGTACAATGTCATGAGCCTCCGTCCATAGTTCATCAGGCACTCTATCTGTCAGATCTAGTCCCTTAAATCTATTTCTCACTTCCACTGTATAATCACAAGGGATTTGATTTAGGTCATACCTGAATGGTCTAGTGGTTTTCCCTACTCTCTTCAATGTAAGTCTGAATTTGGCAATAAGGAGTTCATGATCTAAGCCACAGTCAGCTCCTGGTCTTGTTTTTGTTGACTGTATATAGCTTATTCATCTTTGGCTGCAAAGAATATAATCAATCTGATTTTGGTGTTGACCATCTGGTGATGTCCATGTGCAGAGTCTTCTCTTGTGTTGTTGGAAGAGGGTGTTTGCTATGACCAGTGCATTTTCTTGGCAAAACTCTATTAGTCTTTGCCATGCTTCATTCCGCATTCCAAGGCCAGATTTGCCTGTTACTCCAGGTGTTTCTTGACTTGCTACTTTTGCATTCCAGTCCCTTAGAATGAAAAGGACATCTTGTTTGGGTGTTAGTTCTAAAAGGTCTTGTAGGTCTTCATAGAACCATTCAACTTCAGCTTCTTCAGCATTACTGTTTGGGGCATAGACTTGGATTACTGTGATATTGAATGGTTTGCCTTGGAAACGAACAGAGGTCATTCTGTCATTTTTGAGACTGCATCCAAGTGCTGCATTTCAGACTCTTTTGTTGACCATGATGGCTATTCCATTTCTTCTGAGGGATTCCTGCCCACAGTACTAGATATAATGGTCGTCTGAGTTAAATTCACCCATTCCAGTCCATTTTAGTTCACTGATTCTTAGAATGTCTACGTTCAGTCGTGCCAACTCCTGTTTGACCACTTCCAGTTTGCCTGATTCATGGACCTAACATTCCAGGTTCCTATGCAATACTGCTCTTTACAGCATCAGACCTTGCTTCTATCACCAGTCATGTCCACAAGGGACGCTCAAGAGTATTCTCCAACACCACAGTTCAAAAACATCAATTCTTTGGCACTCACCTTTCTTCACAGTCCAACTCTCACATCCATACATAACCACTGGAAAAACCATAGCCTTGACTAGATGGACCTTTGTTGACAAAGTAATATCTCTGCTTTGAATATGCTATCTAGGTTGGTCATATCTTTCCTTCCAAGGAGTAAGTGTCTTTTAATTTCATGGCTGCAATCACCATCTGCAGTTACTTTGGAGCCCCCCAAAATAAAGTCTGACACTGTTTCCACTGTTTCCCCATATATTTCCAATGAAGTGATGGGACCAGATGCTATGATCTTAGTTTTCTGAATGTTGAGCTTTAAGCCAACTTTTTCACTCTCCACTTTCACTTTCATCAAGAGGCTTTTTAGTTCCTCTTCACTTTCTGCCATAAGTGTGGTATCATCTGCATATCTGAAGTTATTGATATTTCTCCCAGCAATCTTGATTCCGATTTGTGCTTCATCCAGCCCAGCATTTCTCATGATGTATTCTGTATAAAAGTTAAATAAGCAGAGTGACAATATACAGCCTTGATGCACTCCTTTTCCTATTTGGATTTTCTTTATTATTCACTTTTCAAAATATCCACCCCACAACTCAGAAGTATTCTCTTCCTAAAAGCTTTGACACCCTCATGCTGCAAACTTCTGGCTTGGGTAGCCATTTGAGCTCCCATAACACTCTAACTGTCTATACCATGGCGTTTATCACTCTGTGATTGACTTAATGCATTTGTCTTTCCTACAAGGCTCTGAATCACAAAGTCTGTAGTTTCTAGTCCCCCAGGGCCTAATAAACTGTCTGGCATATGATAGCTATTCAATAAATGAAAACTGCAAAGTTGTATATAAAGTCTAGCTAAAGTAGTTCAGAGGATTCCTATAATATATATTAAGGCACAGTAGATTATCAGCATGTTTATCTCTTTTCCCAAGACACTTTTTTTCTCCAAATACAGTATCTTAGTAAGAATACAGTTACCATAGCCAAAATACTGCAGTAAGTGTACAGAATGATGTAATTTCCTTCATCAGACATTTATTCCTTCTGAAAATGAAATCTTTAAGCTTATTTCTCAGTTCTTCTTTACTGAGCACTGTGTTTCTTCAGTTTTGTCAAAGAAAATACAGTACATTGAAAAGCAAGAATGACCCAGAAAATTGGGTCAAGAAAGGTTTTGGAAGGTTTTCTCCAGGTAAAATATGAATTTTTCATAGCTTTGCTACCCCCACACTATTGCAATATTAATGCCTATTTACCACTTATTTAAATGCTTTTATTAAAATTATTTTTCTGTTTTATTGTATGGTTACCTCTTCCTCCCTCCTTCTCCAATCAGCCACATTATTCTTCACCCTGTTCTTTAAAGAATGTTATGGTGTGCCAACTAAATTTCCCTAGCCCTTTCAGGATTAAAGTGCTTATCGCTTCAGTTGCTGGGAATGTTGACAGTTGATGCTCACAGCTCAAGCCTCCTTTTTAAGGATCACCTTCAGCTGAGCAGAGCTACAGTTATATCACACCTCCTTCCTGGTGACAGTCCACCTCCAAACATGGAGGGTTAGTCAACATGGAGGGTTAGGTGGGGGAAGGCAAATAGAGAAGGTAGAGCAAAAAGACTCCCTTGGTCCAGTTAGAAATGACTATGCAAGAATATCCCAGCTCCAGAGGTCTCAACTGAGCTGCTCTTGTGATTGCAGCCTAGCCCAGTCTTGCCCTCAGCTTAATCTACTGTACTTTCCTTCATTTCCCTTCAATGGTTGACTCTGGGACCACTCCTACATAAACTTCCTGCACTCCAACCTCTATCTCAGAGTCTGCTTTTGGGGAACCAATAAGAACCCTCAAGAAGACACTCATGTAAATAAGCTAATATGAATTCTTCCATGCTTCCTTCCATGACTGTTTCATATGGGCAAATAAATATACATATATATTATAAATATATGATTTTTGCTTTTTAAAATGAGATCTTAATATAAATTCCTTAATTTTCCCATTCAAAAGCACTATTATACCTATTAATATATATAGGTATTAATATCTATATAGGTATAGATTTCCTCTAGGCAATTTGTATTGCTTCAAAGCTTTAATTCATTCTATTAGCAGGTAAATAATATTCCAAGGTATTGTTGTTGTTTAGTCACTAAATAATGTCTAATTCTCTTGTGATCCCATGGATTGTAGCTCACCAGGCTCCTCTGTCCATGGGATTTTCCAGGCAAGAATACTACATTGGATTGCCATTTCCTTCTCCAGGGAATCTTCCCAACCCATCAGTTCAGGTCAGTACCTCAGTCGTGTCCGACTCTTTGCGACCCCATGAACCGTAGCACAGCAGGCCTCCCTGTCCATCACCAACTCCCGAAGTCCACCCAAACCCAGGTCTATCGAGTCGGTGATGCCATTCAACCAACTCATCCTCTATCGGCTCCTTCTCCTCCTGCCCTCAATCTTTCCCAGAATCAAGGTCTTTTCCAATGAGTCAGCCCTTCACATCAGGTGGCGAAAGTATTGGAGTTTCAGCTTCAGCATCAGTCTTTCCAATGAACACCCAGGACCGATCTCCTTTAGGATGGACTGGTTGGATCACCTTGCAGTCCAAGGGACTCTCAAGAGTCTTCTCCAACACCACAGTTCAAAAGCATCAATTCTTTGATGCTCAGCTTTCTTTATAGTGCAACTCTCACATCCATACATGGCCACTGGAAAAACCATAGCCTTGACTAGACCAACCTTTCTTGCCAAAGTAATGTCTCTGCTTTTGAATATGCTGTCTAGGTTGGTCATAACTTTCCTTCCAAGGAGTAAGCGTCTTTTAATTTCATGGCTGCAATCACCATCTGCAATGATTTTGGAGCCCAGAAAAATAAAGTCAGCCACTCTTTCCACTGTTTCCCCATCTATTTTCCATAAAGTGATGGGACCGGATGCCATGATCTTAGTTTTCTGAATGTTGAGCTTTAAGCCAACTTTTTCACTCTCTTCTTTCACTTTCATCAAGAGGCTCTTTAGTTCAGGATCAAACCAAATCCTCCTGCATCCAGGAGGATTCTTTACCACCAGGCCACCAGGAAAGCCCATTCCATGGTATAGACATATAATATATTCAATCACTCATCTTTGGATGGAGACCCACCTTCTTACAGTACTACTTGATTTTGGTTTCCATGAACAGTGCTGGAGTGGATATTATTGTACATATCATATCAGATGGTACTTCTATTTCTGTAGGATAGATTTCTAATGGTGGCACTAGGTTCAGCAGTATGTATATACTAAACATATATTGCCAGATTTATTTTCAAAACTCTATAAAATTCACACTAATGCAGAAGAGAACTTATGAAGTGATTCTATATATTTCAATTTGACACACTTCTTTCTTGCCCTCTACTGTAGCCAAGGGATTTTGTATGAAACTTCTTTTTCAGGGTGAAAATATAGAAAGGTCCCCCAAACACTCTTAAACAAGTTTTTAACAGCTTACAAAACATGGAAACTATCCTTTTTTTTTTAATTTTTATTGAAGTGCAGTTGATTTACAATATTGTATTAGTTTCAGGTGTACAGCAAAGTGAATCAGTTATACATATACATATCTCCTATCTTTTTAAGATTATTTTCCCATGTGAAAGTACCTTTTTAAAAGCAAAAGTACTGTTTTCATTGTAGGCCAAGTCCAGAGTTATTTTAAATTAGTATCAAAACAGAATTAGAGGCTAAATAAATGTTAGTTTTTAAAAGCAGAAAACAATATACAAATTATCATGTTCAAATTTTAAATGCAGTTAGGTGCAAGGTTAACTAAATGTTACCCTCCATGATTTCAAAAGCAAATAATTATGGAAATTTAAAAATACAAGACAAAACTATTAAGTTCTTAAGTGTACTTCTCATGACAGTTAAAATAAATGTACATTACATAAACCTCAACTACTAGCCATTTGAAAATTTGTTGTGATTTGCAAGGAAAACAGTTTTCCTCATTGTTTTAGATAAACTAGAAGTTAATGAACTAAGTATTCCAGTATAGCATTATCATAAATAAATACAAATCTACAATGAGATTTAATCAAATTGAGTTGAACAATACATTTTCCCAAGTATATTTTGCACAAAACAACAGGCTGAGGAGTAATTATTTTTATGCATGGGCACTTGACATTTTCACTTTGAAAAACATTTCATCTAGTAAAGTCAATACTATTTGTAAGCGCAACCTATTGGTTGTTAATGTTAGGACACCATCTTGTGGATAAGGCATCTAATTTGGAAAACTGTCTGAAATCACTTACAAAACAAAAGGTAAAAAATTTTCTAAGTATCACAGAAACAAATCCATAGCTTTATCTTTATTTTATTAGCATGTTTACACAAAATAAACATGTTTATTAGCATGTTTAAATACTAGGAAAAGAATACTGAATAATTTTTACTAAAAAAGCATTTTTCCCTGTGTGTATCAGCTACAAACCAAATGCTATATTTCAAAATAGCTATAAAGGCATTTTAATGGAAAAAATTTCCAGAGAATTAATGAAATCTGTATTCAGTTCAGTTCAGTTCAAGTCACTCAGTCGTGTCCGACTCTTTGCGACCCCATGAATCACAGCACACCAGGCCTCCCTGTCAATCACCAACTCCCGGAGTTCACTCAAACTCATGTCCATCAAGTCGGTGATGCCATCCAACCATCTCATCCTCTGTCGTCCCCATCTCCTCCTGCCCCTAATCCCTCCCAGCATTAGGGTCTTTTCCAATGAGTCAACTCTGCATAAGCTGGCCAAAGTATTGGAGTTCCAGCTTCAGCATCGGTCCTTCCAATGAACACCCAGGACTGATCTCCTTTAGAATGGACTGGTTGGATCTCCTTGCAGTCCAAGGGACTGTCAAGAGTCTTCTCCAACACCACAGTTCAAAAGCATCAATTCTTCAGCACTCAGCTTTCTTTATAGCCCAACTCTCACATCCATACATGACCTCTAGAAAAGCCATAACCTTCACTAGAAGGACCTTTGTTGCCAAAGTAATGTCTTTGCTTTTTAATATGCTATCTAGGTGGGTCATAACTTTCCTTCCAAGGAGTAAGTGTCTTTTAATTTCGTGGCTGGAATCACCATCTGCAGTGATTTTGGAGCCCAGAAAAATAAAGTCAGCCACTGTTTGCACTGTTTCCTCATCTATTTGCCAAGAAGTGATGGAACTGGATGCCATGATCTTAGTTTTCTGAATGTTGAGCTTCAAGCTAACTTTTTCATTCTCTTCTTTCACTTTCATCAAGAGGCTCTTTAAGTCTTCTTCACTTTCTGCCATAGGGTGGTATCATCTGCATATCTGAGGTTATTGATATTTCTCCCAGCAATCTTGATTCCAGCTTGTGCTTCTTCCAGCCCAGCATTTCTCATTTGTACTCTGCATATAAGTTAAATAAGCAGGGTAACAATATACAGCCTTGACATACTCCTTTCCCGATTTGTAATCAGTCTGTTGTTCCATGTCCAGTTCTAACTGTTGCTTCCTGACTTGCATACAGATTTCTCAAGAGGCAGGTCAGGTGGTCTGGTATTCCCATCTCTTGAAGAATTTTCTGCAGTTTATTGTGATCCACACAGTCAAAGGCTTTGGCATAGTCAATAAAGCAGAAATAGATGTTTTCTGGGATTCTCTTGATTTCTCAATGAATCAGAGGATGTTGGCAATTTGTTCTCTGGTTCTTCTGCCTTTTCTAAAACCAGTTTGAATATCTGGAAGTTCACGGTTGACGTATTGCTGAAGCCTGGCTTGGAGAATTTTAATCATTACTTTACCTGTGTGTGAGATGAGTGCAATTGTGCAGTAGTTTGAGCATTCTTTGACATTGTCTTTCTTTAGGATTGGAATGAAAACTGACCTTTTCCAGTCCTGTGGCCACTGCTGAGTTTGCCAAATTTGCTGGCATATTGAGTGCAGCACTTTCACAGCATCATCTTTCAGGATTTGAAATAGCTCTACTGGAATTCCATCACCTCCACTAGCTTTGTTCGTAGTGATGCTTTCTGAGGCCCACTTGACTTCACATTCCAGGATGTCTGGCTCTAGGTAAGTGATCACACCATCATGATTATCTGGTTCGTGAAGATCTTTTCTGTCCAGTACTTCTGTGTATTCTTGCCACCTCTTCTTAATATTTTCTGTCTGTTAGGTCCCTACCATTTCTGTCCTTTATTGAGCCCATCTTTGCATGAAATGTTCCCTTGGTATCTCTCATTTTCTTGAAGAGATCTCTCGTCTTTCCCGTTCTATTGTTTTTCTCTATTTCTTTGTATTAATAGCTGAGGAAGCCTTTCTTATCTCTCCTTGCTATTCTTTGGAACTGCATTCAGATGGGTATATCCCCTTTTTTCCTTTGCTTTTCACTTAAGAATCTCAAATATCAAATTGGTTTTCACTTTAAAATGAATTAACATTTCCATTAGCCTCACTAAAATCAAAAAGTCTTTAATACTTATAGGAATACTGATTCAATAGGACTTTATGAAAGATTAGCAGAGCATAGTATCTGGAGGGCTAGGCACTATTTCTGGAACAGCCACCCACCTTGGACAAATCAATTCACTTATTTTGTCTTAGTTATCACAGCTGACAAAAGGAATAATGGCAGCTTAACCAGGCAGTATTTGCAAAGGTATAAAACACTTTTACAAAACACTATGTGTAAAACTTCTTTCTTGTCACTAAGTCATGTCTGACTCTTTTGTGATCCCCTGGACTATAGCCCTCCAGGCTCCTCTGTCCACTGGGATCTCTAGGCAAGAATACTGGAGAGGGTTGCCATTGCCTTCTCCAGGGGATCTTCTGGACCCAGGGGTTGAATCCATATCTCCTGCATCATCAGGCAGATCCTTTACCACTGAGCCACCAGGGACGCCCCAAATTTCTTTGTCCACCATAATATGGGAAGTGAAAAGAGTAATGGATCCAATTTTATTCTTGTTTTCAAGCCCTGACCAGAAACAGCTGGTTTCTTTAGCACTTTTTAAAATGACATTGATCACCCCTACACTCTCCCAACATATTTTCCTTTTTCCTTTCCATAAGGTTTTTTTGGGTGGGGTCTAAAAAAACTTACATAAACCATCTTGGCTAACACATCAGCCATGTGACTTGGGGAAAGCAATTACACCCACTTAATGCTGAAAGGATTTAAAATTCAGGTCTGAGTTGAAATCTGACTTCTTCACTTACTAGTTGTGTCGCTTTGGGTAAATTATAAAGCTTTCTCTCTGTTTTCTCATTTTCTTGAAAGGGTTATGAAGAATGTTACTTTAAAGTGTGTAAAGCATTTACCACAGTGATTGAATTGTGTCAAGTGGGATATGGCAAAAAATGAAAGTTTATCATAATTATTATAAATGGATACTATTTAATTTGAACTTCTTCCCAAACTTGAAAATAAGCCAGAGTATATCCATCATTCACAATATTTGTAAAATAAATAATGCTGTTCTGCATTAATGGCCACAGAATATCTGGTCCAAAATGGTACTTTGATGGAGTCTGAATTGATTTTCTCTAAATAACTGAAGTTTTAAAACAATTTGTAATTTCCCTCCTGCACCACAGTATGCAGAAAACAGTACATTCAACCCTTGGAAAGCCTTAAATCTCCACAGATCATTAGTCTATAATGAAAATAATTAGTTATAATCTTTGACTTACAAAGGTGACTTACCTTTCCTGTAATGGATTTGAAGCTGCTTCAGTTAATGTGAGGTCAAGTTTCAACAAACTGCAGACTGTTCAAATAGTTTAGTTACAAAGGTGATCAGATGTCTTGGTGAAGGAACCAGAGAAAAGCCCTTGGTCTCTCTTATTGTTGTTGTGCAATCCTTTAAAAAGCAAAAATGCCAAATGGCTGTTTTGGAAATTGATAAAGCATTGTTTGTAGCAAAATATGTGACTATTAATTTATTGAACTAAAAATGCAATTAATTAAAACAAAAACATTTAACAAATGAACAAAAAGACATCTCAGGAAATAGTCAATATGGCCCTCATCATCCTTTGTTTTCTTTTCTAAATTAGTTTCTGAACTTCCTTTCTGGGTCAGCTCAATTCTCAATATTTCTCTTAATTCTTCCCTATCCGTCACGATTAATAATGACTGCACTAGGCCATCTTATACTAGATTTTATTCCAAATTTAAAAGTTGGGGGCAAATCAAGATAGTCCAGGCAAACAAAAAACCTAGGATTCCATCATATTCAGAGCCCTTATATACAAGTTTAGCACTTACCTTGTATGGAAAAAAAGCTGATTTTTTTTATGTTCACAGAAATATGAACATCTTTTTTCATATTCACACTAGAGGATTTATTGCATACATAATATTTGAATTCATTTGAATTACCATTCATTTCATGTTTTTCTCAATAACAACTGGATCACATTATTCACACTCAAAAATATTGAAGGTAAAGTACAGGGATATAGTTCCAAATTCTTTTCAAAAATAGGTGTATTTGAAAAATCCATGACATATTCTGTTATGTCCTCATCTCTACCCTTTGAAAATCATTATCTTACCATGTTAGCACTATGCTGAGCTATAATAGGTATTTAATATAGATTTGTGGATTTCATAAGGACTTTCTGTTAATCTATTGCTTTCATGCCAATCTTAGATTTCTTTCTTCCTGTAACAAAATATGTCTATCATACATCTCATAGAAAAGAGCCATGTATTTCAATATGCTATATTTTAAGATAATTCCTAATATATATTTTTCATAATTTCAAATATTAGCGTTTTTGAAGCTTGGTTACAATATTTTTTAAATTATACTTTTATATACTCATAGTATATATTTAACAGCTTTTCAAGTGAAATCAATAGTGTTTTCTATCATGAGCTGATTCATTGACAGCAAAGAACTGAGAGAACTATTTCGCATATTACATTATTGCTTTCAATTGAGTCCAGATTGATCCAGTGCGTTTATGGTAAGAATTCATTGAAATCAATGGAGCTGAGCACAGATTAAAAATGCTCCATTGCTTTCTAAGAAGTGCAGTGATAAATGTTATTATATTTAATATCAGGAGCATCTTTCACCTCCCACCTCCCTACAACTTGTACACTGTTTTTAACCCAAGACAATATGATAGCTTTTCTTGTTTTCATGAAATATTTATGAAATGTGTTGCACAGAAAGCTAAGTTCTAGTTAAGAGTGCCAGATGATTATTGCTATAAATAGTAGTTACAATAAAAGAAATAAATTGAAAATGTCTTATCATTTATTTTTTAATTGAGTTTCTTATAAATTGACAATGCTACCATTTCACTTGTGTATTACAACCCAACAACTGAGATAATATTACAAGACTATTGTTAGAGGGGAAAAAAAGCAAGTCTAAGTTGCTTTTTCTCCAGTCCTGGTTATGCATTATACTGAGTTGTTCATCCTCCTGATATACCTTTTCCTGGTGACAGAGTACATGCATTGATATCTAGAAATTGGTTGAGCAACAGTATGTACTGGGTTGGCTAAAAGGTTCCTTTGGTTTTTAAGTCAAAATAAAAGACACATTTTTTTCATTTTCACCAAGAACTTTATTGAACAATGTATTCACCATTTTGTTCCACTAAGTTTTGCCATTTTTCAGGCAACTTCAGGACTCCATCTTCCCAAAGCTTTTTCTTTTTGAGCAAAGTACATTTCAGATGCCTTTTACAGTCTTCCAGGAAATTGAAATGTTTTCCATTAAGAGAATTTTGTAAAGACAGAAATAAATGGACATCTGACCGTCCAGTGTCTGGTGAATACAGTGGGTGAATCAGAACTTCCCAGCCAAGCTTAACAGTTTTTGCCTGGTCATCAAAGAAACATGTGGTCTTGCATTGTCCTGATGGGAGACAATGCGTTTTCTGTTGACTAATTATGGATGCTTTTCGTCAAGTGCTGCTTTCAGTTGATCTAATTGGGAACAGGACTTGTTGGCATTTATGCTTTGGTTTTCCAGAAGGAGCTCATAATAGGCACACCCTTCCAATCCTACCATATACACAACATCACTTCCTTTGGATGAAGACTGGCCTTTGGTGTGGTTGGTGGTACTTCACTTTGCTTGCCCCACAATCTCTTCCATTCCACATTAATGCACAGTATCCACTTTTCATTGTCCCTCACCATTTGTTTTAAAAACAGAACATTTTCATTATGTTTAATTAGAGAATAACATGTGGAAATACGGTCAAAAGGGGGTTTTTTCACTTAATTTATGTGGAACCCAAACATCAAAGCAATTAACATAACCAAGCTGGTACAAATGATTATAAACATTTGATTTGGATATTTTGAGTATGTTGGTTATCTCCCATGGAACATTGATTGTTCTCAGTTAATGTCTCAATTTGATCGCTATCAACCTGAACTGGCCTACTAGACCATGGAGCATTATCCAGTGAGAAATCTCCAGTATGAAACTTTGCAAACTACTTTTGACACATTTGATCAGTCACAGCACACTTTCCATACACTGCACAAATTACTTTTGTGCTTCAGTTGTGTTTTTGCCTTTCTTAAAATAATAAAGTGTAAGCCAAAAATGTTGCTTTTTTCTTCCATCTTCAATATCAAAATGGCTACACAAAAATTCACCAATTTGTTTTTGCATGCTGATATGACAGCTGTCACAATACAATATTACAAAACTGTTTTGAATAAGTTAAGGACATCTAATTACTACTAGAGCTATCTAGAAAAAAAACTGAATGAACCTTTTGGCCAACCCAATAATTAGAGAGTAATCAAAAGAGAAAACTTCTCTGCAAAAATGTCTGGTTTACATAATGCTAAAGTTAACCTCTTTGACCTACTGAGCATCACAGTTGAACAAAAGTAGGAGACAAAGTTGGCTATAATTTATTGGATTAAGCACTCTTTTATATGTAGGAAGATGCTCATCACAAGAGGAAAAGATAAAGCCCAGCAATATAATGAAATGTCAAAGAATCACTGACTACAGGTATTTTAACTGAAAATGGCTTTAAATATCATCTTGTCTTAATATGTTTACTACTCAGCTTTTGTTCAACTGAAGTAAAACAATAAAATTCATGGATGATCAATTGGAAAGAGAGAAATACTTTAAGGACAGGTGTTTAGAAACAACATTTTTTAAAAGAAACAAGGACTGCATACATTTAAAATGTTACAGTATTGTTGTTTTAAGAGAAAGAATTTTTTCAAATATGTATTGAATCTCGTCAATAATAAGAAACATCAAATCTTATTAATTACATAATTAACAGTTGCAAAATATATTAAACTACAAGAGGCACAGATGCAATTTGTATTCAAATTACTTTTTTTCTTTTTTAGGCTTCAGTAGATTTTACCAGAATTAGTTATAGTTATGATATCATATCTTGTTATTCCTCTCAAGTCTAACAGAAGTAAACTAAACGTGGTCCCTTGACTACAGACTTTTGCATTCTAATTCCATTAGGCAAACAACCCAAATCTGACCAAATATTGTTTATTTTTTTAAGAAATTTATAATTTTTAATGGAATATAATTGCTTTACAATGCTATGTTAGCTTCTTCTGTAGAATCACATGAATTAGCTTTATGTATACATATACCCCCTCCCTGTTGAGCCTCTCTCCCACCCTTCTAGGTCATCACAGAGCACCGATCTGAGTTCCTTGTGCTATATAACAGCATCTCACTAGCTATCAACTTTACCTCACACTGGACAGAATGGCCATCATCAAAAAATGTACAGATAATAAATTCTGGAGAGGGTGTGAATAAAAAGGAACTTTCTTAACAGTAGTGTGGGAATGTAAATTGACACAACCACTATGGAGAACAGTATGGAGGTTCCTTAAAAAACTAAAAATAAAACGACCATATGACCCAGAAATGTCACTCGTGGGCGTATACCCTAAGAAAACCATAATTTGCACATACCCCAATGTTCATTGCAGCACTATTTACAGTAACCAGGACATAGAAGCAACCTAGATGACCAACCTTTAAGAGAATCCTTTAAGAAACCCCATAAAGGAAAATGCAACTCTAGTTTCCAATATTGTCATACATTGAAAGGGCTTAATCTTGATGCATACTGGACCCAAATAGTATCAGCCAGTGAGGAGAAAATAACTTAGACCATACACAAAAAGAGAGGCTGAGTACAGTTGATAGTATTGGAATAGCTCACCCAATCTCCATGACAACTTCTCTGTGTAGTACTATCGTTTTGTTTAGATGTTTACTCTGTTCCCACTGACTGTGGGACACCAATTAAGGGGCCCAAATGGAAGAGAAAAACATAGATTAATCTAGACTATTCAAACATACACAATTACTCTAAGGTACTTAACTCTCTCTGGAATTGAGCTCAGGATCTCAAGAGAAAAGATATGCAGTTGATTTCATCACGAGGTGATGGCATCCTGAACAAACAGCCCATCACTTCCTGCTGCCTCTGGCCTCAATATTACCTTCGCAAAGATCTAATCCTATAACTTTTTCGTCTGTGTGGGAGAACCTCCCATGTGCATGTGTGCTTAGTTGCTTAGCCATGTCCAGCTCTTTACAATCCCGTGGACTGTACCCCATCAGGCTCCTCTGTCCATAGGATTTTCCAGGAAAGAATACTGGAGCGGGTTGCTCTTTCCTCTACCAGGGATATTCCTGATCTAGAGGTCGAATCCGTGTCTCCTGTGTCTCTTGCATTGACAGATGGATTCTTTACCACTGAGCCACCTAGGAAGTCCCATACTTTTCCAATAAATGTTTCCTAGTCTCACTCACTCTTAGGTTAGCTCAAATAAGTTTTCTGTTACTTTCATAAAAATATCCCAAGCATCACTAAGAAGCTGGCCTGAGTTTAGAACTGGCCTCAAAATAGAGAGAAGGGATGCTGATAGACAAAGTCAGTGTTCCAACAGCAGAATCAAAGTGATGAGGACTCATCAGTCTTGGTTATGTCAAGGTTTGATATTAAAGGAGATTCATAGCAGGGAAAAATGCACATTGGGAGGAGAACAGGTAGCAGGAACTATATTTTTACATTAACAATTGTATTGTCAGTACGGACCAACCAAGCCCTTCAAAATAGTAGGGCATTCAGGAATGAGGATGCTGGGAGTAGGACCCTGAGCTAGAGGAAGAGACTGGCAGTGATCTCATGGGCTGAAGTTAAGCACAGGGGACCAAAGAAGTAGAAGAGCTGGTATGTAGCTCAGACCCCCTTCTCGCCTCCCCACCTCCACACAGCTGAACCTGGATTCAGGATAACAGGATTGATTCCAAACTCTCCTTGTTGCTGGTACCAAAGAAGTCAATAAGACTTCAACTCTGGTCAGGAATGTTCCAAGGGCCAGGCAAAGCTGCACCAGGTCTTTCAACTGGGGTGACTCGGTAGGGCTGGGAAAAGCTGGTTATAACAGCATATAGATGGTTGGTGAAAAGTGGGAAAAGTCAGTGATACGCTGTGTCTTGAGCTGAAAAAAAAATTTAAATATTTAATCTACCACACTTCTTGATATTTCCTAAGATACTACCTCTATGCATTTGAATATATTCTTCTTTCTTTGGATGTCCTTTTCTCTGTTCTTCCATGATAAAACTGTTGTTTATATATTAGATCCAGCTCAAATGCCATTTATTTTCTAGGAAGCGTTCTTGGCTCTTCAAATGGGTTTAGGATACATTTGTTTTTCAGTCTCTCAGTTGCGCCCAACTCTGTGATCCCGTGAACTGCAGCATGCCTGCCTTTCCTGTTCTTCACTATCTCCCAGAGTTTGTCCAAATTCACTTCCATTGAGTTGATGCCATCCAATGATCTTGTCCTCTGTTGTCCCCTTCTCCTCCCGCCCTCAATCTTTCCCAGCATCAGGGTCTTTTCAAATGAGTTAGTTCGCATCAAGTGGCCAAAGTATTGGAGCTTCAGCTTCAGCATCAGTCCTTCCGATGAATATTCAGGACTGATCTCCTTTAGGATAGACTGGTTTGATCTTGCAGTCCAAGGGACTCTCTCAAGAGTCTTCTCCAAGACCACAGTTCAGAAACATCAATTCTTCGGCATTCAGCTTTCTTTATAGTGCAACTCTCACAACCATACATGACTACTGGAAAAGCCATAGCTTTAACTAGACATAGTTCTAATTTGAGTTCAGTATTTATTCCTCCTACTGGACAACATGGACAATTTTGTGAAACGAAAATATCTCCTGCCATATCAATAAACAAGAATTGTCACACCCATCAGTGATTTCTGGCCTCCAAATATGAATGAAGGTTCCCCAAACTGTGATCCTACAGATGCTGCCACTTGATTGGTGAGGAGCTAGGCCAATGTAAGATGAGAAGCTAGGGGAATGCAAGAAGCAAGGTGATCAAGGAAACAGGATTGGCCTCAGATAGCTGAAGTGCATATGAAAAGAATGAATTCTGTGAGCCCAGAGGCTTGCATCTTCCCATACATAGAATGCCAAATTCCTTAACTTGATACCTGATCTCTGATGTTCAGACTGCCTGCTTCCTTTGTTGCAAACTTGTATATAGCCTGACTTCCCCTCCTGCCTCCTTGGAGCAGTTTTCTCAGAGCTACTGAGATGCATCTCCCAGGCTTGGAGTCATAAACATTCCCACCAAATAAAATAACTCTTCACTTTCAGGTTCTAACTATATTTTTTAGATGACAATTTCTAATTAATATATGGAGCTATACACTGTGCCCTGTACATCTTAGGCATACAGGAAGTAGTTGCTGAATGAATGATTGCCAAAGTCATGAGAATTATAGTTTCCTCTCTGATAAGAATTATTTAGATCTTTTTGTAATGTTTCAAATCTTATGAAAAATGCTTCAGTGAAAATTAAACTTTATTAACATCTGAGACATTGCCTTTCTTTACACACAAAGTTAATTCTATAACTGATGGAGAAGAAATCCCCCCCAAATGAGGAGAAAGGTAGGAAAATGGAGAGAAATAGAAGGGAAAGAAAGTATATGTCTCAAAACTTAGCTATGAAAATATATTTCCATATTCCTTAGGTAATCCTCTCTGATGCAGAGAAGAAATAGAAAAACATGGTAGTTTAGTCTGTACTTGAAAAACATGCATGATAAGAACAATGGGGAAAAGTTGCAACAGGGAAGAAAAAGTGCTCTAGTGTTATAAAACCAGCTCCAGGAAAGGGTTGTCTAGATTCTTTGTGGTTGATGATCAGTCTCCACTTTGTTCAGATGGCTCTTTATTTCAGATCAAAGGCTTGAAAGTATCTTTTCTTGTCTGATACCTGAAATTCCAGCTTTCAATGCCCACAGTCATGAGCATTATCTTCTTAGAAAAGAATTCTTCCTCAAGAATAAAAAATAATAGGAAGCTTGTAATACACATACCTGAAAGCATTCCACTTAGAAGTTACTTCTATTTAAAACATAAAATAAAAATATGTTTAAAAGGAGTGATTTTTGAATCTTGAAGAGGAATGAATTTTTCATCATTTAACTTTTTTATTTCTTATCAATATAGAATCAGATTTACCCATAATGTAAGCGAATTTCACAATGCAATTTTAAAACAACCATGACAGCTTGTTCCCCTATAATACAAATATAAGTTCAAGAGACAACAAATAATATAGTCAAGAGAGAATTTGTTTCATAAAATTTCAGATATACTTGGTTTCAACAGTTTAAAGTTCTGAGAAATATGTCAATACATAAAGCACATTTGTGCATCTTCTGGAAGACTAGTCTTTTGGAAGAAATTAAACCTTGTTTCTTTTACAAAGATAATCAGAAATATGTCCAAACAATTTTCAATGAGCTTATGAACTTTCAGAAAGTTAAAGTCTCTATTCCTGTTTCTTGGGATTTCTTTCCATAGCTTTAACAAACTCAGTACAAGTTACATCCATAAAAAGTATTGGGGTTTACAAAGCAACTATGTTGACAAGAATCTAGACCTACATTTTCACTTATCTTACTGAAATCTGACATTATGAAACAGGGACTCAAATTTTTCTATCAAACAATGCTGATTTTATTTATAAGAATGAGAGACTTGATTCTAAAATCAGTAATTTGAAGAATTTCCTTTTACAAACATCAGGACCTCAAAGCATAAGTACTATATATTAGAGCTCATAAAGTGACAGATAAATTGCATAAACTGTCTTCTTTTCAGTTAGACTTTGTGAAAATTATGTCCAGTTAATTACCAAATAATGTTTCTTTCCAAAAAGTTGTATCTAAAATGTAACCTGAATCATCAAACTTTTTGGAGTGAGCCTAATCAGCAAAGTGAAAGTGAAAAGTGAAAGAGAAGTCACTCAGTCGTGTCCGACTCTTTGCAACCCCATGGACTGTAGCCTATCAGGGTCCTCCGTCCAAGGGATCTTCCAGGCAAGAGTGCTGGAGTGGATTGCCATTGCCTTCTCCAGGGTATCCTCCCGACCCTGAGATTGAACCCGGGTCTCCCACATTGCAGACAGACGCTTTACCGTCTGAGCCACCAGAGACCCCATCCTAATAATGTAGAAAAATTTTTGTCTGCTTTATTGCCTATATTTTTATCAGGAGGAGTAAAATCTTCCATCCAAGTACTAACCAGGCCCAACCATGCTTAGCTTCTGAAATCAGATACAATGAGGCATGTTCAGGGTGGTCTGGCCATAGACTGCATGAGTATAATCTATAACTCTGCTGGAGCTGAAGGAGTCAGTCATTCCAGGGACCTCTCCTTTCTGGGAGTAAAGAGAGATGGGTTCAGTAGGAAGCACCGAACCCTTCCAATTCAACCACTGCAACCATGACCAGTTCATGACCAATTTTACCCTTGTACTTTGCTGACCACCAGTCCAAAACACTCTCCAAGAGAAGATAATAAAAGAAAATAGAGGCAAAGGATTATTATGGCTGGAAGCAGGTTTTCCAGTTCCTTTGGTATATAGGGCAGTGAAGTCTCAAGGGTTCTTCAAATCAGTACAACAGAGAAGTAAAGTAACAACAATTGAAGAGAATGGGAGCATATCAGATGAAGAGAGCATGATCTTCAGCCTGTGAGGCCATTACACTTGCCCTAAAATCACAAGAGGTGATTTGTTTGGACAATGTGACACAATAAATTGTCAAAGTC
The DNA here is from genome assembly GCF_023091745.1 of Budorcas taxicolor. Classification (NCBI taxonomy): domain Eukaryota; kingdom Metazoa; phylum Chordata; class Mammalia; order Artiodactyla; family Bovidae; genus Budorcas; species Budorcas taxicolor. The sequence goes on along the minus strand of NC_068916.1, from coordinate 31,880,249 downwards.
ACCTGAAAATATACCCAATTCCATCTCTGTTTCCAATGTCTTCAGTTATGATCAAAATTGAAGTAATCTTGCTTAAATAAGCATTCTTTTCACATTGCAGTTTACATTAGGCAACAGTGTGTTTATAAACTTTTTTATATTGTCAACAGGAAATATACAGAATAACACAGTGAGCAGTCTCTGTAATTTTGTTAGTTATAAAAAAGAGAACATTGATTTTTTTTGTAAATTAATTTAATTGGAGGCTAATTGCTTTACAATATTGTAGTGATTTTTGCCATACATTGACATGAATAAGCCATGGGTGTACATGTGTCCCACATCCTGAACCCCCCTCCCGCCTCCCTCCCCATCCCATCCCTAAGGGTCTTCCCAGTGAAATGGCCCTGAGTGCCCTATCTCATGCATTGAACCTGGACTGGGGATTTATTTCACATATGGTAACATACATGTTTCAGGGCTCTCTCAAATCATTCCACCTTCGCCTGCTCCCACAGAGTCCAAAAGTCTGTTCTTTACATCTGTGTCTCTTTTGCTGTCTTGCGCCTGGTGGGCTACAGTCCATGGGGTCGCTAAGAGTCGGACGACTGAGTGACTTCACTTTCACTTTTCACTTTCATGCTTTGGAGAAGGAAATGGCAATCCACTCCAGTGTTCTTGCCTGGAGAATCCCAGGGATGGCGGAGCCTGGTGGGCTGCTGTCTATGGGGTCGCACAGAGTCGGACACGACTGACGCGACTTAGCAGCAGCAGCAGCATATAGGGTCATCATTACCATCTTTCTAAATTCCATATATATGTGTTAATATACTGTATTGGTGTTTTTCTTTCTGGCTTACTTCATTCTATATAATAGGTTCCAGTTTCATTCACCTCTATAGAACTGACTCAAATGCATTCTTTTTAATAGCTGAGTAATATTTCATTGTGCATATGTACCACAGCTTTCTTATCCATTCATCTGCTGATGGACATCTAGGTTGTTTCCATGTCCTGGCTATTGTAAACAGTGCTGCAATGAACATTGGGGTACACATGTCTCTTTCAATTCTGGTTTCCTTGGTGTGTATGGCCCAGCAGAGGGATTGCTGGGTCGTTTGGGAGTTCTACTTCATTTTTTAAGGAATCTCCACACTGTTCTCTGTAGTGGCTGTAGTACTTTGCATTCCCACTAACAGTGTAAGAAGGTTCCCTTTTCTACACACCCTCTCCAGCACTTATTGTTTGTAAACTTTTGGATAGCAGCCATTCTGACTGGCGTGAGATGGTACCTCACTGCGGTTTCGATTTACATTTCTCTGATAGTATGTGATGTTGAGCATCTTTTCATGTGTTTGTTAGCCATCTGTATACCTTCTTTGGAGAAATGTCTGTTTAGTTCTTTGGCCCATTTTTCTATTCAGTCGTTTATTTTTTGTTTATTGAGCTGCATGAGCTGCTTGTATATTTTTGAGTTTAAGTCTTTGTCAGTTGCTTCATTTGTTATTATTTTCTCCCATTCTGAAGGCTATCTTTTCACTTTGCTTATAGTTTCCTTCGTTGTGCAAAAGCTTTTAAGTTTAATTAGGTCCCATTTGTTTATTTTTGCTTTTATTTCCATTACTCTGGGAGGTGGGTCATGGAGGATCCTGCTGTGATTTATATCAGAGAGTGTTTTGCCTATGTTCTCCTCTAGGAGTTTTATAGTTTCTGGTCTTAAATTTAAACCTTTAATCCATTTTGAGTTTATTTTTGTGTATGGTGTTAGAAAGTGTTCTAGTTTCATTCTTTTACAAGTGGTTGACCAGTTGTCCCAGCACCACTTGTTAAAGAGACTGTCTTTTCTCCATTGTATATTCTTGCCTCCTTTGTCAAAGATGGGGTGTCCATAGGTGTATGGATTTATCTCTGGGCCTTCTATTTTGTTCCACTGACCCATATTTCTGTCTTTGTGCCAGTACCATACTGTCTTGATGACTGTAGCTTTGTAGTATAGTCTGAAGTCAGGCAGGTTGATTCTTCTAATTCCATTCTTCTTTCTCAAGATTGCTTTGGCTATTTAAGGTTTTTTGTATTTCCATGCAAATTGTGAAATTATTTGTTCTAGTTCTCTGAAAAACACCATTGGTAGCTTGATAGGAATTGCTTTGAATCTATAGATTACTTTGGGTAGTATACTTATTTTCACTATATTGATTCTTCTGATCCATGAATATGGTATATTTCTCCATCTATTTGTGTCATCTTTGATTTCTTTCATCAGTGTTTTATAGTTTTCTATATAGAGGTCTTTTGTTTCTTTAGGTAAATTTATTCCTAAGTATTTTATTCTTTTCATTGCAATGGTGAATGGAATTGTTTCCTTAACTTCTCTGTTTTCTCATTGTTAGTGAACAGGAATGCAAGGGATTTCTGTGTGTTAATTTTATATCCTGCAACTTTACTATATTCACTGATTAGCTCTAGTAATTTTCTGGTGGTGTCTTTAGGGTTTTCTGTGCAGAGGATCATGCCATCTTCAAACAGTGAGTTTTACTTCTTTTCCCATCTGGATTCCTTTTATTTCTTTTTCTTCTCTGATTGCTGTGGCTAAAACTTCCAAAACTATGTTGAATAGTAGTGATGAGAGTGGGCACCCTTGTCTTGTTCCCAACTTTAAGGGAAATGTTTTCAATTTTTTACCATTGAAGATAATGTTTGCTGTGGGTTTATCATATATGGCTTTTATTATGTTGAGGTATGTTCCTTCTATGCCTGCTTTCTGGTTTGTTTGGGGGTTTTTTTTATCATAAATGGATGTTCAATTTTGTCAAAGGCTTTCTCTGCATCTATTGAGATAATCATATGGCTTTTAATCTTTCAATTTGTTAATGTGGTGTATCACACCGACTGATTTGTGAATATTGAAGAATCCTTACATCCTTGGGATAAAGTCCACTTGGTCATGATGTAAGATCTTTTTAATATGTTGTTGGATTCTGTTTGCTAGAATTTTGTTGAGGATTTTTGCATCTATGTTCATCAGTAATATTGGCCTGTAGTTTTCTTCTGTTGTGTGGCATCTTTGTCTGATTTTGGTATTAGGGTAATGGCGTCCTCATAGAATGAGTTTGGCAGTTTACCTTCCTCTGTAATTTTCTGGAAGAGTTTGAGTAGGATAGGTGTTAGCTCTTCTCTAAATTTTTGGTAGAATTTACCTGTGAAGCCATCTGATCCTAGGCTTTTGTGGTTAGAAGATTTTTTATTATAGTTTCAGTTTCCATGCTTGTGATGGGTCTGTTAAAATTATCTATTTCTTCCTGGTTCAAGTTTGGAAGGTTATACTTTTCTAAGAATTCATCCATTTCTTCTAAGTTGTCCATTTTATTGGCATATAGTTGCTGATAGTAGTATCTTATGATCCTTTGTATTTCTGCGTTGTCTGTTGTGATTTCTCCATTTTCATTTCTAATTTTGTTGATTTGATTCTTCTCCCTTTTGTTCTTGATGAATCTGGCTAACGGTTTGTATATTTTATTTATCTTATCAAAGAACAAGCTTTTAGTTTTGTTGATTTTGGCTGTGGTCTCCTTTGTTTCTTTTTCATTTATTTCTACCCTAATTTTTATGATTTCTTTCCTTCTACTAACCCTGGGGTTCTTCATTTCTCCTTTTTCTAGTTTCTTTAGGTGTAAAGTTAAGTATTTTAATTTCTTATGTGCTTGACGTAAGATAAGATGATGCAGCACAAGTTCAGCATCTAAGTCTAGAGTTTCCCCCAGATTTATCAGGGATGACTTTCCCCCATTGATCTGCTGCCCTTGCCTCCATTCAACCTCTGATACTTCAAATTCAGTGTTTCTCAAACTTCAGAAATGCACTGATCCTTTTCAACGTTAAAAATCATCTTTGAGTCTTTCTGGTGTTGATAATTTTTATTATCATGTCTGTTAAATACATGTAAACACCTGGAGATAGTGAGGGACAGGGAGTCCTGGCTTGCTGCAGTCCATGGGGTCATAATTGGTCATGACTTAGCCACTGAACAGCAACAACAACTATGTATAAACTCTTAAAGCTTAGAGCTTATGTTTAGGGCTTTAATTTTACCACCAAAATGAGTTAACAATGTATACAAACAAAATTTAAAAGCAATAAAATTCAAATTAACAACATTAATGTAGTGTGATAGATGAAATTATGCTGCAATGAAATGTAAATATAATACTTACATGCTTCAGTATAGGTTTGTCCCCTTATTTCAGAAAGTTTACACTATCCTATGATATCTGACTCAAGTATTCTAAGATTTTTCTCTATTAAAACTATTATGAGCTTCACCTCCCATGACTCAGGTAGGTCCTTCAACTGAGTTCTAAATTCCTCAGAGCTGGTGCAAAGAATCAGTGCCGCTCTCTTCCAGAAATATGATAGAGAGAGAAGACAGGATGGTGGAGTAGAGGCCTTGGGCTAACCTTCTCCCACGAGAACACCAAAATCATAACTAACTGCTGAACAACCATCAGTAAATATTACTGGAATCTACTAAAAAACATTTTCTACATGCAAAGATAAGAAATCACAATGAGATGGTAGGAGAGATGCATTCATAATATATTCAAATCCCATATTCCTGGATGGATAACCCACAAACTGGAGAAGAATTATATCATGGAAGTTCTCCCATGTAGGTGAGAGTTCTGAGCTCTGCATCAAGCACCCCAGTCTGGCAGTTTGGCATCAGAAGGAGGAGCCCCCAGAGTATTTGGCTTTGAAGGCTAGTGGGTCTTGGTCGCAGGAGTTCCACAGGACTGGAGGAAACAGACTCCACTCCTAGAGGACACACACATTGTTAGGAGTGAAATTGAATTAGCAATTTAGAAAACTGCTAGCTAATAGTGCACACATACCCAGGTAATAGAATCCCAGGACCAGATGGCTTCACAGAGGAATTCTACGAAACATATCGTTGTTTCATTGCAAAGTCATATCCTACTTTTTATGGCTCCACAGACTGTAATATGCCAGGCTCCTCTGTCCATGGAATTCTCCAGGCAAGAATACTGGAGTGGGTTGCTCTGCCCTCCTCCAGGGGATCTTCACAACCCAGGGATGGAACTCGTGTCTCCTGCATTGACAGGCAGATAATTTTCTGCTGAGTCACCAGGGAGGAAGAGCTAATACTTATTCCAAAAAATTGAAGAGGACAGAACATCCCCAAATCCATTCTATAAGGATGGATTACCAGCATAACCCTCATATCAAAAACCATACAAAGACTACAACAGAAGAAAATTACAGGCCAATATCTTTGTTGAACAGATGTGCAAAAATCCTCAAAAAAAAAAAAAAATTAGCAAGTTAAATTCAACAGTATATAACAAGAATGACACACTTTGCTCAAGTTGGATTTATTCCAGGAATATAAGAATGGTTCAATATTTACAAATCAATCAATATGATACAGAACATAGCAATCAATATGATACAGAACATAGCAAAAGGAAGGGTAACAATCACATGATAATCTCAATACAGGTAAACAATTTTATCAGATTCAACACCCACTCGTGATAAAAAAAAACTCTCATCAAAGTAGTGTGTATATACATACATATATATATATATATATATATATATATATATATATATATATAACTCAGTCTTAAAAAAGAAATTAAATTCTGCCATTCGCAGAATTCTGATGGACCTAGAGAAATGCTCAATGAAATATATAAGATAAAATAAAAATAATATATTATCAGTGATATGTAGATTCTAAAAAATAAAGTATATTGCAAAACAGACTCACAAATATAGAAAACAATCTAGTGGTTACCAGCGGGGAGAGGAAAGGGAGGAAGGGGAAGATGGGGTATGAGATTCAGAAACACAAACTACTACACATAAAATAGATGAGCAACAAGGATATATTGACTAGCACAGGGAATTATGATCATTATCTTGCAAAAATTTTTAATTGAGCATTATCTATAAAAAAACTGAATCGCTATGCTGTACATCTGAAACTTATATAATAATTTAAATCAAAGGTAGCTCAGTGGTAAAGAATCCACCTGCCAATGCAGGAGATGTAGGAGATCTGGGTTCAATCTCTGGGTTGGGAAGATCCCTTGCAGTAGGAAATGGCAACCCACTCCAGTATTATTGCCTGGAAAATTCTACAGGAGCCTGGCAGGCTGCAGTCCATAGGGTCACAAAGAGTCAGACACGATTGAGCAACTGAACACATACACACACTTTGATTTAGAAAAAAAAAAAAAAAAGGAAGTACCTCTTCACTTAAACTTGTTGTTAGACACTAATGCATAATTGTTCTCCATGGGGGCAATTTTTCCTCCATGGCATATTTGACAACATATGGAGACATTTTTGATTGTCACAACTGGAAGAGGGGGTACTATCATCTAGACACCAGGAATTCTGCTAAACAAAGTATGACACACAGGACAGATTCACAACAAAGTGATATCTAGTCCAAAGTGTTGCTAGTGTGGAGGTCGAAAAACACTCCCAAGGCAAAAGCCAACCGCCAACTGTCACATCTTGTTTCAGTACTAGATTACGTGGTCCTTTAAATATCCCCAGATGTTTTTATATCAATTAATTTTAGATTTGTATTTGTGATTTTTTAAATGTAGAGGCCATCCTTTTGAAAACTCCCTGAACTCCATTAGATATGAATATTGAAAGTCCAAGAACTCAAAGTTATTAACACCATTTTCAGGAAGTTAATTTCCTTATATAATATTATGAAGCTTTAGGACTTCTTGATCTATTTATTTTTTTAGCCTATATATTTAGTCACATACAGAATTACTCTAAAATGTCAGAAAACTGAATCACCACCAGAAAATGTTTGCCAGTTACTTTATGGGCTTCCCTGATAGCTATGTTGGTAAAGAATCCGCCTGCAGTGCAGCAGACCCCAGTTCAATTCCTGGGTCGGGAAGATCCACTGGAGAAGGGATAGGCCATCCATTCCAGCGTTCTTGGGCTTCCCTTATGCACAGCTGGTAAAGAATCCACCTGCATTGTGGGAAACCTGAGTTCCATCCTTGGGTTGAGAAGATCCCGTTGAGAACGGAAAAGCTACCCACTCCAGTATTCTGGCCTGGAGAATTCCATGGACCATATAGTCCATGGGGTTGCAAAGAGCTGGACATGACTGAGTGACTTTCATTTTCACTTCCTAACTATGATACCATACAAAACACATATAAAATTTACTGCAGAATCAATGCCATATTCTCACTTAAGATTTAGATATAAATTCCATCAAAAGAGTAATGGAAATGAGATAGTCTGTAAACTGGAATCAGTTTAAAATGAGATAGCAATTTAGAATCTAATGCCATCCTCAGTCTACCATAAAAGAATTTATTTAACACCTGTTATGTGGCATGATCTTTACATAAAGTTCAGTCTCGGGTCAAGTACAAAATGTATTTTTTTCTCCCTTCCAGTATCCAGGTTTAATGAACTCCATCCAGAATCTCTGGAAAGTAAAGTTTTGCCAAGGATGAAGAAACAAAAATGATTTTTAAAGCCAGATGCTAGTTTGCTACAACAGAAAATTGTTTCAAAATACTTCACATTTCAATTTCCTTTTAACTTCTTCAATTAATACCTATTAATAGTTACTTCAGGGCTTCCCAAGTACACAGTGGTAAAGAATCTGTCTGCCAGTGCAGGACACTCAAGAGACAGGTTAGATCCCTGCGTCAGGAAGATCCTCTGGAGGAGGGCATGGCAACCCACTCCAGTATTCATACCTGGAGAATCCCATGGACAGAGGAGCCTGGTGAGCTACAATCCATGGGGGGGGGCGGGGGGGGGGGGAGGGGTCACATAGAGTCAGACACGATTGAGCACACACCACACACAGCTAATTACTGCAGATGTGGATCATCTTTAACAGATGCACTTGTACTTTAACCTTTCTCTAAGAGGCAGTATTGATTAAGACACAAATCTAGAATCAAGCAGTCTTTCTTTTGACTCTGCATTGTCTTGAAAACTAATTGTGTGCCCTTGGGCAAATTATCTATCCTCCCTTTAACCTATTTCCCCACTTGCACAATAGAAATAAAGATAATCATTTTTTTAGCTTTTTGATGGGTAAATGAGGTAAAATGGAGAAAGCTTAAAACAGTAGCTGGCACTTGGTAAGCTTTCAGTTAGTTTTTTCTACAATTATTTGTTTATTTGACCCATTATAATGAGGACAATTAAAAATTATAAAAACAGTAGATGAAGATTATTTAAGACTCATTTTTAAAACATACCTGGATATTTGAAGTAAACCATTTTCTTAGTTCTCTTTTGACAATAATTTGGCTGAAAATATGCGCATCTGCTATGAACAAAGCTAGTGGAGGTGATGGAATTCCAGTTGAATCATTTCAAATCCTAAAAGATGATTCTGTAAAAGGGCTGCACTCAATATGTCAGCAAATTTGGAAAACTCAGCTGTAGCCACAGGACTGAAAAAGGTCAGTTTTCATTCCAATCCCAAAGAAAGGCAATGCCAAAAAATGCCCAAACTACCATACAATTGCACTCATCTCACACGCTAGTAAAGTAATGCTCAAAATTCTCCAAGCCGTGAGACTACGTCAACCAATACATCAACCGTGAAATTCCAGCTGTTCAAGCTGGTTTCAGAAAAGGCAAAGGAACCAGAGATCAAATTGCCAAATCCACTGGATCATCGAACAAGCAAGAGAGTTCCAGAAAACATCTATTTCTGCTTTATTGACTATGCCAACCTTTGGCTGTGTGGATCACAATAACTGAAAAATTCTTCAAGAGATGGGAATACCAGACCACCTGACCTGCTTCTTGAGAAATCTGCATGCAGGTCAGGAAGCAATAGCTAGAACAAAGACATGGAACAACAGACTGGTTCCAAATGGGGAAAGGAGTACAACAAGGCTGTATATTGTTACCCTGCTTATTTAAATTATATGCAGAGTACATCATAAGAAACACTGGGCTGGAGGAAGCACAAGCTGGAATCAAGATTGCCAGGAGAAATATCAATAACCTCAGATATGCAGATGACACCACTCTTATGGAACAATGTGAAGAAGAACTAAAGAGCTTCTTGATGACGGTGAAAGAGGAGAGTGAAAAAGTTGGCTTAAAGCTCAACATTCAGAAAACTAAGATCATGGCATCTGGTCCCATCATTTCATGGCAAATAGATGGGGAAACAGTGGGAACAGTGGCTGACTTTATTTTGGGGGGCTCCAAAATCACACAGATGGTGATTGCAATCATGAAATTAAAAGATGCTTGGTCCTTGGAAGGAAAGTTATGACCAATCTTGACAGTATATTAAAAAGCAGAGGCATTACTTTGTCAACAAGGGTCCGTCTAGTCAAGGCTATGGTCTTTCCAGTAGTCATGTATGATGTGAGAGTTGGACTATAAGGAAAGCTGAGTGCTGAAGAATTGATGCTTTTGAACTGTGGTGTTAGAGAAGACTCTTGAGAGTCCCTTGGACTGCAAGGAGATCCAACCAGTCCATCCTAAAGGAGATCGGTCCTGGGTGTTCATTGGAAGGGCTGATGCTGAAGCTGAAACTCCAATACTTTGGCCACCTGATGTGGAAAGCTGACTCATTTGAAAAGACCCTGATGCTGGGAAAGATTGAGTGCCGGAGGAGAAGGGGATGACAGAGGATGAGATGGTTGGATGGCATCACCAACTCAATAGACATGGGTTTGGGTGGACTCTGGGAGTTGGTGATGAACAGGTGTGTGAACTGAACTGAACTGAACTGAATGCCCAACTACTATTTTTTAGTTCAGTTATTTTTTTCATTAATTCAAACAAATAAACACTCACTGAACACCTCCTATTATCCAGAGCCAGTGGAGTCAAGAGTGAAAATTCAAAGATAAATAAGGCAGAGGCTTTCCCTTCTAAAAGTTATTGGTCTAAAGAAAAATTGATATTGGCACAGAAACAAATTACACACCAAAAATTTGCTTTACCCCATTACCTGATTCACAGGCTTATTTTTAAAATGTCTTAGTGAACAGCCCATAATTAATGACAATGGAGAGAAGACAAAGAGCAAAATAATTGTCTTTTTTATGTATTTGTCTGTCAAAACTCTCTTTATGAAGAGAGATGTTGATAATAGACTTGGGGAAATCATCTCAGGGTTCCTAAATGGGTTCATAACACACATACACACACACACAGAGTACATTTAAAACATACAGTGTTTTCCTTTTAGTCCTTACATAATGTTCAATTAAATACTTGTCCAAGTTTCACTTCAAAAAGGACTCCAATAACTCGGTGATGGAAATTCACGTTAGTGCAGAAAAGACAAAACAGAGGACTGAAATTAGAAGCTTTGCATTTAGAACACTCTTGCCATTTGCTTGATTCCCCACAGAGTTGTGGATGAGGGTTGGTCTGCAAATACTCTGTATTTGTAGTTCTATTTAGCTCCTATAATACACCTAGACTTTGTCTGCTAAGAATCTCAAAAGGCATAGCATTTTGAAGAGGTGAAAATGATAAAGTAGATCTCTGTGTAGAAGGGTAGTAGCCTCAAAGTTTAACTAAAAGAATAACAACAACAACAACAACAACAAAAAAAAACATGCAATTACTCTATTTAGTATTTCTTAGGAGAATATTTCTACCTGAAGCTTTCATTGACCTTGCTTTGATCATATTTATAATAATTATAGTAATAAAACTGTATGACTTTGGGGAAAAAAGATAAAAACAAATCCATATCAAGTTACTGATAAATAGTTAAAAATGGTCCATTTATATGATTCTATAATAGGAAATCAATCTCTTGTATCTGTTAAGAACTATGAAGGGTTTGAGATTTTTATCCTACTTGCAAGTTACAAGTTAGCCTGCCGTAGTTTGATGGGTGACACTATGCTCCTGAGTCAGAAACAATGCATGATTTGTTACTTACAGCACTAGCAGTAGCCAGAAGATGTTGCTTTTGCTCAGTTCTCTGAGCCCAAATTCCCATGAGTCACTGCAAAGAGGGCTGGGTGTACCCATACATAGAGCAGAACACATTACAGAAATGGAACTCTGCAGTTAGGAAACCCAAATATCTTGGAATGGGCAGTAAACCTGCTTGAACTTTGCCCCCAAAGTAGATGTTATCTTTATTATAGTGAACAGCAAATCAACTTTGCTCTGGAGTAAGACATTGCCCACTTCTTCTAAGAATATTTGCTTTACAAACATCCTTAAGCAGATAAAACAGACAATGCTCTGGTTCATAAGACATATAGAAATGTATGAAACCCATGGAAAATTGTTTAAATAAAAAATGTGAAGCATCCAAACCCAAGACAAGCTAAACTATGACTATAGTTCATGTTCTTTGAGGTCAATTCAACCATAAATATTCATTCCCACTCTCTCATTGATTGAAATCATGAAAAATTTCAATAGATATTTCCTTTTTTTCCAGTTGGTCTTATTTTGATTTATTTTGACCTAGGATTTCATACATTCTATAGTTTGATTTGTTGTTGGGAGTAAGAAGAACACTTCTCTTTTTATCTTCCCTCCTACTCCAATGATAATGCTAGAATGAAAATAACTTTGGTCAAAAGCATACATATAGTATATATATACAATATAGTATACATATACATATAATTATATATGTGTGTATAAATACACATATATACATACATATATATAAAGCCATTTTGGTATAGGTTTATGTGTGTATGTGTGTGTGAAATAAGGAATAAAAGCTCTGGGACGCTGAAAACTATCAGAACTCATAACTCTTCTCTACTCAAATAAACTACCTCATTTTCCACACAGTCTACTAAGCAATAATTAATTATCATATTTCTAACATGCTAAAGTCCACTACATAGTAATTGCCTAATGTCATGAAATAGGAAACTAGTTGAGAAAAGAATTCAAATTATTTTTGAGAAAAACTAAATGGACTTCCAATTCCTAAGTATTATCTTTATTAGACAACTAGGACTCCATTTTCTCTTTGTATTTCAAGTTCCTAACAAAAAATTTAAAGTCTAAGTGCTCAAGGTAGTGTTGCTGAATAAAATGAAATGTAAAAGATGCCCTATATTTACATGACTATACAGACATAAGTCCAAGACTTAACATTTAATAAAAATGCTTTTTCATGTGGGATAGCAGTTGCACTATTAAGATAGATTTCATGGTATTTTTATCCAATTAAGTGGGAAAAAAAGGTGGTAATACTGTGTATACTGTGTTGACGCTGCACTAATTCAAAAATGAGAGATTCAACCCCTGCTTTCCAATGCCTAACATGGCAGAAGGTTGGAAAGAATATAGCAAACATACACAAACCTTAACAGCAGGAAGAAAAAGAGAAATAGAGTAAGAGATATGGCTTTATATAAAGCATCAATTCATTCAGATTAGAGTAAGTTGAATTAATAAATGTACACCACAGGCTTTATTAAGTGTTAATGATTGAATTTCTGCTCCATGGCATCTAACTGAACATAAAAACTTATGCACCCTCCTAAAATCTTCAAAAGGATGGAAAAATACAAAACTAAGGTCACATAGCAAGGAACTTGAATCAGAGACATCAGAATATAATTTTGATTTATTGTTACTCTTTTTTAAGATAGGTTGCCATCTGATAGGTTCTAGCCACTTCTATTTTACCAGTGCAGACAATAAATCAACTTAAATTAGAGAGAAATATTTGACTATATGAAATGATAAAATTATAATGGTATCTGACAGTACTGACAAAATTAGATATTTCTCTCCTCTTCAGCCCTGGCCTGAGAATTTTTTTTTTTTTCTTTTAAAGTAAGTTGGAAAGTTCACGGTAACAAAAGACAGAGAGAAAATACTCCATAAGAATATATAATATACATTTATTTCCTATCCAAGGCAATGCCAAGGAACATACAAGCTATTCTTGTTGCTTTCATCTTTTTTCTAAAGTTTCGTGTTCTCAAGCAGTGTTATCCAGGACTCTTAACTTGCCTAGCTCACTGGAGTCACCAGGGCAATACAGACTGGGTCTGCCAACAACCCCTAGCCAGGCTACATGGTCAAATTCAGTGGCCGCTTTAAAAGTAGAATGTACTTCCAAACATTTTTATTAAATCCCTGGCAGAGATTGCATGATCTTGATGACAATTCAATTATAACCCTCTTAAATCATTTCAGGTAGATTCAGTGGTCTTACGTCATGTGAAATACTGAGGGGAAACACCATTTCTCTTCTCTGATAGAAATTAAATAGCAAGCGGGCATAACTTCTACACAGCAAAATACTTTTCAAAAGTTTTTACAAACATCACATGTTAAATTCCATTGTTCTAGTATGTATATTATTTCCATTTCTGGAAAGATACATAGCAGATTTTACCAAGGAAAAATAGTCAGTAAGGTAAATTCCTTTGTTTCCCATGAGAAAAATAAACTAATATGTCATCTTATTAAAGAGACCAGAGATTTTTCTGAAGTTTTCCTATAAAGCTATAGACCATTATAAATGAAATGCAAAATACTAGTTCACTGAAGAACACAGTGAAGGAGAAACAGTTCTTCGTTCTTACCCCAGCTGCCCAATTCAGGCCATAAATGTTCATGATTATACAATCTCAACAGCCTCCAAACAAGTCTGATGGCTTTCAATTATTCTTCACATGCTAATAATCTCCCACACTATTATCACCAATTTATTTCTAAAAATGCAGCTTTAAGAATATTATTCACCCATTTAGATTTTTCTCAACTACTCCCTCCTATCTATGGGATGAATTTCAACTTCTTAGTGGAGTATTTTAGACCACTGTTTGACTAGGTCTAATTCATCTTTCCAGTTACATTCTCTTTCATTTTCCACTAAATGTGTCAAGCTGAACAACTCACACTTCTCCAGGAAAAAAAAATCTAATTTCAAGTTTATTCATTTTTATAACACTCTTATTTGGAAATTATGGGATTTGTGCTGGAGATAACTTTTCAAGTCATGTGACATTAGGTCACAAAATAAGTCTAGAAGGCAAGTACAAACAAATCATATGTTTGAATTGATAAGGCAGGAACACCAAAATTTTATAAGAGTGAGAGAACATGATCCAATTGCTAGAAGAGTCTAGGATGAATAGAGACATGGGTGAAATCTAGAAATGCTTGGCAGTTGGGAGATTAGTAATACAGTGAAGCAACTAATCTGGGTCAGGAAGATCCCCTGGAGAAGGGCATGGCAACCCACTCCAGTATTCTTGCCTGGAGATTTCCATGGACAGAGGAGCCTGGGAGGCTACAGTCCATAGGATCTCAAAGAGTTGGACTGGACTGAAGAAACTTAGCATACACGCATGCATGAAGCAACTAATGGTCAAGGGAAGGAAAAGAACAAGTTCTGTGGCAGAAATAAAAGAAAAAAGCTTTGAGATTAAAGACATGAGATCTTTCAACTTGAGCAGTTGTAGGTGAATGCACGTTCCAAATGTTAATTAGAAATTGATGAACTGGAACAGATTTCTAAGATTTTAAACTAGAGAAAGTCAAAGGATTATAAGGCTAGAGTTTTGAGAAAGTCAGACAGATCAAATGTCCCAAGTAAATGCAGAGGATGGAATGAAAAGGAAAACCTTGTCTAAACTGCTAAGTTCAGTTCAGTTCAGTCATGTCCAATTCTCTGCAACACCATGAACTGCAGTATTCCAGGCCTCCCTGTTCATCACCAACTGCCAGAGTCTACCCAAACCCATGTCCATTGAGTCGGTGATGCTATCCAACCATCTCATCCTCTGTCGTCCCCTTCTCCTTCTGCCCTCAATCTTAACTGCTAACGTCCTTCCTGAATATAGAGGTGTCTCTTGAAGAGGGTGAGAAAGTTCATTTTGAAAAAGTATAAATGATATGACTAGACGACATGGACCTCAGCTGAACAAACTGAAACCAAGCAGAAATTAATTTAATTTAATTTCTGAAGATAAAATACATCTTAAGATGTCTACTGTTTAAAAACGATTCCTCAAAAATGTACCCACAGAGTTTATTTGTATTTTTATAGTGGATTAAAAATGAAAGGTACATTTTTAAGTAAACAAGGGCTGGAAAAAGGCATCTTCTGGACAAAGTATGCAAAGCATGAGGCTTTAAATTTATTAATAACTATATACAACTCACCACAATAAAAAAATGATTGCTTGTAATGTTAAGATAACTAAGCATTTAGCTTCTTGACAAGATATAAAAGGTACCAATAAAAGTAATTGGTAGATTTCAAAAGAGACAAGAAAGAGAATGCCAACCCCTGCTGTCTGAGTCAAATTTTTTCTCAAGGGTCTTTTTTAACAAGAGGGTCACTGAGGACACTCAGTCTTACTCCAGGCTTTTAGTGTGCCCACCCAAAGAGACAGAAATAGATTTTTATTAGGCATATATTAAATAAACTGAAAATATTCTAGATTGTATGTCAAAGAAAAGAAAAGTGTCATAAATCATTATGTTACAAGAAAGAAAAATGTAACAGAATGAAGTTTCCTGGAGCATATGAATGTGATGTGTTTGGGAACTCCCTCATTGTGACCAGTAGAATGCTCTTGGGGAAGATTTTGAGACCTGCAATTGAAGCACAATGTATATACAAGATAAAAGGAGACTGTAAATGTCAAAGCAAGGAATTCATACATATTCAGCCAATGAAAAATGAATCAAATTTCCTAAAGTCAGAATTGTTGTACAGATGTATTTATGAACACTGCCGAGTTAATTAATACATACTGTCAAAAGTTATTACATGATATGTAGTAAATAAAAATATGGCCCCCCAAAAAAAAGTTATTACATGAGACTTCGCAGACTGGTTCTATGTTAATAAAAGTTGAAAATATAAGATGAAGATTACCTTCTTGGCTCCTAAAATAACCGGTTAATGTAATCCACAAAGCTGAGCACACAGTAAATACTCAACACATGGTTCTTAAATTTTAAATGAGTTTTGGTAATGTAATGTAAAGTAATGTAAAATAAATATGTATGCATAAAAATTTACCTTATAACCCTAAGCATTATGTTGTCCATTAGTTTAATCTTCCCCTACTCTAGTAGCTCACAAGGATGTATGATTAGAATTCATCTCCTCTCTTTTCTTCTACTAGGTACACTAATAAGCAGAGAAATAGCAAAACAAAATAAAAAGTGGGTGGGATGACAGGCCAAAGGAAAAGTCAGTAAATGACAAAGAAGCAAGTCACAAAAACGAATAATCATTCCTTTAATAATAGTTAATTATTCAGTATTATGGATAATCACACTTTCAAAACCATTTAGCAGTGAAAACCTTTTGCAATCAGCTATCACTTGAATAATCCTAAAGGGCTCACATCTCAGTTGCCTCTAATTGTACTTATTACAGCCAAACTAATGCATGTATTACACAGGACTGGAGTCTACCCTTAATGTCAAGGATAAGACAGGGGTACATGACAGTGCATCCAGTGTTAAATACTATTGGGAGGCAATAAAAAGTGGATAAATGCATAGACACAGAAGCCAGACATCCTGGGTCAAAGCCTGACTCCACCACTAGCAGGCTGTCTGAACTTAGGCAAAGTTTCTTAATCACTCTTTCTTGAGGTTCTCATCTAAAAAATGTGGATTAAAAATAGTGTCTTCCCATAAAGTATGCATAAATTTATATACGTTAAACACTTATGGGGTCGGGGGGGGGGCGGTCCTAAGATGGCAGAGGAATAGGACAGGGAGACCACTTTCTCCCTCACAAATTCATCAAAAGAACATTTCAACGCTGAGCAAACTCCACAAAACAACTTCTGAATGCTGGCAGAGGACATCAGACACCCAGAAAAGCAGATCATTGTCTTCAAAAACAGGTAGGAAAAAATATAAAAGACAAAAAAAGAGACAAAGGAGGTAGGGAGGGAGCTCCATCCTGGGAAGGGAATCCCGTACTGGGAAGGGAATCTTAAGAAGAGAGGTTTCCAAACACCAGGAAACACTCTCCCTGCCGAGTCTATGGCGAGCCTTGGAAGCACAGAGGGCAACATAACAAGAAGGAAAAATAAATAAATAATTAAAACCAACAGATTACAAGCCCAACAGTAACTCCCCCAGCGGAAAAGCAGCGCAAACGCCTGCATCCGCCACTAGCAAGTGGGGGCTGGGCAAGGAGGTGCAGGAGGCGCGGGCTGCAGTGGTTTTTAAGAATCGGGCAGGAATGCCCCACGCGTAACCAGAAGGAACTAACTTGGGCTAGCAAACCAGACTGTGGGATAGCTACCACATGAAAAGCTCGAACATAAGATACCGCCAGGACTGTGCACAGAACAAAGGATGGAACAGAAATAGCCAGCTGCAGACCATCCCCCACCGGTGACAGGCAGCCAGAGCCGTAAGGGCTGGAAGGAGGCAATCGCAGCCCCGGAGAGACTTTACCTACCAAACTGCTAGCAGACTTCTTTGCTAAGACTTTTGGGGGTTCTGGACAGTCACCATCCGCCTCACAAAGGGCGCCAGCGGTACACCCAGAAAACTGAGCAGCGGAGACAGGAAAGGCAATAAGTCGCAGTGACCGCGCTCACCAAACACCTGAGATACTTGGACCTGGGAAGGGCACAAAACACAGTCCCAACCGAATCTGCACCTCTGAGGGATACCTGAGCGACGAACATGAGCGGCTTAGACGGGGGAGGTGCGTGCAGCCTAGGGCCGGCCTCAGACGGTTCCCAGCAGAGCAACATAGAGCCTGAGTGGTGTGCGCCGCAAGCAGGGGCAGGCCCAGCGGGGCTGAGACACTGCGTGCACACGCCAGTGTTATTTGTTAGCTGCATCCCTCCCTTCCCACAGCGACTGAACAAGTGAGCCGGAAAAAAAAACCCAGCAAACAGAAGAAGTTAAACAGAGGGAACCACCTTGGAAGTGATCCCACACTGCCCACAACACCAGAGAAAGGGCCAGATATATCTTTACTATTTTTACGATCATTCTTTTTTTTTTTTCCTTTGTTTCTATTTTTTTTGGTTGATGTTGTTATGTGGTTGTTTTTTCTTCTTTTCTTTTTCTTCTTTTTTTTAACCTTTTAAAATTGCTAAGTCCTCTATTTCTCCTTTAATTTTTATCTTTATAACCTACTATTACTTTTCAAAAAAAAAAAAGACCCTATTTTTTAAAGCAAACGCCGTATATAGTCTTTGTGTGGTTGTTGTTGTTGTTTTTTAATAATTCTTGTGGCTTTTTTTCTTCTTCTTCTTCCTCTTCTTTTCTTTAATATTGTATTTTTGAAAATCCAACCTCTACTCTAGATTTTTAATCTTTGCTTTTTGGTATTTGTTGTAAATTTTGTACATTTAAAAACCCAAACTTCAGTACCCAGTTTTACCTGAGAGTGAGATTACTGGCTTGATCACTCTCTCCTCCTTTGGACTCTCCTTTTTCTCCACCAGCTGGCCTCTGTCTCTTCCCTCCCCCTTCTCTTCTCTACCCAACTCTGTGAATCTCTGTGTGTTCCAGACGGTGGAGAACACTTAAGAAACTGGTTACTGGCTGGATCTGTCTCTCTCCTTTTCATTTCCCTCTTTTATCCTCCTGGCCACCTCTGTCTACTTCCTCCCTCTCCTCTTCCCTGTATAACTCTGTGAATACCTCTGAGCGGTTCAGACTGTGGAGCGCACATAAGGAAGTGATTACTGGCTAGCTTGCTCTCTCTTTTGATCCCACCTCACCTCATTCCAGTCACCTCTAACTACCCCCTCCCTCTTCTCTTCTCCATGTAACTCAGTGAACCTCTCTGGGTGTCCCTCAATGTGGAGAAACTTTTCACCTTTAACCTAGATGTTTTATCATCAGTGCTGTATAGATGGAGAAGTCTTGAGGCTACTGTAAAAATAAAACAAAACCAGAAGCAAGAGGCTTAAGTCCAAATCCTGAGACCATCAGAGAACTCCTGAATCCATGGAACATTAATCGATAGGAGCTCATCAAACACCTCCATACCTACACTGAAACCAAGCACCACCCAAGGGCCAACAAGTTCCAGAGCAAGACATACCATGCAAATTCTCCAGCAACACAGGAACACACCCCTGAGCTTCAATATACAGGCAGCTCAAAGTTACTCCAAAACCATTGATGTCTCATAACCCATTACTGGCCACTCCACTGCACTCCAGAGAGAAGAAATCCAGCTCCACCCACCAGAATTCCAACACAAGCCTCCCTAACCAGGAAACCTTGACAAGCCACTGATACAACCCCACCCACAGTGAGGAAACTCCATAATAAAGAGAACTTCACAAATTCCCAGAATACAGAAAGGCCACCCCAAATGCAGTAATATAACCAAGATGACGAGACAGAGGAATACTCAGCAGGTAAAGGAACAGGAGAGTTGCCCACCAAACCAAACAAAAGAGGAAGAGATAGGGAATCTACCTAAGAAAGAATTCCAATTATTAATAGTGAAAATGATCCAAAATCTTGAAATCAAAATGGAATCACAGATAAATAGCCTGGATACAAGGATTGAGAAGATGCAAGAAAGGTTTAACAAGGACCTAGAAGAAATAAGAAAGAGTCAGTATATGATGAATAACGCAATAAATGAGATCAGAAACACTCTGGAGGCAACAAATAGTAGAATAACGGAGGCAGAAGATAGGATTAGTGAAATAGAAGATAGAATGGTAGAAATAAATGAATCAGAGAGGAAAAAAGAAAAATGAATTAAAAGAAATGAGGACAATCTCAGAGACCTCCAGGACAATATGAAACGCTCCAACATTCAAATTGTAGGAGTCCCAGAAGAAGAAGACAAAAAGAAAGACCATGAGAAAATACTTGAGGAGATAATAGTTAAAAACTTCCCTAAAATGGGGCAGGAAATAATCACCCAAGTCCAAGAAACCCAGAGTTCCAAACAGGATAAACCCAAGGTGAAACACCCCAAGACACATATTAATCAAATTAACAAAGATCAAACACAAAGAACAAATATTAAAAGCAGCAAGGGAAAAACAACAAATAACACACAAAGGGATTCCCATAAGGATGACTGCAGGTCTTTCAATAGAAACTCTTCAGGCCAGGAGGGAATGGCAAGACATACTTAAAGTGATGAAAGAAAATAACCTATAGCCCAGATTACTGTACCCAGCAAGGATCTCATTCAAACAGGAAGGAGAAATCCAAAGCTTTACAGACTAGCAAAAGCTGAGAGAATTCAGCACCACCAAAACAGCTCTCCAACAAATGCTAAAGGATATTCTCTAGACAGGAAGCACAAAGAGCATGTATAAACCCAAACCCAAAACAATAAAGTAAATGGCAATGGGATCATACTTATCAATAATTACCTTAAATGTAAATGGGTTGAATGCCCCAACCAAAAGGCAAAGACTGGCTGAATGGATACAAAAACAAGATCCCTATATATGCTGCCTACAAGGGACCCACCTCAAAACAAGGGACACATACAGACTGAAAGTGAAGGGCTGGAAAAAGATATATCACGCAAATAGAGACCAAAAGAAAGCAGGAGTGGCAATACTCATATCCGATAAAATAGACTTTACACAAAGGCTGTGAAAAGAGACAAAGAAGGCCACTACAAAATGATCAAAGGATCAATCCAAGAAGAAGATATAACAATTATAAATATATATGCACCAAACATAGGAGCACCACAATATGTAAGACAAATGCTAACAAGTATGAAAGGGGAAATTAACAATAACACAATAATAGTGGGAGACTTTAATACCTCACTCACACCTATGGACAGATCAACTAAACAGAAAATTAACAAAGAAATGCAAACTTTAAATGCTACAATAGACCAGTTAGACCTAATCGATATCTATAGGACATTTCACCCCAAAACAATGAATTTCACTTTTTTCTCAAGTGCTCACGGAAACTTCTCCAGGATAGATCACATCCTGGGCCATAAATCTAACCATGACAAATTCAAAAAAATCAAAATCATTCCAAGCATCTTTTCTGACCATAATGCATTAAGATTAGATCTCAATTACAGGAGAAAAACTATTAAAAATTCCAACATATGGAGGTTGAACAACATGCTTCTGAAAAAGCAACAAATCACAGAAGAAATCAAAAAAGAAATCAAAATATGCATAGAAATGAATGAAAATGAAAACACAACAACCCCAAACCTGTGGGACACTATAAAAGCAGTGCTAAGAGGAAAGTTCATAGCAATACAGGCATACCTCAAGAAACAAGAAAAAAGTCAAATGAATAACCTAACTCTACACCTAAAGCAACTAGAAAAGGAAGAAATGGAGAACCCCAGAGTTAGTAGAAGGAAAGAAATCTTAAAAATTAGGGCAGAAATAAATGCAAAAGAAACAAAAGAGACCATAGCAAAAATCAACAAAGCCAAAAGCTGGTTCTTTGAAAGGATAAATAAAATTGACAAACCATTAGCCAGACTCATCAAGAAACAAAGAGAGAAAAATCAAATCAATAAAATTAGAAATGAAAATGGAGAGATCACAACAGACAACACAGAAATACAAAGGATCATAAGAGACTACTATCAGCAACTATATGCCAATAAAATGGACAACGTGGAAGAAATGGACAAATTCTTAGAAAAGTATAACTTTCCAAAACTGAACCAGGAAGAAATAGAAAATCTTATCAGACCCATCACAAGCACAGAAATTGAAACTGTAATCAGAAATCTTCCAGCAAACAAAAGCCCAGGTCCAGATGGCTTCACAGCTGAATGCTACCAAAAATTTCGAGAAGAGCTAACACCTATTCTACTGAAACTCTTCCAGAAAATTGCAGAGGAAGCTAAACTTCCAAACTCATTCTATGAGGCCACCATCACCCTAAAACCTGACAAAGATGCCACAAAAAAAGAAAACTACAGGCCAATATCACTGATGAACATAGATGCAAAAATCCTCAACAAAATTCTAGCAACCAGAATCCAACAACACATTAAAAAGATCATACACCATGACCAAGTGGGCTTTATCCCACGGATGCAAGGATTCTTCAATATCCACAAATCAATCAATGTAATTCACCACATTAACAAATTGAAAAATAAAAGCCATATGATTATCTCAATAGATGCAGAGAAAGCCTTTGACAAAATTCAACATCCATTTATGATAAAAAAAAAAAAACTCTCCAGAAAGCAGGCATAGAAGGAACATACCTCAACATAATAAAAGCTATATATGACAAACCCACAGCAAACATTATCCTCAATGGTGAAAAATGGAAAGCATTTCCCCTAAAGTCAGGAACAAGACAAGGGTGCCCACTTTCACTGCTACTATTAAACATAGTTCTGGAAGTCTTGGCCACAGCAATCAGAGCAGAAAAAGGAATAAAAGGATTCTAAATTGGAAAAGAAGAAGTAAAACTCTCACTGTTTGCAGATAACATGATCCTCTACATAGAAAACCCTAAAGACGCCACCAGAAAATTACTAGAGCTAATCAGTGAATATAGTAAAGTTACAGGATATAAAATCAACACACAGAAATCCCTTGCATTCCTATACACTAATAATGAGAAAGTAGAAAAAGAAATTAAGGAAACAATTCCATTCACCATTGCAATAAAAAGAATAAAATACTTAGGAAAATATCTGCCTAAAGAAACTAAAGACCTATATATAGAAAACTATAAAGCGCTGATGAAAGAAATCAAAGAGGACCCTAATAGATGGAGAAATATACCATGTTCATGGATTGAAAGACTCAGTATAGTGAAAATGAGTATACTACGCAAGGCAATCTACAGATTCAATGCAATCCTTATCAAGCTACCAGCAGTATTTTTCACAGAACTAGAACAAATAATTTCAAGATTTGTATGGAAATACAAAAACCTCGAATAGCCAAAGCAATCTTGAGAAAGAAGAATGGAATTAGAAGAATCAACCTGCCTGACTTCAGGCTCTACTACAAAGCCACAGTTATCAAGACAGTATGGTCCTGGCACAAAGACAGAAATATAGATCAATGGAACAAAATAGAAAGCCCAGAGATAAATCCACACACATATGGACCCCTTATCTTTGACAAAGGAGGCAAGGATATACAATGGAGTAAAGACAATCTCTTTAACAAGTGGTGCTGGGAAAACTGGTCAACCACTTGTAAAAGAATGAAACTAGATCACTTTCTAACGCCACACACAAAAATAAACTCAAAATGGATTAAAGATCTAAATGTAAGACCAGAAACTATAAAACTCCTAGAGGAGAACATAGGCAAAACACTCTCCGACATACATCACAGCAGGATCCTCTATGATCCACCTCCCAGAATACTGGAAATAAAAGCAAAAATAAACTAATGGGATCTAATTAAAATCAAAAGCTTCTGCACAACAAAGGAAAATATAAGCAAGGTGAAAAGACAGCCTTCTGAATGGAAGAAAATAATAGCAAATGAAGCAACTGACAAACAACTAATCTCAAAAATATACAAGGAACTTATGCAGCTCAATTCCAGAAAAATAAACGACCCAATCAAAAGATGAGCTGAAGAACTAAATAGACATTTCTCCAAAGAAGACTTACAGATGGCTAACAACCACATGAAAAGATGCTCAACATCACTCATTCTCAGAGAAATGCAAATCAAGACCACAATGAGGTACCATTTCACACCAGTCAGAATGGCTGCAATCCAAAAGTCTGCAAGCAATAAATGCTGGAGAGGGTGTGGAGAAAAGGGAACCCTCTTACACTGTTGGTGGGAATGCAAACTAGTACAGCCACTATGGAGAACAGTGTGGAGATTCCTTAAAAAATTGCAAATAGAACTGCCTTATGACCCAGCAATTCCACTGCTGGGCATACACACTGAGGAAACCAGAATTGAAAGAGACACATGTACCCCAATGTTCATCACAGCACTGTTTATAGTAGCCAGGACATGGAAACAACCTAGATGTCCATCAGCAGATGAATGGATAAGAAAGCGTGGTACATATACACAATGGAGTATTACTCAGCCTTTAAAAAAAATACATTTGAATCAGTTCTAATGAGATGGATGAAAGTGGAGCCGATTATACAGAGTGAAGTAAGCCAGAAAGAAAAACACCAATAGAGTATACTAACACATATATATGGAATTTAGAAAGATGGTAATGATGACCCTGTATGTGAGACAGCAAAAGAGACACAGATATATAGAGGGGACTTTTGGACTCTGTGGGAGAGGGAGAGGGTGGGATGATTTGGGAGAATGGCATTGAAACATTTATACCATCATGTAAGAAATGAATCGCCAGTCTACGTTTGATGCAGGATACAGGATGCTTGGGGCTGGTGCATGGGGATCATCCAGAGAGACGATGTGGGGTGGGAGGTGGGAGGGGGGTTCATGTTTGGGAACTCATGTACACCCGTGGCGGATTCATGTCAATGGATGGCAAAACCAATACAGTATTGTAAAGTAAAATAAAGTAAAAATTAAAATTTAAAAAAAATCAACACACAGAGGTATTAAAAAGATGATAAAAGTCAACAAAGGTTAACAATCAGAATTAGCTATGTTAACAAATGATAAAGAATTTCCAAGCAGGAATTAATCACCTTTCTGTGTAACAAGGGGCGGGAGTCAGGAAAAACTTCAAAGCAGATATAATGATTATATCTGTAGTTTTGCTATGCAGTAAAATGGAGAAACGCAATTCAGGCTGGGAAAAGCAGAACAAACAAGTTTGAGTCTCTCTCAAACTTAAAAAACCTTCAAGAGCTCAAACTGCCTAAAGTTTGGTGGCATTCGAGATCCTCTCTTATCTCCATCCCAACCTCCAAGTTTCTGGGTTCATTCTGCACCATAACAAGTCTTCTCCACACTCGTGGAATACAAGTACCTTCATGTCCCTTTGGGCTTCTGTCATAGTTCAGTTGGTAAAGAATCTACCTATAATGCAGGAATCTGCCTACAATGCAGGAGTCCGCCTGCAATGCAGGAGACCTGGGTTCAATTCCTGGGTCTGGAAGATCCCCTGGAGAAGGAAATGGCAACCCACTCCAGTATTCTTGACTGGAAATCCCAAGGACATAGGAGCCTGGCAGGCTATAGTCCATGGAGTCAGAAGAGTGGAACACGACTTAGAGACTAAACCTATACATATATATATATACCCAGGAGGATGGCATGGCGACCCACTCCAGTATTCACTTTGGGCAGCATTATAAAGGCTATTCAAGGTGAACATGAGATAATTGTAGCAGCCAAATTCATGAAAAGATAGTGTACTTATAAGGCTATCATTGCTAGAAATTTAAGACATATTAGACACCAAGCTAGGAACTTATACAAAGCAGTTCTAAATTTCCTAGCACAAGTAATAAGCTTCTGGAAGAAAGAAAGGTGTTTAATGAGAAAGATAACAGGAAAGTTAAATCTAGAGATTTAGTAGGTTTGAAGTGCATATGAGACATCCATTTGGAAAGATCAAACTGGCATGTAGAAATAGAGCTTGAATCTTAGCAGAGTGACTAACCTGAAGTGAGATTTTCAAGATATCAAGCTTTGTGTGATAGCTGAGAATAAGGAAAGAAAGTTACACACAGGGAAAATATGTAAAGGATTAAGAGAAAGAGAAGGAAGAGCTTCTGTTAAAGATATTGGATTAAGCCTTTCAGTTCAGTTCAGTTCAGTCGCTCAATCGTGTCCAACTCATTGCGACCTCATGAACTGCAGCACGCCAGGCCTCACTGTCCATTATCATCTCCCGGAGTCCACCCAAACCCATGTTCATTGATTGGTGATGCCATCCAACCATCTCATCCTGTGTCATCCCCTTCTCCTGCTGCCCTCAATCTTTCCCAGCTCAAGATCTTTTCAAATGAGTCACCTCTTAACATCAGGTCGCCAAAGTATTGGAGTTTCAACTTCAAAATCAGTTCTATCAATGAACACCCAGGACTGACCTCCTTTAGAATGGACTGGTTGGATCTCCTTTCAGTCCAAGGAACTCTCAAGAGTTTTCTACAATACCATAGTTCAAAAGCATCAATTCTTCAGCACTCAGCTTTCTTTATAGTCCAACTCTCACATTCATACATGACCACTGGAAAAACCATAGCCTTGACTAGGCAGACCTTTGTCAACAAAGTAACGTCTCTGCTCTTTAATATGCTGTCTGAGTGGGTCATAACTTTCATTCCAAGGAGTAAGCATCTTTTAATTTCATGGCTGCAATCATCATCTGCAGTGATTTTGGAGCCCAAAAAAATAAAGTCAGCCAGTCTTTCCACTGTTTCCCCATCTATTTGCCATGAAGTGATGGGACCAGATGCCATGATTTTAGTTTTCTGAATGTTGAGTTGTAAGCCAACTTCTTCACTCTCCTCTTTCACTTTCATCAAGAGGCTCTTTAGTTCATCTTCGCTTTCTGCCATAAGGGTGGTGTCATCTGCATATCTGAGGTTATTGATATTTCTCCTGGCAATCTTGATTCCAGCTTGTGCTTCCTCCAGCCCAGCGTTTCTCATGATGTACTCTGCATATAAGTTAAATAAGCAAGGTGACAATATACAGCCTTGACGTACTCCTTTTCCTCTTTGGAACCAGTCTGCTGTTCCATGTCCAGTTCTGACTGTTGCTTCCTGACCTGCATATAGGTTTCTCAAGAGGCAGCTCAGGTGGTTTGGCATTCCCATCTCGTGAAGGATTTTCCACAGTTTGTTGTGATCCACACAGTCAAAGGCTTTGGCATAGTCAATAAAGCAGAAATAGATGTTTTTCTGGAACTCTCTTGCTTGTTCGATGATCCAGCAGATGTTGGCAATTTGATCTCTTGTTCCTCTGCCTTTTCTAAAACCAGCTTGAACATCTGGAAGTTCATAGTCCATATATTGCTGAAGCCTGGCCTTGAGAATTTTGAGCATTACTTTACTTAAGTCTTTAGTCGTTGAAAAAACAACAACTTTAATCTATGTAACAGAGAGGATGGCAGAGGATAAGATGGTTAAATAGTATCACCAACTCAATGGACATGAATCTGAGCAAACTCTGGGAGATAGTGAAGGACAGAGAATCATCACATGCTGAAGTCCATGGGGTTGAAAAGAGTCTGACACAACTTAGAGACTAACAATAACGACTATATATTCTCAGTAGTGAAATGCTTTGAAAACATGCAAAGCATTGTTTAAATTTACCGCTTTCACAGAATTCTTTGTCCATCAAACTCTCTCTACAAGAAAAAGGCAAGAATAGCAATAATAGCCATAGATTAAAATTCTGTGATGCAAAATAGGAGCGCTGCAAAATTACTGGTAAAGCTGATCATAGATTCAGCTCTCCCTATTTTCCCTCCAGAGCATTATGTAGTGAAGTGACTGCATCTGTTGACACAATGTGCGTCTGTCCCTCCTCGGGAGTGAATAGAACCCAAATAAATTCACACTGTTACCTTAATAGCTCTAAAATTATAATTGCTATTTAATCACTATTAAATTGGACTTGGCTTTGATTTCTTGGCAAGTTTTATTTCATTGGAAATTAACTAAATTTCTTTCTTTTTTTATTACTTTCTAGCAAACATTTCTAAAATGACAATATGCAAAGTATCATTTTTGAAAATAAAATTATGACTACAGTGTGAGGAAAGTAACATTATAGTTAAGTGCCCTTTTTCATTTAACTAAAACAATGTTATCATTCAGCATCATAAACATCTAAGACAAGTGCAATAGTAATGAAAATCTTTTCCAAGTACAAATTCCCTTTTGCAAAGCAAAATCAACTTCACCAATATGTAAATTATGAAACTGAAATATATCTCACATTTGTGCTTAAAGTATATACAATTTCTGCTTTAAAAAACACATATGTTGCTACTAGCTTTTTTGGTAACCACATTCTTACAGCCAGCATAGAGAAAGAATTGTACTGTGCTATACTGTGCTAAATCACTTCAGTCGTGTCCAACTCTTCACAACCCCATGAACTGTAGCCTGCCAGGCTCCTCTGTCCATTGGATTTTCCAGGCAAGACTACTGAAGTGGATTGCCATACCCTTCTCTGGGGGATCTTCCCAACCCAGGGATCAAACCTATGTCTCCTATGTCTCCTGCACTGACAGGTGGGTTCTTTACTGCTAGCACCACCTGGGAAGCCTAATAAGAAAAAAGAAAAATTGTGGTTTGATTGTGGTTTTCTGACACCTATTTAGGAGTAGTGAATCAAAAACGTGTTAATTTATTTTAGAATTAAGAGAGCTTTTTAACGACATTAAACCATAAAGAATTAAACTGTAATTTTGACTGAATCTTTCTAACTTCCAGCCCTCAGTTTTCTCAACTATAAAATAAGTTACTCTAAAATAATTTTGAAAACCTTTCTAGATCTAATATTTCAGTATGACACAGTAGTATCATGTCCTATTATGAGAGAAGTTTTAGACCATATTTGGAATAGGACACAAGACTACTCTCAAAGGAACCAACCAACGAAGTAAAAACAGTGGTCTACTATGAGAATTCTATGGTCAGAGGAGACTGGTGGGTTACAGACCATGAGGTTGCAAAGAGACGGATACAACTGAGCCACTAAACACACACACACATACACACGCAAGAGCAACATGATGCCAAGTCACAACCCACCCACGCAGCAAGATTGCTGTCCCCAGGCTTCCCTGAGGTAGGCAGAAAAGAGGTGAACAACTTACACTCTAATCCTTCAGTTCCAATAATTATTATATGCGTTGGTTGACAAGACTTGCACCAGAACAAATATTTGTCAATCAAGGAATATTTTAAAGCACACTTTCCTAATTATAAAAGGTAAAGGAGCATTTTACCTTCTTTTCTATAATCCAAGACAACTAAAAGAAATATAACTTTCTTTCCACTATGAACATTTTGGATTTTTTCACACCAAAACTATACCGACAGTTGTGGTTTAAAAGGTTTGGTATGTCTCCCACGAGGAGACTGGAGTTCTGCTAATAAAACTTTCCTGCATGCATCACTGACACATGCAACTGAAGCACTTGGGAGGTAATTCTGTATTTAAGGAGACAGAAGAAGTTGAGCTAAAATAAGCATATTGAGAAGCACTAGATGGTAAGTTATTTGCCCAGATTCTGTAGCTAGAAAACTGGAATTAGCTAGTGCCCTGGGCACTGATACATTAAAGTTTTAATATAAAAATTCTGCTTATGATTTTGCCCTGATGACTTCTTGTCACTCATATGCCAAAAAAGGGCCATACGGAAAAGCACATTTGGGCATGGGTGATAAGTAATTAACTATACCTCACTTAAAATCATTTTATCATACAAGACAGAAACTTACTTAACTTACTTAAAATGAATAATACATGGCAAGGAGTGGATCCCTGAAAAAAGATCGGAAAAAGGATTTGACTCTTTATCAGTGCAGACAAGGTAAGAGCAGTTCTCCTTCAAGAGTTGAGTTCCTAGTCCTAGATAGATGAGGCAAAGAATAATTACACATAACTCCCAAAAGATCAAGGACATTAATTATGTTGCCTCATAAACACTTCAAAGATCAAGACTGCAGGAAGTGATTACAGCATTTAGCAATTGTCTCTAAATGTTCCTGCAAGGAATTTATTAAATTTTTATGATAGTCTGCAAGTTTTCTTCTAATTCATGTATTTGGAAAAAAAATGCTGACTATATAATGGGCTAATGGGAAGATGAAAATAAAGGAGGGATCATTTTCATTCCTTTTTATTAAATAATTCCATCAATTTCTTAAGTATGTAACATATTACTTCATCATTAGATATCTAGTATATTCATTTAAATAACATCAAGGTTATTTTTTAATGGGCAACTACTAAGCAAAATCAAACTGAATGCTAATCTCCGTTATAAAGTAACATGTTATCTTTGAATACTGCACTGGCAAGTTGAAGCATATCTTAGACAATAATTTAAAGATTTCTGGAACGAACATTTTATAATGCTCACTTTGGTGTTTTAATATATCTTAACAGTTTACAAAGTGCTACATGATATGCCAGCAAATTGGAAACTCAGCAGTGGCCACAGGACTGGAAAAGGTCAGTTTTCATTCCAATCCCTAAGAAAGGCAATGGTCAAACTCCTGCACAATTGCACTCATCTCACATGCTAGCAAAGTAATGCTCAAAATTCTCCAAGCCAGGCTTCAACAGTATGAAGGGCTTCAACTCATGAACTTCCAAATGTTCAAGCTAGATTTAGAAAAGGCAGAGAAACAAGAGGTCAAATTGTCAACATCCACTGGATCATTGAAAAAGCAAGAGAGTTCCAGAAAAACATCTATTTCTGATTTATTGACTAGGCCAACCTTAGACTGTGTGGATCACAACAAACTGTGGAAAATTCTTCAAGAGATGGGAATGCCAGACCACCTGACCTGCCTCTTGAGAAACCTATATGCAGGTCAGGAAGCAACAGTTAAAACTGGACATGGAACAACAGACTGGTTACAAATCGGGAAAGGAGTACGTCAAGGCTGTATATTGTCACCCTCCTTATTTAACTTATATGCAGAATACATCATGAGAAACACTGGGCTGAAGGAAGCACAAGCTAGAATCAAGATTGCCAGGAAAAATATCAATAACCTCAGATATGCAGATGACACCACCGTTATGGCAGAGAGCGAAGACGAACTAAAGAGCCTCTTGATGAAAGTGAAAGAGGAGAGTGAAGAAGTTGGCTTAAAACTCAACATTCGAAAAACTAAGATCATGGCATCTAGTCCCATTAGTTCATGGCAAGTAGAAAGGGAAACAATGAAAACAGTGAGAGACTTTTATTTTGGGGGGCTCCAAAAATCACTGCAGATGGTGACTGCAGCCATGAAATTGAAAGCTTGCTCTTTGGAAGAAACGCTATGACCAACCTAGACAGCATATTAAAAAGCAGAGACATTACTTTGCCAACAAAGGTCCATCTAGTCAAAGCTAGAGTTTTTCCAATAGTCAGGTATGGATGTGAGAGTTGGACTATATAGAAAGCTGAGTGCTAAAGAATTGATGCTTTTGAACTGTGGTGTTGCAGAAGACTCTTGAGAGTCCCTTGGACTGAAAGGAGTTCCAACCAGTCCATCCTAAAGAAATCAATACTGAATATTCATTGGAAGGAGTGATGCTGAAGCTGAAACTCCAATACTTTGGCCACCTGATGCAAATAACTAACACATTTGAAAAGACCCTGATGCTGGGAAAAATTAAAGGTGGGAGGAGAAGGCAACAACAGAGAATTAGATGGTTGGATGGCATCACTGACTCAACGGACATGAGTTTGAGTAAGCTCTGGGAGTTGGTGATGGACAGGGAATCCTGGCTTGCTGCAGTCCATTGGGTCACAAAGAGTCAGACACGACTGAGCAACTGAACTGAACCATACCTCCTAGCTATCTCCTTGTCCTCATGAATAAGCTAAACTCAATGCAGAAGTTAAGACTCACTCTCTCAGCTTCATACCATCCAATGCTTCAACAACAGTTCAACCCAGTTGGTTATGGAATATACAAGTTAACAGTATATATAAATAGAATGAATTTATTACATTGCTTTGTTCTGAAGAAAGGTATAACACATGACATAAGGCAGCATGTGACATCAGGCAGTGTAGACCAAACCCAGATATGAGGTCTACAGAGAAGCTTATTAATATCACACAGCACCTAGTACCCAAGTTAATAGCTGTTACTTCATCATCACTAGAAACTATCATTAGAAATTCTAATATTTACCTAGAAAACTTTCCTTTTTTCATTTCAAGGTAAAACAGAAAGAATGGTTGTGCTTTCCTATCATGAGGTATATTGTTTGAATGTAAAAATATTGACACACTGGTAGTTAACTCATTAAGCACCAATATGTAAAAAGAAAATTTATTATTAGAAAAAGATACATTTTGTGTGATCATATTCCCCCACTCTAAACTGATATTGTTTTAGTAGAGATTAAGAAGTGACAAATGAAAACTATTTATTTTTGAGAAGCTGGACACATATCACATCCAGCTTTGATTCACTATGACTGAGTTTTAGTATGGTTATGTAACTCATTTTCTTCCTTATCGGAAAAAAATTATAGAATGAGGCTTTAGTCAAACAAATAAACTGTCTTGGGGTTAGGTAAACAATTTCCGCTTCAAATTGGATCAACGAAATGTCTGAAAATGTCTTACTCTTATAGCCTCAGTTGTACAGATATCTGTACAGATAGATGTTGTATCTTCTCTTTTTAGAGACAATTATGCTCCATCTCAGGTTTCTCTGGTGACTCAGATGGTAAAGAATCTGCCTGCAATGCGGGAGACATGGGTTCAATTCCTAGGTTGTTAAGACCCCTGAAGGAGGAATGACAACCCACTCCAGTGTTCTTGCCTGGAGAATTACATGGGCAGAGGAGCCTGGTGGGCTACAGTCCGTGGGGTCACAAAGAGTTGGACATGACTGAGTGGCAAAGCACAGCATTGCACAACAAAGGTAAAGTCAGTCTGGTATATTAATAGCAGAGGGTTAATCTAAAGAAGTTAATCTCAAAGAGATTAGTCTCAAATTTCAGTGGCTAAAACTCCCCTAGAGAGCTGATTACAAGGACAGTTTCTGGGTTATACCCCGAGAGATTCTAATTCAGTAGATGTAGGGTTGGATTCGGGAATTTGGTTTTAATCTGTCCTTCAAGTTGCTGATTATTTGGGGGGCACACTTTGAGAAATATTTTTATTAAAAGCTGGAAACACCTGGGTAATTCATACATTACCAATCTACACATATTATCCACATAATTGCGTAGGTTAAGACTTGTTGACATATATTAAAATTATGGAAAATTTTTGTAGAAAACATGGTAACCTATTCGATATTTTCAGGCTTCAGCTTTCTTGTTTCTCTCTCATCCTCTGTGTGTGTGTGTGTGTGTGTGTTTACACACACTATTTGTTCATTTATTTATTGTTCCACTTAACACTTTTTAACTTTAATTTTAACTTTCAAAATTATTAATAAGGAGCTTTGTGCTTTAAGAGGAACATCTGGTTTTGTGAGGTGTTTGGGTATAGCTGACTTCCTATTAATCCCAACTGAAGTGACCCAGAAAGTACAATATAAAATGTAAAAATATGCATTGGGATGTAGGAAAAAGCACACTTATTAAACACGAAAACTTCAAAAAGCCACTGTTACATAGTGGGAAGATGGAAATAGGCCAAGAATTGTATGTCCAAAACATGACAATTTAAGTGAAATGAACAAATTCATGGAAACGGAATTTACAAAGATTGGCTTAAGAAAAAATAGAAATTCTGAATAGTCCTACGTTTATTGAATAATTGTGTAATGAAACATTTTTAAACAAAGAAAGCTTCTGGCACAAAAGACATTACCAGTTAACTAAGAAGTGTTTTAAGAAGGGATCAAATATGTTTTAGTCAATCACTTTCAGAACAGAAAATGAGACCACTTGAATTCACAATACTAGCATAACTTTGATAGCAATCACTGAAAGTCCCATTAAGAAATGAAATTTATAGGCAAATCTCTCCCAGGAACGTAGGTACAAACATCTTAAACAGTGTATTAGTGAACTGATAAGAGACAAAATGTGAGGAAAATGACAATGCTGCATTTATTTCAGGAATGCAAGGTTATTTTAACATTTGAATTTAGGTATTTCATAACATTAATATTCTAAAGGGGAAAATTACGTGATCATCCTAACTACCCATTCATAATAAAAATTAGTGGAATTAAGAAGATAAAGACCATTGCTAATATAATATGGAGAATCCTTTGTAGAAAAAAATTTACTTTGTACTTAGAGGGAAAATACTGAAAGCTTTCCCTCAAGAAGTTGGCAATGAGTGTGATTATTGCTCTTTCTAGACTGTAATGAAGATTGCAACCAGTGCCATAAAATAAAAAAAATAAATGATTGAAAAAGGAGTAATCTGTAGTTATTCACAGATAGATCCAATAGACAATTGTGCACACAGAAAATTTAAAAGAATTTCCAGAATAACTATGAGAAGTAATATGTAAATTTATTGTGGCGACTAAGTGACTGAATTGAACTGAACTGAACTGAACTGAATTAAAACTAAATATGTGAGTACCTGGTTACCCAAAATTGCATTGCTGGGGATTTATCCCAGAGGAAAAAATATGTTCCCATAAAACTTGAATATTTATAGCAGCTTTATTCATAATAGCCAGAACTGGAAATAACCCAGGTGTCCTTCAATGGATGAAAGCTTAAAGAAAAAAAGTGTGGTATAGCCATACCAAGGATATACTACTCAGCAATGAAAAGTATCCAACTATTAATATATGCAATAACCTAGATGAATCTCTAGAGAATTATGTTGAGTGAAAAAAGTCAACCCTAAAATACTACTTGTTATATAGTGACATTTATATAACACCCTTGAAAAGAAAAACTTACAGAAATGGAGAATAGACTCGTCAGAATAGAACAGGGCCAGGAGTTAAGGAAGGGGTTGAAGTAGGAGGGAAGTGGGGGTGGCTATAAAAGGATAACATGAGGTGTCCTTGGAATGATGGAAATGCTCTGTATCTTGACTGTATCAATGCCAATATCCAGATTATGATACTGTACCACAGTTTTGCAAGAGGTTACCATTGGGGGAAACTGGTAAAGCATAAATGGGGATTGCTATTATTTTTCACAACTGCATGTGGATACACAATTGTCTCAAAAGTTTAGTTTAAAAAAATGAAAAATCTATAAACTGGCCATTTATTATTTATGAAGGTGCTTGATTTGTCATATTTAGAGGGGTGAATAATAAAGAGTAAATTTAGCCAGACCTACTTTGGCCACCTCATGCGAAGAGTTGACTCATTGGAAAAGACTCTGATGCTGGGAGGGATTGGGGGCAGGAAGAGAAGGGGATGACAGAGAATGAGATGGCTGGATGGCATCACCGACTCAATGGATGTGGGTTTGGGTGAACTCCAGGAGTTGGTGATGGACAGGAAGACCTAGCATGCTGTGATTCATGGGGTCGCAAAGAGTCGGACACGACTGAGTGACTGAATTGAACTGAACTGAACTGAACTGAACTGAAGAATTAGAAGGTCAATGTTTAAAAAATCAATTTCTGAAAAATGTCAACAATGAAAATTTTAAAATTTTTAAGTGTTACTTTACATAGCATTCAACATAACAAATATCTAAGAACAAATCTAATAAAATATGCATCAGATCTTATAAAATTATAAAAATTAATGAGAGAGATTAAAGAAGACCTAAATAATTGGAACAATATATCATATTAGTGACTTCAGACTTCATATTGTAAAGATTTTTGTTTTCTTCAAAGAGAATATAGATTAAATTCTGCACTCATAAAACTCCCAGTAAAATTTTTCTGGAAATATTACAAGCTTATTTTAAATACACAAGAAATCATGAGCAGTTCTCTCAGATATCTCAACCAGAGTTTGAAGAGAGGATTAAACTCCAATGCCCTAAAAGTTCCATTTCATGAATTATTAACAAATTCTCTCCTGTGCATATAGAATGGTAACATATGGGATAAAATTATCACTCAAATTATTTTTTCCCTCTATTCAGATGAGGACATCAATTGAGAAAGACTGGCAGAAAGTTTTGAAGAAATGGAACAAGGAATTATATCAGCAGATAATAAGATTAATTCTGAAACCACAGAAATTAAATCAGGGAGGGTACTGCAGGGAGAGATAAACAGGCTAACACAATAAAACAGAATGCCCTGAAACAAGCTTGTGCATTTATTGACCATTAAGGTATGACAGAGATGCCGCTGCAGAATAGTAGAAAAGAATGATCCTCTATAAATTCTGCTGGGTTAATTGGATGTCTATCTATATCTTGTCTAAGGATAGTTATAGACAGATAATGATGATGATGCTAGATAGATAATTTTACCCCTCTTTTTCTCTGTTGACCAAAATCAGTTCCACATGGTGTGTACATCTAAAGGTAAAAGATCAAAACAATGACACTTCCAGCAAGTAACACTAAGAGAATACCATAATTAAGTTGGAATAGTTTTTAACAAAACTCAAAATTAACATGAATGGAAACTTTAATACATTAAGCTACATTAAAATTAGATAGTCATATTCATCAAAAAAACACCAAAGTGTGAAAATACAAGCCACTGACAGGATATCTGCAACATATATATATATATACAACTACAAAAGGGTCTGTAACACATGAACAGATGCGCATTGCCTTTAAGAAAGAGCTCACCCATTACTAAGAGCATGGGTAGCTGTCAGCTTTCAGCTATTAACACTTTCAGAGTCTCCTTCTGCTTGTGAACTGATATCATGCTTTTTTCAGGGTCATACTGACCAAGAATGTAGTAGCTTAGGTCATATTCTTCTTGTTGTATGTGTGTGTGTGTGTGTGTGTGTGTGTGTGTGTGTGTGTGTGTGTGTTAGTCATTCAGTGGTGAGATCCCTATCTAATGACTTTACAAGGTTGTTACTCCTTAATAAAACTCTCATTTTTCACTCTCAGTATCTGCTTCCCTAGAACACAAACTGTGATGAATTCATGAACGAACCACACAGGGAATTTATAAAAGTCAATAAGAAAAGAACAATTAATGTTTTAATGGGCAAACTCATTCTTTAAGTGGGCAAAAATATGAATAGGCATTTCATGGAGAAGGGAAAAGGGAACACATACACTGTTGCTGGGAATATAAATTGGTTCACCACTGTGGAAAACAGTACAGAGGTGGCCCAAAAAGCTAAAAATAGCACTACCATATTACCCAGCAGTTCCACTCCTGGGCATATATCTGAAAAAATGGAAAACATGAATTCAAAAAGAAGCACGCACCCCCTGCTCATGGCAGCATTATTTACAATTGCCGAGATACGGAAGCAACCTAAGCGCCCATCAGTTCACTAGCCTTTTAATATTTCTCCTCAGTAAAGATGTAGTCTCAACTATATTTTGTTAAATGCTAATATTTCTGGGTTTTAAAACATACTTTTTTAATCATTAGTAATGATTAAAGAAATCATATCTTATCTAAAGAATCTTCTATAGTCTGTGAAAGACATAATCAGCTGTTAATCGCTGATAGGTGAGAAACTAGAAGGGAAAACAAATGAAATAGAAATTATCATAAAAATGATAAAGTTCTTAACATTCATTTGAATCTCTCAGAAATTTAATTTTGGTCATATTTTCTAAGGATTCTGTAAATAACTTGAAAATTATCCTCATATAGTATCTTACTTAGCAATGCTGTAGAGATTTTAACATAACTTGCAATGACAGCCGAATTTTGTTTTACAGCTTTTTAAACTAGAGATTTCTAGATTTTCTAGAATATAGAAATATAGATTTCTATATTTATACTAGATAATAAATACTTTTCAGGAGAATCTAGTTTTCATTGATATTATGCTGTACATTTTAATGTTACATGAAACTAAATTAAAAGATGTTGTTTTCATTTACATAGGAATAGTCTGACATTATCAACAATAAAATTTAAATAAAGGATAGACATATGCATTTTTGAAGTTGAGGGTCATATTTTGCTAGATCATTTTAAATGTTTCAGTTTCTTAAAAACAAAGGAGGAATATGTCTGTCAGATTTAACTGCAAATATAGAACATTATGTTCATATGATCCCTGAACATTCTCCTTACAAAATACTAGAAGATACATGTATACATCTCTCTCCTATTAGCATCAATTAAATTTGTAGGCTATGTCATTGACGACCTAGAGATGTCAGACTTGTTGAAAATAGAAAACCCTTTGAAAATCAGTAAGTCTGACAGTATTAACATCTGGGTATCCTGGACCAGGAGGAAGTGGTGTATAATTATGTCAATAAAGTTGTAATCAAAGATTATGCTATGCTACATAATTATATATTCTTCAGTTCAGTTCAGTTCAGTCGCTCAGTTGTGTCTGACTCTTTGCGACCCCATGAATCACAGCACGCCAGGCCTCCCTGTCCATCACCAACTCCCAGAGTTCACTCAGACTCACATCCATCGAGTCAGTGATGCCATCCAGCCATCCCATCCTCTGTTGTCCCCTTCTCCTCCTTCCCCCAATCCCTCCCAGCATCAGAGTCTTTTCCAATGAGTCAACTCTTCTCAAGAGGTGGCCAAAGTACTGGAGTTTCAGCTTCAGCATCATTCCTTCCAAAGAAATCCCAGGCCTGATCTCCTTCAGAATGGACTGGTTGGATTGCCTTGCAGTCCAAGGGACTCTCAAGAGTCTTCTCCAACACCACAGTATATATTCTTAGGTTGCTGCAAAAGTGATTGTGGTTTTACATTGTTGAACTTTGTCGTTTGATATTGGAATACATTTTAAACAAATGTGGCTATATTATATATCATTTCAATGCATATTTCTCGCTTTATTTTTTTTTTTTTGCTAATGACATATTACTTGTTATTTATTTTATATTTATTTTGTGCTACATGTGCTAAGTCACTTCAGTCATGTCCAACTCCTTCCCACCCTATGGACTGCAGCCTGCCAGGCTCCTCCATCCATGGGATTTTTCCAAGCAAGAATACTAGAGTAGCTTGCCATGTCCTCCTCCAGGGGATCTTCCCAACCCAGGGATCAAACTCATGCCTCTTATTCTCCTGCACTGGTAGGTTCTTTACCATTAACACCACCTGAGAAGCCCTTGAGCCTAGTCATAATGATTTAAAATTCATCGTTAGAAACCGCAATTACTTTTGTACCAACCTAATATGTACTACATACTATATATAGTGATATTTAAGAGACTAGTATTTTCTGAAGAGTCATGGAGAGGTCGGCATTCTAGATCAAGGAAAATTAATGTGCAAATAAATGATATAGACTAGAAAATCTAGGCAATTCTAGATTGCTGCATTAAATCTGGGATGGTATTCTTTGATTTTTCTAGGAAATGATAACTACAGTGTCAGTGAAAGAGCTGTTCTTGTGTTTGACTGTGAGTGCTGGACTGGCTAGGAAAACAATGGTCATCAGAAGAGAGCCACTGAGGTGTGAGATAATGAACAACTTGATACTGTGTCTGAGAGTTAACACATCAGGTTTACACTTGGCTGAATTTGAAGAAATAAATTAATACTCACTTTAAAAAATACAGTTATTTCTTTCTCTCATGTAAAGCAAGTCCAGAAATAGACAGTCCAGAGCTGTTAAGAACACTCTAAGAATCAGGGACGGAGAAGGCAGTGGCAACCCACTCCAGTACTCTTGCCTGGAAAATCACATGGATGGAGGAGTCTGCTGGGCTACAGTTCATGGGGTCGCTAAGAGTCAGACACGACTGAGAGACCTCACTTTCACTTTTCACTTTCATGCATTAGAGAAGGAAATGGCAGCCCACTCCAGTGTTCTTGCCTGGAGAATCCCAGGGACGGGGGAGCCTGGTGGGCTGCCATCTATGGGGTCGCACAGAGTCGGACACAACTGAAGCAACGCAGCAGCAGCAGCAGCAAGAATCAGGGAACCAATCTCCTACTCTTTTGTCCCTCAATTATCTTCAACTCATGCTTTCCTTCTGATGGTTCAAAATGATCCAGGCACCACATTTGTTGTCAAGCCAGTAAGAAGTAGGAAACAGAGCAATCTCTTGCCCCAACTCCCTTTAAGGACAGTTTTACACAAACTTTTGCTTATGTCTTATTGATCAGAACTGTTATTTGGCTAAGAGATAAGAAAATCTGGAAAAAAGTATTTCTTCGGGGACTTCCTTGGTGGTGCAGTGGGTGAGAATCCACCTGCCAATGCAGAGGATACAGGTTTGACCCCTGATCCAGGAAGATTCCACATGCTGCAGAGTAACTAAGCCCATGAGACTATGTGCCAACAACTATTGAAGTCTGTGCACCCTAGAGCCTGTACTCTGCAACAATAGAATCCACTGCAATGAGAAGCCTGAGCACCTCAAAGAAGACTAACCCAACTCACCACAACTAGAGAAAGCACAGGCAGCAACAAAGATCCAGTGCAACTAAAAATAAAATTAATTAATTAATTAAAAATATTTCTTCTAGATAGTTATGTTTACCACAAATCATAGGTTTTATGCTTAAGGTGAAGGAGAAAAGTATTGGTTGCTAGGTAACTAGCAATCTTTTCTGTGTTAGTATTTAGCATTTTAGAGATAGAGTCATTCTGGATCATGATAATGTTCAGGAGTCTGCTAGTCATCCTAGACAGGTGGGATGAGGTGTGGGGTGGGAGGGAGGTCCAAGAGGGAGGAGACATATTTAGGCTCAGGTAGTAAAGACTCCGCCTGCAACACAGGAGACCTGGGTCCTATCCCTGGGTAGGGAAGATGCCCTGGAGGAGGGCATGGCAACTCACTCCAGTATCCTTGCTGGAGAACCCCATGGACAGAGGAGCTTGGCAGGCTACAATTCATGGGGTTGCAATGAGTCAGACATGACTGAGAGACTAAGCACAGCAAGCACATGGCAGAAAGCAACACAAGACTACAAATAAATTATCTTCCAATTAAAAATAATTTAAAAAAAGAAATTACTCAGGATAATAGTAAGCTTTGAAAAGAATAGGTGCCAAATCCATTTCAATATCACCACTGAATTTTGGGAGAAAACTGAATGGCGATTAATAATTGCATAATCATAGAGTGTGAATTTTCACTGGTAGGGTGATTTTGTAACAGGACAAGAGAATCATGATATAAAGTTAGTAGGCTTTTAACTTTATCCCTCCAAGTCAGGGATGCAGAAGGTAGGGGCAAATTAATAGCTATGAACAACACTTGTAGTGAAAGAGTGTAGTTCTACTGCTTTGAGTCTTAATTACAACTTTGTCATTCACAAGTTTTGTGATTATTGGCAAAGAACAAAACCATCTTCTTTCCTTGTTTATGAATTGGGAATAATTTCTATCTCAAAAGTGTATGGTAAAGATCAAACAAAATAACATGAAAACATTGCTGGACTCATAGATTCTCAAAAACATTAACCACATGCTCTCCTAAATCCTACATTCTCCAATCTTTCTGTAACAGGAGGGTATTTTTGTTTTGTTCTGAGATTATAGACCTTTCTAGAAAACTTTAGGACAGAAAAGAAAGTACCACTAGTACCATAGATTGAAAATACATTAAATAAACTTCAGTTATGAAGGTTTATATTAGCCATGCTGCTGCTAAGTCACTTCAGACATGTCCAACTCTGTGAGACCCCATAGACGGCAGCCCACCAGGCTCCCCCGTCCCTGGGCTTCTCTAGGCAAGAATACTGGAGTGGGTTGCCATTTCCTTCTCCAATGAGAAAGTGAAAAGTCAAAGTGAAGTTGTTCATCATGTCTGACTCTTAGCGACCCCATGAACTGCAGCCTACCAGGCTCCTCTATGCATGGGATTTTCCAGGCAAGAGTACTAGAGTGGGGTGCCATTGCCTTCTCCAATATTAGACATAATTTATAATGAATGGGGACCCTCTGTTAGGTCATAAGTACAAAAAACAAGCCACTTGTTTTTCTTAGTACTCTGTACTAGACATTAGGGGAGAGGATGCTGTGTGTCTCAATGCCAGGCATGAAAAATAAGCAAATATCCTCCCAGGATGCCACTTTGCTAAAAGCCTACCATATGTCCACAGAGCAGTGAAGCATTAACAGCACATCTCATTTTATATCTCCACTTGACAAGCACAGTGTAAAAGCAAGGGTGAGTTTACACTACATATGCTTATTCAATTTCCATTACCGCTAATCATGTGCACACAGCAGGAAGACCACAGCTCTTCAGAATGAGACTTACTTTTTAAGAGACAGATTATGAAAGTCAGTGAACTTTCAAATTTCTTATATTAATTAGCACTTTATATAACTGTGGATATATTATCTCATAGCCTTAACTGTTAGTTGTGGCCACATACCCTCTACATGCTTTCAAAAAATAACATCATTTTTAATCTATTGCCTGGCAGGACCTGTAGACAGTTGGTCTTCATAAAAAACCCTCCATACCATTTTCTGAATTGCAGAGTAGAAACATTGTCTCAAGGCAAAGATGCACCAGTGAAAGGAATGAAATATTTACATAAAAAGAAAAACTGTCCACTATGTT
Source organism: Budorcas taxicolor (assembly GCF_023091745.1). Taxonomy (NCBI): domain Eukaryota; kingdom Metazoa; phylum Chordata; class Mammalia; order Artiodactyla; family Bovidae; genus Budorcas; species Budorcas taxicolor. The sequence continues at coordinate 31,838,145 of NC_068916.1, read as the reverse complement.
TCTATTTGGATTTTACTAAACTAGAGCATGCCATTTTTAAAAGGAGATAAGGAAACTTTAAACAGCCTTCCAGGTGATTTTCTCTTTTGATCTTTCTGATAATACAAGGAAGTATTTACGAAATTCTTCAGCCACAACAGCACAATACCTGACATTATACGATACACTACAAACACACTTCTCTGTGCAATTTCCCCCAGGATTTTTATAATGCAAATAAATGTGAAATTGAATAATTTTTTCAGTATTTCACCCTGGAATACATCTTTTTATAGCGTTTAAGAGTACAGAATATTGGAGAGGAAGTGTATTTTGATAAGCTATGAGAACACATTGTCAAAACTGCAGAGCTTCACATCATCCCTATATTAAATCAACTAGAGTGTATTATTTCCACCAAATCTGCCTATATTTTAGAGAAACCCATTTTCTTATGGAATATCCTATAGTAAAATAAAATTTCTTCCACACCACAATACAGGGAGCAAAATAAGCCAAAATCCAATACTTTGCGATATATAGAGTTTACATTTACCTCTTCATCCCTAATTGACTGAATATATCATTTTAATGTTATCCAAGTCCCAGCTCAACTGACAATCTCTGAAAATTGCTAATGTTACTCTGCTTTCTGCCAAATGATCTTTCATTAGATTTCCAGTCTGTGGAAGTTTTTCTTGAGGTTTCATATTTTGAGCCTCTCCTTTTAAAATTGTATCATCAGGGGTGTTTGAAGCATTTTCATGGAGGGAAAACTCTGCCAAACGTTGCCTTTAAAGAAAATTTTTATAAGAGTGTGCTCTCAATCAAGTGAAGCATCATTACTACATTCAGTTCACAGGGAGGGTAAATAAGTGCCACAGCGGAAAGAGGATAGACACAGGTTCAAGTTCATGCACAGTAAGGATTGAACAACTTTTCTTTATAGCGTTGTCCTTATTCTCTTCAATTACACATGATTTCATCTCCATCATCCTCCAAATGGAAAAATAGCAAAGACAAAAACAACAAGCTTGGTCTTATTTAGCTGCTTAAGTCTTTCTATTACTGTCACCAAATGATTGTATGGAAATCTCAATTCAAAAGCAGGTTAATTGTGAATATAAAACTGACTCCAAAACTTCAATTAATTATAGCAGTTGAATTTTTTCTTTAAAAGATTCAGAAGATGCACTCCTGAATACTGAGAAAGCATCTCTGTTTATTTGGCCCCCCTTGTCCACCCCAAGTGGGCTCCAAAAGCCTCTCCAAGCTAAAACTAAAACCCTCTAATCTGCTAGGGGACAGACATATAAGTATCTTGTAAATGGTGGTGGTGGGGGGCGGTTATTTCCTGGAACAGCATTAGGACTATTCCTAGAACTGCCCAGCAAAGCATTCTCCTATCCAATAACTGAGAGTCAATTCACTAAACTTCCACAGTTGACAAAATATGAATGCAGGTTGAATGAACATATTAACTCTATCCATATTACAGGGTGAGTGGAATAAGACTTTTAAGAATGAACGAATAAAACACAATTGTGGACTAGCAAGACATTCTTCTTAAATTATATAAGTGCAAAATAAAAAAGTTTTAAGAGACCTCCTGTAATTGGTTCAACTGGCTGGTTATTATAGGCAGAGTGGGATTAGTTGTTGCTTCTTTTTAAATGAATTAAGTAAACACTTCTTAATTGTCCGGGGTCACAAATTAAGCTTCAGGAAGAAGAGTAAACAAGTCACTATATATCATATAAAGATGCTTCATTAAAGGGACAGCCAAGCTACCTGGTTCTACCTTACCCTTTGACTCATATTATTGAACCAGAGAGCTGCCAGCCTTTCCCTTGGAGGATAGCCATTAAACTGCTTGCTAAGTGGCAGGAGGTACACTATAAATAATCTTTCCTACATACTTCTTCCCTGCCTCTTTAACAACCCTAGACTGTTAATAATTTGGGGAAACAAGAAAAAACAAAAGGAAAAAAATGTTTAAAAATTAATGTGATACCTAAAAATATAATTTATATTCCATTCATATTAGCAGATTTGCAGAAAAAAGCTACAGTTTTTTTTCCTCTACTTTTGTATTAAATGAAATCTGTCACATGAATTTATTCATCCTATCTACCTATTAGATATTACTGCTTCTTTTTTTTTTAAAAAAAAAAAAAGCATTTACTTAGCTGAGGTTCACAAACCCCATTCACATCTTAGCAAAAGTTTATCCTTTTGTGCGTGAGTCTTGTAATTCTTTTTTTTTTTTTTTTTTTTTTTTTTTTTTGTGGCCGTCCCCTTGTGGATTAAGGGATCTCAGTTTCCTCATCAGGAGCCAAACCCATGCTCTCTGCGTGGAAGTACAGAGTCCTTACCACTGGACAGTCAGCAAATTCCCTGTGTCCAGAAATTCTGACACTGGCGTCAAACAACCAAAGCCTGGAAGTCACTTTTGCCACTCCACTTACCCTTACATCTAACTCCAACCTTCCTTCCATTTCCACTGGGGTTACTCTCATTCAGACTTTTTTGAAGTTTCAGTAACACCTCCACTGCAACTTCTCTGACTGAGTCCTCACAAATGCATTGTGTACATTGATAAGAGAGTAGCTTTTTCTTGTCCTGCTTCCAGTATACCCTGTGCTCAAATGACTTCAACAATTACTGAACGTCAAAATGAAGTCCAAGTACCTTGGTAAGTATTCATTAAAGGCATTCAAATCCACACTCTGTTCTGACCCCAGCTTCTCCCATACTTTTTCCCACTGCGTCCCCTCAAATCATGCCATGATCGTGACAATTAGATGGCTCTCTTGGATCTGCCCTGTAAACTCTCCTTCTTTTGCTGAGTCCACTGTATTCACTGCCAAGATTTTTACCTGAGGTCAGCGTCCCCAGTAATGCCATAAACCCTTGCCAATTCAACCTAGTAACCTAGCTCCTTTAGATCTCTGCTCAGATTCCATCTCCTCAGGAAACACTTTGTTAAAAATTCAGAGTAGATTAGGTCTTCTACTTCATATTCTCCTGACAGTGTGTTTCTCCTTTGTGGTGTTCATAAGCATGTATGATTAAAGATTTGCATAATTACTGCTCTAATTCTGTTTCTGCTACAAGACAGAAAGCTCCATGAAGGCAAAGACTGGTATCCATTTTTTCTCTATATTAACAGCACCTGGGGATGCAATCATTCCCCCTTCTTACTTCCTATATGCAAAGTTTCTGTTCCTATACTAATGTGCAACTGTGCTAAGTCACTTCAGTTGTGTCCGGTTCTTTGCAACCCAATGGACTGTAACTCACCAGGCTCCTCTGTCCATGGGATTCTCCAGGCAGGAATACTGGAGTGGGTTTCCATGCCCTCCTCCAGGGGTATTCCCGACCCAGGGATCAAACCCACTTCTCTTAAAGGCTCCTGCATTGTCAGGTGGGTTCTGTACTACTAGAGCCACCGTCTCACTTCTCTTGGCCCTGCAGTAATATGCCATGATAAGGTGTATATGCATCTTATCTGCAGCTTTCTTGCTCTGTTTACCTCTGTCTCATTGACAGCACCTTGCACAAATCTGTGCAGCTAGCATTCAATCTTTGTTCAATCTACCGGAGTGGAAAAATCATAAATTAGTGTTTTTACAGACTGTAAAACCCATATGTAAGACTTTACCTTTGACAAACTGGGATTATTAGCTCTGACTTCAGATAATCAGTGTAAATTCTTGTCTAAGTGAGAATAAATGAAGTTTACATTTTTTGCCATTTCATTAAAGGGAAGGTCTTAAACCCTAAACTAACCATTTCTAAGTAAATTCATTTTTATTTTTATTGTGTTTACCCTCCAAATAGAGTTTATTTCACATTTGTGTAATTCAAATTCTTTTCATTCAAAGTCTATTAAACTCTTTTTGGCATGTAAATGTACTAGGCTTCTTCACAGAGAAATATGTCAGTTTGCTAAAAGGTCAAATTTTTTTCAGCAACATGTGGGTCTTCTCATGTCAGATCACCCCAGCCAGCTTTTCTTGAGGCTTGGCAATGTGCCAGCAGCTCCAGAATTTCCACAGAAGCTCATCAATTTCTACTGGAAATACAGCATCATGGTTCAGTGTAACTATGGGACTAGTCTTAAAGGTACAATTTCATAATAATTGTACTATTTTATTTAAAGCCTATGTCCATTTGGATTGGCTTGAATGGAAGCTAATGTAGATTGCATGGAACATATTCTTGCACCACCAACTGATGGAGCTGCCAGATGGGTCAAGAAAGACCTAGTATTACCATACTTAGAGACAAATTTTCATATCGCTTTAGAAACAAAAATTAGACAATCATTTTTCCCTAACTTCATTCAGGAATAATTCACAGATATAATTGTACATATTTAAAGTGGACAGCACAGTTATTTGATGTACATTGTGGAATGACTACCAATATTGAGATAATTAACACATCTCTCTTCACATCGGAGAAGGCGATGGCACCCCACTCCAGTACTCTTGCCTGGAAAATCCCATGGACGGGGGAACCTGGTAGGCTACAGTCCATGGGGTCGCTAAGAGTCGGACACGACTGAGCGACTTCACTTTGACTTTTCACTTTCATGCATTGGAGAAGGAAATGGCAACCCACTCCAGTGTTCTTGCCTGGAGAGTCCCAGGGACGGGGGAGCCTGGTGGGCTGCCATCTCTGGGGTCGCACAGAGTCGGACACGACTGAAGCGACTTAGCAGCAGCAGCAGCAGCTCTTCACATAGTTAACTTGTGTGTGTGTGTGTGTGTGTGTGTGTGTGTGTGTGTGTGTGTGCACGTGTGAGTATTTGGTGAGAATGCTTAAGATCTACTATCAAGTGTACTATGCCATATTAACTACCATCACCATGGTGTATATTAGGTCCTCATAACTTATTCTTATAACTGGAAGTTTGTGTTGTTGTTGTTCAGTTACTAAGTCATGTCTGCCTCTTCTTGACACCATGGACTGCAGTATGCCAGTCTTCCCTGTCCTTGACCATCTCCCAGATTTGCCCAAGTTCATGTCCACTGAATCAATGATGCCATCCAACTGTATCATTCCCTGTCGCCCTCTTCTCCTTCTGCCTTCAATTTTTCCAAGCACAGGGTCTTTTCCAATGAATCAGCTGTTCGCATCAGGTGGCCAAAGTATTGGAGCTGCAGCTTCAGCACCAGTCCTTCCAAAAAACCTTCAGTGTTGATTTTCTCTAGGATTTACTGGTTTGATCTCCTTGCTGTCCAAGGTACTTTCCAGCACCACAATTTGAAAGCATCAATACTTAAGTGCTCTGCCTTCTTTATTGTCCTGTCCTCACATCTGGACATGACTACTGGAAAAACCATAGCCTTGACTATACATACCTTTGTCAGCAAAGTGATTTCTTTGCCTTTTAACACTCTGTCTGGGTTTGATGACAGAGAAGCTCTCCTGCCAAGAAGCAATTGTCTTCTAACTTCATGGCTGCAGTCACCATCCACAGTGACTTTAGAGCTCAAGAATAGGGAATCTGTCACTGCTTCCACCTTTTCCCCTTCTATTTGCCATGAAGTGATGGGACCATATGCCATGATCTTAGTTTTTTAATACTGAGTTTTAAGCCGTTTTTTTCACTCTCCTCCTTCACCCTCATCAAGAGGTTCTTTAGTTCCTCTTTGCTTTCTGCCATTAGAGTGGTATCATCTGCATATCTGCAAGTTTTTACCCTTTGACTGCTGCTGCTACTGGTGCTAAGTCGCTTCAGTCGTGTCCGACTCTGTGCGACCCCATAGACAGTAGACCACCAGGCTCTCCCATCCCTGGGATTCTCCAGGCAAGAACACTGGAGTGGGTTGCCATTTCTTTCTCCAATGCATGAAAGTGAAAAGTGAGAGTGAAGTCGCCTATTCGTGTCCGACTCTTAGCGACTCCATGGACTGCAGCCTACCAGGCTCCTCCATCCATGGGATTTTCCAGGCAAGAGTACTGGAGTGGGGTGCCATTGCTGACTACATCTCCCCATTTCACTCTCTTCCCAGCTCCTGGCAGCTCTCTCTGTTTCTATGAAGGTAGCTTTTTAAAAAAGATTATACCTATAAGTGATACCATATGATCCTGTCTGTCTCTGTCTGGCTTATTTCACTTAGCATAATGTCCTCCAAGTTTATCCATGTTATCACAGATAAGGGCAGAATTTTCTTCCTTATAATGGCTTACTAATATTCTATTATACACATATATATATACATATATATATGTAATATCACATTTTCTTTTAACTATTCATCTGTCAAGGACATTTAGGTTGTATCCGTATATTGACTATTGTGAATAATGCTGCAACGTGTGCAACACATAATGCAACATGTGTGTGTTGATATTTCTTCCAAATACTGGTTTAATTTCCTTCAGAGGCAATCATTCTTCATTCTTCTCCAACCAACAACCTTGTAAAGGGAGTTGTATATTTACTAATAAAGAATTGGCTGCTCTATTACACTTTGAAAGAAACTGCTTATACAAAGTTCAAATTTCAAATAATTTTTGTTAACAACAATTGTTTCAGAACCATCCAAAGGGCTTCCCTGATGGCTCAGATGGTAACAAATCTGCCTGCAAAGCGGGAGAACCATCCGAGTTTGAACCAGGATCTATCGCACATATAATTTCACGATAACTGTCTTTTCTTATAAATAAATGAAAGTCTACTATTTCTTGAGAAGCAGTTTTCCTGATTTGCATCAACAAATAATATATAGTAAATCATCTTATAAAATGCATAGTTTCTCTCATTCTTTTCTATCTAATAAAATTCTTTGTAAAAGAAAAAGAAAACTTGATCAGTGCTGTGTGCATTCACTAAAGAGTACTAAACCAAGTTCAAATAAGAAAGAAAGGGGACAGAGAGATGTTATGGGGAGGGAGGTGGGAGGGGGGTTCATGTTTGGGAACGCATGTAAGAATTAAAGATTTTAAAATTAAAAAAAAAATAAAATAAAATAAAAAATAAAAAAAGAAAGAAAGGGGAGCTATGCAGAGATGTAGGGAGTGTCCTGCCCATAGTGATTATCCTTCCTATCCTTCTATCCTTCACCTGCCTCTACAATCAGACTGCCCAAAGCAGTGCCCAGTTAGGATATGTGAGTTCTATTCAAGACAATTCTTTTAATTTAATGTGCTTATTTTGATAATAATCTAAAATTTTATACACAAGAATATTCTGGATAGCTGCCTTATCCTTAAGACCAGCTTTATCATTTCAACAACTTTGCATTTGTCTATACTATCACAGTGAAACTAAACAGTTAGCTTCATTTGTTGAAGCTAATGACAAAAGCGCAGATGTGGACTTAATATACAAGGATTTTCATGCCAAAGGAAGGTTAGACGGTTATCACTAAAGTTTCTGAAAACAATGGTTATGAAGCTATCTCAGTGAAGAAACATGAAGGAGATTTTGAGGTAGCCCTGAGCATATGGTGATATAGACATCCCAAACTTAAAGGAAATTGCCTTGCAGCAGCTGGTTTCATATTTATGTTTTGAGCAATGATTAAGTTTCAGTAAACAATGTCATCTGTCACAGGCAAGCAATGTTTTAAAATAAAAATATTATGTTCTCTTTTAGTTCTGTTTGCATTTGATTGGTAAGATAACTTTGAAGATTATGCAGGAGGGTAGTATGGAAATTATGGGAAACTACTCTCCACCCTTAGCTACCAGTTGACAGCTCCATTGGGAAGGAAAACAGAAACACAGTATTACTGTACTATTACATGTAATTTTCCATGTTGTTTTAAACCAAGAAACAAAAAATAGTGATCACGTTTCTATCCTTCCCCATTCAACAAACTTATAAAAATAAGTAGTATATTTCTTATAAGCATAAAATGTTTGAACATTTTTAAATATTGAAAATCATGTTGAAGTAAAATAATTTTAAACCACACTGAGGAGAGCTGTGATCATCTTTTTTTCATTTAAGAGGACATGCATGTCTCAATTTTGAGAAACACTGTTCTTATATACCCAGCATCCGTTGTCCTGTAATTGACTAAAAATTACTCTTTTCACTCTTCCCTTGAAAAACCATTCCTCTACTCCATGTGGTTCTAGGAGAACTATAAATCATGCTGCTATTTTCCCCTTATCCTAGGTATGGGCACATAACTCACATTGGAGCAATCAAAATTCTCTCTCTTAGGAATGTGAATATTGGATAGTGACATATAAAAGTTAGAAGACAGAACTGAGTTATTTCCAAGGAAAATGATTATGGGTCCTCACTGCCAAGATCACTGGAGAAACAGTGGGTTTCTGTTCTTTCCCAAAGCCTATGTTTTCGAACCATTCCTTTTCCATTATGAGTAATGCATTATGTGTCCTTTAAATTCCTTTTGTTTGTTGCTCAGGTTAATCAAAGTCAGTTTCTATTGGTCACCACCAGGAATCCTACTTGATTTGCTAACCCAAACAAAACAAAGACAAACTTACGCAAACATCATAAGACCAAAAAGCACTAAAGAGTTGATAAAAGGAATATAAGAGAAGAAAACAAAGACTGTGCATAATATTTTGTTCCTTTCTTTGACTGAGTTTGGATTCACTTAGTAATATATTTTAAAACTGGCATGTAGTCAGCTCTACATCACATATGACTAAGTGCTTCTTGAAAGTAAGACCAAAATCTTTGTCATGATCTCTCTAGCCTCTCACAAAATGCTTGGCATACATACTAGGTAGTCAATAAATACATTCTGAACTGACAAAAGTTCACAGGTATATGAATATGTCAACAAACAAAGAGCTTTTAAAATTCATTGAGTTGATTGTAGAAAGACACAAATGAGTTTTCCAGTTACTAAAGAATGTTCTTTAAAAAGGTAATTATTGCTATCATGAACATCCTTCACTAGACAGTAAGCTCTTTTAAGTCAGAAAACAGTTTCTATTTTCATATTTCCGGAACTCTAAAAGTGACTGGTACATAGCTGTTATCCAATAACTTTTTAATAAATTAATGTATATCAAAATTAGATACAATACTCTAGAATCTTCATGATATAAATTAATGTGACTTGATTTTGTAGACACTATTTGTATCTTACTCTGCTGCTGCTGCTGCTGCTGCTGCTAAGTTGCTTCAGTCGTGTCCGACTCTTCGCGATCCCATGGACTACAGCCTACCAGGCTCCTCCGTCCATGGGATTTTCCAGGCAAGAGTACTGGAGTGGGTTGCCATTGCCTTCTCCGAACTTACTCTAGTTTATACCTAGTATTCTGCCCAAACTATCTGTATTACTCTCACAAAATTCTCCTTAAAGCTATCATGAGTGTCATGGAGTAGCACCAGTTCTTCCAATTATCTAACAATGGCTAGATTTGTTGAGGTCTGAAAGCACTGACTTATTAAATTAATTAGTAGCACTTATTTCTGTCAGAAGTACTGCCATCATCAACATCTTTATTAAGATGGTCTCATTCCTTTTTGCTGAACCAAAACTTCTGTGACCTAGGTTACTCTTTCACAGAGCTTTAAGAACCAGCTAGCCTTACACTTATCTGTAATCCATCTGTTTCTTACTATCCTGATCCAAATGGGCCACTTTGATGAGATGCTCCACAGAATGGAGACTTGGTCTTTTATATCTTCCACTTAAAAATGGATGTTGGTATCAATAATTATTAGAGAAAACAAATCAAAACTACAATGATTTATCACCTTACACTGGTCAGGATGGCCATCATCAAAATATCTACAAAAATAAATGCTGGAGAGGGTGAAGAGAAAAGAGAACCCTCATAAACTTTTGGTTGGAATGTAAATCAGTACAGCCCCTAAGCATAGTAGTATGAAGCTTCCTTAAAAAATTAAAAATAGAGTCACTATATGATCCAGTGATCCCACTCCTGGGCCTATCTCTGAAAAAAAAAAAAAACTGTAATTGGAAAAGACACATGCACCCCAATGTATATTGTAGCACTATTTACATTAGTTAAGACTTGGAAGCAACCCAAGTATCCCTTGACAGAGGTATGGATAAGGAAGGTGTGGTATACATATACAATTAAATATTTCTCAGCCATTAAAAAAAAGAAGGAAATAAAGTCATTTGCAGCAACATGGATGGACCTAGAGATTATCATACTGAGTGAAGTAAGCCAGAAAGAGAAAGATAAATATCAGATGAAATTGCTTATATGTGGGATCTAAAAAATTGATACAAATGGACTTATTTACAAAGCAGAAATAGAACTCACAGACATAGAAAACAAATTTATGGTTACCAAAGGGTAAAGGGGTGGAGGTGCTTTCACATATTAGGAGCTCAATATATGAATTAATGAATGAATAGATAGATGGATGAAAAATAACATTGTTCTAATACTGGTGGCTTTTTAATGATTGAACAGCATATATGGTAGATATTATTATACAGATATAAAAACCTCTGGAATAACACTTGGTATCATTACAATTGTATTCAAGAGGATTTTATATCTGTATAATAATATTTACCAAATGTGCCATTTTATCATTAAAACGCCACCAGTAACAGAGCAATCTGTGATTTTATTCTGGGCTTCCTGATGGCTCATTCAAGCATCCTTCCATTCATCCATCCACCCATCCATTCATCCATTCAAGTGAAGGAAAGAAATCCAGCCACATCCTTTCCTCCTAAAAGAGGACTACATGCAAGACTATTTTTTTCTGTGGTTCTTCAGTTCAGTTCAGTCACTCAGTTGTGCCCAACCCTCAGCAACCCCATGGACTGCAGCTTTCCAGGCTCCTCCATCCACGGGATTTGCCAGGCAAGAGTACTGGAGTGGGGTGCCATTGCCTTCTCCGATTATAAGGAAAAGGATGAAACATTACTCAGGTTTTATTTTCTATTTAAAAGTTATTTCAAAAAATATTAAGTAAATAATAGGAGGGTGGTAAATGGACAGGTCAAAACTTATAACTCTATAAGAATTATCTAAGTTTGAAAAACAGGAATTTTAAAATAATTGAAAGTTGACTATGCTCAAAAGAAGCATCAAGATTAGGTCAACCTATTTTACTATAACCAATTCATGCTGCTACTGCTGCTAAGTCGCTTCAGTCGTGTCCGACTCTGTGCGACCCCAGAGATGGCAGCCCACCAGGCTCCCCGATCCCTGGGATTCTCCAGGCAAGAACACTGGAGTGGGTTGCCATTTCCTTCTCCAATGCATGAAAGTGAAACGTGAAAGTGAAGTTGCTCAGTCGTGTCCGACTCTTAGCGACCCCCTGGACCGTAGCCTACCAGACTCCTTCGTTCATGGGATTTTCCAGGCAAGAGTACTGGACTGGGGTGCCATTGCCTTCTCTTCACGGTTGTTATTAAAGTTTAAAAACATGAATAATTTGGTTCCGTAATAGAGGATATAATATCTTCAGGCATATCTCAAAGTTAAAGTTTTATTCAATGTGTCATCATAAGCATTATCTTTTGCAAATCAAGCAAAAAAATAAAATATGTAACTTTTTAAATCATGTATGATATTTACAGATTTTTCTCCCACTCAACTCTACATTTTACTCTGTAAAGAGAAAAATACCAAGACCCTGAAAAAACTTATAAACGCTTCTTAAAAGGCTTTCTAGAAATTTATTTGAGGCAGAAATATTAGGAACCATGTAAAAGAAAGTAAAACTGAGAGTAGATTCCATTCCTGATGCTACACTATAATAAGAATATGACAAAAGGCAGGTTCCATTTAATAGGTACAAAGGTAAAAGTGGAGAATTAATTTCTGTAAGTCAGATTAGGTGAAGTTCTTATTTTGCCCACCCTCAGCTCCTTCAAATTCTGTGAATTTGTGAGTTTTTTAATTTAGTAGAGGAAAATTAATTATATTAATTTTTAAAAATAAAATTCCTAAAACATGAATTTTTTCTGATGAATTGTTTTTATTTTGGACATAAGCTTCCACTTTGAGACATCCTTTTCAGGGAAAAATTCAAAGTTATAAATACTATGAATACAAAGCAAACATAGACTATTAAATTATTCCAGATGCAAGTGCTTCGACGCCAAAAGCCAAGAGGATTGTAGCGCTGTGCTTCTGTTGTTCAGTCATGTCCGATGCTTTGTGACCCCACAGACTATAGCCCACCAGGCTCTTCTGTCCATGGGATTCTCCAGGCAACAATACTTGAGTGGGTAGCCATTCCCTTCTCCAGGGGATATTCCCAACACAGGGATTGACCCTAGTCTCCTGAATTTCAGACGGATTCTTTTGGAGCCACCAAGGAAGCCCCTAGAGTATCGTAATTCAGAAGCGAATAACACATACGTGCTTCAACACCTAAAATTTGTATACTTTAATGTATGCAGTGAAACTTCAATAATTTAAACTCAATGAGAAAAATGATAGAAAGATGCGTAGTAAAACTGAAAGGAGAATTACAGAATTAGCTAACTACTGGTAATGGTGAGCACTGACTGGAATAAATTTCATGCAAGTAAGCCAAAAATGACAAATAATACTTTAAAACTCTCTGTCACAAAAATTGTGACAGACAGTAGCTGAGGGGCAAATTAGAGAGCTGAGCCTCAGGCACTCTAGTTGGCTTGTACGATTAATCAAATATATGTTCAGTAAGACTCAGATGTATACAGCTTCAATACAGCAAAGGGATTGGCAAAGCCACTAAGGCTAATTGTTAGAGAAATACAACATGTATGCACAACAGTCGTTAGCAAAACTCCATCATCTTGATCTCTTGCTCACTATTCCCAGAGGAGTGGCCAGTGTGAAAAACTAAATGCAAAAGTTCTGTTGGCTCCAATTTATTTATTTAATCAAAGTAGTTGATTATATATATTATTTTCTGGTGTACAACACAGTGATTCAATATTTTTTACAGATAATACTTCATTTAACGTTATATTCTGGCATATAGTTTGTGCCTCTTACTCTCCTACCCCAGCCCCTCCCTCTTCTCTCACCTCACTGGTAACCACTAGTTTGTTTTCTTTATATATGTCTGTTTTGTTATATTCATTCATGTGTTTTGTACTATATATTCCACATATAAGGAATAACATTCAGTATCTGTTTTCTCTAACTTATTTCACTAAGCATAATACCTCCTAGGTCCATCCATGATTTTGCAAATGATATCATTTCTTTTTTTTTTTTATGGTCAAGTGATATGTGGTGCTAGTGATAAAGAACTCACCTGTCAATGCAGGAGATGCGCATTGGATCCCTGGGTCAGGAAGATCCCCTGGCAAAGGGCATAGCAACCCACTCCAGTGTGCTTGCCTGGAGAATCCCATGGACAGAGGAGCCTGGTGGGCCACAGTCCACAGTGTTGCAAAGAGTTGGACACTACTGAAGCAACTTCGCACATACATGTTTCATTTTACATATATTTATATAAATGTGTGGTGTCTATATATACATATACACGCCACATCTTCTTTATCCATTCATCTTTTGGTGGACACAGGTTACTTCCATATCTCAACTATTTTAAATAATGCTGTCATGAATATTGGGGCGCTTGTATTTTTTCAAAATACTGTTTTTGTTTTCTTTGGATGTACACACAGGAGTGGAATTTCTGGATCATACAACAGTTCTATTTTTAGTTTTTTGAGGGAAGTCCACACTGTTTTCCACAGTGATTGCACAGATTTACATTTTGAACCAATAGTGTACAGGGTTAATTTTCTTCACATCCTTCACAACTTCTATCATTTGGAAAGTTTTTGATGATAGTTTTTCTAACAGATATGAGGTGATAAATCATCCTAGTTTTGATTTGCATTTCTCTGATAATTAGCAAAGTTCAGCATCTTTTCACATACCTGTTGACCATCTATATGTCTTCTTTGGAAAAATATCTGTTCAGGTCTTCTGACTTTTTAAAATTGTGTTGTTTTTTATATTGAGTTGTATGGGATGTTTATATATTTTAAATATTAACCCTATATTCATCATTATCATTTGCAAAGAGTTTTACCCATTAGGTACGTAAGTAGTCTTTTCATTTTTGACAATGGTTTCTTTTGCTGGGCAAAAGTTTTTAAGCTTAATTAGGCCCCATTAGCTTATTTTTGTGTTTGCTTCTTTTGCCTTAGGAGGAAGAACCAAAAAAATATGTTGATACGATTTATGTCAGGGAATGTTCTACCTACATTCTCTTCTATGAATTTTAAGGTTTCAGGTCTTACATTTAGGTCTTTTATCAATTTTGAGTTTATTTTTGTATAAGGTATGAAACAATGTTCTAAACTCATCCTTTTACATGAAGCTGTCCAGTTTTTCCAGCTCTACTTATTGAAAAGACTGTCTTTTCTCCATTGTATATTCTTGTCTCCTTTGCCATAGATCAACTGACAATAAGTGTATGGATTTATTTCTAGGCTCTCTATTCTGTTCCATTGAGCTATGAACCTGCTCTCGTGCCAGTTCCATGTTGTTGTGATTACTGTAGTTTTGTAGTAGAGTCTGAAGTTAGAGAGCATGATATCTCCAGCTCTCTTCTCTCTCAAAGTTGTTTTGACTATTTGACATCCTTTTGCTACCATACAAATTTCAGAATTATTTGTTCTAATTCTATGAAAAATGTCATTGGTATTTTGATAGGGATTGTATTGAATCTGTAGATTGCCTTTTGTAGTACAGTCATTGTATCATTAACTTTTTCATTCCATGAACTTGGTATATCATTCCATCTGTTTGTGTCATCTTCTATTTTTTTCATTAGTGTTTTATAGTTTTCTGACTACAAATCTTCTACCTTCTTGGCTAATTTATTACTATATATTTCATTTTTTGGATATAATTGTAAATGGGTGTGTTCTTTTAATTTCTCATCTGGATAGTTCATTATAAGTGTATAGAAAACAACATATTTCTGTGTATTAATATTTTATCCTGCAACTTTACCAAATTCCTTGATGAGCTTCAGTAGTTTTTGCTGGCATCTTTAGAATTTTCTATTCTATGTTTAATATTATGTCACCTGCAATTTACTTCTTTCTTCCCAATTTAGATTCCTTTTATTTCTCTTTCTTCTCTTGATGCTGTGGTTAAGACTTCCAAAAATATTTTGAATAGAAGTGGTGAGAATGGGTATCCTTATCTTGTTCCTAATCTTGGAGGAAATAATTTGAGCTTTTTATCATTGAGTATGATGTTAGCTGTGTGATGATCATAAATGGATGTTGAATTTTGGCAAAATTGACCTGTGAAGCTCCTTGATCCTGGTTGAACTCTTCTGATTACTGATTCAGTTTCATTGGGCTTCCCTGGTGGCACAAATGGTAGAGTCTGCTTGCAGTGTGGGAGACCCAGGTTCGATCCCTGGGTTGGGAAGATCCCCTGGAGAAGGAAATGGCAACCCACTCCAGTATCCTTGCCTGGAAAATTCCATGGACTGAGAAGCCTGACAGGCCTCAGTCCATGGGGTCACGAAGAGTTGGACACGACTGAGCAACTTAACTTTTTCTTTCTTTCTTTCAATTTCATTACTGGTTATTGGTCTGCTTAGGTTTTCTATTTCTTCCTGATTCAGTCTTGGAAGATTGTATGTTTCTACATATTTATCCTTTTCTCCCAATTTTACTCCAATTTGTTGGTGTATAATGGTTATAGTAATCTCTTAATTTTTAAATTTCTGTGATATCAGTGATAACATCTCCTCTTTCATTTCTGATTTTCTTTATGTGAACACTTTCTCTTTTTTTCTTAATGAGTTTGGCTAAAGATTTGTAAATTTTCTTTATCTTTTCAAAGAACTATCTCTTAGGTTCATTGATTTCTTTTTTTATTTTCTATCTTACAAAATATCACTCTATTATGTCCCTCCTTTTACTAACTTTGAGCTTGGTTTGACCTTTTTTAGTTTCTTTAGATGTAAAGTTAGATTGCTTATTTGAGATTTTCTTGTTCCCTTACCCTACTGCTCTCCACCTGGGTGCCCTTTCCCATTAAAATCTCTTGCTTTGTCAACACATGTGTCTCCTCGGAGAATTCATTTCCCGAGTGTTAGACAAGAGCCCAGTTTCAGGCCCTGGAAGGGGTCCCCCTTCCTACAACAAATGGCGACTCTGGCAGGGACTCTTCTTTGCTGAGACTGATATCCTGACCACTCAGGGTACTCAGGGGCCAGCTTGCCTGCCAATGGACCAGACCCAGGGACTGCAACTGGGACCCTTTTGTCCCTGGTCTCCTCCTGACGCAGACAACTGGCCAGAGTGCCCTGACCAGTAAGGAACAAGAGACTTTATTGACCTCTCTCCCCTTCCCTCTCTCTTCCCTCTCCTTAACCTTTCCTATCCTTCCCTGTTTTTCTAGTCCCCTGGTCCTGGACGCAGGAATCTGGTCGAAGGGCCCTCAGCCTGAGCTGAGGATTGGAGACTAATCACCTCCTCTTGGCAGAGAACTTGAATTCTGGTTCTGGTCTAGTCTGATTTCTGGCAGGGCTGAGTTCCAGTCCTCCCTTCTCTGGAGGCCCAGGAAAAGTCCCATAATGCCTGGGTATCTGTAGGTGGCAGGAGACGTCTGTAAGGCCACCCCTTTCGCCCCCTTCTCCCGCCTCCTCCCCCTTCTTCCTCCCTCCTGGCTTCCTTTCCTCCCTTGAAATCTTTGCTGTTAGTACTTGGATTCTTGTATTTAAGGGCTTCCCTGATGGTGCAGAGGTTAAAGCATCTGCCTGCAATGTGGGAGACCTCGGTTCAATCCCTGGGTTGGGAAGATCCCCTGGAGAAGGAAATGGCAACCCACTCCAGTATTCTTGCCTGGAGAATCCCATGGACGGAGGAGCTTGGTGGGCTACACTCCATGGGTCGCAAAGAGTTGGACACAAGTGGGCTACAGTCCACGGGTCGCAAAGAGTTGGACACAACTAAGCGACTTCACTTTCACTTTTACTTTGTTTTTTGGAGTAGGCTGGTATTGCTATGTGGAGAAGGAAACGGCAACCCACTCCAGTATTCATGCCTGGAAAATCCCATGGACCGAGGAGCCTGGTAGGCTACAATCCATGGGGTCGCAAAGAGTCAGACACGACTGAGCAACTGCTTTTGTTACACCCCATACGTTTTGGGAAACTGTGTTTATATTTATATTTGTCTCAGGTAGTTTTTATTTTCTTTTTGAAGTCTTCATTGACTCATTGGTTGTTTAGTAGCATGTTGTTCAGTCTCCATATATTTGTGATCTTTCCAGTCTTATACTTGTAATAGATTTCTAGTTTCATATTGCTATGGTTGGAAAACATGCTTGATATGATCTCCATCTTAAATTTACTGAGACTTGATTTGTGCCCTAACACATTAGCTATTGTGGACAATGTTCCACGTACACTTGGAAAAAGTTTGTACTTTCTTTTTATTTACTTATTTTTTTTTGGATGAAACATTCTGTAGGTATCTATTAAGTTCAGCTGATCTATTGTTTTATTTTAGACCACTGTTAATTTTTTAATTTTTCCATCTGGATGATCTCTCTACTGATGCAAGAGAGGTATTAAAGTCCCCTGCTATTATTATATCACTGTCAATTTCTCCCTTTATGTCTGATCATAATTTCTTTATAGATTTAGAAGCTCCTTTATTGAGGGCATATATGTCAATGAGTCTTCTTGTATTGATCCCTTTATCATTCTTTAAAGCCCTTATGTCTTTTTTACAGGGCTTCCCAGGTGGCTCAGATGGTAAAGAATCTGCCTGTAATTCAGGAGACCCGGGTTTGATCCCGGGGTTGGGAAGATCCACTGGAAAAGGGAATGGCAATGCACTCCAGTATTCTTGCCTGGAAATTCCATGGACAGAGGAGCCTGATGGGCTATAGTCCATGGGACCGCAAAGGGCTGGACACACTGAGCAACTAATAGACTTTTTAATAAAGTCTAATTTGTCTGACATGAGTATTGCTATCCCCCTTTCTTGTTGTTTCCATTCACATTACTATCTTTCTCCATCCCTTGACTTTCAGTCTCTGTCCTTTCTGAAGTACATATAGATGAGTTCTGTGTTTTTTTTTAATCCAATTAGCCACCGTATGTTTTCTGATTAGAGGATTTAGTCTGTTGACATTCAAAGTAATTATTGATAGGTATATACTTATTGCCATTTTAGTACTTATATTCCTGTTGTCTTTAAAGTTCTTCTCTGTTCTTTTCATCTTATTTTTGTTTCTTCCCTTGTGAATTGACCAGTTTCTTTCATGCTGTGCTTATGGTCCTTTCCCTCTGATTTTTGCCTAACTATTGTAGGTTTGTGATTTGTGGTTAACATGCAGTTCATAAATGTTGACTTATAATTATATTTACTTATTTAAATAGGTTTTCCTTTAAGTTCAAACTCATCCTACACTTGTTCTTAGCCAAAAGGCTGAGAAGTGATCAAACTCATTCTAAAAGTTCTACGTTTTCATTCCTCTCCTCCACATTTTGGGGCTTTCATGTCATATTTTAAATCTTCATGCTTATTCTTCAACTGCTTATTATACTAATTGTTGCTTTTATAATTTTTTGCCTTTTAATCTTCATACTTGTTTATTTAAGAGGTTGATCCTCAGTATTTATCATATATTTACCTTTACTAGTGGGATTTTTAATTTCATCTAGTTTCTTCTTTTCATTGCCTTCTTTTTTCAACTTCAAGACCCATTACTTCTTTTAGATTTAGTATTGATGAGTTCTTTTAGATTTTACTTGTCTAAGAAGTTCCATTTTTCTCCTAAAATTCCAAATATACTCCTGGGGAGAGTAACCTATGTTGCAGGTTATTCCCTTTCGGTAGTTTGAATATATTTATGCCACTCCTAACCTGCAAAATTTCTGTAAAGAAATTAGCCAATAGCCTTATAGGGAATCCCTTGTATATGATTGTTTCTTCTTGCTGACTTTAGAATTACATTTACTGTTAACTTTTATCATTTTAATTATATCTTGGTGTAGGTCCATTTGTGTTCATCTTGTCTAGAACCCTCTCCTTTTGTACCAGATTATCTGTTTCCTTCTTCAGGTTTGGGAAGATTTTGGTCATAATTTTATCAAATATATTTTTAATCCTCTCCTCTTTCTCTTCTTCTGGGGCATTTACAATGAGAATGTTGGTGTGCATGATACTATCTCAGAGATCCTTTAAACTTTTTATTAATTCTTTTTTCTTTTTGCTGTTCTGATTCAGTGATTTCCATTTTCCTATATTCCAGATCACTTATATGTTCTTCCTAGTCTGCTATTAATTCCTCCTAGTGTGTGTGAGTATGTGTGTGAGTGTGTGTGTGTGTGCATGTTTTAATTCCAATAATTGTATTCTTCTGATTTGACTGCTATTATCTTTTAATTTTCTAGTTTCTTGTCAAATTTTTTCACTATTTTCATCTATTTTTTCCTAATTCATGTAGCATTCTCATTACTAAGGTTTTTTATTATCTGGTAAAATGTCTGTTTCTATTTCATTAGTTGTTTTTTCAGGGGTTTTCTCTTGTTCTACTAAAATAAATTTCTTTGTCTTATCATTTTGCTTAACCTTTCTGTCTACGAAAGTATGTGAAATAGTTATCTCTGGTGGTTTTGAATGGGTTTCCTTATGTGAGAGCATCCCTATATAGTCTGCATATGCCTATTACTTTGATGGGAGAGCTGGAATTATTGTGAACACAAGTCACATCTTTCCTCTGGGTATGCTACCAGCTATCACCTTGGTGAGAAGTGGGGCTAGAAATGGAAGGACTGGCGCTGGAGCCAGTTGCAAGCTGGGGCTAAACCCTCTCCTTAGTGGCTATCACCAATTTATGAGGAGCAGGGGTAGGTCCCAAGTGGCATGAGAGAAGCCCAGAGGATCATGGCCAAGCGGTTGTGTGTTTTCCCCTCTCCTAGCACCTGTATCCTCACCCAGAAGGGGAATAGTGCTGGAGCAAGAGGGTCTGGTGTGGATACTTGGTGCATGTCCGGGAACAGGCTGCAGAAATCTGACCTGGGTCAAAGATCTGGACTGCTTTTGATGCATTGCTTCTATAAGTGCCAGTAATGGCTGGGCCCAGACGGCAAAGATCTGCCTGCAATGCAGGAGACCCAGATTCAATTCCTGGGGCAGGAGGAACCCCTGGAGAAGGGAATGGCTACTCATTCCAGTATTCTTGCCTGGAGAATTCCATGGACGGAGGAGCCTGGTAGACTATAGTCCATGGGTTGAAAGAGTCAGACATATGACTGAGCAGCTAACACTTTCACTTTCACCTCCCTTTTCACTTTTCCACTCTATTCAGATGCAGTTTGGGGTCTGTGTCGCACAGCCAAACCCTTGCCCCAGTATGGAGTTGTTTCCTGAAGCATCAGGCTGGACTGTTTGCTTGGTTCAGGCTGCAGCCTTCACCAGGGCAATCACAGATCCAACCACTGGTGCAATTTTCAATACAACTTCTCTTCCCTGCTTTGGGAACAAGAAAACATGTATGTGTTTCTTATGAACAAGTTCAGGCTTCCCACAGCCCTCTTGTTAGTCTCACCAGCTTCCAAACAATAAAGGGAGCTTATATTCCCTGTGTTGGGCCGCAGAGCTTGGGCACGCAATATGTGGCTCCAACCCCTCACTCTCCAGGAAAGATCTCCACCCATGTAATCTCCCTTTTCCTCTGAGTCCTCTCCCAGGAGCAAAGGTTCAACTTGATTGCTTCTCTTCCCTTCTTGCTCAAATCCACATGGATCTTCTTTTACAGCCTTTGTTGTATAGGAGTCTTTCTGTCAGTCTCCAGTTACTTTTTAGTGAGAATTGTTCCACATAAAGATTTATTTTCCATGTGTTCATGGAGAGAGGTGACTTTCACATTCTCCTACTCTGCCATCTTAATCTCTTCCAGGACATTCCATCTTCCCAGCTTCTAGAGGCTTTCTGAATTTCTTGGCACCTAGCACTCATCTTTCCACTCTAATACTCTAATATTTGTGTTTTAATTATGATATATCTTGGTGTGAATCTCTCTGGATTCATCTTATTTCAGACTTTGTATTATTCCTGTACCTGGATATCTGTTTCTTTCTCCAGGTTAGGTAAGTTTTCAGCCATTATTTATTCAAATAATTTTTTTGCCCCCTTTTTCTCTCTCTTCTTCTATAATGCGAATGTTGATGTGCATCATGTTGTCCTACAATTCTTGTAAACATCTTCATATTTTTAAATTCTTTTTTCTTTTTTGCTATTATGATTGGGTGATTTCCATTATTCTGTTTTCTAGATCACATATCTGTTTTTGGTATCATATAATCTAATACTTATTTCCTCTCATGTATTTTTCATTTCCATTACAGTCTTCATCTCTGATTAGCTCTTTCTCATATTTTCTCTTTGTTGATATTCTCACCGTATTCCTTCATTCTTCTCCTCAACTTGATGAGCTTCTTTATGATCATTACTTTGAACTCTCAATCAGATAAATTATTTAGCTTCATTTCATCAGGGTTTTTTCTTTTTCTTTGAATGTACTCCTACGTTTCTTTATTTTGCTTGACTTTCTGTGTTTGTTTCTATGAAATAAGCAAAACAGGGACCTCAGTCCAGTTCAGTTAAGTTGCTCAGTTGTGTCCAACTCTTTGCGACCACATGAATCACAGCATGCCAGGCCTCCCTGTCCATCACCAACTGCCAGAGTCTACCTGAACCCATGTCGATTGAGTCAGTGATGCCATCCAACCATCTCATCCTCTGCAGTCCCCTTCTCCTCCTGCCCTCAATCTTTCCCAGCATCAGGGTCTTTCAAATGAGTCAGCTCTTCGCATCAGGTGGCCAAGTATTGGATTTCAGCTTCAAGTCAGTCCTTCCAATGAACACCCAGGACTGATCTCCTTTAGAATGGAATGGTTGGATCTCCTTGAAGTCCAAGGGACTCTCAAGAGTCTTCTCCAACACCACAGTTCAAAAACATCAATTCTCCAGTGCTCAGCTTTCTTCATAGTCTAATTCTCACATCCATACATGACCACTGGAAAAACCATAGCCTTGACTAGATGGACCTTTGTTAACAAAGTAATGTCTCTGCTTTTTAATATGCTGTCTAGGCTGGTCCTTCCAAGGAGTAAGCATCTTTTAATTTCATGGCTGCAGTCACCATTGAAAGTGATTTTGAAGCCCCCAAAAATAAAGTCAGCCATTGTTTCCACTGTTTTCCCCATCTACTTGCCATGAAGTGATGGGACCAGATGCCATGATCTTCGTTTTCTGAATATTGAGCTTTAAGCCAACTTTTTCACTTTCCTCTTTCACTTTCATCAAGAGGCTCTTTAGTTCTTCTTCACTTTCTGCCATAAGAGTGGTGTCATCTGCATATCTGAGGTTATTGATATTTCTCCCAGCAATCTTGATTCCAGCTTGTGCTTCCTCCAGCCCAGTGTTTCTCATGATGTACTCTGCATATAAGTCAAATAAGCAGGGTGACAATATACAGCCCTGATGTACTCCTTTTCCTATTTGGAACCAGTCTGTTGTTCCATGTCCAGTTCTAACCAGTTCATCCTAAAGGAGATCAGTCCTGGGTGTTCATTGGAAGGACGGGTTTGAAGCTGAAATCAAATACTTTGGCCACCTGATACGAAGAGCTAACTCATTTGAAAAGACCCTGATGCTGGGAAAGATTAAGGGCAGGAGGAGAAAGGGACGACAGAGGATGAGATGGTTGGATGGCATCACTGACTCAATGGACATGGGTTTGGGTAGCCTCTGGCAGTTGGTGATGGACTGGGAGGCCTGGCATTCTCCAGTTCATGGGCTTGCGAAGAGCTGGACATGACTGAGTGACTGAACTGAACTGAATTTGCCTATGAAATATTGATCAACCAGGAAACAGTTCCAACACAAATGTTACTCTTAAAAAGATACAATAACAAAATATCTGATGTCAATAATAAAATCTAAGGGTGCTTGTGAGTTTAGACTAAGTTTTAAACTGTTGTTTTAAAAATGTTTAAAGTCAGAACCCATTTTCTGCTCTACATTAATTTACCATTTTGTCTTGCTACTTCTAACAATACAGTCATACTGTATATGATGTTATGATTAAAATAAGGACTTGTGATGTATTTTCTTTATTTTTAATAAAAAGAAATAATTACATAGAAATAAAATTATACTTAACTTAAACAGCTAAATTGAAACCACTACTTACCTGAGTCCTTTAAACACTCATTTAAATAATATGTGTTTTTAATAGTAACAGTTATATGCTTACTGAGAGAGTTTAATTAAGAAATACAGTGATGAAATTAGAAAGGTACTAAAGGAAGACATTTGGACATTTAGTTTCTTATCCCATTGACTATTTGCATTCACTTTATGTTTTGAAAATGCATTTAGGAACAATTTAATGAGCAAT
The DNA here is from genome assembly GCF_023091745.1 of Budorcas taxicolor. Taxonomy (NCBI): domain Eukaryota; kingdom Metazoa; phylum Chordata; class Mammalia; order Artiodactyla; family Bovidae; genus Budorcas; species Budorcas taxicolor. Next base: position 31,814,817 of record NC_068916.1, on the reverse strand, counting down.
ATAGCAATACCAGATGTACTTGAGAAGCTGATTATGGAGCAGATGGTTTTACAATCACGCTTGTGTTTTGAAAGGTGTTATTCTATTATATAAGGTTTGCATTTATGACACATGCTTCTCATTTAGTATTGTGGATAGTGTCATCCTGTCAGAACATCTCACACATTTCTCTTCCTTTGCATCTGTTCAGTAAGTAAGCTTACTGATTCTCTTAGCAGGAGGAATAAATTATACAATTACATTGTTGAGAGTATGGTACATTACACAGTCTAAATTTTCTCATTAACAGGATGACATCAATATAACTTATACTATAGGCAACCATGGAAAATCAACAAGATGTATAAACGCCAAGTTAGATTGCATTCCATTTATTAAATACCTGATCCATGTAACTTAACAAGATTTGATGTGAACATTTTATTCGTTAATGGTATCTTTCTGTTATATATGATATAGTTTTGCTTAACCAAGCCCAAAGGGAAAATGCAGTCTGGAAGTAATTCTACATCAAGAGGCTATAATAATTATTCCGGGCATACCAAACTAATAATACAAATATTAGCCTCTACTTAGCTGTAATAGAAAATAAATGTGACTACAATAACAAGCATGGCTTTTTGAAGAAAGCAATTAAGGATTATGTCTTTTGACATGTAATAAATTTCAGTTTTGTCACTTCTTCAGGATGTAATGAAATGTAAGAAAAGTGGTTCAAGAAAAAGCCTGATTTGTCTATGAACTCATCCTTAAGTGTCCTGATACATTCGCAATGTTCTCTGCCTGATTTATCAAAATAATCTAATTCTGGATTTGACTGATCTGGTAGGATTTATCCTATTATCTTAACTTGGTATTGATATTGGTATTACCGTGAGGTGAGACCTTCATTCATTCAACTAGCATTTATTTACCACCTACTAAATTCTCTTGCCAAAGCCTTTGACTGTGTGGATCACAATAAACTGTGGAAAATTCTGAAAGAGATGGGAATACCAGACCACCTGACCTGCCTCTTAAGAAATCTGTATGCAGGTCAGGAAGCCACAGTTAGAACTGGACATGGAACAACAGACTGGTTCCAAATCGGGAAAGGAGTCTGTCAAGGTTGTATATTGTCACCCTGCTTGTTTAACTCATATGCAGAGTCCATCATGAGAAACGCTTGGCTGGATGAAGCACAAGCTGGAGTCAAGACTGACAGGAGAAATATCAGTAACTTCAGATATGCAGATGACACGATTCTTATGGCAGAAAGTGAAGAACTAAAGAGCCTCTTGATGAAAGTGGAAGAGGAGAGTGAAAAGCTGGCTTAAAACTCAACATTCAGAAAACTAAGATCATGGCATCCGGTTCCATCATTTCATGGCAAATAGATGGGGAAACAATGGAAACAGTGAGAGACTTTACTTTTTTGGGGCTCCAAAATCACTGTAGATTGTGACTGCAGCCATGAAATTAAAAGACGCTTGCTCCTGGGAAGAAAAGTTATGACCAACCTAGACAGCATATTAAAAAGCAGAGACATTACTTTACCAACAAAGGTCCGTCTAGTCAAAGCTGTGGTTTTTCCAGTAGTCATGTATAGATGTGAGATTTGGACTATAAAGAAAGTTGAGCTCTGAAGAACTGAGCTTTTGAATTGAGCTTCTTATTGGAGAAGACTCTGAAGAGTCCTTTAGACTGCAAGGAGATCCAACCAGTCCATCCTAAAGGAAATCAGTCCTGAATATTCATTGGAAGGACTGATGCTGAAGCTGAAAGTCCAATACTTTGGCCACTTGATGTGAAGAACTGACTCATTTGAAAAGACCCTGATGCTGGGAAAGATTGAAGGTGGAAGGAGAAGGGGATGACAGAGGATGAGATGGTTGGATGGCATCACCAACTCAATGGATATGAGTTTGAGTAAGCTCCAGGAGTTGGTGATGGACAGGGAAGCCTGGCATGCTGCAGTCCATGGGGTCACAAAGAGTCAAATATGACTGAGCGACTGAACTCAACTGACTGAAATTCTCTTGTGTTAGCCCTTAAGAATACAAATATAAGTGCATACCCTCAAGGAGATCACAGTTCTGTTTTAAAGCAGAAGCAGAATGCAAATATTCATAATTATGTGTGTGTGTGAATTACTATGATCATAAATAAATATTAAATTACAGTTAGTGATATTTATTCTGAGGTATTAAAGGAGTTTTACTCATGACTGTAATTTATTTTGAAATGCACTAAAATAAGATGAATTAATGATGCAGAAAGGGATGGATGGGTAGACAGATAGCTATATTGTAAAGCAAATACAATCAAATATTAATGATAGAATCTAAATGTGGATATACAGATATGTACTGTAAAAATTCTTTTAATTTTTCTGTATGTTTGAAAACTTTTTATAGTACAATTCTGGAAAGGAAAAGAAAGCAGTATGCTTAAACATGAAATCATGGAGGAAGTGCAGTTATTGGTTACAGGTGGTTTAGAGTAAGAACATGAAAGCTGCCTGTTTTAAGATGAAAAATATGGTTAATAAAGGAAAGTCAAAGAATTGAGAAACCAGGACAAGGAAATGGAAGGTCCATCTACTTGAATCTATATGGATACTGAAAAGATAAAATGCTTTTTGTATTTGTTGTACTGGGGTGTGACAGTGAACCAGTACTTAAGTCTTCAAGAAATGGGAGAGACTGGTCTGTTTGTAGCTAACAGAAAGAATAATGAGTGACACATTCTGAATGCAGGAGCTTCAGTGTTGAAGGCCTTCTGGAAAGAAGGAAAAGCAATATTCTGAATACAACAGAGAGAATAAAAATGGCCATTTATTTCTATTTCAGACTCAGAATCACAAGGGCCATAAGAGAAAAAAAAATGACCAGTACCTGAGAGACATAAATTTTTTTAAAAAATGTAATAAGGCCACAACCAAATCTTGGTTAGAGCACGAAGGTAAAGAAAGTGCTTAATTAAGAGGTTGAAGATGTAGGATGTTTTCATAAGGACAAATCACAAGTTCCATAGGGTGATCTATAAGAATCTAGGATATGAAACTGGGAATACAGGTAAAAAGTAGAATCAGATAAGGTTAAGCATAAGCATATGGGATAGAGTCCAGGGCTTCCTTTGGGGACTAGAATATACAAAAATCAAAGGAGTGGTGGGAATGGTCTTTGTGGTCTCAAGACTGAGTTGAAAAAGTTCCAAATGAAGGAAAAGAGTTGTAGGTATCTTTCCAAAAACATGCAGAAAGAGTAGATATTTAGTAGGCAGACAGGTTAGGAAGGGATTTCTAAGCAGTGGGGACAGTTGAGCAAGATTCAGACCTTTGTAAGTTTGATGTTTCAGGGATTTCAAACAGTTGAACATATGTAGTATATCACAAGCACAAAGGCAGGAGTTCTAAAAGTTAAAGCTGCTGAGAAAGGCAAGGTAATACCTGCTCTGTGGAAAGGATTTCAAATGTATCCTGTAAATAGTGGGGAATTATTGAAAAATTGTACAGAAGGAAGTGACATTGATGTGATAACATATCCTAGTTACAAAGATTACTCTGGATTCAGGATAGAACTTGGGTTGGATGGCATCACTCTAGAAACAGAAAGACCAGTTAAGAAACTGTTTCAAGGACAGGTGACACACGATTAATGCCTAAGCTAGAAATTGGCAGTAGGAATGGAGAAGCATGGAAAGAAATGAGACATGTTTAGGAAAAAGGACCAACAGTCTGTAGCAACTGAGGCAAAAAGTAAGATAAATCGAAAAATTCATGACAGTCTCAGGTTTCTGGGATGCTCATGGAGTCAATAACAATTCAGGACAGGAAGTAATGAAAGTTGAGGACATAATGGAAGTCGAGAGGGCTTGGAATAAGGGAAATATTAGATTGCTTTTGTAACATGAGGTTGAATACAAATGTGAACTTGTATAATGATAATTTGGGTTTTAGAATCAGGGAATGAGTATAGATTACTAAGTAGCTTTTATATATTGAACTAAAATTTGATCATTCCCTGCCTGTCTACTGCTAACCCAAACATTACAGTCAAAGAATGCAAATTACTAGGAAGGAAGCATGGAAATCAAGAGAGGTTTATAAGATTAATACATTGTAAGATGTTCTCATTTGAAAAATAAAATGTAATATTCAAAATAGTTAAAATTGCAAATAGCTAGAAAAGAGTAGTTCCGATGTATTATCTCAATATTTCTGATTTAGTACTACTTTTAAGAACCATAACTATAACCATGAGCCTATTACCAATATGTACCTTGATATACTTATGGAGTCCACAAAACTGGAAGCATAGTCTTCGCTTTCTTAGAATAGCTGCAGAGTTGAACTAACAAAACAACATTATTTCAATACCTTTGTTTGCATTACCTTAGGAATTCACATGGCTCCCTTATTTTACAAGCAGTGATGACCTAATTTTTTGGCTCTGGCATCAGAGGGGTACTCTCCTGAAAACCTCAATGCTAAACCAATGAAGAATGGACTTAAACTCTAGTAAATGTACCATATATGCCTGACCATAGGAAACTATTGCTTAAATAAAAAATTAAGAACCATTTCATAAATGCATTTTTATTTTTGGTATCATATTCTAATACATTTAGGGTATAAAATTTCTCTGATCAGTGAATCCATGTAGAAATCATTTTTCATTAAGAATATACAATCATACAACACTGAAATTGATTCCTACATTTTAAAATACTAATATTATGAGATTTTCTTGTGTTAAATAATAAAAGCTAAAATTTAAAGTTCTTTCACTTCTTGAAAACTGAAAAATAAAGTCACATTTACTCCAAAGGGAAATGCATTTCTTTAATTTGCTATGGAAGCTGTCTTGCAAAAATTCCTAATTACAAGGTAAAGTAAATAAAACTATAGCTTTGGGCTTCTTTTTTTGGCACAACAATATTACTATAGATGAATAAGGCATAATTCTGCCAAGTTCATGAGTCCATTTTTCCCATTTTTGTTTAGATACAGCATTCTATGCTGGATGGACATAAAATCATTTAATGCTAGAAAAGTGTCAAAATTCTAATCAAAGCTGACATTTTTTTAAACCACTTCTGTCAGTATTGGGATTTGATATACTATTAGCAGTAGACAGATTTAGCATTCCCACATAAAATACATTTCTTTTCAAACCTTTCCATGACTTTTAATCCTTTAGCTTTGTTCTGCCTGTTCAAACTTGATCTGTCTCCACTGGAAGAACATGGTTTATACTATTGCTCTTTTTGCCTCTATTGAATTTGCAACTGGGGTCAGGGGAATTTAATCACTAGTATTTCTTGTGTGTTAAGGACATATGCTAAATAAGACACAATCCTCTTTTGGTTACAAAAGATATAACAACACAAAGGCAACTTTAAGAATTCTAGTGGCTTCTTTCATTTTTAGCACTGCATTAGTGCTGTTGAAATTTAACTTTGAAAATAAAGAAGGATTTGTAACATAGCAGGCTGATGATGTTGTCAAGCAATTGTTATCCTTTCATCTAGGATTTCTGACAAGAGATTATTATTCATGATTGTTTAATTTAAGTACTATTAGAATTAAGTCTTTTTATCATCCAAATAGTAAAAATTGGAGCAAGTCCATTTAATACTGAGCTCTATTCTGATAAATACATACACAGCATTTCAATCAGCATATAATCAAACATAATCAACCATCTCCTCAAAATCAGAAATAAATTAGGCCACCCCAGAATAAATTGAGGGCTGAGCACTTGGCATTTTAAGGATTTTTTTCCTCCCACACCTTTGTAAGCCTTGTGCAACTGACTCAGTGAAAGTAACCCCCTGGATTCTCCAACTTTTTAAAAGCAATTATCTTGGATTCTTTGACTTTGCCTTTGATCTTGCCCTTCTCTTGATCCCAGGGCCTATGTGGCCTCTAATATTCTTTTCTTTACAGCCCGTATTTTGCCCAGTCATCACTTCTAAAACTTCATAACAGAGCTTAGTTTCCTCTCTTGTACCTTTTCTGTGGTCTAAAACACAATATTTTCTCCCTCTCTAGGTCTTTCTACACTGGTCCACTCTGGGAAATCAACAGCTTGATCAAAGAGCCATGCAACTACAGACTCCCCCAGCAACCTGACTGGTTTGTGAATCCCCAGCTTAAGATAATCCATATCCCTCTGCCTACCTATCCTATTTTTCCCGCTAGGATTCTTATTCCTGTCACTTTGTTTTTCTCCTAGGAAAAAAGAAAACTATTAAGGAGCAGTAACATTTCAATTTGCCTGAAGTGAGTCTATGAAAAGAGAGGAAGAAAGTAATTGAGTAGCCTTTACATAACTTCTGATAGCAATAGCAAATAATGGGATCTACCTCAACTTATATCCTGACCATCTGGTCACCAATTGGTCTTATGATTAAGACCCCAGTGAAGGCTTCCCTGGTGGTCCAGTAGTTAAGAATCCTCCTTGCAATGCAGGGGACTCCAGATCCAGGAAGATCCCACATGCCACCGGGCAACAAAGCCCATGCCCCACAACAACCAAGCCCACACTCTGAAACTACTGATGCCCACCCACCCTAGAGCCTGTGCTCACAACAAGAGAAGCCACAACAATGAAAAGCCCGCACACTACAACAAAGAGTAGCCCCGCTCACCACCTAGGTAAAGCCTGCGTGTAGCAAGGAAAACCCAGTTCAGTCAAAATCAAATAAATAAATAATATTTTAAAGAAAATGACCCCAATGAGGTAAATCTTTTTCCCCAAAATTGGTACTTATTTTCTAAAACAAGCACTTAAAAAAACTAAACAAACAAAACCCCAGAAAATTCTTTAGTCAATTTTTTGAGCATGCTGGGAAATCAATTCATTTTTAAAATTGAAAAAATGTAGCAAGTTTTTACCTCGTCTATCCTATATGACTGTGCCCTAAGATGATTGAATAATTCAAAAGGAAGTTTCTTTTTATAGAAGTAAGAAAACTCCTAAATAAACTAACCATGAAATTAAAATACCACCATTCTGGAGCCATTAGGAAATTAACTGAACTAATCAATGATGGTAACAGCTACTTTATGTCACAGGAGTCAGATATCCTTGCCTTCTTATGGAGGTACAAATTATTACAAATGAAGTATCTTTATTTTAAGAAAAGTAAAAATTTTATTTATCTTCCAGATCTAAGTTCCAAATTATAAGAAATATAAGAGTTAGAGGACAGATTAAATGATACTATGATATTTAGATGTGATTTTACTACTATAAAAAAAACACAATAAATTAATTTTAAAACTCAAAATATTCACAACATAAAATATGTCTTGATCTTGTTGTTCAGAAGAGGTATAATTAATACTGATGCTGAGAGCATAAAAGAACATCTTAAATTAGGTGTCTATTCATTTGTTTACTTTCTTTCAGTGATTACAGTCCTGTGCTTCTATTGTTCAATGTACCAAAATTATATATGAATTATATATATAATTTATTTCACACAGTTTTCTAGTTTTTTACACCTGAAAGTAATATCAGATCCTGTTAGTCTCTCAAGGCTGGAAGATGAACATTGCTCTCCCCACTTTTTTAACTTAATCTTTAATATTTTGAAAAAATACTTTGATGAATTGAAACTTTCAATGCCCTTTAGTTGTAGAATACAGTAAACAACAGGAAAAATGATAATGTTCACTATAAAAATTTTGAGACTATCTTCATTGACATGATGACTTCAGGGAGGAGGATCAAGCTAAGGTTTGTTCTCTGTTATCTTTGTATTAGTATTAGTTTGTATAGTTGGATGACATCACTGGCTCAATGGACTTGAGTTTGAACAAACTCTGGGAGATAGTGGAAGACAGAGGAACCTGGAGTACCACAGTCCACAGTGTCACAAAGAGCTGGACGTGATTTAAGTGACTGAACAACAGATATTTCTAAGCAACAAGACATATTTTATGTTATGAACTTTTAAAACATCAAAATTACTGTATTTCTCCCTGTATATTAGCACTATAATCTTAGATTTTAACTCATGGCTTATCCCTTAAAAAATGTGGCATCCATTTAGAATATAACTGATGTTCTGCTTCCATCTTATTTTCTTCCATTTCTTTTCCATTTGCCTTATTGACTTTATAAATTTATCCTACAACAAATTGTGTATTTGTAAACTTCAAAACAGTTCCACTTGGTGTGTGATTTCAAACTGTTTTCATTTGTCTTACCTTGAACAGAGGCAAGGTTTACTTCCATGTTACATTTCAAACCTCAGGGTCCGGGTCTCTCATTTACATTTGCAGAGGCTTTCAGTCGTCCTGAGCCATCAGAGAAAGGGTTGCCTTTAAACGATGTATTGGATAGAGAGGTGAGACTGGCACAATCAAATTTTAATTGAAACCTAATATTCCATAAGCTAAAGCTGGCTTTTGGTAATCAAGAAATATTTTTTTGTAACTCTGGCAGAGGCTCCTAGTTTCTCCAGCACATTCTCTTTTACCCCATGGTTCTTTCAACTCTTTCTCTCCTCTGCCCATGCACTTTTTTCAGCTTATGTGAGTAAGAAAACTAACATTAGATGTGTATATCCTAAGATTTCTGAACTCTGCTTTGGCCAGTGGCTGTTATTTTTTTTTAATAAAAATTATTTTCATTTGTTTGTTATTCTAATACTTTCTCTACCCTTTATGCTCTGCTCTGAGTAGTTCTTGTCCTTTTGACTAGGAAGAGAAGAAGTTTTCAGGGTTCAGATGAAAGTATTACAGGAGATTGAAAAAGGAGGTAGATACTCATATTAATACTTGTAATTTTGATGTTTTATAATATCCCACCACACTGCATCAAGTTCTTTTGGATAGATATTGATAAGTAATGTATGGGAAGAAAAGTGACAAATGGGTAGCTAAATCAAATGAAATTTCTTAAAAATGTGGTTACCATTATTATATCAGAGAAAATTAAGTTCACCCTCAGGTTACAAAAAAAAAAATCCAAATTTAAGTGGCTCAAACACACAAATTTTGTCTTATAATTCTTTTCACTCAAGGACTAGCCCTATCTTGGGCTATGTCAGTTCAATGAAGTAATCAAAGACCCAAACTCCTCTAAATTTTGACTTCATCATTATTTTATGTAGCCTTCATTTATATGTTTTTAAATATTGCTGGAGTTCCTGCCATTATGTCAACATTCCAGTAAAGGAGACAGAAAAATAGGCACATTCACTTCAACATAAGCCGTACAAACCACCTTTCATTTATGACCCTTTGGTCACAAATTGATAAGGTGGCTAGCCTATGTGTAAAGGAAGCTTAACAGAATCTATACTCAGGTGACTGAATATATTTTTAGTTTTCTAAGCTTGAAACATCAGTAATTCTTTTACAATATCAGATGAGGAGAAGAAGTAACGGAATAAACTCTCAGTCTCCATCAGTTGTTATGGAATTATCAACATAGGATACTGTACACTGAAAGACATAGACAAACTGGAAAGTTCAGCAATCAAAACTTTAAAGGATTAAAAAGGCGAGACCAACTAGAGAGACAAGGTATAGAGAAAGGCAATATTGAGTAAAAAGAGGTTGATGGCTTAAGAACTAACTCAATATATGCTGAACACCTCAAGGATCTACCATGATGTTTCATGGGACCAGATTTGGTCTTTTAAACAGGAGAAGCAGAAATATAAAGTCGGGCACACTACATTATCATTGATCAATTTATCTTTTAGATTAAGGATAACATAATGATGGTAAGTAAAAAACTGCCACTGCTTCTTGCAAAAAGTCTGAGATGGACTTCTAAGGCATTTGAGGTGGGGGAGAATTTGCTGTATCTTTTATCTTACGGAATTAAGATAATCTATGCAGAGCATTACTAGAGCATTAACCTAGTTTTACAGGTGAGGATTCTGGGGAAAGTGAACGCAAGAGTTCTCAGGCACAGAGCTACTAAGTTTTAGTATTAGTACTAGACATATAGAGTCATTCTGACTCCTATTTCATAGACCTTAAATCTACTTAAATATTCTCTTGGCAGGATGTAATAAGTCATCAAATTTTAGCTTTTCAACCTTGAAAAAGTCTCAGCACAACAATTTAGAATTCTTATTTTCAGGTCTATGTTAACATTGATTCAGAATGGTGGTCTAACTATTGTCATTTTATATTAGCTACATTGTATACTTTTATAAGGATTCTTTTAATTTATTGCTCAACCTTTTTATTCATCTTCAACTATTTATCATAGTTGGATATTAAGAAAGTCTGACCTTGAATATTTCCAATTCAAAATATTTTTAATTTAACCAGGTATTCAGTTCAATTCTGCACCTGTTATATAACTAAGTAGTCTATGTTCAGTTCAGTTCAGTTCAGTTCAGTCACTCAGTTGTGTCCGACTCTTTGCAACCCCATGAATCGCAGCACGCCAGGCCTCCCTGCCCATCACCAACTCCCGGAGTTCACCCAAATTCATGTCCGTCGAGTTGGTGATGCCATCCAGCCATCTCATCCTCTGTTATCCCCTTCTCCTCCTGCCCCCAATCCCTCCCAGCATCAGAGTCTTTGTTAGAAGCCTGAATATTCTGCTTGATGGTGGAGAATGAAATAGTGAAAAAAACGAAATATGGTACCTGCTGACTCTGAACTGAAGTTTAGTATGGAGACAGATATTAAACAAGCACACTAATTGCCATATAATTTTAAAACTTATTTAGATGAATAACATGGCCCAAATAAAACACATCATAAATAATTTCAACAAATATTTATTGAATGAATTTTAGGGCACAAACCGTATATGGTAACAGGACTGTGTGTGAAGTGAGACTGTAAAGTTAAGATATATCAAACTGTCAAGGACCTTAAATAAATAGCAGGGTAGATACTTATAAATGTATAACAAAATGTGTAGATAAAGTGAGCCATTAAGGTTGTAAAATGGAGGAAGGACATGATTTTACTTATGTTTTGGGAAGACATCTTTGACAATAGTGAAAGGATGACATGATTGGCTATAAAACAGAATCAGAAAGATCTGTTTATTGGCAACTGCAACTCTTCAGGTAAGAAATAATGAGGGCCTGAATCTAGATATTGAAATAAGAGATACAGGAATGATTTTGAAAAATACTTCATGGGTACTTATGATTGAAATTGGTGATTAATAATTCTCTAAAATGTCAGGAGATTAGCAACCCACTCCAGTATTCTTGCCTGCAGAATTCCATGGACAGAGGAGCCTGGTGGGCTACACAGTCCATGGGGTCACAAAGAGTCAGACATGACTGAGTGACTAACACTTTCACTTTCACTTCCAAAGTGTCAGGAATATGAGAGATGAACATTAACCATATGTTTCTTGTTTGGATGACTAAGGTTACGCTAGTAAATAATACAAAACAAAGAACAAGTATTGTAAAGGATTTAAGGAAAGACAAAATAGTTCGATATTGGAGACCTGTTCTGAAACACACAGGTAGGCCTCAGTGTTACTACAAGTCCTTATGATGCTAACAGTTAAACCATGATATTCTGCTTTTGGACATAAACAACCTCACCAAAGATGAACATCAAACACAAATAACTCTGTAACCATGACTACTGCTACTGCTAAGTCACTTCAGTCGTGTCCGACTCTGTGCGACCCCATAGACAGCAGCCCACCAGGCTCCCCCATCCCTGGGATTCTCCAAGCAAGAATACTAGAGTGGGTTGCCATTTCCTTCTCCAATGCATGAAAGTGAAAAGTGAAGAAAGTGAAAAGTGAAGTCGCTCAGTCGTGTCTGACTCCTAGCGACCCCACGGACTGCAGCCTACCAGGCTCCTCCATCCATGGGATTTTCCAGGCAAGAGTACTGGAGTGGGGTGCCATTGCCTTCTCCAGTAACCATGACTAAATAAGACAAAAAGACGATTCTTGGGAAATCCACAAAATACCAAATATTTCCCTCCCTCAGCTAAAATAAGTGACTGTTACTCTTTTACCAATTATAGCTTTATTCTTGCTCTATCCAGCCCTCTGACACAAAAAATTTATTGAGATACTCAGTCATAGATTTGCTCTTTATCTCTGGCAGCACCCAGTCTAGAGCTAGCCTCTACTTCCTTAGGTCCTCTTCAAAATTACTCAAACTATATTAAAATCTTACAAGTTCTAACATACTTTTTGTGAGACATCCTCTTTCACTATGTTTTGCATTTTCCCTCACTGTAACCAGTAATAAGTTTAACTCATTTAACTGTAAGTGTATATTGGTAGTCTTTGGCTTCATATCATTGCTAATATCAGACTATATAAATTTCTGGGTATATAAGAGACAGTTGAAAATTCAGTCTTGGATTTCAGATAAAAGGAAAGACTGGATACATATATTGGAAAGTTATCAACTTTTGTGCTAGTATTTCTGAAACTCGTATATACAGTTCTAGTAGATTTGGTAAATGCACAGTGATCTACACTTCAATGAGACTGGAAAAGATTAGTTTAAACATGGTTGAGAGGTTCATTACTTCAGAATTATAGGATTTAGTTTACATCATGAATGTTACTTTACATTATAAATCGTATAGAAAATGCTAAATGTATTTTAATATGGACCATTTTTCTAGCTAGATCTAACGCTGTGAAATATTGTGTAGGACATTACTTGGGAAATGTTTCAAAAGAAAGGTGAAACATTGGGGGCAGATGATATTCCTCAAAGAGTAAACATACACCAAAAAAGGAAAAAAAAAGAATATAATCTGTTTCAAAACATAACCATTATTAAAATTTAATTTATGTAAATTTATTATGAAATAAACTATATTATCAACAAAGGTAACGGATACTCAAAACTCAACCTTTTCAATTTTTTTAAATTACATCATACTATTATTTATGTTTTTTATCTTCTGTTTGACCTGTATGATGGACAGTGAAGATTTTAAAAGAGAATTAAAATGTTTCAATTTATAAGGTAATACATAATTTGTATGGAAACACACCTACTCCTTCTAAAAAGATGCATATTAAATACAATAGAGTACTTACCTACCAGGGTGGAGAGTGGAAATAGGTGTGGAAGCTGAAACTCCAATACTTTGGCCACCTGATGCGAAGAGCTGACTCATTTGAAAAGACCTTGACGATGGGAAAGATTGAGGGCAGGATGAGATGGTTGGATGGCATCACTGACTCGATGGACATGGGTTTGGGTAGACTCTGGGAGTTGGTGATGGACAGGGAGGCCTGGTGTGCTGCGATTCATGGGGTTGCAAAGAGTCAGACACGACTGAGCAACTGAACTGAAAGGAAATATATAACTCAAATAAGAAAGAAATTTTGTCCTAACCAATGATGAAAATGTATACAAACTGAGGAATATGACTAACCCAAATCTGAGATTACCCCAATTTCTGAGGGGAAAATTGCATTAGAGTTAAGTAGTGCAGAAAGAGGAGAGTGAAAAAGCTGGCTTGAAACTCAACATTAAGAAAACTAAAACCATGCAATGCAGTCCCATCACTTTGTGGCAAATGCTACAGATCGGGATAAAGTGGAAGCAGTGACAAAGTTTTATTTTCTTAGGCTCCAAAATCACTGTGGACAGTGACTGCAGCCATGAAATTAAAAGATGCTTGTTCCTTGGAAAGAAAGCTATGACAAACCTAGACAGCATATTCAAAAGTAGAAACATATGCATTACATATAAAATAGATAGCCAATGGGAATTTGCTGTATGATGTGAGGAGCTCAAACTTGGTGCTCTGTGACAACCTAAAGGGGTGGGAAAGGGTGAGAGGTGGGAGGGAGGTTCAAAAGGAAGGGGATATATGTATACCTATGGCTGATTCATGTTGATGTATGGCAAAACCCAACACAATCTTGTAAAGCAATTATCCTCCAATTAAAAATAAATAAAATGTTTTAAAAAGAAACAAAACAAGCAGAGAGTCATTTTGCCAATGAAGGTTGGTATACTTAAAGTTATGGTTTTTCCAGTAGTCATGTACAGATGTGAGAGGTGGACCATAAAGAAGGCTGAATGCTGAAGAATTGATTTTTTTTTAATTGCGGTGCTACAGAAGCCTCTTGGGAATCTCTTGGAAAGCAAGGAGATCAAACCAGTCAATCCCAAAGGACTGGAATATTCACTGGAGGGACTGATGCTGAGGCTGAAGCTCCCATACTTCGTCCACCTTATGCAAACAGCCGACTCACTGGAAAAGCCCCTGACCCTGGGAAAGATTGAGGGAAGGAGGAAAAGGATGTGACAGGGGATAAGATGGTTGGATGGCATCACTGACTCAACTGACATGAGTTTGAGCAAACTCCAGGAGATAGAGAAGGACAAAGAAGCCTGGTGTGCTGCAGGCCATGGGATTGCAAAGAGCTGGACACAACTTAGTGACTGAACAACAACAAAATACATGATTTGACAAACTCCCAAAAAGCATTTTCTGCCACTTACTGGTTATGGAAGCATTTTCCCTGCAAAAAGTTGTTGAGATGCTTGAAGAAGTGGTAGTCAGTTGGCGAGAGGATAGTCCTGAGAATCTGGTGGATAAGGCAAAACTTTGAAACCCAATTCATCAACTTTTGAAGAGCTGATTGTGCAACACGCAGTTGGGTGTTGACATGAAGAACTGTGCCCTTTCTGTTTACCAATGTGTTGAAATTTTCAGTGCATCTCATCCATCTGCTGAGCATACTTCTCAGATATAATGGTTTTGCCAGCATTCAGAAAGCTGTAGTGGATCAGACCAGCAGCAGACCACCAAACAGTTACCATGACCTTCTTTGGTGGCAAGTTTGGCTTTGGGAAGTGCTTTGGAACTTCTCATTCCAACCACTGAGCTGAGCTGGTCATCACTGGTTGTTGTATACAATCCACTTTTCATCTCATGTCACAATCCAATTGAGAAATGGTTCATTGTTGTTACGTAGAATAAAAGATGACACTTCAAAACAACAATTTTTCTGATTTGTGGTCAGGTCATGAGGCACCCACTTACCAAGCTTTTCTACCTTTCCAATTTACTTCAAATGCCAAATGACCTTAAATGTTGACATTGAGTTCTTCAGCAACATCTCGTGTAGTTTAAGGGAATCAGCTTTGATAATGGCTCTCAATTATTGTCACCTTCCAAGGCCCAGCCTCTATGTTCCTCATCTTCAAAGCTCTTGTTTCCTTTGCAGAACTTCACCATCACCAGACTGTACATTCATTAGTATTTCCTGGGCTAAATGCTTTGTTGATGTATGAGTTGTCTCTGCTGCTTTATGATCCACTTTGAACTTAAGTAAGAAAATTGTTCAAATTTACTTTTTGCCTAACATCATTTCTATATCCTAAAACAAACAGCAAGTAATAAGTCATTAGTAAAAAAACATAAAGTAAGACATGCACATTAAAGTGATGTATAACATAACCACATTTATTTAGAATGTATTTCAACATAAAACGGCAAATTTCAACAACACAAAAATCATAATTATTTTTGCACCAACATAACATATTTTAAAAATTTAAAAAGTTTTAATTTCTATGTCTGCCCAATAATGTTTTTGGAAACTTTAATACTTTTTAAACTTAGCTTAAATTATTATAGTTTTTGTTGCATAATCTTTGAGCCTATCTTGGGCTAATTGGTAATAATTAAAATAAATAAATCATATATATGTTGATTTATAGTTTATAAAATACCTTAGCTCATTCATTAGTTGCTGAAAAATCAATAAACAATTAGGTGAATGGGAAAGAATAGCAGTCATAAATTATTAATGTAACTTATACATTCATATACGGTTGTTGTAAAACTGCCACCATTGATTTTACGTCAAGATACTTGGATTGCCCTCATATTACCTCTTTGACCTCAGGCATATTTCTTATTCATAAGACATGCACCCTTCATATGCACCAAGCCTATCTTCCAAAGTCACTGTCAGGATCAATTTGGATAATGGAAAATAATAACAGATTAAATTATTGAGAGGTAAATATTCAACTCTAGACGGTGTTTTCATTTAAACATCACAACAATCTTATGAGGATGATTATCATTCCCATTTTTATAAATAAAGAAATCTTGTCATGAGAGCTGATATAATTTTCCCAAGGGCATATAGCTACCAAGAGACAGAATTAGAATTTGATATCAGTCTGATTCTACAGCCAAAGCTCTTAGACAAAGTGCTAAACTGCTAAATGTCAACTGCATCCCTTCAGATTTTGTAAAACTTGACTACATAATATTAACTAGCTATTTCAAAATTTTCTAAGACCTAAAATTCTTACAACAGACACTTTTCTTTAAATTTCCCAGATACATAAAGTAACAAATCTAACCAAAACACCCCATAAACATTGACATGCAATTTAGGCAAAAAAAAAAAAAAAATCTGTTAGACTGGAGGACTGACTTAGTAAATATTTTAGTCTAGTGACTTGCCAACTACTTGTCTCTTCAGTATGTTCTGTATATAAAACATTGAGTCAAATACTTTCATTAGTGGCTCAGTTTGAGGATTTATTATTGCTTGGTAATTCACTTCAAGTTAAAAATTGATACCAGAGGGGTTAATCTTAGGCATTAAAATTATAAAATCTGAGGGATCCATCTCTTTTCCTTTCAAGTCAAAAATGCTATCATCATAAGCCATTCATTCAGATGGCTTTCTTTAAGATGTCAAGTATCTATTGTAATGTGAAATTTGGAGAACAACACTGCCATCCAGGGGATAGAGGGTTGAAAGTGCAGAGCCAGAATAACTGAGAAACTTAATGTAGTGGTTCTTACCTGGGATTGAAATACTCAGTTGTGTTGGAATCTGTTGTGAGGTGAATTAATAATAATAGTTCAAGTACTAAAGATTGTAAACAACATGCTTTCAAAAAATAACAGTTTCGTCAATAGTAAGTTCTCTTTATCCACTTATTCAAGTGAGAGAAAGGTGTAGCATTTCCCTTTATTTTTTTATACCCCATAGTTGTCTTTTCTAAAAAAAAAAAAAAGAGGCATAATTGACATACAAAAGCTGTAAATAATTAATATATACAACTTGATGACTTTGGAGAGACATATACGGTGAAACCATCAACACAATCTATGCCATTAGCATATCCATCACCTCCAATAGTTTCCTCCTGCCCTTTTTATTATTTTTCTGATGATAAAAACACTGAAATGTTTTCAAGACTCATCCTCTTGGCAAATTTTATATGTATAATAATGTATTATTAACTGTAAGTAAGAACTATGCTACATAGTAAATACACAGTACCTATTTATTTTGTATAACTAAATCTTTGTGCCTTTTGACTAATACTTTCCCACTTTTCCCTCCCTCCAGCCTCTGGCAATCATGATTCTACTCTGCTTCTATGAGTCTGACAGTTTTAGATTCCTGATATAAATAGTATTATGTAGTGTGAACTTCCAGATGTTCAAGCTGTGTTTAGAAAAGACAGAGGAACCAGAGATTAAATTGCCAACATCCGTTGGATCATAGAAAAAGCAAGAGAGTTCCAACAAAATATCTACTTCTACTTTATTTATTATGCCAAAGCCTTTGACAATGTGGATCACAACAAATGGTGGGAAATTCTTCAAGAGATGGAAATATCAAATCACCTTGCCTGCCTCCTGAGAAATCTGTATGCAGGTCAAGAAGCAACAATTAGAACTAGACATGAAACAACAGACTGGTTCCAAATTGGGAAAGGAGTACATCAAGGGTGTATATTGTCACCCTGCTTATTTAACTTATATGCAGAGTACATCATGAGAAATGCTGGGCTGGATGAAGCACAAGCTGAAATCAAGATTGCTGGGAGAAATATCAATAGCCTCAGATACACAAATGACATCACCCTTATGGCAGAAAGTGAAGAACAACTAAAAAGCCTCTTGATGAAAATGAAAAAGGAGAATGAAAAGTTTGCTTAAAATTCAACATTCAAAAATCCAAGATCATGGCATCTGGTCCCATCAGTTCACGGCAAATAGATGGGCAAACAGTGGAAACAGTGTCAGACTTTATTTTGGGGGGCTCCAAAATCACTGCAGATGGTGATTGCAGCCATGAAATTAAAAAGACACTTCAGTCCAGTTCAGTTCAGTCGCTCAGTCGTGTCTGACTCTTTGTGACCCCATGAATTGCTGCACGCCAAGCCTCCCTGTCCATCACCAACTCCTGGAGTTCACTCAGACTCGCGTTCATCGAGTCAGTGATGCCATCCAACCATCTCATCCTCAGTCGTCCCCTTCTCCTCCTGCCCCCAATCCCTCCCAGCATCAAAGTCTTTTCCAGTGAGTCAACTCTTCACATGAGGTGGCCAAAGTACTGGAGCTTCAGCTTTAGCATCATTCCTTCCAAAGAAATCCCAGGGTTGATCTCCTTCAGAATGGACTGGTTGGATCTCCTTGCAGTCCAAGGGACTCTCAAGAGTCTTCTCCAACACCACAGTTCAAAAGCATCAATTCTTCGGCGCTCAGCCTTCTTCACAGCCCAACTCTCACATCCATACATGACTACTGGAAAAACCATAGCCTTGACTAGACGGACCTTAGTAAGCAAAGTAATGTCTCTGCTTTTGAATATGCTATGCTTACTCCTTGGAAAAAAAGTTATGACCAAGCTAGACAGCATATTAAAAAGCAGAGACATTACTTTGCTGACAAAGGTCTATCTGGTCAAAGCTATGGTTTTTCCCGTCACCATGTATGGATGTGAGAGTTGGACTATAAAGAGAGCTGAGTGCCGAAGAATTGATGCTTTTGAACTGTGGTGTTGGAGAAGACTCTTGAGAGTCCCTTGGATTGCAAGGAGATCCAACCAGTCCATCCTAAAGGAAATCAGTCCTGAATATTCACTGGGAGGACTAATGTTGAAGGTAAAACTCCAATACTTTGGCCACCTGCTGTAAACAACTGACTCCTTAGAAAAGACCCTGATTCTGGGAAAGATTGAAGGCAGGAGGAGAAGGGGACAACAGAGGATGAGTTGGTTGGATGGCATCACCGACTCAACGGACATGAGTTTGAACAAGCTCCCAGACTTGGTGATGGACAGGGAAGCCTGGTGTGCTGCAGTCCATTGGGTCACAAAGAGTCGGACATGACTGAGTGACTGAACTGAAATGATGTAGTATTTGTCTTTCTCTGTCTGGCTTATTTCACTTAGTATGATGTCTTTCAGGTTCAACCATGTTATTGTAAATGGCAGAATTTCCTTCGTTTTAAAACTTGAGTAATATCTTTGTGCTTGTGTGAATCACACTTTCGTTTTCCAGTAACCCACTGATGAACATTTAAGTTGCTTCCTTCTCTTGGCTACTGTGAATAATGCTGCGGTAAACATTGGCTGCATCAATTTACACTCCCACAATGTGCAAGGGTTCCTTTTTTTACACATCAATACCAATATTTGTTATCTTCTGTTTTTTGTTTATAGAAATCCTAACAGATGCAAGGTGATATCTCACTGTGATTTGGATTTGTGTTTCCTGGATGACTATTGATGTTGAACATATTTTCACATACATCCTGGTTATCTGTATGTCTTTTTTGGAGACATGTCTGTACAGGTCCTTCGCCCATTTTTTTTTTAACTTGGGCTGTTTGCCTTTTGGTATTGAGTCGTATAACTTTCAAATATTAACCCTTTATCAGATGTATGGTCTGAAATTTTCCCATTTTGTGAGTTACCTATTAATTTTGATGATTTCCTTTGTTTTGTAGCTTTTCAGTTTGCTGTAATACTACTTATCTACACTTACCTGAACTTTTAGGTGTCATATCCAATATCATTACCAAGGCCAGTGTCAAGAAACTTTTTCCTTATGTTTTGTTGGTTTAAGGAGTTTTGTGGTTTAAGGTCTTTTTTGCAGGTAGACATACAGTTTTCACACCATTTATTGTGAAAGTTTTAAAAGAGAGTTTTTCTTTTTAAAATCTTTTCCCCAGTGTATATTCTTGGCATTTTTGTAAAAAAAAAAAAATCAATCGACTTTATATGTGTGGGCTTATTACTGGAACATTTATTCTGTTCCATTTGTGTGTGTGTGTGTGTGTGTGTGTGTGCGCGCGCGCGCGCGTGCCTTTTACCATACTGTTTCCATACTGTTGTGATTACTGTAGCTTTGTAGTATATTTTGAAAAGGATGGGTGATGCCTCCAGGTTTATTATTCCTGCTCAAAACTGTTTTGGTTATTTACGGTCTTTAATAAGTCCATATGCATTTTAGGATTATTTTTTCTATTTAAAAGCATTGAATTTGCTTTGGGTAGTATGGGCATTTTAGCAGTATTTATTTTTCCAGTCCATAGACACAGGATCATCTTTTCATTTATTTGCCCTGCTTTAATTTCTTTCATCAGTGTTTTATAGTTTTTAGTGTACAAGTTTCACATCTCCTTATTACATTTAGTTTAAATATCTTATTCTTTCTTCTGCTATTTTAAATGGGATTGTTTTCTTAATTTGCTTTTGGGATAGAACATTGTTAAATGTACAGAAACACAATTTTTATTTGTTGATTTTTATCCTGAAACTTTATAGAATGTGTATATTATTAGTTCACGTTTTGTGTGTGTGGAATTTTCAAGGTTTCTACACATAAGATCATGTCATCTGCAAACAGAAATCATTCTACTTCTTCTTTTTAAATTTTGATGCCCTTTATTTCCTTTTCCTGCCAAGTTGCTCCGGCTAGGATTTCCAGTATTATGTTGCATAGGAGTAGTGGGAGTGGGCATCCTTGTCTCATTCTTGACATCAGAGGAAAAGTTTTCAACCTTTTAGCTGTTAGCTGTGGGCTTGTTACACATGGATTTTATTATGCTGAGGTACATTTCTGCTATACCTAATTTGTTGAGAGTTTTTATCATGAAAGGATGTTGAATTTCTCATTTTATTAATATATTGTTTTCTTGATACTATTTCATTTTATGTGTCTGCTCTCTTTTAGTTCACTGAGGTTAATATAAGATCATTATTTTGAATTCTCTGTCAGGAAAATTGCTAGTCACCATTCTCTTAGGGTCAGTTACTTGATCTTTATTTTGCTTCTTTGGCAGTATCATGTTTCCTTGATTTCCATTATCATAGTAGCCTCGCATTGTCCTCTAATAGACTTTTCAATCTGGCTTCACAGGAAAGTCATTCACCAGGCAAACTGCCCAGAGATCCTGGGTGGGACTACTGGCAGGGTCCACAGGAAGGATGACTGGTGAGGGCTGTGCATGGGACACAGATGAGGAGGCCCACTGCTAGGGTCCACATACAGGTAGGCCTGATGCTAAGGTCCACACCTATACCTTTCCAAAGGCCACAATAAAATTAGAACATATGTGGGGGAAACGCTTTAAAGGGAAAAAAAAACACTATATGAGCAAAGCAAAAGAAACTGAAAAAGCACATGATGAATTTCATCAACCATTTCTACATATCAAAAAAAAAAAAAAAGCTAGACAAATACAAGAAAACTACCTGAGTTTTATTATTCACTACAACAAACACAAAATGTCACTTCAAATGGTAAAATATTAAAGCTATTCCCATTAAAATCAGGAATGATCTAGAATATATTAGAAGCTCTAGCCAATGTAAGAAAAGAAATATCTGTTAAGTCACCCAGTCTGTGGTATTTTGTTGTAGCCTGAGTAGACAAATACAATGGAATCTGAGAAAGTCTTAAGAAACTTCAAGTTGGAAAACTTGAGTCCCCATTGTATATGTTTGGGAATCCTTACTTCCACTAAATGGAACACTGTAATAAAGACAAAAGAGGTCTCATACCAGTTGCTTTTAATGGTAATACTATTGCTGTTTCATATCCCTGACAGCATTTACCTGATCCAGCTCAGTTCTTCAAGAATTAAAACAAGCAGGCACTGCATTCTAGAGAAACATGTAGCCTGATTAACACAAATATTAATACATTATTATTATTAGAGGACATATTCATTACTAGAATCACCTTTGTAAAGAATCAAAATCTTTGAGATTGCAGCATCAAAAGACAGAGATGATAGATAGGGAAGTGATACATCAGGGACAATGAAAAACTACCAGTCACTTTAAAAATGATATCTAAGTTTACCGAGAGGTTATCACATAAAATTAGCCATGCGGTGCTTAGCCATGAAATTAAAAGGTGCTTACTCCTTGAAAGAAAAGTTATGATCAACCTAGACAGCATATTAAAAAGCAGAGACATTACTTTGCCGACAAAGGTCCATCTAGTCAAGGCTATGGTTTTTCCAGTAGTCATGTATGGATGTGAGTGTTGGACTATAAAGAAAGCTGAATGTCAAAGAATTGATGCTTTTGAACTGTGGTGTTGGAGAAGACTCTTGAGAGTCCCTTGGACTGCAAGGAGATCCAACCAGTCCATTCTAAAGGAAATCAGTCCTGAATGTTGACTGGAAGGACTGATGCTGAAGCTGAAACTCCAATACTTTGGCCACCTGCTGCAAAGAACTGACTCATTTGAAAAGACCCTGATGCTGGGAAAGAGTGAGGGCAGGAGAAGGGGACGACAGAGCATGAGATGGTTGGATGGCATCACCGACTCAATGGACATGAGTTTGAGTAAACCCCAGGTATTGGTGATAGACAGGGAAGCCTGCTGTACTGCAGTCCATGGGGTCACAAAAAGTCGGACACGACTGAGTGACTGAACTAAACTGAACTGATCACATAAAAGAAAAAACAGTACATAAAAAATTTCAAAATAAAAGTAGAAAACTGTAAATAATAATTTTAAAGAATTATGGAATCATATTAAAAACACCTTTTTCCTGAATTAGAAGACAGATTTTCCATAAGCTCTATATTTATCTTTAAAACATCCTTTCCTATATATTTTATGACTAACGTGCCTACTCCCAACTGGGGTGAAAAGCCCCTTCACTCCAGATCAGTTTTGATAAGAAGAACTAGCTGAATAACAAGATAATTACAATTTCAGCATATGATTTATGAATACAAAAACTACCTTTATGCAACACTAGTCAAACAGGAAGTCGGGGTTAATCCACCTGTGCCCAAATCACACATTAAAGAATACCAATCCAAAGACAAGACTAAGTTGTAAACTGAATACAGACTCAGGAATCAAGAGCATAGACTCTACACAGCACCCTCTTTTGAGGCAGAAGCTCAGAAGTGGGCCTGGTTTAAATTTTCTTTCATTACAGTATTGAAATTCTTAATAAGTTGGCGAATTTGAGTTTTGTTAAGTGAAATCCAGTGGGACAATGGAACATATGTCAAGAGCTTAGTCTCAGATCAGTGTGGTCTTTCCTATCACATACTCCCATTCGGATTCTCTGGCTTCCTACTTCCCAGACTCTGCCTAGCAATTGCTGCCATCTCGGTCCAGTACAGGCACCCCTCCCTGGGGCCTCAAACATGAGTCCCAGGCACCTGTGAAGGTGGGCACTAGCCCCAAGACATCCCGGTTGCGTGAAGGAGCACCTCATTAAACACCAAATAAAAAGCACATGACAGGTCAAAAGACACCACAGAAGAAAAGAAGAAACTTTCCCCCACTTTTTGAATTGGGGCAGGGGCAGGGGGGCGGGGAACGGGGTTAGGGAGTGGTGCCCTGCATTTTTATTTTACCCTGGGCCCGTCAAATTATGTCACCAGCCCTGGGGTCCTGTAGCAGTGGTGGGCTCCAGCTGGGCAACTCTTCGTAAGACACTTGGCTCCTCAAAAGTTAGTTTCCAAATCTGTAAAATAAGAATAATAATTCCTATCTCTTTAGATTTGACTATTTTAGAGATAATTCACGTAAAGCGTTTGTCCCAGCACTGGACCCCTTATAAAGCTCAATACTACCAGGTGTTAACTATTAATAATGTTATTTAATTCCGACTCACTCCTTGGTTCTCTGCGTGCACATTATACTTCAAAACAGCCATTTTCACAAGCAGCAGCAACGGTACATCATGGTTTTGCTTATATGTTCTCTATATAAATTTAAACATTTCAGTGTGCAGAAAAATATGGCCATGCTTGAGTTATACAGCGAGGATAGGAAAAAAGGTGAATCTAACAAAAGTGCTTGTCAAAAGCGCAGAAATCTTCACAAAAGCTAGGTAAAAATTCGGGGCAAAACTGGTCGCTCAAGTGATCCTTTCATAAAGGCTTTCATTCCCATTGAGACAAGAAAAACAAGGTCCTTACAAAGCTGAACCCATTTTGCAAAGGAATATAAGAAAATCAGCATCCTGAAAAACTTCTGAAGAAGGCAATAACTTGCAGAACACCCTCTCAGCCACCGGCCTGCCGGGTTTCCATAGGAACACGCAAATCCGGTACGGCGCACTCTACGCAGGAAGTTGTTCTTCGTCATTTCCGCTCCTCGCCTCAAAGTCAGTGTACCTTTTACTTACGCGTCTGCTTGAGCAGACGGCGGATACATTTTGGGCCACTGAGGCCGCCGTTGGGGGCGTGACGACGCATCCGCTTTCCGGCAGCTACAGTTCACGTGCGGCAGCGGCGGATCTTCTGCTAAGAGCTGCAATGGCCGAGCCGGGGACTTTGAACCTCAATAATGAGGTGAGCACGAAGGTCTGGAAACGTGTGGGGCTGACCTTTAGGGGCCTCAGGACGGCTTTTCTGCGTGTTTTGGAAGGGTCTGGGACGAGGCGGGAAGTGCGCCTAACAGCTCAGGCGAATTTTCTGGAACTCTGAGGACTGACTGCCGTAACTCCCCACCCCTACTCTTCCACCTCCTGGTTTCTAGGTGGCTGAAATGTCTTTGGCCGTCGGTTGTCTTGAATTTTTTTTCCATGGACCTTGGGAAGATCATTTAATTTCTCTATTCAGTAACCGTTTGTAAAACGAAGCTCGTGGTAGTCCTTTCCTTGACAGGTTGAGAGCGGTGGCTTTCCCTAGGAAATTGCTCATCTTGAATGAGACCGTATCATTTACAAGGATGAATGCTTCCTCAGTACCTCATTTCTTCTTTCAGCTTTTGTTCCATTTCTCTGCTACCATCTGCAGCAAAATTTTAATACTTGCTGCCCCCAAGTTTTCATCTCACCTCTCTTAAATCCAGTCTTTTCAGACATTTGTCCTCATCACTTCCACCCTTACGGGTTAATTTCACTAGCTTACCGTTTTTTGTCATTATCTCCTTTTTGGTTTCTGGTTCTATTCAAGAAATTCAAAAGTCATCGAAGCGTTGAAGTAGGCTGGAAAGTGGGGGTCAGTTGAGAACTTTACAGCTCCAGCAAAGGAAGTTCTTCGTATGTATTCAGTGGTTATGTGTCTGCTCTTTAGACATACTTTCTGTTTTTAAGCAACCTGTATTCAGCATCCATCAATGATACAGAATACTCACAGAAAAAAAAAAGATACTTAGTGCAGAAAAGTTTATAAAGAAAGCAAAATGAAATGAGTGATATTTGGTCTTGATCTTCAAGGATCTTACACAAGATTGCATTTAGTGATTCAGTGAAGGGGAAAGAAGGCATTCTAGCCAGAGGGACACATAGGCGAAGAAATAATGTTTTTGGTGTAAAAAGAAAAAAAAAAAAAGGTAATATAAATATGGCAATGGTTGGGAAGTATGTTTTTATATAAAACATTAAATTCTCTAAAAGTATGGGGCAGGGAGTGGAAGTGGGAAACATCTTGAGTTATACAGGATTAAAAAACACATTACTGATGAGAACTTGTGAGATGAAGTAGGAAATAAAGCTAGTGTATTACTGTCTTCAGTTCAGTCGTTCAGTCGTGTCAGACTCTGCAACCCCATGTACTGAAGCATGCCACGCTTCCCTGTCCATCACCAACTCCTGGAGTTGACTCAAATTCATGTCCATTGTGTCGGTGATGCCATCCAACCATCTCGTCCTCTGTCCTCACCTTGTACCACTTTCCGTCTTTGCCAGCATCAGGGTCTTTTCAGATGAATCAGTTCTTCACATTAGGTGGCCTAAGCATTTGGAGATTCAGCATAGCATCAGTCCTTCCAATGAATATTCAGGACTGATTTCCTTTAGGATGGACTGGTTGGACCTTGAAGTCCAAGGGGCTCAGAGTCTTCTCCAGCACCACAGTTCAAAAACATCAATTCTTCCGTGATCAGCTGTCTTTATAGTCCAACTCTCACATCCATACATGACTACTGGAAAAACCATAGCTTTGACTAGGTGGACCTTTGTTGGCAATGTAATGTCTCTGCTTTTTAATATGCTGTCTAGCTTGGTCATAACTTTTCTTCCAAAGAGTAAGCGTCTTAATTTCATGGCTGCAGTCACCATCTGCAGTGATTTTGGAGCCCCCCAAAATAAAGTCAGCCACTGTTGCCATTGTTTCCCCATCTATTTGTCATGAAGTGATGAGACCAGATGCCATGATCTTAGTTTTCTGAATGTTGAGCTTTAAGCCAACTTTTTCACTCTGCTCTTTCACTTTCATCAAAAGGCTCTTTAGTTCTTCGCTTTCTGCCATAAGGGTGGTGTCATCTGCATATCCGAGGTTGTTGATATTTCTCCCGGCAATCTTGATTCCAGGTTGTGCTTCACCCAGCCCAGCATTTCTCATAATGTGCTCTGCATAGAAGTTAAATAAGCAGGGTGACAATATGCAGCCTTGACATACCCCTTTCCCTATTTGGAACCAGTTTGTTGTTCCATGTCCGGTTCTAACTGTTGCTTGCTGACCTCCAGATTTCTCAGGAGGCAGATCAGGTGGTCCAATATTCCCCTCTTTAAGAGTTTTCCACAGTTTGTTGTGATCCACACAGTCAAAGGCTTTGGTGTAGTCAATAAAGCAGAAGTAGATGTTTTTCTGGAACTCTCTTGCTTTTTCTGTGATCCAGCAGATGTTGGCAATTTGATCTCTGGTTCCTCACCTAAATCCAGCTTGAACATCTGGATTCATGAACCATCAAGTTCATGGTTCATGTACTGTTGAAGCCCGGCTTGGAGAATTTTAAGCATTACTTTGCTAGCATGTGGGATGAGTGCAATTGTGCAGTAGTTTAAGCATTGCCTTTCTTTGGGATTGGAATGAAAACTGACCTTTTCCAGTCCTGTGGCCACTGCTGAGTTTTCTAAATTTGCTGGCCTATTTCGTGCAGCACTTTCACAGCTTCATCTTTTAGGATTTGAAATAGCTCAACTGGAATTCTGTCACCTCCACTAGCTTTGTTCGTAGTGAGGCTTCCTAAGGCCCACGTTACTGTCTTACTGCCAGGTTAATAAGTCTGGATTTCACTTGACAGTAGACAACAGGGTATATTGAAGAGAACTCTTGAAGGTATTTGGTTTATATTAATAGCCATATGTTAAGCTCGTGCTAGTTACAGAAAGCATTTGGTGGTCTTTTTTCCCATTAGATTACAGGTGAGGTATAAAAGCCCATAATCGGAGTGATGTCCTTGGAAATTCACTGCAAATACTAGTGAGTTTCCTGTTCGATTTTGAAATTACTCTGAAGAGTGGTGACAGTCGTTTACTCTTCACTTAAGGTTCTTTCTTTTTCCTTTTAGCTAGTTTCCAGCCCTCTTCAGAACAGTTAAAATTTGACCTTTAGGATGTCGTCACCAATTTCATCTTGGTATGAGCTAGGTGTCCATTCTTTATGCAACCAGGATGCGTCTATGCTGAAAGCATTTGTTTACCTGTTTCTCTCTTTTTGTGTGTGGGTCTATCGCCTGCACCATGTGTGATCTTATGAATGTTTGCTGGATGATTGAATGAACTAATCAAATTAGGAAGTTTATACATCCCATTGTAGAAGGCGGTGGCACCCCACTCCAGTACTCTTGCCTGGAAAATCCCATGGACAGAAGAGCCTGGTGGGCTGCAGTCCATGGGGTCGCTAAGAGTCAGACAAGACTGAGCAACTTCTCTTTCATTCATTGGAGAAGGAAATGGCAACCCACTCCAGTGTTCTTGCCTGGAGAATCCCAGGGACAGCGGAGCCTGGTGGGCTGCCGTCTGTGGGGTCGCACAGAGTCGGACACAACTGAAGCAACTTAGCAGCAGCAGCAGCATACATCCCCTACGGAAGTAAATCTTATATGTTATAATATGAAAGTAGGGCAAAAAAGACAAAGTGGTGATGGTGGAAGAAAAGTGTTATAATTTAAAATTAATAGAATGACTACAAAGGGAAAAACATATTGCTTACATAAAAATTCAAAAACCCAGGGGGAATAAATAAGACAACCAGTTAGAAGAAAAATACAGTAGATATGACAGATAAATGGCTAATGTCATTACTATAAAATAGCTTAATGGAAATGAAGAGAAATAATCTCATAGGAAATTGGTTAAAAGAAATGAATTAGCTTCTTTAAGGGAGAAATATATATATGAAAAAGAGTTCAAATTCACTGTTTTCTTTAATGTCTTTCCATTACTTTTTCCCCCTTTTAAAAAAATTTATTTATTTTGAATTACAGGAGAATTGCTTTTCAGTGTTGTATTGGTTTCTTGTTGCCATACAACAACTTGAATCAGCCCCCTCCTTCTTGAGCCTCCCTCCCACCCCCATCCCACCCCTCTAGGTTTTCCTTCATCCACACTATCCTAATCCAAGTTATATCGCCCAGCAGAAATGCTGTCATTGCCTCCCAGCTACTTGACCCATCTTCAATCTCATCTCTGTAGTACAGATAGAGTGTGATCTTAAAAACATGCATAATCATGTGTTTTCTTGCTTAAAACTGATACGGTGGTTTCCTGTTGCTTTTGGTCAAGACTGCTGCTGCTGCTGCTGCTGCTAAGTCGCTTCAGTCATGTCCGACTCTGCGACCCCACAGACGGCAGCCCACCAGGCTCCCCAGTCCCTGGGATTCTCCAGGCAAGAACACTGGAGTGGGTTGCCATTTCCTTCTCCAATGCATGAAAGTGAAAAATGAAAGTAAAGTCACTCAGTCATGTCTGACTCTTAGCGACCCTATGGACTGCAGCCTACCAGGCTCCTCTGTCCATGGGATTTTCCAGGCAGAGTACTGGAGTGGGGTGCCATTGCCTTCTCCATTGGTCAAGACTAAAGAAGGCCAGTCTCTCCACTATTATACCACACCCGTCACCTGCCTCAGGCACTGTACTTAAGCCACACTGGCTTTCCTCCCTGTCAGTCATAGCCCTACCATGTGCATAGATGGTATTCCTTTTATCCTTAGCTCCTTTTCCTCTCAGTACGTTCTATGCGTCTTTTGTTGCTTTATCAGGGAAATGGTTCTTGACTTCCATTTACTCCTTTTGTGAGCTTTTGTAGCACTATTTACTTCTTTTTAGCATTTGTAAGAATTGCTTAATATGAGGGACATGTGAACATGAGAGATTTCTTATGCCCTCAACCTAACTAAATTTTTGCTCACCATCATATCCTCAGTGCCTGTGTGTTTACTGAGTAACTTGAGACGTTTTTTTGATCCTTGATAACTGAATAATTAGCTCTTCTGTCACTGAGATTCAGGAAGATTTCAGGGATCATATAACTGCCTGAAATTATGTGCAATTTGTTGTGCTTATGCCTGTCTCTGGGGGGCAAAGGTTTTGTCGTATTAGCAAAAATTTGTAAATTTCTGGTATTATCTTTGAAATATTGATACTCATATCTGTGTTTAATTGATTGGAATCCCTTTTCCATAATTTTTAGTTACAGTCTTTTCTTTTAAAAACTTGTATGGCCAGCTAATTTACAGTATATTTAATTTCAGAATGTCTTGTGAAAATAAAAGCCTGACTGCAGACACAACTATTATATTATGTGAACTTTAAATATGTTCATCCCTAATTCTTTTTTTTTTTCCCCAGTTGTTTTCCAAGGCTGACAGCTGACAGTTACAGAACACTTCCTGACTCTAGGTTCTTAAAATACATGTAGTCTTCTGAAAGAATATAAGCTCCTACCTTTACTTTTTTAAAAAATAAAATCACTTTTTACTTAATCTTATGATTATTTATTGCATATTTTATCTTCAAAAGTACTCATGTGGACTTTGAAAAGAGAATATTTAACTGATTTATTATAGTAGCTTCCCTAATCTTTAACATTGTTCCTTGTGTATGGGTAATAATAAGTACTATATACTTACTCGGCAGATAAAAGTATGAATAGTTCAACTTGAATCACTTAATGTTTAAATGAGGGCGAGAATCTGCTAAATGTAAACTTTTTTCTCCCTTTCCATTAGAACCAGAAAAGGGATGTATAATTGAAAACAATAGTGCCAAGGCTTTTAATGGATAAAGAATTTGCGAATCTAGAGCTGGATTTTCTCCAGTCATGTAGGCTGCAGTGGTATATAAAAATGAGAATTAGAAGGTGAAACATTCTGATATGGTAAAGTACTTCAATTCCACAGGAGAACCAAGGGCTTCTATATGAAACTGACATTATTTTATTCTTAATAGCAGATTATCAAGGAGTCTATTAAAAAATTGCTTTCCATGTCCTTTAAGATAGTAGAAACTAAAATGCCAGAGAACAAGCTGATTTGCAAAGGCTTATTGTCAGAAACTGATTTTGTATATGTTTTTGAAGTTGCAAAACTCCAGTTTTATAATTAAATATGTGATAACTTTTTAAATAATTCTTTACTGAAATACTAAACTAGGTTCGGTATAAGAGAATCATTTTCTGTTCGGTTCTTTAACAGTTTTAGGAAATTATGCTAGGTGGCAGCATATACTCAATCATGATTAAGTTGTAGACAATCACCAAGCACTCTAGAATTTTTAAATTGTTGATCTCTGAAATAAAAGATATAATTCAGTTATAAGATATCATCCAATAGGTCAAATTAGAAGTCCTCTGTATAACGCTGTAGTTAATGTTATTAACTATGAAATAGTTCAAATTTATGGAAAAATGATACAAAAAATATCCTTGTAATCTACTTCCTATATTTAGCAAATATCAATATGTTGCCATATCATAGTGCTTGAGTCCACCTACCTTCCTTTCCACATTAGAAGTAAACATTACTCATTCTGTGTGTTTTCTCATATGTATTTTATAATTTTTGTAACATATGCCCATATTCATAACCAGTGTATGGTATTACACTTAACATGTGTGATGTCATACTGTATAAATGCAGTATCATACTGTGTATTATTCTAAAAGTTACTTTTTCACCTAACAGTATTTTCAGAGTTTATCCATAATACATATAGATCCCTGTGTTGATCTGAAATAGTACATTGCTTATGCTTTGTTTATATCCAGCATTTTCTCTCTTATGCAACATTTTGTAAGAATGCCACATTGAGTAGTCTTGTGTGTAGCCCTCTTCTATAGCTGGAGGTATGTCTTCTGGACAGATTCCTGGAAGTGGGATTTTGTTAGATATTGCCAGTTTTCCCCAGAAGGAGTATACCAATTTGCATTCCGACCAGCAATGCATGAGTTCCTGCTCAAAGTCTCACAAGCAGAATGTGTTACATTCTTTTGTATTTGCTAGTCTGCCAGGTGAAAAATGAAAGTGAAAGTTGCTGAGTCATGTCTGACTCTTTGCTACGCCGTGGACTATATAATCCATGGAATTTTCCATGTCAGAATACTGGAATGGGTAGCCTTTCCTTTCTCCAGGGGATCTTCCCAACTCAGGGATCAAACCCAGGTCTCCTGCATTGCTGGTGAATTCTTTACCAGCTGAGCCATAAGGGAAGCCCAAGAACACTGGAGTAGGCAGCCTACCCCTTCTCCAGTAGATCTTCCTGAACCAGGAATTGAACCAGGGTCTCCTGCATTGCAGGTGGATTTTTTACCAACTGAGCTAGCCCTAAGTAATGAGTGGACTTCCCTAGTGGCTCAGATGGTAAAGCATCTGCCTACAATGCGGGAGACCCGGGTTCAATCCCTGGGTTGGGAAGATCTCCTGGAGAAGGAAATGGAAACCCACTCCAGTATTCTTGCCTGGAGAATCCCATGAACAGAGGATCCTGGTGGGCTACAGTCCATGGGGTCACAAAGAGTTGGACACGACTGAGCGACTTCACTTAAGTAATGAGTAAACAGAAGTTTTCATGTGTCTTACAAAACAGAGGAGTACTCAGATTTTTCTTGGCACTGCAAACTTCGCCAGAGCAGCTGGATCTTTGAATAATTGTTTTCTAATAACCATGTGTTTGTGTTTTAAATTAATTCATATGTAAACAAAGCATAAGCAATGTACTATTTTAGATCAATGTAAGACATCTTATATGTATTATGGATAAACTCTGAAAATACTGTTAGGTGAAAAGGTAACTTTTAGAATGATACATATTATGATACTGCATTTATACAGTATGATATGTGGGCTTCCCTGGTGGCTCAGACAGTTAAGCGTCTGCCTGCAATGAGGGGGACCTGGGTTTGATCCCTGGGTCAGGAAGATCCCCTTGAGAAGG
The DNA here is from genome assembly GCF_023091745.1 of Budorcas taxicolor. Lineage (NCBI taxonomy): Eukaryota > Metazoa > Chordata > Mammalia > Artiodactyla > Bovidae > Budorcas > Budorcas taxicolor. The sequence continues at coordinate 31,782,470 of NC_068916.1, read as the reverse complement.
AAATGGCAACCCACTCCAGTACTCTTGCCTGGAAAATCCCATGGACAGAAGAGCCTGGTAGGCTACAGCCCATGGGGGAGACAGCACATGGGGTTGCAAAGAGTCAGACACGACTGAGTGACTTCACTAATTCATATATGTAGCAAAGTTACTACATAACCGAAAGAGGTTGGCTAATTGACAGACTAGCAGATAGCCAACTAGGCATAATTTCAAAGTAACGTTTACATTTACCACAGCAAGGGTTTTAGTTGCATGATTCAGTGTTGGGCTGTGATAAGATCTGTCCCCATAATTGAGTTATTCCCGTCCAAATTGGAGTTCCCAAGGCTCTGAGCTAGGGAACCTTTCTCTGGAATCTTCTTGATTCAGAAACTGCCAGCTTTTGCTCTTTGTGGTTCCCTTTCCTGTGTTTATATTGAGTCTTGCCCATATGTTCACGTGGTCTTTTTCCGAGCAAGTATATTAGCTTTTCATTTGATCATCATCATTTTTCTACTGTCTACATAAGGGTTGATCCAGGTTTCCATTACTGTGTTCAGATTTCACCAGGTTAACTGAGGGCATCTCTGAGCCCAGGTTTCAGGTGATACCTCACTTTCAGTGCATGTGTTTTGTGTGGATGAGGATGTTTGTGTGTCTTAGCTCTTCTGTGCTCTTGCAGTTACTGAATGCATTCGTTTGCAGCTTAGAAGCACTCAGTGTGGGCTTACCAGTCTCGATAATGATGGACTAGAGTTTTGTCCTTTGGTTTTTGACTTCACACTCTTTTACTTCTGTTTCATTGTGTCTCTTTCCTGTCAGCACATTTCATTATTATTCCTGTTTTGTCCTTTCTCACTTTATTTCTCTTTCCTTCTTTTCCTCCCTAACAGTATTATACTCTTTTCACATTTGCAGCAATCACAGTTATGTTTGCTTTTGGTTAAAGAATTCACCAAAGTGTGTTGCCCTTAAGCAGTACATTGGCCTTCTGACAGTCCTGGGTGTTTAAGGACTGTTTGTTGATGTCTGGGATATCTGTCAACCAGCTTCATAATTCCTGGGTGACAAATGAATTGGCAGCCTTTTAAATTCTAAGTAAAGGGCTACTGGTAGCTGTTTGTCAGCTGTGCAAAAAGAAATTTAAATGCTTGGAGAAAGCTAAGTGTTTGAGACAAAGAGTGTGAGGAAAATAAAAGTAATAATTCCATTTTTATATGAAGTGAATATATGTATTTTTTTAATATACTAAACTTACCAAATAACTGAAAAAGTTAATAGGCTAAAAAAGCATTTTTTGGCATCAGCATGAAACTAAGTACATGAAGCATTCCCTTTGCTTTTCAGAATTCCCTTATGCAGTAATGACAAACATAGTGCTTCTTAAATTGGAGTTTTAAAATTGGAGTCTAGCTTTCCCATGATTGGAATTTAACTGAGGACCGGTTCTACTTCCTGCAGTTTATTAGTTAACTTATAAACTGCAGGGTAAAACAATTGGAAACATTTGTTAATATATTTTAATGCATAATTTATCACTTGCTATTCATTTTATGAATGACTTGACTTTCAGAAATGGATCATAATCCACTATTAGGCTGCTTTTGAAATGTAGCAGTTCATTTTTGTACTTAAACCTGATCTCAGTGGCTTTTTGTTTATGCAGGTATTTTTTTTCTTCCTAAATAGATCTAACTTTGAAACAAATTCTAAAGAAGTAAACGTAGATAGTGGAAATCTGATTATATTCCATTAATATACTACTGTTTAGAAACAGTGAATGATCACGGGAGTATTGCTCCTTTTCTGTTCATTTACTTAACAAATATTTATTGAACACGTGTTATATGTCATCTGCTATGCTAACTGTTAAGATACAATGTTGAATAAAACCAGATGTTTTACTTTCATGGAATTTATAGCCTAGTGGGAGAAAGGCACATTAAGCGTTATCAGATTAAAGGTAAAATATTAAAATAGGGTCATGATAATTCTATAAGCACTTTTTGACCCTCTGAGGGAGGCCAGGAGACACTTTACTGATAAATGACAATTAGGCCAAATCAGATAAGATGTTAACAAGCTAACAAGAGGAGAAAGAGTACTCCTAACAGAAAAGACAGCAGATGTAAAGATTGGTGGTAGTTGTAAGCACGGTGAGAATGGACTGAAAGATGGCGCTTGTGGCCATCCTAAGAACAGTTGAAACCACTGAACTGGAGAAAGTTAAGTAAAGGTGTTAACATCAGATCTAAGTGTTAAAAAATGTATTCTGAATGAGTTGTGGATAACTGATTGGAGAAGGACAAAGATGGATATTGATAAACTAGTTGGCAGTAACTCAGCCAAGAGAGCCAAGAAAGTCAAGATAGAAGGAAAAATGGTACAATTTGGGAGATAAATAGGAAATAAAAGTATTAGGACTTAGTAATATATTCATTGTGACGGATTTAGGAAAGAAAGTTAAGTTTATAATTGAAAAGGTTGTTCTATTCTCTTAAATATGAAAGACCAAAAAAGAATTCCAGTTGGGAGTGAATAGCATGGGTTCAGTGTGAGTTGGAGATGTTTTTAAGCATACTTGAAATGTTAAGTAGGCAGTTACACATTTAGGTCTGGAGCTAAAGTGGAGATCTCAGCTGATTGTAGAAATTAGGTGGCAAATTAAAACTGTATATACACATATGATCACTTAGGGCTAAAAAATATATCTTGAAAGGAAGAGCTGGCCTAATCAGTCCAAGACTGATTAGATGTGGATGTGTCTTCAAAGAAGACGAAGACGAAGTGGCTAGAGAGAAAGAAGGAAAACCAAAATAAGTATTCTGGTATACAAGAAAAGGGGAGTATTTTAAGAAGGAGAAATTATTCATCAGTATCAAATGCTGCTGAGATTTCAAGCAAAATAAGTCTGAAAAATTCCTGTTGGCTTCAGGGACTTTTAGAAGTCATTGGTGTCTTTGTGACAGCATTTAGTAGACTAGTGGAAATGGAAATTAAACTGGAATTATATGGCATGCATAAATGGAGTGATCTGTTTGAACATCTCTAAAAAACCTGACTCTGGGGCAGTTGAAGAGAGAGGATGCTTCCTGTAAACTTTGTAGTGAGGTTGTTTTGTTTCTGTTTTTGATGAAAATGACTCAAGCATGATCAAAAGTCGGTGTGGACGAGGGGTGGGGACGGATGTGGGGGATGAATTGGAAAATTGGAATTGACATAGATAAACTACCATGTGTAAAATAGATAGCTTGTGGAGACTTGCTGCGTAGCACAGGGAGCTCAGCTCAGTGCTCTGTGATGAAGCAGATGGGTGGAATGGGGGGAGGGAGCTCCAGAAGGAACGGGAAATATATATGTATACACACATGTAACTGACTCACTTTGTTGTACACTACTGACAGCACTGTGAAGCAACTGTACCCCAATTTTTAAAAAATGCGTGAGAAACATCCGTTTAAGAGATTGACAATGCTAGAGTAAATGCATAGTTTGCAGTGAGCATTCTAGGAAGGCAGAAAAGGATGGGATCCAAAATACAGTTAGAAGATTAGCCTCAGAAAAGTTTAGTAATATTTCCTACATTGTGACTTTATTAAGTGCTTCCCAGGTGGCTCAGTGGTAAAGAATCTGCCTGCCAGTGCAGAAGCCACAGGAGACATGAGCTTAATCCCTGGGTTGGAAATTGGAGGAGGAAATGACAACCCACTCCAGTATTATTGTCTGGAAAATCCCATGAACAGAGGAGCCTGGCGGGCTTATAGCCTTTGGGTCACAAAGAGTTGGATATCATTGAGCATGCACATAACTTTATTAATAGAGGGGATGGGTGATGCAAGGAAATTTATATTCATGATAGTAGAAAGATGATGGCTCCCATCTGATGTTTATTTTCTTCATGAAATTGAGAGGGAGAGGAAGAGAAAGGTTAGATGTTTTAGGAAAGCAGGCACACATTTAGAGTAATGATTGCAAAGTGAATGGACCAAAGTATGTATTTATGTATGATAAGAAGTGTAAGGACTCATTCGAGATTAGTTACGATGGATATCTAGTAGATAGAATATCTCAAATGTTCATGGCTCTTGAGGTACTGTGGTAAAGAACTCAGAATATTGTTTTTATCCAGGTACACTAACCAGAGGGATGGGTATAATATATTGACAAGTGTTGGTTATGTACCTGAACTAGGTAAGAGAAGGAAAATTGAAAAGGACTAATCATTTGAGGAAAAATATAGGGCTTCCTTGGTGGTGCAGAGGTTAAAGCGTCTGCCTGCAATGCGGGCGACCTGGGTTCGATCCCTGGGTCGGGAAGTTCCCTGGGAGAAGGAAATGGCAACCCACTACAGTACTCTTGCCTGGAAAATCCCAAGGACGGAGGAGCCTGGTAGGACAGGCTCGCAAAGATTCGGACACGACTGAGTGACTTCACTTTAAAGGGGTCAGTGAACTGGTGGTTCCTGAAATCGTAACACCTTTGTGGTGGCTGGGGTTGAACATGCAAGCTGAAAGAAGTTTTGATCTCAGTGTATAGAATTTGAATTGATGGGTTCAGAAATGGAATAGTCATGGACAATGACAGGGACTACAGTGAGACCATGAAAGTGGGTGGCTGTGATGGAACAAATTAAGTCATTAGAAAGGAGGAAATCAAGGAAGGAGGCTATAATATTGGGTAGATTATTCAAGTGGACATCTGCATCACCCAGAATAATGGTAAAACTTATGGTGGAGAGAAACTGTGAGTTGGTCGCCCATATTGTCAATGAATAAGGGGATGAATGATATTAATGAAGGGTAAAAAAGTAACAGCTAAATACAAGAGCCCTGTAAAAACAGAATGATGTTGCTACTGTTATTTTGGCAAGAAGAATTTGAGAATTATGCATGCTAGACACTCTTGCTTGCAAGGCACAGAAAACATTATGTAACTATTGCAAGGGCCCTGCCCTTCAAGAGATTATAGAAAAAGACCGCTTTATGAGCAATTAGTGACAGTACAGTGGTAGGTGCTGCCTACAGGTATAGTGGGAACTCCAGGGATAGAATGACTATCCTACTGAAGAAGTCTTTGAAGATTTCACAGGAATGATTATATCCAAACTGAATTTCATGTAGTTCTGAAAGTGGAGAATGGGATGAAGGACATTACAGGAGGAATTATATATGTATGCCTCTTAACAGTGATGGAGAAAACATGAACTCAAAATGGCAGCATCCCGTTGCACTAATAGCATGCAGTTGTTTATCAGTAGAATATTTCTCTCTCTTGGCCAACAGTTATTTGTTTTTTTGGTTTTTTTAATTCTTAGAGCTCAGCATTGTTCTCTAATGGGGTAATTTAAAGTGTCTGTGTGTGCCTGCATGGTGCCTGCCCTTGTGTTTTTCAAGTTATGCTTTAAATTATTTGTTAAATATAAATGAAAGGGATGTGCTCAAAATAAGTAAAATCACTTTCATGCATTTGCTTTTGTTAATACAAATGCTCATTCAGTAAATTAAATTCCTACAGTTTATAGGTGAAACTTTGTTTTAAACCACAAGGATTTAGCGATAAATATGATGATCTCTGATCTCAGTGAGTTCACAGTTTATTACGTGCCAAACCCAACAAGATATAAGTGTAATTTAAAACACTAGCCACTGGGAATGCTGTGTTTTGTTCTGTGTTTTAAATCATTAGATGTTTCTCATAAGTCCTCATACACTTGTTTAGAATGTTGATTTATTTCTTATTCCTTCACTGTTATGGAAGAAGTTAGATTTCATCAAGCTGTAAATAGAGTTAAACGAAACTCGGCCAGAGTGGCAGGCATATTCTGTATTATTACTATTCACTATAAGGTATATTCCCTCTTGAATTAAGACTCTAATTTTGGCTTTATTTCTTGAAGGTTGTGAAGATGAGAAAAGAAGTGAAGAGAATCCGAGTTTTGGTTATCCGAAAACTTGTCAGGAGTGTTGGCAGACTGAAGTCAAAAAAGTTAGTCATTCAACGTTATGGTCCTGTGACTAATAAAATGTCAAAAGTTGTTTTTGTTCAGTATTTACAAAATTTGAGGGTGGGGCCTGGAGGAGTAATTAAACTTCTTACTCTTAGGGCACTTTGTTTTATGTGTAGACAGATCTTGAGTGAGGTAAACCGTGCTGTGTCAGCATGTGCTCACATAGTGCAGACCACATTCACTTAAGATATATGAGAAATTCTGTTTTAAAAACTCTTCTTTTGGCTTTGTCAAACTGAAAAGTCTTTGAAGTTATTTATATATTTTATGTTATTAGAAGTTATTCTTTTAAGATGTTTTCCATATAGGCTAGCAAATCAAGTGATACTCTGAATCAATTATGAAGATTTTATATCACCATATTCCTTGAATTGCTGATTAATTTGAAATCTTTAGTACCTTTTGGAAGTATTTGTCAAAACATTGTGTTCCATTTAAGTTTTTTGAAAAAATAATGTTTTATATTTTTGTTCTAACTAGTATGAGAACAAAAGTATGTTATTTATACTTCTTATGCTTTAAAGCATGAATACTTACAAAGTCTTCAAACATGTTTTGTTTCTGGTTAATTTCTTGGTTTTTGTGTGTATGCTTCATAAGGTAGCTCTCCTCTGATACAGTTATATATTTAATTTCTTTAGGTATTTATTTAATTCCAGAAAACAAATTTTCATTTAATTATATCCAAGCTTATCGCTTACATGAAACGCAATATGCTGTTAATTGACTGGAAAGTGTTATTTGGCTTTCCTATTAAGGAATTAGAAGACAAGCTATCAGTGATAATAGTCATTAATATAATGCCAAAATCTTAGGTTTGTTGATGGAGTTGGAGTATGCGTTGGATGGGGGAAAGGGCAGTGCAGGATGACAGAATGCTTGTTATTTAGAGATTATTAAGCTTTTCCAAAAGAAATGGAGAGACTTTTTATTATGATGCTAGTCTAAAATAAATGCTTTTTCTGGCTACTTATTATAATGTGTCTTTTGCAGGGGTACCGAAGATGCACTGTTAAAAAACCAAAGACGAGCACAACGATTGCTCGAAGAAATTCATGCCATGAAGGTAAGAACTTACGTGGAGTTGTGCATGTGTGTCTTTCCATGCCTCCTGTCAGCTGCATTTTGTGTATGTGTGTTCGGTGTTACTTATTGAATATAACTGTGAGTTGGCTAAGGCTTGTTTGTGTGGATCTGTTTGGTGAAGAATGTAGCACTACATTTAGAAAATTAGATTTGTTTACATTATTTTATGTTGTTTACTGAAGTTGTTAAAGTACTAGATTAACTTGAGTCAAAACTGCCAGATTAAACTCATCTATATTTAATAATGCTTCATGCCTAAGGTTTTTATTTTTGCTAAAAGTTTAGGCATGAAGTCTAAGTTAAGTTCCTGTTGTTTGGTAATGTGGATGGCGATATTGGTGGCTGACATCATGCTTTGCCTATTGCCAGCTCAATAAATTTTTGTGTGGTGGCATCACCATTTTATTCAGCTCTGTAGTAACTTGAAATAAAATTAGTATTGGACCAAAATGATCCGTATTTTCGTTTCCTTCAGCCAGACTCTTCGCTAGCATAATTTTTAGGTCTTCTCACTGTTCTTTGTGGAAACTTTCATTTACCAAATGACATACTATTAAATGTCTGGAAGACTGTTTTATTGAAGAACTTAAAAACAACATTTGGTACCAGCAATTACCTTAATTGCAGGGTCATTTTGCATGTATGTTTGACTATTACATTTTGGTAGAACTTCTAAGTTTTGAGATAGATAAAAGAGCAAGAGAAATCTCTAACAATATTTTAATTGAGTTAGATTATCAAAATTTCTCACTGTTTTTTCCTTTTGAAAGGATGATAAAGTGTCCCATAAGACAAAGTTACCATAGTTAATCTGAATAGAAACAGATGTAGGACGTGATTCTTTGGTGTGAGGTATGGTTTTTGTGGCTTTTTTCCGTTAATTTGTATTATTTTTCACAGGACCATAAAACTCATGGAATCCATTTGATATGTCTTAAGTTTTAATATTCTTACTGTCCAGCCATTCATTCAAAATACTCTATATTTGACTCTTAATTATTATTTGTATCACTTTGTTTTATACGTTATTTAGACTTTTTTTTCCATAAAATTCCTAAGAGAAATGAAATCTTTAGAGATTTTTGAGGATAACTCTAAGGTAAGAAGTTAGGATTTATGCTGTTGTCTTTCACTTTCTCTTAACCAAGCTCCTTACTAAATTACATTCCTTACCTAAATTTTCCCTGTAATTTCTTCTGAATAGTCATTTTTGTAGTCCTAAATTATTCAGAGGCTTTGAGCTACTATGTGGAAAGGATGGATTATAGACAGTAAGCCTCTGTGCATTGTATCAGGAGTTTAGAAACAAAAGATACTCATTAATCTTTAAAATACATCCCTTCCATAACTCAATAATGAATTTAATTTAATTAGAAACAAAGTTGTCCTATTTGATCTATATGTGAAACTTGTTCTCTGTAATTCTTAAACCTCACCAGCAGTAGAAAATCAGACTCACTGATAAAGTTCATAGATTTACAAGATTACTGTCATGATTATAGTTTTTATTGGTTTCTGTTTTTCCTTGTGTTTATGAAAGACCACTGTGGAATTGTTGCCTCATAGAAAGCTAAAATTCATTGCCTAATATAGTCCTTGAGTCATAAAATTAATAGTATATATATTTCTTGAGTCAATGTCAGTGGTTAGGGTAGTTTAATTTGGATACTCTACCTTCAACTTTCACAGTGCTGTTTAAAAACTGGATTAAATCTAAATATAAAAACTAGAAAAAGAGTAAGTCTATATGTTTGCTTTCCTTACATGTCAAATTTCATTCTTCAGTTATGGTTCTTTTACAAAATTGGTCTACTTTTCTTTCTAAAAGAAGCAAATACATAAAGCATTTTTAAATTGAAAGATCATTTGTAATTTCTTAAGGGAATGTTTTATCATGTACATGGGAGTATCAAAGAAATAGTCACGAAACAGAAAGCTCACAGTCTCAATTAAATTGGAAGAAAAAGCCTTTTCTTACTCATTTTTCCAGATGAATTTTTTCCTCTGCTCATATACCACTACATTTTTATGGTCTTGTCCTATACTTGCTTTCTATGATAATAGGGTATTTTGTTGCAAGAGGACTTCCTTAAGAAGAAAAGCTGAGGTATTTTTAGAAATAAGAGTTTGTTTTTTCTGGTCAACGAAAAAAATTGCCTGGTCTTTATGATACTATAAAATGATAGATTCCAGTTTTATAGCCTATAATGTATGAATGTGAAAGAAATCTTGCTGCCTTTTCTAATAGTATTCACACTTTTAACTTTGATTCTGGTGTATATACACTGGCTTCTGAAACAGTTCTTTTCTCTTTGGATATTAAGGTAGCTTTTTGACTTAGATCTCTAGGTTGTTTAGCTAGAGAAGGAGATAGTAAAATTAAACCATAAAATGAAATTAATAAAAATGTACAAGAAGTCTTTTTTCTCAATAATAAGGGTTAAATAACTAGCTTTTATTCTTTGCTATGTACCGGGCACTGTATTGTGTGTTTTATATTCATGACCTCATGAGGTAGATATCATTATCTCCATCTTACAGAGTGGGAAACAGGCTTAGAGAAGTTCAGCAGCTTGTTCTCGGTCAAATAGCTGTTAGGTAATGATCTAGTTGTAACTAACTATAAAGTTGATAGTGTTAGCCATTTCACTAATACCTTCATTAAAATGAGAACTTCTGAAATATATGTAGACTCTATCTCCTAAAGATTGGATGAGTTAGTCGCTCAGTCGTGTCCGACTCATTGCAACCCCATAAACTATAGCCCACCAGGCTCTTGTGTCATGGGATTTCCCAGGGGAGAATACTGGAGTGAGTTGCCATTTCCTCCTCTGGGGGATCTTCTTGACCCAGGGATCGAACCTGAGTCTCCTGCATTGGTAGGCAGATTCTTTACCATGCCATCGGAGCCACCAGTAAAGAGGTAATGTAATAAACATGAAGCTTTCTCTCTAAGGAAAAAAAGGTCCAAGGATGTGTGATAAGTTTTCAGATTCTTTATTTCCTCACAGCTAAATATACCCAGTTAACTTTTTTTTCCTCACTTCTCTGAGGTCATTAATTTTCTTTATGCTAAATATTCATATACAGTGGTAATTTACATGTGAGATCTTGCTCTGTCTGCTACTCTTCTCTGTGTTAAAACTCTTTCACCTTTCGTTCCATTCTTTTTCTATTTTTGCATGTTTCAATCTCTTATTAAAAGCATCCTTTGTGCTTTATCAGCTGTTAGAATTCCTTTGTCTTGTGCTCCATCATGGCCTGTTTCTAAGTTATATACAACATACCCAGATTTCCAACTACACATTAAACTCCATCATCTACCTTTCCCTGAGTTTCTTCCTGGGAAGAAAAGTGAACAGATGGCAAGGCAGCTGTTTTAATTCTTCCTCTCTGATTTGTAAAAATACACCTTTTTTGCAATTTTTTTCCTTTTGTTTGTATTTCCCTCTAACTTTTTGGAAAATATTTCAAAACTAAAGGAAAATTGTAATGTTACAGTGTAATAATAATAATACATTGTATCACATACATGTTTATCCCTTACTGGCAATGGTGAGTTCCAAACACTTGGTTTAGATGTTGTCTGACAGATTCCTCCCTTTTAAAGGCTCCTTTTTCTATTTTAGCATTTGTTAACTCATCTGTAAGATGGTAATTTTGAGACTATGTGAATATCCTGTGGTCTTTTCACCCACTGACTGATGTTCTGTGACTGAATCAGTTAACAGTTTTTATTGTTTCTGTGCTGGGATTTTTTTTTTTTTTTTTTCTCTAATAAGATTTTAATCCATTGAAAGGATTTTCTTTTTTTGTAGGCGGGGGGCATCATGCTGCTGCTATTGCTGCTGCTAAGTCGCTTCAGTCGTGTCTGACTCTGTGCGACCCCATAGACAGCAGCCCACGAGGCTCCCCCATCTCTGGGATTCTCCAGGCAAGAACACTGGAGTGGGTTGCCATTTCCTTCTCCAATGCATGAAAGTGAAAGTGAAGACGCTCAGTCGTGTCCGACTCTTAGCGACCCCATGGAATGCAGCCAACCAGACTCCTCCGTCCATGGGATTTTCCAGGCAAGAGCACTGGAGTGGGGTGCCATTGCCTCTCCTTTTAGCATCATAGGATAGGGATAATAGCCATTTTTGCTTTTAGAGAGGAAAAGATGGTTGTTTTTGTTCTTCATCTGCTGAGTAATTTGAGGGGTTTTTTGGTTTGTTTTGTTCTTGGCTGCGCTGTGCAGCCTGCTGCAGTACCTTTATTTCCTTATCAGGGGTCGAACCCATGCCCCCTGCAGTGGAAGCATGGAGTCCTAACCACTGGACTGCCAGGGAAGTACCATATGCTGGCTAATTTTGAATTGTACTCTGAACTTTACAAAGATTAAACAATAGGGATTCAGGGTTTGCTTATTCTTCTCCAGTGAATGGTGGCTTTTTCAGTTAACTTTTGGAGTAGGCTTTTATTTCAAACCGTGGCTCAGCTGGTAAAGATTCTGCCTGCCATGCAAGAGACCTGGGTTCAATCCCTGGGCTGCAAAGATCCCCTGGAGAAGGGAAAGACTACCCTTTCCAGTATTCTGGCCTGGAGAATTCCATGAACTGTATAATCCATGGGGTCACAGAGTGGACATGACTGAGCGACTTTCACTTTCACTTGAATTTCAAACAGTGTTTCTTGGATAGCACCTTTAGCTTCAGTTCAGATCTTTTGCCTTTTGGTGAGATGAACTGAATCTGTTTCTTTGTTGAGTCGTTCAAGTTTCAGAACCCCTTGTATGGTTCTGTCTCTTCTAGGTTTCCCCTACTCTCTCAGCGGGTAATGTATCCAGGCTTCACTGTTCCATGTGGTCCTTGGCCACTGCTCCTGAACCATGAAAAATGCAGTTAGTTTTAGGTTACATTCTGAAGAGACGGTGACTTATTTGTACAGCTTTCCATGTGTATTCCTAGTGCGCTTTGACACTGCATCAGGATCTACCTTCTTTCATTTACCCTGCTTTACCTTCAGAGAAGGTTTTTTGTAGTGTGCCCAGTTTTCATTTTTGCCTTATTTTGTGTTTTGAAGGAAAGGTTAATCATGTTATCTGCTATTACCTTGGTCTGTCATTCCCAGAAATGAAAGTAGCCAAAGTTCAAAGTAATTGTAAATTGCTAAAGAGGACTGAGCACCCCACAACCCTGTAAGTTTAGATTTTTTTTTTTTTTTTACTTTATTTTACTTTACAATACTGTATTGGTTTTGCCATACATTGACATGAATCCACCACGGGTGTACATGCATTCCCAAACATGAACCCCCCTCCCACCTCCCTCCCCGTAACATCTCTCTGGGTCATCACCGTGCACCAGCCTCAAGCATGTTGTATCCTGTGTCGGACATAGACTGGCGATTCGATTCTTACATGATAAGTTTAGATTTTAGAGAGAGAGAATAAATAGACTGAGAAAGTGTAGATAGTGAAGGAGAAAGAGAGCCAAGAGAGTATGGAATCTAGGAAACCAAGTGAAGAAACTGTTCCAAGAGAATGGAGTGATGAACTAAGTGTTTATATTGATACTTTTGTTCTTGTTTTCAAAATTAGCAATATTATTTGTAAAGTGTAAACTCACCTATTAGATCATAATCATTAATGAATTTTTCAAGTTGTCTCAATTCTAGAGTCTAGAATACCTTGCAGAATTGTGCTGATAGAACCAGAAGGGGTTTTGTTCTTGCCCATGTCATCCTAAGCATGCCTTCTATTCTTCCCCTTCCCTGTCTTATTTCTTTTTGTAAAATGATATTAAAATCTCAAAAGTTTGAAATGTTTCCACATTCATATTTTCTTCCTTTATGTCTGAAACCCAGAAGCTGCAAACACTGGTCCAAGTATGAAAGAGGCATAATGTTTCTGTTTCTTGTTTGGTTTCCATACTCAAGCATAACCCACGTTATGGTCTTCTATAGTTACAGGTTCAGCACTATGACCTGTAAGTCTCTTATAAATCTGTACTTTTTATTTAGATTACTTTTCTCTAATTCATTGTAGACATCAAGTAATAAATAATTTTTTAAACCTTTAGGTAACTTTAAAGATCCTCAATAAAAATTGTCAACTTAGTATGTTTTTGTTAGTTTTAATGTTAATTATCAGAAACCAAAGACTGAATAGGCTTTTCATTTTATAGCCAGCTTAACCAGCACTCTTAAGACCATTTAACTTCTAATTCAGTTTTGTTTTTTTTAAGGGAGAACTTTTATTGCTTCTGAAGGCAGAGCAGGATGCCCTGATTTAATATCCTTCTGCACTCACCTTGTGACATTTGAAATGATAAACAGGAAGTCATAGTGGTATTTTAAAAGGGCAAGGGACCAGTATATAGTGCTCTCCTCACACTCATACAACATCATTTAGTAACAGATCATCACATTGGAATTCCAGTTTGCTTTCTTGGCATGTGGATCCTGCAGCTTTAAGCCAGTATTTTGAATAGTTCATATTCCTGAAATCCTTAGCAGTGTTGCATTTTTTAATATGTAGGAGTCATGGTTTTCATTATAAGCTGCTTTGATATTAAAGATGTTATGTCAAGTCTGTGGTGGCTTTAAAGTATTTTGGTGTTTTAAATAAGAGCAGTTATAGCAAATAAAAATGGTATCCATTCGCTGCTTTTTAAACTCCTTGCTTTTATTTGAAAATGAAAAGGTACAGGTCCTTGTTGGTAAAATTGATGAAGTACTATTACCACTTTCTGAGTCATTATATACACTTAGTTTTAAAATGAAAAACTGACTTTGGAATTGCTTCAGTCCAGTTAAGCCTAGTTCAAAGGCTTCTTAGTGTGTAAACAGGATTTAGGGGTAGGAAGGAAGGAGTATCATATGAGGTTTTTTTTCCCAGAATGTATATTGTTGTTTTTTCTGTTTTGTTTTGATTTGATTTTTTTAAGTTTTGTAATTTTGGAAATTTGAACTTACAGCCTTGGCATGACGTTCCAACTAACTGTGAAAGTACCCAAAGCCCCTTTCAACTATTAATTTTAAAAATTTGGACAACCAATACTACTGTCCTAATTCCAGTATGGAATAATGCAGTGATTGAGAAAAGGAGCAAATAGTGCAGCGTATTTTGTTGGAAATACCCAGTGGGAGACAAAGGGCCCCAGAGAAAAGCAGCAATAAGGATAGTAAATAACTTTTCTTTTAATGAGGTTTTCTTTCTATTCATCTGGGATATCACCTGAATTTTGGGTTAAATGGAGACAGATTATTTTTAAACATTTAAATTCCTTACTTTGAACATATATTTTATGTTGCTAGATTTCTATTGTAATGGAAGCTCTCTCTGTATTTTTTTTCCATGTTAGAATACCTCGTGTTAATGGTTTGCTGTTCAATTAGTATTTTGTGACAAGAGAAACTTTGTTTTTCTTGCCTGTGAAGAATTTTATTTTTTTCTCTACCTGCCACTAAATTATGTAAACTATGTAGTCTTCCCAGAAATAAAAAGAATCCCGAGTAGTGACTAATTCAATTAAAAACATTTTTTTTTAGCAATTTGCATTGAAAATGTATAGTTCTCTTTTATTCTCCCCTTCTATAAAAACTAAACTCTTTACAAGGCATTTTAATTTTATATATGAGTGAGGTTGAGACAGAAATTCTCACTTTTTAAAATTCTTGATTTTCGTTGAAACTCGGTATATTAAAATATAGTAGAACTTATGAATTTTGGTTGTAGTGAATCAATAACTATAGTTTTCTTCTGTTAATCACAATCTGAGATAGCATCCTAGTTTATTAATGATCATATATCTTTAAGACCCATGAAATTTGCAACCAGAAAAGAAGAAAGTATAAAGAAAAAAAACAATTAGGAATTTACAGTACAGCTGTTATAAATTCCATATTATATACTCAGGTTGGTTAAATGTATTTTAAATTAGAGCCTATTATATATGTAGATTAATAGATTTCTGCTGTCAGGGAGCACATTGTTCTCTGGGGAAAAAGCATGTTAATCTCTATAATATATGCCATACCCTGTTACAGTCAAAGAATTGTAAGAACCTAGAGAAAGGATCAATTTATTTAATTACTTTTAGGACTTAGGGAAGATCTTACAGAATGGGTGGCACTGAGTTGGAACCTGAAGAATAAATATGATTCTGTTTTCAAAAAGGTAGACTAGATAAATAGAGCATAAGAACAAAGCATACAGATCTGCACGTACCTCCAAGTTATGATAGGGTCTTTGAAAATTATGGAAGAGCAAAAGATTGCTTTTAGCTAGTAATTAGTTGAGGAAAGTTTCTTGGGAAAATTTAATTTAAAAATTACTGATTTTTCAAATTGATGTGATTTCCTTGATAGTAGGAAAATTGTCTAATTGAATCCCAATTAGACAGCAAGGATAGTGTTTCATGTAACAACTTCACATGCAAAATTTACATATTATTTATAGCACTGCGAAGCTCAATTTCAGATATAAGGATACTGCTCATAAATAGCTTAATAATTTTAGTTATTAATTATTTAGCACTTGCTCTTTGTCACATTTTTTGCTACAATCTACATGTATTATTTGTAATCTTCTTATAAACTCATAAAGGTTCCTGTTTAACCCCATTTTAATGAGATAAAAACTGGGGATTTAAGTGTTAATTGCTTTGCCCAGGGTTTTTCAGTCTATATCTATCTATATCAGTAACCTGTGTTCTTAACACTCTACTAACCTAACCTCTCTTAACTTAAGAATTAAGTACACAGTTTTTTTATCAAGATTGATAAAGGTATGATAAATGTGCGTTTGCATTGTGTTTTTAATAGAAAAGTAAAAATACTGGTGAAATACTGTATCACCATTGCTCCTTTGAGTTGAAAAATAGTATTCGTTTTTAATTTGGTACAATTAGAATAGTTGGGACTTCCTAAAGATACAGAATATCTTGTTATCCATAAAGGCTTTTGTGTGTAAATTTAATATTTAGAAATAATGCCTGGACGCTAAATACCAAAATAATCAATTCCCTTGGGATTATGTACTGATAACAGTGATTATATTTCAAAAAAGTTTTATTCCTTACTCAGTTTGGCGCTATATTTCCCTTGTGGCTCAGCTGGTAAAGAATCGGCTTGCAATGCGGAAGACCTGGGTTCAATACCTGGGTTGCAAAGATACCCTGGAGAAGGGAAAGGCTACCCACTCCAGTATTCTGGCCTGGAGAATTCCATGGACTGTAGTAGTAGTCCATAGTCCATGGGGTTGCAAAGAGTCAGACATGACTGAGCAGCTTTCACTGTCACTTTCAAAACATACTTGAATGTAACATCCTATTGATACAGGTTCCTTAAGCTATTAACACTTAGAAATATAATTAAGAAATGAGTATGTATTTTGTTATCATATATGCCCTTGGAAAAGTTTACTTCAAATTTGAAGGTTCTAGAGAAACTACTTTGAAGGAATTCAAACTTACAATAACAAATAATGTGACTTTCTAGAGACTTTGAAAGATTGTTCCTTATGCTTTCAGTTAAAGATTGCTCTCTTTCTTAACACATGCCTATAACCCTTTTAGAACATCCCTATATCTTAGTCATAATTCTAAAATTACAGGGAAAGACTGCCTCAGGCACCTACAATTTCCGTAACAATTTCCCACCTTTTGATGCATTTTCTAGGTGCTACACTGTGGGGAATATTTGCTATGAGCTTATATAATTGTTCATTAAATTTGAGGTTTTGTTTGTTTCTTTGTTTCCCTAACTCTTTGTTGTTGGGTTAAGAAATCTAAAGTTGCAAAGGTATGTAGATTTAAAAAATTCAGGAGTAAAGTACATTTAATATATTCATACCAAGCTATAATTTTGTCCTCTTTTTGACATACATACTAAATAATAAAAAATAATACCTATATATTATCTCACCTTCTCTAATTGTTCTTATTCTCAACATGTTATTCTAAATATGGTGTTTAAGTATTTTGTTTACTCCCTATAAATTTGCCATGAAATAATGCCCATTTAAACAAATGTTTGGATTCCACTCAAAAATGGTCGACTTTTATCCCCAAAGCCAGCCATTTTGTTAGAAAATAATCTCTAGAATGAAAAAATCTGTTTACTCTGACTTGTTTTAGAATGCAGAATTGTTCTGTGTAGAGTCTCTGGGTTGATATAATTACTCTTATCTCATTTTCTCTGCCTGCCTCTTTGAACGTGACAGAAGTGAGTCATTTTATGTGCCAAGAACAGTTTAGATCAGGGGAAAGGAGGATAAAAGTGTCCTATTCTGTTTTCTAAAAAGTGTTTCTATTGTGAGAGATAAGGTGGTTTTAGAGTTTCATTTGACTAAATTATTTGATGATGTTTATGCTTAGTTACTATTTTTAAGTGAAATGCAAATGTTTGGACTGTCAAATTGTACAAGTTGTTTTTAGCACACTGAAATTGTAATTATTTTTCATATATAATTATTTTCATGTCTAATTTTCATATCTTGATGAAAATAATTTATAGTTGAAAGATGAATTCTGTTTTTAAAATACAAAACTTCAACTTTAAACATGAATGAAAGTCAAGTTGGCAGTATAATAGTCCTTTATCTGCTCACATCCCAAGACCCTCAGTAGATGCCTAAAATGGCAGATGGTATCCAATCCTATGGACTTCCCTGTTGGCTAGTATGGTAAAGAATCTGCCTGCAATGCAGGAGACCCAGATTTGATCCCTGTGTTGGGGAGATACCCTGGAGATGGGAACAGCTATCCACTCCAGTAATCTTGCTTGGAAAATTTCGTGGACAGAGGAGCCTGGCGGGCTGCAGTCCATGGTGTTGCAAAGAGTTGGACATGACTGAGTGACTGACAGTTTCAAACCAATCCTATAAATATTGTATGTTTTCCTAAATGTAAATACCTGCAGTAAAGTTTAGTTTACAGATTAGGCACAGTAAGAGATTAATAGTAACTAATAATAAAATGGCACAATTTTAAAGTAGACTGTAATAAAAGTTATGTGAATGTTGATCTCTCTCCTTTATCAGCCTCTTCAACTCTGCCAAAAATGTGGCAGAGGCTTCTTGATTGGCAAATGCAGCTTTCCAGTAATTTTTACATTTTTCAATCCAAACCTGTTACTGAATCTGTGTAATCGTCCCTTACTTGCAGTAAAGCGAGTGTCACCTGTTGCAGTAAGTCTTCCTGTAGGCTCAGTGCTTTCTGGTGCAGCCCACAGCTATCACTTGAAATGTGTTTTGTGTTCCTGTTGTCCATCCACAAATTTAGTGCCTTTTCCATTTTAACTAGGCACTTATCCATGATTTTTGCAGTTTGAGGCTCAGCAGCAAAACTAGCTTGAATTTCTTTTTTTTTTTTCATCATAATTTCATGGATGGAAAATTTGTTCTTACTGTGGATCTTACCAACCTCAATACAGGATTTATTATTATTATTATCAAGAACTTGCACGTTTTCACTTAAAGAAAGCACTTTACTGCTTCTCTTTGGCATATCCAAATTGCCAGTGCCACTGCTCCGAGGCTCTGTGATACCTCAGCAGTCAGTCTGATAGGAAATGGCTTCTGAATAACTAATGAGCATGAAACCTGGACAAACGGATAATTGATGTACCAGGCAGGACAGATCAAAATGGCACAAGATTTCATCACCCTACTCAGAGTGATGGCTCATGATTTAAAATTTATGAATTGTTTATTTCTGCAATTTTTTATTTTTGAACTGCCATTTACTGTGGGTAACTGAAACCGCAGAAACCAAAGCCACAGATAAGGGGCGAGTACTGTACTATTTGTTGATCTTTAGTAATGCTTTGAACTGGCTGCCAGCAAAAACCTGAAATTGGTAAAATTTTCTAATAGTAAACCTACTTTGTTTTGTTATATCATTCTCATGATAAGCAACCTAAGTTAGCTTTTCCTGTTGTCTACCAGACCAGATCTAATTCCTTGTGGGTATTAAAAGGTTTTTATCAGGTGGTCTCTCTCTTCCTGATCATTTTTGTCTGCATATTACAGTCAGCATTGTATCTCCTCCACATACTTTATACATTGTCCTGTTTTTAAGTTTCATGGGCTTTATTTGATAACAAGGCAGAATTCACCACCTCTTACCTGCTCTTTACAAAACTAGAGTGAATCATTTTCACAGCCTTCACCATCTTCTATAACAGTGGTTTTACTGGGGGAGGCAGGGGATAAATGCACAAAGATTCATGCCTGGGATGCATATCATAATGGATGGGAGGTTTGGCCAATTTGAGAAAGGTTCCCAGTAATTTGAGTATCTTTTTATTTTCCCACCATTGAGAGCTACAACACTGAGGAGAAGTTGCCCTGCTACTTCATCTTCATATGTATAGTTCTTAAGTGATAGTTTTTAACAGTCTATAGTTTAGTACATCTTCCCTAATGCTATGTCAGGTGATTTGCATGTTATTTTAAAAACTCTACTCTTTCTGGTTATTTGTATTTTTAAACAGCGCCTGATATTCTGCACAGTAGTAACATGTTTCAGATATTAATGTGCACATCTATTATAAACAGATATTTGAAGAGATAATAGCAAAGCACCATTAAATTTTTCTAATCAAAATGAAGATAGATCTCTATCAAAGTTGTTTGGTAACGTTTTGTTTCTTTTTCTTATTTTCCGTCTAATGCTAATGTTTGAGATTTTATTATTGAAGAATTTTGGATTTAAGAATTTTAATTTCAAAAGTTGAACTAAAATCAACAGTAAGTTGGTAACTTTTAAAATGCAGAAAGGTGTAATTCTAACAGTGAAGAAAAATAAAGCCATTTGCATTATTTCTTGAAATTTTTAACAGGTTGGATTGATACTGTTTTTGTACCATTAACTAATTTGTGTCCTTGAGTCTGTTTCTTCACCTTAAAATTTGAAATAATTCCTGTCTGAACTATTTGCTGTAGGGATTAAATAAAATATGCCACATCAGTGTTCCTAGTACTATACTAGGAACATTTAATTTTTCAAGATTTTGAATGTCTGTAGTCTTTTACTCCATATAATTTGCATGGATGAAATATTATTTGAGATAGCCATTGTCTTCAATACCATTTTTTTAAAGGTAGGCCAAAACTATTCAGTGACAGAGAGTTTCTGAACCAGAGGTCTTTTGGAGACGTAGCATACCACACAGTCCATCATCATTGTCCATGTTGCCTTATGACTTTAGACTAGTGCAGAAATCATTCTTATTCTTTGACTTTGTACTGTAGGATCCAAAAAATGAAAGTTTTGCCTAATATGGTTAGAACTGTACTTTGCCTGAAGAGTTTGCACATTTTTATAATGACTTCAGAACCATCCAGATGGCCAAAGTACTTTACTTCAGCTCAACAAAAATGTACTGGGTCTGTACTTTGTATGCCAAATACTGTGCTAATTTACAGGTATATAGAAATCAGTATGGCATTTGCCCTTGAGAAGCTTGTAGTCTGATGAGAGACATGGACATGTAAACAGTTTCAGTACAGTGTATTGAATACAATACACTAGAATACAGTACATCTACTGGTAGATGTATTGGAGGAGCACCACTTAGTACTGCTTTGAGGACTCAAGAAAAACTGCCTGTAATATGAAACTGACTCTTAAAAAGTGACTGACTGTAACTTCACAGGTTAGAGAATGGAGACTTGAATTTATATGGCGTTATTGTGCTTTATTATTTGAATTTATAAAGGAAGTACTTGTAGGATCAAGAGTTACAAAGTTTTTAGAGTATTTTACTAGTTTGCCTAAATGAAGTTATGTTATCTGTGATAATGATGTAGATTCACATCTCAGTGTAGTCATGGATAAAGATTCATGGGGTTTTTTGTTTTTAACTTAGAAAATTAAAAAATAACAAATGTGAGTGAAAGACATAGTTATAAGTGTACTCTCTTGTAGTTCATTCAGCTCCTGAGCAAGAGCAGTGTTTACTAGCAGGTCTGGTATATATTATACCCAATACTGAGATAACAGATACTTAGTTTAACAATTTATAATGCCTAATAGGTAAAAATAACTTCAGTATCTATTCTGTTAACAAGTATTTCTGAACACTTACCAAATGACATGCCCTTTTCTAGGCACTTAAAATACACCTGATGCTCCTCAAGTAAGAGGAGTGCTGAGGTCTGCTCATTAGATTTAGCAGTTTGGAGATTAGTGAAAACAAAAGAGATTGATGGGGATATTTGTGTTAAAAGTCTGCTTGAAGTGGCTTTAGGAGAAAAAGAGCATTTGGAGATAGCAAAAATTGGCAAGTATTATGATTAGGGTGGCTATATGACTAGATTTCCCTGGTGTTGTGGTAATCATCACTTGTCCCAGCATTATTTTTAATAGAGCCTCATTTCACTCTCAAATGGGTACTGGTTTAAACAACTAATTATATGGTCAGTGTGGTTA
Organism: Budorcas taxicolor; assembly: GCF_023091745.1. NCBI lineage: Eukaryota > Metazoa > Chordata > Mammalia > Artiodactyla > Bovidae > Budorcas > Budorcas taxicolor. The sequence continues at coordinate 31,760,978 of NC_068916.1, read as the reverse complement.
TAATTCTTTGCTGTCATTATTCTTTTGACACCCAAATTTGACCAGTAGTATCCTTTCTAAGCTGCCTTTTATGAGTTTTTGAGAGAACCCAATTTTCTTTCCTGGTGTAACAAAATGTTGCATGGATTATACTTTTTTCTGCCTTAGATTCTAATCAGCCATGTCTCTAAGAAGCCTTGCTTCATTTCAGTGACACTCAGAAACAAAGAGTTGAAACATTAATAGATCTTGATTGGGGAGAGAGAGAGTGAGAAAGTTAGGTGACTGGTTAGAGAAAGGCATTTTGCAATAAAAAATTTTAAAGCACACAGCAAAGATACTGGGGTGGGAGAATAGGAAACTTATTCAGGGAATTCTGTGTAAAGCTGAATGAATGCATATAAGACTTATGGAAAAAGAGTATTATAGTGTTAGAAAGAGGCACCGAGACCAGATAATGAAAGGATTTCAACACCAGAATAAAGGTTTCGGGCTTCTTTCTGTATTCAAGACAGTGACATAATGGTCCTTGGAATTACTGGTTGTGGAGGCAGGAAACTCAGTTACGTTATTATAACCCACACAATCCATAATGAAGTTCTGATTCTGTGGGTAAAATAATGGTAATCCAAAGGAGGGAACTAAATTCAACAGACACCACAGCAGAGTAGTGGAAAGGGGGATGGGGAGCATAGCAGAGGCATGACGAGGAGACCCGCAGTATCAGATGACTCTGAGCTGTCTAACCTGAGTAGCAGAGGCTGGAGATGCCATTAAATGCCATAGATAACACAAGACTAGGTAAAGGACAAAGACAGAGGTGTTTTATTTGGAAAAATCCCTTGGCGATATGATGACAGAGTATAACCTTATTGAAGTTGCATCTGGTACTGTGTTTAGGAGACAGTAGAACAGTATTTAGGAAATAGGGTTTTTGTTGTCACTGAAGGGTAACCATAATGACATTCCCATCTGTGGAAAAGCATGAATTTGGATGTCAATAGCTCTCTCACGAGTTATTTCAGATTCTTTATTTCAGAGAAATGCATTTATTGCTTCATTTCCAAATAGACAAAAAATATGTCCAAGAATCCAGACTTTTCTTGGCACCTTGTAACTCCCTGGTATTAGAGATTAACCTCTCATAATCTAAGATATCATGTTCCAGTTTTAATCATATTTTGGAAAGTACAAACATGTTTTATATTTTATTACATTAGAAGCCCAACCTTAATGAGAGTCTCTTGGAATTAAAAGCATCAGCTTGATTAATGCTTTCAAGTTATTTTTTGTCTTAGTGTCCCTCTCCACAGCCTGATATAGAATAGTTTGGTTGCAAACATACTTTCCCCACTCAGCCAGAGACAACGTTACACTAGTTTTATGTTTAGTTATGAGTTGGTATATTCATTTGTTCAAACGAAAGCCTTTGGAGAGAAAAAAAGACAAGGAGATAGCCAAATAATCAAAATTTGAGATTAGCTAATTCCCACTGAGTTTGCTCTTTTGAGTATAAGCAAAGCCGTAGCATCTGGCACTGTGGAATAAGGAACTGAAGTATTCTGCTGGGTCTGGTTATTAGTGAATGGCTATCTTTAATGTGGGAAACTTGAGCAATGTTAGTTTAAATTAATGAGTTTCTTAAACTTTATTGGCTTCTCATTTTCTCTTTTTAAAATTGAATGGTTGAGGGTCCCCAAGGTTGAATGATTCACTGGAAGGATTCACAGGACTCAAGAAAAACACACAAAACAACTTTTATACTCAGAATAACAGTTTATTTATACTCAAGGATACAGATTAAAATCAGCAAAAGGAAGAGGCCCATGAGGGAAGTCTAGGAAAAATCAGGCATAAGCCTGTAGATGCCCTCAGCCAGTATAGTGTGGTTGCATGGACACACTCCTAGCAGAAATGTATGACAACACTTGCAAAGTGTTGCCTACCAGGGAAGCTCACTTGAGCCTTGGTGTCAGGAGTTTTATTGGGAGCCAGTCACATAGACATGAATCACCTGCATGACTCCTCTCTACTATGCAGACTCCAACTCCCCAGAGTGAAGACATAGCCATCATAAATCACATTACTAGGGTAAACTACCTGATCATCTTTGTAAGCCTGTGGCCCAAGGGCTCAGAACTTAATTCCTAGGAACTGGCCAAAGGCCAGTCCTGAAGAAGTTAGGCCTTCTCAGGAATGTGCAGTGGGAGCAGCCCAGGCCTGCTGACTTAACCCTTTCCTGCACAGGTGGAGAATTATGTGATAGCTGAAGTCCCTTATAATTCTGATGTTTTATAAACAGAGTAGTAACTCATATGTTGTTAAGTAGTTAATGCTTTATTTCATCTTTAAGAAGGCTTAGATAATCATAGCTATTTGAAACTTGAAATAAAAGAAACAAGTTATGCTGATGCTAGAAAACAAAGCTGAATTGAATGTCAAAAACCAAAAAAATGTGTCTTATACAAGTCAAAACAAACCCTGCTCACTAATGAATAAGCTTACAAGTCAGAAGATGAACATTAAGGAAATTAAGGAAGTGAACATTAAGGGAATCTATGGAGGAAAAATTACTTAGGCCCAGTTTCAGAAGCTTAAGTTCATTTAGCATTTGATTAGCAAATTATTGATATTTTTAATTTCTCAAGCACTTATGATAAATTTAGACATCTTTTTTAGTGAAAAATTTTTGCAGCATTTTTGTACAGTTGTTTAAAATTGCGCAAGTTTTACTTGTCTAGTATAATGTTAGTCTCTCACTCATTTTAAACTTGTTTAGTGAAGTATTCAGTATTTAACACCTGTTACATAGTTCCGATATCTTCATTTTCCCATTGTTTTCTCCATGTTTTTCTAATTGAGAATAGTTTTGCATTTTAATATTGTCATTTGTTTTCCCTTTTAATGTGCTTAGGTCATATTTAAAATTTCTTTGATTTAAAAGTGTTCAACATTTTCTTTTCATAAGTTGAAATATACCTAGGCATTTTTTTTCCCCCAGAGTCCATAATGTATGACTTTGGTATAAAATTTGCAAATTACCATCTGTAATAATGCATCTTGTTCTGCATTTAAAGTTGCAGAATTTTTTGAAATGGTTAAATTCAACTTAAAATAGAGAAAGCTCTAAAATTTAAGAAAAATACTTTTATCTGGAAAAAGATACTAGAATTAGTTTTATATAAAAGAAAGCTAAGTGTTCCTGTCTTAGTCATTTTACTTATCATTAACCCCAAATACTATAAATGGCATAGTGTAAAATTATCATATAAGCACTGAAATGATGTCTTTTCTCTCACATTTTTACTGGTATTTTCTTAACCATGTTGAGGGCTTCCCTGGTGGCTCAGACATTGATGAATCCGCCTGCAATGCATGAGACCCGAGTTTGATCCCTATGTCAGAAAAATCTCCTGGAAAAGGGAATGGCACAGTCTTCTTGCCTGGAGAATTCTATGGACAGAGGAGCCTGGTGGACTACAGTTCATGGGTTGCAAAGAGTTGGACACGATTAAGTGACTAACACTATGTTTAAGTCCAGTGCATGAGGGGATCATACGACCTTTCTACACTGAGTATGTATAATGTTTTTGGAATAGGAACAGAGCTGTTGTGTAAAAGTGTCTTTTCCTGGGTCTAGAAATGAATCTTAATTTTTGAGTTGGTATGAAGTCTTTTCTTTTATGGCACCTACCTGGCTTATTAGCTAGTGTGGTTTCCTGGCCATTCACAATATATCTATATGTTTCAGTGAGTTCTTAAGTAGTATTTAGCCTTTTCCTGCTATACCTAAAAATTAAGGTAGTGTAGAATACTTTTGAGCAGTAATGTTCTACTTTGAAACAAATACTCTAGTGGGTCCTTGTAGTTTTTTCTATTATTTGTCTTTTCTTTGCTTTTCTAAAGAAAAAGCCCACATTGGCATCTAAAAATTCTTTGGAAATTCTGAATTTGACTTTTCTGTTGATAAGAGACTTTACTGACCTCTCACTGAGGAATAAGCATTTTAAATTTCTTCGCCCTGGTCCACTTCTGTTGAATAAATGTGTCATTGTACTAGGATCAGATACTCAAAGATGAGTAAGAAACCGTTCTCACCCTTGAAAAACTTATACTCTAGGCTCTTCATTCCATTTTCCCATCAAGAAAATGAAAGACAAGATTAACACAAGCATAAATTATTCCCCAAATTTTTTATGTAGTTCCTTGGACCTTTTGACCAGATGGCTTACTGCCTAACCATGTTCAAGCTAGCTTCTTCCCATGTACTTGAAGTGGAAGTGTTCCCAAGATGCTGGTTAGATTATACATCAATTTCTGAATAGCTAGCCTGAAAGCTGAAATTGTTGAAACTCTTTCATGACCAAGCCTCTAAATACCACTTGTCTTTTAGAGTTCTCTACTTTTTACCTAAATGAGGGCTTTTTGGAGTTTTATGTACAAAGCTTGCAATCTTACATGCTTTCCAAACTCTTATGGGAAGCCATTCATTTATAATGAAGAAAGTAGCTGAATTGTCAGGTGAGGTACTACAGCCACAACTTCCCATCCCATTTACTGCAGTAAAAAATTCCCATCATCCAAGGCATTCTTTGAAAACTATGGATTACTTCAGATCTTGTATAAAAAAAAAAAAATTATACTATTCCCTGTAGCTTATATTACTGATCTGTTAGGCCCTAGTGAATTTTGCTATAGCAACTGGCTTTCATAATCAATTTGAAGGATAATTTATTCTTACAATATGAGTAAATTGAGTTTTGTGGCTAGATTATAATCTATCATTAGAACTACTAAATCCAAACCAAGAATAATGAAAATGGTTTCTTAAGACTTCTTCCTTTAAAAGTATATTAGATATACTGAGTCAGAATGGATACAGATTTAGAATTTGGAGCAACAATTCGAAAGTCTTGGCAGTTTACCATGAATTTCACAAGTAGACTGCATAGCTGACTTAGAAGAATTGAGAAAGGCTGTCAGTTAGATTTCATCTTATCTTCTAAAGGAATACTAACATTTGAGGTGCTGCTCTCCATTTGGAGTAACATATCAAAGAGTCTTTTCTGAAAGGCAGTTCCTGATCTTTTCTGAATAAAACTATAGGGAAGAAAGAATAACTTCATAATTTATATTTTATTACCAAATGAACTGCTTGATTTATTAAATTCCTCAGTGTCTAATTAGGATAGTTCTGAACCAAAATTCTAGTTATGGCATAGCATTTCTATTTATACAGTGTTACTTAAGCACCATTTAAAAATTTTGTATGATGTCATAGGAGATATGGTTATATTTAAAATTAAGTTAAAAATGAATTGACCCAAAACACTGAATTATGCTATTGTTGATGTTCATTGACTAAGTCGTGTCCAACTCTTTGCGACCCATGAACTGCAGAACACCAGGCTTCCTTGTTCTTCACTATCTCCAGGCGTTTGCTGAAAATGTGCATTGAGTCAGCGTTGCCATGCATTGGTCACTTAAGAAGGCTTTCTTACATCTCCTTGCTGTTCTCTGGAACTCTGCATTCAGTTGGGTATATCTTTTCTCCTTTGCCTTTCACTTCTCTTATCTCTCAGTGGTTATCTCAGGCAACCACTTTGACTTCTTGAATTTCTTTTTTCTTGGGGATGATTTTGGCCATCACCTCCTGTTCAATGTTATGAACCTCCGTCCATAGTTCTTCATACACTCTGTCTACCAGATCTAGTCCCTTGAATCTATACATTACCTCCACTGTATAAGCGTAAGCAATTTAAGTCATACCTGAATGAGCTTGTGGTTTTCCCTGCTTTCTTCAATTTGAGCCTGAATTTTACAATAAGGAGCTGATGATGTTAGCCACAGTTAGCTCCAGGTCTTGTTTTTCCTGACTGTATAGAGCTTCTCCATCTTCGATTGCACAGAATAGAATCAGTCTGATTTTGGTACTGACGATTCCTTAGTGGAATGCATGTCAAACTTAAACTCTGAAAGAAGCTTGTAGAAGGATATATAATAAAATTATAATTATGTAAACACTGCCAGTAATTTTATTTACTTTTCTTTGTTTTTCTGTGTTTCTTAGCTTTCTAAAATGAAAGATTAATCCTTTCCAGAGTAGAAAAATATTTGTGGTTTAGATTTTTTTATATCAAGGATTACAATTAAGTATTTCTCTGTAAATATGGGCTTTTCTTTATAAATTGATAGAATTTCCAGTGTCCTGAAATATCATTAAATTAAGTAATCATTTCTTTAAATAACAGTCCTTGAAAGCAAAACACAGGAAGAAATTCAACTCATAATATAATGACAGTTTAAAGTTAGGCTCATAACTAAAATTAGTTTACTCTTTTACAGGAGTTGAAACCTGATGTAGTAACTAAATCTGCTCTTGGTGAAGATATCAACTTTGAAAAAATCTGCAAAAAGGTAATTTTGCAGTAAGTTAAATTTCTTTTGGGAACAGTTCCATATTTATATTCTTGACCTCATTTTTTCTTTTAACTTTTTTTCCTTGAATAAACCAGTTACTATTAGTGTATGATGATTTTCCCTATTTGAGCTCTACTGTTGCTACCAAAAAAATTTTTATGATAACTAATGAATTTTACTTTATTCTTACATCACACCTCCAGAGACCTTAAAAGGTATGTTGAAGTTAATGTGGCATTTGTGTGCTAGATTGCAATTAGTCTGTTAATCTTATTATTTAGAACAAAGATTTTTTATTTTTTCCAAATACTAGTTTTTATAAATAGTTAATCTCTACATTTATCCTATGGAAATTATTTCTACCCCCTTTTTATAAGTAAGGAAATTGAAGCTCAGGAAGTAAGAAGTGAGCTAAGTAAGAGTACACCACTGTTAGGTTCACAGTTACTTACATGGACTTTTACACAGATCTTCTGCCCCTTGCGTTTGCTACACTTGCTTCTTGCTTTTCCCTCTTTTTCATTTCTGCCCACTCTGCTGAAGCCTACATAACAGTTCCACCAGGGAACAGTTTTGAATTAACTGACTTTTGTAATGATTGATTTTCTATTTTCACTTTTATTCACGTTTGCTATAATCTGTATTATTTCTTCCACTTGCATTTGTGTGTTCTTGCTCTTTCCTCTGGTTTCTTAATTTAGAAGCTTAAATTACTAATTTAGACATTTCTTTTTTTTTCTTCGAATATAAACATTTAATGCAATAAAATTCCCTCTAAGCACTGCTTTAGCTACATCTTATAAATATGATATATTGTATTTTATTTTCTTTGATTTTAAAATGTTTTAAATTTTCCCTTAAAACTTCACCTTTAACCTATGGTTTAATTAGATGGATATTGTTTAATTTCTGAACAGTTAGAGGGTTTGAAGTACCTTTTTGTTTTCTTTATGATCCATGAGCATAGTTTTCATGATTGTTATTCTTTTAACTTTAGTATTTATGTTATTTGTTCAGAGTATGGCTTATCTTGGTGAATATTTCATATGCACTTGATAACAATATTATTATATTGAGATCAGTGTCCTGTAAATGTCACTTAAGTCAAACTGATTGATGGTGTTGTACAGATGATTTACAGCTTTACTGACTTTCTGCCTGCTTGTTTTATTGATTACTAGGAGAGATGTGTTGGAATCTACAACTATAAATGGCAGTTTTCCTATTACAGCTTTAAGAAAAAAAAATACTCTTAACTCCACATTTATGTACACTAGTACTCATTTCTCTGCAATTAATTGATATTAAACATTAGAATTTTAAAACATTTTATCGTAAGAAGGCCAGAAAATGAAAGCTTGTTGTATGTTTGAGGAAAGGGAACATTTGTTTTTGTTGTTATGGTCCTTGTCAGGAAAGCAACACCAAAAAGTCAGCATGATTTTACAGCTTCTTTATTTTGATTCTACCTGACTCTACAGTAAATATTCTTACTTCATAGCATTCATTTATAGAAAGGAAAAAAATTTAGTTCTATAATACTTTTTTACTTGGTGTATATGTTTCTGACAAAAATAATGACATGTTAAATAGAATAGTGGTAATTGTATAAAAATATGGTAGAATGTATTTGTTTTCTCTTGAGAGTTTAAAAAAATAATAATTTAAGGTTTTTACCAGAATAAATTTTTCTCATTTTCTTGTTGCTGCACCCTAAGAGTATCTCAGTAATATTTAATCTATGATGGGAATAAAAACCAATTTATTTTTGTTGCCTAATATTATGTTTCCATTTAAATTTCAGCACTGAAGCTTGACAGTATTTTTTAATTGGAACTTGAAAATATCCAAAATAATATATCTTTATCTTTTTTTCTTTGAACTTTTCAATCTGATTATTTTCACTTGGAAGGTTACTGTTAGTTAATGTATGTGTAGTGTTTGTAAAATCAGGTTTCTTTAGTGCATCTTATTTCATTTACAACCTTTTGTTTAACCTTCCGGTGTGTGAAATGTCATCCTAAAAAAATGGGTCTGTATTCGCTTATCATTTATATTTTCTAAATAGTAAATTCATTTGCATATCACTAGATTTATAGTTAAGAGATGTATCATAAACACGTAGAAAGTTTGGATCAAACTGGAATGTTGTCAAGCAAAAAAAAAAAATTCATTACATTTCTGCCCTTTCAGTACCTTCCTCCAAATGAAAGGAAGGAAAGGGAGGTAGAGAAGAACAAAGGAAGACGGTTCTGTTTTATAGGTCTTGATGGAACCCTTGAGGATTTAGAGCCAAGGGAAATTGCCTTGCTTAAGAATGGTTTCAGATTCCTCCTGAGCTATTTGATTTCAACTATTTTGTTACTGTTTTATTTCATTTATGATATTCTTCCCATTGAATTAATGTTCTTCTGTATCAAATATGTTAATAAGTTAGCTGAGTGTCATGGAGAGAAGACTGATTGGTTTGCCACAGGAAGGGAAGTTAATTAAAGATGACCAAAGAGGTAGTATAAGGCTATTACATAGAGCTTATACATTTGAAGCTGTCTGACCATCAGAATAGAGCAGAACAAGCTGATCTGTGTAACTCCTTAGAGCTTGCTTAGTTCTTCCATATACACTAGTATCTCAGTTGATCTTACAACATTAATTTCAAGTGTAAACATTCATGTGTATACATGCATGTGTGTACGTGTGTGTAGTAATACTAGTAGTATCTTCATTTTCCAAATTCAGAAATGGTTAGAAAGATTAAGTAGCCAGTTAATATTTGTATGAGAGTTTTAAAACTATAGAGTTTGGGCACTAGAACTGTGACATTTCCAGACAATTATTGCCAGAATTTCAAGGACTTCTCAAATCCAAATGTCTGTTATAGGCAGAACAGTTGGCCAGGCACTATGGAAAAAAGGAAGGGAATAGAACATAGTTATTTTAAAGGATAAGAGGAAGCAAATTAATATTTGCTAACATCTACTAGTAGCTGACTTGTTAGATACTTTATATACATTAGCTTTCTCATTAAGATGATAATAATCTCATTTAACAGATGAGACAGTGGGCCCAGAAAGGTCAAAATATACCTGTGGTCAATCAGTAGGAAATGTTAGATCCAAGGTTTAGATCTAACCAGAGTCTCTGCCTGCAAAATGAAATTTTAGGACAAAAGGATATAATAAGTCTCTCTATATAAAAGCATTTTGGAATCATGGGATTTTCAGAGTTTAATGAATACAGAAAAATCTCCTGTTCTTCTAAATGTGGACTCTAAGCCCTTTACTTGTCACAATTCTTCTGATTCAACTAAAAGGACTGTTTCTTTTTATATTTCTAAATGTTTTTAATAAATACAAATATGAATGTGTTGACTTCTATCTTTCTTTTTTTTTTAGTTTTTTGAATGTTGAGTGTTTTTAATATAAATTTATTTATTTTAATGGAGGTTAATTACTTTACAATATTGTATTGGTTTTACCATACATCAACATGAATCTGCAACAGGTATACATGTGTTCCCCATCCTGAACCCCCCACCCTCCTCCCTCCCCGTACCATCCCTCTGGGTCGTCTCAGTGCACCAGCCCCAAGCATCCAATATCATGCATCGAACCTGGACTGGCGATTCATTTCATATATGATATTATACATGTTTCAATGCCATTCTCCCAAATCATCCCACCCTCTCCCTCTCCCACAGAGTCCAAGACTGTTCTATACATCTGTGTCTGTTTTGCTGTCTCGCATACAGGGTTATCGTTACCATCTTTTTAAATTCCATATATATGCATTAGTATACTGTATTGGTGTTTTTTCTTTCTGGCTTACTTCACTCTGTATAATCGGCTCCAGTTTCATCCACCTGATTAGAACTAATTCAAATGTATTCTTTTTTAATGGCTGCATAATACTCCGTTGTGTATATATACCACAGCTTTCTTATCCATTCATCTGCTGATGGACATCTAGGTTTCCATGTCCTGGCTATTATAAACAGTGCTGTGATGAACATTGGGGTACACGTGTCTCTTTCAATTCTGGTTTCCTCGGTGTGTATGCCCAGTAGTGCGATTGTTCTATTTCCAGTTATTTAAGGAATCTCCACACTCTTCTCCATAGTGGCTGTACTAGTTTGCATTCCCACCAACAGTGTAAGAGGGTTCCCTTTTCTCCACACCCTCTCCAGCATTTACTGCTTGCAGACTTTTGGATCGCAGCCATTCTGACTGGCGTTAAATGGTACCTCATTGTGGTTTTGATTTGCATTTCTCTGATAATGAGTGATGTTGAGCATCTTTTCATGTGTTTGTTAACCACCTGTATGTCTTCTTTGGAGAAATGTTTATTTAGTTCCTTGGCCTATTTTTTGATTGGGTTGTTTATTTTTCTGGAATTGAGCTGCAGGAGTTGCTTATATATTTTTGAGATTAGTTGTTTGTCAGTTGCTTCATTTGCTATTATTTTCTTCCATTCTGAAGGCTGTCTTTTCACCTTGCTTATAGTTTCCTTTGTTGTGCAGAAGCTTTTAAGTTTAATTAGGTCCCATCAAATCAATAAAATTAGAAATGAAAATGGAGAGATCACAACAGATAACACAGAAATATAAAGGATCATAAGAGACTACTATCAGCAATTATATGACAATAAAATGGACAACGTGGAAGAAATGGACAAATTCTTAGAAAAGTACAACTTTCCAAAACTGAACCAGGAAGAAATAGAAAATCTTAACAGACCCGTCACAAGCACAGAAATTGAAACTGTAATCAGAAATCTTCCAGCAAACAAAAGCCCAGATCCAGATGGCTTCACAGCTGAATTTTACCAAAAATTTCAAGAAGAGCTAACACCTGTCCTACTCAAACTCTTCCAGAAAATTGCAGAGAAAGGTAAACTTCCAAACTCATTCTATGAAGCCACCATCACCCTAATACCAAAACCAGACAAAGATGCCACCCAAAAAAAAAAACTATGGGCCAATATCACTGATGAACATAGATGCAAAAATCCTTAACAAAATTCTGGCAATCAGAATCCAACAACACATTGAAAAGATCATATACCATGACCAAGTGGGCTTTATCCCAGGGATGCAAGGATTCTTCAATATCCACAAATCAATCAATGTAATTCACCACATTAACAAATTGAAAAATAAAAGCCATATGATTATCTCAACAGATGCAGAGAAAGCCTTCGACAAAATTCAACATCCATTTATGATAAAAACTCCAGAAGGCAGGAATAGAAAGAACATACCTCAATATAATAAAAGCTATATATGACAAACCCACAACAAACATTATCCTCAGTGGTAAAAAACTGAAAGCATTTCCCCTAAAGTCAGGAACAAGACAGGGTTGCCCACTTTCACCATTACTGTTCAACATAGTTTTGGAAGTTTTGGCCACAGCAATCAGAGCAGAAAAAGAAATAAAAGGAATCCAGATTGGAAAAGAAGAAGTAAAACTCTCACTGTTTGCATATGACATGATCTTCTACATAGAAAACCCTAAAGACTCCACCAGAAAATTACTAGAGCTAATCAATGAATATAGTAAAATTGCCAGGATATAAAATCAACACATGGAAATCCCTTGCATTCCTATACACTAATAATGAGAAAATGGAGAAATTAAGGAAACAATTCCATTCACCATTGCAACAAAAAGAATAAAATACTAAGGAATATATCTACCTAAAGAAACTAAAGACCTATATATAGAAAACTATAAAACACTGATGAAAGAAATCAAAGAGGACACTAATAGATGGAGAAATATACCATGTTCATGGATCAGAAGAATCAATATAGTGAAAATGAGTATACTACCCAAAGCAGTCTACAGATTCAATGCAATGCCTATCAAGCTACCAATGGTATTTTTCACAGAGCTAGAACAAATAATTTCACAATTTGTATGGAAATACAAAAAGCCTTGAATAGCCAAAGCAATCTTGAGAAAGAAGAATGGAACTGGAGGAATCAACCTGCCTGACCTCAGGCTCTACTACAAAGCCACAGTCATCAAGACAGTAAGGTACTGGCACAAAAACAGAAATATAGATCAATGGAACAAAATAGAAAGCCCAGAGATAAATCCACACACATATGGACCCCTTATCTTTGACAAAGGAGGCAAGAATATACAATGGATTAAAGACAATCTCTTTAATAAGTGGTGCTGGGAAAACTGGTCAACCACTTGTAAAAGAATGAAACTAGATCACTTTCTAACACCATACACAAAAATAAACTCAGAATGGATTAAAGATCTAAATGTAAGACCAGAAACTGTAAAACTCCTAGAGGAGGACATAGGCAAAACACTCTCTGACATACATCACAGCAGGATCCTCTATGACTTCTATCTTTAGGTAAAACCTAGAATTGAAGTCGAGTTAATGTTAAAAGTACTGCTACTAGCTTTCTACCTGTATGAGTTCCTTTAGTCAATTTGATTTCTATTTTTAACTGATGGAAGACTGCTGTACTATGATGTTTCGGTTTCTGCCATAAGCAGCACATTACAATCTATTCATGCTGTTTCTGGCAGAAACCAACACATCATTGTGTATATATATACCCTGCCTCTTGAGCCTCCCTCCACTCACTCCAACTCATCCCTCTAGGTCATCACAGACCACCAGGCTGAGCTCCCTGTATTTATAACAATTTCCCATTAACTGTTTGTGTCACGATAGATGATACACATGATAGTATCAATATATATACAAGACAACAAGTGTGGACACAAGTCTATTCTGTACTAGGTTTTTCAGTACCATTTTTCTAGACTCCATGTATGTGTGTTAATATATGATTCTTGTTTTTCTCTTTCTGGCTTACTTTACTCCGTATAAGAGGCTCTAAGTTCATCCACCTCCTCACTACAGCTGGCTCAAATTTGTTCCCTTTATGGCTGAGGAATGTTTCATTGTATTTATGGTACCACATCTTCTTTATCCATTCATCTGTCGATGGATGTCTAGTTTGCTTCCATGTCCTGCTGCTGCTGCTGCTAAGTCGCTTCAGTCGTGTCTGACTCTGTGCAACCCCATAGACGGCAGCCCACCAGGCTCCCCCATCCCTGGGATTCTCCAGGCAAGAACACTGGAGTGGGTTGCCATTTCCTTCTCCATGTCCTAGCTATTATAAATATTGTTGCAGTGAACATTGGGGTACATGTGTCTTTTAGAATTGTGTTTTTCTCAGGGTATATGCCCAGGAGTGGTATTGCTGGAACATATGGTAGATTTATTTATAGTTTTTTTAAGGAATGTCCATACTGTTTCCCATAATGCAGAAGGATTCCCTTTTCTCCACACCGTCTCCAGCATTGATTGTAGATTTTTTGGTGATGACCAATCTGACTGGTGTGAGGTGATGCCTCATTGTAGTTTTGATTTGCATTTCACTAATAATAAGTGATATAGAGCATCTTTTCATGTGTTTATTAGCCACCTCTATATTTTGTTTGTGGAGACATGTCTGTTTAGGTCTTCTGCCCATTTTTGATTGGGTTGTTAGTTTTTCTGATATTGAGCTGTATAAGCTGCTTATATATTTTGGAGACTAATCCTTTGTCATTGCTTCATTTGCAGTTATTTTCTCCCATTCTGAGTTGTCTTTTCATCTTGTTTATGGCTTTCTTTGCTGTGCAAAAGCTTTGAAGTTTTATTAGGTCCCATTTGTTTATTTTTGTTTTATTTCCATTAATCAAGGAGGTGGGTCAGAGAAAATATTGCTGTGATTTATGTCAGAGAGTACTGCCTGTGTTTTCCTCTAAGAGCATTATAGTTTCTAGTCTTAACATTTAAGTCTTCAATCCATTTTGAGTTTATTTTTGTGTGTGTTGTTAGGAAGTGTTCTAATTTTATTCTTTTACATGTATCTGACCAGTTTTCCCAGCACCACTTTCTGAAGAGGTTTTCTTTTTTCCATTGTATATTTTTGCCTCCTTTGTCAAAAATAAGGTGCTCATGTATACATGAGTTTATCCCTGGGATTTCTGTCTTATTTCATTGGTGTATATTTCTGTTTTTGTGCCAGTACCATACTGTCTTGGAGGACTGTAACTTTGTAGTATAGTCTGAAGTCAGGGAAGTTGATACCTCCAGCTTGGTTTTTCTTTCTCATGATTGCTTTGGCTATTTGTCGTCTTTTGTGTTTCCATATAAATTGTGAAATGTTTAGTTCTAGTTCTGTGAAAAATGCCATTGATAATTTGATAGGAATTGCATTGATTTGTAGATTGCTTTGGGTAGTACAGTCATTTTGACAATATTGATTCTTCCAATCCAAGAATATGGTAGATTTCTCCATCTGTTTGTGTAGTTATTGGTTTCCTTTATCAGTGTCTTATAATTTTCTGCATGTAGGTCTTTTGTTTCTTTAGGTAATTTTATTCCTAGATATTTTATTCTTTTTGTTGGAAAGGTGAATGAGATTGTTTCCTTAATTTCTCTTTCTGATTTTTCATTGTTAGTGTATAGAAATGCGAGGGATTTCTGTGTATTGATTTTATATGCTATGACTTTACTTAATTCATTGATTAGCTCTAGTAGTTATTTTGCAGTATTTTTAGGGTTTTCTATGTGTAGTATCATGTCATCTGCAAACAGTGAGAGTTTTACTTGTTTTCCAGTCTGGATTCCTTTTTCTTCTTTAATTGCTGTGGCTAGTGGCAACCCACTCAGGTACTCTTGCCTGGAAAATCCCATGGACAGAGGAAGCTGGTAGGTGCAGTCCATGGGGTCTCTAAGAGTCAGATATGACTGAGTGTCTTCACTTTCACTTTTCACTTTCATTGGAGAAGGAAATGGCAACCCACTCCAGTGTTCTTGCCTGGAGAATCCCAGGGACAGGGGAGCCTGGTGGGCTGCCGTCTGTGGGGTCTCACAGAGTCAGACACGACTGAAGCGACTTAACAGCAGCAGCAGGACTTCCAAAGCTATACTGAATAATAGTGGTAAGTGTTCCTGATCTTAGAGGAAAAGCTTTTAGTTTTTCACTGTTGAGAATAATGTTTGCTGTGGGTTTCTTGTGTATGGCCTTTATTATGTTGAGGTAAAAAATTCCTCCTGCACATTTTCTGGAGAGGTTTTTTTTATTATTATTATTATAAATGGGTGCTGAATTTTGTCAGAAGCTTTCTCTGCATCTATTGAGATGATTGTATGGTTTTTATTTTTCAGTTTGTTAATATGGTGTATCACTTTGATTTATTTGCATATATTGGAGAATCCTTGCATCCCTTGGGTAAACCCCACTTGATAATGGTGTTTGTTCCTTTCAATGTGTTGTTGGATTCTGTCCGTTAGAACTTTGTTGAGGATTTTTGCATCTATGTTCATCAGTGATATCAGCCTGTAATTTTCCTTTTCTGTGATATCGTTGTCTGGTTTTGATATCAGGATGGTGATGGCCTCATAGACTGAGTTTGGGAGTTTTCCTCCCTCTGCAATTTTTTAGAACAGTTTGAGCAGAGATAGGTGTTAGTTCTTCTCTAAGGCAACAACATTTCAAAGGAATGAACATTGCATGTAAGAGAGCTGTTCCACTTTTAGACTCTCGTTTATATTTACATGTACATTCTCAAAATTCTTTTCAAAATTGAGCACCAGATGTTTTGTGTTCACAGAAATACCCATATGCCAAAATAAAATTTTTCCATTCAAAGATGAGGTGTTTTCCCTTTTTTATTTAATTTATTTGAAATGGAAGAAACTGGAGGTGTGTGAAAACCACAGTTTCCTGAGAATGCTCCAAGGCAAACACTATGTCAACTTCAAATAAGGAAAGTTGTGGTTTCCTGCATATCTCCCAATATTGTGATGACTCTTTCTTGCAGGTGTGGAAGAGAGATTAATAAATCTCTATTTGTTAATAGAGAGTGAAGCTTTTAAGCTTCAAAATATTTTTATTTAAATTTAAGATGTTTGACTATATTTTAATTCTTCTATAAACCTCCACAACATTTTCAGTCTCTCTTCTGAAGTTTATCACGTTCTGCTTTGGATTAGTTGTTTGTGCATTTGTTGTAAACTTCTAAATTAGTGATGGATTCTGAGCCTCAAGAGATGATATTTGTATCCTTATGTGTAAGATTTCACCTTCACATAATAAAGCATACTTATATATCAGTCATTCAGTTGAGTCACATCTGACTCTTTGAGACCCCATGGACTACAGCACACTAGGCCTCCCTGTCCATCAGCAACACCCAGAGCTTGCTCAAACTCATGTCCATCAAGCCAGTGATGCCATCCAAACATCTCATCCTCTGTCGTCCCCTTCTCCTCCCGCCTTCAGTCTTTCCCAGCATCAGGTGGCCTCCCTATTGGAGTTTCAGCTTCAACATCAGACCTTCCGATGAATATTCAGGACTGATTTCCTTTAGGATGGACTGGTTGGTTCTCTTTTGCAGTCCATGGGACTCTCGAATCTTTGCCAACACCATAGTTCAAAAGCATCAATTCTTTGGTGCTTAGTTTTCTTTATAGTCCAACTCTCACATCCATACATGATGACTGGAAAAACCATAGCTTTGATTAGATGGACCTTTGTTAGCAAACTAATGTCTCTGCTTTTTAATGTGCTGTCTAGGTTGGTCATAGCTTTTGTTTCAAGGAGCAAGCATCTTTTAATTTCATGGCTGCAGTCACCATCTGCAGTGATTGTGGAGCCCAAGAAAATAAAGTCTGTCACAGTTTTCATTGTTTACCCATCTACTTGCTATGAAGTGATGGGACCGGATGCCCTGATCTTACTTTTTTGAATATTGAGTTTTAAGCCAGCTTTTTCACTCTCCTCTTTCACTTTCATCAAGAGGCTCTTTAGTTCCTCTTCACTTTCTGCTATAAGGGTGGTATCATCTGTATATCAGAGGTTATTGATATTTCTCCAAGCAATCTTGATTCCAGCTTGTCCTTTATCCAGCCTGGCATTTTGCATGATGTACTCATCATATAAGTTAAATAAGCAGGGTGACAATTTTCAGCTTTGTCATACTCCTTTCCCAGTTTGGAACCAGTCTGTTGTTCCATCTCCAGTTCTAACTGTTGCTTCTTAACCTGCATACAGATTTCTCAGGAGGCAGGGGTAAGGTAGTCTGGTTTTCCCATCTCTTGAAGAATTTTCCACAGTTTGTTGTGGTCTATAATTAAAAGACACTTACTCCTTGGAAGAAAAGTTATGACCAACCTAGATAGCATATTGAAAAGCAGAGACATTACTTTGCCAACAAAGGTCCATCTAGTCAAGGCTATGGTTTTTCCAGTGGTCTGTATGGATGTGAGAGTTGGACTGTAAAGAAAGCTGAGCGCTGAAGACTTGATGCTTTTGAACTATGGTGTTGAAGAAGACTCTTGAGAGTCCCTTAGACTGCGAGGAGATCCAACCAGTCCATTCTAAAGGAGATCAGCCCTGGGATTTCTTTGGAAGGAATGATGCTAAAGCTGAAACTCCAATACTTTGGCCACCTCATGCGATGAGTTGACTCACTGGCAAAGACTCTGATGCTGGGAGGGATTGGGGGCAGGAGAAGGGGACGACAGAGGATGAGATGGCTGGATGGCATCACTGACTCGATGGATGTGAGTCTGAGTGAACTCCGGGAGTTGGTGATGGACAGGGAGGCCTGGCGTACTGCAGTTCATGGGGTTGCAAAGAGTCAGACACGACTGAGCGACTGAACTGAACTGAATTGAACTGATACAGCCAAAGGCTTTATCATAGTCAACAAAGCAGAAGTAGATGTTTTTCTGGAATTCTTTTGCTTTTTCAATGATCCAGTAGATGTTGGCAATTTGATCTCTGGTTCCTCTGCCTTTTCTACATCTAGCTTGAACATCTGGAGTTCACGGTTCACATACAGTTGAAGCCTGGCTTGGAGAATTTTGAGCATTACTTTGCTCTAGTGTATGTGTTTTGTTAGCTGTATATATTTATATATATATCTGTAAATTTAAAGAGGGAGAAGCTTAAGTGAGGAAGGAAAAGGGATGGGAAAGAAGTAAGGAAGTTAGATAAAGAATTGGAAGTCCCTTATTTCAGGGACTGTTGTACATATTCTTGTGAGTTCCTACACTTAACCTCAGTGCCTTAAGGAAAATGTAGATATCTCTTATTGCAGCACATACCCCAAACACTGCCAAAGGTATGAACTTAGCCCGCTTGATTAATAAGCCTCTTTTTGTTTTTATGTTTATATTTAATTTCTTTACAAAAAGATTTGAGGGTGGCTTGGAATTGAGTCACAAAATGAAGGAAAGTTATTTGAAATAGTTGAGAAGAAAGCTTGTTGAGAATACCAGATTGAATTTAGAAACCTGACTTTGAGTTCTCACTTGTTCCTAACTGGCCAAGTGGTCTTGAAATCAAGTCAATACTGTTAATTTAATTGTTGATAAAATCTGTGATCTCTATTCTGTTTACTTCTTTAATCTCTTGTTAAAATTTGAACTTAAAAAATTAAATGAATGATGTCTAATTGCTTTCTTAAGAATAAAGTTAAAGAAAGGTTTAAAGTGTTAAATTTGACAATTTTTTACTTAGAGAATTTTATAAATTTATTTAAATGTTTGCTGTAATATATAAAATTTGATATTTTTAACTAAGACTTTATCCAAATCAAACATTTTAAGAACTGCTGGCATACATTGGGGATACTGGGTGTTCAATTTCAGACCACCTCAGTAAAGCAAATAACCACAATAAAACAATACACAAATTTTTGGTTTCCCAGTGCATATAAAAGTCATGTTTGCACTACTGTAGACTATGAAGTGTATAATAGCATTATGTCTAAAAAAATGTGCATACCTTTATTTAAAAATACTTCATTGCTGAAAAGTACTAGCCATCATCTGAGTCTGCAGCAAGTTTATTCTTTTTGCTGGTGGAGGGTCTTACCTTGAAATTTATGACTGCTGACTGATCAGGGTGGTGGTTGCTGAATTTTGGTACTTTAATAATGTTCTCCCTTCATTTTTTTTTTTCTGAAAGAGTTTGAAAAGGATTGGCATTAGAGAAACCATTAGAGAAAACCATTTGTCTCCTTATGTTTTTTTAAGCAGAATTGTATTCCTACAAATGGAGTAGTGTTTATCCTAGCTACTGTTAAGGACATGGACACTGCTTCATAGTACTGGACACTGCTGTAGTATGGACACTGCCTCAACAAGCCAGCTTCCTCTGTCCATGAAATTCTGCAGGCAAGAACACTGGAGTGGGTTGCCATTCCCTTCTCCAGGGGATCTTCCTGACCCAGGGATCGAACCTGGGTCTCCCACATTGCATTCTTTACCATCTGAGCCACCAGGGCTTGTCATCACACACTAGCTGTCAAACTAGGAAGCACAAAGAATGAGAGTTTGTTATATATCTTATTTTTAAGTAATTACTCATCAACAGTGTACTTCAGAAGAATAATAAAAATTTTATTTGCTGATATCATTAACTGTTTTCTTTAAAAACACAAATTGCATATAATCACAAAACCTAAAGCTGTGATATACATAATTCTACTTATTGTTACATAATCATACCTGATTAGTAACTACTTATTAGTTTTATAGACCTTATTAGTTTTATAGACTTATTAGTTTTATAGTTTTATAGTAACTACTTATTAGTTTTATCGCTTGTCAACTCAAGCCTTAATGTTTTTGTTTGAATTCACTGCTTACATTTGGGTGCATAAGCAAGATACTATACAACTCCGATTGTAACAACTAGTATGAATGCCAACCCTAGGATTATGGAATACAATGACTCTTTTTTTACTCAATCTCACTTCTTAACCTGGTATTCTTCCCAAATAAGTCCACTGCAAAGGTTGCAGCATAGAAATACAGTTAAACAGAATGATATGTAACTAATAAGAATAACTCTTCATTTATTAGAAGTCATATGTAATTGTACAATTTTAAATCATATTCTAGGGCTCTTTTTTTTTTTTAATAAAATTTACTGAAATTGGATCACTAAGTTAGATTACTCTGAGAGATCTTCCAGAGCATAGAAGTAGCATTGCTAAGTAAATTCAAAGATAAAGTGATTCTTGTCAAGGTAGTGTTACTTAGTATCTACACTTGATATGCACGTATTACCACTGTTCTTTTAAACTTTTTCTGACTAACTGGAAAGATGCAGCTAGCTCTGGAAAGAAAAACACTCAGGTCATTAAAACTCTTTGCAAGTTGTCAAAACAGAGATTTGGTAACAGTAATAAATATAGCTTTGAACAATTATACATGAATACATTAGTCAAAATCTATTTTGGATTCCCAGAACTTCTTCTTTTTTTTTTTTTTTAATTTTTATTTTTTTTTATTTTATTTAACTTTTTTTTTTTTAGTTTTTTATTTTTTTAATTTTAAAATCTTTAATTCTTACATGCGTTCCCAAACATGAACCCCCCTCCCACCTCCCTCCCCATAACATCTCTGTGGGTCATCCCCATGCACCAGCCCCAAGCATGCTGTATCCTGCGTCAGACATAGACTAGCGATTCAATTCTTACATGATAGTATACATGATAGAATGCCATTCTCCCATATCATCCCACCCTCTCCCTCTCCCTCTGAGTCCAAAAGTCCGTTATACACAGCTGTGTCTTTTTTCCTGTCTTGCATACAGGGTCATCATTGCCATCTTTCTAAATTCCATATATATGTGTTAGTATACTGTATTGGTGTTTTTCTTTCTGGCTTACTTCACTCTGTATAATCGGCTCCAGTTTCATCCATCTCATCAGAACTGATTCAAATGAATTCTTTTTAACGGCTGAGTAATACTCCATTGTGTATATGTACCACAGCTTTCTTATCCATTCATCTGCTGATGGACATCTAGGTTGTTTCCATGTCCTGGCTATTATAAACAGTGCTGCGATGAACATTGGGGTACATGTGTCTCTTTCAATTCTGGTTTCCTCGGTGTGGATGCCCAGCAATGGGATTGCTGGGTCATAAGAGAGTTCTATTTGCAATTTTTTAAGGAATCTCCACACTGTT